>NC_084939.1:15387500-16637500 GCF_958298935.1 Phragmites australis | reverse complement strand
GAGAGCTTTTCAAAAACCTTCGCACAACGGAGAGCCTTACAAAACCTCCGCACCATGGAGAGACTTCCGAAAACCCCCCGCGATGGAGATGTTCCTTAAAAACTCCACCACGTGAAAAGATTCTAAAAAGACCTAACGGAAAAGGTACCCCGGCATCTTGAAGGATAATGCCTCCGTGCCGAAGGGGTACGAAACCCACTAGTCTCCAAAGAGCACCGCACACAGATCAAAGAGGTATAAAGATCCCCCTCCCTATAGAGGAAGGTATGATCACGTGACTCAAACACGTATGGTGTAAAGGTAACAACATTACCCTACCATCTCCTTTGGAAACACCTTTTACATATTATTTTATGAGGGTTATACTAACATTTAATAAAAGCTCGTGCCTCACGGCACAGGAAACATAGCGGAACCCCCGACTATCCATTACAGAGACTGCAAAGCTGGGCAGCGGCTAAGGGCCGAGGGGATCACGGATCGCCTCTTCGCCTGGCCTTCGGCTTTGCCTTCAATGCGTTGTTGCTAGGCTCCAGACGGAATGCCTCTAGAGTCGGGCAGTGGCTAAGGGCCGAGGGGGTCACAGACCGCCTCTTCGGCTTCACCTCCGACGCATCGTCGCCAGGCTATGGACGGAATACCTCTAGAGCCGGGCAGCAGCTAAGGGCTGAGGGGGTCGCAGATAGCCTCTTCCACCTGGTCTTCGGCTTTGCCTCCGACATGCTATCGCTAGGCTCCGGACAGAATACATCCAGAGCCGGGCAGCGGCTAAGGGCCGAGGGGGTCATAGACCGCCTCTTCCACCTGGCCTTCGGCGTCACCTCCGACGCGCCTTCGCCAGGCTTTGGACGGAATACCTACAGAGCCGGGCAGGGGCTAAGGGCCTAAGGGGTCACGGACCGCCTCTTTCACCTGGCCTTCGGCTTCACCTCCGGCGTGCTGTCACCAGGCTCCGTACGGAATACCTCCTGAGCCGGGCAGCGGCTAAGGGCCGAGGGGGTCACGGATCGTCTCTTCCACCTGGCCTTCGGCTTCACCTCTGATGCATCATCACCAAGCTCCGGGAATACCTCCGGAGCCAGGCAGTGGCTAAGGGCCGAGGGGGTCACAGACCGCCTCTTTCGCCTAGCCTTCGGCTTCACCTCGGACGCGCCATCGCCAGGCTCCGGACAGAATACCTCCGGAGCCATGTAGCGGCTAAGGGCCGAGAGGGTCACAGACCGCCTCTTCCGCCTAGCCTTCGACTTTGCCTCTGACGTGCCATCACCAGGCTTCGAACGGAATACCTCTAGAGCCGGGCAGTGGCTAAGGGCTGAGGGGGTCATGGACCGCCTCTTTCGCCTAGCCTTCGGCTTTGCCTCTGACGCGCCGTCACCAAGCTCCGGATGGAATACCTCCAGAGCCGGGCAGCAGCTAAGGGCCAAGGGGGTCGCGGATCGCCTCTTCTACCTGGCCTTCGGCTTTGCCTCCGACGCGCCATTGCCAGGCTCCGGACAGAATACCTCCAAAGCTGGGAAGCGGCTAAGGGCCTAGGGGGTCGCGAACCGCCTCTTCCGCCTGGCCTTCAGCTTCGCCTCCAACACGCTGTCACCAGGCTTCAGATGGAATACCTTCGGAGCCGGGCAGTGGCTAAGGGTCGAGGGGATCGCAGACCACCTCTCTCGCCTAACCTTCAGCTGTGTCTACGACACATCATCGCTATCAACCCGGACAGTCGCTAAAGAATCCGAAGAGTCTAGGACCACCTCCGGAGTTCATCTCCAAAGGTTCCAGAGGGACTTCGCTGAGTCAAAAATCTGGAACGAATTAGGAAGAATGCCCTACCAGCCCCAGGCCCAAGGAGTACGCAGTAACCAGGGATGACGAGGTCGCCACTACTCTACCTAGTTCTCCTTAGCTACCCTACGTATCCATCGGTCGTCAGAAAAACAAGCCATCGCCTTCGAAAGGGACGAAGAAGTACGGTTTGGAGGCACAAAAGCACGCACGCATGCGGCCACCCGTTCAAAAGGTCCTCTCACATTGCGATACGGAAGGAGACACGACCGTTCCTGAAGATCCATGTTATATTATTAAAACAACCGTACAAGGTGAAATTGCCATACAGAAGACCATGCAGAAGTACATACAGGGGATACAAACTAAAACAACCATACAGAAATTGCCATGAAGAAGATAGATCCCTACTGAGAAAAATAGGGCGAGAAAGAGTACAAGGTGACTAAGCTCAGCCGTGACATGGATATATCACGACATCACCAAGTACGTCATCCCGGTGACCGCCTTCACCTCCTACGGATCCCGGCAAGGGCCACGCATGAGACGGCGTATGCGCCTCATCTGTGGCCTGCCGTTGCGGAAGCCGATACAGTAGCTAGCTCCCAAGCTATCGGAGGACACTGAGGAGTCTGAGAGTCACCGGCGAGGCCTTCTCCCTTGCCTTTCGGGCCTCTTCCTGCTTCGCCATCGGGCCCATAGACGCTGGCTCACTCTCCCTTTGCAAGAGATCCCAATCGATCTCCTCATCGTTGTCAAAGATATCAATGATCTCGACAGGCATGCCCTCCCTAGCCAAAGGTCGGGCCAGAGCGGCGGACAACCGCCTCCCCTCTAGAGGTGGAAGCAGTTTCGCCTCCAGCACCTCAGCCGACGACCGAAATAGCCCGGCTCCCGAAGGAGCCATCGAGATCATCGATGTCTCCGAGGAGGATGAGGAGAAAGATGATGCCATACTCAAGTCAAGATTAACTGCTTGCTCATGGAGCTATGGAGACTCCAACCGGGTACCCCCGGCTTTGTACCCGGGCCATGCAGCCACGTAGGTCCAGAAGATGAAACAGGACGAACGTCACCGTGTCCTCCCATTAAACACTTGGGGAGGGGACCGTGGCCATATCCGTTTCCCTCCAACACATGGCAGCACTCCACGACGAAATCCCTCATTTTCTCGTGCGGACGTCCCATCACATTAATCACCCAAGCCCCTTTCGGCGCGTGACAGGATCGCGGGCACAAGACCCTAACGACCCCTCGCATTATCTAGTCAGAACGCGGCAGTGATATGTCTTGTCTCGCCAGGCGAACGCATGGGATTCTCCAAACCCACACGAAACCTCTACTCTAGCGACTTCAAAGGACAGAGAATTGCCATCAGGCATCCTTGATACTATACCAGGTTGGGGTTGATGTTTCCTCTACATCCTCTCCCCCCTCTAAAACATCTGGGCCCAAGAATGAGGGGGTACTGTTGGGGGGAAAATAAACTAGCCTGAGGATAACGGTTGAAAATCAACATCCAGGTCCCTCCGGAGCCTTGATCTTCAAACCCCCTATTAAAAGTTCGATCTCCGATATCATCAGATCCTTTCATGGTACCCCTTCGCACTTACAAAGCCTTCCCTTGGCTCCGCCGGCTCGACCTCCCAAAGCCTTCAAAACATGATCTCCCGAAGCCTCGGTCCTCCGAAGCTTTGGCCTCCCGAAGCCCTGGCCCTCCGGGGTCCCGCTTCCCAAAGCCTTCACCTCCCTGTTCTATGCCTCCTAAGGCCCCCGCCTCGGGTTGGTCGGGCCGCCTTCCCGAAGGCAGCGGGGTGAGTCAGCAGGCCCTGGGAAGATCTACCGAGAGGAGAGCGCCAATTGTGCTTTGCCTGCAAGGAAGTGATCGGCATTAAAGGCCTAGGCTAATGGATGCTACTCTAACACCCTGGCATGATAAGGGCTATCCTGACACCCCTAACAGTGCGGCGCTGGGCTGCAATTGGCGACCGGCTCGCTCCCTTTAGGGGGTAGACACCACGATAATTACCACGGTGGATATTTATCTCCCCGATAGGATAGAAGGTAGTTATCTGGGATAAAGCCCAGTAATTTGGACAGATCCTGGATATTTGTACGTCATGATAACTTGTACGCCAAGCTATGCATGGCCCTATAAATAGGAGACCATGGTCCTTTGGGCAGAAGGGAGAAGGACGGACACGGCAAAAAATAACATGCAAGATAGCGAACGCCGTGATACTCCTCCCAAAATGATACATTTTTCTATCATCAATATATTCGTGGTGTTCCTTCCTCTCAAATTTTATCTCTAAACTTGAGTCTCTTCCTTAAAAAAAAGCTCTCACCGTACTTACTAGGGCAAAACAAACTATTGCTCCAACACCCACCTACAGCTGTAATAGCAAGCTGCTCACCAAGCACAACAATCTGGTCCAAGCACACAGCATTTTTCTCAAAAAAAAATTATTTTAATTTGGTAATCAAAGAGTCATCTTGGACTATTATCCCACCGGTTTCTCTCTGCTCATTGTTTTAGCTAGTGCAAAGTTGTTATTTTGTCATTAGAGGGTTTCAAGAAAAGACATGGCCATATAACCCCAAGTCATTTTAGGTTCGCTACATTTCCAACGACCTAGTAGCTTCGTTCACTAATCACCAGGGGTTGCTGCGGGGGCAAGCTGATCCAATGGGTACAGTTCTGCACGTGCATAGGAACACGTAGTGCGCTTGTTTTCCACCAAAAGAAGCTAGACGAACATTTATAGTAATCAAGAATACTCTATACCCCAAATACCACTTTTGAAAATTTATATAATGCAACCATAATAGGATTAAGTTAATTAAGGACACCTTCCTTTGCAGTCGTCCCTTTGCCACGCGTCCTCTTCCTCAGATCGCTAGAGGAAGGTGCACCCTCATACAACACTCGTGCACCTATAGGTATAAGACTACAAAAGTTAACTCTAAAAAGTGGCCCAGAAGTGCAAGGAAACATATATATCAAATAACCTGAGTAAGGAATATGAACATGGAGGCAAGATGGAAAAAAGGAAGGGGGCCGAGAGGAAATGCAGGCAGCTATAAAATAAATAGTGTTTCACATTTAGCCGATGAGTAGCTTAGGGTGCAACTACCTGCAGGCCCACCACAAAGCATGCCTTTTAGTCCACAAGTGCTCATTAACTACATTTCCAATGATAATAATTCTCACATAAAAATTAGTTTTTTCTACCAACCTATAATGCTCAGTCTACGCATAGAATGAATATAGCTTCTTTTATATCAGGTTTTACTAACTTTAATGTTTACGTAAAGAATGATTTCTCATAGCATGCTACAACAAGAAGCGCAGGGTACAGCTGAAACCGGCGAACCTCACAGATTTCCAACTCTCTAAAGATGTATCCCAATTAAGTAGATACTACATAAAACATACAAAGGCAAGTACTTGTGGAGAGGTACGATGGAATGAAGGCAGCAGCATGCTTATATAGGCAAGAGAAGCATCACATAGGCATGCACTACTAAGAAGAACACTACAAATTATGAACAAGCTAAAATTAATGTGAGGTGAACCAACGCTGAGCCTCATCTCGTATAGAGTGAAGCCTGAAAAATTATGTACAGCATGATACATGTGGTGTCAAATCCTAGTGTTGTCTTTTTGTTGTTATCTGCTAGGAAGTGTGAGGTTTCATGTGCCTACACAAAGTATTCAGTTGTCTGATATGCTTACATGTCCCACAATGTGCAGCCACTGTCTTTAGCTATCATAGATATGTCATTTTTGCAGGATTGGGAGGGGCCAGAAGTGGCTGCCATCTAATGCACAATGACAGCTCTACAATGGCGGAGCTTAAACCAAGTCTTAGCAGAAGCCCAGGCTAATCAAATTCATGCGGCCCATGATGACTAATAGTAGCTTAATTCGTTGCAACTTTTGTATTGTCCAAAACATACTTGTTACATGTTAGTCAACCATATCCATTATGCTCGATGCCCTAATGCTCACTAGGGGTAAGGCTTAGCGGTTGGGGGTTTCTTCTTTGGCAACAGGATTTCTTTGACCTTCCTGGATCAAAGGAGGTTGCCAGGGGACAGGCTGGCCACTCGGTGGTGGCAAGCGTAGATGCATGGCGTTGAGGTGATAGGGATGACGCCGGCCACGAGTGTCGGGAGACTGCTGACGGGCAGTGCATTGACGGGAGGCTTGGTGCCGGGATCGTCATGTGAGTTGACCATCTGGTAGTAAATGTAGTTTATCCCAAACAATATCATAGGTAGTTTATCCCAAACAATACCATAATTCCTGTCATCATTACTATCTCAAATAAAAAATTAATATACAGTCATGGTATGTTTCTTTTTTCCTCTTCAAATGATGACTTACTAATTGTAAACAAATGATCATGTGTACCTGGACTTAAACCAAACTACAAGATTTTTTGGAAGCCTAACTCCCAGTCCTGGCGTGCTAGATTGCAAGCAGGAAGCCAGAGAAGCATGGTGCGAAAGCTGTTGTATAAATAGGCAACTAGGCTCCTATGTCTAAGGCTATGTGAGATGAACTATGTGCACATGCAGATTGAGCCAGGAGGTAAACAACAAGTCTGAAGATGGTTGAAGGGATCGGTGACGTCTTAAGAGGGGGATGAATTAGGACACTTAAAACTATTTCGGCTCCAAAAATAACACAAGATAAACATATATAAAATTCTATCTAGATGAGCTCTAGGTTTATCTAGTATGTCTACTCTACCGATCAAAGCACTTGCAACCTATCTAAGAAGGTAAATTGCAAGAATGTAAATGCGGAAAAAGTAAATAAGGTAGAGAGAGCAAACTTGGCATAAGGGATTTTTTTCCGTGGTATCGATGGCATGAATACCACCCCTAGTCTTCGTTGGATCTCCACAAAAGGTATGCTCCCGATCAGCACCTGGTGATGGCTCTTGAGACACAAAGTCGCAATGATAAGGCCTCCACCCAGATGAGCCACCAAGCCACCAAGGCAAGGTCTCACCACTAGCCTCTCTTCTAGTTCCTTGCCGCTATGATCACTTCGGAGCTTGAGCCATCAAGGCATGGGTCTCCGTGTCCCCATACACGCTTCTCATCGATGCTCCACACCAAGTCAAAGGGTCAAAAAGCTTATCGGCGAGTCACCAAGACTCCAAGGTGTCAGCGTACCACTTGGTACAAGGTTGGATGACTCTTTGATCCACTCTCTAGGAAGCAATCACCTAGAAACACTCTCTCTAGGCCTATAAGCACTAACCACTCACTAATCTTGTGCTTAATCGCCTTAGATAATCATTTTAAACACTTTGGTGGCTTGGATGTCTTCTCAAGTTTACATGAACTTCTCTGGACTCCAGCACCCTCAAATGGTCGAGTGGGTGGGGTATTTATATCCTCAAACTCATGCACTAACCGTTAACCCAATGGCTCAGAAAAGTTGTTAACATCCAATGATCCAGTGAGAACAATAGTACCAACACCGGATCATCCGGCGAGTACACTCTCACAAACTAGTCGTTGGAACCCCACTCAAGCCTCTGTGAACACCAGACACATCGATGTATAGTTCATCTCCATCACCGGACTATCCAGCGAGTTATGCTGATCCATCCGAGCCTTTCCTTCTTCTCTATGTAAATTGCTTCGATGAAAGCATCTGATGCACATCACTTTATCACCGGACTATCCGGTGAGTTAACTTCAGCCAACTGAGCCAATGCAACCTATCGGTGTACCAAGTAGAGGGGAACCCCGGCTAAATGGACCCACGTAGGGCACAAATGGCCAGGGGAACATCTCTTAAAAAATCTAGTCGGTCGATGAGCTACCTCGATCAACGCAAAGCCTCCAACGACCAATCTCGCTGCATCTTCACACAAACCCATGACCAGCTCTCCTGGTTGCAGGACCTGATTGGACACTTGCCCGAACAATCCTCTTCACCAGGCACCAGCCCCGATGGATCAAGTCGTGGGCGGTGCAGGGGGCGTGTCTCATCCTGTAGCCTTAAAGGCAACGGTGTGAGACTCTACAGGCCGGCGCAGCGCCGTATGACAGATGGGATATTATCAGCCATTCAACAGAGGCAAGTGGGTGAGAACGACGCGCAGAGGCAAGTGGGCAAGAACGGCGTGCAGAGGCAAGTGGATGAAGATGGCACGCAGAGGCAAGTGGACGAGGACAGCGCACAGAGGCAAGCAAACGAGGACAGTGCAGGAGTGCATCATTCTGTCCCGTCACATTAAATGCAGCAGGATAAGGTTCTACAGGCTGGGCAAAGACAGCACGCGGCTGCACGATGTACAATGCCATCAGAGCAAAGTTACATGCCTGGTACTCCGTAATGATGATCTGAGATATATATTAGAATGAGCAGAGGCCACCTGTGTAGAACCGGTATGTTAGTTCTCCCTCTCCCTCCTATATAAAGGGATGAAGACCCCGTTGTAAAGCCACGACAGATCTGTTCTGGTAATCCTCTAGAACACCACTGTAACCAAGTGAGATTTACTATAACACACAAAAGAACCAGGACGTAGGGTTGGTATCCTCCGGGAGACCCAAACCTGTAGAACCTCCGGTGTCCCAAAATCCTTTCTTTACACGAATAGACACATTCTCTCCCTGAAACGCCATTCACACACCCACCAGCACACTCCGGAATCATTGTCAGGGACTTACCCTCGGCATTTGGCATGCCAGGTAGGGGGCGCGCTTTTGTCGTTTTAGTAAGTTTGAGAAAACATGATCAGGCTACACATGGCCAAATCCACGGCAACCGCTGAGTCCCATTCCGAGGACCCCAGCTGTTGCGATGTATTCGTCATGGGATACCACCTGGGCAAACCAAGTGTACTCCTGGCATGGGACATCGCGCCGGAATCAGGATGCACCGAGACCCAACGTGAGGTCTGCATGGTGGCCCATTCCGCACAGGGCGCTGGAGAGCCCCACGCCTCAAACGCCGACGGTGAACCCCCGTCTTTGCACCCAAGGGAAACCAGCCTAGCACCAGACAGGCAGGAGCTTCAAGAAAGCCCCAGCATTTTCGGCACCATCCCGAGGAACCATTGCACAGGCTATTTTCTACGGTGGCATCTTCACCCAGGCCATCACACCGCCCCAACCCTAGGGGCCCCCACATCACGACCTATCACCACTCCACGCCCAGCGTCTAGACTACAAGACCATGACGCCAGCACAAAACCTCCAGACCCTACGGGTTCTCCTCAGCCACCTACCGGTGCCTGTACCAGAAGGCTCATCGGCGGCACCTTGGATATGTGATCTCGCCCTCCTAGTAGAAACCGCCCGGCGCCAGACCACGTCGGCGTGCATCGCGTCTTTCACAAGGTTCGATGAGGGTCGCAGTCACCATGGGTCACAGCCAAGCCCACGGTGGAATAGATATCGTGCTCCCCCAACAACAGGAAGTACCCGTGGGCCACCACCAAGTCAGGGTGGCCAACCCTCCAACCTACGTGACTCCCTACGCCAGCGTGACCTTCAAGGCATAATCCAGAGCCAGGTGGCCACTAGAGAGCAAGAGAACAGGGCCCAATGGTGTTAGAAAAGGGCAAACAACCCTACCGTATGCCTCCCCCCTAAAGGGAAGCATTGGACGGCTCCACCCCATCACCAGGGCCCAGAGACTGCCGTCGCTCCTCCGGGACACGCGCCACCATCCAGCAACAGGCAGCTCCCCGTTATGGGATGAGGTGTAATGCCCTGTCTACCAGGCTACGAGAGGTGCACTGGCCGGACAAATTCCATCTGGTCCTAGCCGAAAAGTATGATGGCTCGACCAACTTGGAAGAGTTCCTGCAGATCTACACCACCATGGTGCAAGCCGTCGGAGGATACAAGAAGGGTATGGCCGACTAATTCCCAACCGCCCTAATCGGTTCCGCCCAGTCTTGGTTGATGAATCTCCCCCGTGGGTCGGTTCACTCCTGGGAAGACCTGTGCGACCAGTTCGTCGCCAACTTCCAGGGAACCTATGCCCGACCAGGGGTCGAGGACGACCTGTATCAGGTCCAACAGCGACAAGGCGAGTCGCTACGAGACTACATCCAGTGCTTCACTAAGCGTCGGAACACCATTCCAAGGATCAAGGGGGAATCCGTGGTCATAGCATTCAAAAGGGGGGGGGGTCAAAGACCAGAAATTGGTCGAGAAGCTAGCCACCCGGGTGATCTGAAACACCACCGAGCTCCTCAAGCTCGCAAACAAATGTGCACAGGCTACGAAGGCCCGAGAGTGGCAGATCGACTCCAGGTCGCGTCCGGTGACCAACCGGCCTACCTCTTCCAAAGGAGCCAACCGGAAGAATAAGAAGAGCAAGCGAAAAGCCGGATCCCCCGAAGTCTTGGCAGTCAAACAAGCCGGCCTTACACGCCGACGCTTCGAAAAGAAGGACGGGAGAAAAGGTTGGGGCCACTGCCCGATCCATCGCACGGATGCCCACGACTTAACCGAATGCAAGGTTGTACGAGGCATCATTGATCAGAAGCTCGGAGAGCGCAAGCACAAGTGCGGCGACAACAATGAAGACCAGGCTGCCCCTGACCAAGCGGCACTGGGATACCAACAGGCCGACCACATGGTCCATCACATCTTCGGAGGTGTTGCGACGTATTCCTCTAATAGGGAGTACAAATTGATGGTCCGGGAAGTATGGGCAATCGCATCAGACCCGAGCCCACGCCTCAAGTGGTCGGAGGTCCCGCTCACCTTTAGCCAGGCCGACCATCCGGCATACGTCGGGCTCCCTGGTTGTTACCCCATCGTGGTTGAACCCACGGTACAAAACATCCGGCTAGGCCGCGTGCTCATCGACGGTGCAAGCTCGATCAACCTTCTCTTCACTGATGCTCTGGACACCCTGCAAATTCTGAGAAGCTCTTTAAAGCCCTACCCACCTTTCTTCGGAATCACCTCGAGCTCCTTGGCCAAACCGCTAGGATGAATTGAGCTATCGGTCACCTTCGGCTCGCCAAACAACTTCATGACCGAAAGGATCCTCTTTGATGTGGCCAACTTTGGGAATGCGTATAATGCAATCCTCGGGCGACCGACGATGGCCCAGTTCATGGCCATCGCTCACTACGCTTACTAGGAAATCAAGATCCCTGGGCCAGCAGGGACCATCACCATTGCCGACAATGCCAATACAGCCCTACACTGCGATAAGAGGAGCCTTGACATGGTCGAGCTAACTCCCGGGTCATAGCTCGAGACCACTAAGCCCAGTAGATAGCTGGTAAAAGTCTAGGTCGTCGCCAACCCAGACGATCGACTCAAAGTAGTAAGCTTGGACGACACGGACCTAACCCGGACCGTCCAAATTGGGGCCTCACTGGACCCCAAATAGGAACTCGTGCTCGTCACCTTCCTCCAGGCAAACGCGGATGTCTTTTCATGGGGTTCGTCTGATTTGCCCGGAGTCCCCAGGGATGTGATCGAGCACAAGCTATTTGTACAGCCGGACGCACAACCCATCAGGCAGAAGGCGTGCCAGTTCGCGGCCGATCGGAAGGAAGCACTTTGACTGGAGATTGACAAGCTCCTCGACGTAGGCTTCATCCGGGAGGTATAGTACTCCGAATGGCTGGCTAACCCAGTCATGGTCCGGAAGCACAATGGTAAGTGGAGGATGTGCATTGACTTCACCGACCTAAACAAAGCATGCCCGAAAGATCTTTTTCCCCTTCCCCGAATCGACCAGCTAGTTGACTCAACTACCGGCAGCGACCTGTTATGCTTCTTAGATGCCCAGTCGGGGTACCATCAAATTAGCATGTGTAGATGGGATGAAGAGAAAATGGGCTTTGTCACGCCCTTCGGGGTCTTTTGTTTTATAAAAATGCCTTTTGGCCTGAAAAGCGCTGGCACCACTTACCAACGATGCATTCAACTCATTCTCCGACCACAGCTCGGTAGGAACGTCGAGGCATGCGTGGACGATGTGGTCATCAAGAGTTAGATCAAGACAAACCTAGTTGCCAACCTCCAAGAAACATTTGATAATCTCCAAAAGTACCGTATGAAGATGAACTCGGAGAAGTGTACGTTCGGGGTTTCGTCCGAAAAGCTACTGGGGTTCCTTATATCTCATCGGGGGATTGAGGCAAACCCCGACAAGATCGGAGCCATCAACCAGATGCGGCTGCCAACCAGGTTAAAGGAAGTCCAGAAACTAACAGGATGCATTGCTACCCTGAGCAGGTTCATCTCATGGTTGGGAAAGGGGACTGCCACTCTTCAAACTCCTGAAGAAAAACGACCACTTCCTGTGGACACCAGAGGAGGAAACAGCATTCCAAGAACTCAAAAGGTACCTCTCCACCCCTCCCGTACTAACCGCGCCTCAACCCAATGAGGAGCTCTTGCTCTATGTTACCGCGACACCACAGGTCGCAAGCGTGGTCCTAATCACCGAGCGAGAGGGCCTCCAACGACCGGTATACTACATTTGTGAGGTCTTACACGACGCTAAGGCTCGATACCCACAGGCTCAAAAACTGCTATACGCCATCATGATAGCCTCTCGCAAGCTCAGACACTACTTCCAAGCTCACAAAATCAAGGTGATCTCCTCATTCCCAATTAGGGAAATTCTCCATAATAGAGATGCAACAGGGAGAACAGCAAAGTGGGCAGTAGAGCTTGGGGGATACGACCTTCAGTTCGTCCCCTGAACTTCTACCAAGTCCCAAGCACTAGCCAATTTCGTAGCCGAGTGGCCATCCTCTGAGCCCGAGCAGGCGCAGCGACCGGAGGCAGACGAGCACTAGACCTTGCATTTTGACAGGTTGTTCATGCTAAAGGGAGCTAGAGCTAAGTGGTTCTAACCTCACCCACTGGTGACATCCTCAGGTACGTCGTTCAATTGTATTTTCCAGCCACTAATAACACTGCTGAATATGAGGGCCTCTTGTCCAAAATGCGAGCAGCCTCCACACTTGGGATTAAAGGATTATTAGCGATAGGAGACTCGCTACTAGTTGTAAACCAGATGCAAAAGGAGTTTCAGTGCTCTGACCCAACGATGGCGGCATACCTCGCCGAAGTGAGAAAACTAGAGCAACGCTTCATCGGCTTTGAGGTCAAACACGTCCCTCACAAGGACAACTTCCTAGCCGATGAGCTAGCCCATCTAGCTTCTTCTCGAAAATCTGTCCTGGTCGGAGTCTTTGAAGAAAGACTCTCATGACCATCCATCAAGGCCTCGGGCCAAGGTGACGGGGATGCTCCACTTAAAAACGAAGCACCCGAGGCAACACCTTTGGAGGCAACGCCTCCTTCGATGCCGTCAACCTCGGGCGATCATCATGTGGTCATCCTGCTCAGTTCAAGTATGACCTGGATGGATCAGATCTTGGACTACCTTCAAAACTGAGCAATCCTTGATGATGATGTGTTAGCAGAAAAGGTCTCATGGCAAGCCCGAAGATACTCCCTGGTAAAGGGACGCCTCTACCACCGAGGGAGCAACGGCCTCTTACTGAAATAAATCACTCAGGAAGAGGGGAGCACAGTTCTCTATGATATCCATGGAGGCATATGTGGTAGCCACGCTTCATACTGCACAATGGTCGGAAAGGTGTTCCGGCAAGGATTTTATTGGCCCACTACCCTCCAGGATGCCTGCGAGCTGGTGAAACGGTGCGAGTCATGCCAGTACCACGGCCGAAATACCAACCTACCAGCCTAAGCACTGCAAACTATACCACTCTTTGTTGTCTGGGGGCTCGATATCGTGGGACCATTCCCAAAAGCCCCAGGCGGTTTTGAGTTCCTATTCATGGCAATCTACAAATTTACTAAGTGGATCGAGGTCGAGCCAGTCAGGAAGATCACCGTTGTAGCAGCGATTAAGTTCATACGGGGGCTGGTAGTGCGGTTTAGCAGTCCAAACCGCATAATCACGGACAACGGAACTCAATTCGCTAGTAGTGCTTTCCAAGATTACTGCAAGAAAATCGGGACCAAGGTTTGGTATGCATCTGTGGCTCACCCCAAAGCAACGGACAAGTCGAGAGGGCAAATGGGATGATACTACAAGGAATCAAAACCCGAGTTTTTTATCAGCTTAAAAGCTATTCAAAGCATTGGGTGGACGAACTCCCCACTATACTCTGGTCTCTATGAACAACCCCCAGCCAGGCCACGACTGAAACCCCTTTCTTCTTGGTCTTTGGTGTGGAAGCCATGCTCCCCTCTGAAATCACCCTCCAATCACCCTCCAATCACCCCGAGTCAGCAACTACTTGGACAACGACCAAGTGGTGTGATGAGAGGACAACATAAACCTAATCAAAGTGTTCCGCAATCGTTCTCTGATTCGAGCCGCCCAGTATCAGCAGAGCCTCATATGCTACCATGACCGAAGGGTACGACAACGAACACTGGTCGTAGGCGACCTCGTCCTTAGGCAAATTCAGAATAAGGCTGGTCGGAATAAACTCTCCCCCAAATGGGAGGGACCCTACAAGGTGGTCAATGTCAACCGACCTAGAGCGGTCAAGTTAGCCATAGAGGATGGCCGTAAGTTCCACAACTCCTGGAACATTGCTCTATTGTGCAAGTTCTATGTGTAGGATCGCTCAGAAAAGGGCATGTTTTCTCTATTTTTGTAGGACCTTCCGGAAGAGCGTGAAATGCAACATGTAGGTCCTCAAATTAAAAACCAAACTCCTTGTTGTGTAGAACCTCCTAACCAAAATGGACTCCTCGCAAATTGGACCTCCGACCACAGCATCCGACCGCGTTTGACGGCTACTACCTAACCTGGAGACCAGCGTGAGGCTAACGTGTAAAACCCACCATACACTCACTTCTATCCACCCCTGAACAAGTCAAGTAACCCCTTATACTCCTCCCCGGGATGGTAGCTGACTGCTCCAGGGGTCAAGCGGCGACCAGCATAGGGGCCAAGATGCGCGACCGACGCAAAAGCCCTGCTAGGCTACTGACCAGCCCCAGCATGCCCCGAAGACCTTGTTTCCATTTCTCCAACTCTTCCTCCTCATCGATCTTCTTCTCTAGAAGGTTCCAAACAATCCCCCCTTGTCATCTGAAATATCGATGACATCGGCCAAGGGGTCCACCCAGGTAGGAAAGCGAGACGGCCCTACAAAGGGTGGCTTTCTGAAGAACGGCCTAAGTTGCCGGTCGTAGGCACCATTCGAGTGGGTATCATCCCTGATCTCGCGATCAGGACCGCGACAAAAGATTCGCCCTGAAGGACCATGGCAGGCAGATCTGGGGAGTGAAGAAAAACCCCCTCCATCGATTCATCTAAAATCGTCAACCTCTCCGGTAGGAAGGGAACGCTCCATGACCTACAGGTCCATCTACTCTATGGAGCTGAGCACGAGACGGGACGAAGAAACTGGACTCTAGGCGCAAGAGTGCTCAAAACAAGGAAAGAATGCAGAAGAAGGACTCGGAAGACCCTCAAACACCCGTCCTTTAAAAAAGATTACAACAAACCTTCAAACCGCTCGAAACCCAAAGGAGAACGCAGAGAAAGCCAAGAATCCCTCAGGTCATTTGAACCTCCCCCCCCCCCCTATGATGCGGAGCTCAAAGGTTAAAACTTTAAGGACAGACGATGACAATAACCACTCCTAGGGCAAAGTGCGTTGGCCCTACAACCCAGGTGGTAGGATCAGGCCGAACCGCGATCACAGGGGAGCTTGGGGGCTACTTTTAGTGTACCAAGTAAAGGGATACCCTGGCTAAACGGACCCACGTAGGACACAAACGGCCAGGGGAACATCTCCTAAAAAATCTAGTCGGTCGATGAGCTACCCCGACCGATGCAAAGCCTCCAGCAACCAATCTTGCCGCATCTTTGCACAAACCCACGACCAGCCCCCCTAATCGCAGGACCTGATTGGACACTTGCCCGAACAATCCTCTTCACCAGGCATCAGCCCCGATGGATAAGGTCATGGGTGGTGCAGGGGGTGTGTCCCATCCCGTAGCCTTAAAGGCTACGGTGTGAAACTCTACAGGCTGGCGCAGCGTCATACGACAGATGGGATGTTATCAGCCATTCAGTAGAGGCAAGTGGGCGAGAATGGCGCACAGAGGAAAGTGGCGAGAACGACGTGCAGAGGCAAGTGGGCGAGAACAACGCGCAGAGGCAAGTGGGCGAGAACAGCGCCCAGAGGCAAGTGGACGAAGACGGCGCGCAAAGGCAAGTGAACGAGGATGGCGCGCACAGGCAAGCAGACAGGGACAGTGCAGGAGTGCACCGTTCCATCCCGTCACATTAAATGCACCAGGATAAGGTTCTACAGGCTGGGCAAAGACAGCTCATGGCTGCACGATGTACAATGTTGTCAGAGCAAAGTTACATGCTCGTTACTCCGTAATGATGATCTGAGATAGATATTAGAATGAGCAGATGCCATCTGTGTAGAACCGGCATGTTAATTCTCCCTCTCCCTACTATATAAAGGGATGAAGATCCCGTTGTAAAGCCATGACAGATCAATTGTGGCAATCCTCTAGAACACCGCTATAACCAAGTGAGATCTACTATAACACACAAAAGAACCAGGATGTAAGGTTGTTATCCTCCGGGAGATCCGAACCTGTATAACCCCCGGTGTCCCAAAATCCTTCGTTTACATGAATGGACACATTCTCTCCCTGAAACGTCGTTCACGCACCCACCAACACACCCTGGAATCACTGTCATGGATTTACCCTCGACACACCCTCTCTGAAAATAATGCTCCGGTGTGTACAACCTTCATCACCGGACCATCCGGTGCTTTGATCTTCAACTTCAATGGTTGTAACCTTCTCTGGACAAAATTCTCCCGTGTGTATCTTCTTTGATCACCGGACATTCCGGTGAGATCTCCAGGCCTCTCTCCCCTTTGCCAAATATGCTCTGGTGGGTTCAACACCCAGAGCACCAGACCATACAGTGAGGCAAATCTTCCTGAGACTTCTCCAATTTAATCCAACTTTATCCCAGGTGCAGTAACTTTTTCATGTATTGCATCCATGAGACTTACTAACATATATTCTTGATAAACATGTTAGTTCCATTGACAATCTTGTTATTAATCACCAAAATCACAATCATGACTTAATAGGATTATTTTCGCTACAATAATAATCAATATGAGTTAACCTGTGTAGCATGAATTGAGACAAGAGCTAACCAACAAATCTGAAGATGGTAATCAATGTGAATTGACCTGTGATGGTTATACATGTAAGTTGCACATGCCTTGCACGTGGAGACGTATGGTGAACATCTTCAAACAAATTCACTTAAACAAAAAAGAAATGGTGACGTATTGTGCTGAGCTATAGTAAAATAGGTGATCATAAAGGTTATATTCCATAATCCCCCAAAAGGTCGCACATATGTATTTATATAGAAACGCAAGAGATGTGGCCATGAACATATATGCCTAATGAGTATACAGAGACAACATGTTTGTTTGACAATTAATGCTCTCTCTACTGCTAACTGTTCCTCAGCAACTTTGTTTGTTACTATGAAACTATATTCAGTTCACATTGGTAGTACTTGGTGAATAGGCTCCAAGGTTATTGGTACAGTCATCGATTCGAGCCTGAATATTCGAGGTTCTCCATTTTATACAGGTTCGATTTGCTAGGTACTAGTCTAAAATCTGGTCTAAACTAGTCTAGAGTGGTCTACGATCTAGTCTAGACTGGTCTGACTAATCTTGAAACTAGTCAAGACTGGTTCAAACTGGTCAAAAAACTTGTATAACTGGTTTAGAAACTGGTCTAGATTGGTCTAGTACCTGATCTAAACTGGTCTAGGACCTGGTTTAGAGATCTGATCTAAACTGGTCTAGACTGATTTAAGAACTGTTTTAGACTGATCTAGGAACTAGTCTAAACCAGTCTATAACCTGGCCTAGACAGATCTAGGATCTGATCTAGATTGCTCTAACTCATCAATACTAGTCCAAATTAGGCTAGTTTTGTCTAGCATAGGACTTAGTCTAGACTAGTCTAATTGGTCTTGAAGCTGGCCTAGAGTGGTTAGAACTGATCTAAGAACCGGTCTAACTGATCTTAAAACTGGTCTAGACGGATCAAAACCGGTATGGAAACTGCTTTAACTGATCTAGACTAGTATAGACTGATTTAGAGCCTGATCTAAAATTATCTAGAATCGTCTAGAACCTGGTGTAGACTGGTGTACCCGGTCTAAACCAGTCTATATGGCCAGGAGTTATTTGCATGTATCTTTTCTAATCACTACAGTTCTGGGGTTCAAAAGTCACCATCTTTTCACTCGTCCTTGGTGCCAAGACAGAGTCCTACAGTATTATCACTTATGTGCAGGAGATCCGTAATATGCAGTCTCGGCTAAAAGTTTTACTACACAGTGAACAAACCACCAAATACACTACAATCCCAAACATTGCCATGTATCTGTCTCCTAATATTATCAAATGTTTATAAATCACTCTTGCATCTTTTTTTTTTTTTGACCCCTAAATATAATGCACATCATCTATTGTTACCTGATCAGTTGGCCAGCCAGCACAATTTCCTACAAAACGAAACAGCACTTACACCTTTCAAAAGAAATCGAGATACTATAGCACTTACACGTAACGAAAGTGTTCAAATGAATACAGCTTCCTACTTGAGAAACTGAGTGGCTTCAAAAGAACATGAGCTTCTAGATTTAAGAATATGGGGACGCCCAAAATTCATTTCATTGTCTGTGTCACACAGTAAAGTACATGGAACTTCATCATCACGGGCTGTATTTACACGCACATGCCTTACATGCTCATCAACTGAAGCATCGGTTTCTCCTATAGTGTGGCACTATCGTCACTGCCCGCATCAATGTGGAGGGGGTCGAACTCTGTGTTCACTTCTTCGACTATGACACCGCCGTCGATGCCAGCCATCTCCTCTCCCGGCATGGCCGATACGTCGGATACTTCACTTCGCATGGAGATCACATCGATCCAGCCATCATCGGAGTCCCAGTCTGGCAGTGCCAAAGCAGGGCAGGCCAACGCCCTAATCCTCTCCGTCGTGCTCTGCAACCACATGCTATCGACAGTGTCAGACTCCCAGAATGTCGTGTCTAGCGTGCTATTGGGAGGCACCCATCTACCCTTCACGACGCACCTGGCGTAGGCAATGAATGGGTGCTCGAGCAGCCGCGCCGTTGTGGACCGCTCACTTGCACGCCTTGCCAAGCACCTGCCCAAGAAGTCCTCGGCCTCCGTGGATAGCCACCGGGGGGACCTCGGGCATGGCATCTGTGTGTACACAATCCAACACACCATGGCGAGCACACACTACTATAGAATTAGTCATAAGTGTCGTCTCATCAGTGTCGGGTGGGCTAAAACTGACACTGATAAAGTATCAGTGCCGGGTGGGCTAAAATCGATACTGATAGAGTATCAGTGCCGGGTGGGCTAAAACCGACACTGATAGGGTATCAGTGCCCATTCGTAGCGAAATTAGGCATCCACCCATCCATTCAGGCAAAAACTGACACTAATACTACTCCCGGACCTGAGATTTTATTTCACTTCCATTTTGGCTCTGGTCGCGTCCGTCGGCTCTCTCTCCCTTATCTCTCCGCTGGCTTTGTTCGACCACAGACACTCGTTCATCTCCCAGCCTCTCTCCCTCTCTCTTTCTCTCTCTTCTTGTCCTGCCTCCGCAACCATGGAGCGCCGAATAGAGCCGAAGCGTGCTGGGGCTAGGGGCTCCTCGCCTGGGACCAGTTCGACGCTTGGTGGGGACCAGTTCGACGCAGCCAACCCCATGGAGCAGCGCCAGGATGCAAGCTTCTTCAACTGGTACACCTTGGCCGGGGAGGCGAGCTTCGCCAGGCAGTTTCGTAGGGCTCTTGTTTGTCGTGTGGGTGGAGAACAGCAGGGGATGGGATCTCGGGTTCCCCGTGTGCGCCTTGTCCATGCTACTGGGCACTTCTCATAGTCTGATGCCATTTATTTATGCGTTGCCTCATAATCTGGGTTTGAGTTGATTTGTTCTTTGTTAGTATATGGATGAGATAGTTGCTTTGATTGTGTTTTTGTGTTTGAGATGAGGTGATTTCTGCTTGTGTTCGTATGGATGAGGTGTCGATTTGTGCTTGTCTTCGTATGGCGGGAGAGGTTGACGGAGGACCGGTAGAGCAAAGGAGAGAGGAGAGCAGGTGCTCGTCGAGGATGGACGGCACGTGGCCGAGCTACTTCTGCTTTTGGTGGCAGTTGTGTGACGCGGCGGTGGAGCACGCCAGCATACAGGCAGTCGAGCTGGCTTGATTTCGAGCCAGCTTAGCTCTTTTTTTTTGGCTCGCGATCCACTTATCACTGCTGGTTCGTGACTCGAACTAGCAGTGATAGTGAGTTTCTATGCCATTTCCACAACCGGCACTAATACTTAGTATTAGTGCCGAGTAAAGAGCGCCGGTTGAAAAACAGGCACTTAAGCCATTTTTCAATTAGCACTCTTGTGCCTTTTTGCAGTAGTGACGTCGTCCATGTCGCTCCATGGCGCGTGGTCAGTGGCCATCTCGACGACGGTACATCCTAGCACCCAGACATTAGCCGTGGACCCTTGCTCCTCCTTGCGTGCCACCTCTGGCACCATGAACACTGGTGTGCCGCTGATCAGCCGGCCGAAACCCGCCACTCATCCTGCACACCCGAAGTTCGTGGTCTTGGCCCGACCGTCGGCGCTGATGATGACATTCCTCGCCTTGATGTCCCGGTGCACGAGACACATCTTGTGGACATACGCAAGGTCCCTAGCCATGTCCGCCGCATACACATGGGCGGCATGCACCTTGGGCCTCCCATCGTGCCGAGCAACCTCGTTGGTGAGCGACCGGCCGGGCGTGAATTCGATGAACAATTGGTACGACCCACCCTAGCCCCCTCAACTGCCGATGTAGGGAACGACGTGCGATGAGCGCATGCTAGCCATCACCCATTGCTCCCTCCTCAGTGCCACCATGCTCACCGCCACGGCGGACTTGACCACGAATAGCTCCTCTGACACCTCATCGATGGTGAGGAAGACCTTTGCACCCATGTATCGTGGTCAAGCATCCGCACCCGCGTCCACCTCCCTATCATGGCCATCGGTGCCATCCCCTCCCCTCTGTTTCTTGCAATGTGGTGGTGTGGTGTGGTGGTTTTATGTTTCCCTGTGACTCTTGTGGAGCTTAGCCTACCTATTATCGTGTTGATTCTTTTCTGTGGTAGGAACGTGTGTTTATATATACTAGTAAAAGTAATAAATAGGTCTGAATGTCATAGAATTGATAAATTGCCATTGCATCCTGATAGTTTTGTACCATATAACCCCAAGTCATTAGAGGGTTTCAAGAAAGACATGGCCATATAACCCCACTACGTCAAACATATAAAGGCAAGCACTTGGGAAGGGGTGCGATGGAATGAAGGCAGCATCATGCTTATATAGGCAAGAGAAGCATTAGGCAGGCAAGCACTGCTAGGAAGAACACTACAAATTATGAACAGGCTGAAATTAATGTGAGGTGAACCAACGCTGAGCTCCATCTTATAAAGAGTGAGGATCATGCTCCGCCAGGAAGAACACTACAAATTATGAATAGGCTGAAATTAATATGAGGTGAAACAACGCTGAGCTCCATCTCATAAAGAGTGAGGACTAAAAAATTATGTGGTGTCCAATCCTATTGTTGTCCTTCACAAAGTCTTCAGCTGTCTGATACGCTTGTATGTATGCTACCACTGTCTTGAGGTACCATGGCTATATCATTTTCAGCTGATGATAGCGATTGCAAGTATGCAGAGATTGTAATTATGGATCCGTACAACACACATCACATCAAACGGCTCGAAAAATGCGTTTGCAAATATGCAGAGCTTGTAATCATGGTCTTCACCGCACACATCACATCAAATGGTCAGAAAATGAGGACGATGTGGCCACACCAAGAGGCCGGGACACATATTCTAAATGGGAGCACTAGAATTTGAACCATAATCGGTGTTGTTGTACCTCAAAGACTTCGCTAGCCCACCAAAAAGAGTTTCATTGTGAGACCCTATTTTCGTCTTATTTTTGTAATGTTTTCTAAAGAATGTAAGTGATATGTAATTATGGATTTTTTTTTTTGGACCTATGAATTATGGATACGTATCCATATTTTACCATCTAGAAACACTGTTACTCGAAACATCGACAAAATGTACATTTGTTTCCAGATATATATGTCGCTTTAGCCTGTTAACGTTTTGTAGTGGTATGTTCGAAGAGAAGCTAATAATAACTTAAGAAATACTTTTGATGCCAGATTTACAAATACTATTTTTATACTTGTGACCAATCTAAATACTTTTTAGAACAGATAGTCAAATTCTAGTGCAGCACATATTAATTACATATATTTTGGAAAATAAAGAACCACACTCTTTTAATTACATTATATCGCAAGAAAGATCATTAGCTAGGCTTGCTAGCCAAATAAGCAAGCAACCATGTTACACGCCAAATGTTAACATCCGAACAATGACATTTTTTTTTTCACCAACTGTCTTACTTCTTTTCACTTTGGATATGTATTGTGCATTCTGTTACACACATTTATGATGATAGTTACATGTGATGACCAATGTTTTAACCGACATCTTTAAAATTCTGTCGACCTACTTATAAAACAGCCAGTTTTGTTGCCTAATCTAGCTTTCCCTTTGCTTGAAGGAACAAAAAACATGTAGCTACTATGTGTTCTGAATGGCAAGGAGTTAAAACAGCCTGAATATAAATGTCAAAGAATTGAAGACAGGAGCAGCAGTGCTCCTTCATATTTGTAGCACTCACCACAATTGTTTGGTCAGTTGTACTTTTACTGGAATAGGTAGCTAGAAGAAAACAGAAGGCAGTTATTAATGCGTAAGTTAATTAAACTGGATGTTAATTGGATGATTTTTTTGGGTTGCATGTTTACAGTTCAATGGCATGACTACAGTTTTTTCCTCTAACATCAAATGGGTAACAAAAGATTTTGGAGTGAGATATTTAGCACGACATGCCATTAATATGGATAAATCATTCTGTGCAGCATTTTACAGCATACAGTTAATGGCGTGCAGCATCTTAACTATTTGATTTTATAATTCTACTGATTGAGTATATTCTTTGCCTTGTCTCAACAGTAACATTTTGGGAGTAGTGGTAAGAACTTGTACAATCAAAACTTAAAATGAAAGCATAGCATATATTAATCTACTGGCATCATTTAACATTTGATTTAGAAATCACAATTTAAACATATGAATTAACCTATTGTGCGTTTAGTTGGTACAAAAATAGCACCGGAAGGAAGGGGTAGTTAGGACCATGCATCTTTAGTTTTCTAGAGTCCCATCTAAAAATCTGATGTGAACTAATCTGGAGCACTCCATAAGTTTTGCTTATTTGTAGTGTAATCCGTATCTCTGAACGCATTGGATCTGTTTTCACCAACTGATCATAAGAAATATAACACAAGAATTCAGTAACTAGGTAAATAAGATTAGCCATGTGTCTTCAAACCTTATTTGAGCGATCGATCAACACATGATCATCAACAAGCTCTAATCATCAACGATAGATGCACCTACCCTGCATACTTCTCCTGAACTATTGCATGCAACTTAATGATGCCCTAATTAACCAACACCGATCAATGCAAATGATTGATCTCCGATTGGTCTACCACGCATGCGATTTACGAGGACACGCCGACGCCGAGGAAGTCAATGAACGGCACGTCCTTCCTCTTCTCGTCGCCGTCGCCGGCATGGTAATCCTTCTGGTGATGTTCACGGCCGCCACGAAGGCCATGGCCAATATCCATGGCTATCGCTTCTCTTGGAGAAGAGAAGGTGATGGAGAGAGGCGCCACCGACTGCTTTCCGCGGTAACTGTACCTGGCCGCCTCGAAATTCGTGTCAGTCAAGACCTTTCCGCCTGTAGCTGCGCCATAGCTTTTGAACAGTGGAGGAGCAGCCGCCGGGGAGCTGAACAGGCTGCCGCCGCCGCTGCTTGGATTTGAGAAGCCGAAGCAGAGCGAGCTCGTCGCCAGCATGCCGGCGCCAAAGGGATACGCTGAGGACGGTGAGAACGAGGAGTGCGTCGCCCTGGCGAGGAGCCTTGAACGCTCACGGCTGCGGCGGGCCATGACAACATGCCAGTGGTTCTTGACAGCGTTGTCGGTGCGACCGGGGAAGTGGCGGGCGATGAGCGCCCACTTGTTGCCGTGGGCGCGGTGGGCGGCGAGGAGCCGCTCCTCCTCCTCCTCCGTGAACGGCCGCTTGTTGATCCGGGGGTCCAGCTGGTTGAACCACCGGAGCCGGCAGCTCTTACCTACACACAATTACAATTCCACACAAATTAATATCAGAAATTTAATTAGTTTAATTATCTGGTCAGGAAATCATCTGAAACTAACCATCTGTTAGTTTAGGAATGACAGGATTAAAAGAGATGGGGCACAGAAAGGTGCTTGCTTGAAGATTTATTGCACGCATGGCATGAGAGGTAAGTGAAAAAATTTAGTGGTGTGTAGGTGATCAACTCTTGACACCGGCAGGCATGAGTGGATGCATCAGATGAGCCAACGGTGCGTGCATGTTGAATTTATTTTTAAAAAAATCTATAACATGGTTGATCTTCTCCCTCGTTTGTATAAGTTAATTGGAATTGGAGGTTAATATTGATTTAAAAGGGGGAAAATAAAGATGCTTGAGAGGTGGTCAAGAGTTGAGCAAAAACGTATGATATATACATCTTATTCAAGAACTTTACTGGGCGTATTGCATGAACCATGTATTCATAATGTGTTCCCGTTGGAACAAATGTTTCAAGTGTTAATTAATTTTAAAATAAGAAATTAACGAGAGAGAAAACAGTTCAAGAGATATATTTGAATGGGCATGAAATTGTTCAAATTCGTAAATACTCATTATTGATTTTTTTTCGACTAAATATCATCTGAACATGAATACCCAAATTCATAAATGTTCATAATTTTACCATTCATAATACTCTTAAGTCATTTTAATTAAATATGGTATATTGTCTCGAGATTTTTTTTTAGATCCATTGTCTCGAAATTGATGCTAATCTTTTTTGAAGTACTATGAATCAGAAGAAAGACTCAGTACTAGCAGACGAGCTTTTTTCCTTCTGTCTCCAAGATATATGCTGAAATCAACTATGGAAAATTAATCTAAATAGCTCAAACAAGACTAATGCTCGAATCAATTGGATGCATGGCTTTCTTGATGTGCTCAGATTAAAGTATGCGCATGAACAAATTATTTCCCCAAAAACTATGCAAGATGTCAAATCTATTGCCCAGAACTAACACATGTAAGCAAGATATTTTTTCCCTCCTCTATAAAAGAATGGAAATTTCCTTGAGATGTCAGCCGCGGAAAAGAACAATATGACCGTAGAAATTAATCAACCTGACCCATGGCTGGATTCAAGTGTGCAAATGATCTCGGACACAAATCAAAGCATGCAGAAAATTCAGAAACACGTGCATATGGTGGGGTCTCTCCTTAAAAAAGAAAGCAAGGTAGGAGAAGAAGCGAAGGGAAGAGATGATCAAAGAAACCCACCAACCTGATCTCCCCTCCAGCTTCTCAGCAATGGAGTTCCAGTTCTGCGGGCCATACTTGTCGACGAGCTGCTTCAGCTTGTCGTCCTCCCCAGGCCGCCAGTGGCCCCTCGGACATGATGACGACTTTGCGCCATCCGATGTATTCGTCGTCGACGAGGATGCCATCTTTACCAGGAACAAGAAATGTAATGCCTGGCTAGCAAGCTTCGAAGTTAGTTTTGATGAGCGAGACGAAGAACAGTTGTGTATTATTGAGCTATTATCTACAGACTAGTCAAAACGGTGAATATAGAGAGTGAGAGAGAGAGAGAGAGAGAGAGAGAGAGAGAGAGAGAGATGGCAAGGGAGTTAGTCCATATATATATACACGTAAACTTGTTGTTGGTTCTAGTCTCTAGGGTTGGATGGGAGGTCCCTTTAGTTTAGTTTTACACGACAAGAGAGCTGGGGTGCTGATCTAAGAATGTGCCTACATGTCATTGCACCCTCACACCAACTTGTATGCTGTTGGCTATTTGCCAAAGACCACTCTTCTCACAGCTCTCATCCAACACAAACCTATCACCAGTTACTAGCTAGCTTCTATATTGTACTTCTTCTCTAACTCCTCTAACAATATTCTCATCAATGAAAGACATCGTCGGTATTTTTAAGCAGTGGGTATTATCTAATCCTCAATCATGCCGTTGTGTACGTGTTGCTTACGCTCGTATCCATTATGGAAAGGTCATGACCCATAGGAAAACTAAATGGGCTGTGATCAAGTGCAATTAGCAATTAGTAGTACGTACTGATATGCATACATGTTTGTTGCTACATATAAAAGACAAATATTTCAATTTGTAAGGTTTTATGGCTTAAATAAAAGTTGTAATGAAAGAGTATGGTGAACAATCACATATGACTATATTCTAGTTTCTCAAATATGACCATTCTAAACTCCGATCAATAAATAAAGCCTCGGATATTAATTGTATGCGACTATTGCCTATAAAATTTATTTACTTATTTTTGTTTCTTTAGTTTTGTTGCATATTCAGATCTATTTTGTTATTGTTGTCTAATTCCTCTTATTATTTCACATATCAAAATCATCATCTCTATTTAATTTATTAATACTTAAAACATGTTTTAGATAAAAAGAACAGTTAAATTGCATAGCAAAGAAAACTGCGAGGGTGAAAAAGTTGTTATAGCTAGTCAACATCTCAGTCCACCCTAAGAGGCAAACCGTTCTAGCTCTGCCATTACAACCATACACAAAAATAGCAACCCTAGTAAAGCCATATGAGCTAGCATTCACAAAAGGTGGTTGGTTGCATCTTGATCAAAAGACCCAGATTCGCAGTCTTGGAGCATGGGATGCTACGCAAAAGGGGGATGCATTGAAGAATCCATGTCACTCGCAATTCATTGTGTATGGGGGATATGAAGTAAAACATGCACCATGATGACTTGGTACTTTGTAGTGAGCCTTTGGCATGCAGAGAGAAGTGATGGTCCAGTACAAAGATTGATCTAAACCTCTAACTATGCCAAAAAAAAAAAAAAGGAACGTATCCTTGAAACTGTAGTTATCAATTTAAGTTCTGCGTGTTTTGAAGAGAATTTTTTATGTTCATCACACACACAAAACTAAAGCGCAGAGGAGATTTAATTAGCTGCTTTACATCCATGCTGTTGCATGCATAATTTCATATGTTATTTTCATACATGGGAAGTTTATTTCTAAGCAATTGTAGAGGTGCACTGTGCACCTAAATAGCACCACTTCAGAATAGTAAAAATACTTTACGTGCCCCAGCAAAAAATGTGAACTTAATTAGCTTGGCATCAGTTCATGGATATTCACTTTCATATGGATAAATCAATAATATACCACCGAATAATTGTCTAATCTATAACATATTATTCATTGTGAGAGTGACATATAAGACCTAGACCCATATGTCATCGACACAATGATAACATATAAGGGAACATATATAGCAAGTTATTCAGTGGTAAATTGTGGAATGTTAGTATTTATTAGTTCTTTTAGTAAGATATATGCAGTTTACAATCTATGCAACAACATAATAAATAAATTGCCATAACAACATGAAAAAACAATCGTTTTTGTGAGGAAACCCATGAAGATATATACCTGTTAGACTATTTTTCTACAATTGTGTTGACAAACAGAACAAAAGATAGGTAACCTTGACTAGACAAAAAAAAAAGCTTAGGGCTCTCCTTTTTTTTTTTTTTTTTGAGGACAGGACTCTTACAGTTGCATACCCGAAATATCCCCAGTTGTTCAACATAATCTCCATTCTCCAAGATGGATAGTAACTGATTGATGGGACTCTGCTGGCTCCTCATCCATAGTCCCAAAAATAAACGGCCTCATAATTGTTGGCTCTTGTTTAGTTCTAGTGAGGCATGCAAATGTGTCTGAGCAAAAAAAAAAAAAACAGAAACTGATTAGCTCAAGTAATGAACCATGGCCAAAAGCTAGTTCCAAGAAACAAGTAGGTCCCAACAATAGAGAAAATCGAGACCACAAAAGCAAATAGTGGAAATTTGATACACCACTTAACAAAACACTTAGCTGTGCATCTATATATACATCGAAATATAAATAACCAATAATAGTATTGTAGGCAATCAGGTTCAGCTTATCTAAAAGTTTGACAAGGACACCTAAAATGGGATGCAAGCAATGAACTAATTGCACTTCCTTAGCATATACAGTATTAAAAGCATAGCAGCTTCTCTCAATTTTCAAGTCAAAGTAGTTTCACCTGCGAGATATCGATGTTGAAAACCGAACTAGACATGTTAACAATGACTTGTATATGGCTTCAGGTCCGTAATTCCGTTCACGAAAACATGACAACGCACTTGCAACCGCTGGCAATAAAAAACCATAATTTAGTACCTAATATAGTTTTCCAGTCTGATGACATGGCATCTGCCAAGGGTGGAGCTTTAGCTTGTTGCTTTGGAATTGATTCGGTTTTTGGAAAGATTTGTTAATGATCGAAGGGTGTTGTGGAGCTGAAGAAAAAAGGTAGCCAATGAATCACAAGATCAATGCAGTATTGCATAAGTGTTTGTACTACTACAGAACAGATCATAAGTAGCGCCTCATCAATATCGGTTCGAGCGTAACCGGTACAGTTGACGTATCAGTGTCGGTTCTTAAACTCCTGCATGTGAACTACGATTGAGGTGCCAAGAACCGGCACTAATATCAGTGCCGGTTCCAGCCACGAAACGGCACTGATACTTCAATGCCGGTTATAGCCACAAAACGACACTAATAGTGCCTATCAATGTCGGTTCTTAGCGCCTCAATTATTGCTCGTGCATGGGAGTTTAAGAACCGGCACTGATAGTGCCGGTTAGAACTAGAACTGGTACTGATAGTCACTATCAGTCCTGGTTGAAATTAGAACCGACACTGATGCCTGTGTTATATTTATATCTAGCACTTAGCTGCTCTCCTTGTTTGCTCCATTCAACTTGACGCCGCTCGTCCTCCCCGGCCGCCGCCTCCTCCCCGTCCGCAGCCTCCTCGTCGCGCATCAGCTCATCACCTTCTCGTCCTCGTCCTCATCGCGTGCCTACCGTGGCCTCCTCCTCCTCATCCCGCGCCGACCGCCTCCTCCTTATCCTCGTCGCACGCCAACTGCCACCTCCTCATCCTCGTCGTGCATCGGCCCGTCGCCGCCTCCTCATCCTCATCATGCGCGGGCCCATCGCCGCCTCCTCGTCGCCTCCTTGACATCCCCATGGCGAGCAGCAGAGACAATGGAGGTAGAGGGCATAGATCTAGGTAGCATAGAGACGGTCGCTCCATCCTATCCGGTCACCCAGGTCCGGGTGACCACTCTCGTACTCCCGACCTCTAGATCCTCAACGATGTATCCTCTTCCTACCCGGAAGGGTTACGAAACACCTGGGTTAGTTCTCAAATTCAAGTTAGCAAATTGTAGTTAGAAAAATGTAGTTAGCAATTTTAGTTAGCCAATTTAGGTCCTGAAATTAGATGTCTTTTAGTTCAAAATATATTGGCTTATTATTAAATGTGTATTGCTACATCGGTGTTTTAGATGTTACCATCACTTCCCAGTGAGTAACTAGTTTGTTACTTCCTTGTTCTATAATTGATGACTTGACATAATTGCGAGATTATCCACATGTGCCAATTGATATGGCATTGATATTTTTTCTCTTTCAGCATGTAGACGTACCTATGACTTGTCTTAGGTACATCTGCATGCTCAGAGATGAAAATCTCTTTGCTATAAATTATAAGAGGGTCAGTTAATATTGCAGTTTATAGTTAACAAATTTAGAAACTAACATGCCGATTGATGTAGATGCTTCCTTATTTACAATGGCTACATGGCATTATTGCGGACCTTGGTGGCACACCACCTATGGTGATGAGCATATTGGTTGATAAAAATAAAATAAAAATCACTATCTCTTTTAGCATTGTTTTTCCTAAAGAAGGATATATCACTTTAACAGCATCATGCTCCGAAACAGATCAAAGACTTACGGCTGAAAAATCTATTGTTCATGCGCTTCTACAATCGGTTAATCTACAACTTAGATACATGTTTTTAGACTATAGCTATTTCAAATTGAAAGCGTTTGAACAAAATGAGGATGTGCTTGCAATGACTCTTAGACTCTTACGGTTACATGCAGCTGAAACGGTTGGTGACATCAACCTATACTTTGTAGCTAGGATTATTTCAATAATATTAAATTTTTCTCTATATTATTGCTCTTTGTCTATAAGATTTTTACTGAAACACTCAGATGCGGAGTGATTGCAGCTTGACTTTGATCATACGTCTTATTGCCCAGCGTGGGGGTACACATTACTTGATCCTTAATGCAGGAAGGTCCAGGAAGGAAAGTACCAGTCAAACCTTATGTTTCAGTGTGATAGTAACAGTTTCGTTATTTACGGAAGTCCAATGAAACTTCCGTCTGAAGCAACAGTGCGCTCATTTATGCACTGAATCATTTTGATGTAATATTTGTAGTTAAAATTTTAGATAAACTATGTATGTAATTGTATTTGATGTAATTTTAGAAGTTTGAATTAATGTATTACGTGTTTATCGTGACTTAAATATTAGAAGAATGGATACATGTGCATGTGATGCATTTTAGATTGTGCAATTTTTTTTACTGCCGATATCTACTAGTTCAGGTTCTATTTTAGAACCGGCACTGATAATTTATTATTAGTGCCGGTTCGTGGATGGAACCGGTATTGATAGTGATTTTTAGTACTGGTTTCATACTCGACACTGATAGTCACTAACTATCAGTGCCGAGTAATCAGTGCCGATTCAAACCCGCAACTGATGGCTATTTTGAACTGACACTAATGAGGTATTCTGCAGTAGTGTTGGCTGGTAAAAGATTGTGAGCTTTGACAAAGTAAGACAAGATAATGGGAGGCGTTAGGGTCTCATAATTAGTAAATATATAGTCGCATCATCTATTTCTTTTCGTTCTTATTAACCTTAGTTTCTTCAAGAAGGCTTCTACATTTTGTCGTTTGCAGTGTCGATGACCTGGATGGTCCTAGTTATTCTAGATTCTCTGATGGGATAATCCTAGTTCACGAAAAATACAATATATATTTATTGGGATGATAGATATCTTTAGACTTATTCGAACATATGACAAACATTTGGCGCTCTATTATCTGGGCATGCTCCTTTCCTGTTGTAACTGAACATTTGTCCATGCTGTAAAGCTAAACAACTTACTAGACAATTGATCCATATATACGGTAATGTAAGGTCTGCTTAATTTAGGAAACTAACATGAAATTTGTGTCCAATTGTGATTGTTAAACGGTTTCTTTACTCAGCAGGAGGGGATTAACATACACGCCGTGCGTGGGGTGTGATGTAGGCATGAGAAAGAAATGCACGGTCCAATGGATTCATGTTCAAAAGCAAGGGAAGATTGTTCAGCATTGAGAGGGACTCGTAACCAATCACCGGAAGAGAGGGGAATAACAAGAAAACGAACTCATCAAAGTACATGCTTTCTTATTCATCGTTAACAAGTTAAGGTATATATAAACTATTCAATGCCCCAACTACTTAAGAGATTAGGATGTTTAAGCATTAAGAAATGTATGGGAAAATGCTTTTATATGATTAATTGGATGCATGCATGCATGATAATTAGAGGTCATGCAAAGTTGGTTTGCAAGCTCATGTTTTACACAATTGAGTCCATTGGATGGATGAATTTGCCAATCAAATCTTGTAGCTTGCTATATGAGGTTGGAATGTACACTATAAAATTTGGACCAGACCAGGTCAGCTGCAGTGCAACACAGGTACCTCTGAAACCACCTTTTTTTTTGCATGTGTGTACATGCACGTGCACATTGGAAGTCGTGATGGAATTGAGTCTAAAAAAGGAGGATAAACATCAATTAGGTTTTAACTCTGCGTGTAACATTTTAATCATTGCCCGATGAAATGGAAGAGAAAATTCATGAGATTGGGAGCAATCAAGTGAACTGGGTTAGGATCTACACAAGCAATTTTCCATTTTGTTTTCCCCTGGAAAGCCTCAAACCAGAGTACTTTTTTTTATGCGTGACATGTATTAATTCTTTTCCCCATTATTTTCAAAGATGGTCCACAATTATTTTAATAAATATACATATACCATGAGCAACGGTGCTGACAGTTCGCTGACACAGAAGCAGCTAGCACAACATTTTCTCATAAAAAATACTAGTTTAATTTGATTCTTTTGCATGGGAGGTTATTTAGTCATTAGCACTTGCCGCGTCCAGCATCTTCGTGTAAGCGCGTACAGCATGGAAGAGGAAACTGCTCGCGCGGATTCGATCGCTAGCTTTGACAAATTCTCAACTATGTTCGTTGAAAAGATCAAATCTTAACAAACGTTTAATTTACTCCGAAAGGAAGTAGTTAATCCTTGTTAGATAGTAAGTCGTTGTTAACAGTCATTATAATAGGCTTAACTGTTTGCTCTTAAGGAACAATTCTTCACAAAAATTCTACTGCAAATATGTAGTAACAGAATGTACTGCACAATTGTTACTGTATGGTGAGCAGGTATATATGGTAACTGAATTCAGACTCAAGAAAGGCCAAGTCATACCTAACTTTGCATATACAGAAACACACGTACTCACGGCTCAGGAGCAATAAGTAGATCAGCTAGCTGAACAAGGTTGGACCAAATCAGTCTTGTTTGCTCAGGACAATCACTTGATCCATCAACCAAGCTTCTAGTGCACAGACACACGTGGGACCAACCTGTCGGTCCTGAACTTCTTTGCCCACTCGTCTGCACAGTTCAATTCTGTGCAATATGCAAACTCTAGCACGCACAGAGTGCAAATACTCTCCTTGCAAAACTTCTCTGTGGAAAATTTGTTCTCTTCAAGTATCTAATAAAAAATATAGGTTTCTCGAATTATTTTGCCTGGCACCCACCGTAAACTCGGTTACCAAGAAATTTGGAACCCTGGCTTAGAATTTGCACGTTTGCACCGGGTACATCTGCTTACGTCCAAAATATGTCGCTTTACCCGGAGCAAGCAAGCAAATGAAACGATACAAACAAAAGGTTTTAGCTGGTTGGTTGCAAGCTTCACTTCAACAGTTACTTCTCCCCAACCAGCGCCTTCCTGCAAACAAGCCAACATTGCAACAAGAATGTAAGTTACACCACCCAAAAGTAAACAAACAAACCTTTCATGAATTCCGCCCACGCAGTGCTCGTGTAACCACCGGTCCTACTAAGTAGAGCCACACACAAGGCTCCAAGCAGTTAGCCTGCACACGGTTACAAGTTATGAAAACCAAGATTCATTCAACAGGAAACCCTTCTGCTTGCCAGTGCATGCATGCAAGCAACAGTAAACCATGGTGTCATAAACTAGTGCCACTTCTGCATCTAACTTTTATATATATGCATAAACAGTATACAGACAGTGGTGATAGGAGTGTTTGAAGGCTGGTGCTATTCGGGGCAGCAACCATAACTGGTGCCCAGAATTAGGGCTGGCCTATGTCAGAGATCAAACAGTGCTGCCAACCGTTTGCTGTTCTTTACAGAGCATATGCATGTGCATTCAGTTTTGTATCCTTCTGTCTGGAAGAGCTAGCAGGGCAGATTTGCAATGTCTTGTCAAGAAAAGCAAGAGGTAATTGCCTAATGAACTGTACATGCAGAAAATAGATCTTGTCTGAACTGGTGGTGATTTGGAGCTTAACGTTGTGTAGAGCAAAATTATTTAACTAACATGTAAAAGAAATTTGTGGTAGAGGTAAATTTGCTTGGTTGGCCCATTTCTTCAGCCCACATCCATATACGCAGAATCTAACACATTGGTTCGGCCAATTTGCTATTCAGTCAGAGGAGTCTCGCTGCCATGTTCTTGAAATCAACCTGAATTCAAGATCAGTACCAAACATGTATGCATTCGAACAGCTGCACATCAATGTTACATAACTTCAAATCTCAGGCTTCCATCCATCTGTATGACATCTTCACATGATAGATGATACCCACAAATATGAAATCCAGCAAACGGAATGTCTTGACATCTTCTGAACTAGCTTTGCTCCAGAACTGAAGTTTTCACGTCAGTTTGTTCAGTTGCAGGCTTCCTACGACTGCTTAGCCCTGGTCTTTGATGCATTCATCTTCAGAGTTCAATTTCTGCAAATAAATAGATTCAGAACCCATTGTCACTGAAAGAAAACAGAATATTAACGATTTAAGGTTGCCGATATTGATTTAAAAAATGTCACACATAAGAAACACTGTGCAAACGCACAGCTTACTGCTTGCTTGGGTGTTTGATTCCCCCAGTGATTGAACAATTTTTTAGATAGTTCATAGATTCCTCACGAGCTACACAACTATAAGTAAATATATAATTTACAGTAACATCAACAACTGCAGGACCTGATACAAAATTGTATATGTCCCCCCATTCCAACTGTTTATTCTTTGAGTAATCTTTGATTATATGCCTGTGTGTCTCATCCGTTGCACTGGACTGGAGTCATGAAAACTACTTCATTTGTGAACAACCAAGTTGTCAATATGATGCCTGTACTCACTAATCTCCAGCAGTTTTACAGTCACTGTTCTTTTATGTATGCTGAAACTTGGCAAGTATCTGGTGATTATTGTCTTACTGGCACATTCCAGTTTGTCCCATATGGAATGTGTGTACTAGCGCACGAACGAATAAATGATTTTAGAATGAGGATGCACATATCTTTATTCATTTGGATTCCTTTTGCCTCTGTTGATTTGTACATTAGTATGTAGCTGATCATCAGGGAGAATCCACAAAAGTATTTTTCGATTCTGGATGGCCCTGTTCTTCCAAATAAATGAACATCTCTTGAAATTGTATTTTATTCAACTATACACCTGATAGAATGGAAGGATACCCAACTAGATTGGAATCTTGTTTATTTCTTCTTCTCAATTGAACCTCCTCACGTCCATTACATTGCCTACATTCTTGCAGTACAACTTGCATTTTCTGTAGCTCTGAGGAAGCCTTTTAAGGTAAAGGCAGCAGGAGATTGTCAACAAAGTCACCTTTATTTCAATAGGCATTGATTTTCCAACTGAAATATGAGGAAGTTCCTGCAGAGTATCACAATTGGGTACGCTTTTTTTTTTCTTTTGACATGGGAATTGGATAGTTCATGACACATATACCATCTTTCAGGACAAACTTGATTGAACTATTGAAATAGATCCCCAGCTGGTTCCTGCTCACAATAGCAGTTGGAGGATATAATTCAGTGCAGTCCAAATAAGCGGAGCACTATGGCCTGTCTGGATAATAGTAGTAAGATACCAAAACTTCATATTCAGTGTAATGTCCATTTATCGTTTACCTGCAACATACTTCTCTTCATCCTGTTGACATACTAAATAGTCCTCCTCCTTGGATTAATCTTTTTTCCAATCCAAAAGAATTACTTCTAACTTTACCAGTCAGATCCATTACATCCTTTGGAAGTTTACTAATGACACACTAGAGACTGGAATAGTACCCAAATATGCCTTAGGAAATCCACTCAAAAAAAAATAAAAAGCCTTAGGAAATATATCCAGTTTGTAAGCCAGGGTGTTTCAATGACAGTCGCCTCTTCTAGATTTTATCTTTGCAGAATAATGCTTCAGTTAGCATACTTGACTGTTACACCAGAGTTAGGAGCTAAAGATTGTCAGAGGAATGTAAAGCCTGAGGATATCCTTCAGAATCAGTCAACTGCAGATGTGTGCTGCCATCCATGTATTGGGCAACAGGTATGCTATCCATCTGATAGAAAGGTCTCTGAAGTGTAAAGAAAAATCAAGGAATGATTGATCAGGTCAATATTATGGACAGTGAAGGATATAAAAACATATTTCCATCTTCATACCTAGGCATTTCCCAGAATCTGCATTAAACTAAAAGATTTCCGTAAGAGAGTGGGGTAACAGCACAGGAGTGAGCAATAATTAGAAACACATAAACTGAAACTAGAAAAATAACTTCATTATCACATACATATCACAAGAAAAAAAAAACAGCCTTTTATTTTTACTTTTATTTTTTATTTTTTTAAAGCACCGGATCCCCTCTCCTCGGGGTCTTCATTGGAGACCTTTTAACAATGGTGCGAACGACGGGGTTCGAACCCGCGGTAGCTAGTGAAGGCTCCCGTACCTTACCACTGGACTAAGAGCCTTGCTGAACGAAAGTAGACAAAAAGCTAGGGACCGAAGTGTCCAAAATGCCAATAGTAACCGATTGTTGTCATTGTTTGACAACATCAATGCTGATATCATATTATCATCAAGCTGAAAGAAGCGCCAGAGAAACTTCCTGTGTATATAGAAGAAGGCTGCAATCGGGACTTGTCATGGGATTCTTCCTAAGCAAACAACATCATATCTAATTGCCAGAGTGCAATTTTCCAAATATTTTAACTACTTCAAGGTCTATAAGAAAAATCTTCTGGAGCATCACGCTCGGTGGATATGAGCCTTGAAATAATAATTTCACTAAACCATGTACATTATAGACACAAAACAATCAGTTGTGTCATAATTCATAATACAAAGTAAGTAGCTATTGTATAATAAATGTTGCAACATGACAGCTAATTTACAGTGTTTCCAACAAATTGGTTATCTCGAACGCAAGATAGCAGCTATGACAAATGTTACAAAGTTACACAAATTCTATTGATATCATATACCTTGTGTGTAGGATTGATAGCAACATCGGAACATATAGTATCGCTAGCTGGGTTGCACGGATACTTCCCAAATGTGTCGTATCGCCGTCCAGGACGCAGGGATACGGGGATACACGTATCCCCAAGTATCCCTTATTTTCGATTTAAAATAAATACAAAATAAAGAGGATACGACGGGGATACCGCCCGACCCATATGATAGAGGGTTTTGAGAGGAGCAACACACAGAGCCTCTGGTCACAACAAGCGGAGCTGCCTTCCTCTCCACCGGTGGAGCAGCCCATCCTCTCCGTCACCCCTCCTTTCCTCCGGTGGAGCAGCCCATCCTTTCCGCTGCCCATCCTCTCTGCCGCCCCTCCTCTCCGCCGCCTCTCCTTTCCGCCGGTGGAGCAGAGGCGCGCCACCATTCCTCTCCGTCACCCCTCCTTTTCGCCATTCAACGTTTTCTTACGCATGTTTTTTTTTCTTTTTGAAACATCTCAGCAGTTATTCCATTAGACCTGCAATATTCAAGAATACTTAGCAACATGCATGGAGAACCAAATAAATTATGTAACTAAGAAACAAGGGAGAGACTGAAAATTAGCCTTCTTTTGCTATAATTAATAATACATCTTTTTTTTTCTGAGGTCAGATAGCACTACAATTTTCTTTTGCTACTAGCACTGCAGTATGCTGACAGCTAAGTTACGTATCACCAGCAGAAACTTATCCCAAATTCAATGACATGGATAATAGCGTCACAGAGTTGCGAGGGATGTTAAAGGCGTACTGTACCTTGCGTTTGCCTTGAAGATTGGAGTGCAGAGTACCTTTCAAGACCCATCTGCTGGACAGGGTACAACGAAACCAACTAAATTCAACACGCATATCGGAATGCAATAACCATAGGCAAGAACGGGAAGCATCCCTTGGGAAGAGAAACGAAATTGTCATTTCAGATTGTACTGAATTTCCATCGAACCCCGTCGCGATTCCAATCAGGGCACCACCGCAGTATTTCTTTTAATAATCCGATAGATCTTGCAACGCGAACCCAATCCAACCAAGACCTCAGAATACGCATCGTGGGGTTCCGCATTTCCACCCTGGATTCGATCGGTTTGACATACAAAAAGCATCAGTTCATCTATTTCGATGCAAAGAAATCGGGAGAGGACGGGGTTAAACTGTTAAAGCGCGTGCCTTTGGGCGCCGGCAGTCCTCGCAGTTGGGCGTCGCCGGGCGCCGTCGCGGTGGCCGCCGAGCAGTAGCATGGGGGTGCAGATTTCTCGCAGACGAGGCTCCCAAAATGGAAGCTATTTCCAAACTTCGAATAAAAGCCCAACTCAAGTACTCCTCCAGGGACCTATATGTAAAAATATTATTCCACAGACCCATACATATAAATTTCAGCACCGAACTACCTGAGGCCTGAGCGAGCAGTAAGAGCACGCGGCGATAACCATTCGAGGGCGGCGTGCGCGCGTACGGAGAGGGTTCGACCATGAGGACAACCTGTTCGATGGAATGCCGCGGCAAGCTGGAGCCCTTGCTGCGCGCCAATGCGGCGCTCCGCGTGCTCGCGCCGGGCCGCAGTAGGCAGAGTAGTGGCAACCGCCGCGGAATCCACTTCGCACCTGGTCCAGCCTCGTCGGAGGATGACGAGCAGGAGCGCGCTCCGCCGCCGCGGCGCTGGTACCGCGCCGCCTATGCCCGGCTCCTCCGGCACGCGGGTTCACTCCGGGGCATCGGTCTCGCGGGCGGGCCCCCACGGCACGCCGCGACGGGATCCCTCATCACCTACCCGTACGCCGCCGCCCTGGCGGCGCACTTTGACGCGCTCGCGCGCGAGTTCGTCTCCGCCGCCGCTGTCGCGAGCCGCCACCCACCGCTGAAGCTGAAGGAGACGTCGCTGAGCTCTCTGACGCGGGTCTGCGACGTGCTCGGCGTGTCGGCGCAGCGGAGGAAGATCGTGCGGCTCACCGTCTGCCCGCAGGTAACGCAGCACCACATCTGGCGTGGCGCGCTCGAGGAGGTGCTCGGGGATCTAAAGACCGACATGGCGTCGCTGGAGCGCCCGTCTCCGGCGACCCAGATGGCCGAGCAGATCGCGTCGGCCTGCATCCGCTTCCTATCAGACACCGCCGACGCGGCGACGTCCTCGACGCCATCCTGGATGCGCCCGACGCCGTTCAAGAAGCCCGCGGGGGCGCCGCCTCCGGCCAAGACATGGCAAGAAGTGCTGGACATGTTCACTGACGTCGCGAAGAGCCTGGAAACCGACCCGCGGCTAGCCGGGCACGCGCAGAAGATCGAAGCCATGAAGGAGGGGCTATACCAGATACGCGACATTGTAATCGAGAGGGATATCAGCTTCAAGGAGGCGCGCCGGCAGGACTGCCTGGTGCAGAGGAAGCTGTCCAAGAGCCTGGGGCACTCCTCCAGGTGCCTGTACACGCTGCTGCTCTTCTACCTCTACGGCACCGTCCGGGACATCGAGGTGCATGTCGGCATCTGCATTTCTGGCAAAGGAAGCAGGAATGTCACCGTTCACGCCGCGAAGTTCCTGACCGACGGCGATGAATTGGCGGTCAGGAGCGGCGTCAAGCAGCTGAGCCGCGCTCTCGGTGTCTTCCGGTTCGTCTGGGAGGCAGCAAACACTGACTGTGATGCTACCAATGACAACGGCAAGGATGTCACCGTTAAGAAAAAGAATGGCGAGGATGCAAAGGGTGTGCTGGAGCTGCAAGGGCATCTCTGGGGCTTTGGTGTTGAAGAGAAGGCAGTGACATACAGAGGGCATGTGTTCCATGTGCACCAGATCCAACTGCCCTGAACGTCTTGTGTAAAATCCAGCCACACGGACACAAATGATCATATGAGAGACAAAAAGGTTACAGGTGCGATCTGAAATGCTATTCTTTTTTACTAGAGCTCTTCTCTGAATTTGTACAACGGCAATGCGACTGCATCCTGAGTGAAAGATACATACAGAAAATGTGAAACAAAAAAGAGTCCCTTCGTTCTTCTAACAACATAATTTATGGAACACTTTTTTCCTTCCTCTATACAAAGTATTATTATTTTTTGGAATCTCTACAATCTTCTTGGAGAATCAAAAGTTTGTGTTTTCAGCTGAGAGATTTCGAGCCATGGATCTGTGAGATTGTTGCTTGGTCTTATCGGATAGAGTGCTCTGTTGATAGGACTGTAGTTGGCTGCTCCAGCTGAATAAGCTGGGTGAGGAGATGATGGCAAGCAGCTTCGATTGGACTGCCTGTACTGCCGTAACGGGCTAGAGCAAGGAGAGACAGGCAGGGACATGTTCATACGCACATTGGATGGGTTGCTGGACAAAATAACATCTTTTAGACAATGGAAGAGATGTAATTTGTGATAACTCTGACAAAAGGAGAACATACATTGCAGAGATCCTGCGATTTGTCATCGAAGGAATGGGAGATGTTGGTCCTGGCATGTTTCTTATCGTGATATCAGGATCTCTTAGAGGAGATAAGCTTCTGTATGATGAAATTGCAATGCTTGTCTGCACCTGAAAAAAAGAAACATAGTGGTAAGAAAACACGAAAGGACACATTCAAACTTGAAGGTGGTCGATATGACAGACTGTAATAAATTGTATTCGTGTTTACTTATATTTGTACATACATATCTTCCATCTAGCTCTAATACGGAGCATTTCATAACAGAGCCACTATATGACAGTATTAGTCAAAAACTCATAGGCAGTATGTGGAAGTTGTACCGTGCTGTTTTTTCCATCCGTGGAGGTTGGAAACATATCCCTCGTCATGCAAGACCTGGAACTCCTAACCGTAGCTTGGTCCTTGACAAAAGGATGATCCATCAGCTGAGCTGCTGTAGGGCGGGCAGCAGGATCACGCTGCAAACATAGTTTCAGAAAGCTTTTCGCCTCAGAAGAAAGATGTTCTGGGATATCAGGTATATCTTTGCTGTTCCCAATTTTAAAAATTGCAGCCACCTGTGAAATCAATCCAAAGCTTAGCAATGAATCAATGAAAGAATAGGCATCATAATCGTGTAAAAGTCACATCCCTCAGTAACTCACCCCTTCGTACTGACTCCAAGGAGGTTTTGCAGTTGCCATTTCAAGAATGGTGCAGCCAAGGCTCCAAATGTCCACTGAAAGGCTGTAGCCATTGATATTCATAATAACCTGAAAAAATCGAGAAAAAAGGTTAAAAACTTTTGTTGATGATTGATCCTCAACTCACTAGGGAAGATTACACAAGAAATTTCAAGTTTAGTAGTCTCACCTCCGGAGCCATCCAGGAAGGGCTCCCTTTGAAGGACTTGATAGATGTGTATGCTGATATCTGTGCAAATATAACAAATGGTTAATAAGAAGATACTATATGAAGATTAGGGAGATGATTGACATAGTATAGTACTTACATGCTTGGCCATACCGAAGTCAGCAAGTTTAATGTCACCATTAGGATCTACAAGTATGTTTGCCCCTTTGATATCCCTGTCAGAGAAGGTGAACTTTATCAATAAGTAATGATGACATGCGTTTCTACAGAAGAGGAAAAGAAATCTGTATATTATACATCAATCATGTTAATGACTGCCAAATACCTATGCACTGTATTCCTCCCATGCAAGTATGCAAGGCCAGAAAGGATTTGTGCTGTGTAATTCCGAAGGACTGCCTCCCCAAATGGACCATATTCTTGAAGCAACTTATGGATAGAGCCCCCAGAAACATACTCAAGATAGACTGAGAGTGTCTCATTAGACTGCATTGTAGTATAAAGCAGTCAGATAAAATTATGAAGTAGCTAATGAAATAGAACTTTCATAATTTATGGTACAATGTTGACAGTAATATATTGTAATGATTAATCAGATCATTGTATCAATGCTTAATTTTAAGGTATTAGTTGTCATGCTTATAAGTGCTGTGGTAGCTTATTATGTAATAACAGAAGATCATTATTAGTTTTGTAATTACCAGATCACTGCCATAGTACTGCACAATGTTTGGATGTGACAGCTGACTCAGCAGCATGATTTCCTGTACATATGAACCAGTATCGGTATGAGTGAACTAAATTGTTTTCTACAAGAGTGATTCTGACATATCCAATATTTTCATAGTATTATTACCTGATTTAGCTGCCTGAGACACTCTTTTGAGTTAGAATCATCAGAGATGACTTTAACCTCTTTAATTGCACACATTTGACCGCCTTCACTGCGTAACAAACATTTTGAATAATAACTCAGTATTAAAATACGAATATGAATCATCTGACGAATGTTAGAAAGATACAAAGTTTCAAAGTTGAAGTAAGCACCTATTGAATCCAAGGTATACTTGCCCAAACGTTCCACTACCTAGCAACTTCCCCTTCTTCCACTGTAGAGAACGAGAAGACAAGCATGGGGAGCCTGGAGGAAGAGGAAGAGGTTGAGGTGAGCTTGTGCTTCGGGAATCATCCTGCCATGCAGTTGGAGATCCTGGACATTGCCCAAATGTTCTGGACCGCACAGGGGAGGTTGGATAGTGATGCCCTCTTGAGCTAGGGGGAGAGCTCGGCATCCGTGTACTGAACACAATTTCTGTTGATTTCCGACCACGGCAGTATGTACTTCCATTATTTGCAAGATCCAAATTGTGAAGATGAAATTCTTTCCTTGGAGAAACTGAGGTTTCAGACAATCGGGGATGCTCCAAAGGCTGGTTATTCGTGAACCGCCCTTCTGCTAACATATGGCTTTGTTTCTGAAAGTCGATTGCTAGTGTTCTGCCCGGAAGCATGCTGCTTGCATCTGACAAGCTATTAAGTAAGACACAAAAGACAAGTTTCAGTTGAAATGCACATCTGTGGACTACTGAATAAACAGTAGTAGTTTGTTTAACCATCCTGGAGCTATTATATTTCAAACAATAACGTGGATAGAAATAACAATGGTAGTACTCCGTATTTGAAAATATCCATTTCTCCATCTGTATAACTAGCATAACTGAACCCATTAAGGAATTCGCCCAAATGTAAGGAGATGAATCAAAGATCAAAACGAAAATTCAGAAGCAACCATCAACAAAATATGCTAGTACACATAATTAGTCAAAAGGCTAGTAGAATACATGATCTAATCGTACCAACTCCATAACCAGCCACAGAACTACTAATTAGATTACATGTGTGCAAATTTTACTAGGCAAACAGTTAACACCACTCTGAACTGAACATGGATCCCAGAGATTGAAAACTCGGCAGAGAAAACATGGAAATTGCAGCTCCAAACCCCAACAAAAAAATTATCAAACAAAGCAACAGTCCAAAATTTTAAACTTTAGAAGGAAAACAAATTTTGACACCCAACTCCAACCCCAATTCCCCACGAATTCCATAAAAAGGGCGCCCAAAAGACAAAATCAAGCAACCAGATGACCAGATTTTGACACCGTCCACGCCAAAAAAAAATCAGCAGCAAAGTTGCAGGAACAGCATAGTTGCCCCCCCCCCCCCCCCAAAACGAACGCTTTCCACCGAATTCAGCACGGGAACAGCACGAAACAGCCCAAATTTAGCTCCCCGTGAACCAACCAACCACGAAACAACCAGACCAACCGCTCTGTCGTGCGCCGCCCGCGTCTCACCTGTAAATCCCGAGATCCGGCGGCTCGTCAGACGCCGCCGAGGACCCCAGCGACGAGCTGCCCCCGCTGGACGCCGACGCGGAGGCCGAGGCGGACGCGGACGCGGAGGGAAGCGGCGCCGGGATGGAAGCCGGCCGCGGGAGCGGGTGCCCCACCGCCGCCGCCTGCTGCTGCTGCTGCTTCCCGCGGCCCGCCTTGGCGAGGAGCGCCTCGTCGAAGCTGCTCGCCTTCTTCTTGCCCTTCTTCTCCTTCCCTTCACCGACGGCGGCAGCCGCCGGAATTGAGCCCACCGCCGCCGCCGCCGTGGCTGAGCCCTTGCTAGAATTGCTCTTGCCCTTGCAGTTCCACCACGCCGGCATCCTGCCTCTCCACGGCGCCCAGAGTGAGAGAGGTGGGGGGAGGTGTAGAGAGAGAGGCGTACACGCGGGAGAGGGAGGGGAGGGGACTCTTGTGCAAGTTGCAACGACCAGGGTCGCCTTTGGGGGGCCCACCTGTCAGCCATGCCGTGCATTTATCTTCTGTGTGCGCAAGCAGCACGGGTGTGAGTGGTGCCCGTCGCACACGTAGCAGTACCTACCCTGAGGCTGGCGCGGTGGGGCCGATAACGAGATGCTAGGATGAACTGTGGGACCGACGCTGCAGGCCTGGCCCACTTTGGAGGTGGGGAGCCGAACCGGGTGCCGGCGGCCTGCGTGGGTGGTGGGGGACTGGAGGAGGACAACTGGAGTGGTAGGCTGACGTGTCCGGCGGGTTGCGACGCACACAACAGTGGTGGAGTGGTCATCGACTTGATGCCAACATACTAGTAGAGTACTACAATATATCTCGTTTCGTCTTTGATTTATATTTGCGATTCATAATGCAGATTTATTTTTAAAAAATACTCACAGTCACCCACATCCATGTGAATGTATGCTACCGAGAACCAGAATTTGAGACTTAGCTTGTCACAATGAAGATCATTGTGAGAGTCATACAGATAAGATCTATCAAATTTTCATCCATCATATGTGAATCCAACGATCTCCTAACCTCTTTAACTTCTCATGAACGAGTCCTCTATCTCAACCCACATGCCGCCCCTCACTTCCATCTCACGCGCCACTGCCCCATATGCTACATCTGCCCTCCGCTTTGCCATCTCCGACGCCAGTGCAACCTACCCTCCTCCGCCGCCCCTCACCCTCCTCCACTGATCTCTTTTCTCGACGCCCCTCCTCCCGGTGCTCCTCCACCTCCGCCGTCACCCTCGACTGCTCCCTCACTAACCACTTCAAATAATAACGCCCCCATCGCCAATCCCGCCCAACCAGTGGTTCTCCACCACCGTGGTAGGCGACACCCTCGACGCCTCGCCGTACCACCCACTGCCCACCACCACCGCTTGACTGAACTCCCCTACCATCCCTCTATAGTCAGGGGTCACAAAACCCCATGAAAATCCCAAACCTTAACTCCAATCTGAACCCCTAATTTTCACTGAAGATGTTGATGGTCTCACAGGGGATGATGAGAGCTCGCTAGAGAAAAAGAATACACTAATCTCTACGCAAATCATAAGGTATGAAATTTGACATATATCCACCCTTAAATATGTCAATAGATAGTTACTATTTTTGAGATTTAATCCTAAGAAAATACGAGTATCTGTACCGAGTCTAGAATTCAAAACCAGAAAGTAGATTCTATCATAAGTACTCTAATCAATTGAGTTATGCTCGGTTCGTTCAGAATTATTAGATATCGATGTTGTGATGAGGCTTTTTGTATTTAAAGGGTCATAATGGTGATGGGAGATTGATGGGGGAGTCGGTGGTGAAGAGAGCTTACTCGTCTTAGTTTTCTATTCTCTAATGGCGATAGATGATTACATGGTAGGTTTGTACACCAAACTCATATATTGTGACATGTTCTTTTAGTAGGGTCAATGTCTCGTGGATCTCTAACCTTTTCGTTGTGATTTGTTTGTTGTTGCATATCCTATTATAGCTCAAATCAATTAAAATAGAGATTAATATTGTTTTGCTTGGAAATAAAATCAGTATCTTGAAGCAGAGCAATGCATACTACTCTTTTATAAGAACATGTATGCCTTTCAAAAATAAGTAAATGAAGTTATCTGGCAGATTTCATCGCGTAAGTATCCCTGATGATAAGATTAGTCAGTGAAAATTCTTAGATTACCTATACTACCACCATGGGGGCTCAATGGGTTAATTCGTTTATCATAGCTTGGTTATGTGTAGCAAAGAGACTCCGGTCGCGATGTTGGCCAACCACATGCATGAAATTAAGCATAATGGAGCTAGACCATGCTTGGCAAAAGGCCACCAGGGTCTCTGTTTGTTGTAATAATAAGACTTCTGTTATCACTAACAATGCACGAGCATTTAACGATTATCGGAAGAAATAAGGAAGAAACTTTAATTCGAGATGTTCAACAATTTTGTGAAATGAACTGGCTAGAGAATTGTCAATTAAAGTAATAAAACAGAACAAACCATAAATGATAAAAGATACAAACTCCAGACCCAACTTAGAGAACTCCACATCCAGTGAATAAACCACATCTTATCGCTCATATTAGATCTGTGCAACAACGTTTACTCCCCACTGACAACCCATACAAAAATAGATCAAGGGTGGATCTAGCAACTCCAACTCTCTTGGCTCAGATAACGCGGCACATTCTTGCACGTCAAGAAAAAATTGCAACACTTCCCTCACAGATCGGGGTTGATATTGCCAGGTTCGTGCACGCGCGCTGAGACGTCGCATGCGACCGCGGAAGGCACGGGCCGCCTTTGCTTCGCGGTAGGTTCGCGTGGCCTTTTCCCCAAGCGGTGCACTCGCACGGCACCGGCCAGCGGCCTCCAGTTCCATGCATGGCTCCCACCCACACCGTTGCTTTCGCCTCCTCGTTTTCGGCGAGCACCGTCACATGGGAAGCATGCGTATGGGGTGCACCGCAGCCGTCCCCATCGTCATACATCAATTCGGTCCTAAGGAAAGAAGAACCTTCGCAGGCAGCAGGGCCGGGGGCACGGGGAAAAGCCCATTCCTGTTATATGGAAACATCCGTAGAGGGCAGAAAGTTTGGTTCACGAGTGGCAGCTTGCGAACCAAACGGCCAAACTCCCTCTCGGCCAGATAAAATCATAGAGACGTGCCGTGCCGTAAGTGAAAGTTGAAGGTGATACAAGAGATTTTTGGTTGGTCTTGGATAAACTGGTAGCCACCCCACACCGGCACTTATAGCTCTGGTTTGGAACGAGGAAACATTAGTTGATTTTTGTGGAAATCGCAATGTTTTTTCTGTGAAATTTCTACAAAATTCTATGAATTTTCAGCTTTCTAACTAGGGGCTTGTACCATCGAGGGGTACTTTGTACACGGACTAGTATTCCAATTTTTGTCTCCTTTGAACACCAAGTTGCATGTGTACATGCACTACTACAGAACAGGTAATCACTACTGGCTCGTAACTGCCTTTATGGTAGTCCCATCAGTTCATGTCACTAACCGGTAGTGATAGTACAAAAATATTACTCTCGGTTGATGATATGAACTGACATTGGTAGTCACCAATCGGCGATGATAGCCCCACACCCTATTCAAAATTTGACTATTGCCAACAACAACGCACAACAACATATATATACACACACATATAGAAACATAAAACAACATATAATCAAATATCATTCAACAAAGTTTTGCAACAAGTTTGCAATAAGGATCTACAAGACTTCGAAATAGTTCAAGTTTCAATCATAGTTCTACCTTTTAGATTTACTACAAGGTATTGACATATCTAGGTCGCTAGTATCTTATGAAGGACTTTACGCAGAGCCGGTTCATGAAATGCATCCTTTGGATTGACAACCTCATTATGGATGAACTCGACGAGTTATTCTTGAATTACTATGATTTCATTGCTTAGTAATGGACTTATGTTCAGCTTGATGCACTATTGTTAGAAGAAATTAATCTTGAATACGTATAAAAAATAAAAAGTAGGCATCAATATATATTTACATGCCTCAATATCATCATTACTCCAATTGTCCCTGGTGAATCCGTGTATGTGCTCACATACATAGAACTCATATAAATTATTACCTGGGTCCTGCCTCAAACACTGAAAAAGAAATGAAAGCATTAGCGGTATGGAACGAATCATTTAGTAGGAATTATGAGACATGAATATTCTATACGTATCAGGAAGTTCATTCGGATAAAGAAATCATTTATGCATGGCAGGTATCGAGCACTATTCTTACAATATCGTCGTACGTCTTGTGCATGATTATGATTAGTAACTAGAGTTAGATTTAATTGAATAGAAGATTACCAGAGCAATAAAAAAATTATAATCGAGTTCACCTATTTAACACACCTAGCTATGATGGGTTGGTATTGTTTTTTTTTCTCTCCTTTGTAAGTCCAAGACAATGTTCCCCTTTGGAAGCATATCTCCGAATAGACATAACAACTCTGTGAAGCTCTTATCCAATCAATCATCGCTTGTCTTTAAGTGCAATAATATTAGCATGGTATGCTGCTTATTGTGCTTATCCTTGCAATCCAGAAATAATGCTGTGTTCTTGTCCTGTACTATTTGTTCGAACTTTTGATGTTGTTTTTTATTGGCCAAGTCCCCCTCCTCATCGCACAACATTTGATTTAGATCGTCTTTGTCGCTATCAACCAATGTATCCTCGACCATCGTCATATTGTTGTCTTCGTCAACTGACATATTATTGTCTCTGTCTTCTTCAATAATGTGTTGCCCTTCATGTAAAATATGATCATCTTCGTCGTGCTCGGACCAACATGTATAGCCAAACTTGAAACCCTATCGAAATAAGTGTGCGCGAATCTACTTTATGGTAGAAAACTGCTTATTATTCTTGCAATCAATGCATGGGAAGCATATATACTCCGCTAGCATAAGTCTATTGTATGGCGTAGCATCGCTCAAAAAAGAAGTCACGCTGTTAAAAAAACTTTAGGTCACGACGGTCTACAATGTACATGTATCTTCGGTCAATCTATAATTTATGATTATCATAATATTTTATTAATTACTAGTTGAATGTCCGTGCGTTACAATAAGAGCTAAAAATTTGCACACGATAACATTGTTGGCTCCTCTAAAACATCCATCATCGTCGAAGTATCTTTCAAGTTGCAACATTGTTGAAGCACTGCAAATACTAAAAGACCAATCATCTTCATGTTAATTGTATCCACACACTCGTTTCAACAAAACCCTCTGAGCTCATGCACATAAACATAATAGTCACCAGGAAAAACATAAGAAATGCAAGTACTGACTTGTCATATTGCTCTTTGCATGTTTCTCTCCAAGGAGTGGCCGTGCATCTTTATTAAGTGAGATCATCTCGACCTGCGCTCAATACAAGCCCCGTTACAATAAACCACAAAGGAAAATACCCCCATTGAGATTAACTACAGGGACAAATTGATGCTCACCTTCATGGTGAGAAAGAGCTTCACAAAATTCTGAGTGAGTAGTCCAAGCGACTTCTCCTACCTATGGTCAGAAAATACAACACCCAAAAGTCAAAACTTTAGGTTAAGACACATAAACATAAGAGTCACTAGGAAAGATAGGATGAAAAGATCATGACAAAGTAGCTATACCAGATCTGAGCCGGTAGCAAGGTGCATCAGGCTTATCAGATAGATTGTCCACCAATTGGCTGAGCTTCTTGCTCTCGACATCCTCATCAGTGTCGCCCAATTTATCATCATCTTCATCATCCAAGGCCTTTGCAATCACAAAACCCAGAGACTTGTTCTATCAGCAGCAAGTAATTTGTAGCACAACCAGTGGCAAACAAATCAAGTAGAAGAAATCCAACATTAGCTGCAGATGATTCCTCCAGGCGTTGTGGCACCGCTGAACCAGACATTTCACTCAATGCCCTTTCATGATCGAAATAAAAGAATAAAAGGGGGAACTATTAATAATCTTGCTAGAATTCGAAGGTCAAACTCACATTTGGTGGAAAAAAAAACAGGGGATGCAATCCAAATCTTGAGTTCCTTCAGCGCCATAGGGACTCCCCCGAAGCCAAGCCATGCATTCTGACTCTTGGCCCTCCTCACAAGAATCTGCAAGATGTTCCCCGAGCCCCAAGTGTTAAAACAAAAGACCACATCAAGATTTGGAACAACGAGAAAGATAATTGCGTGCAAAGAAGGAGAGCAAGGAAACCAAGCCTCACCCCGATGCTATCGAGCACACTAACAATGTTGTAGATCTAGCGCCACTCGATGCTGAGCCGATTGGTCATGTCGTCCAGCCCCACCACCTCCACTTCCTCCCGGTCGTACAACATCATGAAGCTACAACCCTATAGCATGAGAAGAAACCCTAAGTCAAAGAACTGAATGCCAGGAGCATCTTGCACGAATTAAGGCGAGAGAGGAATAGAGCCTTACTTGGAGCAAAGCAAGCTGAGCGACTTCTACTTGCAGCTGTACGTGTGGTGGCGTCAGGCATGCCCCACGCCAGTGTTGGCGTCGGCTTCCTACACGGCCACCTGCAGAGACATCGATGGGGGCAGGGGCTACACAGGAGCCTCATCGCCGGAGGAGGAGGGCCTAGTGGTGGCGGAGGCATCCATTGCGGTGTGGGAGCTCAAAGGGTTTGGTTGAAGTGGCGGAGAGGGGAAAGCTTGTCACTTAGGGAGGATAGGACCGGAAGCAGGACACAAGAGTATGTGAGAACCACTACACTTTTTTTTAAGTAGTAGAGATTTTAAATCACTTGAATTAAAAAACATACAATCCATCAAAAACTAGAGCAAATTAATTTTAGTAATCATACAATAGCATATGCCTTCCTCTACTAATGGATTACCTCACATCTTGATTGGTCCATGTTTGAGAGCCCATCTCTTTCCAGCACTTGGCCTGGGTCGGAGGAGTCGCTTACTGAATGCTACCGCATTCACTTGCATCAAGCGATTGGAGCTGTCATCCCTAGAAATTTGTATTATTATTTATTAAGAGACACACATCCCTGGCTATTCAACCCCTTTCTATGAAATGACTCAAGAAATTCATTAAATTAATAAAAAGGAACATGAAAAATCACAATTTGAAAAAAGACAATATATATTAACTAGGTCATCTAAACCATCAATTGGAGCCAGATTTTGATCTACGCAATTTACACACATCTACAAGTACGCATAATTACAATTTATTCTCTAAATTAGAGCCTAATTAAAGCTCTAGCTCCTAAAAAGTTTATTTCCCTGGAATCATTAATATTAAAAAACTTGAGCAATCTAGCAAATAAATCCAACTGCAATTAAAATATAGATCTAGTTACTAACCTTGGAGCACTTAAGGCATATGTATTTTTCCTAATTTATAAACCTCCAAGCACAAGGTCACAAAAATGGTTGCCATCGAATAAAAACAGAGCTAATCCCTGTGTTCTGCTCAAGCTCAAATAGGGAAGATCACACGCCTTTATATACAATAAACTTGTCACTACCGACTCGTAACATGAACCGATAGTGATAAGAAGTATCACTGCCGGCTTGTGTAACAAGCTGACAGTGATATATCACTATTGTAACAAATCAGCAAGGATAAGGAGTATCACAGCCAGTTCACAAGGGATCAATGATTGATCATATGTTGGCATCTATGAACCGCTAGTGATACTTCATCACTTATTGCCAAACTGGCAGTGATAAGGGGGTAAGAAAGGAGGTATGCAGTAGTACAGTGGTGGAGCTAGGATTTAAAGAATGAGTATTTGAAGTTATTAAAAATATTTAATTTTAATGTAATCACTAACCGACGCATCGCACAATAGTGCGAAAGATTTTTTTTTAAAATATTAGCTTTTAGCGTGAGAAGCTATTTTGATTAAATCCAGTATAATATACTATGCAATGGGTGTGCGGTAGCGCGAAGCAAAATTTGTGTACCCACTGATTATCCAATAGTAAACGAAAGGCATGTGAAACGCACTGTGTTAGTACATACGGAACATTTGCAATTTTACCTAGTTCACCTAGCCGAGACAAGAGTCAGAAGATCAAATTCATTTGAACAATTTTTAAAAGTCGACCATGACACTTATATTATTTTTCTACACCATCAGAACAACAATAGAAGTGAGATAGTGAATTATTTGTTTTAAAAAAAGAAATAGAGGATTATAAAATTGAGAACTTATCGTGTTGATGCAGAATTAGGAAATAACGTAATGGACACGAGGGATGGGCTACTAATGTTAGAGTGGTATGAGTGGTAAAGTTGGGCATAGGATGGGTGCTTCCTGTACGGGAGGATTTTTATAGTCTATTGGCGTTCAAAACTTACAGCAAATATATCAAAACACTTATTAACTATCATCTATATGTGGTATATACTATATGTACCAATTTTTTTGCCAAAAATAATAGGTTCAGTAGAATACTTGAATTATAGTAGCTCCGCCCCTGGGTAGTAGTAGTGACTGTTAGTGGCACGATTGATACCGTGGTTGCTCCACCTTGATGCCACATTGCTACTTCACCGTCTCTCTACTTCGTTGTGTCCCTATCAAGCCTCTGCCCCTAGCAGCACCAGCTCTGGCCATTCTAATTCGCCATTATTTGCAATCAATGGCTCTTACCATGGCTCAAGGCCAGTGATACCAGTTACTACACGCTAGGTAGTGGTGTTTCTTTAGGTTGATGCCAGCTACCTGAGGCATCTTGCAGTGCTGATACCTACCTCTAACAGATCATCAATCTTTATGGTTCTCATTCACGTGCAGATAATTGCTAGGTAGATCTTAGAGCCAACCAATAGGATTATCACTGATTAACAACGCCTCTGCTCCGTATGGGGGCCTCTGAACCAATGACGATTCGTTTTGGTTTTATAGCCCAATGGCCATTGTCCATAGTCGGCGATGCATCTATCGCCTTACTTATTAATCTCAATTATAAATAAATATTATTTTAGATATCGATACGATCATCAAAATGTATCTTTTGACTATTACTTTTTAGTATAATATGTTTATAGAATATAGCGAAGTTAGACTATTATAAAACTATTTTTGGAGATAAATTTATCCTATCATTTTTAATATCCAAATTCAATATATAAAGAGTAATTTATAGTAAAAATTTAAAAATGTTAATCACATCAATCCATAACTATACTTATTTTTAACGGAGAGAGTGCGTCGCTAGCTCGACAATGCATGTCATCATCAAGTCATCACCGAGCAGGAAATGTGTTGCAAGGAAGACGCACCGGATCTTCACAAGCGGGCTGCTGCTGCCTTCTTCCTGCGTTTTAATTGCGGCCAGCACGCGTTGGTTCAACGGTTGTGGATTGTCCGGCCCGGCTAAATGTTGGGCAAACACTAGGTTGCCGATAGGTGAACAGGTGAATCTTAGGCACCATCCGATTCTCTTTAGTTTATATGTTTGTATGAAGAATTCACAAAATAGATGAAACGGTTAGTTTTTAGTCTATTTGTAGCAAACTACAGATGATCGAGGATTGACCCTTTTACATCCTACACATACGTAATATACTACATAGCGTGCATGCGTTACATAGCGTGATCCGCTTTGTGCAGCGTGCGCGTAGGCCAAGCCATTTCGGCAGGGAGCATCAGGGATGACGCACACTGGCAGAGCTTAATGGAGACCAAGGGGGGCCTTGGCCCCTCCTTATCTTTAAAAAAATACTTAGTAATGCACAGTAAACATGTATTTATCAAGTAATAAATTAGTTTTTTACATAAGTTTGTTGATGAATCTTTTGAACTGGCCCTCCCTTAATTTTTGTTGAAGCTCCGCCACTATGACGCAGCCTCCATATGCAAGCGCCCTCTTCTCAGTGTCACATCACTTGCCACAGTCACCGGAAGAAACAAAAAGCTCTCCACTACGAACCACGTCGGGACAAAAATTCCAGCCAGCCAGCCAGCTGTGCCGACGCCTCGTTTCCCGTCGGCCTCACACGCCACCGCTGACAGCGACGGCCGGCGGAGGAGTCGCACGCACGAGCTATGGAATGCTCTTCCTCTGACAAATGTAATCAGTGACATAATGTTGAATAATCTGAGCTTAATGACATTCTAGTATGTGTGATGTTGAAGCAATAAAGTGCTATTAGATCACTCGGAGCGTAAATTTTTTGACGAGGTTGTTTTTAAATTTAGTATGGTCGATGACATGCTCTAGAAGACTGCACGCTAGCTTCGCAAGAATTTTGGCTTTTATTGAGGATGCCAAAGTATGCTGAATCTGTTAAAGTTTGGGTAGGTTTGGCGTTGCAAGCAAACAATTAGAGGTTAGGCATATCCATTGAAGCCTTGTGCAGCCGCATCAAATGATTTTTTTGGTCATCCAGCAAAAATCTCTTAAATAACTGGGAGAAGATGACTTTAGATTCCTTAGTACGAAAGTAATTGTTTTTCAGGAAATTCAGTGCCCCAATAACCATTGTGATTGACATCAGTATTAAAAATCAAAGAGATCACCATCGCCATCTAGTAATTAATCAAAACGAGCCTAATATGGTTCGGTTCACATGATCACCAGAAATAACAAATTTTACTCAGTGCATGACGACAATAAATTGGCCCCAAACCAGTTTACTCCAAAGTCGCGACTGAATCATATTTTGGTTGACTATAATTTGTGCAAGAATAATTGAAGTGTTTATTATGATTAGGGTTATTCTGCAGTTGTGTTGTGTAACCTATTACGCCGTGGACCTAATTTTTCTCAAAATCTAAATATAAATTAAAAGAGAAAGATAGTTTACATTTCCTCGGGATACAAGTCAGATACCACTGGAGACGATGAGATCAGATTGGCTGCAATGTGTTGCAGCGAGACAAATAAGTGGCCGGGGAAAAGACCATGCAAAGGAGCGAGGTTGACTAAACACTATGTGACGCGATGACAATGGCAGTCAACAAGGACAAATATAATCTATGGTTCCTAGCGTTGACCCGATGATTCGCTTCCCAAAACCCTAATCTCATTTTGTTTGGTCGGGTAGTTGGTCAGGAACCGATCTAGTATTTTAATAATATTAGTTACATGCATATATTTCGCATGTAATACGGTCATGCGCGTGAAGTAGGCTCGTGCGGGAGCAGTCGTGGCAGCGCGCGGGAGTGTGAGCGGAAGCGCGTGCGGCAGGTGGGTCCACACGGGAGCAGATGCGAGACCATGCGAGGTAGGCGGCCCACGCAAGAGCACGTGGCAGCGTGCTTAGGCGCGGGACGTGGGCCCACGCAGGGAGCGACACGAACCGTAGGTGCCAGATACCGGAAGCAAAACACATGCGAACGGAACAGGAATCACTACATATTTTTTAAGTAGTAAATATATGTATATAGCTAAAAGATGAAGTCACTAAAAATATGAATAGTCTATTGAGTTAGAATGCATTATGTAATTTTAAAAATTTGATAATTACTAATATATATAACTATTACATATGATATGAAATCATTTTTAAAAAATCTGATATATAAATGCACACCTTTGTCCTAATATAGGCCCGCCAATGCGGTTGGTTAGTCCCAATGCAATTCACCCCTTTTCATGTTAACGAGTTGCCAGAATGTTATTGTGTCCTATGTAGGTGACACGAGGTGTTTTGCCCTTGGCGAAACAAAAAACCATAATGATATCGAGGAGCTGATCTTTCTATATTTGGAAAATAAATCTTGCTTACAATTCTCTTTAATTATAAATAAATTTCATTATGGATATCGACACGGTGCCAAAGATACATATTGGACTACATTTTGGTGTAATATGTTTATATAATATTTCAAAGTTATACTATTATAATATTATTTTTTTGATAAATCTATCTGTATTATTTTTAAATATAGAAAATAAACATATAAAAAATAATTTATAAATAAAATTTGAAAATATTGACTATACGCAATCCTGAAAAAGAGTAATATAATTCACCATAGCGCTACGACTAGGCCTAGACTATTCATAATATCTCAAACAAAGAAAGAAAAAAATCCAGCATACACAAACTCGACAGACAAGAGAAAAAAAAATCATTCGAGAGCGTAGGAAATTAATTTAATTAATAAGAGAGTAAATTAGTTTACCCTTATCCTCTGGCTCTTGGAATGAAGTTCATGCATACGTGCGGGGCCCACCGAGGCAGCGTAGCCTAGTTAACGTGTTCCTGTTCCCCCGGATGGATCAGTCCGTACCACAGCGGAGAGCCCAAAAGCAGCCGCCACAAGTGGGGCAGCAAGTTGCCCGGCCACTGGATGGCGTGATTGCGTCCCGTCCCACCACACCGACCTGCTCCACCGCCGGCCGCCGGTCCATCAGAATTGGACACATGCGTGATGCGCCGTCCCCCGTCGCCGTCCCCCGTTCACGTGCTCGCCAATGCTTGCACTCGCATCTTTCCTCCCGGGCAACAGCGTGCATGCAATGCAATACAACTATACAAGAGGGGCGTTATCCACCTCAACCGAAACACCACTAGTTGTTTGATCGCGGCGGCATCCCTGTATGTGCGCCGTGGTTTCATAGATCATATCTAATACTACCTCTATACATCCTAGCGTGGGGAAACCTATAGGTCGCTGGTATATATGGCGAAACAGGTGGCTAGGCAGCGGCGGATCCTCTTCAATTTTTGGCATAAAGAAGGGAAGAAGGATGAGTAAGAAGAAAAGAGAAAAAGATAAAAGATAAACAAGAAGAAGAGAAAGAGCTCTTACTTTTTAACTCCGAATCGGTTATCGTGGTTAGGGCTAGTGAAACCTACGATCTATCTCTGTGAATATACTGAGGTATAATTAAATAGAGATGGGCAGATGGCTATCTAACTGATACATAATCACGAAACGCAGTCAACGTTAACAAATGTGACTATAAAATTATGAACAAATAGGTGCTTAATTTCACTTTTCACTGTTCCTTGGAAATGCTGCACATGCGCAAGGTAACTTTCTGTTTAGCCCAACAATCAAGCCCATTCGAAACTGGATGACCAGCTACCCGAAAGTTGCTTACAGCTGGCCTTTTGTAGGCACCTAGCTAGCTGATAGCTCCTAGTTGTTACTATATAAGCAGACCCTAATTACAAAGTTCTAATCTTTGTGATGTTGGCAATTTTGTTAATATATTTTGTAGGTAAACACACATGTCTCCTTCTGGATTGATGAGATTGTGCGTCGGTGATTTCTTTATCAAATAGGGTATTTCTTGTTAAATCGTGGGATATATTCACTTTTGTACTTGCCAAAGTAGCTTTATAGACCTTTCTATGGTAAGTTCTCGTTGAAAAAAAAAAGTAGAAGCTAGGGTAAAAAAGTGTGCACAATTCATTATATCAATCATGATTATCGAGAGTTAATTCTTGATAATGTATATGAGTATATCAGATTATGGGCACGTGATTAACGTTTTCGGTGACTGCTGGTGTATGCATCGAAAGAACTCAAAAACACTAGAGTTTATTCAGATTCAGATATCTCTTAGGATAATAGTCCTATATCTAGTGTATTTTTTATGAGTTGGATGAAATGAAATTATCCAGAGTCTCTCCCTTTATAGGCCTAATCATCCCCCTTTATATAGCAGGAGGCGAGGTGTAACGTATACAAACAAGCAGACCGTGCCAAATACGGTGGCTGCCCTATACCTCACAAAAAACAGCTACACCTAGGTCATCATTACAAGGGGTTGGCACGACCGGCTCACCTTGTCCCATCCGCCAAACGTCGTCCCAGCTACTGCAAGGCTGTCACGCTCACCTACCAGACTGTTGTGCTCGCCAGCCAGGATATCACGTAGCATTAAATACAACAGGACGGGTCACACTATCTCTTCTCCGGCTCACGACCTCGCCTATCAAAAGAGTGCATGAGGAAGAAAAATGCATAAGTGGATGATATTAAATATGATTAGACTGGTTAATGATATTAAATATGATTAGACTGGTTAGGTGAGTACCTGCCTTGCGACCAGCAAAAGCTAGTAGTGGGGTTTCCATCTGCGACCAGCAGACTGGTCGCGCGAGCCCTGCCTAGTCGCGGGGGGGGGGGGGCATGATTATGATAATATCAACTGTTAGTTGGCATCCGCTGATGTAGGCCCTCCTAACAGGGGACCTTTTATTTTTTACATCGATAGTAGCCCCCAAGCTCTTTTGTGGATGGAGTGGACTGAGTGGTTCACTGTATGGTTTTGAGGTCGTGGGACACCATTTGGCCATGATCAAGCCTAGTCGAATCACTTGGGCCCCATGTGAACATAAGTTTGCTCAAGGAGTGGTCACCGATATGGCCCTCTTTTGTGGTCGACTCAAGAAACCCCATCCTGAGAGGAGGTTTAAACATAGAGAGAGAAGAGAAATATTAATTACCACCAAACTCGAGAGAATTTCGGTTCCCCACACCCATCCTTCCAATTTTTGAACTGGCTGGACTCCATGACGGTTGGGATATTGCGTTGACCCTATAAATTGGGAAGCCCAAGGTTCCCCATCCTTTCACCACCTCCCATAGCCTCCAAGACTTTTGCGCTTAGAGCCCTTCTTCTCCGTCCCCGTTCTTGCACTCGTAATGGCGCTGTGCACCGGCAACGAGCCAGATTTCCCTAAATCCAGGTGTAATGCGACGAGGCTAAAATATATGCGCGATGCTCGCCTGCTTCCTCACCACCAGTCTTCTGGATACCACTCCGGGGAGAGCGTGCCTGCTCCCCTCCAAGGGGAGGGCGTCATGTTTGTTTCCTTCTTCTTGGCTGGCCCCGTGCTGACCTTCTCCAAGTTCTTCACCACCATCATTACCTTCTATGACATCCATCACCTCCATCTTAACCCCAATTCCATTATCATGATGAGCATATTTGCTCACATGTGAGAGAACTTCATTGAGATCGAGTCGTGTCTCGATCTCTTTCGATTTTCCTACTCGACCCGGTCGATGATCGGACCGGTCACTAGGAACTATGGGTTCCGTCTTCGCGATGGCATCCCAGATTCCTATCTCGAGATAGGACTCAAATCGTCGTGGTTGGGTTGGAGGAAGGATTTGTTCTACCTATCGACAGACAATGCCTTGGACAACCTACGCATGCCGAGCGCACCAGCGCTGGTAATCAAAAACTGGGGGAGTGCTCCAAAGACAACTCTAGAGCCACTGACCCTTGTCATTCATGTCAAGTGGCTTAGGGAAGCTGGGCTGACAAGATTGGACATCATCCGTGATTTCATAATGCGCTGGTTGTGCCGCTTGCGGAGGAGGGCTCCTCCGGCATTACTATACACTGGGAGCGACAATGACACCCAGGAGAGCTCCATGGGTAACATCACAGCCGTTTCTTTGTTGTTTTTAATGCTAGGCTCATGACCCTTTACATATTCCTACTGTCCAAATCTCATCGATGATGCCATCGATTCGCGGGTCTCAATCCTAATGTCGCTTTCCCCAAGAAAAGATGGCCCTCCGCGTGGCGCTTCTATTCTATGTGGCCTTCCTTCGTCAGAGAGGGTTTGGCTAGACTGGTAAGTTCGGCCTCTCCCCGTAATCATCGCTCTAAATCCTTGTCCTGGGAGAAGGGATTTGTGACTTAGGCTATTGCAGGGTCTTCCTCCGGTCGATGTCTTGCGTCCGATAGTAGATGAGGTCATGGAGGTCATTCGGGAGATCAATCTAATCGCCCAAACAACCACCCCATCGCCCAGCACCACCCCGGTCGGTCGCCAATCTGGTTGTGGTATAGAACACAAACAATAACCCCATCACCTAGCACCACCCCGGTCGGTCGCCAATCTGGTCATGGTACAGAACAACCTAGTCATGGCTACGACCAGACTCCTCAGAGCCAGCCAATAACCATGGGTGGAGATTCTGCGAGCAGTGCCAGACGACAGAGGGTTGACCTACACTACCTCGACCATCCTCACTCTGACCAAGGCTGCACCGACCAGACCCCCTTTGACCAGACACGCTTAGACTGGGCCAGGGGCGATCAAGTTACTGCCGGCCAAGGCCTTACGCCAACGGGGAAGAGAGCGGTGGAGGACTTGGATTCCGCGGAAGTGTCCAAACGAGGATGAGGCTCGTGTTCACCCCTCCGCCCACGCGGTAAGTTTTCTAGTTAGGTGTAGATGCTTCGGAAGTCTTCTTTTTTTCTTGACTTCGTAGTCTGTTGCTTCTACAGGTCCTCGACCTCACCATAGGCCCCAATCATAGCTCCTCCTCCAGCACCTCAACAAGATGCTCTAGCCCCTCAGCCTCCAGTGGCTCTGACATCGGGAGAAATGGTTGTGACCTCCACGTCTGTGGAGCTAGTCGTAGAGCCCGCTCTGAGCTTCGACATGCTTTCCTTGGTCACCAGCCTTCCCGCTTCTATCTGAAGACTGATCACCAAGAAGAAGGTAACAGACAGCAGGTGCGCCGAACTAGAGAGGCTAGTGACCGAAGAGAAGAAGGCAAAGTGCTTGCTTCAGCAAAAAATGCCAAGCTTCAACAGGAAAATGTCGCACTCACTGCTGAACATTCGCAGCTTAAGGAGGATGAGCAAAAGACCCGCTGTATTCTTGAGGGAGCCTTTAAGGCAATCCGGTGACCTGCAAAATTCACTACGCTAAACTTGATTATATCTTGATCACAAAGAGAAAGTCTGTAATAATTATCAAGTTCTAATCATACTGGCATGTGTACCTTTTAAACAAGTCTCAATCATCACAAAGAACCCTTAGTGTAGTTTAACCTCCCTCAGTTCCTTGATAGGTGGATCAGATTGATTAACTCTCTAACTATACTACTAAGGCCAGGAAAATATACAATTCTCCTCTTGTTATGTGATGTGAACCTTTATCTTCTATTGAAATGATCTGAAGCGGAAGTGCAGCAATTTTTATTTCATAATTCACCTTGTCAACAAAGATGGATCTTTTTTAAAACCCAGTACAACGCGCAGATATACGCACATATTCAGATCATCACATGCACACACTTACATAGTGCCTATTAAAAGACTAGAGATGCAAAGCTTGTAGATTGACGAGGTCATCACAGATAATTCGCTATCGACTGGTACGTTAGCTATCACTAAAGAAAATTTTGTTTTGGTGAGATACACAAGGAGCAAACTTATGATTTGATTCTTTGTATGAGTAAGATGTACAACCACCTTCACTAACCATCTAAGCTAAGGTTTGGTTCTCAACAAAGATTGATCTTGGATGTGTAGATAATGGATTTGGTCACAATAAATATTGTGGTGCCCATTGATTGGTTATTGCTGTTCCATCTGGTATATAGATAGTCCTTCGTTGCAAAGCTACTAATAAAAATGTCACATCTGGATAATTAACTTATTTGCTGGTGATGTGGGCAACTAATCACACACCTACCTGTGTGATGAAAGCAGCAAAGTTGATGTGGAATGTGATGTATGCTTCTGAACAACGAAATGTGATGATTTGCAACCTCAAATACGATCGATAGCTTCACATGTGTAAGATTCAGGTTGGAGTACGCCCTACCTCATTTTTCTTCATATCTCCAATCATCAGATTCAGTATCATTTTTTAGTTCGTTATTGAAGGGGTGTATGTTTATAGACATCTCCACATGGTAATTACCAAAGAAGTTGTCATTTACAGTTTCTTAAACAAACCAAGAAATCATGCTTTCTAGTAAAATGCTTGCATGTCGTTATAAACAACCATAAACATAAAAAAAGATTATATTGATTGCACACAATTAGCCAATATAAGTAGATGCTTATAACATGACAATGATTGATGGTTACAGTAGGATCGAGTTCAAACAATCGATTGGAGTACTGTAATCATTAGTGGGAGAGAATAAAATATTAGCAGCAAAAATGATCACATTAAGAGAGGCAATTCCCATACACGATTATCAAATGCACTATTGCTTTATACGGCTCAAAACAAACAGGCCACATGGTTCAAATACCCAAAACTGTAATGGAAATTTCATGTACATACCGATTAGAATCGAACTCAGTCTTCCACGTAGTCATAATGTCACACCGTTGAGCTTCAAATACCCTTGTTCTATACTACCACTACTACTTTGCACGTAATTTTCCTTTTCGATAAAAATACTTTGCAAGTAGCATTAGCCCTAAAACATAATTTAATGATTAAAATGGTGAAACGTATTCCCTTTAAAGTCGCAATCTCACGGTGTTCCCTACAACTACAAAAGCATGCATCGATGATTAGCAACAACGTGCCTACAAATCGACATGGGCCCCATGATAACTTCTAAAAAGGATGCAATAATTCATCTGCTGCCTCCTAACAACATATTTTGTTGAATTTGCTCTTCATCGTTCATCCCTTTGACATTTGATCATCTAGCTAGCGAGAAATAGTTGATGTGTTGACGAGCTTATTAGCACCAAGCTGCTAATTTCTTTACCAGTATACTAGTTAGCCCACCGCTTGGCCAGTTTTATGACAGATGGCTTGATAGTTCTGACTTATACGTACGATGGGTTATTTGTTCATTATTTTTACAGTATTCGCGACATGACCTTTTGCTCCGCGCAGACAAAGATTCATCCCAGCCTTCTCTTGTCCATACCTGACGCCGCCCTTCTGTTTGGAAAACTTAGCTTCGACTATGTTGAAACCAACTAACTTCCTTTGAAATTTGGATAAATTGTTTGAGTTTTAGTTCTTCGGTTTTTTGGTTCTTCGGTTGTGTTTCCGGCTTGAAAATTTCACAATCCCAGATACCAACAATTTAGGAGTTTCCACTAAAGGATAGTCATCATGGTTCGGTTTTTGGTACAGTGTTCTAGTCTCTGTGGCTTCAGCCATCCTCTTAACCTGTCTTTTAAATTTAGCTTCTAGAACAATTGATCAATTAATTATAATTACATCTAAATATGTATCCCGGATTATCCAAGAAAGAAACTATAAATATTCACTAATAATTAATTTCGAGACATAAGTATCGTTCTTTTTTTTGTGTGGCTAAAACCAACCGGCTGTTGTACTAACTTCTTGCAAGAGACAAGCTCGATTGTAGTGCAGAATTATTTGAGAGATCGGAACATATGTTAGAATCTGTACAATCATGTTAGTTTAGAAACTTTGTAATATATGGACCGTCAACATATGTCTAGTGACACGCAAAGTGTTCAGACAACTAATATATACTGAGATTGAGGAACCCTCTCATGAAATTCCTCTGGTAGCTAGTCAGATTAATTGACATGCTAGTTAAATCAAGGAAGACGAAAGGATGGAAACATACAATTGAACAATCCCTTGCAACAAGTAGGGGTCTTAATTCTTTTGTTTTCTTTCTTTTTCACCTGAAGAGGGGCTTTAATTCAAAAGCAAATAAAATTTAAATGTATACACACAATTACAGATATATCAACAAAATTGCAATATAGCACTGATGATGTCCATAGCTTTGTAACTCAAAAACTCTTAAAATAGTACATTACAGATAGAACATGATATATCCATAGATTCCTCAGTAAGAAAAATAATAGTTTTTCAGGAAATTAGGTATCCCAATAATCATTGATTGATATCATACTTCGTAATTCTCATGCAGATGGTCCCAATGATTTTGCCAAAATGCACAGATTTGCAAACTAAACAATGGTATAAAAAAAATCAAAGGGATCACCATCCACTAATTAATCAAAGCAAAGAGACTCTCGTAATCTGGTTCATTTGACATTATCACCATAAAGAAACAAATTTTAAACAGCGCATTGAAACCTAATTAATTTAGGTGCAAATACTTATCAAAAAGAAATACGTCAATCTGCCATTTGCTCTATTTTAATTTGTGCTATAATGATCAATGTGGTTTCAATTTTGCGACAGGGCTCCTGCTTTGTGTTAAACTAAGGTTACCTTGCAGTTGATGCGCTACTGTGTTGTGCTGTATACTCTATTTTCTCAAAAATAATAGAAAATATATTAAAGTATGATTTGCATTTCTTTTGGGCTTCAAGTCAGGTACTATAGGAGATGATAAGATATTCAGATATGCATCTATGCGACCGGATTGGCTTAACGAGACAAAGTGGCTGGGGAAATTTAAGATGAAGCAAGGAGCCAGCAGATTGACTATAGGTGGTTGCTTCTGGAGTCAAGACAGACAGGTCCATGGTTGCTCGGCATTGACCTGAGTCGCTTTCGCCATTTGTTTTTATTACTTCCCGGTTTAATTGTCCAATCCTTAGTTCTTTCGTCTCATCCAGGTTGGTTGAATAAATGCGTTCCATAACCTTTATCGCATTTTGCTACATCAAGTTGTTCTAATCCACCTTCTATGCATATTACTGCGAGCTCGACCAACTTGTACGTTGCAAGGCTAGTAGGCATGCACGTTATCGTTTTCGACTCTGATTCTTCGTTTATTTTCAATAAAGCTGACATAACGTGTTTTGCCCTTGGTTGAAAAAAAAACAAAGATTGAGAATGAAAACTGAGCCTTAAGCCCTTAACCACGATTGATGTCTCAGCATGCTCGAGCAATTATCTTGCAGCCACCACACGTAAAATAACCGTCGGCAAACATTGAGAATTCAGTAGCGACATGGGAGTCCACCGGGGTAGTTAGCTTGCATGTTGGTAATACGGTTGAGATGTGTCTTGATTTATTTTACGATGAGTGATTGATATTTGTGTGGTTTTTATTAGTTAGCATATGTATGGTTATATACTGTAATGTTTATTTTGTCTAACTGAAGTTGAAAAGAATTAGAGTTTGTATCGGTGTCTCGGTGCAGGAAGCTTGCACTTATCGGATAGTCTGGTGTGAGGGTTTTTGACCTCACCAGATAGTCTGGTGTTTGGTAGATGTGAGCACCGGAGAAAAGCAGAGAAAAATTCATTCATCGGAAGGTCCGGTGTGGGTGAGAGTGAGACCGGACTAATTTTTCCAGAGAATGGTGTAAATATGAAAGTCTGGTGCGGTAGCTGCATCGGATGGTCCGTTGTGTGCACAGGTGAACACCGGAGGCTTCACAGGACAAAGATTTTCAGAGAGGTTGAAAAACTAAGTTTCAATGATGATGTACTCACTGGATGGTTCGGTGATGGACGTGTAAACACCGGAGAGTATCACCGGAGCCTTTCAGTTCTGAGGCAAATATTGAGGTGTTCACCAGATTATCCGGTGTTAGGATTTTATGATCATCGAATGAATTTTTCTAGAGAGAAATGCAAACCGGGTTCTAGTGGAGTTGTACTCATTGGATGATCCTGTGTTGCACAGGTGTGAAAGCCGGAGCATCCGGTGTTCACATTTTTGTTATGTCTGATCTTTTTTAATTTGATTTTGATTTGGACTAACAAGTGATCATGTTATATGGTCCTGAAGATACATGTTTGCTGGTCTCATGGTGTGCAGGTAATAGATGCAACTTAGAAGTAGATAACAGATGATCGGGGCTAAGCGGGGTGCTTGGTGCGGATGATCAAGGAGGCTGGGCAAAGTCAAGGATGATTCTAGTAGTACACGTGGAGGTCAAACAAGGCAAGAGATGAAGGTTGATGAAGGCATCATGTTGACAAAGTCAAGCATGCCGGTGCAAGTGACAAGGCGGCCTGAGGGATCGGGAGCGGAAGAGACTTACTGTCGGTCAAGATCGCAAAACGGAGGACACACATCAGCATATGAAGACTTACTTAAGGTCAAAGCAAGCAGCTATGTGTCATGTGTTAAGAAGCGTGCGAGTCGGTTTCTTGATTTGGCTATAAAACCGCGGGCGGATGGAGTGCACATGGTATCATCGGGAAGCTTGCATCGAGGCAAAACTAAGTCATGAAGGTGTCACGATCGTCCGATAGATGGAGAAGAAAATGGACCAAAATACCCACGGTGGTAGGTAGGAATGTACTACAAGAGAGGGGTATTTTGGGAACAGTCAAGGAAACTCGGGGTCAAGTTTCCTAGGCTATGAATAGAGGGGTATGGCTGGTTCCCCCTCGAGCCATCCATATGAGAACCTTGTGCTAGGGTTTTAGAGGAGAGAGAGGAGTGCTTATCTTATGTAATATGTGAGAGTTTTGAGAGATAAATCTTTATAATCCATATAAAATAGGGCTAACCTCTTTGAGTAATGAAGTTTAAGTTTTTGCATATACTTAAATTCTCGTCCTTCTAGTTTCCTTCAATTGGTTCCCTTGTAAGTTTGCAAGTTCTTGATGTTTTGTTGTTGATTTTTGTTTTTCTTTTTGAGCTGAAATTTCAACACCTTGGAAAGTTATTTTTCTTGATGCTAGAGGTATAGAATTCACATACACATATATATATGATGTGGTCTTGAATTTCCTATACCTCTAGACCAATATCTTAGAGAGTTTACTTGCCTGGTGATCTTGTCTCTGTTTTTTTCATCTTCAAAGTTGCGAGCTTTTGGGCATAAAAACACATGCAATGGTTTTGAATAGAACCTATAGTTCATATTCCATCCGTGGAGTCATATTGCCTTGAAACTTTCCATCTTGCTTTGTTTCTTTAAGTATTTTGCTTCTGGTTAAGGTTTTAGGTGTGTTAGGTGATTAAAAATTGGAGAAGGATATCTATTTCGCAACAAATTGTTGAGGCATCTATTCACCCCCCCTCTAGTCATCACTTTCGCTCATACAATTAGTATAATAGCCAGTTTGATCACTTATTGACCTTAACCGGCTTTTTGTAATGGAAAGTGCACATGGAGGCTTATCTCTTAAGCCAAGGAAGTGCAATTTGGGAGGTAGTTGCTTCGAACTACGAGATCCCTGCTACTCGCACGACTCAGGTTCAAATCAGACAGTATGAGGCTAACAACAAGGCCAGAAATATTTTGTTCACAAGCTTGAGTCGAAATGAGTTTGACAGCGTTCAGCATCTACATACTGCCCAGGAGATCTGGACTACTCTGAGTATTTTTCATGAAGGTACTAATCAGACTAAGACTAGATGTCAAATCACATACAACTAAGAGTATCAAATGTTTGTGTAAGACCCCAGAGAGTCTTTGGATACCATATTTGCTCGCTTTGATGGAATTGTTAGCAATTTTCGATCAACTGGTATTTTGCCATATTCTGACCACGAGAGAGCGATCAAGCTTCTCTATGCTCTGGATCATAGCATATGTGAAGTGAAGATCGCATTGGAGAGTTATTAAGTTATGTCACGTGAACTTGTGATGTACTCTTCAACAAGCTCAAGTGCACCGAGATAGCCAAGGCGGCTTAGATTGATCTCGGAAACCCCCTATCTCATAACATGGCATTTGTCGGAGGGTTAACTCCTATCGCAGGGGTCCTGAGGGATCCCTTTTTGAGATTCGGCGGGGGGATGATTCTGAATATGTTTGCTACAGAAATAAATGAATATGAATGCAATGGCAGGTGGTGTGGAATGATCTAATGTAGAACGTAGTAAATGCACTGGAGGAATTTTTAGACAGGTTCGGGCCGCACTGAGCGTAATACCCTACTCCTGTGTGAATGCTATAAATACCCTGAGAATATCTCTCAGAATGTTGTTGGCAAGGATGTCTGTCTATCCTAGAGCTTCGGGCTCCTTGTTCTTGGTGGTCTCGACTTCTATGCTTGTATGAAAGTGTTCTTCGATCTCTGAGCAAGTGTCTGAGAGTTCGAGAGTTGTCCTTCAATTCCCCCCTTTGTTTTGTCCGTGCCCGCTGGCTCCTTAAATACCCGCCGGCGGTAGCGTGCCCTGAAAGGGAGGGCACGAGTTCCAAGGTGCCTTAAATGGAAAGGGAGTCATCATGGCCTCTGCGCGAAGTGATGGGGGGTTGAAAATGCGCCCCCCGCCCGGTCTTTGGTTGTCATAATGGCGCTGGCAACGGGCGCCGTGGAGAGGGCCCACCGGGCAGCCGCAGAGCGGCCCGGCGTGCCCGTTCGGTCTTGTATGTCTACCACAACAAGGCGGCAGACGGGGCGCCTCGGGCCTCGCGATGCTATCCCGAGGCGCACCGGATGACGCGGGATGGGACCCGTGCATTTAATGTCCCCACGCCCTTCTGCCAGAATATGGCAGGGACTGACACCAAGCGTGGCGGGAGCAGTTGGAGGTGACAGGCCACGCACGCTCTTAAATGTGGCATCGGGCCTTTCACAGGCTGACACCTCATCGCTGGACCCCTATGGAGGCCACCGACGAAGGACTTCTTGGGCCGTCGGGGAACCGAGTGCTCGGCGGTCAATTTTCAGCTCCCCGAGCACTCTCTCCCGGAAACGCCCTCTCTTGGTCCTCGGGGAACCGAGTGCTCAGGGGCCACTGCTCACGGCCCCGAGCACTCTCTCCAGGAATTGACTGTTTGGATCCTCGAGGAATCGAGTGCTCGGGGGCCGCTGTTCGCAGCCTCGAGCACTCTCTCCCGGAACTACCTTCCTTGGGCCCTCGGGGGTCACTGTTTGCAGCCCCGGGCACACCCTTCCCGGTACTCGGCTTTCCTGGTCGTCGTGGGACTTGGGTGCTCGGGGGTCACTGTTCACCTCCCCGAGCACTCTCTTCCCGGTTACTTGGTCTTCACAGATCATCAGGGAACCCGGGTACTCGGGGACCACTGTTCGTGGCCCCGAGCGCCCTCTCCCGGGACTTAGTCTTTTCGTACCTCGCGGAGGTGAACCCCGCGGGAAGGTGCCACGTGGCGGATTGCTGGTCTGGCCTCAGGATTCGGGGACCCCTGGTTCCTGATTCACCGATAGTAGCCCCCGGGCCCATTGGCAGGCGATGGCCCAGAGACTGCAGATGGGGCCTTCATCGTCATCGAGGCCGAACCCAGCACCGACGCCACATGGCGCGCTTTTAGGCGTTGGCCTCTCCGGCCCAGGTTTCTGGTACGGCCCAACGGGAAGCCGAACGGACGCACGTCCAGCCGACTCTCGAGGCGCGTGATAACGAGGCGGGCGGCGCGCGTGGCAACCGTGCAGATCGAGGATAGTGCGCCTGGCAACCGCTGACAACCGTGCGGCCCGAGGGAGATTCGCCTGGCGGTTGCACCGGCCGAGGAAGTTGTCTCACCGAGCGCACCGCGGCAGGCGACGTTTGAATTCCTTGGGGTATAAAAGGAGGAGGGGAGCGAACCACCCCCCTCTTTACGCCATATTTGCGATCAAGTCTTCTCCTTTTTCTTCTTCCTTGTGCTCCTGAGCTCTCGCCCTCCCTTAGGCGATCAGCACACCTTTCTTCCCCCTCCGTCCCAACACATCCTTCACCCCGACATGATGCCAAGAGTGGGAGGTAGCTGCCGCGACAGGACACCCGACAGCATTCTGCCGGAGTCTCGGTTTGTCAACGAGGAGGCGACGGACAGATTGCGGAAGATGATGGTGCCCGAGGGCCAGCGGGAGGCCTCGGTGGTGAGGCCGGCGAGCTGTCCGCCGATCACAAATAGGCCGGAGCGGATTGTCATCTTCGTCTCGTTCATGGCGGCCGGGCTGGTGCCGCCGTTCTCCACCTTCTTCCTCCAGATCCTCGACACCTTCGGAATTCAGATGGCGTACCTCACCCCAAACTCGGTGGTCATTCTGGCGATCTTCGCGTATTTTTGCAAGATGTTCATCGGGGTGCCGCCGTCGGTGGCGCTGTTCCGCCACTTCTTCGTCCTGCGGCCGGCTGGGAAGAACAGAGGCTACTCCACCGCGGACGTCGCCGGCTGCTGCAACTTCTGGTTGCGGGTTGGTTTGACGGAGGTGTACATCCCCCAGGTGCTGCAGAGCAAATGGTAGGATTGGCGGCGCGACTGGGTCTACATCAACGTCAGCCCCCACGACCGCCTTACGCTGCCGGAGGTGGTGGCGGAACCCCAGAGATCGATCTGGGAGACTCCGCTAGCGGAGGACAAGCGGATGCGGCCAGTGCTGAACTGCATCGATGACCTGCGCCAGGCGGGGTTGACGTCGGTGATGGTGGTGGCAGACTACATGCGCCGCCGCCTGGCGCCTCTGTGGGAGCGGGCCCGCCCCTGCTGGATGTACACCGGGCCCCAAGACATCATCAGGATCCGGATCGGCAAGGACTCGGACCTAAACGAGGCGACGTTGGCGGGCCTGCTCCGGGTGGTGACCGGCGTGGAGGACCTGACCAATGAGCAGTTGGCGCTCTGCGCGGACCAGGGGCGAGCGGCGCTGCAAGCGACGCTGCCCGAGTTCGACGCCCAGGGCCTGGTCGACCGGACAGGGCGCTGGAACCCCGGAACTATCCAGATTCTCGGGGTAGATGAGGCGACCGGCTGCGCTCCGAGGGCCTCCGGTGGGGATGCCGCCAGTAGCAGGCCACAGGCGAGCGGCAGGGGGGCCACAGGTGGCCAGGCGCAGACTAGCGGCATGGGCGCCGCGGGCAGCAGGCCGCAGGCCGGTCGTGGGGTGTTCGTGCCTACGCCGGCATCCTCGTCGTCGCCATCGCCTCCATGGCAGCGGTCGTCGGCGGGCGGCGCGAAGGAGGGAGGTCGGGGCGGCCAATCGTCCGGCGCAGGGTCCTCGACGGAGGCGAGGTCCGGGGCTCTGGAACCCGGAGACCAAGACTGGCGCTCGAGCGGGTCTATAGCGAGTGCCCAAGCTGGCCCGCCACCGGTGACGGGTACTTCGGTGGGGGCAAGGTCCCAGGCGCCAGAGCCCAGAGACCAAGGCCGGCACGGGAGAGCATCTACAGCGACTGCCCAAGTCGACCCGCCGCCAGAGATGGGCTCCGCGGCGGCCCCGTAGAGCCCCCCGCAGAAGAGGCGGAGGGAAGATTCCGGGCCGAAGCTGTCGGGCCCGGACTTCAAGATCCCAGAATCGCGATGGCAATACTAAAGACCGAAGACTACGTAAGTGTCTTCTTTTCCCCGAGCATGTTTCGCCCGGAGTGAGTTGGGGACTAACCTGTGTTTGCTTTCAGGCCGCTGAGGGACGCCGCCGGAGACCAGGGACGGCCGGAGGCGCCAAGGCCAGCTCCTGCCCCCGAGCCGAGCGCGACTGAGCCAAGCGCACCTGCCGAGCCAGAGCCGCAGAGCGCGCTGGCTGAGCCGGAGCCGCTGGCGCCGCCCTGCCCTGAACCGATGGCAGAGGCCGCGCCTGAGCAGCTGGAGCTGGCCGAGCCCATCCCGAGTGCTTCGAGGATGGGGTGGACGGCCTCGTCGAGGGCGGCGCCAACTGGGCAGCAATCGGGGACCCCGAGCGCCTCAGCAGAGGGGGCTCGCAGGGGACCCAACGCCCGACCGTCATCTAGCCGGGCCGCAGAACCCCTCCCGGACGTGCTAGGAAGCGCCCGGGAGGTGATCGAGTGGCTGGACGCGACCGTGGCGGGGGAGCGGGTGCAGCTTGAGGCGGATCGCGCCGTCCTCGTTGAGGAGAGGGAGCAGCTGGCGGAGGTTAGCCGGCTTTTGAAGGCCCGTGTCGCCACGGCCCGTGCCTCCCATGGGAGGGAAAGACGCGCGATAGACGCGGAGCGGGCGACCTTGGACGAAGTGCGCGAGGAGGCCATCGCCACGCAAGAAGAAGCTACCCGCCAGGGTGAGATATCGCGGTGGCGGGCCATCGAGCTGCTCGCCAGGGAGCGACTAGTGCGAGCTCGGGAGGATGCCATCCTGCCGCGCGAGAAGGCGGTGGAGGCCTCCCAGGCAGAGTTTGCCCACCAGAAGGACGAGGTCGAGCGGAGCCACGCTGAAGTCCACCGTTGGGAGGAGGACATCGTGATCCACGAGACCGACGTCGGCATCACGGTGACGGCTTTGGATGCTTGGGAGGAGCAACTGACTCTCCAGGAAACGGAGGCTTCTATGGTGTCAGCGGCTCTAACTGATCGGGAGGAGCATGCCGCCAAGTGGGAGTCGGAGCTGACTGCTCGGGAGCAGGCCTTCTTTGCCCTCGTCGAGCAGGTGAAGCAGAAGCAAGCCGAAGTCTTGGCGCCCAGCGTCGTCCCGACCAGCACGGCCGAGGAGCTAAGCTTTGAGGAGTGGCTGCGGAACTTGAAGGACGAGCTCGAGACCATTAACGCCGAGCGGACCAATGTGAAGCTGATGATGGGCGACATCCTTCGGCAGGCACGGAGGTCCGTGAGGATGGCCGGGCTCGGGCGAGTCTACGTGGGCAAGAAGGGGATGGAGCAAGCAACCATCGGCCACATCGCCCTCGGCTTCGAGGAGATCAACCGGTGACTCAAGGCGCTTCCCCAGGCCGTGCAGGAGTTAGCTGCCCAGGAAGGGCGTGGTCTGGCCCAAGCGGTGGCCGAGCACGTCCTGGCCTGCTACCGGAGCTGGGACCCAAACTTCTCGCTGGAGCCAGCTCGGGAAGGTGTGGTCGAGGCCAAGGAGGAGGCCGCCCGGGAGGCTATCCGGGGCGTCGCCGCCGAGGTGGCGGCTTGCTTCATGCGGGAGACGCCGCCGCCACCGGACGCCGATAGCAGCGGCGAGGACTCCTTGCCACCTCCCGAGCCCACCGACTCAGATTAGGCTTTTGTACTTTTATTTTTCTTTGACTTGATGTAAATATGGGAGTGATCCCTCAGAATAGCTGTCCTTTTTTGAATATAATGGAAGCCTTTCTTTGGGGTCGCAACTCTAGTGTTCTCTTTGATGCTTGATGAAGTCTCTGTTCTTTTCACTTGATGTCCTGAGGAGTACTCAGTCGGACCGAGCCCGACCTTTCCCTCCCCGAGAATGAAGTCACCCCGACCACTCATCTCCTGTGTAGTGAGGCCTTCTTCGTGCGTTCAGCCCCCGAGTCCTCGTGAGTCTGCAGCGGCTAAGTCAAGAGACAAAGGCACGAACTTCCTTGCTCAATAGATAGGTCGATTCAGCACGGAGCTCGCCACGACCAGTGAACGCTTTCCCATTTTGCGACCACTCAAATAAGCAGACCGGAGACACGTGCAAGCGGAAATACGACCAAGAGTCCCCACGGTTTGGTGGTGCCCGGGTTAGGACGGACCGAACCGAGCACCGACAGCCCGCCCCCAGGGTCTAGGCTCCTGACCGCTCTTTGCTTGAGCGGTAGGATTACTCGAGAACCCTAGAGGCTCGGTAGTGCTCGGGGTACTTTTAAGTGGACCGAACACCACGACCATCATGAAGGACTTCGGTCAGACATTGCCGTTTGTACGGTACACCTTTCTACTGTCCGTTCTGTCGTTCGAGGAAAAGCGGACACATGGGCAGGGTTTTGTGCATGAGGAGACCATCTCGCCGAACAGATTAGAATACGAGGGCCCCGAGGATAACTCGGGAACAGTAGATTGCTGAATGTAAATTCGTATGACTTTAACCACTCACCGAACAGCTGTCAGCTTTTCGACCGACCGATTCAGGAGAGGTATGCGCTCCGAGCTCGAGGTGCCCGGGAACTTGGTTCCTTCGGCCGGAGCGCATACCTCTCCTGACCACTAATGCCCGAGCGGTAGGACCACCCGAGGACCCCTAGGCTTGAGCAGTGACCTGGGCACTGAGGCCCTCGCGGTCGAGTTGCTTTTGCTCTCGGTTGTTGATCTGTGACTTAAGAAAATAGAAAGATTCTTTGTTTGGTGCACTCTGTTAGTGCGGTACTCATTATAGACTGCTCTCGTTTTCGACCCGAGACCTCTCAAATACCCGGACCGGCGAACTATACAGGCAGAGGCATAACACAGAGGTCCTATGGCTTGGTGGCGCCCGGGTATGACAGACTAGACCGAGCATCGACAGCCCGCCCCCGGGGCCTAGGCTCCGGACTACTCTCTGCTCGAGCGATAGGATTACTCGAGAACCCCAAGGGCTCGGTGATGCCCGGGGTACTGCCATGACACCAAACACCACAGCCTACCACGACAGACATAGGTTAGCGGTGACTGCCTGCGCGCATACCGATCGGGATTCTTTTATCAACGGGGAAAAAGAGAGAGCAAGTTTTTCTCGCACAGTCGAGCATCTCACAAGATAGATAAACATATGGATTCCAGAAAAAGCAAAATTTGAAATAAGAACTGGACATTGATAACATATATATTGACAATTTTTTACAAGACTGGGTGACTTAGCCGGTTAGTGGTAGCCCTCGGCTAACTTGGGCGGGGAGGGGGTGGGGGGTGGGGGGAGCCCCCGGCCTGGTTGGCCCGAGCACACATATGCCACCTACGGATAGAACTTGCACAGATGCTCGATGTTCCACGCATTGGGGAGTGGCTGCCCGTCCTCTGCAGCCAGCCGAAAAGAGCCTTCTCGCGAGACGCCGATCACGGTAAAGGGGCCTTCCCACATAGGGGACAGTTTATTCCTTCCTTCGCGCGATTGGACGCGTTGGAGAACTAGATCCCCCACCTCGAGAGACCGGGCCCGGATGTGGCACTGATGATAGCGCCGCAGGCTTTGCTGGTAGCGGGCTGCTCGGACGGCGGCACTCCGCCGGCGCTCTTCCAAGTAGTTGACGTCGTCGCGCCTTCTCTGTTCCTGTTCGCCTTTGGAGTAGGCATGCACCCGAGGGGAGCCAAGGGTGAGCTCGGAGGGGAGGACCGCCTCAGCACCGTACACAAGGAAGAAAGGAGTCTCCCCGGTAGCGCGACTTAGCGTGGTCCGATTGGCCCATAGCACAGTAGGCAGCTCGTTGATCCACCCTTTCCCATGCTTTGCGAGCACGTTGTAGGTTCGGGTTTTGAGCCCCTTCAGTATCTCAGCATTGGCGCGCTCGACCTGCCCATTGCACCGAGGATGAGTGATAGAGGCGAAGCAGAGCTTGATGCCGAGGTCCTCACAGTAGTCCCCGAACAGGGCACTGGTGAACTGAGTGCCATTGTCGGTGATGATCCGGTTTGGGACGCCGAAGCGACTTGTGATACCGCGGATGAACTGAAGCGCTGTGTTCTTGGTCACCTTGACAACTGGAACCGCCTCTGGCCACTTGGTAAACTTGTCGATGGCGACGTAGAGGTACTCATTGCCCCCGATTGCTCGGGGGAATGGACCCAAAATATCCAGCCCCCAGACCGCAAAAGGCCATGACAGGGGGATGGTTTGAAGAGCCTGAGCTGGCTGGTGAATCTGCTTTGTGTGGAACTGGCACGCCCTGCAGCGCCTAACCAACTCGAAAGCATCCTTGAGAGCTGTAGGCCAGTAGAAACCTTGCCGGAAGGCCTTCCCGACCAGCGTGCGGAACGATGCATGACCACCGCACTCACCCTCGTGGACCTCAGCGAGAAGCTCGCCGCCTTCTGCTCGGGTGATGCATTTCAGGAGGACACCACCTGTGCCACGCCGGTAGAGATCCCCATCTACTGTGGCATAGCGATTGGACTGCCGAGCAATTCTTTCAGCAGAGGTATCATCCCCGGGGAGGAACTTTTCTTTCAAGTACCCTCGGATCTCATCCATCCACGAGGCATCTTGAGAATAGCCAGCAAGCGCAGCGCACTCGCCGGGCGGCGGCACCCTGTCGGGGCTTCCCACTGACGGCACCGCCGGGGTCCCCTGAACTAAGCTCGAGGTTTCCCCTTCGTCCTATTCGGCAGGCAGGACAGAAGGCTGTGTGAGCCTTTCTTCAAAGACTCCGGCAGGGACACGCGCACGGGAAGAGGCCAGGCGAGAAAGGTCATCGGCCAGAGCGTCGTCGTGGCGAGAGATGTACCGCAGCTCCAGGCCGTCGAAGTGCCTCTCCAGCTTCCTGACTTCCACCACGTACGCCACCATTTGAGGATCCGTGCACTGGTACTCCTTCGACACCTGGTTGACCACCAGCTGGGAGTCTCCCTTGACTAGGAGGTGACGAATCCCGAGGACCACCGTGGCTCGGAGGCTGGCGATGAGGTCCTCATATTCCGCCACGTTGTTGGTTGCTCGGAACTGCAACTGCACGATGCACCGGAGTTCTTCACCCGTTAGGGAGGTGAGAACCACTCCGGCCCCCGCGCCTTTCAGCGTGAGGGAACCGTCGAAGTGCATAATCTAGTACCCGGGCGCATCGTGCCTGGGATAGGCGGAGATTTCTTCTTGGTCGATCTTGGGGATAGGCGTCCCCTTTGCCACGAAGTCAGAGAGCGTCTGGCTTTTGATCGCCTGGCGGCTGACAAAGTGCAGATCGAACTCCGCCAGCTCCACCGCCCACTTGACGATGCGCCCAGTGCCCTCTCAGTTCTGGAGGATGGGTCCCAGCGGATGTGTGGTAACCACCGAGACCTTGTGCGCCTGGAAGTAGTGGCGCAGCTTCCTTGAAGCGACGAGCATCGCATAGAGCAGCTTCTGTGCTTGGGGGTACCTTGTCTTGGCGTCTCGGAGGTCTTCATTGATGAAGTACACCGGTCGCTGTACGCGGCGGGTCTGGACTGCGGCCTCGCCCGAGGGCTTGTCACAGCCCCTGAGCTCGGCGGCGTGGCCGGGGCTGGCCGAGTGCTCGGGCTTGACTCCCTGGTCGGGAGGAACTAGGTGCTCGGGCTCGACCCCCTGCTCGGGGGGAGCCGCGAGGACTGGGGAGTGCCTAGGGGCAGCTGGGAGCTGGGACCCAGCACCTTGCCCCGAGCACTCATCGCGCTCCACCACCAGTACTATGCTCACGACCTGAGGAGTGGCCGAGACGTAGAGCAGCAGTGCCTCGCCCTCAGTGGGGGCCACCAGTACGGGCAACGAGGTGAGATATTTCTTCAAGTCGCGGAAGGCCTGCTCAGCCTCCGGTGTCCAGTCGAAGTGACCGGTCTTCTTCAGGGGTTTGAAGAGGGGGAATCCTCGCTCCCCGAGCTTTGAGATGAAGCGCCCGAGGGCCGCCATGCAGCCAGCGAGGCGCTGAACTTCCTTGAGTCGAGCCGGGGGGCGTATCTGCTCGATGGCCCGGATCTTCTCTGGGTTGGCCTTGATTCCTCGGCTAGAGACCAAGAAACCGAGGAGCTTGCCCGCAGGAACCCCGAAGACGCACTTCTCAGGGTTGAGGTTCAAGCGGGTAGTGCGGAGACTATTGAAAGTCTCGGCTAGATCTTCAAGTAGGGTGGCGCAGTCTCGGGATTTGACCACGAGATCGTCGATGTAGGCCTCGACGTTGCGACCAACCTGCGAGTAAAGGGTGATGCGCACAACACGCTGGAAAGATGACCCAGCGTTGTGCAAGCCAAAAGGCATCGATACATAGCAATAAGTCCTCACCAGAGTGGTAAAAGAAGTTTTTTCTTCATCCTCTATGGCCATGCGAATTTGGTGGTAACCAGAGTTTGCATCTAAGAAACATAAAAGATCGCACCCCACGGTTGCATCTACAATCTGATCTATGCGGGGTAAAGGAAAAGGATCTTTTGGGAAAGCCTTGTTTAGGTTGGTGTAGTCGACGCACATGTGGAGCTTGCCGTTGGCCTTCGGGACGATGACTATATTCGCCAGCCACTCAGGGTGGAGGACTTCTTGGATGAAGCCGGCATCAAGGAGCTTACTTACTTGCTCCCGAATGAACTCCTGGCGCTCGGGCGCCTGCCGCCGAACTTTCTGCTTCACCGGCCGTGCGTCTGGGCGCACAACCAGGTGGTGCTCGATCACCTCCTTAGGGATCCCGGGCATATCAGACGGCTGCCATGCAAACACGTCGACGTTAGCCCGGAGGAAGGCGACGAGCACGCTTTCCTATTTGCTGCCCAGGTCACCGCCGATTCGGACGACCTGGGAAGCATCTTCGCCCACCACGACCTCCTTCGTAGGAACGGAGGCGTCGGCAGGGAGTAGGGGTTTGGATGAAGAGGGTCCCGGGCCCCCTGGACGACCTTCGACCTCGGCTTGAGCTGAGACCAAGGCCGAGTATGACTGCTCGGCGCAGGAGACGGCGCTGCCGGTCTCGGCGGACACAGAGATGTGGCCCGCAGGGCCTGGCATCTTGACCGTGAGGTACGCGTAGTGGGTGACCACCATGAACCGAGCGAGCACCGGGCGGCCGAGGATGGCGTTGTAGGGGAGGGGGAGCTCCACGACGTCGAAGATGCCGTTCTTCGTCCGGAAGTTGTCCCGGCTCCCGAATGTCACGGGCAGCTCGACCTGCCTGAGGGGCAGGGAGTGCCCGGGTGTCACCCCATAAAAAGGGAGCGACGGCTTTAGGCACCTAGAGGGCACCTCAGCTTCTCGAAGGCCTCTCGGGAAAGGAGGTTCAGACCTGCGCCCCTGTTGATCAGCACCCTGCTGACCTTCACGTTGCAGATGGTGGGGGACACTACTAGGGGTAGTCACCCCACACTTGCAGTACTAGCGGGGTGGTCGGCCAAGCTGAATGTGATCAGGGCGTCCAACCACTTCAGGGGCCTTGCGGCCTCTTCGCTCAGGGTCGCCGAGCACACCTCGCGTCGCATGGTCTTGACGCTGTGGCAGGAGGAGGGCGTGTACGCGCCTCCATCGATGAAGGCGACGGTGTGCTTAGGCTCTTGGAAGCTGAGCTCTTGGTTGTCAGGGGCGGCTCTGTCATCACCGCCTCTGCGGGGCTCCTCGCTGTCCCTCTGGCGCTGCTCGATGAGGCCTTTGACCGTGCGGCACTCCGTGAGGTCATGCCACTTGGTCTGTTGGATCTGGCACCACTTCCCCGGCTCGGGCCTCGCTGGAACGAGGGCCCTCGCAGGAGCGGGAGCCGGAGCCCTAGGAGGGGCTCGGGCCGGAGCCCTCGCGGGCGCGGGCCGTTCGTCGATGGCCACCCGGCGTGCTTGCCGGCGGTCGGGTTCCTGGGCCCGCCCATGGGCGGGGCCCTGGGCTGGTTCAACGGGGACAGTGTCGCGCCTCCTTCTCCTTTTCTTTTCCCGCCTGTCGGAGCGGGAAGGACCTGGCTGATCGGCGGCGGGATGCTCAGGGCGCGAGACATGCCATGCCTGAGCCTTCGCCGCCTTGGCGCATTTGTCGGCCAGCACGAAAAGTTTTGCGGTGGTTTCGACCTCGTGCGTGCCCAGCTTCTCGAGCATCCACTCGTCGCGGACACCCTGCCGGAACGCGATAATGATAGCGTGGGGGTTATCCATGGGATGGTATTGTGGACCTGACTGAAGCACTATATGAAGCACCGCTGCGTCTCCCCCTCCTGCTGTTTGACGGCTTGGAGGTCGCACTCCAGGCCGGGGCGCGTGAATGTGCCCTGAAAGTTTGCCAGAAATTGGTGGTAGAGATCATCCCAGGAGCCGATGGATCCTGGGGGTAAGTTCATAAGCCAAGAGCGGGCAGAGCCCCTCAAGGCAACATGGAGATAGTTGGCCATCACCTTTTCACTGTCGCCAGTCGCTTGGACAATAGTGGTGTATATTTGGAGAAACTCGATGGGGATCGATGGACCTGTCGTACTTCTTCGGCAGTTCTGGCTGGAACTTGGTGGGCCTTTTGACCCGGCAGAGCTCGCTGGTGAAGGCACGGCAGCCTGTGCCGTACCCTGTTGCATGGGTGGCGCCCTTGGGCGGTGAACGCCGGTGAGCTGGGGAGCCCTGGTGATCATGGGACGGCAAGGAGGAGGCTTGGTCCTTGGCCTCGGCCTCATGCTGGGTCTCCCGCTGGCGCTCGAGGGTAACGCGCGCGTCTTCGACGGCCCTCCGCTCGTTGAGGCGCAAGCTGAGGTCTTGAGCTCCGGTAGTGGCCAGGGGGCGGCACTCTGCTTGGAGGCCCCCTTGCCAGTGCGACCGCCACCTGAAGATGGGCCGGTCTTAGCTACGCCGCGGTGGGAGGTAGCACGAGAACTCTCGACCAACAGTTGGCGGTGAGCCGTGCCGACCAAGGCGGCCACCTCCTGGAGCCAGCGGCCTTCTGGGGTTTCCCCTGCCGCCTGGACTGGCGGGTGCCTGAGAAGAGCTTGCGCCGCAAGCAGCGCACTCCCAGGACTGGCCTCACCGAAGGCGAGCCTACGCCGCAACGGCGCCCGGCGCTGTCCAGACGTGGATCTGGCAGCAAGAGTTTCCGCCACCAGCTGAGGGTTAGACGGTACGCCAGCGACGGCGGCCCTACTGGGCCCAGCGCCATGGTTCCCCTGAGAGGGGAACGCCGTGCGTGCGGACCGTGACTCCTGCTGGGAAGCAGCAGCGACTGGGGCCTCCTGCGCGAGGGGCTCCATTTCCTCACTGCAGCTGGAGCCGGTGCGCTGGAGACAATGGCCACGAGCCATTTTTTTGCAGGAAAAAACAAACAAACAAATTCAGATATGCAACCCCGCTACCTGGCGTGCCAGCTGTCGGAGGGTTAACTCCTATCGCAGGGATTCTGAGGGACCCCTTTTTGAGATTCGGCCGGGGGGATGATTCTGAATATGTTTGCTGCAGAAATAAATGAATATGAATGCAATGGCAGGTGGTGTGGAATGATCTAATGCAGAACGCAGTAAATGCACTGGAGGGATTTTTAGACAGGTTCAGGCCGCACTGAGCGTAATACCCTACTCCTGTGTGAATGCCATAAATGCCCTGAGAATATCTCTCAGAATGTTGCTGGTTACAAGGATGTCTGTCTATCCTAGAGCTTCGGGCTCCTTGTTCTTGGTGGTCTCGGCTTCTATGCTTGTACGAAAGTGTTCTTCGATCTCTGAGCAAGTGTCTGAGAGTTCGAGAGTTGTCCTTCAATTCCCCCCTTTGTTTTGTCCGTGCCCGCTGGCTCCTTAAATACCTGCCGGCGGTAGCGTGCTCCGAAAGGGAGGGCACGAGTTCCAAGGCACCATAAATGGAAAGCGAGTCATCATGGCCTTTGCACGAAGTGATGGGGGTTGAAAACGCGCCCCCCGCCCGGTCTTTTATCGTCATAATGGCGCTAGCAACGGGCGCTGTGGAGAGGGCCCACCAGGCAGCCGCAGAGCGGCCCGGCGTGCCCGTTCGGTCTTGTACGCCTGCCACAGCAGGGTGGCAGACGGGGCACCTCGGGCCTCGCGATGCTATCCCGAGGCACGCTGGATGACACGGGATGGGACCCGTGCATTTAATGTCCCCACGCCCTTCTGCCAGAATATGGCAGGGACTGACACCGAGCGTGGCGGGAGCAGTTGGAGGTGACAGGCCACGTGCGCTCTTAAATGCGGCATCGGGCCTTTCACAGGCTGACACCTCATCGCTGGACCCCTGTGGGGGCCACCGACGAAAGACTTCTTGGGCCGTCGGGGAACCGAGTGCTCGGGGGTCACTGTTCACCTCCCCGAGCACTCTCTCCCGGAAACACCCTCTCTTGGTCCTCGGGGAACCGAGTGCTTGGGGACCACTACTCACGGCCCTGAGCACTCTCTCCCGAAATTGACTGTTTGGATCCTCGGGGAACCGAGTGCTCGGGGGCCGCTATTCGTAGCCCTAAGCACTCTCTCCTAAAACTACCTTCCTTGGGCCCTCGGGGTACTCGGGTGCTCGAGGGTCACTATTCGCAGCCCCGGGCACACCCTTCCTGGTACTCAGTTCTCCTTGTCGTCGGGGGACTTGGGTGCTCGGGGATCACTGTTCACCTCCCCGAGCACTCTCTTCCCGGTTACTTGGTCATCGTAGATCATCGGGGAACCCGGGTACTCGGGGATCAGTGTTCGTGGCCCCAAGCGCCCTCTCCCGGGACTTAGTCTTTTTGTACCTCGCGGAGGTGAAGCCCGTGGGAAGGTGCCACCTGGCAGATTGCTGGCCGGGCCTCGGGATTCGGGGACCCCTGGTTCTTGATTCACCAACAGCGTTGGTTACCTAGAGGTGGCAACCAGTCTGGAGTTAGTGTTTCTTGTGCTAACACTTTATCTGGTGGTTTTGCTTTGTCTTCCTTGGTCTCTATCACAGAGGAGCAGGTGGATGTGCTTGATAATGAGGATCTTGCACTGATCGTGAAGAAATTCACCTGTTTCTACAACAACCGCTGAGATCGGAGGAGGAGTAGTTCCTGTGCCTGCTTTGAGTGTGATGACACTATTCACTTCAAGGCAGACTATCCCAAACTTAAGAAGAAGGAAGACTGCGACCACGACTACGATAAGCATAGGAAGAAAAACAAGAAGCCCTTCTTTAAGAAGAACCGCGACAAGATGGCCAAGAAGGTGGCCAATACGGCTTCTAGGGCGTTCGTGGTAGCTCTCAGTGACATTGACACCTCTTCAAGCGAGGACGAGAGCTCGGAGGAGGATAAACCGCAAATAAAGAGCTTAAAGTCAAGGACCTCACATGCCTCTGCTTCATGGTGGATGATAACAACGATAGCGACTCAGAGCTTGATCCCTGCAAGGTATTACCTTCCTACAACCAGCTTTTCATCTAAGTTGATACCTTGAATGATGCTCTCGTTAGCCAAGATAGGTTACTTAAGAAAGTTGTGCGTGAGTTGAAGGAGCTTAGGCCTAAGTATGAGTCTGTTTCTTCTGAGCTTGTATTGCTTAGGTCTAGGTGTGATGATGAGGAGTGTGATAGTTGTTTGGTGGTTATGATAGAACTTGCCGAGCTTCAGGCTTTATATGCTCAAGTTACCAGTCAACTTGAGACTGCTGAGAGGAAGTCTCTTAAGGAGGAGTCTAGGTACACTCTCTTAGGTGCTTGGAAGAATTGCCCTTTGTTTGCAAAGGATGTTGAATTGAAAGCCAAGCACATTAAGAAATTGAAATCTAGACTGGAGAGTACTAGGAGTTGAAGGATATGCAGCCAAATTGTTCCATTTGCACCATCTTTCAGGATAAACTCAGCTGTGTTAGAGGGTAAGTTGAGAAGCTTTTTGTCGAGAATGAGTATCTCCTTTCTCTAGTAGAGAAATGCTTAGAGGGCAAAGGCAAAATGAACTTGATCTTGGCCAAGACCAAGATGTGTGACCATAAGGTGGATTTGGCTCTTGGGTTGGGTTTTGAGAGGGTGGATTACAATGGAGAGAGTAAGACTGTATTCACCACAAGTACTACCCTACAATCTGAGAAGTCCAAAATCAATACCACACTACAAACCATCAAGAAACCCATTACACAACCCACAAAGAAGAAGCCCGCATCACAACCCAAGAGAGCTCCATAGCCCATGATGAGAGAGCCTGTGAGAGAGCCTTGAGTGAACGGCAGTCGAGCTCCCGAGAGACACTACCACTGCACCTACTATTAGAGAGAGGGTCACTTGGTTGGGTTTTGCTTTTATCGTCGGAGAGATGAGCGACGTGAGTGGGAGTGGAGCACCCGGGACATGTACCACCCCTCTGTTGATATACATGAGACTTTTCCTCGTTTTCACTCACGAGTTCCTAGCGCTTTTCAGTCTCTTCCTAGAGGTGTTGCCCGGTGTAGATCTTACCATGACTTATATGGTTTTGGTTCACGTGTAAGAGAGTTTGAGTCATAGCGCTTTGGCGGACCACGCTCTCCTCGACGTGGTAATCGCCCCCAGCATGCTATTGCTAGGATTGATTTGCATGCACTTGCTTTTACTACCTCAGGGTGGATGACCCAGTAATAGATTCCCAAAAAGTTTATGACTAACCCTAGTACTGAGCCATCCACCTACTACTCTTCTCGCATGTAAGTGGTAGGTGGAGGCCTGGAGAACAAGTGGCTCATTGACTTCGGTTGTTCGTGCTATATAACCAGAGATGCATCATGGTTCTCCAGCCTCACCCTGACGAAGCAGCATGAGTACATCACTTTCGGGGATGATCAGAAAGGAAGGGTGAAAGCTAAAGGTATGATAAGGGTGAATTTAGTTTTACTCTCAAGGATGTGGTTTTGGTGGAGCATTTATGATACAATCTTCTCTCTGTATCTTAGTTGCTAGATGAGGACTTGAAAGTGCATTTCAAATTTTATACTTCTAGAGTTCTTGATTCTTCTGACGCTTTGATTTGCAAGATTTTTAGACTTAGGTGAGTTTTTGAGCTAATTTTTTTGAGTCTCTTGGTTCTTCTTGTTGTTTGCTTGCTCAACCTTCTTCTAAGCTTTGGATGTGGTATAGGAGACTCAGGCACATGAGCTTTGATTTGCTTACTCGTTTGAGTGCCCTAGGTTTGATCCGAGGATTGCCCAAGCTCAAGTTTGAGAAGAATCTTATTTGTGCTCACTGTTGGTATGGCAAGATGGTTACTGCCTCCCACCCACCAGTCAATCTAGTGATGACTGAACGACCAGGAAAACTTCACCATATGGACACTGTTGGTCCTTCTCAGGTTCATTCGGCGGGTGGAAAGTGGTATGTACTTGTCATTATTTATGATTTCTCTCGCTACTCTTGTGTCTACTTTCTTGTGAGCAAGGACGAAGTATTCTCACACTTTCAGTGCTTAGCCTTGAGATTGTTTAAAGAACTTTCTGGTGCATTGAAAGCAATTCGCAATGATAATGGCACTGAGCTCAAGAACTATCTCTTTGATGATTTCTGTCTTGAGCATGGCATTGAGCATCAATTTTCTTCCCACGCGTTCCTCAACAGAATGGCGTGGTTGCGAGAAAAAATCGCACTTTGGTGGAGATGGTTAGGACGATGCTCGATGAACATAGGACTCCTAGGAAGTTTTGAGTTGAGGCCATTAGCACAACATGCTACATCTCCAATCGGGTTTTCTTGCACTCGATTTTAAATTTGACTTCTTAGAAGTTGCGCTTTGGGAGGCAACCGAATGTCTCACACATGAGAGTCTTTGGTTGTCGATGTTTCATCCTAAAGCATGACAATCTTGGCAAGTTCAAGTTGCGTTCTTCCGATGATATTTTCTTGAGGTATTCTCTTCATGGTCATTCTTATAGAGTTTTTAATTTTGACACTAACACCATCATGGAGTCCTGTGATGTGACCTTTGATGAATCAACCCCTTGTACTAGCCCTGTTTTTGAGTGTGTAGGTGATCAGGAGATGAGGGAGAGCTTCTTTGTAGATGGTGACCTTCCAGCTCTCGGTGTGGACGGGGATGATCCACTACTCCCCTTGACCACACCTGTTTCAGAGCTAGCACCTGCTTCTTCTACTCCAGCAGAGAGTCTTGTAGTGTCTACTTCCAGTTCAGCTGCTTTCAAGCCTGCACCAGCAATGTTTGAGGGAGAGATCCTCTCACAGCGTGAGGCCCCTTAGCACATTCAGCGGCATCATCCACAACACCAAATGATTGGTGATCTCAGCGAGAGGGTAACTCGTTCCAAATCTGCTCATCATGCTCAATTTACTAATTTGCATTTGTTGCTTCTTTTGAGTCCTATGATGTTGGACATGCTTTTATGTGATTCAAATTAGGTCAATGCCATGCATGAAGAGTTAGAAAATTTTGAGAGAAACCATGTTTGGGTCCTAGTAGAACCATCTCCTAATGTTCACACCATGGTACAAAATTGGTTTTCAAAAACAAACGGGAGGATGGGTCTGTAGTAGAAATAAGGCTTGTGGCTCAAGGTTTTACTCAAGTAGAGGGGATAGACTTTAGAGAGACCTTTGCGTCAGTAGCTAGGCTAGAAGCCATTAAGATTCTTTTTTGCATTTGCAGCATCCCAATGTTTAAAGTTATACCAAATGGATATCAAAAGTGCTTCTTAAATAGTTTCATAGAAGAAGAGGTCTATGTCAAGTAACCCCAGGTTTTAAGCACCCCAAATACCCTCATAGAGTGTATAAGCTTAGGAAGGCTCTGTATGGGCTTAAGCAAGCTCTTCAAGCTTGGTATGTAGGTTTAAGTCTTTCTTGCTAGAGCATAGATATGAGATGGGATTTGTAGATAAAACTTTGTTCACTCTCAGCCATGACAGTGATTTCCTACATGTTCAGATTTACATGGATGATATCATCTTTGGTGGTTCTTCTCACGCTCTTATGGCCAAGTTTGCAGAAACTATCAGCAAGGAATTTGATATGTCGATGATGGGCGAGCTCAACTTCTTCCTCGGACTACAAATCAAGCAATGCAAGCAAGGTATATTCATCCACCAGACGAAGTACACCAAGGATCTGGTGAAGAAGTTCGATATGAGTGATGTGAAATCCTTGGCCACACCGATGGCTACCTCGACAATGCTTGATTCAGATGAAGATGGAGAGGAGGTGGACCAATGAGAGTACAGGAGCATGATTGGCTCCCTCCTATACCTGATGGTGACAAGACTAGACATTCACTTCGCTGTTTGCTTATGTGCGCGCTTCTAAGCTTCACCAAGGACATCTCACCGCCAAGCGGTGAAACACATACTCAGGTACCTCAAGCACACCTTGGAGTATGGTCTTTCGTATTCTGCTACTTCTTCTCTCTCTCTTCAAGGTTTCTTGGATGTGGATTTTACTGGTTGTAGAATTAACAGGAAGAGTACCTTTGGTACCTGTCATTTTTTGGGTACTTCTCTTCTGTGTTGGTCTTCTCGCAAACAGTTTAGTGTTACGTAGTCTACTGCTGAAGCTAAATATGTAGCTGTTGCTCACATATTTTGTGAATGGTTGCTACCTTGAGAGATTTTGGGTTGGATTTCAAGAGTGTGCCACTTTTGTGTGACAACACTAGTGCTATCAGCTTAGCCAACAACCCAGTTCAACATTCAAGAACCAAACACATAGATGTGAGATTTCACTTTCTGAGAGACCACAATGAGAAGAAAGACATTGAGTTGAGTTACACTGATACACAACACCAGCTAGCCGTCATATTTACCAAGCCTTTAGATGCAACCAGATTTGCCTATTTGAGAGAAGAACTTAGAGTGTGCTATCTCTATAGTATTGTGTGAGGGAGAGTTGCTCTTGTAAATACTCTATCTTACTTTTGAGTATTCGTATTGCATGTTATCATGTAAGATAATCATAGTAATTGAACCTTCATTTGTATATTTTTAACATTTTCTTGTGCCAGACCTAAATTTGGACTAAGTTGAGTAGTTGTGCAGAGCAATCTTTTAATCTTAGGCTTTTCTTGATGTTTCGACATGAAACATCTCGAGCAAGCTAGCTTTCCCTAAGATGAAATTTGGTAATTTTATGAATCATATAGGCTATGAAATGCTACTTGCTTGATTACCATGTTCGTGATTGCTAGGCTTAGTCAATTCTCGTGTTAAGACTAGTTTGATGAATATTTTGCCCTGAAATTTCTTGGTTCAATACAGTGGATTGGGGAACATTGCATTATATTTTCTGCCTTTGTTAAATATTTAGCTCATGATAGAATCTTAGGAGAACATGTGTTCCTTGTGTCATAAAGGTATTACTTAACTTGATCTTGTGACCATCTTGATAACTTATGCAAATTAAATAATCATGAAAAATCAAGTCTCTTGTGCTAAAATGTGATCCAATACGGTTGTCTTGAAGCCTCAAGGTGTTTGCCGTACCCAGTCATGTGACACTTTTGCTTGGATAAGAGGCAACCTGAGGATAAATTGAGAGTGGGAGAAATGTGTCTAAATGTTAACTCTTTTTAATCACTTGATCAATCTAAGTCTTGGTTTCATATGTGAGTTTGCAAAGCCCTATGTCCTGAACACTTGTTTTCCTGAACTTTAATGCGCCAACCAATTCTTCGGGTTTATCTTGTAAAGCTTTATGTCCTTTTGTCACTGTCTCTTTTTAGCCTCTATGCGATCATGAGCTACACCTTCTACTTTTCGCAACCCTTTGACATTTCTAGCTCTTGCAAATGCTTTGTGGTATACATGTGGAAGCTCATTAGGATTTCATATTAATGCATTGCATAGTCCTTTTGACCTTGATGTTTGTATTGCCAAAGGGGGAGAAATCTTGAAAGCAAGTCTAAAAGGGGGAGAAAATGTAACATGTGCATTCATCAAGGGGGAGCATAGGGAGAGTATCTTTTGTGTTTTTATTTTTCTTTTTGGCTAGTTTCTTCTTCTCTTCAAACCTTTGCAATCTTCTTATGCTAAGTGATATGTTCTTGCTCTTTCTTGAGTTTTTGTCACTTGGATGAGCTTCTTGTGCGACATTCAAACCTTTCTTTGTTCTTTGTGATGTTGTCAATGCACTCATCAAGGGGAAGATTGAGAAACTAAGTTGAGATGTGCCTTGATTTATCTTGTGTGATAAGTGATTGACATTTGTGTGGCTTTTATTAGTTAGCATATGCATGGTTCTATACTGCAATGTTGATTTTGTCTAAGCAAAGTTGAAAAGAATTGGAGTTTGTATTGGTGCCTCGGTGCAGGAAGCTTGCACTCACCAGATAGTTCGGTGTGAGGGTTTTTGACCTCACTGGATAGTCCGGTGCGTGTTAGATGTGAGCACTGAGTTTTTTAGTGCAGAGGTAGAGAAAAATTCATTCACCGAAAGGTCTGGTGTGGGTGAGAGTGAGCACCAGACTAATTTTTTCGGAGAAGGGTGCAAATGTGAAACTTTAGTGCGGTAGCCTCACCGGATGTTCCGGTGTGTGCACGGGTGATCACTGGAGGCTTCACTGGACAAAGATTTCCAGAGAGGTTGAAAAGCTATGTTCCAGTGATGATGTACTTACCAGATGGTTTGTTGATGGGCTTGTGAACATCAGAGAGTATCTCCGGAACCTTTCAGTTCTGAGGCAAATGTTGAGGTGTTCATCGGATTGTCAAGTGTTGAGATTTTATGATCACTGGACTAATTTTTCCAGAGAGGAATGCAAACCAGGTTCCAATGGAGTTGTACTCACCAGATGGTCCGGTGTTGCACTGGTGTGAACACCGGACCATCCAGTGTTCATATTTTTGTTACATCTAATCTTTTCCAATTTGATTTCAATTTGGACTAACATGTGATGATGTTATATGGTTTTGGAGATGCAAGTTTGCTATTCTCATGGTGTGTGGGTGATGGATGTAACTTGGTAGTCGACGGCAGGTGATCGGGGCTAAGCAGGGTGCTTGGTGCCGGATAATCAAGGAGGCTAGACGGAGTCAAGGATGATCCTAGCGGTATACGTGGAGGTCAAGCAAGGCAAGAGATGAAGGTTGATGAAGGCGGCATATTGACAAAGTCAAGCAAAGGGGATGCCGGCGCAAGTGACAAGACGGCTCGAGGGATCGGGAGCTGGAAAGACTTGCTGGTGGTCAATATCGCAAGACGGATGACACGCATCAACATCGGAAGACTTGCTTGAGATTAAAGCAAGCAGCTGTGAGTCACGCCTTAAGAAGCGCGTGAGTCGGTTTCCCGATTTAGCTACAAAACCGCGGGTGGATGGAGTGCATGTGGCATCATCGCAAAGCTTACGTCGAGGCAAAGCTAAGTCGTGGAGGTGCCACGATCATCTGATTGATGGAAGAGAAAATTGACCAAAATATCCCTGATGGTAAGTAGAAATATACTACAAGAGAGGGGTATTTTGGGAATAGTCAAGGAATCTTGGGGTCAAGTTTCCTAGGTTATAAATAGAGGGATATGGCTGGTTGAGAAGAGCCCCTTGAGCCATCCATATGAGAATCTTGTGCTAGGGTTTTAGAGGAGAGAGATATGAGTGCTTAACCTATGTAATAGGTGAGAGTTTTAAGAGATAAATCTTTATAATCCACCTAAAATAGGACTGATCTCTTTGAGTAATGAAGTTTAGGTTTTTGCATATGCTTGAATTCTCCTCCTCCCAGTTTCCTTCTATTGGTTCTCTTGCAAGTTTGCAAGTTCTTGGTGTTTTGTTGTTGATTTTTATTTTTCTTTTTGAGCTGAAATTTCAATACCTTGAGAAGTTATTTTTCTTTATGCTAGAGGAATAGAATTCACATACACATTCATATGTGATGGGGTGTTGAATTCCCTTGCCTCTAAACCATCATCTTTGACAGTTTACTTGCCCGGTGATCTCATCTATGTTTTGTTCATCTTCAAAGTTGCGAGCTTTTGGGCACAAAGACACATGAAATAGTTTTGAATGGAACATATGATTCATATTCCATCCGTGGAGTCATATTGCCTTAAACCTTTTCATATTAATTTGTCCCTTTGAGTATTTTGCTTCCGCTCAAGGTTTAAGGTGCGTTGGATGATTAAAAATAGGAGAAAACCATATATTACACAAGAAATTGTTTAGGCACTTATTCACACCCTTCTAGTCACCACTTCAGTCTTACATCATGTAATACAGACAATGGCAGATCCAAGTTGGGTGTATTTGTTTTTACTTAGGATTTTGAAAAGTAGGTTTTGAATTATAGTTTTAAAAAGGCTATATTGTAAAAAGCTGAGGGTTATTTGATTTTCTAGATTTTAGTGGATTAGATGTTTGCTTTGGTTACATAATATTCCTAATACCCTAGTTTTTCTGAATGTATATTTATATATATTTAATATTTTCTTTCATTGTTTTTCATATTTGATTCGAATTATATAGTAATTGAGTTGTGCGGTATATAACATGAATACCAAGACTATAGTTCCAGTTAAAGGATAATACTAAAAAAACATAACAACAGCTAGCCCTACATTGCTCAGGCTTCCTTGCTAGTTGGAAGAAAACAGGATCTGGAGTTGGAAGACAAATATCACAGGATCTGTATCATTCAGCGATCTTCTACTTTGCAGAGTAGAAGCAAAACAAATCACCGGTTATTATATATGTACACAAGCTATCGAGGATTATATATGTTTGTCCACATATCAGTGGCGGAGCGTAAGGATGAAACAGGGCAATTCTCCAATACAACCAATATTTTATGCTCTTTGTTTCCACAAGAAATTGCTCTTACAATACCTTATGTTTGCACCACATATAAGCTTCCCACTTTCGAAATTTTACACCCAGGTTCAATAAATCTAGCCAAAATTCAAAAGAGAACTATTATTTTGGCCTCTTTTCTTCTTTCCTTTCTCTTCTTCAGTCTTCTCCCCTTTCTAGGAATAGGAACAGCCTACAGCCTATAGCTTAGAAAAATAATAGCAAAATCCTAACAACTTGCTTTTTCACTTCCAACGGATAGCTGCAAAACTAGCTGCTTAGACCTTTCCTTTCCACTTTTCGTATCTTCTATTTGTTCCTTGCTCTACCTCTTCCCAAGGAAGAGCAGCAACTAATATGCCATCTAGGACAGTGACAGGACAGAGCTATGTTGACAGAGAAGGGCGATCAGGACCAGGTTGGTCTCCATGAGGCTACACAGGCTAGATAGTAAAACTACATGTATAGATATGCACCGAGTGTATTAAAGATCTGTTTAGATAGGTTGTGGTATTAAAGTTTTTGGCTAGCTGAGAAAGTGGCTGTAGCTATTGAATTTTAGTTGTTGATTTTTATAATAAATTTTTAACTTCTCATCACACTAAAAACTAGAAAAGCCAGTTAGAACTTACTTCTCAGGTTTTAGTTCATTTTAACCATAGTTGTTTCCTCAACGACTGTCAAAAGCCAAAAAAATCAAAGCCAGAAGCTAACTATTTGGATAGCTTTTGGCTCTTTTTAGAAAAAAAGCATATCCAAACAGGATAAAACTGCTTGCATCGCTGTTCTTAGGATTCAGCATCAAGAGCTTCAGAAACCACCGTCGGAATAGAATAATTAAAAATAATTCACCTAGTCTTGGCGAGCGAGCGAGCACTTGCTATGAATTCACCTAGTCTTGGTGAGCGAGTGAGCACTTGCTATGAATCCACCTAGTCTCGGCCAAAATAGATTAATCGAAAAAAATTCACCCTATCTCCTCCCCGTACTAGATTGATTAGTACTATCTCCGTTCTAAAATAGATATTTAGACACTAATATACACAAAACTATTAAGATTTGGCACATAAAAATAATAGTAATGAATTTATCATGAAAAATACTTTAACATCATCTAATTTTTATCAACTTTTACCAAGAGGTAGTTGTTAAAAGTAATTATCAAACATGCTTTCTGGAGTCCGTGTCGATGTCATAAACGACAAGTAAAAGAGAACGGAGGTAGTAGATGTGAAGAAAGAAAAGGTTACTAGCAGGCAGGCAAGAGAAAACGGGACGATCGATTAGATACATCCCGACTGTAGATGGATCCAATACAAATCGACCGTCGGGTCACTCGGCCAGAATGGCAGCGGGGCACAAAGCGGCGTCAGGGAGAGGGAAGATGTGTGGATGGGGAGAAAAAAAGAACCGTCCCGGGATAATAATGATATTAATGGGTAATTAGAGGAGGCTTGTGTAGGCATATTTATTTTTGTTACCTCTATAATATGTAAAAAGTTAGTGAGAGATAGCTTGTGAATTGCAATAGAAAATAGTTAGTTTTTGAAAAGCAGATTGTATAATCTATTTATTTGTTTTAGCTTCAGTTTTTAAAAACAGCTTTTTAGAATCAAAGCTAACACAAACATGCACTAAGTACATAGAGCTCTCCCTCTTCTTCCTCCTTTTCTCCCTTTCTTTCTCTTTATTTATGTCCAAAAGTTGAAGGGGGCTCCCAGGCAGGGAAAGAAAAACCAGTCTGAAAAATCCGATTTATCAGATCTTTTGGTTCTACCAGAGTGGACAAGTAAAAAACCAAACTGGTCAAAAAAATTCGACCGAATTTGAAAACCCACCTAGACAAAATCCTATCCCCAAAATCCAATTCCCCATCCTGTGACCATGAATCATGACCCGTGTCCCCCCTACCAGAAAAATCTAAATCCCGGCAGTAGCGGTGGTGCTTGAGGCCTCGAGCTTGGGCACTTGGCTGCTATTGTGCTACTGATCTGCAGTTCGCCGCCGACACCACGTCCGCTATGTTAGACTCCAGTCTCCCAACTCCATCTGCTACTCGCCCTCCCAACGTCAACATCTAGGCCATTCGCACTTGGGTTGCCGAACCCACTACCCCAGCCTCCTTAGGTGTCGCAAGCTTGCACATATGGTGAACCATCCAAATAGTATTCTAATTAATTATTAAGTTGATCATTTCCTTAATCATGGCTATAAGGATTAACCAAAATATTATCCCGTTAGTCTTGACATGTGTTTTGTGCCTAAAATAGGAACACACACCTTTTCAACGTATAGCATCACAAAAAGCTTAATAAAGAGCATGTAATTAACATTATATTACAAGTTTTTAAGCATTTACAATTTCTGATAATTTACAACAAAAGAGAACTAGATGACAATAAATATATCATCTCCTAAACAAAAGAGAAACTATGCAGTGGCAGACAAAGACTATGGATGACAAAAGATAGGTGGAACTATATGCCCTTAGGCTCCACCCCAAAATAACGTCACATGAGTAGTTTCCTACCTATGCCCGCCACCAATGTTGGCGGGCGTGAAATAGCCAAACACTAACTCCTCATCGCCGGTAGCACCTGAAAGAGCAGCATGAGTACGAAGGTACTCGCAAGACTTAATCCATAATGAGTACATATAAATAATCTGACTCCAAAGATCATGTATTTGGAGGTTAGAAAGAAAACGACCACATGGTTAAGTAAATTTATGCAAAACGCAACTTTGACTCAAGTCTGTAAGCAACTACACCTAATCAACTACACCTTTCTATCCAAAGAGCAATATCATAAATATAATTGTGACGGAACGAACAGAAACATATATGTGAATAGAACTATGTCAACCACAACTCAACATACCATACCATATCATCTCACATTCGTGACTCTACGACTGCTGCAAATGGATAGAAGCATGCTCATGACCAAGAGTGAAACAATTCAAATTATTTTTACACCCTATAGGGATACTTCTTTACCCACGAGACTTGAGGACCATACGACTTGTGTGACCACACAGATCCACATGAGGGGTACTCATGTCAACCTTTCCCAAGTAAGCTCCGACCAATTGGGACATTCATCTACAACTACTAATAGAGCAAACTGGATACCCCTTACAGACATATTATGCCGAATACACCCGAGACGTTCAAGCCAAAGGATCACAGCTACACAAGGTACTCGGCTTATCTTTAACATATGTGATATGTGGTGAGCATGGAAAGTGCTAAAGTCAACTACAACAATGGTCGGTGCTTAACAGATTCAGGTGTGCTTATGGCATCATAGACTCAATTCTCAATCCATCCCTAACGCCCGCCCAAACCTTGTCTCATACATCCCAACATCAATATCATTTCCTTTGTGAACAAGTAAGTAAGCCCTACGCTCACAAACGAGGTTAAACCACCGCTAGAATTCTACCAATGAACTATGCATTGCTAAGCATTCTAGTTAACCTTCGAAGTTAGACGTCACTAATATCATACTGAGGTTACAAGTATAAGGATCAACAACAATATCAAGATAGAGGTAATCCAATCAACATAGGTTCTACCCATATAAATCGACATTGGACCCTCTAATCATGCAACCATACATAAAAAATAATTTATCAAATTCAGCTCCATATGATCTAAAGTAGTAGGTTGAGTATGCTTATATTCTTTCCTTGTTGCTCCGGTGTCTGCCTGATACTACCCGCGCAACACCCACAAAATTTCGGACTGCCCTCGGTCGTGCCTGCATCACACTCTGGTCCTTCGTTCTCTAAGGAAGAACGTATGCAATGTGATGAGCATGAATAGGATGCAATGAAGTATGCCACATGATGCATCACATTAAGTTGAAAGTGCAAGACATGCAGAAGAATAACAAAGTTTGCGATCTAAACAACTTCGAAAACTCAGACAAAATCCAAAAGTTCTGGGTTCAACTCAGAACCTCCAGGTTCGGAACTTCTAGGCTGACCTCCAGACAGGGATCCTCGATTACAATTTCTGAATTAACTCGGAAGTTCCAGGTCAAGTCAGAACTTCCGGGTTAGCTTCCAGGTGAGGGCTCTCTGTTTGGCTTTGCTCTGTTTATCATGGAACTTTTGGGCTATGCCTAGAACTTTCGAGTCATCGGATTTTCTGGGTGAGGCTCCGAGCGAGAGGGCTATGTTAAACCTAACTCGAGGTATCTGGAACTTTCGGATTCTAACTCGGAACCTCCAGAATGGGCAGACTTGAGCTTCATGATGATTTTCCTCGCCCGATTTAACTTGCATGTTAAATCTACCCCACATAAACATGCATATGCACTATACAAAGGGTTCTAGACTCAATTTACACCCTAAACTAGCACAATTTTTGAGTACAAACCAATTTGGTTTACCCGGAACTTCCGGGTTGAACCTAGAACATCTGGGTTGTTTTAGAGAGCATTTTTCATGGGGAAAACTTGGCCAATTTGATTTGCATGCCTCACTAATCTAAGGACAAAAGGGTTTTGCACTAGTTCATAGGGTCTAGAGCTCACTCATCAACCTAGCAACTTGATTTCCTAGCTCAAACTCATCTGAATTCTCTCCTTTGCTCCAAGTCATTAAGAATTCGAGGCACTTTGCAATGAAGCTCCAAAACTCAGATTTTGACCAACCAAAACACGCATTAATGCTATGGGATCCTATGGGACTTACCCAAGGTTTGTTTTTGAGGTTGGTGATCATCGGTTGAATGAGGAAACGGTAGAAATGCTTGGGGAAGAGGAAGAAAGCCGGTGCTCCCTTTTCTTCAACCAAGAACACCAAAATAAGTCAAGAACGGCTCAAATCCTTTAGGACCACGCAAAAGAATTGGATGGATGGGAAGCTTAGGAGCTAGTGATCGTGTGGGTATCACATACATACCTCAGTTTCGCTTCTTGAGGCAGGAATCCGAGGACAAAGAGAGAGAGAGCTAGAGAGAGAGGGAGAGCTCCTTGCTCTTGGCCGGTTGGGAGGAGAGGGAGCACGGGAGGGAGTGAGGGGAGGGAGGGAGTGGGTGGGGCTATTGCCCCATTGAGAGATGGGGTGGTTGGCCCACCCATGTGGGCCTTATTTGACATAGAGACAAGATATTTCCAATGTGAATTCTATTCTTTCTCTCCTAAAATTCATTCTCTCCTTTTATTAACTCAAATCGGGGTGCTCTAATGCTCCAAAATAAAATTGCTCAAATTAACATGGTGCTTATGAAGGATGATTATGCTTAATTACACAATTATGAGGTTTGGGATGTGACAGCGCACATCCACGCACTCCACGCAGCACTTGCCAATCTCCTTTTCCAAGCGCACGCCACTCTACAAAGTGGTGCCGCCACCATAGACCGCCTCCCTGATTGCTTCTACATCCTCAATGATGTGCACGACTTCCTCGTCCTCAAGCTCAAATGTCATGCAGCCGAGGTCTAGCCCGCACTCCGGAGACACGACCAGTCTCGGCTCTCGTACATAGTTTGCACTCAGCGCCACACTGAGAAGGAGCTTGCCCTCCTTGATTCATCCGTGCACGCGGCTGCCAAGTTCCCCTAGGTGGTTGGCTCTACGACTTGAGGTGTCTGGTATCCCAATGCTTTAGAGTGGTGGTAAATCAAAGGGGCAATTGTGTTCATACCTCTGTTTTGAAGTGCAATTGTGATTTTGCCTTCCTTTTTTTGAGTTTATGATTTTTCCTTTTTTTTTAAAATTGAAACTTGCATTTTCTCCCATTTCGTTAAGGCCACTTAATGGTGTGAATTTAGCTATAAAAAGGTATGTATGCCCTTGTACCATTGCCTCTACTTTTCTTTGCAAAAAGTCTTTGTGGTTTTGCCCCTGTTTTAACATCAAGCATTTTGACATATTTTGAAAGAATTTTGACAGCAAAACTTGATCAAAATTATATAAATTTTAAATCTGATGGAATTTTGATAGCATTTTTACACAACTTGATAACATTTTAACACAACTTGCATATATTCAATTCTCAAGTCTCAGGTCTGAATCCTTCACTACTTAGTGTCGTTTTGCATTTTTCTTCTAATTGCATGTCCCCAACTGAGACTCAAGGGAATCCCCACAGGCATCGCATCAAGCCTATTGTTCTTGTCCTCTTGCACATATACTAAAAAAAAAATCCCCAAAACATCTTCATAATATGAACTTTGCATACAATCGAGATGACACAATTCCAAGAATTGACCCACACATCGAAACCTCCCAACACATTTCGTCAAACAGAGGCAACGCATCACCAAAGTCACCATTTCTTGCAAATCCTAACACCAGAGTGTTGCAAGGAATCATGTCCAGTCGCATCCAGCTTACCAGTGGTGGCCTTCTCCCCGCGTGGCACTGCATCCAACTCCCGAAGAGGAAACACACTGGCCTTCTCTGTGCGGGCTGCTCCGTTCGACTCCGACTCCTCCATCTCCTACCTCGTCGGGCCTCCAACGGTGGGGCCCCACATAGTGGAGGCCCTAGTTAGAGGCAGCACCGTGAAGGCCGCGGTCCTGGCTACCCTGCTCTCCTGTGCCGCCCATATGCACCTTCGCCCGTCCCTGCTCACCTGTGTTGGCCTGCTCGTGCCTGCGCAGACCAGGCCAAGGGGAGCTCGCCCTCTTGCCTTGTCACCCTGGCTAGGCCAAGCTCACCCACGCACCGCGCCCAGGCCCCTCCTAGCCACACCGCCTAGGCCACGTGCAGGCCCCCCGCCCTCCCTCGTGCCTTGTGCCGCCCCATGCCCCTCCCAGTCAGCTCCTCACGAGAGAGAGAGAGAGAGGAGCACGCGTGAGGGAGGGATGAGTGAGAGAGGATAAGGGAGGAGGGAGGGCACTACGGTCTTTTCTACATTTTCTAATCATTTTTTCTTTTTTTTAATTCCTTTAAACGGGCTAACGGGAGTTGAAACCAGGGGGAAACGGCTCCTTCGTTCTGAAAAAGGAGGAGCAAAATCACAAAGTCTAAAAAGTAGTGGTAAAATCACAATTGCACTCTAAAATAGGGGTATGAACGCAATTTCCCCTAAATCAAACATCACACATGTTCTGTGCCTGTGCACATACATACATTCAATTTTCATATCAACCCAACAAACAAGGACAAACAAGGTGGTTTTGTTGTATACCCTTCTGTATATGTTGATGAAATACATGTAGAATTGACCTCACGGCTAAAACACTTTTTGGGAAAGGACCTTGCAGTTAAAAGATGAACCTATAGGTATGATTGTCTCATGGTAATACACACGGATTTGGAAACTATATCCTTTTGTTAAAGCTGGGTAAACAATCCTTGTCTAAGACAGATGCCAAAGGAAAACTGCAAGAACAACAGGGCAAATAGGTGATGTCTAATTTACCAAGATGTCAATACAATTCAATTTGCTTGCAGTATGTGTACACACCATACAAAAACAGACCAATTTACTACTATCAATATGTGAACAAATTCTAACCAGCCTCTTGAAACCTGCTGAGACCACTTCTTAAGCTTCTGTTTATTTGTTTGCACTGCAGTGTGACCTATCATTAAATGGTTAAATTTTGTTTTGATGTAAAATTTTTGCTTGAGCTAGTATTTTTTTATATCCAGAAATATGCAAACATAACCCTCTTTTCGGACTTAAACATGTCTTTAGTTCAAGAGCACTTGCATTGAATCTATCTAATGTGCTATAGATTTATGATATTGTCTCATTTCTTTGTTGGTATATGTAATTTGTGGTGATTAATTGATTAGGGACAATTTCTAGCAAATTTATGTCATTGTTTTGAATTTCATTCCAATAAATCCGATATATCATGTTTACCAGTGACCGCTAGTAAATTTTATTTACCGGTAACGAAACCCTGCTCCTAGGTACGCCCGACGATCCGCCCCAGCAACGTCGACTTTGATCGATCAGAACTCGACATATGCAAAAAACGATCTCCCCTAAGCAACATGCTTGCTTTGCTCTAAGCTCTCATCTTTTTGCTAGACACTCACATTGCTTCTTGAATTGCTTCCACGGAGGCATCAACCAAACAGTTCGTTGAACTAGTTGCAGTTATTTTAAGGTATAGGCAACTAATCCTTGGATCAACATCTCATCAGCACAGACTCTAGTTAGGTTAATTTAGCAAAGTGGCACAACAGGTCACAAACACACACGCTAAGTGCTGCGGTATTGCAGATCAAGTTTGTTACAACAATTATCCCTATACCTAGGTTGGGAACACCCATTACCTCCACCCATAACTGGCCCTGGCGCTGACTGTCAAAATTTGACATCGTGACTCATTTGAAACCTAGTAACTTAACCCTGTGGGCTATACATGAAAAAATAAATGACACTGTGACCTAATCATGAGACGTAATCGACAATAAGAAGTAATGTGGTTCAGATCATGTGACATTGGGACTTTAACTTCTTACCCCTCCCGTAAGGAAATTAATTTGGATTGATCTCAGCCAACTAATCCTAATAGATCGAGAGCTAAGGGGAGCTCAGACTCTATAAGAGCGTCGTGATCAGGGGCATCAACTAATACGTTGGTTGCAGTCCCACCCTGTGCAGCACCATAAAACCAGACGACGGGGAGTCCGAGGATAACAGGGAATCGACTCATGAAATTTAGCTGTCTCTTCCACACCCTAAACCCTACCGATCCTGAAGGGTGCTATTAATGGGGTGAAGGCCGCTGCTGCCATCTTCACCGTTGGGACATCTACTTTGCAGTGCTGACGACCCAATCCACCTCGCTGGCACCTTCATAGTCGTCTGCATCAACATAAACACCTACACATCCATCCACCCCGAGGCATCAGCTACTGCTAATGGCATCTCTGGGTTCTGGTAAGACAATCACGCTTCCGCTAATGATATGGTGTTTGATCTATGGGTTAGTTTTAGTTAATTATGTGCAATTAGACCTAACATTTGGTATTAGAGCCCAATTTGCCCTTAATCAAACCCAATTATGCTTAATTATGTTGGTTTAGGATGATGTAAATTAAGGTTTCCTTTAAGTAAATAGTCATGTCCATGTTCAATATAGTCTCAGGTCATATTTGTTAGCTCAAATTGATGAGGTTTAAAGCTTAATTTTTCTGGATTAGCATTAATGATTAATGTTAGTGATGATTGATCCTTAATTATTCATGAATTAGCACTGTTTAAATTGGATTAGTCTATTTTAGCTTCATGTTTATGGGTTTTAACCCTAATTCACCTTGGCTTAGTATTAATGACTCATGGAACATATCAATTTCACATTTATTTCATGTTTGATGACCCATATGCTCATGAATTGGAACCATTAGCCTCAGATTAGTTATTTTTGACTTAGGATTAATGCAATCAGTGAATGTTTATGCATTTATGCGTATGAATTAGATGTTGCTTATGTGTTTACTGGCTTGATGTGGGGATGGATTTGGCTCGCGTTGGATCCATTGAGGCTTGACCATGGTCTTTTTTTTTTTATCATGGACAACAATAAGAAGGTGGGGAATTTTGGGGAAAACTCAAGAAAACCTAATGAAACCTTAAGCAATTCCCTAAATCCCTAAATCCTAATCCTAATCCCATATTCCACTCTAAATCTCTAAATTGGAACTCTCACCCTAGAGGTGGTGATAGATGCTTACTTATACAGAGAATGTTGATGATCTCGGGCCGCCGAAACTATCATCTTGATTTCCTTCAAATGACACAATTATAGTGAACGTGGCCCTTTCATCGTATGTATGTGATTTTGGTGATTAATGACAACATAATCAATGGGACTAACATGTTTGTCAAGTATATACTTAGTAGGTCTTATGGATGCAATATATGAAGAAACCACCAAAGCAGGACAAAGATTGGATTGAATTGGATAAATCCTAAAAAAATTGTACACACCGGATGATCCGGTGATGAGGCATTTGTACATGTCAGAGCATTTTCCTCAACAGTTTTGTATATGATGGATGATTCGACACTCAAGGGCTTGTACATGCTGGAGAATTCTCAGAAGATGGTTCAAAGGATGTACATGCCGGATGGTCCAGCGATGAAGAGTTGGCTACACCAGAGTATTTTCCAAGAGTGGTGTTTCTTGGTGGTAGAAGAAGTTTGAACACGTCGAATGGTCTGACGTATACACCAGAGACTTTAGCGGAGTATTTTTCAGAAGATTTTCTCTCAGGTCAATGGAGAAAGGAATTCTACATGTCGGATGGTCCGGCGCATACTGAGGAGGCTTTGCCGGAGAAATTCACAGAGCTACAACTGCTAGTTAACGGCTAGTGATAGTTGGCAACGATAGGCTATAAGTGGAGGATATACATCGGATGGTCCAGTGTCTGGAAGTGGTGCACGCCGCAACATCCGGTGTTCAGGAAAAATGTGACCGTTGGTGCAATGGATAGTGTGCGGGATTTGAGGCTATAAATACCTGTAACACCCTAATTTTCTATTTTTGCAATTTCTTAAAATTTGCTAGAGTTTAAATTGAGTTTAAACATTGGAAAAAGGCAAAACCCGATTTTATAAAAAGAAAAACCAATTTGACATAGGATATATTTGTATATTATGCATTCATGCTGAATTAGGCATGTAGGGTTTTCTTGGCTTTTGTTTGAAGTTGTTTTGCTTAGTTTAGAAATAGAAATAGAACTAGAAAAGGATTTAGAAAGTAAAAGGAAAAAAAAAAGAAAAGGATTAAAACTCTTCCGGGCCTCTTTCCCTTCTCCCTCCGGCCCGCTTCCCTTTTCCAGCCTGCCCAGCCTGCCTCCTCCCTTCTCTTCCTTGTTGGCCGCACCATGGTCCTGGCCCAGCTTTGCGCTAGCGCCTCGGCCCGCTCAGCAGCCAGCGTCTGCCTCCTCTCGCGTCTTCGTCTCCGAGTCAGAGAAGCCACCGCCGCCGTGTCCGAGCGGGACTCCTACCGCTGCCTAAGAGTCCCGGGCCCTCCCGAGACCCCATCCTGCCGCCTTTATAACCCCAACTGCCCCCTCGATCTATTCCTGTCCCAAGCTCGCCAAGTTCTCAAGCCTCTCGCCGAGATTCGAGTTCGCCGAGCCGCCGTTGCCGCCGCCCTCGGGTGCTCTCACCACCGAGTCACTCCAGCACCGCGTTGTCCCAATTAAGCCGTCGAGGAGCTTCGCTGCAACTTCCTCAGCGCGTAGCCATCCTCGCCTTCACCGATTAGTCGCTGTAGCACCCTCACCGACGAGTTCCTGAGCTTCTCCGCCACCCTCCTCATCACCGAGTTCCTTCCCACGCTGTTGCACTTGTGGTAAGCCCCCAATCGGATCCCCCGTGCCCTCTCGCAGCTATACCGCCGCTTGCCGGAGGTCCTAGGCCACCGGAGCACCGTCCAGCGTGTTCTCCCGCCGTGCGCCGCCGTAATCCCTTCGGGCTTCGCCGAGAACTTCCCCCTCCAACCGCCGATCTCACCTGAGCCGTTAGATCCATCCCGTATAGTCCAGATTAGAACATCCCGTACCCCTTCTTCAGCCAATCACCATCTGACACGTGTCAACTTAATCCAGTCAGCAGCTTCATGCCATGTCATCTAGCCACATCATCTGCCACCTCATCGCTTTAGCCGATGTGTTAGCCACGTGTAAGCCAGTCAGCAGCCACGCATTAAATAGGTGTTTTCCAATATAAAAATCATTCCAGGATCCCCAAAAATCGGTAATTTTGCAGTCTAATCCCTAAACTTTTCTATAATTACAAAAAGAGCCCAGTCTTTTTACACTTAGGTTCCTAAACTTTTCTAAAATTACATATAGGTCCTTTTGTTTTTATAAAAAGGTTCCTAGACTTTCTGTTAATTACAATTAAGTCCTTTCCTTAATTAAAATAAGCCCTACTCTTGTTTTTAGCATATCTTTTTCGTCGTAGCTCTGTTTTAATCGATTCTCGCACTGTTAGATTCATTTTTCAGTGCTATTTTTTCTAGATAGGTTTATCTTGTCGTTCTTTTATTTTTTTCTTTGTTCTTAGTGTATTTTGTTTGTGTGCTTTGCCGGTTATTATGCGATTAGTTGACAACACCCCGGATCAATTTGAGGAACATCAAGACCAGGAGCAAGAATACACTAAGCAGCAGCAAGGAGAAGGCAAATGTCGTTGATCATCTTGAACCTATGTTTTTAAATGTTTTGTTTTACAAAATTGCATGCAGTGTCTATCAATATGATGGGTAGTCACCTATGTTAGGGTTTACCTATTTCTTCCTTTACATTCCTTGAAGCCCTAGTGGTAGTTGATATGAGTTTCTTGGGTAGAATTGCTTAGCCATGCTTTTGGGATGTTGGGAAGTGTCGTATACATGTTAGTGGACATACGCAATGGTGATGATGAACTTGTTTTAGCAACATGAAACCCTAGGACTTGGGCAAATAATGGGTTAGGGGATGTTGGTTCTTGTGGTGGGCTTGTGGATATGTTCCGAGCAGAGATGTTAGGTTTTGTTGGTTATTTTCCCTATTGGGTAGTTAGAAAGTCTTTGCCCAAGTATCACATATAAGGACCGGTTCGTGGAGCGACAACCCAAGAATTACCGTACCAACCACGAGGCCGATATGGGTAAGGATTAGCATATTGGTTAGACACCTGGCTGGTATTCGTTGGAGTATCAGAACCTAATCAATGGACCATGCTTCGTAGTGATCTCCTGGCGGTACACCATTGGCGTGTGTTAAGTGTGTCATGAGCACGATAACATGGAAATCATGACTTATGGGTAAAGTTGGACAACCTATGCAGAGTGTAAAACTGTTATAACAGCCGTGCTCGCGGTTATGGGAGACTTGGATCCTCACATGATTAGTTGGTTATGGTTATAGTCATGGTCTTGTTGGTACAAGAGGTACTGTATGGTGATTGTTTAGGGATGGTTACCTTTGAATGGGTAGTTGTTGGGTGGTTTGGGGATTACATTCACTTAATAACTTCTTAATGTTTTTCAATTACATTACTGTTTCATTTACTCGTATTTACGCAAATATACCTTGTGTTAGCCTATTATTGATATAAGCTTGCATATCATTACTTTCCCACACTTACTGAGTACTCTATGTGCTCACCCTTGCTATCTCCTACAAAACATATGCTGCTCAGTGGAAGACTTTGGAGATTTCCAAGACAATGACCTGGTGTTCTAGAAGCGTGTCTTCCGGTCAGTGCCTGTGGAGTGCTTGATCACCGATGCTTTTGTCCCATTGCCGTCGTTTAGATGCTGTCGTTTAGCTTTTAAAGTTATTTAGGTGAAGTCTTTTTGTAAGAAGTTAACAAGTGTAAGTTAAAGTATTGCTTTTGTTATTTCATTTATGACGTCCTTATGTGTGTTAAACTTCCTAGGCACACATAAGCCGCACTTGGTTTTGTCCGTTAAAACTGGGTGTGACAACCCACTACTTGGTCATTTGAGTGTGCTGGAGTCTAGAGAAGCTCATATACACTTGAGAAGACATCCAAGCCTCCAAAGTGCTAAAAGTGATCATCTAAGGTAATTAGCACAAGATTCGGGAGTGATTAGTGTGATTAGGTCTAGAAAGAATTGTTGCTAGGTTTTGGTGCCTAAGGAGGGGATCAAGGAGTGATCCTACCTTGTATCAAGTGGTACACCAACGTCTTAGAGTCTTGGTGACTCACCGGCACCGTGAGTCTTGGTGGCTCATACTTATTGACCCTCCAAATTGGTGTGAAGCGGCGACAAGATGCTTGTACGGGGATGTAGAGGCCCTTGCCTTGGTGGCTCAAGCTCTGAAGTGAAGATGATAGCAAGTGATTGGAAGAGAGGCTTGTGGTGAGGCCATTCCTTGGTGGCTCAACCTACTTGAGGCCTAGGTGGCTCAAGGGTCATGACCGGGTGCCATCCGAGAGTTATAGCCTAGGTGGTTGCTCCAATGTGAACTAAGGGTGCGTTTATGGTATCAAAACAATATGATAAAAATCCTTGTGCTAAGTTTGTTCTATCTACAATCTTTACATTTTTGTATATAAATACTTGTAATCTACCACATTCAAATAGAAATTGATATAAGTTTATCTTGTGAAGTTTTTAGAGTTGATAAGTTTTAGGTGTCCTAATTCACCCCTTCTTAAGATGCCACTGATCGCTACAGTTGGTATCAAAGTTGGTTCTCAAAACTTTTCAATTGTTATTAGACTCGGGGCTCATACCTTTCACAAGGTTACACCAATCCAAGTTGTATTTGAGACCACTGCTAGGCTTTTGATCGGTCAATCACATCTCTATTTGATCGGTTAGGCTTCACCACCTAGTGAGTTGTGATGTTCGGGGTAGGGATAGATATCGGTAGTGCTCCACATTTCGACAGCATTCACTTCCCCTCGGTGGATAATTCTAATGACTTGTTTTCTTCAAGTCATAGGTTTATATGTTTGGAGAGTCACAGAGGAGGGGATGAAGGAACGTACCACAAACAAGGAGAGACAATTCGATATTTTAGCAAAGAGTATCCTTTTATCTTCTTTATCCATCAATGCATTCAATCGAGTATATTCACTCGCCAATGCACATGATATTTAGACTAACCTCACTGAAATACATGGAGGCAAAAAGAATGTGCACAATGAGAAATATCATGTGTTGGTCTCTAAGCTCAATAGCATTAAACAACTTGTCTATGAAAGTGCTAATGATATGTACTCACATTTGAATATTCTTATTTTAGGATCAAGGAGGCCAACTAGAGGGGGGGGGGGGTGAATAGACGGTTCTAAAAACTATCTATCAATTAAACAGATAAAGATGCGAAATTAAAATGATCGGTTATACCATATATAAAACCCCCAAACTCTATGTCTCAACAAGATGAACAATTCTCAAAAGCAATACCGAAGATAGTAAGAGGGCAAAACCTTCCTTTTTTAAAAAGGATGGGTTTAAGGGAAGCTGATAAAGCTTTTGTAACTCTCAAAAACAGCAATATATCTATGTCGAGGTTTGCAACCTAGGGTCACATGTAAGCAATTATGATTCTAGGAATATAAATCACACAAGGTAAATTGCATGGAAGTAAATATCACAACATAGAAATAAATAGCACGAGAGATGGCAACCAAAGTTTATCCCGTGGTATCGGTGATTTGCCGATCACCCCTAATCCATGTTGAGGTGGGTTCAAGCCTTTAACCGCTCCTCTATCAAGTATACAATTCTCACCACAAGAAGAGGCTCTCCACGAGCAACTTGATCTTTAGCCGATTAATCCAATGAACCACTCACTACCTCAATTCCACTAGAGTTGCACTTTACCTCTCCGGCAAGGCATGCACAAAGCCTCTCACAATCACCATCGTGGCTCCTTCACAAGCTCCTTTGAAGGGCTCAATGACGCAACCACCTACAAGCCATCTAGAAGGCGGCAACCTCCAAGGGTAACAAGCTAAGATGAACTCGACTCTCACCAAGTGCCTAAAGCTCAATCTCTAATGCAAATGCACTTGACTCTTGCCTCACAACCCAATCTTTGTGCAACACATGCATAAATGTATGGGTATGACTTCACTTAACTCAAGGATGCTCAATCGGGCAACCGTTATTTCCCAAGCCGCTGAACATGGGGTATTTATAGGCCACAACCCAAAATGTAGCTATTGCTCAAAGTCTGACTTCTCTGTGCATCTCATGGTCATACCGCAGTTCACCTGGTGGTCAGACCGCCACTGGACCAACGACTCTAAAACTAGCCGTTACAACATTTTCACCTTTCCAGCGGTCAAACCGACCCACTTGGTGATCAGACTGCCACCTTGGCGGTCAGACTGTCATCCTCTCCAGGAAAATGGAGGTTCTCTGCAAGCTCCGGTGGTCAGACCGTCTTCCTTGGTGATTAGACCACCACCCTGGCAGTCAGACTGGAATTCTTGGCAGTCGGACCCCCACTCCCAGAACAGCACTGCCGACACTCAGAGAAACGGTGATAACTTTTGAACCCGATGTCCAATTTAGGTGATCTTGGAATCTACGGAAAGCTTATTCAGAGGGCTACACATCCCAACTGATTGTTTGACCTCAAACTCATTGGATCAAACCTAAAACATAGTCCAAAGATCCACCATAATGAAAACTATATGAACCTTAAACTCTTGCAAAACAAATTTGCAACCTAAAGGTTCCATGCGACCAAGGGTTAATGCATTCACAATGTCAACTTGAAAACCACCTTTGGAAACTTATTGACATGCCATACGGAGTAGGAACATGAACTTGAGCTATTTGCAAAACCCATTTGCAAACTATAGCAACCTACCAAAGAGAGTATGCACATGCAAGATTGAGCTTATCAACACATGGTAAAACTCAAGCAATCGTCAAGACCCCTCTTAATAGTATGGCATTTATCCTATCAATCCGGTCATTTCTCTTCTCTAATCACCATTGACCAGCAAAAGAAAATACCCTACATTTTATACCTTTGCCTTGAGCTAGCCATCCCTTTGGACTTGACGAACACATCATCCGAGTCTCGATGTTTCTTCTAGGCTTGTCATCAACTCTTCACTTGAGCTTGATGATGATGTTCATCCTCACTTCCTATCTCGATCCTCTCTTGATCTTCCGGAAGCTTGATGAAATTCACCTGATTGCTTCTCATGCACCAAGCATGATAGACTGTTCTTTTCACATTATCTTCATCCGGTTCACTACCAAGGTATGAACCGCAAGCATCAAGCACACAAATTGTTCACTAAGCTTGTCTTGACCTTGCTCTTCCAACTCGGCACATTGAATATCTCAATTCATTATTTGCCTTCATATGGAACCTAACCCCAACTTACTCTCAAGCACATAGCACATGGGTTAGTCTATAAAACTCAATTGACAATACAATACCTTTAGTTACTTGATCTCCACAAGTAATTTTTGTCTTCATGCTTATTGTCAATATTCTTGAGATCATCGTCAAACTCCGAGGTCTCTTCTCACTTAAGATTCTTCTACATCACATGACCATCACCTAGAGCTCAATGACTTTGATGTATCGCTTTGATCTCATGACATTCCTCAACGAATCCATGCTTCATCACTTATGCATCTCTTATGGAACAACCTACAAATAATTCTCAACATAATTGTTAGTCCATATGTATTGTCATGACTTACCCGAGCATCACCTCTTACTCACTCTTCTGGATGCATCTCTTTTGATCACATGACATTACTCAATGAATCCATGATCAATCCTCCATGCATCACCTATGGAACAACCTGCTAACAATTCTCAACACAATTGTTAGTTCATAGGTATTATCATTAATTACCAAAACCACACCTAGGGGCTAGATGCACCTTCACTTATCACGGAGATCAATGGGCTAGGTTTGACGCCAATTGGAGATATCAAGTGGCGAGAAGAATACTGCAAGCTCTTCTTTCAAAGTACAAGTTAGTTGTCTCCATCATCTACTACAACAACAACATTAGCAAGATGACTTCAAACTAAGTACTCGGCAAGATCACCGTCCATGAGATGACCATGAACATGAGGGTTGAAGCTTCTTCCTCATCCGACACTAAGAACCTTTCCCTCACAAGCATGCAAGCTCAATCGAAGATGACGAGGCAAGAGAAGATGTGGAGGCAAGAGCAAGAGTCAAGCTCAAGCAAAGATGATGGTGATGAAGATGAAGAGAGCGATGAAGAAGATGAGCAAAAGACCTCAAGTGACGAAGAAATGGATCCCAATATCACCAAGCTCATCATAAGATTGAAGAAGAACATCAAGATGATCAATGCCAAGATTGATGATCCAATCTCCATTAAAGACTTGGTCAAATAAATTGAGAAAACAAGTTCAAATGTGTCTATGTTTATATGTAATGAGTGATTGACAATGTTGTCATTTTGGTTTGTTAATTTGTGGATTGCACGAGCATGTATATGTGTTGCAATTATGATCATAGATAACCAAAGTGGCAGTGAGAAATGGAGTTGGTGTGTTTGTCTTTGAGTCCAGGAAAATTGTACACATCAGATGATTTGGTGCTTGGGATTTTGTACACACCAGAAGGTCCAATATTTAGATGAGGTTCATGCTAGAGCTTTTCATCCTAGAGATAGAAATTGAAGTACACGTTGGATGGTTCGGTGATGAGCAGCAATATACACCAGAGTATTTCTTGTAGAGAGGTTGTAAGTCGGCTCTAATGAACTTAAACTCGCCAGATGGTCCGATAATGGAGAGCAATGCATGCTAGACTATTTCTTGCAGAAAGGATGCAAAATGGTGGTTTGGTGAAAGTGAACTCACTGGATGGTCTGATGATGGGATGAAGTGTATGCTAGAGGATTTCTTGCAGAGAGGTTGCAAGATGGCCGGGTAGCTGGATTGTGTTCATGATTTTTCTAAGATGTACAGTGACTGATGATTTTGATTATGGACCAATCTATAATGGAGTTGGAGATATGTGTGTGCTTGTCTCATGAGGAGTAGTGATGGATTCAACTTGGCGGCTAATGGAAGGATGATCGGGGCCAAGCGGAATGCTTGGTGCTGGACGATCAAGGATGCTAGGCGGAGTCAAGGGTGATCCTATGTCAGACCTGGTTTTAACGGACAAAACCATATGCGGCTTATGTGTACCCATGATGTTTAGCACACATAAAGATGCCACAGGTGAAGTAATAAAAGCAATACTTTATAGAATAAATGTTTAACTCTTACAATAATTGACATATATTATCTTCTATGAAGATATCTGCAGTACAACAGAAGCACTGGTGCCCAACAACATCGTAGGCAACTGACCGGGAGACACGTGCCTAGAATGTCACGACCTCTCCTTGATAGTCTTCAACATCTTCACTTACTGAGCTGCACCACGCATGCCACAAGGCATAGGGAAAATAGCAAGTGTGAGCACATGATGCGCCACGAATTGGTCCTTAATTCATGTTACACTTGTTTCACATGGACAAAGACTATCCAATAGGGTAATAACAAACAAGAGACTTGACAAATGTTAAAGGACATCCAGAGCCCTAGCAAATGTTAAAGGACATCTAGAACCATAGTAAATATTAAAGGACATCCAGAACCTATAATTTTTCTTGGAACGTATCCACAAGCCAATCACACTTACCACTTACCATTATCAACCTACCAACTCTTTGTCAAGTCCTAGGGTTCCATATTACTATATCAAGTTTACCATGATCATTGCATATGTCCACTAATCCTGTAAATGACACTTCTCAACATCATGACAGCACGACTAAGCAAATATACCCAAAAGACTCACATCAACTACCACTTAGACTTCAAGGTATGTAAAGAAAAAGCTAGGTAAACCCTAAAATATGTGATTATCCATCAAGTTGACATGACATGCAATTTGTAAAACAAAACATTTAAAACATGGAAACAATATGATCAAGATGTACACTTGCCTTTTACTCAATGCTGCTGAGTGTGTCAAAATCTTGGTTTTGAAGTCCCTCGAACTGATCCGAAGCGTTATCGACTAATCGCGAATTGTATCAACAAACAAAAGCAACATCGAAAAACTCCAAATTGCAAAAATAAGAGAAACATAATGATGGACTGGAATCTTGGATTGGGCTAGACAAGAAGAACATAATTGACTGGTCTTTATTCGAGGAAAGATAAACATATGGGAACTTGGGTTAAGGTTTCACATGAAATGATAGAAAAGATGGTTTGAAGTATTAACATATATGACCTAAAAATTAATATATTATTTTAATATCATAAACTCATGTTTGTGATATAATTACATGTAGTCATGACCTATATGTCATTGTGACATCCATAAATTTACTAATCAAAATAATATCTTGATGTTATAGGGATCATAGATGTTAATAAGGACTAACTACCATAGAAATGTAAGGATTGATATCTAAAACTAGCATGATTGGATAGATCTTGTTTCTAGAAAAAAAATTGAGTGCAAGAATCACTCAAATCGGAGCTAAAACGATAAAGATATGGTTTTGAAGTTGCAGGGGCTTTTCTACAAAATTCCCTGATTTTTTGGAATTCTTGGAATTATTTTTGTACTGGAAAAAGAAGAATTATTGACTGGACATGATGACTAGGGTTGGCTGTGCTGATGTGGCAGACACATCATCGACTTTGCTGATGTGGCAAGCTGAGTTGACTAGGATTATGGTGGACATGTGGCGGTTTCTGATTTGCTACCAAAAGGGGATGATTTGGATCTAATATTGAGCTTTTATTTCAGATCGGACGGCCACGAAAGATGTGGTGGACGGAGGGGACAGAACCACGGCGGAGCTGAGGTTAGGCATGACGGCGGACTCACTGGAGTTAGACAAAATGGCGCTCCGATGCTCAAATTGTAATAGTGAGTGGTGGAACACTAAGAGGAGAGAAAGGGGAATCCTTTTAGTGTCTTACCTCGAGTGGCGTGACACAAGAAGGGGGTCGGCAATCGTTGTGGCAGCGGTAACACATGGGAACACGACGGGGAGGCTACTCCGATGGTCGAGGAAAGAAGGTGATGACGGAAAATGCTACGGAGGACAGCGACGAAGCTTTTGGGTGGCTTAGTGGGGCAATGCATGGCGACTTTGGGGCAGTAGCGAGATCGGCTGAGGTGGCGACTGGGGTTTTTGGCGTGATTGGCTCGAGAACTGGTAGATCGGGACTCGAGGGCGGTGGCAGATTCGACTCGGAGACGGTAGCGGTGATGGTGATGGAGCCTGACTCCGAGATGATGATAACAAGTTGGGCCGGGACACGGACGAGCAGGTGTGCGGGCAAGGAAGCGAGCCAAAGCGCAGCTCGGTTGTGGCACGTGCTGGGCCAAGGCATGGCCTAGGCAAGGAGAGAGAGGGAAGAGGAGGCTGGCTCAGGCTTGGCCCAGGCAGAAGGTGGGGTGGAAAAAGGAACGGGCTGGGTTGCTGTAGGGATTATGGCCCATAAGGCTTGAGGGTTTTTCTTTATTTGGAGAAATTAAAAAAAAGAAAGGAAATAAAATCCATTTAAAATAGCAAATGACCTCAAATAATTTTAGGAAAATTCCAGTAAACTTTTAAAGTCATTTAGAAGCCAATAAAAATATTTTGAACTCATGAAAGCATGTTGATATTTTGGAAATTAAATATAACACAACAGAATTCAAATAAATCCTAAATGAGTTTGAATAAAATCTAGGTACATCCAGATAAAAGCCAAGGGCCAAAATAAAACCTACATGCCTATTATTCAGCATGAATGCATGCAAACAATTATAACCTAATTTAAATTTGAATTTGAATTTAAAAATAGGGCATTTTCCTACTCTAATTATTTAAGCAATTAAAAAATCTTGGAAATTTTTAGAAATTTGTGAAAAGTGAAAATCAGGGTGTGACATCCTAGCTGTGCACATGGAGGTTAAGTAAAGCCTGAGAAGATGGATGAAGATAGCACGTTGATAAAGTCAAGCGAAAGGGATGCCAGTGCAAGTGACAAGGCGGCCCGAGGGATCGGGAGCGGGAGAAACTTGTTGGCAGTCAAGATCGCAAGACGGAGGACACCCGCCAGCATCGGAAGACTTGCTTGAGGTCAAAGCAAGTGGTGGTGAGTCACGTTTTGAGAAGCATGCAATTGATTTCATGGTTTGACCTCAAAATTGTGGAAGGATGGAGTGTACCTGCCATCATCGCAAAGCTTGTGTCGAGGTGAAATTAAGTCATGAAGGCACAATGGCCGTTCAATGGAGGGAGTGAAAAATAGACCAAAATACCCCGGTGGTAGGCAGGGGACTATTGGAAGAGAGGGGTATTTTAGGAACAAGAAAGCTTAAGGATTAAGCATCATCCCCAAGCCTATAAATAGAGGGGTAGAACTATGTGGGAAGCTTGAGACAACAATTAGAGTTTTGAGTGCTAGGTTTTAGAGGAGAAAAACAAGCTAAAGAACATAAGAAATTTAATGCCCTTAATAACATTCATGCTACTTTTGTTTCTAATTATAAACAATTATTGAGCAATTTTGAATTGCTAAATAAGGAGTATGAAGAGCTTAAGGCAAAATTTGATTGCACTGAATCTCAACCTAAGGCCTATTTGAATCAATCTACCTCTCTCTTTAAGTTCAATCCTAAGGTAGATGCTTCTACTTCTTGGGATGATTTGATTGATCTATTTAGCTCACTCCTTTACAATAAGACATATGTTGAGAATGTTGTTGTAGAATCATGTAATGATCTTATTACACAAGAGAATTATAAGCTCAAGGAAGAAGTGGAGAAGCTCAAGAAGGAATTGGCAAGATTTAAGGGCAAGAATCATGTCCAATATCCTCAAGATAACTATGACAACATGGTGAACAAGCTTGTGGAGGGGTGCACCGTGACATGCTTTAAGTGTCATCAAGAAAGGCATAAGTCTTTCTAATGCAAGCAAGTCAAAAAGAAGACCAAGGAGAAGAAGAAGATGATGATGAACCTCTCAAACAATACCTCTAACATTTACACCAAGTTCGACTACAAGATCAACCACAAGAGAAAAAACAACCACTACAAGCTCAAGAAGAAGGAAAATAGCAAAGTGGTTGCACACATAGTTTGGCGAAAGGATCAGAGGTGGAATGAACCCATTTGAGTGTCCAAGGAAGTAATCACAAATATAAAGGGGCCCCAATCGGTCTGGGTTCAATGAAGACTTAAAGTCCACGGGTCAGCTCAGGGGATTTGGAGACTTGGCGTACAAGATGAAGTAAATGTTCAAGAAAAAGGCCAAGTGTACAAGATTGATGCATTGATGAATATCATGATCATCATATACCCATGTCCCCCATCCAAAAGTAAAAGAGGTAATTGTAGCTAGATTTTTGTTCATGCTTTTTTGTTTTACATCTAGTTCCTTTGCCTCGTCTAGGATTGTCTATGTATATTTCATTTCCTGGCAATGCCCAGTGTAGGTTTTTCATATGGTAGGTTGCTTATGTTTCTCTCTAACCCCTGAGCAACCTACATGGTTTATTAGTTATAGGTTCTTTTCATGACACTTGTTTTCAAGTAGTTTTTTAATGTGTCATGAGTCTAATCTAGAAGATAAATTCTCCATTATTACCAATGATAAGTGCATGTCTCTCACAAGTATTTGACACTTGTATGCACAGATTTAGATGGAGTATATCCTATGGGTTGTGATTTTAAGACTAACATGTGTTGCAAGTAGTGTCATTTGTAGTCTCAAGGAGTAATCTACAAGTCCCTCGAGGTATGCAACATTTATTTTTCAATTGGTATTATTATCAATTTGTTCATTCATTTAAGCTACATCCATGCATAATATGGCTTAAACTTTCTATCTCTACATATTATCTAATTGTGCATATATTGTTGCATACCTACAAGTGGTTTATTATTAGTGGGTCTCATCATATGTATGCACACAGATAAGAGAAGTTTATACCATATTATGTGATTTTCATGAATTATGATCTATGTTTTTTTTCATATCAAATGGTATTCACATAACTCTTTGTAGCGAACATGACCCTCTTAGGGCATGAATGTAATTTTGATGATTAATGACAACATAGTCAATAGGACTAACATGTTTATCAAGTATATTCTTTAGTAGGTATTATAGATGCAAAACATGAAGAAGCCATCGAAGCCAGGAAAAAGATTGGTTGAATTAGAGAAGTCCCAAGAAAATGTGCATGCGGATGGTCTGGTGATAGCGATGTTGTACACGTCAGAGCTTTTCAGCTCATGGCACTTGTACACGCAAGAGTATTTTGAATAGAGAAGAAATAGCTCGGTCTAGCTCAAGTATACACGCCGGATGATCCGGCAATGGAGCTGGTGAACAAACCGAAACATCAGGTGTTCACAGAAGCTTTGAGTGGGGATCCAACAACTAGTTTTTGAAGGATGTACACACCAGATGGTCCGGTGAGTATGATGCTGTTTACACCAGATCATCTGGCGTATACAGTAAAGTTGAGCCATTGGGGCAACGGTTAGTCCATAGTTTTGATGCTATAAATACCCCTCCACTCGACCATTTGAAGGTGCTGGAGTCCAAAGAAGCCCACATACATTTGAGAAGATATCTAAGTCACCAAAGTATTTAAAGTGATCATCCAAGTCAATTAAGCACATGATTAGAGAGTAATTATTGCTAATAGGCCTAGAGAGAGTTGTGTCTAGGTGTGGCTATCTAAAAAGGGGATCAAGGAGTGATCCTACCTTGTACCAAGTGGTATTCCAGCACCTTAGAGTTTTGGTGACTTGCCGGCACTTTGGGCCTTGGTGGCTCAAGCTTGTTGATCCTCCGACTTGGTTTGGAGCGGCAATAAGACTCTTGTACGAGGACGTAGAGACCCTTGACTTGTTGGTTCAATCTCCGAAGTGAAGATGGCGGTAAGTGAGTGGAAGAGAGGCTTGTGGTGTGGCCTTGCCTTGGTGGCTTGGTGACACTACCCACTTGAGGCCTTGGTGGCTCAAGGGTCATGAGCGGGTGCCGTTCGGGAGCTATAGCCTAGGTGGTTACTCCAATGTCGACTAGGGGTGGTATTTATGCTATCGATACTACAGGATAAAAATATCTTTTGCGGAGTTTTGCTCTCCGCACCATCTTTATGTTTCCGCATTTACTTCTTGCAACCTATCTTTGCATATTTACCTTCATAGAGCAATTTGCTAGGATTGTCTATAGTTTGCAAACAATTTAATGGTAGAGTAGACATAGTAGATGTAACACCCAGTTTTAAAAGAACAAAACTGGGCACAACACATTATGCCAGGATCAAGTTTCGTACATGTGCTTACTTCATTAGTGTATCATCATAGTGCCAACATTACAACAATAATTAACTATTACAAAAGGACCCAAGGGTCTAAAAGAAAACACAGCGGAACTAAAAAGAGGTCTTCAACGCCAGCAGGGCCTCCATCTTCCACATACGCCGACCGGGGGCACACCAGCCTAGAATAGCAGCTCCGGGTCGAAGTCGTCCTCGTCGAAGGTAGCGGCTTCATTGACGGCTTCTGAACAGCAGAAGAATGCAAGGAAGGGGACAACGGGTGTGAGTACAAAAATGTACTGCACAAGTGGAGAGAAACATGATATGGGGTTTAAGTCAAGGAAAGTTTTAGACACGATTTAACTGCACTAAGCAACCTTAACCCATGATTCCAACAACAGGCATCATATTTACTAAGTGAAGACATAACTATGACAAAATGATTGACTCATCAGATTTCATCTGACTACCAAGACTCACTAGGTAATTCCATTACCCGGCTACCCAAACAACCAGACCGAACCCAGATTCCAACTAATCCTGAAGAAGTCCAAGTTCGCTCTTGACCGTGAGCACGGCTGATCAATCAGTTTATACTCTGCAGAGTTTGCACAGATTTCCCCACAAAGTCGTGATGCCCGTGTTGCTTCACACTTCCGGGGTGTGGAGTTGGGGTATCACTACAAGGTCTTTACAAAGCTCCCACTAACCTGCAGGCACCCACTGAGGTTTCACCGCTAACAGAAGATTCCATCGCTACAGAGCCCCCCTCTTGTGCCACATAACCGTCCAATAGTGCCCACAAAACCAGAGGGTTGGCTAATTAATTGGCTAGACCGTACCCATTTAGGCCTCATGGTTGTACGAAACTAACTTGGTTACATGTTCAAGAACCGGTCCTTAGGACCCCACACAAGAACAACCACAACCAACTGTACACTACCGGCACACATGCATTCCTGCACCAACATCACAACCATTCTGTTGGGATCACTATACCATGTTGCTACAAAATTACCCTTTCTCAATTCTTGTTCCATAATTCATTAGTCAAGGTTAACATTTTTCCCAACCATGACTGCACTAGCATACACAACCCATTTTCTCTCATGGTGAAACAACAGCGACAAGAAATATTGATTCAAAACTAATAAACCCTAACATGGGATTTCATATTTAGGCTAGCATGCATATTGAAGGATAAAAACTACACCTGCAAATCCTAAAATAGGGACAAAATGTTCAAGAACACTTGCCTTCGATGGAGTGCTACTCAAAATCCTCGAACGCTTGGTCTTGGAAATTGCCGAACTGCTCAGCTCCAAATCGACATACCAGAAAAAGCACACACAAAGGAAATCCTAAAAATAGTATACCAAACAGTGCTAAATCTAGATAAAAACCCAAAAAAAAAAGATTCTAGGCGTGAAAATCAACTAAATCGAAGCTATGAGCAAAAAGTTATAAGCTTTTGAAGTTAGGGGGGCTATTCTGCAAATTTTACTTGATTTACAGAGAAATACTGAATTGTTTTTATACTGAAAAAGTGGATTTATGACGCAATAAAGCATTTACTGATTTATTTTGCTATTGAAAATTCTATGGAATATGTCTACGGGCCCCGTGGACCACGACCTTATGGCCGGTCCACGGCTCATGGTAGACCGGGGCTCAAAGGGTTATTGGCCAGTCTAATCCAGGCCATTGGATGATGATCGGGTGGCCGAAATTCAATTGGGGCTGCAGACGGCGGCGCTGAACAGGTCGGGTGGTGGCCGACGGCGGCGAGCGACCGGAAGCTCCCTAGCGCGACGCAAAAAAGGCGCCTCCGACCATGATTTTCGATGGCGCTTGGCGCAATAGAGAGAGGAGAGGACGGGGAGTCTCACCGTGGGCTCGATGGTGGCGGAGGGGCTCCAGAGATGGCCGGTGACAGAGAGGAAGGCAGCGGTTGATGGAGACACAATGGGGACGGTGTCCGGTTGCGAATTGAGCATCGTGAAGAGTCGGGGTGAGCTTCTTGAGGTCCGGCGACACAGGAAATGGAAGAAATGAGGTCAAGTAAGGTTGGGCCGAGGAGAATCAAGGCAGCGGTGAGCTTTTTACCGTCAACAATGGCGGAGACAGCGGTGAGCTCAATTCCGTGCACGAGAAAGAGGGGAAATGGGTGTTTTGGGTGGGAAACTTGCAAGGAGAGCGATGGGGAGCTTATATGCGAGAGAGAGGGAGAGGGACGGCCGGAATCGAAGGGATTGACCGACGACCCTAAATGGCAATATAGCTTCAATTTCCATACTTAAGAGGGGCAAATCAAGGGGGAAATGGTCGAAATGAAGAGAGGGGAGGGAGAGGATCACTGCCATGCGAAATAATTGGCGATTGAATGCATGGGGAGGCACCAATTGAAATGGCTACGGCGATCGTGGGCGATTCGGGGCTCGGCCGAAGGAGGAAGAAGGTGAGCCGGTCGGCGCGGCTCAGCTCGGTGGCTCGGGCCGGGCCCGCTTGCCAAAGAGAGGGGCTGGGGAGGGAGCGGCTTGGCTGCAGCGCAGGCCTGCTTAGCTAGCCTGGGCCGGTGCAGGGAGGAGGGGTGCGGCCCATGGGGAGAAAAGAAGAGGGTTGGGGGGGGGGAATGGAGGATTGGGTCGGGGCGAAGGGAAAAAGAAAAGGGCGGCCTGCTCAGGAGAAGAATGAATGGAGGGAGAGGAAGGATGAATGGGCCAGGGAGAAAAGGATTTCGGCCTAAGAGCTCTTTTCCATTATTGAAAACCTTTTTCTTTTTAAATTTGAAACAATTTCAAAAAGGGGTTTCAAACGGGCGACTTCTAGCAAAATTTCACAAGCTTTTTCCGCGCATAAAAAACTTATTGCATCTACAACGGCATGAATGCAACAAACATTTAACCTAGGCCAATTTAAATTTAGAAATGAATTTCCCTATTGAACAAAATTGCAACCATCTATTTAAGTTCTAGAAAAAATTTAAATTATTGCAAAAGATTGAGATTTGGGGTGTTACAAACCTACCCCCCTTAGGTTGAATCTCTCCCTCGAGATTCGGAAGGATCAGAGAAGAGATGGGGAAACTTGGTCTTCAGATTATCTTCTGTTTCCCAGGTTGCTACTTCTCCTGAGTGATGCTTCCACTGCACCTTGCACATTCGGACTCGCCTGTTTCTGGTGACTCATTCTGACATATCAAGAATCTTGATCGAATCGCACATCCAGTTCTTCTACTGGCAACTGTTCTTCAGGAACTCTTAAGCATTTCTTTAACTGTGACACATGGAACACATCGTGTATTCCCGAGAGTTGAGGTGGTAACTCAAGCTGGTAAACTAGTTCTCCTCATTTTCCAATATCTTGTACGAACCAATAAACCGAGGTGAAAGCTTTCCTTTAACCTTGAATCTGTGTAGACCTCTGATCGGTGATACTTTGAGATAGACAAAATCTCCTACTTCAAAAGTCAGTTCCCGGCGTCGATGATCTGCATAACTCTTCTGCCTTGATTGTGCTATTTTCAGATTATCTCTGATCTCTTGCACTTGTCTTTCTGCTTCTCTCAGAACTTCTGGACCAAAAACTTGGTTTTCTCTGGTCTGATTCTAGAACAACGGGGTTCTGCATTTCCTTCCATACAAAGCTTCAAAAGGGGACATCTTGAGACTATCTTGATAACTATTGTTGTATGAGAGTTCCGCATATTGCAGATTCTTGTCCCAACTATTGCAATTCTTTAATGCACACGCTCTCAACATGTCTTCAAGAATTTGATTCACCCTTTCTGTCTACCCGTCAGTCTGTAGGTGATATGCTGAGCTGAAATTCAACCTTGTATCCATTGATTCATGTAGATGTTGCCAGAACCTTGAAGTAAACTGACTGCCACGATCGAATACAATTATCTTGGGTACTCCATGCAGACACACAATTCTGGACATATACAACTCATCTAGTTTTGGACCTTGATAGGATTCTTTAACTGGAATGAAGTGAGCTACTTTTGTCAAACGCTCAACTACGACCCATATAGAATCATACCCTGACTGGGTTTGAGGTAGACCCACTATGAAATCCATGCTAATTTCTTCCCACTTCCATTCAGGTATATTTAATGGCTGTAACAATCCTGCTGGTCTTTGATGCTCGGCTTTGACTCGATGACAGATATCACACAAAGCCACGCATTCTGCTACTGCACGTTTCATTCCGTACTACCAATACTGATCTTTAAGATCTTGGTACATCTTGTAACTCCCTGGGTGGATGGAATATGCTGAATCATGAGCTTCCTTTAAAATTATATCCCGAATAGCTTTTACATCCGGAACACATATCCTGTGTTTGTACCATACTGTACCTTGCTTATCTTCAATTAAATCTGGGGCTTTGCCAACTTTGATCAGCTGCTTGATTTCCAAAATCTTTTCATCCTCAAGCTGACCCTTCCTTATATCTTGTTCAAGCATCGAGTCTATTTCCATTGCAACTATCTCGGTGTTACACACCATACTTAGATTTATCCTCTCGAACTTCTTGCATAGCTCGGGACTCATCTCTTGAAGAGTTATAGCATTGATCTGAGATTTTCTATTCAAGGCATCAGCCACTACGTTTGCTTTTCCTAGGTGATAGTTGATTCCCATATTGTAATCTTTGATGAGCTCTAACCATCTGCATTGTCTGAGGTTTAGATCTGGTTGAGTGAAGATATACTCAAGCTCTTATGATATGAATAGATCTCACATCCCTGACAAATCAGATAATGCCTCCAAATTTTTAGTGCATGAACCACTACGGCTAACTCCAATTCATGTGTCAGATAATTCTCTTCATGCTTCCTTAATTACCGAGATGCATATGCTATGACATGACCTTCTTGCATGAGCACACATCCCAAACCTTGTTAGGACGCATCACAATACACCAAAAATGGCTTCTGAGTATCTGGCATGATCAAAACTGGTGCTGAGGTCAACCTTTTCTTCAATTCATTGAAACTGGCTTCTCGAGCAGCTGTCCACTTAAACTCTGCTCCTTTTTCTAGCAGTTCTGTCATTGGCTTCGCTATCTTGGAGAAACCTTCTATGAATCGACGATAGTATCCTGCTAGACCCAGAAAACTACGAATCTCAGACGCATTCTACAGTGGCTTCTAGTTCAGAACATCTCTCACCTTGGACGGGTTTACAAACACACCTCCTGCTGATATGATGTGACCAAGGAAGGGAACTTCCTTCAGCCAGAATTCACACTTGCTCAATTTAGCTTACAACTGGTTTTCTCTGAGCTTCTGCAATACCATCCTTAGGTGTTCCTCATGCTCTTCCTCGTTCTTGGAGTAAACCAGAACGTCATTAATAAATACCACAACAAACTTATCCAAATACTCCATGAAGACATGGTTCATAAGATACATGAAGTAGGCTAGAGCATTGGTCAGCCTGAAAGACATTACTGTGTACTCGTACAGACCATAACGAGTAACAAATGCCGTCTATGGACTATTTGAGGCACGAATCTTCAGTTGATGATACCCATACCGAAGATTGATCTTGGAGAACACACATGCTCCTTTCAACTGATCAAACAAATATTCAATGCGGGGTAGAGGGTAATTGTTCTTGATTGTTACTTCATTCAGGGCTCGATAATCTATATACATCATTTGTGTACCATCCTTCTTCGGGACGAAGATAACTGGGGCTCCACAGGGCGAAGAACTGGGGCGGATAAACCCTTTGTCTAGTAGCTCTTGGATCTGCTCCTTGAGCTTAGCCAACTGATTGGCATCCATTCTACATGGTCTCTTATATATAGGAACCGTTCCAGGTACTAATTCAATGACGAATTCAATTTCACGATCCGGTGGCATACCTGGCAAATCCTCCAGGAAGATGTCAGGAAACTCACTGACCACTCTGCTATCTTCCACTGCATTGGCTTTGCTGAAACTGGCATTGATAGCTGACTCTGTCGTGGCTTGAAACCCCACCTTGGTACCATATGTATGTGTCAACTGCACTGTCTTTGTAGCACATCCGATGACTCCATTATACTTAGTCAACCAGACCATTCCTAGAATTGTATCAATACCCTTGGACTCCAGAATGATGATGTTGGCAAGAAAGTCTACCCCCTTTATGCATATACTTATTTTAGGGCATACATGCCTCGATTCCATTTCTCCTCTAGGAGAACTTACTAGCACTCGATTTTTCATTAATTCTCTTGGCAATTTATATGTATTCACAAATTGACATGATATGAATGAATGTGTAGCACCAGAATTAAACAATACTATAGCAGGATGAGAGTTAGAAGAAAACAACCTAGAACCACATCAGGAGCATCCGGGGCTTCCTCCACTGCAACATGGTTGACGAGACCATGCATCACGTTCTAGCGAGGCTGCTGCTACTGATTGTTGTTGCCCTAGGATGTGCCTAGCCTTGCTGCTTCTTAGGGCACTTGTTGGAAAGATGCTCAAAGTTGCCACAACTAAAGCACGGACCAATGTTGCTTGACCCTTGGCCTGTGTGGTTCTGCTACTGAGGCTGGTTGTGGTTGGGTCACTGTTGCTGCTGGAAACTGGGGCGAGACTGCTGCTGCGCTGGCTGTACTAACGGCTTGTATGACCCTGCAACCTGATTTTGCATCTTCTGCTACGGCCTCTGTTGCTAATTCTGTTGTTGGCCCTGTCCTCCATAGCGGAACATAGGACCAGTGACAGGAGGGTTAAAGCGGGGATGGGTGTTAGCACCAGAAGACTGACCCTGCAGATGGTGCTTGCGCTCTTCTCCCAAATTCTGGCACTTCTTCTCCATTATGAAGGCTCTGTCCACCAGCTTCTGGATGTTGGGGTACTCATTGGCTAAGAGGGCATACTGTAAACTAGCGTTGAGACCCTCAAGAAAGCAATCCTGATTCTTCTCATCCGTGTTAACATCATTGGGGGCGTAGCGAGACAGCTGAGTAAATTTGGTGAGGTATTCCCTTAATGCCATGGGTCCTTGCTTCAGACTAAGGAACTCTCTCCTCTTAAGCTTTACTTCACCATTGGGGACATGGTGCGCACAGAAGTTATCCTGGAACTCTGCCCAAGTGACCTTCTGGGGATTCTTGTGAGCGGCAGTGTAAGCTGTCCACCACTCTTGAGCTGGTCCAATTAGTTGATGGGATGCGAAGAGAACTTTCTCCCTTCCATTACACTGAGCTATCTGTAGCTTGCTTTCAATTGCCTTCATCCAGTCATCTTCTTCCATGGGCTCCACTGCCTGAGATAAAGTAGGTGGCTAGGTGCTCAAGAAAGTTTTGAGCCTGGACTGCGGTTGCTGCGGTGGTGCTTGCTGAGCTTGGGGTTGCTGATTGATAGCCTGAACCAAGCCTTGAAGAAGATTCATCACTTGATTAGCGTCCATGAGGGTTGGCGGGGGAGGAAGGTCATGTTGGTTGGTAGCATTGTCATTGGTGTTGCCGATGACATTGTCATTATCATTGTTGTTGACGTTGTTGTTGTTGTTGTCATTGACGATACTGTTGCGCCTGGTGTTCACCATCTGTTGTCGCCAAGGTACGGGAAGCATAAGGGAAAAGCAGGGCGGAAAAACAAGACAAGAATAGAAAAGAACAGACAGGAATAGAAGGAAACAGATAGAAAAGACTCTCAACTATTATTATATTATTAACTGATGAAATGTGGAGTGGAAACCCCCACATCACACCAACACACAATCAAAGATCCAACTCATAACGTGGTTCACACTACAAACTCAAGCACAAGCACACACACGAACAGACGACACAAGACAACTAGGACACACAGGACTAAATGACTTATTCAGCTAGGGACATCCTCCTAACTTGACTCTACTCCTGGCCTGCTATGCCAGAAGAGCCTGCAACATCTGCCTGACGAAGCCTCTTGCGCAGAGGGGAACAGAGCGGTGCAGGCGCGGGTGGCGGTGCTGGGGGAACCTCGTTAGGGTGCTGGTCAAGGTCTTGTAGCATCATCTCTAGATCGTAGATCATCTGCTCGTGCTCGGCGTGGCGCTGGTGTAGATTCTCCAACTCGTCGAGTGATCTGTCCAGCTCGGCATAGAGAGCGGCGGTGAGGCAGACCTGCTTTCTCAAATGGAGATCTGCAACGTTGCCCACGGACGCGAAGGTGACCTCCAGGCTGCCTGACGTGCGCTACGAGAACTTCCCGAACTGGGTGTGGCTGAGGTCGTGTCTATTCTTCTGGCAGAGAACAGCCAGAACCTGGCAGGTAGCGTCCTCGATCCCTACCTTGAACATAGCTCTGAGAGCGGTGGCGGTGTGGACTCGGCGAACATGGCGAAGACCGTCGTCGGAGAGCTTCTCAAACATGGTCACCTCCACTGACTAGGAGTAACCACATCCTACAAGTGGAACCCTCGTGCCTTTGAAGAGGGGAGCGTCATGGTAACCAAGACCCTGCAGCAGGTACCACAGTGTGCGGGCGAAGTACCCAGCCAGATGTCCGTCGGAGTAGAACTCAGCTGGGGGTTGGTGCCTCCAGATTGCACCAGCAGGAACCTCCAACTTTGGAACCAGCACGCGCTTGCGCGGGCTATCTTCGCGTGGGCCATCTAAAATTTGAAGAGGACAAAAAATTAGTAACCATTTTATAAAGAGCAATAGACAGAGAAAGAAAAAAGTGGAAGAAAAACAGTTTTCCAAAAGTAATTTGTACAAATATAAATCCTTAATATGTCCATCCTATCTAGGCTACGTCATACGGTCAACATAGCTCTGATACCCCTTCTATAACACCCAGTTTTAAAAGAACAAAATTGGGCACAACACATGTATGCTAGGATCAAGTTTCATATTTGTGCTTACTTCATTAGTGTATCATCACAGTGCCAAGATTACAACAATAATTAACTACTACAAAAGGACCTGAGTGTCTAAAAGAAAACACAGCCTAGAATAGCAACCCCGGGTCGAAGTCATCCTCGATGAAGGTAGCGGCTTCATTGACGGCTTCTGAATAGCAGAAGAATGCAAGGAAGGGGACAACGGGTGTGAGTACAAAAATGTACTCCGCAAGTGGAGGGAACATTGATTTGGGGTTTAAGTCAAGGAAAGGTATAGACACCGGTTAATTGCACTAAGCAACCTTAACTTATGATTCCAACAACAGGCATCCTATTTACTAAGTGAAGACACAACTATGACAAAAGGATTGACTCATCGGATTTCATCCGACTACCATGACTCACCAGGTAATTCCATTACCTGGCTACCCAAACAACCAGACCAAACCCTGATTCCAAATAATCCTAAAGAAGTCCAAGTTCGCTCTTGACTGTGAGCACAGCTTATCAATCAGTTTATACTCTATAGAGTTTGCACAGCTTCTGGGGTGTGGAGTCGGGGTCTCACTACAAGGCCTTTACAAAGCTCCCACTAACCTGCAAGCACCCACTAAGGTTTCAGCGCTAACAGACGATTCCATCGCTGCAGAGGCCCTCTCTTGTGCCACATAACCGTCCAACGGTGCCCACAGAACAAGAAGGGTGGCTAATTAATTGGCCAAGCTGTACCCATTTAGGTCTCATGGTTGTGCGAAACTAACTTGGTTACATGTTAAAGAACCGGTCCTTAGGACCCCATATAGGAACAACCACAACCAACTGTGCACTACCGGCACACGTGCATTACCGCACCAACATCGACAACCATTTTGTTGGGATACTTATACCATGTTGCTACAAAATTACCCTTTCCCGATTCTTGTTCCATAATTCATTAGTCAAGGTTAACATTTTTACCAACCATGACTGCACTAGCATACACTACCCATTTTATCTCATGGTGAAACAACGGTGACAAGGAATATTGATTCAAAACTAATAAGCCCTAACATGAGATTTCATATTTAGGCAAGCCTGCATATTGAAGGATAAAAACTACACCTGCAAATCCTAAAACAAGGACAAAATGTTCAAGAACACTTGCCTTCGACGGGGTGCTGCTCAAAATCCTCGAACGCTTGGTCTTGGAGATTGCCGAACTGCTCAGCTCCTAATCGACATACCGAAAAAAGCAGACACAAAGGAAATCCTAAGAACAGTACACCAAACAGTGCAAAATCTGGATAAAAACCCTATAAAAGGATTCTATATGCCGCTACAAACATCTAGGCGTGAAAATCAACTAAATCAGAGCTATGAGCAAAACGTTTTAAGCTTTGAAGTTATGAGGGTTACTCTGCAAATTTTACTTGATTTACAGAGAAATACCAAATTGTTTTTATACTGAAAAAGTGGATTTATGACACAATAAAGCATTTACTGATTTATTTTGCTGTTGAAAATTCCTTGGAATATGTCTACGGGCCCTGTGGACCACAACCTTATGGCCGGTCCACGACTCACGGTAGACCGGGGCTCAAAGGGTTATTGAACGGTCTAATCTTGGCTGTTGGATGACGATCGGGTGGTAGAGATTCAATTGGGGCGGCGAACGGTGGTGTTGAACGGGTCAGGTGGCGGCTGACAGCGGCGAACGACCGGAAGCTCACCGGCGCGATGCAAAAAGGCGCCTCTGTCCACGGTTTTCAATAGTGCTTGGTGCAATAGAGAGAGGAGAGGACGGGGAGTCTCATTGAGGGCTCGATGGTGGCGGAGGGGCTCTGACGACGGCTATCGACGAAGAGGAAGGAGGCGGTTGACAGAGACACGACGGGGATGGCGTCCGGCGGTGAATTGAGCTCCAGGAAGAGTCAGGGTGAGCTTCTTGAGGTCCGGCAACACCGAAAAAGGAAGAAATGAGGTTAAGTAAGGTTCGGCTGAGGAGAATCAAGGCGGCGGCGAGCTTCTTACCATCAACAATGGCGGAGACAACGATGAGCTTGATTCCGTGCGCGAGAAAGAGGGGAAATGGGTATTTCGGGTGGGGAAACTTGCAAGGATAGCGATGGGGAGCTTATATGCGAGAGAGAGGGAGAGGGACGACCGGAATTGAAGGGATTGGCCGGCGACCCTAAATGGAAATAAAGCTTCGATTTCCATACTTAAGAGGGGCAAATCAAGGGGGAAACAGTCGAAATGAAGAGAGGGGAGGGAGAGGATCACAGCCATGCGAAATAGTTGGCGATTGAATGCACGGGGAGGCATCGATTGAAACGGCTGCGGCGATCGGGGGCGATTTGGGGCTCGGCTGAAGGAGGAAGAAGGTGAGCCGGTTGGCGGCTCGGCTCAGCGGCTCGGGCCGAGCCCGCTTGCTAGAGAGAGGGGGCGGGGAGGGAGCGGCTCGGCTGCCGCTAGGTTGGATCGGCTAGCCTGGGCTAGTGCAGGGAGGAGGGGCGCGGCCCATGGGGAGAAAGAAGAGGGGGGGGGGGAGGAGGATTGGGCCGGGGCGAAGGGAAAAAGAAAAGGGCGGCCTGCTCGGGAGAAGAAAGAATGGAGGGAGAGGAAGGATGAATGGGCCGGGAAGAAAAGGATTTCGGCCCAAGAGCTCTTTTCCAATATTGAAAACCTTTTCTTTTTAAATTTCAAACAATTTCAAAAAGGGGTTTTAAACGGGTGACTTCTAGCGAAATTTCGCAAACTTTTTCCACGCATAAAAACCTTATTGCAGCTACAATGGCATGAATGCAACAAACATTTAACCTAGGCCAATTTAAATTTAGAAATTAATTTTCCTATTGAACAAAATTGCAACCACCTATTTAAGTTCTAGCAAAATTTTAAATTACTGCAAAAGATTGAGATTTAGGGTGTTACAGTATATGAACCTAGAGCACATTTAGTTAGAAATTAATATAGGTTTATCTTGTAAAGTTTTTGGAGCCAATTAGTTTTAAGTGTCCTAATTCACCCTCCTCTTAGGACGTCATCAATCAATACAATTGATATCAAAGGCTTGTGGTCTTGATAAGGTTTAACCACCTAGAGTTGTGATGTCCAGGGTTGGCATGGATACCGATAGCGCTCCACATTCCGATGACACTAATTGTCCTGATGGAAAATTCAAATGACTTATTTTCTTAAAGCCAAGGGGTTCGATGTTTGGAGAGTCACCAAGGAAGGAATGAGGCAACACCTCAGAAACAAAGAGAGATAATGCGATGTATTAGTGAAGAGTATCCTTTTATCATCTTTATGTGTTGATACATTTCGTCATGTTTATTCTCTCACCAATGCACATGATATTTGAACTAATCTCATTGAAATACATGAAGGCATAAATGATGTGCGCAATGAGAAATATCATGTGCTAGTCTCCAAGCTCAACAACATTAGACAACTTACCCATGAAAGTTCTGATGACATGTACCTATTCTTGTCAATGAGATCAATGGGCTAGAAATTGGAGACAATCAAGTGGTGAGAAGGATACTTCAAGCTCTTCTTTGAAAGTATAAGTTAATAGTCTCCATAATCTACAATAAGAGTGACATCAAGAAGATGACTCCAAGTCAAGTAATCGGCAAGATCACCGCCCATGAAATGACAATGAACATGGGGGTGGAAGCTTCTTCCTCATTCGATGTCAAGAACCTTTCTCTCACAAGCAAGCAGGCTCCATATCCACACATGAAGATGAAGATGAGGAGGCAAGAGCAAGAGTTAAGTTCAAGTGATGAAGGTGATGGAGACAAAGATGAGGAGAGCTATGAAGATAATGAGCAAAGCATCTCAAGTGATGAAGAGATGGATCCCAAGGTCACCAAGCTCTTCTCACAAGTGGAGAAGAACATGAAAAGAATTAGCACCAAGATTGATTACCCAATCTTTATTGAAGACATGATCAAAACAATTGATCATATCAAGAAGGAGAAAAAGATAAAGATCAAGAAGAGGGAGACAAGGGGAAGACGCAAAGTATGTGCTAGCATAGGAAGATGGGTGAGTGAAAATGAAGATTCAAACGATGAGAACCTCACCATCCACCCCTCCAAGGGAAGCTCTTCCTTAAGGTCATCATCACGCAAGTCGTCATCAAGCAAGGCATCATCTCACAAGTGCCTTAGAGCTAAATGTATGGAAAGAGATGTAAGTGATGATAAATTCAATGAGGATTCTCCCTCCCAAGAAGAACTTCTTGAATTGATCAATGAACAACAAAGAGACTTAAAGAAATAAGCTAAATAACTTAAGAAATTCAATACCCTTAATGACATTCATGCTACATTTATTTCTAATTATAAATAATTATTGAGAAAATTCAAATTGCTAAATAAGGAGCATGAAGAGCTTAATGCAAAACTTAAGCGCATAAAATCTCAACCTAAGGTCCCTTTGAAGCAATCTACCTCTCTATTAAATTTGAATTCTAAGGTATATGCTTCCACTTCTTGTGATGATTTGAATGTTATCTAGCTCACCCTTTGCAATGAGATATGCGTTGAGAATGTTTTTGTAGTACCATCTAATGAACTCACTGCAAATCAAGAAGGAGACCAATGAAAAAAAGAAGCTGAAGAACCTCTCCAACAAGACCACCAACCTCTACACCAAGCCCAACTACAAGATCAAGACCAAGAGTAACTACTACAAGCTCAAGAAGGAGGACAATGGCAAGGTGGTTGCACATATGGTTGGGAGAAAGGACCAGAGATGGAACCAACCCATTTAGGTGTCCAAGGAAGTCATCATCAATATGAAGAATAAGGTGGCATGTCTAGAGGAGAATAAGAAAAGAAGTAAGATGCTTAGGAATGCCAAGGTTGATAAAGATGAACACTTGCATGGGTCGATCAAGAGAGATAGTGGCGATGGACAAAGGGGGAGCCACAACAAAAGAGGGACTAAATGGTAAGAACATGCATCCTAGCAAAGTGGTAAAGCTTTGTGAAATTTAAAATTGATATCATTTATTATTTGTCACTTGCTTTGGTTGTGTTGTCATGAATCACTAAAAAGTGGGAGATTGTATCGAACATGGCTCTCATAGGGCATGTATGTGATTTTGGTGATCAATGACAACATCATCAATAGGACTAACATCTTTGTCAAGTATATGTTGTAGTAGGTCTCATAGATGTGATACATGAAGAATCTATCGAAGTCGTGACAAAGATTGGTTGAATTAGAGAAGTCTCAAGAAAAATGTGTATGCCATATGCTCCGATGATAGAGATGATGTACACGCTGAAGCTTTTTAGCTCATGTAACTTGTACACGCTGGATGGTCCAATGATTGAAGTTTGCAACGCCATAGTATTTCTATCAGAGGGCAGAAAAACAAAGAACATGCCAAAAGTCTGGCGATATGAAGTTGAATAGGTCAGAGTATTTCTTGCAAAGAATGCCCTAAAAATCAACACGCCGGAGTATTTTGAACAGAGAAGAAGTAGCTCGGTCTAGCTCAAGTATACACTCAGGATGATCCGACGATAGAACTACTAAACACGCTGGAATATCCGGTGTTCATAGAAGGTTTGAGTGGGGATCCAACGGCTCATTTTTCAAGGATGTACACACCGGATGGTCCGATGAGTACAATGATGTTTATACTGGATCATCTGACATAAACAGTAAAGTTGAGCTATTGGAGAAATGGCTAGTCCGTAGGGTTGAGGCTATAAATACCCATCCACTCGGTCATTTGAAGGTCCTGGAGTCTAGAGAAGCTTGCATACACTTGAGAAGATATCCAAGTCACCAAAGTGCTTAAAGTGATCATCCAAGGTAATGAATCACATGATTAGAGAGTGTTTAGTGCTAATAGGCCTAGAGAGAGTTGTGTCAAGGTGTTGCTACCTAGAGAGAGGATAAATGATTGATCCTAACTTGTACTAAGTGGTACAACGGCACCTTGAAGTCTTGGTGACTTGCTGGCACTTTGGGCCTTAGTGGCTCAAGCTTATTGACCCTTCGACTTGGTGTGAGGTGTCACGGCCCAGAGTTTCTAAAACATGTAGTTAAGTGCTAATGGGCGTCATTAGCCTCATTTGTTTGGTTTTGAGCAATTTTAGGCATTTCAATTTTTAATTAAACAAATTGTAAAAATCAATATTAGTTGATGCGTTGTCAAGCAACTCACCATATTGCTATACAACATAGGGCTGGAAACAATTTTAGAAATTAATAGATGTCAGGAGGAGAATATAAATGAATTTTCCCAAATTTTTTGGGATTTGTTTTAAAGGCATAAAAATCAAAACAAGTTAGAAAAGCTTGCCTCTTTAGAGAATTTTCATTTGAATTTGGTGCAAGCTTTTTGGGTCAAACAAGGTAAAATGGATTGTTCATGATTTATAGAAGCCAACAAAATTTGTTCCACAATTTTTAGACCACAGTAAGACCTCCACCTTGATAACCAAAGTAGTGAAGGTATTTTTGCCTGGCGGTCACTGTTCGTCGGCCCCACCTGTCATCCCCTTCGCTCAGACAGCCTCTGCTCCCCCTTCTCCTGCTCTCACAGAGCAAGGCGGTGCCGCAATCCTTGACTTCGGTGGCCATCTCCACGTTGCCGGCCAAAAGATCGGCCCAGGCCTTATCTCCTCCTTCGCCTCTGCTTTATATCTCTCTCTCCCTCACTTGCTCTTCCTGTCGCCCAGCACACCACAGCGCCGAGCTGCATTGCGCCGCGCCGCTGGCCAAGTCCGACGCGCCACCGGCAAGCTCCCTCGAGCCCGAGCCCAGTGGAGCCGCAGGGAAGAGCGCCCCGAGCTCCTCCGTCGTTTCCCCTCCTTTCCCGGCCGTTTCCCGCAAGGATTGGAGCCATCCACGCCTTCTTCCCCAACGGCGGCAGCCGAACTCCGCCGCCCTTCGTCGAACCGCCGTGCCCTCGCTTCTCCGGCCCAACCTGCTGCACGGTGAGCTTCCCCGTGTTCATGTACACCTTATGCGCGCGCCGTTTTCCTCCCGTCCCGTCACCGGCGCGTGTGTCCGCGATGACCGAGCCGCCGCCGCCTCCCCGCGCGTGCCGCCAGCCGTGCCGTCGTCGAGCTCGTCGGCTGGCAAACGTGCCGTTAGGTCCACGTGCTTGCGTAGAACGCGTAGGGTGCTCGGTTAGGATTATTGCACCGCCGTTCGCCGACGGCGAGGCAAAGCCGTGCCGCCGCCGTGAAGTCCCGCTGTCCGCCGCCGCTGACCATCCTCCGGCCGTCGCCAGCGACCGCGTATGCCTCAAATGGATCCGCACGCTCGTGCTGGTGCCGCAGCTGTCCCTCCCGGCCGCCTGACCTGCGCCGCTCGCCGCCGGCGGGCACGAACCGAGCCCCGGCCGGCCGCGCTGCGCAGTGTCCTGGGCGCGAGTCGATTTTGACTCGGGTCAAAATACGCCGGCCCCACTGTCAGTCGCAGCAGCTGGCCGAACCCGAGTGGAAAAAGGTTTAGGGTATTTAAGTATTCAAAAAAAATCAAAAATTGCGAAATGAATATTTATTTAGTTGATAAATCGGCTGAAAACTTGAAAAGTGCAGAGGAAATTGTGTAGAGCTCCAAATTTCCTAAAACCAATTTTGTTGGTTTTGTTGTATCATGATCTGTCCATTAAAAATACCAGTGGCCATGAAATGTGTGCTGTGAATTATTGAATTAATAAAATATGTCTAAGCTTTGATAATTTATAATTAAGGTTTGGTATCCAAAATTGATGAATCTAATTTTGTTGGCCTTGTATCATCATACTCTGCACATGAAAAATACTAGGTGTTGTGAAATGTATAATTAAATTTGTTCAATTAATGAAATGTGTTTAATCTTCAATAATTCATAAACAATTTTTGATGAGTCCAAAATTTGTAAGTCCAACTTTGTTAATCTTGTTAAATTATGCCATGTTCAGTAAAAGTGCTAGAGTTTATGAAATGCTTACTGAGGATTGGTGAGTTGTCAAAATGGTTTCAATCTTTAAACATTTCATGTTTTGTTGGTCCATAAATAGAGTTGTGTAAATTATATTAGTGGGTTCCCTGTTTCCTTAAAAGGGTCACCCTCATGTTAAGTATAGTTAGTTTTCTTTTTAGATTTAAACTGAGAGTTAAGCTTAATCAATTTAGGAAGTTATTAAATGCTGAATAATAATTCAGATCAAGAAATCCTTAAGGCTTTTAACTCATGGCATAAGTGCATTGCATCTCCACTGTTGTCTTACAGTGAAGCATCTTTCGTTGCATGTCATTCATATTCATTACATTGCATGCGTGATTCTTTTAGGGAACTTCGACCCGGCGAGCCAGGCGAACGAGGCTGTCCCCGGAGGTTCCCGCAGTGGTGATCGTGACTCGGGTAGCTGTGAGCAGCAGGTAGGGCAGCAAGGCAAGCATCTATCATATTGCACCATGTCAATTGAAACTCTAATATGTTATCTACGCTTATGTATACATTGCATGTGTCGGGTTCCGAGTTGGGTAGAACCTATGCCTATGCATTCTTCCATTTCGGTCACGTGTCATGTGTTATTCCATTGGAGCCTAGTGGTGTCGTCAAGGTCTAATGATAGTTCGCTATGCTTAGTGGTACTTAGGCTTTCCGGTAGAAGTCGACGACGGCGTCCACCGTTGTCGCGAGCCTAGGGCTTATTACTTGTTCACATTTGTGGTTATGTTGATGATGTGTCGGTTGGTGAGTGGTGAGTTGAGACGAGGTGTGGGCGGTGTTAGGGGTGTCATCTGCTCACAAGGAGTCCTCAGGCAGTTCGGGGAGGGAACCCGGACACCGTAGACCGCTTGCACCGGTTAAGCACCGATCGCCGGTGTAGTCGGCTTTAGCACTTACCTTACTCACCACATGCTGATATAATGGTAGGCGAGCTGATTACCTTCGCAGACGTGGTCATGTGGGCCTCGTCATAGACGGTGTGAGTCCGGTTTGAGTCCGGGCTTTTAGCGGTATTAGTTTGCTCGGGGAGTAGTTCTAATACCGCCGTGCCGAGCTATGGTTGATCCACATGGTTGGGCCTGGTTGGGAAAGGTTGTCACGGGTACCCCCTTGTGTGCATCTTAGCGGGTGGCACAAGCCGTATGGTCCCTGTGTCGTGTGGGTCCAGGAGTATCCCCCTGCAGGGTGTATAATCAGTTCGAACTGCCGTGCTCTCGGTCATGAGCATCGCTATCGCTTATCTCCACCGAGCGACCATGTTTGGTCGTAGAGTTTCGATGTGGGTTGTGGCATGGTTGGATTGGGGTGGTTTGGTCGGTATGTGGTCGGTGGTTTGGTGGTATTGGCTTACTTTTATACACTTGTTGTTTACATGTCTGATATGGTCAGTTGGTTGGCAAAGTTTGAGTTGGTGGTTGGTTAAGTCAGTTGCTTACACCTAGAGTCTAGGTTGCTTACCGCTTAATGAACTTAAACATGTCTTAATCCTTGCTACAGCTTTAAATGCATGATCCTTGGAGTCGAGAATATATATATATACTTATACTGTGTAAGACTTGCTAGTCTTATACTGTGTAAGACTTGCTAGTACCTTCGTACTAAGGGTGCTGCCCTTAAGTTGCTTTCAGGTTCGCAGGTTGGCGAGGAAGAGGCTGTGTTCGGCTACTTTGTGCCTGCCGATCAGGGTGGCGGGCAGGAGTAGCACCTTCTACTCCGAACTCCGGCGCTTTTGGTATGGAGCCTAAGGGCATACGGCTCCATACTCTTTTGTTGTATAGGTTTATTTTCCGCTGCGTAGTTGTGGTTGTTCCTCTTTTGTTGTAAATTGTGGAAGCAGTTGCGTGTTTAAGAATTGTAATCCAGTTTAATTACTTGCTCTCTATTAAACTGTGTTGTGATATTTGAGTTGGTTGGAAGGCATGTGTTCCGATCCTGGGCACAAAACACGTGCCGGAACTACCGGAATAGTATTCTGGTTAATCGTCAAGGTTGTGATTATGAATAATGATCCTCCTGATGATTAATTAGAATACTATTTGGACGGTTCCTCACATGAGGTAGCAACAAGACTCTTGTACGGGAACGTGGAGTCCCTTGCCTTCTTGGCTCAAGCTCTTTGAGTTGATTAGAAACTGGTATAGATTTATCTTTTGAAGTTTTTTGAGTTGATTAGTTTTAGGTATCCTAATTCACCCCTCCCTCTTAAGTCTTATGGATGCAATACAAGAAGAAGCCACTGAATCGGGATAGAGATTGGATTGAATTAGACAAGTCCTAGGAAAATTCTATACGCCGAATGGTCCGACGATGAGGCATTTGTAAATGATGAAGCATTTTCTCTAACAATTTTGTACACGTTGGATGGTCTGGCATTCAGAGGCTTTTACATGTCAGAGCATCATCAGAAGATGGTTCAAAGGATGTACATGCCGGATGGTCAGACGATGAAGAGTTTGCTACGCCGGAGCATTTTCCAGGAGTGGTGTGTCTCAGTGGCAGAAGGAGTTTGAACACGTTGGATGGTCCAGTGTATACACCAGAGGCTTCAGCGGAGTATTTTTCAGAAGTGTTCTCTTGGCTTAGTGGAGAAAGGAATTCTACACACCAGATGGTCCAGCTCATACTGAGGAGGCTTCACCGAAGAAATTCACAAAGCTGCAATGACTAGTTTCAGCTAGCAATGATAAGCTGTAAGTGGAGGATACACACCGAATGGTCCGGCGTCCAAAAGTGGTGCACGTCGAACATCCAGTGTTCAGGAAAAATGTGACCATTGGACCAATGTTTAGTGAGTGGACTTGAAGCTATAAATACCCCCCCCCCCTCCCGACTCGATCATTTGAGTGTGCTGGAGTCTAGAGAAGCTCATATATACTTGAGAAGACATCAAAGCCACCAAAGTACTAAAAATGATCATCTAAGGCAATAAGCATAAGATTATTGAATGATTAGTGCTATTAGGCCTAGAGAGAGTTGTTGCTAGGTGTTGGTGCCTAGAGAGGAGATTAATGAGTGATCCTACCTTGTAGCAAGTGGTACACCAGCGCCTTAGAGTCTTGGTGACTCACCGGCACCATGAGCCTTGGTGGCTCATACTTGTTGACCCTCCAACTTGGTATGGAGCAGTGTCAAGACACTTGTACGGGGACATGGATGCCCTTGCCTTGGTGGCTCAAGCTTCGAAGTAAAGACGGCGGCAATTGACCAAAAGAGAGGCTTGTGGTGAGGCCTTGCCTTGGTGGCTTGGTGACTCAATCTACTTGAGGTCTAGGTGGCTCAAGGGTCATGATCAGGTGCCATCCAGGAGCTATAGCCTAGGTTGCTGCTCCAACGTGGACTAGGGGTTAAGTTTATGCCATTGATACCAAGGGATAAAAATCCCTCGCAACGAGTTTGCTTTCTCTACCATCTTTGCGTTTCCGCATTTACATACTTGCAATCTACCTTTGTATGTTTACCTTCCTAGAGTAGTTTTCTAGGATTGACTATAGGTTGCAAATCGTTTTGAATGGTAGAGTAGACACACTAGATAAACGTAGAGCATATTTAGATAGAAATTGATATGGTTTGCAATCTAATGAAAATTTTGGAGCCTATAAGTTTTAGGTGTCCTAATTAAACACACTCTTATGACGTTACCAATCCCTACACACAACAACTCGGTTCTATCATTGTGTGTGGGTCTCTGTCGCCCAATGTCTACACGTTGTAGTCGTTGAGCTCTGCCGGGATCTTTCTTTTGCCCCACATGGACGGCCTTCTCGGGAGCCACCATGGACCTACTCGATGGAGCTGTGTGTGACCTCGGTCGCACGCGTGCGCTGGCAAGCAAGATCATAGTGGCTTTTCTTCTTGCTCCGCTCATCTCTAGATCTATCTCACCTCCTTGCCACCAGTGGTGAATCAGCCGGACCTCCCTCTATCTCGCGTTGTCGCAATAGGGAAGAATGAAATTAGGATTAGGCTTTTCCTGTCATCATCGATGTTCTTATTTCGGCGAAAAGGGAGGCTCACCATCGGCTTCCAATGGAGAGCTGAGATCTCATGTCCACCCACGCTCAGGCCGACACGGGTGTTACTAGACTGGCAGGGCACCCCTAGGCAGGGTGCTTTTGTTGCTTAGTTGCACGCATAATTTGAAGCAGGCTGGGCCGCCTAGGTCTAGGCCAGCTAAATTCTTTGGGCTCTTGTATGTTTTAATGAGATTTTCCAGTGAATTTTGATGCTTCTCCATTTACGCACTGGAATTCTAATGATTATGACAAATTTTAATATATCAAAATTTAAGGTTGTGTCCCTCAAGTGGTTTTTTCTAGTGAACTACTTTCTGACCAACATTAATTGTAATTACGCACCATTTATGTATTTATTAAATTCTTTTCAATTTTCTACCCAACGGTGATACGAATTAGAATTGAGTTTTTGCATGATTTTAATGAGACCAACGTAGGGTTATTTTCACGCAAATATCTCTTCATGGTATTGTTCTAATCTGGCCCAATTTTTCCTTCAGTTCTTAATGCTTCCACTATTACCATCACCATTGATGGCATCAAGTAGCTCACTGGGAATAATTTTCTTGCTTCGAAAGCTAAAGTAACGATTGTCATTGGCATTCTGGATCTTGATTATGCACTAAGGGTTGACACTCCCACTACACCTGTTGTTGGTATGGAGAATTATGATGAACTTAAGAAAACTGATGATGATATTGCTGAGAAGTGGGAGCGGTCAAACCGTTTGTCTCTGATGATTATGAAGATTTATATCTCAATTGGGATAAGGGGAGCAATCCCTAATTTATATACTGCTAAGACATACTTGGCATCTATGGAGGAGCAATAGCACCAAGGTTTATGCCAGTATGTTCATTCAAAGACTTTTAGGCACTAAGTATGATGGGTCTGGTAGCATTAGAGAGTACATTATCATGAGGATAGACATGGCTACCAAGCTTAATGGCGTGGACATGAAGATCTCTAATGGTTTTCTTTGTCCATTTCATTATGACCTCCCTCCCACCCAAGTTTTATCTTTTTAAGATCAACTACAACACTTAGAAGAAGAAGTGGACCATGAACAACTTGATTGCGATGTGTGTCCAAGAGGAGGAGAGACCAAGGGCCGAAAATAAAGATTATGTGCATCACGTTAGAGGCCCCCAGCAAGTGGAAATTCCAAGGGGAATACAAATATAAGAAAAATCTACATTTCTCCTTTAAGCTTAACAAGGCAGTGCAAAGAGCGCCCAAAGCACCTAATCCTTCTACTCCTAACACTGAAAAAACTGAGGATGACAGATGCCATTTCTCCCACAAGAAATGACATTACCAGAGAGACTGTGTTGGTTTCCTGAAGTGGCCTGCAAGAAAGGGTATGATAAATGACATTTATTAATGATTCTCCTTATGATAATTTCTCCCTTATTACCTGGTTAATTGACTCACGTGTCAATGTGCACATTGCCAACTCATTACAAGCATTCGATACCATGAGAACACTAGGAAACGGGGGTCAAAGTCTTCGAGTCTCCAACAAAAGAAAGCTGCAGTTGAGCCATCAAATCACTTCCATTAGTATTAAATAGTGGCTTCGTTCTTCATCTTAATAATGGTTATTAATGTATATTCAGAGACAATAAGTGTATCGCTAAGTTTAAATTTAGAAATTATTAGTCTTGCTTCCTCTAAATGAATTTTTTATCTCTAAATGTCTGTGATGTGAATAATGAGACTTATTCAAAATCGTGCCATTGTCTTTTAGGCCACATTTTGAGGGGGAGAATATCGTGTCTCATTAAGGAAGAGATTCTCCACCCTTTAGACTACTCTTACTCTGATCATTGCATAGATTGAGGGGGGAGCTGTTGAGGTTTATGAAATTCCTAATAAAACACCTAACGATAAACCTCAGCTGTCCCAACTCGTATAAAGAACATCCACCTAAGTGGCTTAATTATGAATGAGCGATAATGATGAATGAGACTTAGTAGATACTCCCAATGGAGCTAGTAGATTGTAAATGAGCCTACAAAACAAAGCGTGACTATAAGGGGAAAACATCAAAAGGTTCAAAGTAATGCTCAAAGAGAAGGGATTAACCAAAATAAAGCTCAACTAATGATTCTTTTAATTTTGTTTCAAATTATAAGGAAACTGACATTTGCATTTAAGTTTAAAAGGGGAAATTCACCATCTTAGTTATAAGAAGGATCTTGGTGAAGCTTTTACATTCTTTGTATTGATATTCACTGAGATACGTCTAGAGGCATACATGGACAAGGTGCTGAAGAGATACAATATGCATAAGTGCTCTGCCTCTCCTGCTCATACTGTTAAGGGCAATAAGTTTGGGATATTTTAATATGTGATGTCCAAGAAACTATTATGAAACTGATCAAATGAAGTCGGATCCTTATGTGCATGTTGGATGCATGTGTGTGTGAGTACTTGTAAGTGGGTGTCCAAGTGCTCGATCGCTTGTCAATTCTTCGTCAGTGTCTTCATCATCGTCAAGTTGTGTCAATGGTGAAAAGAAAATGTGAGTTGTGGGAAAGATGAGAAGGTAGCCACTTAAGTGTGTCTCGGTGATGGTGGTGGCCATCAAAGACTCCCCTGTGGTGGTGGTGATGGATACATGGGTTCGGTGCATAAGTGACGAGTCTCCCTGCACAAGTAATAAGTGACAGATCATATTTCGATTTGTCACTTATGATAAGTCGTAAGTGACAGGTAATCTTATGATCCGTCACTTATGACTTGGATGTGTTATAAGATCTAGCCCGCTACTGTGCGCGCCCAGACTAGCCAGCACTATGCGTGCACAGTAGCTCAGCGATTTCCCTGGTTTTGTTAGAACTCCCTAATATTTTGTTAATTTGAAGTTTAAATTGGTGCTAGGTCTTTGAAGGTTTGCATCTCCCCATTTCCTCCTCCTCTAATCTCTATTTGGTAGATTTGTGTGTTTTGAGTTGTAATCGGTCATTTTACATATTTATCCAAAATCTTAGTACAAGTGAGTTGTATTTATATCAAATTTGGTACTAGGTTTTCCCGATCTACTGTGAGATACCATAGATCTAGTGTAATTATATGGAATTTTTCATCGCATGCTTAACCATGAAATTAAGGTAATTGTTAATAAAAAATGAATGTTTTTACATTAATTGTAGATGAAGGATAGAAGTTGGATGTACCTTGAGACCCGAACTTATCCGGAGTACTTGAGCAGGGTGAAGTATTTCATGAGTGCTATCTTGGCGGATATGAAAGATCATGGTAAAACGGCAATGTATTGTCTATGTTGAGATTGCAAGAATGATAAGAAGTTCACAAAACTAGGAAATATCCATACACACTTGGTTATGCATGGATTTAAAACGAATTATTCATGTTGGAACAAACATGGCGAAGAAGGCCTTAACGAGGCAGAGATGGATCAGACCCTCCATGCTGACAGTGTGGATCAAGGACTTATACCCGGTGATATGGATCGTTATCTCAGGGACGATGATATATTAGGTTTAAATGATAATGATCTCGAGGATTTTGTGAAGAATGTAGACCAGATGGTGTGGCATTCCAAGATGCCCTTTTATCCCAATTGTAAGAAGAAGTATATGCAGATATTTGGGAACCTAAAGCTTCTACAGCTGAAGGCAACCCATAGTTGAACTGATACGAGTTTTGAAGCATTATTGGATATGCTAAGGGACATGCTACAGAAGGGGAACTTGATGCCCGAGGGTATCTACGACGCAAAGAAGATAATTTGTCCTTTATGACTAGAAATAGAAAAAATACATGTATATAAGCAGGATTGTATTTTGTTTTGTGGAGGGTATGTAGAGCTGGATTAATGCCCCATGAGTGGAACTCATTGATATAAGCGTAGAAATGACAGTGGTAATGAGGATGGAGGCAAGAAAAGTACAAGGCTTCCTAGGAAGGTGGTATGATATTTTCTTATAATTCCCTGTTTGAAGCGTCTATTTGTCAACAAAAAGGAGTCCCAATTGGTGCGTTGACATAAGGAGGGTCGTAAGAATGGTGCAATGATATGACACCTAACGGCTTTCGCTTAGTGGCGAATCGTTGATTCCAGATTTGGTTTGTTCGCTGAAGAATTGAGAAATATTAGGTTTGCTATGAGCACAGATGGCATGAATCTATTCGGTAACATGACTACCTCACATAGCACCTGGCATGTTGTATTGTCGATCTAGAATCTTCCACCCTAGCTTTGTAACAAGTGGAAATACATTATGTTGTCGATCTTGGTATTAGGACCGAAACAACCTGGCAACGATATCGATGTGTACCTAGGCATGTAATCGATGATCTTAAGAAACTCTGGTCGGAAGGCGTCGAGGTTTGGGATCCATACAAGAGTACTTTATATTGCACGCCATGTTGTTCATCGCCATCAATGATCTACTAACACTTTGTAACTTGTTAGGTCAGAGAAAAAGAAAAGGTGAAGCTTGTCCATAATGTTTAGATTATACATGAAGTTTGAGGTTGACAAACACAAAGAAAATAGTGTACATGCGGCATGGATGTTTTCTTCCCAGGAAGCACCCGTACCAAAACAAGGACGAGCAGTTCAAAGGCACAAGGGAGAAAGCATATCTCCGAGGCATTTCAGCAGGGAAGATGTCCATAATCATGTTAAGAATATCAATATTGTCCTTGGCAATTGAAAACAATCCTCTAAGGATGATGAACAAAAAGGAATGCAGAAAAAGAAATCAATACTATTCGAGCTAGAGTATTGGAAAAAATTAGATGTTTGCCACTCTATTGACAACATGAATGTAAAGAAGAATATCTATGAGAGCCTGATCACTACATTTCTCTAAATGAAGGGAAAAGCAAAGGATCATGATAATGCATGAGCTAACCTTGAAGAAATGGGCTTAAGGATGAAGCTCCATGCACATGATATGGATAAAGGAAAACACCTACCCCCAACAGCTATCACTCTCTCCAAGATGGAGAAAAAAGAAATCTGCGAGTTCTTGCACAGTGTAAAAGTTCCCTCCAGTTACTCGTCCAACATCGCAAGACTTGTTTCGATGAAAGAGCTGAAATGAATTTTGCCTTGATGAAGTCCCATGATTGTCATGTGATGATGATGTCACTGCTTGCGGTAGTTATTAGGAACATTCTCCCAATTAAGGTTCGTGAGGCTATCCTGAGCATGTGCTTTTTCTTCAATGCAATTGAATAAAAGATTCTTGATCCAGACTCACTGGAGGAGCTAGAAAGAAGACACTTTGAGATTCTATGTATTCTTGAGGTGTATTTCCCACCATCCTTTTTTGATATCATGGTATATCTCACTGCTCACCTTGTGAAGGAGATACACTACCTTAGCCTCATGTTCCTGCATCACATATTTCTATATGAAAGATATATGGATGTTGTCAAGTTGTACATAAGGAATCGAGCCTTTCCTTAGGGATGCATCATGCAGGATTACGCGACGGATGAGGCATTAAAGTTGTCTGTTAATTACATTGACCCAAATAACCCAATTGGCATGCCTATTGCTCGCCATAAGAGGAGCCTCGCAGGTATAGGGGTCCTGGGGAAGATGACAATAACCCCTAATCTGAAGGCATACAACCAAGCTCACTTCCTCGTGCTGCAACAAATGAGTGAAGTGTATCCATATGTCGATGAGCACAAGTAGATGCTACTTGAAGAGAATCTAGGGTAGACCGAAGCTTAGGTTGTGAGGCACCATATGCAAAGGTTCACGACTTGGTTCCGAGATCGAATCGAACAATTGAGTACTCGTACAAGTGCTCTGATAAAAATTTAGCATCGGGCCTTATATACACAATTGTGACATATCAAAGGTGCGATATAAACTGATACATATTTTATGCGGTTGCCCAAGATGAGAAGAGCATATACTAGAACAATGGTGTCCGTATAGATGCTTCTGAGAATGACATGCAGAGGGGCACATACTACGGTCAAATAGAAGACATCTGGAACTTGAACTACTTGAGATCCAAGGTAGCTCTGTTTCGGTGCCATTGGGTAAATGGAGGCTGAAGAGAAGGCTCCCAGTACGTAAGAATGACGAACGCTCCCAGTGCTCAAGAATGGCAACTGCAAGAATGGCAATTGAGGGTAACGTTTTGTTGCCCCTCCCCTTTTCTATCGCAGGGAATTCAAACGCCTTATTCCTCGGCGCAATAAGTGAGGTGCATCTTCCTCAATCCGCGCGGTTGCCAGGGGCGACTCCTGCCTCATCATCACCTTCCTCGAAAGTCGGAAGGGCACGCGCCCTTTCGGCTCCTCCTGGGCTATACCAAGAGCCTAGGCCTAAAAACTGCAAGGCCCGCAAAGATTTCGGCACCGAGCGACAGAAAGCCACGTGGCACCAATGCTGTAATCGACCTCGATGAAATAGGGCCCCATCCGCAGCCTCTGGGCCATCGCCTGCTGATGGGCCCGGGGGCTGCTGTCGGTGATATAGGAACCGGGGGTTCCCGAGTCCCGAGGCCAAGACAGCGCAATGCCACATGGCTCCCTCCCTCGGGGACCATCTTCCCGAGGGCCCGAGAAAAGCCAGGTCCTAGAGGGGGTGCTCGGGGCCAAGAACGGCTGGTCCCCGAGTACCCAGAGTTCCCCGAGGACCCGAGAAGAGCCAGATCCGGGAGGGGGTGCTCAGGGCCAAGAACAATTGGTCTCCTAGTACCCAGAGTTCCCCGAGGACCCGAGAAGAGCCAAGTCCGGGAGGGGGTGATCGGGACCAAGAACAGTTGGTCCCCGAGTACCCAGAGTTCCCCAAGGATCCGAGAAGGGCCAGGCCCGAGAGGGGGTACTCGGGGCCAAGAACAATTGGTCCCCGAGTACCCACAGTTCCCCGAGGACCCGAGAAGCCCCTTGCCGGTGGACCTCGCAAGGACTCCATGGTGAGCGTGGGAGGCCCGATGCTGCATTTAAGGGGGAGCGTGGCCGGTCATATCCAACCACTCCCCCCCCATACCTGTCATACTGAGTACGTCAGTCCCTGCCACCGCTTGGCAGGAAGGCGTGGGAACAATTAATACGGCAGATCCGTTCGCATGTCACTTCGTAGGGCCCATAAAGGAAGACGGCTTGAAGATATCTTTGATGGCCTTGAGGCTTATCGCCTATCGCCCCGTTGCATCAGACCGTGTCAGTCCTGCTCTAACCAAACGGGCAAGAGAGGGTACCCGGAGGCTGGCCAGTGGGCCCCCCTGCACCTGCTAAAGTTGGGGCGTAAAAGACCGATGGGACCGTCTGAGGGGCGCATTTTCAACCCTCTGTAACATCAACTGTAGACCCATGATGGTTGTTTTCTATTTATTGTTTACGAGAACTTGTGCCCTCGTTCTGGGCACGCCCTGGAGGGCCTCCCCCCCCCCCTCCCGTAGGATAAAAGGGGGGGAGCACTTCGTAGAAGGGACACCTGAAGCTGAAGAGATAGAGGCTCACAAGACTTGAAAGACAAGCCAACAAGAGACCAAAATCCTTGTAACACAGAGATCCAGAAAAAGGCATTCCAAGAGCATTAATAACACACTAGACATAGGAGTAGGGTATTACACCTTTGTGCGGCCTGAACCTGTCTAAATCCTTGGTGCATTTACTCCTACTAGTCGACGATCATTCGTCCTGCCAAGTCCCATACACACGCATTAACCCCACGTACGAGGTAGATCCAGAATTAGCCCCCCGGCCGAATCTCAAAGGGGGTCCCTCAGGATCCCCGCTTGCGGTGTTCATCCGCCAACAAGTGGTAATCATTGGTGACGGATGAAAATCTTCATGCGTCACCTATGACCCACTATATATATATATATATATATGTGTGTGTGTGTGTGTGTGTGTGTGTGTGTGTGTGTGTGTGTGTGTGTGGCAGGTTTTCTCCGTCTCATTTTGCCTAAGTCATAACCTCCATCCCGCTCACCCGCAACACCCACTCACGCTAGGGTTCACCACCACCCCGCTCCACTAGGCCTCTCCACTGCCTCGCCCAGGGCCTCTCTGTCGCCTCGTCCGGCGCCTCTATGACTCCGGCCGACCACCTCAAGAGGACGTCGCCGCTTGGAGCTCCTCACTGACAACTACCGACCACCGACCATACCGCACACTCCTCCCCGACGACTACTGACCACACTGCAAGCTCCTCCCCGATGACCGCCGATCGTCACATGCTCCTCCCCACTTCGCTATGACTCTAGTAAGAACTTAGTTGTTTGTGTGACATGGATATCAAAGGCTTGGGATGATTGTCGTAATAATTTATTATGAATTTTGTTCATTTTGATGCTCAAAGATGGTAACATTCTTCAATTCGATAGTTTAATCACTACAATCTTGCTACTGATATCAAATCCATAGTAACTTCTTGGTTTGACATTTATGAAATGGTCTTTCATTTTTATCATTTGATGAAGAGTTTTGCTGACAGTGGTAGGTCCCATCCCTTGTATTGTTGAATTGTGCGGTTTTAGTTCGAATTCCTTGTAAATTCGATGTGTTGACTTGTTTAGCTTAAATTTGGTTCCACAGACTTAAATTTCGTGGCACATAGAAGTAAATATCATGTGATGCTTCCATCTCATGCATAATTTTGTCCTACTTGTTATGGATTGAGCTTGTTTATGCACTGCTTATTTGTGCCAATGTTATGGATTTAGTGTTCGTGTTGTGTGACCAAGAGTGTAACTAGTCATTGTGCTGCATAGCTATGCACTGCTTAGATTTTTCATGTTGGATATGTCCTTTGGCTTTATATTTCTTTCAAATACTAGCACTATAACTAAGATACTTACTGTTTGCAACTAACTTTAATAGCATATTACTCGTGTTAGCTTTTTTGCTATCTACCTGTGCTTGTGAATTGTAAATATCGGTTTAAGAAGTATCCTTATGAGTAGAGCCCTGCTGTTATGGATGCTACCAGTTGAGCTTGTTTTTTCTATGTTTGTTTGTGCCAGTGTTGCCTATATGTGGGTACTTGTTTCTAATTTCTTGTTTTGGCATTATTTATTTGCGCTAGTGTTACATAACTGGTGAAGTACTTTTGATTCAATATTTGTGTTGTGTCCAAGAGTGTGACCAGTCATCATGCTGCATGGCTATGCAGTTCTTAAATTTTTAATGTTGAAGATATCCTTCAGTGTTTTTTCCAACAGTGTGATTTGCGTTTAGTCCAGTTTTTTTAGTTTTAATGAATAATAGATCTTTAAGAAACTATACTGGAAATTTGAGTGTATGAGACTATGAGCTTGAAATATCAAGATCACATATGTAGAGCTCTTTTTCTTGGTGATTCTAATATGTGAGATTGATCATTTCAACATGGTAAATAATTGATTTTGTATAACAAAATACAACAGTAGTAACAATGTTCTGAGAGATGGATTTTGTTTAATGGATGTATGATAGCAAATATGCAATGCATTGTCTATTATAATCTATTACACATACTCTGACTACATTTAGTGTACAAGATCATGTTTTGAGTTATGATTTCTCCTGAATGAAGAATTCTTAATTCATAACATAAAAGAAATACAGTTTTAGACTATTCCTCAAAGAAGTTGAGGGTTGAACCTAGGAAGATAGGCTGGTGCAAAGTAGTTGTGAATATTAACTTGTGAACAGAGTAGATCCATAATAGCTTTATAATTTTTTTTCATTCAATTGCATCACCTTCATCCAGCAGGCCTAACAAGATGCCACTACAATTGAAGCTAAGTGTAAAATGTCTGCACTTGTATTGCTAGGCAGCACTACTGTTAGTTGTAACGGCACTTTCACTATCCACACCGAACCATGGGTAACATAATTATGACACATGGTTGTGGGTCTACTTCAATTTATGTTAACATGTTTTACTGCTTCAACATGCCTCTCCATCTTCTCTAACGTCCTTTTACATCCATATGCTGATGTGCACAAACCAGAGTACAACTTATAGTTAAGGTACATAAGGTTTTAGAAAGCAATAACAGGTACTCAATTGGCAAGCCCACCTTCAAGTGTTTATATACAAGCATCTTTGCATATATACAATCTACCTTGTTCTTAACTTTAATTCTTTTTCTTTCCTTAAAAAACTATGGGGTAGAAGAGGACTGTCACCCCTCATAAACCAAAAGCATAGAGGATGCTAGCACTAGAGACCACCCCGGCACAAGATGGAGCGGGTAGGAGCCCATGCCCGCATCCGACGTCCTCCTCCGGCAGCAACAAAAGCCAATATCATAGCCTGAGCCCTGTTCCATATGAGCAGGAGTGCCAATGTCGGGAAAGTAGCAAAGAATACAATCCCACTGAAGAAGTATTGATATGATTCAATGCACTTTATACTTGTTGAATGGAGGAATATTTTTTATTTATTGCAACTCCCCTTGTTTTCTCTCTAGATGGAGGAAGTGCAGTCTCTAAGCCAGACAACTGGTAGTGACAGTCTCCACTAGACAACTGCTAGTGGTGCACGAGCCCAAAAGCCAAGGTCACCAATACAGTGGCCGACGAACAAGGTTACCGTCACGGGAATCAATGTTGATGGGCGGCCTACGGATGAAAAGGCCCTGAATAGATTCTGGAGGTCGCAGGCTCATTGCTCAGGAGAGGGTGCTGATAATGACTAAGTTTGATGACCTTAATGATGAAGCAAAGAGGGAGTTGTTCGATAATGTCATCAGGGAATATCTAGAGTACCCTAGAAACATGATCGAATGCCAAACGATCGCCATGGTCAATGCTACAATGTAAATGATCACAAAACTTCACCAAAGCTTTAAGAGCAAGCTTGTTAATCAGTTCTTGGCTAAAGGGGTGGCACCCTTCAAGGGCTACAAGCACTTAAAAGAGTTAGATTGGGATGCTTTTGTGCAAATGAAGAACTCAGAGCAGTTCAAAAAGGAGAGTGAGGAGAAGTCCCTCTTCGCTTGAAAGATGAAGAACTCAAGGCAGTTCAAAAAGCAGCTTCAGGCTAGGAACAAACACAATCACAGGGCTCGTGCAACCGAATACGCTGGGAAAAGGGTGAAATGATAGACTAAGGATGATAAGTTAGCCAAAGAAGGCCGTGAGAATCCTTGGTTGCAATTTCCAGGACGATCACAGTCGTATTTGCTTGCAAGGGTTGAGCTATTCATAGGCAGGGAAATCTCATTTAGATACAGTGAAACCCAGTCAGTTGCAAAAAAAAGTAAAAGAAAAAGCAACTGAAGCTAGCCAAGGTTCTTTCACCGGGGTCAGGGAACAAGATGTTCTCTCAGTGGCGCTGGGAAACCCGAGCACCCAGGTCGAGTGTGAGGTGTATCAAGTTCCCAGGGCTGGAAATATGGCTTTCCTGAAGATCTCGGGATGTAAAAGAAGAGGAAGATGTTTGCTTTGGACGTGGATGAAATTACACGGGACATCACCTGAAAAGTTTATGCAAGCATCATGGGGCTGCTTGTATCACAAGGAATAGTGATTTCCATGCCACAGGAAGCTAGCCCCGGAGCTACAGGAAAGAGTAGTTGTACCTCCAAGAAGATCAATCAACAAGTAGCTGCTATTGTGACTGAGCCGGATATGATTGACTTGCTAGAAGGGCCTACGCCCTGCAACCTTGTAATCAGGCCAGGCGGGTATCTCATCGAGGTTGCAAGGGGTCAGGTGCTTTCAGATATCTTTATCTTACATATGGTACCGATACGTGATGGCTACGCTATGGTCACAATAGACATGGTACATAGCAATGCCATCGATCACGTGTTGGAGCTCCCCCCCCCCCCCGCCCCCAAATGATGAAGCTACAACTCTGGGTGAAGCTCTTCATCAAATGATCTAGTGTAAGAGGGGTAACAGCATGGTGTCCAATGCATCCTAGTCTGGACAAGCTTCAAGTGCACCACCATCATACCCCTCACTTCGAGAGAAGGCAGCTTCACTACCTTCTCCTCCTCCAGAGAAGCTGGCTTCACTGCTCTCTCCTCCGCATCCAGCAGCCAAGCTTCTAGACCCAATTCCATCTCCCCCCAAAGAGCCTAAAGAAGAAGGAAAATGAAATCGAGAATAAAGGCTCTAAGAAGCATTGCTGAAGATGTCGAAGGCCATTGTACTGGCGAAGAAGTTCAAGGATATTGAAGCAGTGTGGACTAGTGTCAGTACAAAATTCTAATATGGGAAGCGCTTGATGAGGGTAGATGACCTAGCAACGGCGGGAAAAGTATGTGTCGATCTACATAATTACTACATGCAGGCTGCTAGAAACAGCAATGATCAATCTATTGTTGTACAATACAAATGACGTCACTTCTTAACTAATGATGACGGCTACTTCATTGTTGTTTTCAATGAATCATACGACCTCTTCAACCTTGATGGCCTGGACGTCTCGTTATTACGAACCTTCACATTTTAAGTCCCTTAAAACTGGATATTCATTAATTAATACCACTAAGTCTTGAATTTAACTATGTTCTTATCTGTAGACACTTGATGAAAGAAACAAAGAAAAACAAGGAGTCCATCGCATTTCTTGACCCTGAGGCCATTGCAATATTGGTCATCCAACTTCACCCCGACTATGTTATGGACCATGTGGCCAGGGAAATGTAACAATATTCTAAAATACACTACCTGCTAGGCACCCACAACATCAGTGGCCATTGGATCTTACTGGTTATTTGTCTCAGGTGAAACTTGGTGTGGTACCTCGACTTGTCAAGACTTGTAGCACCAAAAGGCAAACTTAGATAGCGTGATTATAGCACTGTAAAAGGACTCCTCGACGCATAAGTTCTGTTTGACTTAGTTTACATATTTAACTTTTCTAACATTCAAATGCTCCCTAATCGGTCCCTCTTTATGCATGGCTTTTGACAAGTACCTTCGAGATCAACCTGACTACAATGCGAAAGACAGTCACAGACTAACACAAGATCAGGTTCACTATAAATGCTACCAAACATATTACGAAATGCTCTCTTTTGCTATTTTTTCTTTTGATCTAACAATAATTTTTCTTTTCAACAGTGCAACCAACAACCACCGGGCAACGCCCGTGGATTCTTTGTTGCATGGAATATTCTCCTCACGCTTCGCATGAAGGATATCCATTCCTCCGATGTAGTTCAATATGAGATTATTTGTACATATTTCAGTAATTAGTTTAATTCTATGATAACATGACATTGGTTATGTGTCAATGCATGAATTTTCAGCTTCTTTTTTTGATGAGTGTGCACTTCGGAGATTCAACGATGGATCACTGAGTTCACAGTGTTTGAAGTCATCAACCCACACGGTGAGTTTTGCTATAGAATCCCTAGGTTTTGAGGTCTTATGTAATATATTTTGATTGGAACTTTGTAACATTTGTGATTCTGTAATGGATTGATAGAACTTTGTAACCTTTGTGATTATGTGATGAAGCGAGTTATTATATAAGTGTGTTTGTCCATATGGATTTAGACGCATTTTTATTGTTTGCAGGGAGAAGATGGCTATCAAATCTTAACTATGCTCTAGGATGCAACCAGGAAACAATACAATCATGTTGGGTAAGCTACACATAAGTGACTTGTAACAAACCAGTCACTTATGTGTTCATATAGTGACGAGTAACCTTGTTACTAGATAAATATATGTTCATATAAGTGACGAGTAACTTATTAACCTGTCACTAGGTTACCCGTCACTTATGTATAACATTAGTGACAGGTGAAGAGGTTACCCATCACTTTGTCTTCCTCCTCAGTACATGGGAGATGAGGATAGGTGACCGGTCATAACCATGACCCGTCACCTATGATCTCATTGGTGACGCGTTCTTACCTGTCACCAATACCTAGTCATTAGTGACATATTTAAAGTGACTGGCGCGCACCCGTCACCCATATATGTTATGACCCATTACCCTTAGCCCTTTTTTCACGTAGTGAAACATAATCCGAAATATGCTATTTTGAGATCATGTGTTGTTGTAGCATCTAGGACCCTACATAAGTGGTAAGTATTTCGGTGATTAATGACAACTATATCATTGTGACCAACAAACTTGTTTTGAAGGGTAATTAAATGATTAGTTCACATTGTTGTTGGGTGATCTTAGTCCCTTAATTGAATGGTTGAGCGATCAAATGATGTGAACGTCAAGATTAATGATTTTCTAGTTCTAAGGGTCACAATGAGATGAAGGACACTTAGAGTAGCATATTATCTCTTTTGTCCTTTGACCGTAATATAAAGAGGAGCTAAGAGTAGTAGCTTGATCTAGTTAAGTCTAGATTTGGTTGGATGCACATTTTTAAAATTCAAGCATTATGTAGCTCAAAGAAGATCATGGATGAGTTGAAAAGAAGATATAACTTAAAGAAGCTTGAATTGGACAAGTTCTGAAAAACCTCTACACGCCGAATAGTCCTCTCGTGAAGGGGTTGTACACGCCGGAGTATTTTTTCAAAGATAGAATTCAAGGTTGTACACACCTGATGGTCCTCTGGTGAAGGTGTTGTACATATCAGAGTATTTTTTTTAGAAGATGGAATTCAAGTTTGTACATGCCAGATGGTCCTCCGGTGAAGGTGTTGTACACGCCAGAGTATTTTTTTTAGAAGATGGAATTTATTCTTGTTCATGTTGGATGGTCCTCCGGTGAAAGTGTTGTATATGCTGGAGTATTTTTTTAGAAGATGAAATTCAAGTTTGTACATGTCGGAGTATTTTTTCAAAAGATAGGAATTCAAGTTCTACATGCGAGATGATCCAGCGTATACACCGAATGCTTCACCAGAGTAAAGTCCTAAATATTGTTCTATTGAGCCAGAAGAGCTAAAACACATAGTATATGATGAAGAGGCAAGAGAGTGCACTAGAGTGATTTGCAAAGTTCTTAATTGAAGATTAAGGACATCATTAGTGTAAGGAGAGTAGCAAGTGTGAATAGAGTTGTAGTCTAGACTTGATTTTCATCAAGTAAAGCTATTGGCTTGTTACTCTTGGTTGTTGGTAACACCTAGCTAGTCTTGGTGATTGGAGATATCTTGGTGAGCTCTTGGAGTTTTTGTAGGAGCCCCAAAAGGAAGCTTTGTGCTTGATTTGAAGCACGCTAATCTGGAGATGGAGAAGTAGCTATCACTAGTGAGCACTTGTGTCTTGATGGCTCATGGAGAGTCTTGGTGACTTAAGGGTGAGCTATATCCTTAAGTGGATGCTCCAACGAGCCCTAGGGGGAAGTGTCAACTTCTTGATACCTCGGGAAAAAATCCGATGCCTTCTTATCCATATCTTTACTTTCCTGTATTTAATTTGAGCATTTACATTCTTGCAAACTAACATTTCGCATTCACTTTGTGTTGTAGCTTGCATGCTTAGATTTTTATCTAATTTAGGCATTGTAGTTGTTTTACTATTTATCTAAGATAAGGTTATTTACTTCTTCTAGAGTTCAGTTGAAATAGTTTTAATTAGAGCCCAATTCACCCCCTCCCCCTCTTTGGCCATTCGATCCTTTCAATTGCTAATATGCTCGTGGTAGTATAATATGTTGCTTGGATATTCTCGTGGTAGCATGATGATATTTGTGATTTTGATATATGCAATACACTTGTGTCAATGGTGTGTGCATTGATGTGAATCAAGTTTGTGAGAATTTATGCTCGAAATTAATTGTTGATTTTGTTCATGTGTAGGTGTGTCCTAAGGGCAGACATGGTCGGTGATAGGATCGGGACTATGTTCAGGGAGGAACTGATGTCAAGGCGGTCAGGAGGTCACACAGGACATTTGGGCTAGAAAGTGATGCACGTGAAGATTATCACACCATAAGATGTACACGAAAGATGTACGTGCTATAATGTGGTGGAGATAGATTGCTCCATGAGACGTACATGGAAATTGTATGGTGTACGATGTGGAGCTCGGTGTCTGTACATGTGGTCGTGCAACGAAAAGATGGAAATTAATTAGCTAGATGCATGTGTGTACATCTAAACTATAAAAGCATGAGTTGAAATATAATCTTATGCACACCCTAAAAAGTGTCCATAGAACAATCAACACCCTTAGATCTACCAACATCCAACAATCAAGATCCATTTGATGGTGTTTTATTCAATCCAATGGCCGAGAATGACTTATCATCAACCATTGGAAATCATATGTCTACCCTAACAAGCGTCAACAAAACTATTTGAATCCTCAAATCTGAATCCAATGGCCGAGATTACTTTGTCCCTCCACCTTTCCCTCGCACAATTGAGAAATCATTGATTTTCATTGATTTGCTCCCTAAAAATTTGCTCTCATTAATCTCGATTGTTAATTTCCTTCCGAAAAGATCATGCAACCGACTAGAGATCAGATTTGGCCCCAATCCACCTAGAGGTGGTCAGTTTCCTATTAATTAATTTAGAACCACACGCAATCATCTCCCTTCCTAATTAATTAATCCATCAAATTAGAAACCATAGCCTCCAAGATTTCTTTTGGCACACACTGTCAATTTGAAAACTTCAGTCAATCAATCGATTAGCTCCCACCGGCGCTCCTCAACACGCGTGCCTAAAGTTGATGGTCGGTGGGTGCTACATCCCGACTATGACTATGGTAACATAGTTGAAACAAGTGCCATCACTCTAGAAAAGATGAGACATGTGTTCTTCAATGAGATCTTGCTCTCCACGTTGCCTGATGCTAACGGTCGAGAGCACGTGGCTATGGCCATGCTCATGAGGTCCATGGAGGTCGCGTTCTGCTGGGTCAGGGTCAACAGTGCGTGGACATTGCTCAACACCTACCTGGAATGCTCTATGGACTCTAACGTACACTGCAAAGAGAACTTTTTGGTAATCGAGTGCACCAAAGATATCGCCATCTATAGCAACATCACCACCAGTGCAACCCGGACCATGAAGCTGATGCCATCACCATCGCCACCTGCGTAGCTTAACCATCATAGCTACCTGGAATCAAACGGTGAGCTGCACATGATCAGCCCATGGTGAACATGTTACATAGGGCACAATGCTTTACCTATAGTTGTGTGATCTACAAATGTAATCTCCTGAATCAGAGCTAGAGTGGTGCAATACGAACGACATTGGTGACCTCACACTATTCGTATCGAAGCATTTCAGTGACAGCTTCAGTAGAAAGGTGGCTGAAGCCCACGTGGGTGGCCTGCTTGGTGCATGGCCTGGAGTTGGCTGAGTCGACTGTGAGCCGGCCCATGCAAAAGTTTGCTAGTTCGTGGAGTTTTTTATTTTTATATTTTCTAACATAAAAATTTATTTAAATATATCCCGGATGAAAAGATTTACGAAAATATGTGCCTACCGCCCTCTCATAGGGCGGTTAGGCCCTTACCGCTCCCTGAGAGGACGGTAAGCAGCCCAAAGACTCTTACCGCCATCTCATGGGGTGGGTAGGCCTTACAGCCCTATGAAGGGAATAGTAACCCGCGGTGAACGGTACTCCGAAGTTCAATTTCCTCTTCTATATTCTGTGTTCAAAACAGTGATGTTCTATTGCTCTAAAAATTCTAAACTTTTTGTACGTGTTCCATAATCCATATGCAACCCATTTTAATTGAATTCACCTAAAAAATACTGTGTATAATTTAAACTAAAATTCTAAAAAAAATGCTACTTTTATAACTTCTAGCAATTGTTAGGGCCATAAATAAATTTCTAAAAATCTGGTAAAATTCACTAATATTCTTCTTCTATGATGTGATAATTTCTAAAATTATTTTCAGCCCTAGATTATGTGGTAAAAAAGTGGGTTCCTTTGTAATGCACCATTTATATCTATTTTTATAATTTCATGTGATATTCTTCTTTTAACTTAATTTGAATTCAAACATATATAAACCTAGTGCTAAACATAATTTTATAAATTATCACATCACATAAGAAGAATATTAGTGAATTTTACCAGATTTTTAGAAATTTATTTGATGCCCTAACAATTGATAGAAGTTATAAAAGTAGTTTTTTTTTGAGAATTTTAGTTTAAATTCTACATAGGATTTTTGGGTGAATTCAATTAAAATAGGTTATACATAGATTATGAAACACGTACAAAAAAATTTAGGATTTTTAGAGCAACAGAATATCACTGTTTTGAATAGAGAAGGTAGTGAAATTGAACTTTAAAGTACTATTCACCACAGGTTACTATTTATGCACGGGGCTTATGCCCCTTACATGAAATGGCGGTAAGAGTAAGTGGTTGTAGTGGACTACTTACCGCTTTTTTAAGGGCAGTAAGATCTTAATCGTTTTATGAGAGCGTGGTAGGTGTCTATTTTCGTAAATCTTTTCATTTGAAATATATTTAAATAAATTTTTATGTTAGAAAATATAAAAAAAAACACCTGGTTCGTGTGCGCGTGTGGAAGCACAAGACAAGGCAAGCCCGGTGGGGACCACGTGGGCGCTGGAGGCTGGCGCGCGGGAACGAGGCCGGCTCAGGTTGTTGCGGCCCGGTGCACGCGAGGGAGCAGCACGTGGCTGAGGGCCTCTCGGACGCTGAAGGTTGGAGTCCAAGTCGGATTGTAGCATTATGGCAAATAAAAAGAGTTTTGCCGTGCGATGATTAGTGTCGACAGTTTCGACCGAGCCTTTTGAGATTAGAGAAAAAACTAATCTAGGGTTAGGATTTCAAGAGAAATATTTAGTGTGCGTAAGATGCATCTCGTGAACTCATTCATACAATGAAGATCAAATTTTGTAAGTTTTTTCTTCATATTTTTGTTTCATCGTTTTGTGTTGATTTTTGTGGATCTTTTCATCGTTGCAATTTGTGTTGGTTCGATCCATCCAGAATCATCCAAGAGCATCAAGGTAATGTTCTGAAAAGTTTGGTTGGTGAGATTTTCATAATTCTTGCATAATTATCAATTTAGAGTTTAATCTATTTTCGTCACCATCTATCGCAGTCTGCTTGCGAAATTCTTAACTCTTGATTCAGATATCCGATTAACTTATTCTTATTTGAATAATTTTGCATGGCTGTCTAGTTTCTATAGTAAAATTTTGAGGGCAATCAGATGGTCGGATTTTCCAATACATCATTTTTATGACATGATAGTAGTTTGTTTCGAACTTATTTCGAAATTAAATTGAATATTTTATTGAGGTGATTTAAAATTGAATTTGGATTCCGTAATCATTCACCCTTTTTGATTGTTTATTTTGCGTTTAATCATCCTACAACTATCCATGTTGTAAATCTTACCCTTTTTACCCATTGTTGATCGATCAAGCCCTAATGGAGACACGAAAAGACCTAAGTGCCCCTGCCTTCTTCCTCCTCCAGCCTTTTGCCTTCTTTCTTTCTTCATCCATTGTTCACCATCGGTGAGGACCCTCCCTGTAGCGTGGGTCAACACCATGGATGGGTTCGGCGTGCCTAGCGATACAGGTGAGTTCGGCGATACATTGACAATCATGTGAGGTATCGCGACAGGTTATTCATATTTTGGTACTCGGGAATTTGAGATGTTGCATTTATTTATTTTGATTGTTGCAAGCTTGCAATAACATGTTCATTAAAAAAATCTGAAGTTGCTTCTCGCAGGGTTGCACCTTTTTTTTTTTCCAGATGTGTTGTAGTAACTCCTGGCTTTACGAGCAAGATCTTTGCAATTATCTGTGAATATTGTCAACGATTGTAATTTTATTCGTGTTTTTTCTGATACCGGAACCTATTTGTTGCACGCCTTTGGGAATTTTTCTGCGTGCACTGTCCCATGTAAAATCTCAATTAGCACTGTCGAGGAAATTAAGCATGGTAATAAGCGACCGTATTATTGGAATTGGTGTGTTCACTAATGCTTTGATTGCTTGTGGTGGTATGACTGGAAATGAGCTGTCAGGGGTATTATCTATGATTAAGGGATAGGACTGCTCTGTGTGTACAAGATGAGGTTGTATAAAAGAATTGAGCTTCCTCTTATTATATCTCTTATGGTTGGCAAATATTCCATATGAAGTTCCTACCAAATCTTTGTCAAATTGCTGTCTTCGAAATAGGGTCCAAACTACATGGCCCCAGTACTAAAACGCAACAAGCATGTTGTATTGTTGTAGGCTTTGTACAGTTGGAATCGAAGTCCTCAGAACAGGAAAATCAGGAATGGTGTCGCAACTTCATAAAGTCCTTAAAATTTGTGTCCATTATGAATTTTGGAACTGTTGTCCCGATCTGTGTTTATGTAGCCGCGTCACACAAGCACCGACTTAAATCAGGCATGAAGGCCATGAACTACTCAGTGCCAGCGAGCCTGAATGTGACTTGACGGCAATTTCATTTCGAATGTGTTCTCCTAGATAGATGTTGGAACTTTCCATGAACTAATTCCAACATCTATTTTGTAGCAATTGCTCCGACCGACCTTTGCTTACAACCATGCACTATACTTCAGTAAGATACATAATTCTTCCTATCCTCATATACGCACAAGTATATATAATCCCCTTCTCTCATTATCTCCTCCATAAGTAACACTATCTCACATCCTCACATGGGAGTCACAAAGAAACATCGAGGAAGTAGATCGACAAGAACATTTGCATAAATCAGTGAAATATGGGAGTACTATGTCATAAGGGAATGGTAGGCACCAGGAAAATCACGAGTAGTAAAAGGTTTACCGAATGACCAGTAGTTGAACAACAGCAGCACAATAGCATTAGCTTGCCTTTTGTTCCAGAAGCCGCCAAAGCTACAATTCCAATGTCAGCCTCTCATGACTGTTTTGCTAAGAGCTGTTGGAATTTAATCTTGATTTTAGGCAAGTAGTGATAGGATCATGTCCTGTGTTAGTTGTTTAGAAATTAAAATTTATTTGATTGGCTAGTTAGCAGTATGCGAGCCCATATAGAAGGTAGTCGAGTTCACGGATCCGGCGGCTGATGTATCTTGGCATCCACGTTTGAGTCCGTGTAACCAGCCAGTATAAGGCTAAGATACTTGTGTAATGATCGTGCTGGCACAAGCTATTCTTTTATTGTAAAAGACTAATTTCTGAACTTGCATATTTTTAACTTCTCGTATGCACAACCTGTCCACCACTCTGTACCAACACACTCCTCTTATCCACACCTTCCTACCAGCACTCTCTCACCACACACACCACTCACCAGACAACTATCTCTCTCTTCCCTTCCTGCCGCCCCTCCCATTGACCTCTCTCGCTCTTGACGTAGCAGCAACGAGGCTAAATCTCACACGCACCCATCTCTCTCTGATGCACAGTACACCATCGAAGCAAAAGAGCTCTAGAACATACCAGAGCCAGCAGCGGCCTTTCCTACCGCTGATGTGACCCTCCAACATCTAGATGCAACCTCGTTGCAATAAAGGTCCAAGGTATGTTTGGTTATGCGATGGGAGGTGGTGCTGCTGTGAGTCAAACTGGATTCCACCAAGTTTGGCACCAAGTACAGCACAGCCACTCCCTCATCAACTCGGCTTCACTATTTCCTCCATGGCACCCTGTCAAGCCCCTTAAGTTTAGGGGCTCAACAATCCGAAGAAAGGATCACGGAATTGCAGAGAAAAACCTAAATCAGGAAGAATAGACGCGGATTTGCAGCGAGAGAAAGACAGCTAAAACCATAGAACTAGAGGATAAACACTAGAGAGCAATTTCGACTTGTTCTTTACCTTCTCCATCCAATCCATATAACGGTTCACACAGCTCAGCAGAGTACGGATTACAGCCAACAGAAGTGAAAGTAAAAAAGTAACAGTGAAATCCGAAAACGGTAAACTAACGAACGACATTTCCTCCATTCGGCTTCATGCCAGTTCCCAGCCAGAGGATTAAAAACAAGCACATGTGATCTTCTCATACCGCTTCGCTGCTTCCTTCCCATTCTACCTGTCTGAGTATCAGAAAACTCCGTCGATTCTGAAAAGTTCAGTCCTATCAATATTCCCCTTCCATGAGAGGATCCTTGTCCTCAAGGATTGAACTTGGGAAAAACCTTCTGGACGAAATTAGCATCTTCCCAGGTAGCTTCATTAGAAGCAAGATTCTCCCAGTGCACCAGCCACTGAACAACAGCTTCATTATCCCCCACCACTCAGCCATAATAAGCCACTTTAGCCATTCCCTTGGATCCTGAAATATCATGATTCTCAAGTAATTTTCTAAGCATTGGTTTACCCTTTTCGTTTGCCCATCAGTTTGTGGGTGGTAGGATGTGCTGAATCTAAGAGAAACTCCTGCAGATTTAAATATCTCCTGGAAGAGTTTGCTTGTGAAGACTTTGTCCCTGTCAGTCACAATTACTAATGAAAAACCATGCAATCTGAAGATTTGATCCATGAATACTTGTACCACTTGCTGGACAGTATAAGGATGGGATAAGGCCATATAGTGTGCATATTTGGTAAATTTATCAACTACCACAAGAATTACATCCTTACCCTTCACTTTTGGTAACCCTTCAATGAAATCCAAGCTTATATGGGTCCAAGCCATGTCAGGGATTTCTAAAGGGTTAAGCAAACCAGGGATATGTATATTTTCAAATTTGGTTATTTGGCAAGTAGGGCATTCCTCCACTATCTGTTCTACTTCTTTTTTCAATTTAGGCCAATAGAAAATCTTCTTTTCTGTGATATGTGGCTTTTTTGCCAGAGTGCCCACCAATACATGAAGAGTGAAGAGAATGTAGTAGTTTGGACCTCAAATCAGTCACACTTCCTACATAGACTCTTCCTTTGTACCTCAACAAACCTGCCGCTACTGAATAAACTCCTAATGGATCTTCTGCACCATTAAGCTTATCAATGACCTGCTGGTAATAATTATCTCCAACATAGCTGTTTTTTACATCATCCACCCATTTAGGTTGTAGCACTGTAATAGTCAAGCAACTATCTTCATGATCAACCTTGGAGACTCTGGACAAGGCATCTGCTGCAACATTTTCCTTTCCCTTTCTATATTCTATCTTATAATCATACTCCATTAATTTGAGTAGGAGTTTATGCTGAATGCCTTCTGTTAGCTTCTGTGTAGATATGTATTTCAAACTTTCTTGATCAGTCCTTATAATTACAGAGCTTCCCAATAGATAATGCCTCCACTTCTTTAATGCTTCAATGATTGCCATAGCTTCCTTTTCATAGATGGATAGAGCTTTAGCCCTGTTACTTAGTGACTTGCTGTGATAAGCAATAGATCTTCCTGATTGCATAAGCACAGCTCCTATTCCAAAGCCACTTGCATCAGTCTCTAACACAAAGGACTTTGAGAAATCGGGTAAGGCTAAAACTGGACAAGTTGTCATTACCCTTTTGAGTTTTTCAATGGTTCTCTTGCCATTTGAATGCATCTTTCTTCAGTAGATCATACAATGGCCTACACAATTTTCCATAATCTTTGACAAACCTCCTGTAGTATCCTGTAAGACCCAGAAATCCTCTCAGCTGAGACACATTTTCAGGTTTTTGTCAATTTAAGACATCACTGATTTTCCTTGGATCAGTAGATACACCTTTATCATTAATTATATGTCCAAGATACTCAACTTGAGGCTTCCCAAAGGAGCATTTACTCATTTTGGCAAATAGCTTCTCCCTTCTCAACACATCAAGAGCAGACCTTAAGTGTATCAAGTGTTCACCCAAATCCTTGCTGTAAACCAATATGTCATCAAAAAACACTAGCACATACTTACCAATCAGATCAGAAAACACTTGATTCATGAGTGCTTGGAAAGTTGCAGGTGCATTAGTAAGTTCAAAAGGCATGATAATATATTCATAATGTCCTAAGTGTGTCCTAAAGGCAGTTTTTGGGATATCCTCCTCAGCAATTCTAATTTGATGGAACCCTGATCTTAGATCAATCTTTGAAAATACCTTGGCACCATGCAACTCATTAAAAATATCATCTATTATTGGCATTGGGAACTTGTTTTTGATTGTAATTGAATTTAGATGCCTATAATCAATGCACATTCTCCATGACCCATCCTTTTTCCTTACCATCACTGCAGGGGATGAGTAAGGGCTGAGGCTTGGCCTAATTTCCTTAGTAGCCAACATTTGCTTAATTACATCTTCCATGGCCTGTCTTTGTTGGTGGGGAACTCTATATGGTCTTAGGTTTGGTGGTTCCACTCTAATCTTGAGATGAATGGCATGATCACAACTCCTTCTTGGAGGTAAACCTTTGGGTTCTTCAAATATGTCAGGATAGTGCTTCCATAACTCTTCTATTGCTTTAGGAATGACCAAGCTTTCTTCCCTCTCCAACTCCAGGATTTATTTCACTTGAATTATATAACCCATCACCCCTTTTCTGCACATCTTTTGTAGTCTTTTATCATTGATCACACAATTGTCACTAGGAATGGTAAAGTCTGAGAATTCATATTGGTGCTTGTTTTTAGTGATTGTGAGTAGCCTCTTCTGCAGATCAAGCCCTATGGGACTATGCTCATATATCCAATCCCCACCTAAAATTACATCATACCCCTTTAGCTTAAGAAGCCTAAATGTGTTGCAGAATTCCACCTTACCAATAGAATATGATAGGTCTGATATTACTGCATCCGTCACCAATTATCCTCCTCCTGCAACTATCACCTTCTTAGCTACTTTATAGTTTAGCTTAAAGCCACTTTTAAGTGCAAATTCATAGTCCATAAAGAAGTTAGTACTCCCACTGTCAACCAATGCTACAACTTTCTTATCCTTCATCGATAACATCAGGGAAAATGTCATGGCATCAGAAGTTCCATTCACAGCATTTAATGAAATATGCATGAGTTGCTCAGGAGTGTCTTTTTGCTTATTCTCTTGGGGGCTACCAGAAGCAGTAACATAGCCGGCTTCAGGAGAACTTCCCTCTGAATTTTCTAGTTCTTCTTCTCTTCCATCTTCCAATGCAAGTGCCATCAACTTCTCCCTAACAGTAGTTTCATTCCCTTCCTTAGGAGCTAAGGCCAACAACCTCCTTTTCATCTTGCAGTTATGCTGAGGTGACCATGGTTCTTGGCAATGCCAACACTTGCTCTTATCCCTATTGTTCATTTGATTACTCTTATCTTTGGTCACAGCAAACTTGCTATTTCCATTAACATTGGTGTTGGGCTGATTTGAAGGAGTGAAGCTCTTAGTATTTACAGACTGCTCCAAATGTTTAGAGTACCAATAAGCTTCCAATAGACTCCTTGGTTGATAAAAAGTGACCTGGTATTTAATTGTGGGCTTCAATCCTCCAATGTAACAACTTAAGAAGAAAGCTTCCTAAAGGTAAGGTGATCCCTCTTCAAATAAGCCATGCATTCTTCAAATTTGTCTATATATTGATTCACAGACCCAAGCTGCTGAAGGTTCTGAAACCTGGATACCACCTCATGTGTACCCATTTCAGAGAACCTATCCAACAGCATTCTGCCAAGTTGAGCCCAACTAATGTGTTGCCATTGAATTCCCAAGCCTCCAAACCATAATTCTGCTTTTCCCACAAAATGAGCTATTGCCAGATTAACCCATTGCGTGTGGGGTGTACCAGTGATCTCAAAGAACTTTTCACAGTGCCTTAACCAGCCCAGAGGTTGTTCTCCACTAAATAATTGTAGTTCCAGTTTTGGTCCTCTGATAATAGCTTCTGCATACGGCTGGCCACCTCTTTCAGGGTACAAATGGAAGCTTCTGTCAATGGACTGATTATACATCTGGGTTGGATTCCTATTAGCAGTACCTCCTTCTGCATCTCTGGCTAGAGCTAAGTTTCCCACCATAGCATGAGGATCAATACCATAAGGATTAAAACCTTGATCCAATCCACTCCTTTCAAATCCCCTAGGTTTAGCCAATGCTTCATGATGAATAGGTACTATGGACTCTCTTGCATATGTGTAAATCAGCTCAAATCCACAACTCAAATGCACATGTCTATCTCCCAGATTCAGGCCTCCAGAAGATGTGATAACACTTGGCGCAAGAGTGGATACAAGAGTTGGGGTGGAATTTGGTATTACCTGTGCATTCAAAGCAGGTGAGTTACCCATATCAATAGGAGTCGCGATACTCATGCCTACACTTGCTTGGTTCAGATGCGATTGTAGAACATGACCAGTTCCAAGTGATAGCAGGAGCTGCTTGATCTCAGATATCTCACCCTTTAATGTAAGCATCTCTCCCTTCATCAATTTAAGTTCAGCAATATCTCCCCTGAATAGCTGGATCTCAAGATTCATGGCCCCTTCATCACTAGAACCCATCTCAACTTGCAATTTCTGAGCACGAGTTCTTACCATCCACCAGTCACCGAGGTCAGCTTAGGATCAACCCTCACCTTATGCCTCGATCAAATCCTCCGCCGCCTAGAACCGGAGATTGACCAAGGGATTTTACACGCAAACCTGTTGCGTAACCTGAGTCTGAATCCGATCCTCCACCGTTGTCCCCTGGTCTGAAATCGGTTGTTGTCGTCGGGATTTTACAAAGTGAATCGCAAGCAATCACTCCAACCTGCAACAGCAGCGCGATGCAGAACCAATTTCGAGGATGAGCAAGCTCTGATACCCTTGTCAAGCCCCTTAAGTTCAGGGACTCAACAATCGGAAGAAAGGATCACGGTATTGCAGAGAAAAACCCAAATCAGGAAGAATAGACGCCGATTTGCGGTGAGAGAAAGACAGTTAAAACCCTAGAACTAGAGGATAAACACTAGAGAGCAATTTCGACTTGTTATTTTCCTTCTCCATCCAATCCATATAACTGTTCACACAGCTCAGCAGAGTACAGATTACAGCCAACAAAAGTGAAAGTAAAAAGTAACAGTGAAATCTAAAAACGGTAAACTAACGAACGACATTTCCTCCATTCGGCTTCATGCCAGTTCCCAGCTAGAGGATTAAAAATGAGTGCCTGTGATCTTCTCATACCACTTCGCTGCTTCCTTCCCATTCTAACTGTCTGAGTATCAGAGAACTCCCTCAATTCTAAAAAGTTCAGTCCTGTCACACCCACACGGCAGATCCAAGCCCCCACGGTGCCACACCACAGATCCAAGCCCACCGTATTCCTGTGCCTCCACTACAGCTCCATGACTTCACCACCAACATCATTCGGTGGTTGATCCAGGAGGTGCGACGACTGTGGCACACTTTAGATCAAGTTCCCCAATGACTTCCTTATCAGAGCGGAAATATTGCTTTTGATTTTTGTACCAATTTACCTACGAAATATCTAAAGTAGCTTCTTTTACTCTCTATTTTGCTTCCCCAAAATCATCATATTTTGTACAAATTTCTTCTATTTTTTGCCTATAAAATTTATATAAGTTGTTTTTAAGTTTGTATGATTTTGCTTGCAAATATGCAAATATTTGCCTCTAATTGTACCAATTTGATTATGATATTTCTTCTCTCGGATATGATTTTGCATAACAGAGTGCCTATTCCACCTCGATTTGCTCAAGCAAAACCAGAAACAAACCAATTTTGTTGAGAGGAACAATACAGATTGCTCTAATTTTTATTCAAGGAACCGATGCATCTGATTTGCCTTCGCATGTTACTATTTGCTTTCACAATATAGTCTAATTTGCCTATATATTTAATATAATTACTTTTTTACATCTAGGTGAATAAAGGAAGAACAGATGGTCTTCCCATCCTCATGAGCACGTCTTGCTCCCTGCCTCAGCTTCTCTACGTTGCTTCCCTCCTTTGGCCTCATGAATCACTAATTACTAAAAATGGAATAGGTAGAGACTATCAGATAATATTTTACTAAAAATAGGTGTGTATGCTATATTACTATAGCATGCATTCTGGGAATATAGCCGTGTCCTTTTATATTCAAGGCACACTCAAATAGAGATTGGGTGGAGCCAAGACATTTAGCAAGAGTCACTCTTACAATAGAGGTTGGATGGAGGTGTGATGAAGAAAACTCTTACAATACAGATTGGATCGAGGTGTGATGAAGAAAGCTACTGCATCAACACCATCAGGAGAGGATGATGATGTGACAGAAGCTGATACATGGGGACAAAACTATTTTCCTTTCACCGGTTCATCTCCAAAACTGATTAGAATATTTCAAAACCGACTAAAATCTAAAAATTGCACGTGCATGATTTAGTCTTATAGCATGTATATCTATTTTGCTCCTGAAAGTATAAAAAATGCTTGCGAGTTTGAACCAATTGCTTTTCTGAAATTTACTTGCAGGAAAATTGTTCACAAAATTTTCTCATTATTTTATTGAAAATATGTAGCAACTAGATCTGATACTACCTTTGAATGGTTCTAATTTGTTTACTAATTTGTTGAACACCCAATCTGAATTATGTTAACTTGTTTCTTAAATTGCTCACGGATCAATTCTAATTTGCTTATGATTTTTTACAAAGTTGCTTACATAACTATATTTAAGGGACAGACGAACAAATGGATTATTTATTAAATGTTTTCTCTGTTTTTGCCACACAATAAAGTGGGTCACAGTTAAGTGTTCCAAGTCCTGGTGTAAAAAAGTCTAAAAATAGAATAAAATGCTCATGCTCAGATTATTTAAAAAAAAATAGGTGTGCATCACTACTCAGAAATCCACATTAGTGACCGGTAATAACCCTTATTAGTGATGGGTATTTTACACGTCACTCTTAGCACGTCACTAATGTGGACTTATCAGTGACGGATCTAGACCTATCACTAATGACCGACCCATCACTAATGACGGGTCTAGATCTGATCCATCACTAGACTCCACACTGACCCGTCACTAATATGTGTTTTAAAAACCAAAAAAAGGAAATAATTTTTTGTTTGAAAAAAATTTGACACCCGACCTAGCACCCGACATGTCACTGCTCAATCGATTGCACCGTACCATTCATAAGTCACGCAATTCTAGGACTGGAACTCACAACCTCAGAAGTGAGCTCCGTGCGTGTGACCCCTCTAACCATCTCATCTCTCATTCGTTGTTGAGTATAATAGCAAAATTAATCCTTTTGACATCTTCTGATTGAACATTTAAATGGCTATTTGAATATCTAAATTATCTTAAATGAAAATTTTGTCAACTACAAAGTTGTAGATCTCGCTGAGTTCTACAATATTCATATAAAGTTTGTCTTCATCCGACTTCATATGAAAAAGTTTGTGTCCAACAATGTAGTGTCTAGTAAAACAACCATAACTTTTGCATATGGAGCCTGATTTTGATGTTTGACCTCCATTTTCGAAGCTAAGCTAACGAGTAGATGCATAAAAAAAATACACGTCTTTAGACATATACCTTTCTTGACCCCTAAAAAAGGCTCGAAAGACCCTCGACGGGACCTCTTAAGTTTTTTGTCGAAAATTGACATTCTCCGATTTGCCTCGAAATTTTTGGAGACATAATGCTATATCTGAAAGTTAGTGCTGCGCAAACATTTCATCAACCCGAGTTACCAAACTCACGATAAAAATCTTTGAATTTGCAATTTTTAACTTTGTGACCCTATATGTATATTTTTCAATGATTCCTACTATTTTTACACTAGATCCAACACTTCAGTTTGTGGTCCTGTGTGTGGTTCATTCAACAGTTTTTATATATTTATTTTTTCATCTATATGGCTTCAAATAAAAAAGTGATCAACTACAAAGTTGTAGACCTTGACTCATTAGTGATGGACCTTTATGTGACCCGTCGCTAATGACTGGTTGGATCACAAGTCATAGCTGGTCGGGTAAAAAATTCATAACTTTTTTATACTAACTTAGATGAAAAAAAATTTATATGAAAATTGTAGCCCTCTCTTCAAATAAAAAAAAAGTGATCAACTACAAAGTTGTAGACCTACTATGACTAATGATCGTGCCCTCTCTACCCGTCACTAATGAGTATACTCTCTCTACCCGTCACTAATGACTCTATCATTAGTGACGAGCTTTGAGGTCACCCATTACTAATGAGTGTGTTCTCTCTACCCGTCATTAATGACTGCGTCATTAGTGACGGGATTTGAGGTGACCCGTCACTACTATCTTTAGTGATGGGTTGTTCCCTCGCCGTCGCTAATGACTTCTCATTAGTGACGGGTCTTGGCCGAGTCTCAACCCAAGTCACACATTAGTGATGGGTCATCATTTAACCCGTCACTAATAGTGCATTAGTGATGCGTACTAAACAGCCATCACTAATGATTTGTCTCCTTTGATTGTTTCTTACGTAGTGCATGCCAAAAGTCTAAAGAATGCACGTGCAGTTTTTAGATGTTTCTTTTTTAAAAAATTCTCTGAAAAAGGACTAGAAATTCTACATCATCTCATCTTGAGGAGGAGGATGAGATGGATGGACTGGACACGACCCTCAGTCACATATGCTATGATTTAACTGAGGTCCTCGATGAAGAGGGTTTAGATCAAATATGATACGATCTAAATACGGTGACTAGAAAGAAAAGGTCCAGTATTAGTAATAGTAAAGGGAAGGTTACTCGCCTTCTCAAGAATCCAAACACTCCATCCAAAGTAGTTCTATAATGAAAGGAATTTTTTAGCATAGCAGTGATCGAGGACATAGTAAAACAACAACACCTTGATTTTCTTGCAACCATGGAATCAGATAGAAGTAATTTTTGCTCTTCTACTCTTAATCATCTAAGTGGTGGTATGGATTATATGTGGCACTCTATTCCTCCAATACGTCAGTATTTTATATTGGTTCCATTGTAAAGGGAGATTTTTACTCAAATTTTCTCTTAGAGAACAAAGATGATGGGTTCACTAGGGCATTATACACAGTCTATAGACCGGTTCATGTGTGTAGTTTGGAATCTAACCCAATGATTATAGAGGGATTTAAATATCACGAGACGGTCTGAGGACAAGAATAATGATAAATTTGATCCTCGATGGTCCCGATTATTCAATGCTATCATCGAAACATTAGATCTATGGGAAATTGTGAAATGATCGAATGACCCAAGATGAGGGGGGTGAATTGAACTCTAATTATAAATACTTCTACCGAAAACTAAAACAAGTAACAATCTTATCCTAGATAAAATATAATGCAACTACATAAACAAGCTAGAGCAAGGCAACAAAACAAGCAAACAAAGACACTAAGCAAATTGTGGAATTAAAGCTTGCAAGAATGTAAATGCTCAAACTAAATGCAAAAAAAGTAGAAAGATGGAAAAGAGGACACCGATTTTTTCTGAGGTATTGAGGAGTTAGCACTCCCCCCTAGTCCTCATTGGACCATCCACAAAGGATATTGCTCCCCCTTGAGTTATCAAGACTCAAGTGCTCCCTCATGATTGTCACTTCTCCATCTCTGGATTGACGGGCATCAAACCAAGTATATCGCACTTCCCAAGGCCCCCACAAGAACTCCAAGAGCTTAGCGAGATAACTCCAATCACCTAAGATCGGCTAGGTGTTGCCAACCACCAAGAGTAACAAGCCAATAACTTTACTTGACCAAGATCAAGCATAAACTACAGCTAGATGCACACTTGCTACTCTCTATACACTAATGATGTCCTTAATCTTTCAATTGGGAATTTTGCAAATCACTTAAATACTCTCTCTTACTTCTTGATGACACACACAATGTATAGACTCCTTTGGGTTGCAAGAGATCAAAGTGAGACCGAGTAAGGGGGTATTTATAGGCTAGAGGTCCAAATCTAGCCGTTGCTCAACCGCCCACTTTTTCTATAAACGCCAGAAGGTTTGGCGTGCACCAGCTCACACACGTCGGAGCATCTACCGTACCTTTTTTAAACACTGCCAGTGCCAGCTGTTACCAGCCGTTACTATTCTAAGATGCTTCGGTGAAGTCTCCGTTATAAATGTCAGACCATCCGATGAGTATCATCGTGAAAAGCCATATGAGAAACCTTCTCTGCAAGAAATGCTCTGGTGAAATTATTTGGTGAACGCCGGACCATCCGGCATGCACACTCACTTTTTCAGTAGAAATTCTAGTTCTGTGTAAAAAGCTTTAGCGTGTTTCATCCTCAGTGTCAAACCATCCGGTGCGTTTATTTGAAGCACCTCTTCAGAGTCAAAACACTCTAGCGTATTCAACCTATAGAGCGCCGGACCATCCAGCATTGACTTGTACTTTTTCTAGCTACGCCACTACAAAAATGCTCCTATGTTAGAACCTTTTGTGTCACCGAACCATCTAGTGAACTCAAAGGATTTCTGACTTGAACCAACAAATGCTCCGGTGAGTTCAACATGTTGAATGCCGAACCATTCGGTGTAGGTATATTCTTCTAAACTCATCCAATTCAACCATTCTTGAGTTCTAACTTCTCAGCATCTCATTCATGGACTTTTATGAGCTACCTAGTGCTAGAATTTTATAAGTGTGCATCCAACCAAGTGTAGACTAACCTAGATCAAGCTACTACTCTTAGCCCCTCTTTATAGTACGATCAAAAGAATAAGAAAAGAGACCTATATTTCTCTAAGTGTCCTTCATCCCCTTGTTAGAACTAGGAGATCATTAATCTTGATGCACATGTCCTTTGATCATCCACAGAATCGCCTTAGGGACCAAGAATACCTAATCATCATTGTGACCTAAATTTTTTATACCCTTAAAAACACATTTCTTAGTCACAATGATACGATTATCATTAATCACTAAAATACTTACCACTTACCAAGGGACCTAGATGCTACAAATTGAAATGATTGGGAGACAATATGCATGGGCAAATGATCTAGTCCCCCCAACTTTTGAAAAGTTGGATCGTGTTCTAATGAGTACGGAGTGAGAATTGAAATATCCCAAGGTCATGGTTGAGGCACTTGATAGGTCCTGATCATATCATAGTCCATTATTACTCAATGCGGGGGTTGCCTTCCGTCATGATAAACAACCACTCTTTAAATTTGAATTAGGGTGGTTGATTCGTGATGGTTTTCATGAAATGGTAACCAACAAATGGCAATTAGAGAAGCAAGGTAATAATGTTATCAAAAGATGGCAGAATAAAATTAGAGCTCTGCGACAATACTTGTGGGGTTAGGCTAAACATACCTCGGGCATGCTCAAAACGGAGAAGAAATAGCTTACAATAATAATAAATGAGCTTGATAAGAAGGAAGAACATAATCCTTTAACGTCTAATGAGATAGCTTTGAAACATTACCTTAATGAAATGTTACCTCACATACTAAGAGAAGAAGAGCTCAAATGGTATCAACGAGCCAAAGTCCAAGAGCTACTAGAGGGAGATAATAATACTAAATATTTCCGGTTAGTAGCTAGTAGGAAACATAGGGAGAAGATAATTTATAAACTGGAATAAGAGGAGGGTGTTATTATTGGAGACGCCAACCGCACGAAATATATCACAAAATATTATAAGGGCTTGTTTGGCAAACCTGAGCATAATAATTTTGCAATTGATGAGTCAATAAGACATGATATTTCCCAAGTTTGTGATAGTGAAAATGAAATATGTACTGCACCTTTCAAGGAGGAAGAAATACGAAGGGCAATCTTCCAAATGGAGCATAATAAAGCTCCAGGCCTAGATGGTTTCCTGACTGAATTCTACCAAATCTTTTGGGAAGTCATTAAAAACTACCTCATGGATATGTTTAGAGACTTTCACTCAGGAGATTTCTCTCTCTTCAGCTTTAATTTTGGTGTGATTATGCTTCTCCCTAGAAAAAAATAATGCGTTAAAAATTCAAGAGTATATTCCTATATGCCTTCTCAATGTCAGCTTTAAAAATTTTACTAAAGCTATCACTAACCAAATAAATATTGTGGCTTCAAAAATAATTCATCCTACACAAACAGCCTTCATGCCTGGTCACAATATAATGGAATGGGTCATAATACTGCATGAGACCATCCATGAATTGCATAGGAAAAAGCAGAATGGGGTGATACTCAAGATTGACTTTAAAAAGTCATATGATAAAGTAAAATAGTCCTTCCTCCAACAGACTTTGAGAATGAAAGGATTTTCAGCACAATGGTGTGACTGTATCCAAAAAAATATTGTGTCTGGGGGCTTGTAGGAATTAAGGTCAGTGATGAAGTTGCACCTTATTTTCAAACTCTAAAAAACTTAGACAGGGTGATCCCCTCTCACCTATACTCTTCAATATTGTGGTACATATGCTAGCAGTATTAATATCAAGAGCTAAAGAGGATGGGCAGATCACTTAAGTTGTTCCACACCTATTGAATGATGGATTATCAATTCTGCAATACATAGATGATACTATCATCTTCATGGATCATGATCTCGAGAAGGCTAAAAATATGAAGCTCATACTTTGTGTGTCTGAACAACTCTCGGGCTTGAAGATAAACTTTTATAAGAGTGAACTCTTCTGTTATGGTGAGACTAAAGAATAGGAGGACCAATACGCCCAATTATTTGGATGTGATATTGGTTAGTTACCCTTTCGATACCTTGGTATTCTAATGATACACATGAAACTAAGGAATAGTGATTGGAGAGGGGTTGAAGAGAGGTTCGAGAGGAAATTAAGTATTTAGAAGGGGAAATTTATGTCTACAGGAGGCCGATTAGTACTCATAAACTCAGTCTTAAGTTGTCTTCTATTTTTCATGATATCATTCTTTGATGTTCCCCGAGGTGTGCTTAAAAGATTGGCAAGGAGATAACCACAAAAAGGAATATAGACTAGCTAAATGGAACATTCTATGCCAACCAAAAGACCAGGAAGGACTAGGCATTGTTGATCTCTTGGTTAAGAATATATGCCTCCTCAGCAAGTGGCTTCATCAGCTACTTAATGAGGCTGGGATTTGGCAAATAATACTTAGAAATAAATATCTCAATGGTAAAACACTCACCCAGGTGGAAGGAAAACCAGGTGATTCTCATTTCTGGTCAAAGCTCATGAAAAATAAAAACGACTTTCTCAAATGGGGTTCCTTCCAAGTTCACAATGGCTGCCAGAGTAGGTTCTGGAATGATAGATTGTTGGGTAATACTCCTCTAAACATGCAATATCCAACACTGTATAATGTGGTACGAAGGAAACAAACCGCATTGATGGATGTTATGCGGTCTTTACCACTAAACCTCTCCTTCCGCAGACCGATTGTAGGGGATAAATTAATTGCTTGGTAGCATGTGGTGTCACAAATAGCTTCTATTCAATTATGTAATGAGCAAGACATATTTAGGTAGGATTTGCATGCACATTGACTATTCTCAATTCAATCTATGTACAAGTAAATGATATCTTGACCCACCATTATCACTGTAAAATGTCTGTGGAAACTCAAGATTTCACTTAAGATCAAGGTTTCCTTATGGTACTTAGGTAGAGGTATTCTTTTGACCAAGAATAATCTGGTCAAAAGAAACTAGGATGGAAACCAAAAGTTTTGTTTTTGCAACTATAATGAAACCATTAATCACATTTTCTTTCAATGCCACTTTGCTAGAACCTATTGGCAAATTATCTCTATCGTCTTAGGTATTAAAAACCTAGCAGTACGGGCCATATTATGGGTAGTTGGCTAAGAGAAAAGGGAGCACGAACTAAGAACAAGATTTTAGTGGGGGTAGCTGCCATCTTTTGGTCAATATGATAATGCCGAAATGATATTGTGTTCAATTATACTATTAATATATCTTTAATATAGATAATTTTTAGAGGACCTATTGGTTATTATTTGGAGGTTGCTACAAAGAGATGATCAAAGGGAAGACTTTTTAAAGGCTGGCTAAGCTTTGTAGGTGGTGGCTATGAAAATATTTGTCAAGAATAGGTTATTGCTTAATTATAGAATATACGGATAATCCTTATATCGACCTTATATTTTTTCCTTTTAACTTTGGATCCTTTCAATCATCCGTGATGAGACTTTATGATAATGAATAAAAGGCTCTACGCATCAGATGATGAAAAAGCGAGAATTCGTTCTTTTATCTAAAAAATCTAATAGGGTGACAGAAATTGCCAACGCGCTTCTGCTGCAACGTTGGCACAATACAAATTAACACCCTGTTTAGGATGAGGAGTTGCAGATTTCTTATGTTATGGATTATTCAAACGATCCGTAACTGAGGTGAAAATTATGATATCCTCGTAGTTGAGCAGTGTAAAGTGGTTGGATCCTAAAAGAAATGCTACCAGTCCATTTCCGAGCCCTCCACCAACCTCTCTCTTCCAATCCATGCCCTTTTTCTCTTTCAATTGATGTATATCTTCATAATGTCCCTGGCCTAATATTTTTTATTTAAGAAAGTTTCTGAATGCGTTAATATGGCAACCGTGGTTGGATACAAGGATGGAAGAGAAGTATGCTCTAGCAGGCGTAGCGGTGTTCCCAATTAGGCTCCGCGTATAAGAAGCTGCATTTAGTCAAGCTCCGCGATGCTTGGTCCATGCCCAAGTGAAGTTGTGTTCCCAATTAGGCTCATCGTAGAGAGTAAGCCTTTCCCCTCTTAGATAATTCATGGATGGCTCATGCATGTAAAATATGGTATCTTCTGCATGTTTCTAGGAAACGGAATCACAATGCAAAGAAATATACTTTTCAAGTTCTCTTGGTTGACCATGTCAGCATCTACTCTTTGAGAGAACTTAGAGATAGAAAATTACAGGGCCCTTTCTATTTCGTTCCCTAGTAAAACTGGGTCTAGGAAACTTGGGAGTACCTTTATCACTGATTTTCCATTGTCAAGCGTCCAAAATCAGAGGTCTGAGCTCTAGGCAGCAGTGATCAAGCTAGTGATATTTCTGGTGTCATGCCATTGGCCTCTCATCGAGCCTTTGCTGACAGACCCTCGTGATGCGCGCCTTTGTACCTATCGCATCTCCTCAATGCTACGACGCGAACCCCGATGATGCGGTGATGCCCAACTCAACTGGTAGACGGCTGCATGGATGATGGATGGGAAGATTCAGTGCTGGGTGACCGTTTGGACCAGAAATTTTGAGATAGATCACAACTACGAAGGAGCTGAATCAAACTGACCATGGCTTATTGATATGAGCCCAGATGTAAGAAAACACCATTTTTTGGTAGATTATTACTGGGTTCACCATGCTTGTAATCATAAATTTATTTGACGAACCGCGCAAACGACTTGGGATTTACCTCCACCTAGAAACATAACCAATATGTTTGGAAATGGGCTATCCGGGATAAACTCAAAGCAAAATTAATTAACTGTGTTGAGGCTGCAGCTTATTGTTAATCAATATGGTTAAGTCGTAATTATATTATTTTTAACAAAGCTAAATATATTAGTTATATGCATATCACCTTATTTAGGGGTACACACTAGTTGCAATTCTAGTGTTCACTTCAGCTGGTTGTAAAAACGGCATGTCACACCTTGGAGTTAACTAAATTGGAAGATCTTTGTTAGGCATCGATGGCGGTTTAGTAACCAGCTATGTCTTGGTTGAGTTGTATTATTATGTCACTTTGCTGACTTTTGTTTCGGTCTTTTGTCTTGTGCTCCTTCATATATGTGATGAGACAATTTAATGATTATACATGTGTGCATCCCATGCATGATGCAGAGACTAGGATATCATTGTTTCATTATCTATCTGTACCTATACTAATCACAGACTTTGAGAAAAATCTCAAGTTAACCAAAGAAAAATAGAAACATCTATCTATCGATCATCGCGGGACTGGGTTATAACGGTCCTGATTAACATATCGATTTGTTAGAAATAAAGCACGACAGGATCGAACATGAGACACGATTTTTACGTGAAAAACCCTTTCGGGAAAAAAACCACGGGCGCCAATCGGCGATCTTCACTGTATCAGGGACGTGTATAATGCAGGGGATTACAATGAGCATCTTGGCTCTCCTTGTAGCTTACAAGATATATTTATAGGGGTGGACACATACGACTCTAGTCTAATACGGACTGTTCCAGAATATGGGCCGAATGCGTCCCTTGTCTGGCCCAACAAGAATTCGGATCACAATCCAACAAACTCCACCTTGAGACGAATTCCATCTTGTAGCAAATAAAAAATCATCAATAAACTCCCTTCAATAATAAATATCACCGACGCCAAAAGTCTCTGGAACTCAAACTGTAACACCAACTAAACTTGAGCATAGCTCAAATTTAGTAGCAGGAACTGTCTTCGTCATCATATCAGCAGGATTATCATGAGTGCTTATCTTGCATATTTTAATATCACCTTGAGCAATGATATCTCGAATATAATGATACCTCACATCAATGTGCTTTGTTCTTTCATGAAACATTTGATCCTTTGTAAGGCAAATAGCACTCTGACTGTCACAGAATATATTAATGCAAGAATTATCTCCACAAAGCTCAATACACAAACCTCTCAACCAAATAGCTTCTTTGCATGCTTCAGAAATAGCCATATATTCAGCTTCAATAGTTGATAAAGCAACAGTAGCCTGCAAACACGCTTTCCAACTAACAGCACAACCACCAACGGTGAAAACATAACCTGTGAGAGATCTCCTCTTATCCAAATCACCAGCATAATCTGAGTCAACATAACCAACAAGTCCATCTCCAGATTTTCCAAACTGCAAACAAGCATTAGAACTACCACGCAGATATCTGAAAATCCATTGAACAGCTTTCCAATGCTCTTTGCCAGGATTAGCCATGAATCTACTAACAACACTCAGTGCATGAGATAAATCAGGACGAGAGCAGACCATGGCATACATAAGTGAACCAACTGCACTAGAATATAGAACTCTAGACATGTACTCAATATCATACTCTGACTCAGGACGTAAAGCTGAAGATAATTTAAAATGAGTAGCTAATGGAGTACTCACTGGTTTTGCATCATACATATTAAAACAACGAAGGACCTTCTCAATATAACCTTGCTGACTAAGATATAACTTGTCAGATTTCCTATCTCTAATGATCTCCATACCAAGAATTTTCTTTGCTGCACCTAAATCCTTCATCTCAAATTCATTACTCAACTGTGATTTCAATTTGGCTATTTCTGATTTATCCTTTGCAGCAATCAACATATCATCGACATAGAGAAGCAAATAAATAGCTGAACCACCAACAGTCTTCAAATAGACACAGCTATCATAATCAGAACGCTTAAAACCATTAGAGAGCATAAAGGAGTCAAACCTCTTGTACCACTGTCTAAGAGACTGCTTCAAACCATAAAGAGATTTCTTTAATTTACAGACAAATTCTTCTTTTCCAGGAATAACAAAACCTTCAGGTTGATCCATATAAATGTCTTCATCTAACTCCCCATGTAAAAATGCAGTTTTAACATCTAATTTCTCAAGTTCATAATCACGCATAGCAACAATACTGAGTAAAGTGCGAATAGAACTATGCTTCACAACAGGGGAGAAGACGTCATTATAATCAATACCTGGAATCTGGCTATAACCTTTAGCAACCAACCTTGCTTTATACCTTGCTGCTTCATTAGAAGAAATACCCTCCTTTCTTTTGAAAATCCATTTGCAACGAACAGGCTTCTTCTCTTTTGGCAATTTGACTAAATCCCAAGTACCATTCTTTTCAAGTGACTCCATCTCATCTTGCATTGCAATCATCCAATTATTATAATCAGCAGAAGTAATAGCCTCATTGTAATTAGAAGGTTCTGCATTACTTTCAACTTCTTCTGCACAACTCAGAGCATAAGCAGCAATATTACACTCCTCAATTAACCTCTTGGGTGGATTAATTTGCCTTCTAAGCCTATCAACTGCAATGGAATGTTGTGTAGGCTACACAACGGATGAAGAATGTGGAACACTAGATGAATCATGATCAATAAATAAATTTTCAGCAATAGGTGTATCTTGGACAACGGTATCTGGTGTACTTTCTGCGTTAATAAAATGCTCCACCTGCACGCTAGAACTCTATTGACTCTGAACAGGAGCATTTGGCAATATAGCAGATTCATTAAAGACATCATTCCTGCTAATCACCACCTTTTGTGTTGCAGGATTCCACAATTTATAACCTTTAACACCAGATTTATAACCAAGAAAGATGCATTTAACAGCTCTAGGCTCCAATTTACCATTATCAACATGAGCATAAGCAGGACAACCAAAAACTCTCAATTCTGAATAATTAGCTGGAGAACCAGACCATACCTCAATTGGAGTTTTCTTATCAATGGCAATGTTAGGTGATCGATTAATAAGATAGCAAGCAGTGGAAGCGGCTTCAGCCCAAAAACGTCTATGCATACCTGCATTAGACAACATGCAACGGGCCCTCAAGATGATAGTTCTGTTTATACGTTCAGCTACACCGTTTTGTTGTGGAGTGCCAGGAACAGTGTAGTGCCTCATAATGCCTTCAGACTTACAATATGAATCAAATTCATCAGAACAAAATTCCATCCCATTATCAGTGCGAAGCTTCTTTACCTTCTTTTCAGTTTGTCTTTCAACCATAACATCCCACTCTTTAAATGCTTTAAATGCTTCTGATTTATGTTTCAAGAAATAAGGCCAAACTCTTCTCGAGTAATCATCAATAATAGTTAACATATAACGAGAACCACCTAGTGAAGACCTACGAGATGGTCCCTATAAATCAGAATGCACATAATCAAGAATACCTTCTGTTGTATGAACTGAAGTGTTGAATTTCACCCTCTTATGCTTGCCAAAAATACAATGCTCACAAAATTTTAGCTTGCCAATACTATGTCCATCAAGAAGACCTCTCTTGCTCAATGCTGCCAAACCAAGTTCACTCATATGCCCAAGATGCATATGCCAAAGATTAGTAGCATCAGAATCTGATAATGAATGTGAACTTACAACGGCATCACATGTGATTGTAGTGCCTCGGAGATGATATAAATTGGCAGATTTTAAATCACCTTTCATTATAATAAGAGAACATTTTTTCACCTTCAAAATACCATCTCCACCTGACCAATCATACCCTTTTATTATCAAGAGTACTCAAAGAAATAAGGTTCCTTTTCATACCTAGAACGTGCCTCACATCTGTCAAGGTTCTAACAATACCATCATGCATCTTTATCATAATTGATCCAATTCCAACAATTGGACGTGGATTGTCATCACCCATCCTAACAGAACCAGCATCTTGAACAGAATTATAAGTGGTGAACCAATCTCTATGTATGCATATATGAAAAGACGCAGCAGAGTCAATAATCCATTCATCACCACTATTAGCACATCCAGCAAAAGCAACGAGAGTCTCTCCATCAGAACTATTATCAGAAGCAGCAACAGATGTTTTACCTTCTTCAATAGATTTACCTTTCCTCTTTTCTTTATTCTTCAACTTGTAACATTCAGATATGTTATGATTATTTTTCTTGCAATACCTGCAGAATTTTTCTTTGCCTCTGGACTTTGACCGACTCCTGTAACCGTTCGAACTTTTATCTCTTTGGCTATTATGCGAATTCTTCTCCTTTGTCCTACCACATACAATCAAACCTTCTCCATTGAAAGTAGAGCCATCAGTAGACATCATATGTTTCATCTTTTCCTTGGCATGCAATGCCTCATAAACTTCTTTCAAAGTTAGCGTATCATGACTGTATAATATGGTATCTCTGAAGTTTGCAAAAGAGGTAGGTAATGAGCACAAAAGAATAAGATTCAAATCTTCATCATCATATTTTACCTCCATAGACTGTAGGTCAGCAACGATCTCCTTAAAGACCGAAAGATGATTCATCACAGAACCACCCTCCTGTAATTTGTGCGTGAATAACTTCATCTTCAGATGCATTTTACTGGTCAGATTCTTAGACATGCAGATCGATTCCAGCTTTAGCCATAAAGCAGCAGCAGTTTTCTCCTGCAAAACTTCCTGCAAAATATTGTTTGATAAATGAAGATGAATTTGTGACAAAGCCTTACGATCATTTCTCTTTTCTTCATCGGACCAAAACTTTTGATCTTTGTTTCCAAAATTATTAAGCGCATCATCCAGATCAGTGTGCGCAAGAATAGCCCGCATCTTTACTTGCCATAAAGAAAATCTTGTATCATGATCTAGCAGCGGAATATCATATTTCATAGAAGCCATGACGAAGAATAATCAGGAACAAAATAGCTTGCAGCCTCTCTGGTACAGCCCTGTGTGCACGAAGCAAAAAAAAAACGCAGAAGTCCTGGTACTCTTTGTGTACGTGCAGCAATTAAACAGCAAAGCTCTGGTAGACTTTCTCGGGTGCACGTAGCAAAGATGCCAAGTTTTAGAGAGAGCGCCTTTGTATCCTCGGGACTTGAACCTCCCTTTTTTTTTTCTTCACTTGAGAGAGCACAGGATCAGCTTCCTTCTCTCCACGTGAGAGAGCGTGGGCCCTGGCTGATGATGGCCTGGTTTTGTGACAGATCTGTGGCACGCTGCACGAAGTACGACGTAGCTCCCAAAGCTTGAGTGCAGAAAATCCGGTGATATGCAGTAGGGGAGGAGGTGACCGGCCTAGACGAAGTCGTATGGCGCGATAGAGACCGGCAACGGCTGGATCCTAGCGGCTCACGAACGAGCGCACGCAACGGGGCCGCAGAAGAACCGAGCGAGAAGTGCAGCGTGAAATCTGCAGGAACTGGTGGTGCGCTACGATGACAGATCTCGACGCAGAGCGGCGGATTCAGCGAGACGAAGGCAATGTAGATCGGACCGAGACGATGAACTCGAAGGTGACGAAAACCGATCTGTTTTTTTTTTATTCGTATTCTCGTGTATGCAATTCGGCTCTGGTACCACTTGTTAGAAATAAAGCACGACAGGATCGTACATGAAACACGATTTTTACATGGAAAATCTTTTCGGGAAAAAAAACCACGGACGCCAATCGACGATCTTCACTGTATCAGGGATGTGTATAATGCAGGGGATTATAATGAGCATCTTGGCTCTCCTTGCAGCTTACAAGATATATTTATAGGGGTGGACACATACAACTCTAGTCTAATACGGACTATTCCGGAATATAGGCCGAAGACGTCCCTTGTCTGGTCCAACAAAAATTCGGATCACAATCCAACACGATCCTCGAGCTAGCTGTGCCGTGGGATCAAAATATAACGGTTCAAATGAAAGATATGTCAACCAATATATCTCCTTGAGAAACATAAAGAATCCCATGGACCACCTATGAGTCCACTATGTGAAAAAATGTCATAGATGATAAGTGGTAACTGTCATTAGTGATGAGTCCTGCATTTGTTACTCCAAACATATCACTGATAAGTCATCATTGATGATTGATGACGGGTTAAGACCCGTCACCAATTCAGTCACAGGTGATGGGTTACAAATCGATATATCACATATGAAGATCATAAGTGATAGGTCGTAATAGTTACCCGTTATTTATGATCGAACATAAGTGATGATGGATCGTAACAGTGACCTGTCACTTATGATTTTTTATATTTTTTACTAGAAAAAGTTTAAAAAATATATATTTTCACGCGAACCACCCAACATAGAGGTCCATCACATATGCTCCACAGGCCATACTATTTTCAAACCGCTTTTAGTCTTTGCGCTTTGTGGGAATCGAACCCGCAATCTCCCCTCATGCACGTATTCCCTTACCACCTTAGCTATCATGTCGTTGTGATAGGAGGCGGATATTTTATCCTTTTAACCTTTGTGACGAAGATCATAGGTGTGTGATCCGTCACCTAATAATCATTAGGTGATAGTACACTGTTATGACTCGTCACCTATGACCATATTACCTAATAGGTGATCTGGAGCGTCTTCAATAAAACGGGTATAAATTTATATACGGACTCTGATTTTGAAATTTTTTACTCTATGGACATCTACAGAAAAAAGTTACATCTGGTTCCCCCGATCTCATCAGGTTCGACAAATTTTTTGAGACTAAAAACGGTCTGGAAGATTGAGTTCTTGCGTTTTAAGTTTCTGCACCATTTTCGGAACTTGTGTTTGTGTCCATAGCCACCACCCCTTATATCAAACTTGAGCAGATATATATAATTATTCATATTCTAGTGCTGTTGAGGTAAGAAAAAATAAGAGAAAAATAAAATAATTATAGCATCATGCTATGTACATATTTACTCTATAAGAAAAAAAATTAAGTAAGTTGTAATAGGAAACAACTACTAATATACTTAATGATTGATTAATTAAAATTCTTTCCTATGCTCTATTTTATTAAACTTATGATTACTGATGGATTACAATTTGACCCGTCTCAAATGACTCTCTAAACTGACCTATCACGGGTGAGTTGGTCATTAGTGACGGATCACAAATTGACCTGACACTTATGACTAACATAGGATGACCTGTCACTTATGACGGTTTAGGATGATCAGTCACTTATAACTAGTAATAAGTGACGGATCACAACTACGACCCATCACTATTATCATAAGTGACAGATCGTATTACGATCAGTAACTAATTTTGTGTCTCTTCTATCTATTTTCACTTAGTGGTCTTCAATCTCATCTCGATTAAGTTAGAGAGTGTAGGCTTGACTCAAGTAAATAAGTTTAGTAAGGACTATATGGCATAAGCTTCTGTCATAAGCTGTGATCAAGAAAAAACGGTGAAGTTCACATGAGCTCAATCCAAAATGAACTACGCATTAAGCTTCACTTGTTAACCTCAATGAGCTTTGGTGCAAACACAAGCTATCCTCGTTTAATATTGAAGCCAAGTTCCAATCGAGCTAGCGTGGAGCCAAGCCGTTTAGCAACAGTCACTCTCAATACAGGTGTCATGGAGGTTTGAAAGACGGCTACGGCATGAACACGGTAAGCAGAGGAAGAGGATGTGACATAAGCGGATACATGTTGAAAAATTGTACCCCTTTTGCTGATTTTTCTCTTAAAAAGGCTAGAAATTCCACGTCATCTAAAATAGGTGACCTATCAAAACTTCGCACGTGGTCGTGCACCTAGTTTCCACGTTGCACTATAATAAAATAGGTTATCCGTACCGTTCCATCAGTGCCGACTAAACATAAACTGGTACTAATGAAGCATCAATACCGGTTCGTAATATTCTGAGCTTGATCTATGATTGAGTCATGTTGAACCAGTACTGATACTCATTATCGGTGCTGATTCGTAAATATAGACCAGCACTGATAATTTCGTTAGTAGGACCGGTAGTGATGTTTGAGCCGGACTCGAAATTTTTTGGAGGTAAAATGAACAAGTTCCGCGTATGAGCATGAGCTCATAGCTTAGCATTATCTCCTCACCCCTCCTGCCGCGCTGCTCTCTCATCGTGCTCAGAGCTCAGCCTTATCATCACCTCACCCCTCCTACCGTGTTGCTCTCTCGTTCACATCCAAATCTCTCCCTCCCTCCCTCTCTCCATTCAGGTTGTTGTGGATTTGTGTGCTGCGTGCATCCATAGTTTGATTAATTAGTTTCTTCTTCCTCTTCTCCAGTGCTCAAGATCAACATCACCGGACTTGTTGGGGGTTCAATCGAGCTCCCATGCCCCGCTCCAAGTCTGTAACTGGGCTACGCAGATTGAGGATGTCTTGTAGCAGTCACCATTGCTGAGCTTATCCTGCAAAGATTTGATTTTTCTCTCCCTCCCTCTCTCTCCATTCAGATTGTTGTGGATTTGTGTGATGCGTGCATCCATGGTTTGATTAATTAGTTTATTCTTCCTCTTCTCCAGTGCTAATGATCAACATCAGCGAGGAAAGCATCGGTCTTATCACTCTATCTCTATCTAGATCTCTCGATTCTGAGCGTGGGGAGGGACAAATTCATCGAGGAAGGCATCGGTTTTACTGGCCATCCGCTTGAGCATACGTTCGAGCAGATCTTGGTGGCGTTGGATAGCGTCATGGACCATGAGCGGATCTGTCTGACACACAAGTTGCTTGTTCTATTACGTGCTAAGTAGTGTGTTATTACGTTTATGTGAATTGGAATGGTGTTGGTGTGGCTATGATAAAATAGATTGAATTGGAGCGATGTGGTTCTATTGTGTGGTAAGGTACCGACTGAACTACTATAAACAGATTGAATTGGAACATATGGTTATGTCGATGCGAGCTTTTTTTTTTTTGGCTATGTAATATGCATCAGTGCTGGTCGGGAATAAGGACCGGCACTGATAGTGCCAAGATCAGTGTCGGTTCCTAATAGGAACCTACACCGATAATGCTGGTATCAGTGCCGCTTTTCTCTTAGGAACTGGCACTGATACTGATTATCAGTGCTAAGTAATCAGTGCTGGTTCAAAAACCGTTACTGATGATGTTTTTGAGCCGGCACTGATGACTATTTATGTAGTAGTATTGGCACAATACCAACTTTGTTTAAGACAAAGAGGTTATTTGACCAGATTTTGTAAGTTGAGGGTTATTCAAACAATCTGTAGCTGGGGTAGAATTTGTTCTTTCCTTATAGTTGAGTAGGGTAAAATGATTTGATCCTAGAAGAAATACTATCAGTCATTCCGTTTCCTCCACTGCCCTCTCAATTCCAATTAATGACATATCTCTTTCAATTGATGTACACCTTATGCTTGATCGAAATTAATGAAGTCGATCTGGCTTACCTATACCAGTAGAAGGTCTATGAGACTGTGCATACAATTACGCCTCTTACAAGAGCTTGAGATGCATCCATCGACACAAGGATACCACAAAAGCAGCCAAAACAAGGACTCGTCGAGATGAACCCACCAAGGCACACACAAAACCATTTATTGCACAAGAACCAACTTCGCACCGGATGAGAAACCACCAGCAAGACAAGCTCATATATATTTTAGTGATGCTAATTTTTTAAATCAATTTGGCACTGCGGTTTCTCGAATGGCATATATGCGAGGCCACCTAACTCGGTGCCACTGTGTGACTAACAAGCTCTCTCATTTCCATCATTGACTGATCATAAAACTTCCCCTGCTACAGATTCAGTATTTGTTTCATAGCAAATGCCCTGACCAACCATTGCCTATATATACAACTAACCATCACTCGGATTCAGTCAGAATTATTTGGTAGCTATCAAATGTCATATGTACCAATGGATATAATCTCCATCTATCACTCTGTTCTACAAGCATCGTACTGTTCCACATCCTCGAGCCACATAGAGGCAAAGAATAGATCCACATGAATTTTAGATATGCAAATAAAATGTGCCAATTATATCCATGAGGGATTGGTAGGTATAAGGAAAATAACAAGCAGTGCAATGTTTAAGGAAGCTTGATGGACACGCAGTACGTGCACCCCAGTGGCATCCACCCTCCAGTAGCTCGTGACAGCATCATCACGTCTCCGCAGTTACCGCTTGTATAGCAACTCTACCTTCCGTATCAGGTCTGAGATGGTCTGGCGGATGGTGTTGTGCTGCTGCATAAGACAGTTCAAGCAAGGTGGCAAGATGGACCATGCTGCTGCATTGCATAAGCATACTGTGTGGTCAGGGGGTGTGTAGCTGAGACATATTCACCATGCTGGATTGTTCTGTACACTCTAGTTTCACTCTGCCGCTGTTGATGCATGCTTACAACAGGTATTAAAATTTCAAAATTTTCGAGGGAACAAAATATCTAATTTTATAATTTTATTTCACTGACATGTAAGACCCACAGAGCAGAGGATGAAAAATGACCGAATTTTCACCGAAATTTCACAAATTTTGGTCTTTTCGCTGGTAAACGAAAAAAATGTAAAACGAAATTGAAATCCCTAGCTACAGTTACTTGAGTGATATGCACTACCACAGGAACAATGAAAACAGATGAAGTATCATAGATGGTTTCTTAGGACCCGTCACTAACAAAATACGCATAGACATTTGCTAAGATATATGTTTCTGTAACATGACCTCCATTTGGATGTGCAAAGAGCCACAGACGGCTTTTACAAATACGTCTGTGTCTCTCTGATAGACATAGACAGGTTTCAGGAATACTCGTCTGTAACATTGTCACAGATGGTTTCTTCTAAAATCTGTATGTGTCTTTCTGATAGACACAGATGGATGATAATGATAAACTGTATGTACTTAAAAACCATCTTTACAAAGGTGAACATATATGCGGTTTATTCTAATAACCATATGTGTTCCTTAATTATTGGTCTTAAGACAATACCCTTTGGAATGAGTTTTTCAGATAGAGGCATGTGCGAGTCTTCAGACAGCGGGCTGAGCTTCCTCTGCGATGTGATTTATTTAGAGCTGCCTCTGCAGCATGAGCTTTCTCTGTTCAAATCACTAGAGGTCAATATTTACCTTCTTTAGCTCTAAATTGGTATATTTATAGAACCATAGTTTCAAAATATTTGATTTTTTGTTCAAGATTTCGTATATATTCATATGTTGTCTTTTTCTAGATCAGAACCATTGCCTCAAAATTTTGCACTTAAAACAATTCTCTATATTGAATATTTAATAACTGTTATATTTTGGAAATCTTAGATGGCTGATCGAAGTTGGATGTACCTAAAGAATCATATTTGTGACGAGTTTCTTAATTGCATATGGATTCATGTGTGCTGCTGAGGCGGATATGTTGAACAAGAAAGTGAAATTTATGTCTTATCCATGCATTGATTTCAAAAATAAGATAAGTTTCCAAAGTCACATAATATATATGCACGCTTGATTGTGGATTCAACACGGAGCTATATATGTTGGACCAAGCATGGAGAAGGCGGCGTGAATGACCCTGATGGTGATATGCATGAAGAAGGAGTCCATGAGTGTGATGTATATGAAGTTATCCCTAATAGTGAAGTCGAAGATATTGTTGATGACTTCATGGACCGAGGTGATGATATTCTTGAAAAATTGGAACAGATGTTCCGCAATGCCGAGGGTTATGATGAATACAATGGTAGAGAATTTGCTAGCTTTCAAGAATTTATGTGGTAGTCGAAGGAACCTTTATATCCGGGCTGTGAGGAGCAATACACGTTGTTGCATGTGGTACTCCCACTTTTGAAATTGCTGGGTGGTCTGATAAGATTTTCACAACATTGTTACATCTGTGAGCAGCATTGCTTCCCATCGAGAATATGTTGCCTACATCCATGTATGAAGCAAAGAAAATAATTTATCTCTTGGGATTGGAAGTGGAAAGAATTCATACTTGCAAGCAAGATTGCATTATTTATCATGGAGAGTATGCAAACTTGCATGAGTGCCCTGTATGTGAAACCCCTCAATACAAGCGTCAAAATGACGTGGAACTACATATACACAAATGGTTATTCAAGAAAATCCATCTGTGAGACTTGTCAAATTAACATTTGTGCAGCGATATTACAGACGCAATTGTTTTTTGGACCCGTCTGTGTGTAGCTATATTACAGACGGAGTGTTATCCGTCTATCACAAGCTCGATAACATAAACAATTTTGCACAAACCGAAATCAAACCTATATGTGATAGGGTTTGGAAACCATCAATGATAACCCATTCTGAGGTAATGATAATACCCACGCTTGGTTCACAACACAAATAAAAATATTATCGAACTTAGTCACCTATAATTTATCATATGAATGAAACAAAACTAACCGCACTGCAAAAAAATACATATGTGCCATGTTTACTCAATAAATGTATATAGATTCTTTTCTTCACTGCAACAGCAGGCTGCAAATACAGAAACACCAAACCACTCAAGGCGAGGCATGTGTCTACCAACATGCGTCATCATCCAAGTAGGAGGTGAAAAAAATTGAAGTAATGAATATGTTGGAAAGGTTTAATCACTATCACAGAATCATTGAAAGCAAAAGATATGTCACAGACAGTTTTTTAGGACCCGTCACATATAAAAATATCCCCAGACAGTTGCTAAGATAGACATGTCTGTAACAGGACAAACATCTAGGTGTGAAGAAACTCACAGACAGTTTTTATAAATCTGTTTGTTTCTATCGTACAGGCACAAAAGCCATTTAGAAAAATTCGTCTGTGATATTTTCACAAATGGTTTCTTATAATATCCGTATGTGTCTAGTCGATAGACATAGACGGGTTTTATAAACATCCATCTGTATTTAAAGACTCGTGAACATTTTCAAATTTGACTGCTAGTCTCCCTTGGGTCTTGACTTCCCACACACACAACCCGCTTATCTCCCTAGGGTCTTTTGGCTTCCCACACACACAAGCCCTCATCTCCCCTCAATATAAAGCGACGAGGAGTGTTCTTCTTTTTCACTCATCATATTCAAGTGTTTCGTTGCACTGAGAAGCATCCTCACTCGCCATCAGTGTCAGAGAAGTGATGATGAGGACATCACTCTTTCGGATACACACACACCGAGTATTCCTCCAACAATATGTCCATTGACACGAGCTCGTGCACGTCAACTAAATCATGAGGTGAGCTCGTTGCTTAGTGTTACTTTATACTTTGATGAAGATGGGATGCTACTGAATAATTGTGATGTATTGCTACTTAGGAACACGGGAGAAGAACAGCATGGGCGCCCAAGCCAAGGTGGAGGCCCAATCCAGTTTGAGTCCGTTTCGGAGTCCAGGATCAGTCCGCACTAAAATCATCGCCCAGGACGCATACGGACTCCGTTTTTGACGTTCTACACATGGTTGGAAAGATAAGGAGATAAGCTTTCCAACGGGACTGGTCCCATGTCCAAATTCTTTGTGAGTCAACAGGAATCATCAAAACAAGTGGACGTCCAGAATCTATCAGGGTGCTGCGCCACCATCTTTTGGGCCGTTGGGCCGTGTAACGTGTTGGAGTCCATTAGGGACACGTCCAGGGGTCCTTGGCCGACCCTAGTCTTTTATATACAGTAGCCACCGCCCTAATTAGGGTTGAGTTTTGCTTAGATATTGATCTACACACAGTTGTGAGATTTTCGCTCTTGTTCCGGACCGACTAGGCCGCCGCAAGTGTTTGTGGAACCCCGACTTCGAGTGCTTGAATTCAATTCGTAATATTTCAGATTGCATCTTCTACGTTCTTGCTTGTGTTCTCGGTACGCTTGCAGGGATTGAGCCTTCTTGGCGATGTCAACCGCGCGACACGGTTGATAACCATCGGAGTTGTGGTGTAGTGATTGCAAGGGAGACGATCTGTTCGGGTCGAAGCCTTTGGATCATTAACGTCGAGTTCTCCACCCACCGACTTATCGCTACCTATCGGAAGATCAGGTCAACAGTACTCATCAAGTGAGATGTCGACGGGGGTCGAATCCCTTTCACTGCACCGAGGTGAGTATCATATGGTTCCATTCATGGATTAGTTAGAGTTTGTTACATTTACATTGCTTCAATCTGTACAACTGATGGCACTATCTTGTTTCGGTTGTAGATTTGTAATGGCGCAATTCACAGCAATCAGGAGGTAGCAGAATGGGGTTGTCCCTGTGGCAGCTGCGACAGTACGAGTGATTGGCGTCGACTTCGTCCCAGTTGACTTCATCTTTTTCACTACTGTGAAGGCCCCCTCTGTCGACCCTGTGTATGTCGACAACCACATCCTCTATTTTATTCTACCGAATGGAAATTTCTCCATTGCTGTTTGTCGGAATAGAGACATTTTCGTCAACTGCAAGATAGGCTTGAATGCTCATTTCTTGTTGAACCATGGCTAGCAGTTTGTCAGCAATGTAGTCTAGTTCTAGCTCATGATTTTCACCCTTTTGGAATATGGTGTCGATCGACCAATGATGTATAGCTAGCTAGATTTATTTGTTCTAAACAATGTGTGATATGTATCTGTGTGATATTCTTAATCTCTGTGATATGTAAATGCATGTGTATTTGTGTTCTGAATAATATGTCAATGTGTTTAATTTGTAAATTATAAGTGTATATCTGTGTGACCCTTTCCCTCTTATAAGCAAATTTGCCACCTAGGAAGCAAATTTGCTTATGGAGGGAAAGGGAGACACATATTTTTTTTTTCTTTTTGGCAATTTATTGGGTACCATCGCAAAAATCACAAAAGTTGGAAAATATCATCGGTGTGAGGATGACATATGAACCCACCGATGATATTTTCCAATATTAGCACTTTTACGATGGTATCCACCTAATTTTGCTTTTTTTTTTATAAAAGTCTATTTGTGGCTCTTAGTACTCACAGACGGGTTTAAACAAACATCGTCTGTGACTCTTACTACACACAGACGGTTATCTAGAAAATCCATCTGTGTGTAAGTGTATTGTAGACGATTCTGAAACTACCTGTAACAAGGTCGATCGTGGACATTTTTGTAGAGACGGAACATATAACTATAGGTGATACAGTTTAAAATCTGTATGTAATAACACATTCTAGGGTAGTGTATTTCTTCGTCACAAACCAGTCCAGTGATTCATCAACACGTACCCAGGTTCAATTGTCTACCCTATCAACATTGCCCTATCTCCATGAAGTCTTGAAATTTCTTAATTTATTTATGCGGAAGTTCCTTAAATTCTGCTGATTTTGTTTTGTGCTGTTAGTCATTGTTGTAAGTAATGCGATATTAACATGAGCAAGTAGTTCCAGCAAAACCCATTTAATACAAAACTGATGTAACAATCTATTGCATACAAATTTGACATATACATAACTATCTCAACCATAGCCAGCATTTGATCTCTCCTCAACATTGATAGCAGCAGTGAACTCATTAAGAGTCAGTCGTTACTTCAAGTGTCGATATGCAGTGACAAAGTCACGCCAAGAATGAAGCAATTTGGCTAGGATGACATTAATCTGAAAACCTTCTGGAAGAGTACTCCCGTACTAACCCAAGTCACGTACAAGGAGCTGTAGTTCATGGATTTGCTCTACAATAGGTCTACCCTCAACCATTTGGTAGTTCAGATAGCTTGATGTAGTAAAGGATTCATTCGCATTATCACTTTCAATATATTTTTCATTGAGCCCCTCCTAGACTTTTCGTGCCTCCATGAAATTCACATATACGTCGAATAGCCGGTTTGACAGGATAGCTTAGATAAGCGTTGTTGTTGAATGGTTCGCCTTTTCCTAATGGGCCCTCAACGTCGTAAGTCGTGATCTTTCGATCTCGTCGGTCACATCTACCCCAGGAGGGGTGGGTACCTCTTTATTGATGACCCAGAATAAACCAAGCTCAATCAACTAGAGCTTTGCCCTAGTCTACCAGCGCTTAAAGCTAGTGCTATCAAACACCTCCGGCTTAATCGCATCTGAAGACGATGAAGCCATTGGAACATCAATTAGATTTCTATATTGTTGTAAATAATGTGATATTAACATGAGCAAGTAATTCCAGCAAAAACCATTTAATACAAAACTGAATGTAATAATCTATTGCATACAGAACTGACATATACATAAGTATCTCAAGCATATTACAGAGTGTAGCTGCTGTCAAGGTAGCAATGTATCGAACTAACATGTACAAAAGATAAAACTAAAACAACTAGCATAATGCTCAAGTTGATATTAGCCATTCGTGCTCTCATATGACGAGCTACTGGAGTTTAAACCTTAACCATCACGCCACAAGCTGTTGGTCTGCTAAAGATTTCTATCTTAACAACACTAGGTCTAGAAACAATCACAAGTTGAAGTAGACAATATTCTAAGCAAATAAGGTCTTGAACTTGACCTTCTTAAATCATGCTTATAAGTATCAAGAATTTATTACTCAAAGTAAATTGCTAACCAAGGGCAAAGTACTACATAAAAGTACTGTTTGTCCAAACAAAAATCGGTTTCCGTACTTGCAGTACTACACAACTCTATTAGAAATGGCTAATAGAATGCGTAAAGGACTAAAACAAGTTCCGAACAGAAAGACTTAATCAGCAAGTTCTAATCAAAGGTTAACCCTTAATACTTTCTAGCATAATTGGAAAAAACTAATGATCAGACTGCTAGTTTAAGACCAAATTTGCAGCTGCAATCATCCAGTTCAATTTCAATAGACCTATGTTTATCATCTAGCTTACAACACTAGCAACAAATTGTATGAAGAATTTGTCCAGAATACTCACTAAGGAACAAGCACCGGCTGTTCAGAAGGCAGAGCAAAGCATGGCGAAGTTGATGTTGTCCTAGAAATCCAATTATGGCCGCTTGTGCTGTGGTCTGGTTGGTAAGAAAGACGGAGATACAATGCTCCTCCCGAAAAATGAAGTATACAGTGATGCAGAATCAAGCCTCGGATGCAGCTTATCGACGATTTATAAACTATCGATCTAACGAACTTGTTAAAAAAATAAAAGATGCTTTGAGTAGACGAACTACAAGAGAATATATGGGATTTTTATACAGATTCGAACCTTTCTAAGGATAATAACACTATATTATGTTTGTCTTCTATTAATCTGAACTTGTTAATATTTATCTTGTATTGATCTAAACCTGTTACAAGAGAGTACGTAGCTAGCTTAGATGGATAAAACTAGTTGACGATTTTCTTGCTCGGTTTCGAGCGTTTTCTGGTTTATCAAATTGTTTGAGCGACTTCTTCGACTTCTATCGGCTTATCCTCCACAGGGTTCCTGACTCTCTCTCATATATATATATATATATATATATATATAATGAGGATGTTATACGTACTCTAAAGTCCTCCACCTTATTTTTGAAGATAAAATTTCCTAGTTATAGAATACCTTAGATATGTACAGATAGTTTCCTTCCATCAGGACTCTCTTTACTAAAGATAGAGATATACTAAAAATTAAAAAAAATCTTAGGATATCCAAATAACCCTTATCCATCGTCACAGCTGATCAAGGTGGCACCTCCAATATTTGATGAAGCAACCTTCCTTCTCCCTCAAACCTCACAAATCAACCTTGCCGGAAGCCGGCAAGCTCGTCGCCGATCTGCTGCAGAATCAGCAGAGAACAGAGGAAGCATGGAAGCTCACGATTGATGTGTTTTCTCTGTGTTCTTGAGAAGAGCCCGTGGGAGAAAAGATACAGGGGAGAGAAAGGAGTCGACGGCCGCAGAAATCGGGCGCACGACGCAATGGCCTTGCGCCCACCCCTGCGCGAAGCACACGACGAGCAGAGCCGCCGCCACTCCCGTCGATAGTTCGAGAGGTCCTGGTCCTCTCCCGTCACCCCTTCAGAAGCCCTATTAGGACTCTTCCCAAAGGCCCATAGACATTTCTCAAGCCCAAATCAGTTTTCCAAATTAAAATTTCAGGAAAAACAACTCTCCACAACAGTCATCACCCATCCTACAGTACCTCGAGTTGATTAATCTGGCAATTCTAGTCAGGTACACGGGTATAAGAGCAGCATGCCGTAGCTGAAGTTACGGTGGCCTAGCACACAGTGCCACCGAGCAGATCTTACCGATTAGAATCGAGCTCAGTCTTCCACGTAGTCAAAATGTCACGCTGTTGAGCTTCAAATGCCCTTGTTCTATACTACCGCTACTATGCACGTAAATTTCTTTTTCGATGAAAATACTTTGCAAGTAGTATTAGTCCTAAAACATATTCTAATGATTAAAATGGTGAACGTATTCCCTTTAAAGTCGCAATCTCACGGTGTTCCCTACAACTACAAAAGCATGCATCGATGATTAGCAACAAAGTGCCTACAAATCGACATGGACCCCATGAGAACTTCTGGAAAGGGATGCAATCCATCTGCATTGTTGCATTGCATCATTCCCATGTTCATGAGTAGACATGGGAGGTGGCTCGCGCTACTAGCGAAGCACCACGAGCATACTATTTGCGCATGGCATAAATTTCAAGTTTTGTGCTAGACCAAGATTGCGTTCAGCGGGTATTTATTGCATATAATGATGTGTCTGTCTCACAAGCCTATGACAAATATTTATCTATTGAAATGTTGTTTCTGGTGCTACTTGCTGAGATTTCTATTAGTCATCTTACTTTCTTTTACATGAAACATGTAGCTTGAACTTGGTATTTTGTTTATGTCATGATGGTGTTTGGATCTTATCATTGTAATTGAAACGTGCACCCATATCCTGTTTTCATGTTATCGTTATCGTCCATACATAAAAGATCAATGAATTTCTATCTCCTTGCATTATTTAAGTGTAACGGCTTTGGCTTTTGATGGAGGTCTGGGTTGTTAAGAAATCTCTAATATCTTCCACAATATGAATTACTAATCAGATCCATACTATTTCATACCTTTCTCGAAATTCAAATTCGAGCACACGCCTGAAATCCTAACTCACGGAACAAGTCCAAATCTTTTGCATACCATTTTCTTTGATTCCAAAGCAACCAAATAAACTCCAGTTTAATCGAGATCTTGCCGCGAGTTGCAATTCAATTTGGTCTAAAATCCCCCAAGTTCATGCGTACTAAAATCCCTGAAATCCCTGAAATAAATCTTCTAATTTTCCTTTGGCCCAGGCGTGAAGAAGGCAGAATGAGAAAAAGAGAGTTGTAGCTTGGGGAAGAAGAAGATGGGTGCATCTTGTTGCTTCCATTGGGGAGTAGTCCCACTAAGCTAGGTCGAGACCTAGTAGATGGTCCATTGGGGCCTCCAGATCTCTTACTCCTGCCTTGGTGGAGTTGGCACTTTGCGTGGATTGAGGCCAAGGTGGGAGCATCCTGTGTACGATGACCTGGATGTTGTGCAGCAAGAGTGTCACGCCCGGTGTGTGGGGAGATCCACCACCTCATACTTCATCGCCTTAAAGTCACAGGGATGTTGCCCACCTTCATTCAGGAGCTGCCTCCTTGTGATGTGTGCTTGCCACGGTTCTTCAACCGTGATAGAGCTTATGGTTCACCTTGCCATTAGCTTCTCCCCTCTTTTAATATATGTGCTATGGTGATCCTCTGCATCATCAATCCGTATTATTGCTTCAGTGTTGTTGGGCCTTCAGAACCTCGAGGTTGTTCGAAGGCTTAGAGGATGAACAAACAAAGTGGGGAACTATTATTACTGTATCTCTCCTTTTTAGTTACAATGACAGTCTATTTATAGGTCGTACCTAATCACTCTTACTATAGTTTACAATATTACCCTCCCCCCTAACTGCTACATTCTCGGAATATCCGTGGGTAGTTCGGCACTTTCCTAAGCTCGATCGGCCTATTTACAACTCTGCCATTTGTTGTCTTTGGTTAGCAACAGTCACCCTTCGCTCTATTCGACCCATGCTTGTTCGGCCTCTCTTCGATCATCCTTCTCGTGGTGCCAAGCAAAGATCTTCGACTGGCCTCCGAAGGCCCAACGGTGGCTTCGCCTACCTCGAGCCTCTAGCGTCCCTTTAGTCCTCCGCAACACTGAGCGAAGGCCTTCGATCTATCTCCGAAGGCCCAGTGTAGGCTTCGTCAATTCCATCCATTGGAGGCATTCCTGCAGTTCTGCCCCGAAGAGTGACTTCGGGTGTTGTACGATTCTTGCACATGATAGACCCTATTACAACTGTAAGCTTTCAATAACCAGTGGCTGCAGAGTTCTTCGACTCAACTTTCCAAGGGGGCATGTGAGACCATTCCCAAGTGAGTTGTGTGGAACGCTTGTCCTTTGCTTGGTTGCGTTGTGCATGTTGTACATGTTGCCAATTTGTTTCGGCATTGTGCTAAGTCGTGTCAGCCCTCTCTTGTATTAGGTCACTTCCGTAGGTCATTGTAATACTCTAACTCCTCTTAACGAAATACGTGCCAAGCATATTCTAAAAAAAACACGGGAGCTAGCTGAATATGATATAGCAATAGAAGGCATACCTAGATGGAAACTGAGCTCCTAATTAATCATGACCATATAATTAGCTACAGAGAGTAAAAAGTGTAGAACAATTAGGCCATCATGATCGCTGGTGTATAACCATTCATCGACAAGTGTAGCTTGTACACCTAGATGCTACACCGGCATTCAGCACAATACCGGCATTGTATAGGGTGTGGAGGCCGTAAAGACATTTTGTAGCCGAAAGGGGGAAGGGCTTCGCTAATAGTTGAGTCGGATAGCTCATCCTATGACAAGTGCTCTCAACAATCCATGGGACTGTAAGATGTAATTCCGCCTGTCCTCTCCCGTGTGCACCAACATGTCAACATCTGTCGCTCTCTCCCCCAAGAGTTTAATTACTTTACTCACAGCATTCTTACTAGAGACACAACATTGCATCGTTTAGAGACGTTTGAAATAATTTCACTAGACAATAAAATTGCGAGGACCACGCTGATTTTTTAAAAAAATGTCACATTGACAGAATGGAGTACCACAACGGCAGACCAAGAAATCCATACATAACAATTCAATGATCCACAATGAATGACAAAAAATTGGAGAACAATTGAGGCTTAATTTGGACTAGAACTTGGGACCAAAGCAAGAAAATATACTACAAAGTACAATCCAAACGGTGCATGAGAACGCTTGATACACGTGCAGTTCACACATCTTGGCCTCTTCATGATATTTCATTGTAAAACTAATAGTTAATTATTATTATTGCATTTGAATGAAAAGGCTACAAGAAACAGTGTCGAACTATTCGAACTTGAACTCAGTAAGTTACATGTTACAACAACAATTAGACCATGGCATAATTCAGAGATTAGAGCCACCAGCTTCAGGAACAAATTGATTAGCATCATCAGTTGTGTCAGAAGTTCCCTGCTGCCAATGCCACAAAGTTTCCACTATACACCTTACAAGGTTAATCTGCATCAATCAGCTAGCATGGGCAAGTCTACTGGTCGACCGAGGAAGCGTGGAAACAAGCAGCCTGTCGTGCAGACTTGAGATACAGTTCTGCAGTGTTTCAGGGCATAGAATGATAGAATCCCTGAACAAAGTTACAACTCTGTACAAAAAGACGTCTTTGAATGTGTCAGCATGTGTCCAAGATAGCATCGTAAGGGTTTGCTGGTGCATTGCAGATACTAAGTTGGGTTTGCCAGTGAACTGCAGGCATCTAGTAACCTACCAGTGACCGTTCCGGCCATCAACAGTAGTAGGTAGTTTGTTAGGTATGTATGGCTTTGGTTGCCCAGCTTGGTCCGCATCAATCCTTTCTGCCTCACATGTTTCGCTCTTGCAGGTAGGTATTCTTCTGGGGTATGAGTTTCGAGGTGAAACACCATTAGGAGCAATTGCTGGGTTTCTAGCTATTCTTCTCTGCTCATATTGGTCGGCAGCAGATGATGAACAGCTACCATAACGCATTGCCGAACCAACCACTTTACCAGGCCTCATAGCACTACCTGCCACACGAAGTAATAGCTAAGATGACTGAGCAAGGAAAGAAAATCCCATTCGGCAAAAAACATTCAAGATATAATTTAATACAAAGAATCAATATTTTCCAACATCACCAGCTAAGAAACTACTGCCAGGAATCAATTGTCCAATAAACCAGCGGTGAAACCATTAACAAACTAAAACAGCCAGCAAAGTGTACAGAGTTTAAAAATAAATTCATCCTGCAAGTTTAGCACAGGCCATTTTAGCCCATAAAGTTTAGCATGGCCACACAGCTCACGATGACCTGAAAGGGAGGACTAACTGTGCTGCTGTGGTCGCTGGATCCCAAGGGGGCAAAGCAAGAAAATTGAAGGTTGAGTTGTGTGAGGTGGGCGCAGGTTTTCAAATTCTTGCTTTAGGGGGGGAAAAAATCCTGACCCCACAAAAATTTCAGGTTACCAACAGTGTCTGGGAATTCGTGAACATTTGAGAATAAAAATTTTCAAATTTTCAGTTTGATTTAGAGAAAATAAAGAAAAAATTAGTCTCCCAGAGTTCAAACATAGGACCTGCCCCATCCAAGACAAGTAGCTAACGGCCGGTCCATGAGCCCACATCTGCACATGCTGCAAGCACAAATTGTTTTAAAGTTTAAACTATCAGGACAGTTTTAGGGACCACTAAATCCAGTAACTGGTTGGTGGAAGTTTTGCTCTGCCTGATCTGCAAAGGGGACGAGTTTTGATGCATACTGTGAGGGGCGATGGGGCAACATGGTCATTTGGCAGCTGCAGAGCCAGCACAGTGATATTTGTTGAATCAGCATGCTGATGTGGAGACACCATCCGAGGAATGCGTTTGACAAATAGTGCAAAATCTCCAGACACATTTGGTTTTTCTATTGGTAAATGCATCAAACATACTTCCATCATATTATGTTTCATAGTATTTACCAACATATTATCATAGAAAATAGCAGTCAGAGTTGCATCCTGGAAAATGACCATGTGGCCCATTTGCCCCCAGGGAATAATTTCGTCACAAACAACTTAGATAATGATGACTGAGTTGTAGGAATTTATTACACACAGTCTGTCACTGAATCTACTGGAAGGATTTATAGACAATATTGAGGTATAGCAAAAATACATTCCTTTCTGTAGTTATTAGCAATGGATCCAATGATGATGTGCCAATAACTTTTGGGGGGCTGCAAGTGCTCACCTTGTGGAACACTATTTGTGCCAACAGATGCAGAATCTCGCTGTGCTCTTCGTGTGTCATCTCTGATTACACACTTGGAAAGATCCTCCGTGACACTAGCTGTGCTTTGTGTTCGGTTATCCGAATATAACACACAAGGCCTGTTTATGTGCAAGTATCAAGTATAAAAAAAAGATGCAACTATCCAAGTGCTTAGGTTATCAGTTAATTTAGGCCACATAGAAAATAATGGAAATATTACCTTGGTAAAGAGTTATGTTGCCTCTCCGGTGGAGCTGCTGTTGATCCCTTTGCATAATGCTCTTCAAGATATGCAAACTGCTTCTTAAAATGATCTACTGCACTGCAAAGCAGAGTGCAATTGAGTTTAGTCCAAGGCAGCAGCAGAATCCAATTCAACTAGCCATCATCCCTCCTCCAACTTCCACACAACGAAAGAATTCAAAATAGAAAAATAATCAGCACTCAATATGGTTGTCCTTTCATTCCTTTATCCTTTTAATTAATCATCTGTCTGGGTATTCTCATTTTTTGTTACTCCCCAAGTAGATTGGACTTGAAATTGTATGCGAGGTAGAATGAATTGAATACATGTAGATTTTTTTTAAAAAAAAATTCATGTTCATTTGATTCTGACAAAAAATGAACTTCTTTCATAATCACACCCAAGTGTGCATTTGTAGTTCATAGCTACCGAAATAAAAATTATCCTCATTTATTTATCAGCATAAGCAAAACAGTCAAAATAACATGCATGTGCCTTACAATGCCTTACTTAGCCAATTTTTTATTTATTTAATACATAATAATAAGAAAAAACTCGTGGCATTTTGACACAGAACTAGACAGCTTAAAAATATTAAAAAAAAGAACTGTCTCAGAAATTACATCAGGCACTCAAATCAATGATTTTAATGTAATGAGAATCGACTTGGCGTGACAACACCTTGGGTACATGAAACCAGTTGACTCAGTCCCCTCAATAAATTCCCTCAACATATTTGGATGATACTCTAGAATTTCTTTGTAGATGAGTTCCCTTATATCTTCTTTTGTAATTCTCCGCCTCTCAAACTCAAATTCCAGCTTTGTCACAGGCTGTGCTGATGGTTCTCTATCCACATTGGCTATGTTCTTGAAATATGGGTCAGCAAGAGCCTGAATGTGTAAGGTGAATTAGTTATTGTATTGGAGGTTAGAAGCGTGAATACATTCATAGGATCTGCAACGTGCCAGTACAAACAAGCAATTTATTAAAAATGTACCTCCTCAGCACTTGGCCTATCTTTTGGATCAAAAGCTAGCATCCTCTCCAACAAACGTAATGCAAGTGGATCTGCATTCGGAAATTTCTGAGTAAACGGTATAGGCTTTTTCCGCCTCATGCTGCTCAGGTAGCGCTTGGCCTTCTCATTTCGAATCTGTTTTATAAAGAGTACATGTACCTAAAGTCATAACAAAGAAACTGGAAACGACAGTAGACACTTATGTAAAATCATACCCACCCTAGATATTGCTTCCGGAGATGGTGTTCCCAGGAGATCTGTAATTATATCAAGTTGGTGTACCACATTTTTTCCAGGGAAAAAAGGTTTTCCCGTTAAAAGCTCTGCAAATATGCAGCCGATGCTCCATATGTCTATTGCTGGTGTATACTGCATACAAGCATGAACAAAACGCAGAATGGAGAACTATTGAGCTTATCATTTTATGCACAGAAAAACATCAGAAAAAATATAGTGCAGAATATTGAACAAACAACAGCATTTATACTACAAAGATAAGTGACTACAAACCTTACAATGCACACAATAATAATATTTACAGACTTATAGCCTAGTCCATGTATACAAGCTACCACATCAAATTGAATTAAAAGCAATATGACACATAGAACTCCTAAAAGATCCTAGCCATGTCAACAACAGTAATCAACTAGTTTTACCACACTAGATTAACAGTAGTAGAATAGATTACCCCAACAATAATGAAGGAAAAAATCATGGACATTCCAGTAAATGTCAGGATTCAAATAATATCAGACACATGATCAGAAGGTCACCAACCTTGGAGAAAAAAGATCCACAGAGCTCAGGTGCTCGGTACCATCTTGTTGCAACATAATCCTAAAAATAGAACAAGCAACAGATGATGTTAAAAGGATGTACAGGTACAAGATTCTCTACTTTTTTGGTGGTGCGAGTGGGGTTGGGGATGGGGTGGTATCGTACCGTCCAAAAGATGGCAGTCGGAGCATCATTGAAAGCTACTCTTGCAAGTCCGAAATCACATATTTTGAGCTTGCAATCAGCATTCGCCAAAATATTTTTTGGTTTGAGATCTCGGTGAAACACATTTGCTGCGATAAACCAACAAAGAGTAAATGCATAGGATTGATTGATATCACGCCAATGATTAGGACAAGACAAAAAGGAGTCATTTACAAAAGCTTTTCCGCTTTATAGTTCCTCAACTCTTAATGCCACGTTTCATTTCTCAGGCTTCTATATAACAAAAATATTGTCCTTGTTTGTTTGTACAAGTCGACTAATTCAACTAGAGACAATATAACTTATGCAACACTATCGTTGTGGCAACAAAATGACCATAGACCTATTATTATTGCAACAATAAGTTATTGCTAAGCATAATAAATTTTGGAAAAGCCTACTTTATCACAAGGGGAATACTTCACATACAATTAATTTTGTACAACTCCATTACAAGCATGTGTATGAAGACTTTTTGACTCATAAGTTAGTCACCAACCATGTGATTTGAACCCTATGATTTCTTGGTTGTAAAAGAGTAGTACAATCATGTTGTGTGTATAATAATGCTCTTATCACAAACATGTTTTGCATGGAAAATTTATATTTATAAAAATAATTCTACCTTCACCACAACTTATAGGTGCTTCAGAGGAATAGTATGCCCATAAAAGAAAATTAAATGACACCAACCATACCAAGGCAATCTACTTTTATCCTTGTCATAAAACTAAATAAAATTCTGTAAGCAACAAATCAACATGTGCCACAAGCGAATTTGGTAGCTATGGGTATTTGGGGTTCGAGGAATGGGTCTAACAAGGTTTCGGCGGGTCGTGGTAGAGAGGAAAATTGCACGGGGAGGGTGCAGATGCGCAGGGAGAGATAGGCATATAAGGAGAAGAAAGAGAGAAAGGGAATGAGAAAACTTCTTCCTTGATTCCTTCAACTGAACCTGACCCCACATATAGGAGATAGGCCTGTTTGGTAGTAATCAATGTTATCCAAATCCAAACAAATTAAAAAAGAGATATCTCAGGGCTTGTTTTGTCATGATGCCTAACTTTACACGTGCCACACATTTTTTCTGGCAGTGTTTGGTAGGGATGAAAATGGTACAAAAATGATCAGAAAAAGCCTAAATCATTTTCAGTTTCATATGTTCTATCAGAAATGAAGTCGATAATGATAATGCCGAAAACGAATACAATGTTGATAATAAGAGAAAACCAGAAATAGTGTTGTTGAGACGGAAACATGCTGGTATTGATCGGGAATCTATAATTCCCGGGCACCGATCCTCGAGCTTCATTACAATAACTAAATTGCTTCGGGATTGCAAGAATTTTGGATATGACAGTGGAAGAGAATGGATCCAAAGATTTCACATAATAGCAAACCACAAAACGATGAATTGTGATATCCAACCCTAGCTAATTTATGGGTAAGTTGATCATCAACCTACCAAGGGCGACTGGGCAAATAGACAACGGGAGCCTAGGAGGCCTGCTGCCTATAGGGCCATGGGCCGTGCCCGAGTTGAGATGGACCATGGGAAGGAGAAACGGGAATTCCTGGTGGTAATTCTCAGCAAAAACGGAAGAACTTGAAAACGATCGGAAATGACTTAAATCATTTCCGTAGAGTTTTCTCATTTCCGTTTTCGCTTTTCCGATATATCGTTTCCAGCTGCTACGGTCAGAAAAGCTCGAAAACGATCTCTGGAATACCAAGAATTACCGTTTTTGTTTTCATCCTTAGTGTTTGGTTCATAACTTCATGATGCAGTTATGGCTCACCAAACTTTTCTATTCCCAGGGCTCGCATGCCATAGTCGTTCACTTGCCTAACTTTGTGAGAAGTGTGGAGGCCTTTCTTTATCGTCACAAAAAGGGTGGCATGCCACACTTGCCTAAGATTAGTTACAGCAACATTAAGCAGCAAGCAAACAGGACCTTAGCACCTAATCCGACTAGGGTAGAGTTGGTTGCTCCCACGCTTGCTATACTCACGGCCCCAAATGAGAACCTGATTGAGCTAATGAAGTAACAAGAAAGTATTAAATTCCTGCAGTCTACAGCGAAGCTTGATTTGCACCAGAAAGAAAAATCTTTGGGAAGCAATCGAACCCGGCGGCAGTGATTACCGCGACAAGCTAGCGTTGTCCACCATTCTCCGCGCCGTGCCATCAGAGATGTTGTCAACTCTCGCCGTCAAGGACACCGTCAAGGGCACCTGGGACGCAATCAAGACGATGTGTCGGCGTCGCGCGTGTTAGAGAAGCAAACGCACAGAAGCTGCGATGCGAGCTCGACAAGATCGAGTTCAAAGATGGCGAGTTTGTCAAAGACTTCACCATGAGGATCACGAGCCTCACCAACAACCTACGAGTACTGGGGGATGAAGTCACTGATGTTGAGGTGGTGCAAAAATTTCGATAGGTCATCCCAGAACGTCTCCAGCAGGTCGCCATCTCCATCGAGACCCTCCTTGATCTGAGCACACTCTCGATCAAGGAGGTGACTGGTCACTTACGCACTATGGAGCAAAGGTATAAGCTCGACTCTTCAGGCGGCAATGGCGGGCATAAGCTACTCCTCACTGGGTGGCTAGCTCGCATAAAGAAGCGTGACGACGAGGGTGCATCCAGTAGTGGCGGCAATAGTTGCTCACATCGTCATGGCAAGAACCGTGGGCGCGACCGTGGCAACAGGCCTCGCAACAACAACGCCAACACGTCCAACCCACGAGGTGGTCGAGACCAACATCAGAACTGTGGCAAATTTGGCCATTGGGCCAAGGATTGCCGCAGCAAGCTGAAGCGAGCTAAGGCCCACCTGGCACAGGGCAACGATGACGAGCCCACGCTTTTGATGGCCAAGGCTTGTGTCGCACTGCCTGCCACGTCACTCCGCAGCCGATCAAGGCGAAGGTATTCGCACAGCTAGATTGAGAGGACCGCGACAATCGGATATGATACCTCGATACCAATGCCACGAACCACATGACCGAGTCACGCGTTGCCTTCTCTAAGATTAACTCCAAAATCCGAGGCACCATCAAGTTCGACGACAGCTCCATCGTCGACATCAAGAGGCGCAACACGATCTTGTTCGCCTACAAGATCGGCAAGCACTGCGCACTCACGGGAGGTGTACTTCATTCCCTGGCTCACCACCAACATCATCAGCATCGGCTAGCTTGACGAGAACGGCTGCTTTAAGTGCTAGTTGACAGCGGCATCCTGCAAATCTGGGTCTTGAATCGACGCCTGCTGGCGAGGGTGAAGCACTCCCCCAACCAGATGTACATGCTTAGCCTCGACATCACGCAACCGGTGTGTTTGTCGGCAAGAGGCTTAAAGGAGGCATGGCGTTGGCACGCGAGGTACGGGCACCTCAACTTCCAATCCATGTGCAAGCTCTCCAAGCAGGCCATGGTGCGAAGGCTGCCGCAGATTGATCACATTGATCAAGTCTACGACGGCTGCCTCGCCGGGAAGCAAAGGCGAGCATCCTTCCCCAAGCTAGCGAAGTATCGCGCGGAGTACGTCCTCAACCTTGTGCACCGCGATCCATGCGGGCCCTTCATACCCACTACGCCGAGCGGAAACCATTATTTCCTTGTGGACAACATGAGCCGTTACATGTGGCTCAATCTTCTTGCAAGCAAGGACCAAGCACCGGCGGCGATCAAGCGATTCCAGGCGACAGTGAAGGTGGAGACAGGACGCAAGTTGAAGGTCATTTGCACTGACCACGGCGGTGAGTTCACTTCGATGGAATTCGGTGAACACTGCGCTGAGGGCGACGTGCATCGGCAGCTCATGGCTCCCTATTCTCCGCAACAAAATGGAGTTGTTGAGCACCGCAATCAGATAGTGGTCACCATGACCCGAAGCATGTTGAAGGCAAAGGGCCTCCCTAAAACATTCTAGGGTGAGACAGACTCCACCGCGGTCTTCATCCTCAACCATGCACCGACTCAGAGCGTCAATGGCAAGACTCCGTACGAGGCCTAGCATGGCATGCGGCTGACAGTGCACTTCCTCTGCACCTTCAGCTGTGTCGCACATGTCAAGAACGTGAAGCCTCACCTAAATAAGCTCGACAACCATAGCACTCCGATGATCTTCGTCGGCTATGAAAGTGGGTCCAAGGCGTACCGAGTGTACGACCCCGTCAGCACGTGCGTGCACGTGACATCATGTTTGACGAATCGACGCAGTGGAAATGGAGCTCAGAAGAGCACGAGGTGAACGGCAATGACCCCTTCACTGTGGAGTACGTGATCACCAGAGAGCCAATGCACGACACGCATATGAGCTCCCCGGACCATGGCCGAACACCTTCACTGGCAACACCTACGGCTACGGCGGATCAAACTCCGGTGGCGATCGACCACGTCACGCACCCACGCACGACTCCGAGCTTGATACGGCTACTGAAGAAGACGATCCCCAGTGGTACCGCACTGTCAACAACATCCTCGGTCCGACAACACCACGAGGGTATGCACCATGCCAAATCGATCTTGACGAGCTTCACATGGTGGGTGCCGAGGAACCAAACAGCTTCGCTGAAGCAGAGCAGAGCGACAGCTGGCGGAAGGGAATGCAGGAGATGGACTCCATTACTGTCAACAAGACATGGAGCCTTGTTGATCTCCCTGCAGGTCACAACACGGTCGGCCTAAAGTGGGTGTACAAAGTAAAGTGCAACGAGCATGAGGACATTGTGAAGCACAAGGTGCGTCTCGTCGCCAAGGGCTACGTCCAGCGACAAGGGGTGGGACTTTGATGAGGCCTTCGCCCCTGTTTCCCATCTAGAGACGGTGCAGCTCCTACTCACCGTCGTCGCGCATCAATCCTGGGAGGTTCACCATATGGATGTCAAGTCGGTATTCTTGAATGGTGATCTCCGAGAGGTGTACGTCGCGCAACTGCTCAGCTTCATCGACAACAAGACAAGAACAAGGTGTTACGTCTCCACAAGACACTCTACAGTCTTCGCCAAGCACCGTGCGCCTGGATCGAGAAGCTGGACGCCACTCTGCTCACACTCGGGTTTCATCGCAGCAACTCAGGAAACGGAGTGTACACGCGAGGTGAAAATGGGAGTCAGATGATTGTGGGCGTCTACATTAACGACTTAATCGTCACCGGCGACAACACCAGCGGCATCCACAAGTTCAAGGGGGAGATGAAGAACTTATTCCGGATGAGCGATTTGGGAACGCTCAGGTACTACCTCGACATCGACATGCACCAGAGCCCGGACAGCATCAAGCTCGGGCAATCCACCTACGCCCTGAAGATTCTAGAGAATGCTAGGCTAGTGGACTACAACCTCTATCAGACTCCAATGGAGGTACGCCTCAAGCTCAGCAAGTCGAGCTCATCCCCGTCGCTCGATGCTACTCTCTACCAGAGTCTAATCGAGAGCCTCTGGTACCTCATCCACACCCAGTCGAACCCGGCCTACTCAGTAGGCTACATCAGTCGCTTCATGGAGGTGCCATGTGAAGAGCACCTCGTTGCCGTCAAGCGCATACTGCGTTGTGTTGATGGGACAAGAACATTGGGTGTTCTCTACATGGCCGGGATAAAGAAGAGCATGTGGCTGTGTCTGTTGGGCTACAACGATAGTGATATGGCCGGCGACATCGATATTAGGAAGAGCACCTCCAGGATGATGTTCCTTGACGGCAACCCCATCACATGGCAATCGCCCAAGCAAAAGGTGGTGGCCACGTCGTCCGACGAGGCCAAATATATCGCCGCAACCTCCGTAGCGTGCCAAGGCGTTTGGCTTGCACGACTTCTGAATGACATGCTTAGCTCAGAGCCCAGCATGCCAGTCCTAAAGGTGGACAACAAATCCACAATCTCTAGTTAAAAATCCAGTGCATCATTACCGGAGTAAGCACATCGACACACGTTATCATATATCCGAGTGTGCAGATCAAGGCCTGATCAAAGTCGAGTTCATCCGCACGGAGGAGCAACTCGGGAACATACTCACAAAGCCTCTCGGGCGCGTCAAGTTCATGGAGCTCCGCGCAAAGATTCACGTCATCAACACCGAAGAACTACATCAAGATTAGGGGGAGTTTGTTGCATGCTTATTAATCATGAGCGTGTTTTTTCGGTTTTGATTGTTAGATGCATGGTTGTTAGTGCATTTAATCTTTTCGGTTCCTGCATGTACGAGGTTTTTATTTAATCGCTTCTGCATGTAGGAGGATTAGGAGGTTTCTGCATGTAGGTCTTTAATCAATCGTTTGAGCATGGTTGTGAGACTTGATGTTTGGCTTATAAATAAAGAAGAAAACAGAATCTGCAATCAGTTCAGCGCAGCACGGAAAATTTCTACGTATTCTCGCGTGTGTTCAGCTCGTGTTTTGAGTGTAACCGGCTCAGGATTTCCAACAAAATCCCATCTCATTTCCAAAAACTAAGATGGCTTGACGTTCAGCTAGTCATCATCTTAAACAGAAAAGGAAAAAGAAGCTATCATAGAGTCCTTAACAGGATGGTATTGTTATGCCCTGTTGGGCCCGTCTATATAGCGTGCATGCGTTGCTACTAGTTGCAGCGCGCGACAGCCAAGCGCTGGACAAAGTTCACTCTCCTAAAAAAATTCTATAAACAAACCAAAAACTTTTTACACATTCATCAAAAACTTTCTACTCACAATCTAAAAACATTTTATCCCAAATTCTAAAACTCTCACTCAAATCTGGTGGACAGCGGCCCAATCCAGTGGCGGCCTTCTCCAGCGCTGGTGCCACCGCTCACCGGCCGCCGCACCCAACTTGACAGCCACCAGATCAAAAACAGAGAGGGGGGGGGGGGGAGAGGGAAATGGGCTCTCCTAGCGGCCAACGATCCGTTTTTTGTGAAAAGGGAAAGGGGATGGGGGCACTAAGCACGGGTGGAGAGAGAAAGCGAAGGAGAGATAAAAGCAGCATAATGAAGACGAGACGGATAGTACGAGTCTTCGATATGATAAGAACGACGTCAACGCTAATCGAGTAACGTGTGGACGGGGTTGTACCAACCGGAGCCAGGCCCATCATTCGTTGGCTTCCATCGCAGCGCACACACACCTTATAGCAATTCTACCTGTTTCAATCATTACCTAATGAGATCTATGTCGCTCCCATTATCATATGGAGCCATCATTGGCTATGCCAATTACTCTCTTCAGACTCCATTCTATGGTGTATGAGCCACATTAAGAAAATAAGAATTGCAGTGCAGATATACTAGAAACCGCTCTAGTACTTATACTAAATCTGCCTGTGTATACTTTATAATAAGGTTGAGCATTGAGGCAAGTAAAAAGAAAGTTTTTTTCCTTGGTCCAAGTAGTTAATGTTCCAATTAATTAAAAATATCGTGCAACTTTCTATTCCTTATTCCACTAAGAAATATGGGTATGCTAGGCATGTTCCACCTAGAAATGTGAGCACGATACTTATTTAGGGACAAAAGCTTTTTCCTAAACAACAATTAAATGAATCAAAAAGCATAACAATTATTGATGGCAGACGAATGTTCACTTGTAGAAAGAACACTCCTTAAAGAAAAGGTTAGAATATGAAAAGGAACAAATTTTCATGTGAGAATAACTAATCACCTGTATGTATGTATTTCAATCCTCGAAGTAACTGATACAGGAAAAATTGATAGTGTTCTGGAGTCAAGTCATCATTAGCTTTTATAACTTGGTGCAAATCAGATTCCATGAGTTCAAACACAACATATATATCCTTGAATTCCCTCCTTGATGGAGGAAGTAAAATATGTTTTATTTCAACAATATCCGGATGTCGCAGGAGGCGAAGCAACTTGATCTCACGAAGTATCCGTGTTGCATCAGACACATGTTCAAAGATGTCATTTATCTTCTTGATTGCAACTTTATCGCCAATGTGAGTATCCAAAGCAGAGCAAACCACGCCGTAACTCCCTTTTCCTATGACCTCTTCTATCTTGTATCTGCTTCCCTCACCATACTCAGTGAAAAAATCCATTCAGGAGGTACCTGCATCACACAAGGCAGTGAATGAATCAACTTGAACAAAGTTGTTCCCAAAGTCGTTTGAGCTTAACGATACAAAAATACCTGCAGATATGCAAAATCACTGAAAGAAATTAAAGCACCTGAAACTAATTATCATAGAGATTTCTTTGTTGCAAACCTAATAGGGTATAAATCACATTATATGTTTCTTAAATCTAAAACAGGCTTTAGATGCAAACCCTAATTACAAGGTTATTCATGTGGTAAATACTGAATTTGGGGTCAGTCTTCTTTGGTATGCCTGAGATTTCGGTAATGAAAATGGTTACAAATGCCAAAATACTTAGATACCAATTAAGAACATACTTAGATACCAAAATATTGGCATTGGTTCAGCCCATATTTAGAGAAATAACCCAAACAACACATCAACTTTCGACTGCAATACCAATTAAGAAAACTAAATGAAGTAAATTGCCATGTGCTTCCAAGTTCCGGATCAAACATTACAATTCTTCCAGCCAGCAAAGGGCACAACCAACTGGAGCTACTGGACTAACGGAAAAGTCATGCTCAACAATACCAACTAGCGGTTGAATTTCCCAGCGAGCAAGATCGAAAGGCAGCAAGTCAACAACTAACTGAACACCTAATCAAGAGCTCCAGGCTCAACCCGTCTGCCCAAAGGAACGATCTTTCCTGAGTATCCAAGAATAAACCTTATAGATCCTACATACTGCAAGAACCATCTGCCCATCTTAGCGTCATCCGACGACGGGGGCGGCGTACGGATAGTCGAACCCCCACCCCCAACAAAAAAAATATTTGGAAAAATATACTGCACCCGCACCTTAACGGTGTCAACTAAGGTCGATCTTGAGCGATGTGAACCCAATCGAACCATGGACATGTGAATTCTTCGGATCAGTAACAGTGCATGAATCCACGACAAACTCAACGGGGAGAAGGAAAGATCTGGATTTTGTTGAGAACAAAACCAAATCTTGGAACAAGGGTCCATCCATCCAAGGAAGCTCGGAGTCTAGGACTAGTGGATTGCTTACCAGCAAAAGGAGGAACCAATCCACGCCCGGACGGGCGGCAGTTAACTGGGGATGCAGCGGATGGAGGATCCAGCAGAAGAGAGGAGGGAACGGCGGCGCTCGTGCTCGGCTGCTTTGCGGTTTTCTTTTTCTTTCTTTTTTAGTTCTAGGTTTGGAGTTTCACGAGCCTTGTGGGTTTGGAGGCCGATTGCAAGCGGGCCCACGCGTCCCTCAGGTCGGCTGCCTCAGGTTGCATTTGCTTCGTTTGACTTCGAACCTGGGCTAAATAGCTGCGTCAACCACGCGAGCATGGTTACCGGATTCTCGAGTCAGTGTATGATTCTATATTTCCCTGTCCAACCGATTAACTGGATCAATTTTACGATTATATTTAGTATAATCTATGATTTTACTATCTTAATTGTTTATGCCAATCATTTGTGATCTAATTTAATTTAGGATCTTGGATTTTTTATGGCCTCACTCGCTAGAGTTCTTTGGCATGAATTAATCGTTGGAGTAACTTAGACTAATAGCTGCATCATACTTGCCCTACATAAGAAATTTGGTTGACCTAAAGAAAATGATACAAAATTGGTTGCCCGAACCAAGGATCGTATTTCGGACTGACATATTCGTAACCAAAAATCTAGCTTCGCTCAAATCTGAGTATGGCTGCAAGTTGTATGATGATTCTATTGGTAGGATATCGTACATATTTTTTTATCTTTTATTACATTACATGTATTTAGCTCTACTTACATGTGTATTCTAAGCATACTTACGAGTTAGCTTCTATGGTTACATGTTATTTGCATTACATACTACCATGGTAAAAAAAAAATCCAACAGGAAACCGGAAGGCTCAATCTCTATTCATACCCTGAAAACCGGTGGAAAAAGTACTCTATTTCAAGTTGTGGCGCTAGGATCCAACTAACCACGATTGCTAATCAATTGTTGATGAGGATAGGAGACCAGATTTAGAGACAAATTCTGGCGAGGATGATGAGGATGTCCCTAGCAGCCACGATCATGACCAAGTGGTGATCAATCAAGCTCTTAATCTCTGGAGACCAGGTGATGCGGATCAACCAGCTGCAAGCAGATCGACTCCACAACTCTGGTTTCAGATGTGTATATACCATATTATTTTCGGTTTATAGAAGATGTCAAAACTGAGCAAAAGTTGTGAAATTTCATGATGCAAAATATACATATTCATAAAGCTTACAAAGTCTTGTTTCTAATGGATTCAACAGCACATGATTTGAGGTATTCTTTGAAGATATATGCTATGAATGAAAACTGTACATACTGTCCAAAATGTCATATGAGAGTTTCCAAAGATGGTGAATCTGTGGCTCATATAGCATATACGGATGAAGCCTTGCCGTCTCAAGAGTTTTCAAAGGTTTGGGGGGCCTTTCATGTATGATTCTATATAGATTTTGATGCAATTCATACAAGCAAGCAAAATATATGAAGAGTTGATGTCGTCTCGGATTCTGTTCGTCACAGCAAGATATGCCTTTAGTGTAAAAAACCATAAAATGCTCAAACAGAGTCCGTATTGGACGGACGGGTACTAGTTAGAAAGCTTACTTTATTACTCACGTGTTGGTTCTGCTCCTGACTTCAATTTCTTTTTGGATGCACCGCAATTGAAACAACAAGCAGATGGGTTCTACAATTGGTTTTTCCTGTTTCGAATCCATGTAATATTTAGAGTTTGTTTCCTTTTCTTTTGAGGTATTAGAGTTTCTATATAATGTTAAGGTCACGCCCAAGGCTAAGAGACAAGAATATCATAATCTACTATTTCATGAGAAATAAACTCAGAAACATCATCATGTGTTGGTGACCATATCTTGTCCATTATTCATAAATTTTGACCTCGGAATTCTTGCTTGTTGAGCGGGGTTGATATCTTGATCGTGCTCTGTGTTCTTCTTTGTTGTGTGGATTTGATTTAGTCTATATCAAGATCACATGCTGACTATATGTGGTCTCAATCTTTGGTTCATCTTCATTGATGTGCAGGTCAAGATTTGTATAGATGGTTTGGAGCTTCTTTTCCTCCAGTCGCATTAGATCCTTAATTGATTAAACTGAAGAGCTTCGTTATTTTATTTTATTTTGAAAGTAAGAGTCGGACACACTATGCATTCAGGCACGTATACCATATTTGTACCCACACACATCTACATAGGTGTATCATAACACACGTTTAAACAACATTAGATATATAACCTTATGTAATGTGAGCACACATTTTGACAATTGAACGCACAAAGTATACATGTATTATTTCTTTAGGGATTTAATCCTAAGAAAATATGAACACCCATATCGTGTCTAGGAACCTGAGTAAATAGGTTCTACCATAATAACCCTAACCAACTGACCTATGTTCAGTCCGCGAAGACACTTCACTATTGTTGTTCACTGATAGCACCACGAAACATCAACCTAGAAGAGAATTAGGCATGGTTGATTCTTCTCCGTGTACCAACTGTGCTAAGGTCTTTTTTTTCTTTTTCTTTTTTTTCTCATTCATGTGTAGAAGGAGTACAATCACAGAGGAGGCAATTACAAAACCAATTGGGCAACATTCTTGGTCTATTGGGTATTTGGGTGGGTGCATAGGATCATGTATTCAGTTACATCGGCTTAATAACTACACCACCACCATTGGATTCCTGTATAGTAATTCTATAAGAAATATCGGACAAGTGAACCTTGGAACGATGACCTTGCCGATTGGATCAGAAGTCGACTTTTCATACTAACGTAGATGTGAGTCTTTCGTGTATTCGCAAGCGTCACCACTTTCGATTTATTCGTATATATTGCACTTGCAAATTTATTGCACCATTTTAAGTCACATATAATTGCTTACGGTTCTCTTTATATACTACATATAAATGAGCCTGATTTATATTAGATGCGCATAGGGACACTTAAAAAAAAGTCATTCACGCCCTTTTCTCACTGCCACTTTAAGTTTCAGCCGCACATTAAAAAACAAGCTAATAACAACCGATATTGATAATGACTAACTCTGTTGGTTATCGATTTTTATTACTAACCAATAGTGATATTCAAGTTATCATGGTCGGTTCTAGCTAAGAACCGACAGTAATATTAGCTCATTAAAAGATGTATCTTTAATAATCAACAGTGATAATGACTATCACTGTCGATTGTGTTTACGAATCGGTAGTGATACTTAAAAATTCGTACGTCTTCACGCACGTGACTGCCAGGCTTTATGCGCGCAACTTTAAATGTGAGCAATCTTCTCTCTCACCCATTGCCGGCCACCTCTACCTCCTGCACGATCCACATGGACCCGTTGATGCCTCCACCATCGTCTCTGAGGATGCCTCCCACACTCGCGTCCTCGTCTAGAAAGGAGGAGGCCCCGCCGAACAAGGTGTGCCCTCACCTTTGATTCTGGCATTTCGCTGGGATCCCTCTTGTCTAATAAAGAGGTGTGGGACACGTTCATCAACGAGCCACCAAGGGTCAATAAGGCCTAGACAAGCTCATTGGAGGAGGAGGAGAAGGATGAGGAGGAAAACGACAATGACAGCGGAGACGAGGACAATGATGACGACGATGACGGTGGCGATGAGGACAATGACAATGATGACAACGAGGCCGTGGACTTCCGTTCATAGGTCAAGTTTCAACTCAAGCACGAGTAGTTAGCTAGGTTAGTTGACAGTGGAGACGAGGATGATGATGACGACGATGATGGTGGCGATGAGGACAATGACAATGATGACAACGAGGCCATGGACTTCCGCTCATAGGTCGAGTTTCAACTCAAGCACGAGTAGTTAGCTAGGTTAGTTGACGCGTGTGTTAGGGTTTCTCCGCGTGTTAGGTTTTTGCGTTGTCGTTTGCACGACGGCAATTTTTGTTATAATTAGTATAAACTATATTAATATGATCATTAGTAATGCTAATCCTATTTAAATTAATACATGAATGTTTAATTTTTTATGTTTTGTCCTAAATTGAGTATCACTGTTGGTTCGTAGATGGAATCGGTACTACTAAGTATACAAATCAAGTGGAATGAGGTCCAGAACTGGTAGTGATAAATTGTATCGCTCCTGTTCATGTTATAAACCCTCATGGATTATCATTGTCGCTTATTCACTGTCCATTCAAAAAACGACAGTGATGTCAATTTTGAATCGACAGTGATGACTTTTTTTAGTAGTGGGATATAGTGGATACCCAATTGGTAGTTCTGAGTCAACACTTACTTTATTTTTCCTTACCTTATGAATCGGAACATTGACCCAATAACCTATAAAATATAAAACTTACATCCCTATATGCGCATATAAAGCTTATCTAGCTATCCCTCCCTCTCTTGTGAAGCGTGTGTGGCTTCCACCAACCGTCCACTCCACCCACCCGTCCTTATGAATCGCAATGTAAACAGACAGATAAAACTTGTATGTGCATGCATAGTAGGAAAATCCACGTTCACCTCAAATTTTCTCAAGATAGACATCTTGATTAGGTAGCGACGTGGAAAAGAAGGAAGCCTAGCTCGTGTCAAAATACTACATTTGTGTATTTCATTGGCCAATTCAATTTTTTTAAGTGAGAGATCTAGCATTAGATGCTTTAACCAGCTACCATAAAGACATCACTACTACAAAAGCTATTTTCTGAGATATCTAGGTTTTATTTCTACAGGCGGTTAGTAAGACCAATCGCCTGAGAAAGTGGTTGCGGCCATGTGCGGCTGTAGACCGCCTGTGAAAACTAATTTCCACAGGCGATTCCTTATGTGAACCGTCTATAAAAATATCTCTATTTTTCCAGACGGTTCACGTAAGGAACTGCCTATGAAAATTATTTTTTACAGGCGATTTCTTATGTGAACCGCTTATGAAAATATCTCTATAAATAGTGTCGTCCCCATCGTGGAGTTCATTGAGACAGAGAGCTCTACTATTCGAACAGTAGAGCTCTAGGTGACGGTGGATTTGGAAAATAAGGAGGGAAGATTTTTTTTTAATTCCTTGGAAGAGCCATCTAAGGTAAGGTTATCTCATCCTTAGCTACCATTTTTTTATGTTTAGATTTAAATTTAAGGCTTAATTAGGGTTTAAATGTGATCTACAGATGTTCGTGGTTCTTGCCATTTAGATCTTCGAATTAGCTAAAATTTGTTGCTAATATTGATTCAATTGTATAGATTCACATGGTTCTAACATTATATAAACAAATATAGCTAGAATTTGATGTCTTTTAGCATCTAGGAGGTTTTATCATGAATTAGGATTTTTTTTCTCTAGATCTAGATCTAGATCTCTACGGAGAGGGAGAGAGAGAGTAATGAATTCACATTATTTTGAGCCATAAATTTGCTCTAATGTAGATTCAATTGTGTAGACATATTATAATCATAACAAGCCCATTTTCCCCTTTTTAAAAAAATCTTTTTAATTTTGATTTTCAAATTAATTAATTGATGTATCTAATTTTGTGGTTGAAGTTAAAGATGGACAGAGTATGGATGTACGATGCACCAAGACACGAAGAAATATACATCAAAGAACTCTCTGTTTTTATTGAAGCCGCTGAGAATGACGCTTTGACTAAGAAGACAAAGGAAATATATTGTCCATGTTCTGACTGCAAAAACCAGAAATTGTGGGACAAATCAAGCATAATCAAATCACACTTGATCTTGAGAGGTTTTGTTGAGGATTACAAAAGTTGGTCCAATCAAGGCGAACAACGTACAAGCGAACCAAACGAGGACATCGCTGTTGATCAAGTGGATAGTGATGATGAGGGAGCAGTCGAATGCGACACTGATTTTATGATGGATGATGATACTAATTTTAATCTGGAGGAAATGCTACGCCACGCAGAACTGCATGTTTTAAGGGACACGAGAGGTTTAGATAATTTCGAGGTATTACAGAAGGCATCGAAGGAACTTTTGTACGAGGAATCGAAGGGTTGTAATAAGGAGTTTACGGTGTTGCATTCGGTGCTTGAACTTCTAAGGTTGAAGGCCAGCAGCGGATGGTCTGACAAGAGTTTCTCGGATCTGTTGAGTCTCTTAGCAAACATGCTTCCGAAGCCTAACTCCTTACCCACCACCACTTATCAGGTGAAGAAGCTTATCTGCCCATTGTCATTGGATGTGCAAAAAAAACACGCGTGTCCGAACCATTGTATCCTCTACCATAAAGAGTGCGAAGCCTGGGATAGATGTCCAGTGTGCAATGCGAATCGGTATAAGAGGAATGATGATTGTGAGGACGAAGATGCTTCCGCCAACGCGAAGAAGAAGAAGAGTAATACTGGTCGTGACGAAGAAGACACTTCTTCCAATGTGGAGAAGAAGAGAAAAAGTCCTGCGATGGTAATGTGGTACCTACCAGTGATCCCCCACTTGCAACGTTTGTACTCAAGCCCTATGGACTCTGAACTGATATGTTAGTATTTCGATAAGCGCAAGAAGGATGGAACTAAGCTTCGACACCCCCTGATGCTAGCCAATGGAGAAAGTTTGATGCCATGTATCCAGAGTTCGCTGAAGAACCAAGGAATGTAAGGTTCACATTGAGTACCGACGGAATGAATCCTTTCGGTGACATGAGCACCCCACATAGCACTTGGTCAGTGGTCCTTGCCATCTACAACCTTCCTCCATGGTTATTCATGAAGCGGAAGTACCTTATGCTGTCCATTCTTATCCAAGGACCGAAGCAACCTGTCAACGATATAGATGTGTTTCTGTAACCATTGATGGAAGATATTGTGAAACTGTGGCATGAGGGGGTCCGGGTGTGGGATGAATTCCGACGATAGTATTTCACGCTGAAAGCCATGATTTTCGTTACCATCAATGATTATCCTGCCCTTTTTTCCCTATCAGGACAGGTTAAAGGGAAGCAAGGATGTGAAGTGTGTTTGGATAAAATCGTGTCTGTGTACCTTCCGTACTCACAAAAGGTAGTGTACACGCGACCCTAACGGTTCTTACTCAGAACTCACAGATACCGCAAGATAAAGAAACATTTTGACAACACGGTTGAGGAAGATACTGGCCCAAAACCTCACAGCGAGGCACTAGTGTTTCAAATGGTCAGTAGCATCAAGGTTATTTTTGGAAGCCACCGAAGGTTAAAAAGAGGAAGAAAAGTGAGACACCGACCAGCATGCTATGGAAGAACATGCCGATTTTCCTTAAGTATTTGCCCTACTGGAAGGACTTGGACGTCCGTCACAGCATCAATTTCATGCATGTTGAGAAGAATATGTGTGATAGCATCCTTGGTCTCTTACTGGACATACCGGGCAAAACAAAGGATGGAATCAAGTCACATAAGGACTTGGTGCATTTTCAAATCAGGCCAGAGCTACACCCTGAAGACAGACCAAATGGGAAACATTATCTTCCCCCGGCTAGCTACTCTCTGACACCTGAGGAGAAAAAAGGCACCGTGCAAGTGCTTACGTGGGGTGAGAGTCCCGACTGGCTACTCATCCAACATTGTAGAGAACCATCCGATTCCCCTCAGGAACAGAGGAAGCCGCCAAACAGAATGCATTGAAACTATGTGAAAGAGCTTCCGGGGCTGGAAGAGTGAGCTGAATAAGGACTTCGTGACGAAGAACCTGGTACCCTTTAATAAATATGGAAAGATTACGTCAGACCAATGGGCAGAGTTTGTTAGGCAGAAGACCACACCTGAGGCCATCAAACTGGGTGAATCGTTCAAGCACCTTGCGAAGAAGAACAAGCACCACCATCACCTGAGCTCATCTGGGTACGCCCCTAAAATTCCTGAGTGGAGGAGACAAGAAGAAGAGGCTGCCCTGGCTGGGAAACCGAACTCTTTGGAAAATTGTGACAAGTGAAGCAGGAACTGGGTCTACGCTCGAGTCTGTGGACTTAGCCTTCAATAGCCTCGAGACCATGGAGGTGACCCAGACCATTCAAGGTATTGCTAACGAAGGGTCTCTAGAGCCCGACAGGGAGAATAACCTGCTTACCAAGGCCCTGGAGAACAAGGAACATCCGGGTCGCACTCGAGGAATCGGATCAAAAGTGGTCTGAAAGCATGGGTTCCCAAACGCCGCGGGCCAGTACAAGACCCATAATAGATATAAGAAGACCTTAGAGGAACAGATACAAGAACAGGTCAAGGTCCAATTCATGAAGATGTGGAATGAAAAGGAGAAGGAAAGGGCGACATTAATGCTGATAGAGCAACCAACCAGCCCAAACTTTCGGAGCAGCGTCGGGTCCATGTAGGCCGATAACCAGAGATATCATGTGGATGATATCACAGAGGCTACCCCCTGCATGCTACATATTCCGGTCGGCAAGGGAGACTTCACTGTCGAGGCTGTCACAGGCCAAACCATTCCAGGCTGTATGTTTCACAATCAAGACATTCCAGCCGGTTACATCAGGTACAAGTGGACTCGGTACAGCCACTTTTTATGAAGTACAAGCTAGACATCAGCACACCTGAGGGTATCGAGCTTCTCGATGAGGCTGTTGGCAACTTCATTCTGTGGCCCAAACAGGATATCATCTTCAGCCATCAGAGGTCACAATCGCCAGCGTCATGGCCGCCCCACACCCAGCATCTCTGCCTCAGGCACCTCCGCCCCAAAGCCGAGCCTCTCCACCTCAGGCACCTCCGCCCCAGGGCCAAGCCTCTCCGCCTTAGGCATCTTCGCCCCTGCGCCCAATATCTTCACCTCATGCATCTTCACATCATGCTTCACCGTCTGCGACTCAAGCACCTCTGCCTCCAGCGCCTGCGACTCTGGCATCTCCGCCTCCAGCGTCTGTGCCTCCACCACATTCACCTGAGCATCGGAGAGTCCCTGTCATGGTTACCCCGTACGACAAGACTCTACCTGATCTAGTGAAGAGGTGGCTTCTGACCTCATCAAAAGCAAAGGCATCATCCGCTCAGGAATCAGCGAAGGGCAATCTCGCGAAAGAGATGGGCAAAACATTAAGTACCTCTCAAATGGATTTCTTGCCTACACTGGATGTTCCTGAGAAATATGAGCATGGCAAGCCATTTCTGCCATTGTTTCAACTCCAAGAAGGTCTATGGGAGATGAGGAAATTCCACGAATGATACATGAGGGCATGTCACGTGGGGTTCTTCATAATCATTGCTTCTGTCCCTGCTAACGTTTACCTAAGCGAAGACTCTTATCTCATGGTGGATTTTAAGGACATGCACGCTTTGTTGCGTCGTGAAAAACTCAACGTCAATCTCATAAGTGTGTGGTGCCTGTAAGTGCCTACAATCTATCCCTACGTTCATATATCTACCTATGTATGTTATAGAAGGTAATGACTAGTGACTTGTTCTGTAGGATGCAATTTAGTGATGCGGAAAAGTTGAAGAGGCATGTCGAATTCATTAATCCGCAACGAATTTCCCAGCCCAACATGGTCGTAAACTTGAGGTCTAATGACCCTAAGATTAAGGGGAAGAGTAACAAGGAGAAATCAAGGGTCATAAGAGATTTGACCAAAACAAAAAAGGTTTGAAATGTTAGTCTACATAGGAAGGGCTATGCTAGAAATGCAGGACAAGGACTGCATCTTGGCTCCCTATAACTCTAAGTAAGTGTGATATGTCATGAACCTAACATAAGTATTCTTAATTGATCAATCAAGAATCTAACATAAGTATTCATGTAGCAACCACTATATCTGTATAATGTTGATGCCGAAGTCGAGCAAAATTGTGGTCCTTGACTCAGCTGATCTTCAACAAAAATCCTACCAAGATTTCATTGACGTTATACAGAGGTAAAGGAAATCTCCATACATAAAATTCTTATAAATCATTTATGAATTGATAATTACTTATTAGCATTCGAATAGGGCCTTCAAGTGGTACGTAATGAAAGGTGGGATACACGATATAGACAAGGCAGATGTGATGACGGTCCGTACACACTTTCCGGTAATAACACACTTATAATGCTTGTATCTTACTATTTATGACGAGGAGTCTTATTGAACTAACAAATACGTTATGTTTCTATTTGTAGTGCCACAAGCAAGGTTTCAATAGCGTTCTTTGTGGATACTATGTTTGCCAATTTCTTAGGATAAACAGGAGGTACACAACGAACCCTAAGGACGTAAGTCATCATTGCGCTTGCACATTCTTATTTGGTTATGTTTCCGTTGTCAGTAGTGTTTTAACTCTTTTAGTTGTTTTTCCATTCCAGGCACGGATGATCCAATGTACCAACCAATCTCTCACAGATGAAGATATACAAAACGTCCAACGTGACATGTGCTGATTTATTATGCACAAAGTTATCCACAAGAGTGGCAGATTCTTTGATCACGGAGGTGAATTAGCTAGCCATCTGAAGCTTTGTGAGTGGGAGAGAAAAGACTCTTAGTAATATAGGCTTATGATGTTGTGAATATTATTATACTTGTATTAAATATTAAATTTTGTGAAATCTTTGATGCTATTAAAATCTGTGATGTTGAAATCTATATTGAAACTGTGTGAAATCTGGAGGGAATAAAATATATGCTCATTATTTTTTTAAAAGAAATACATACCATAGATGATTCTCTTACAGAACCTCTTGTGGAAATCTTTATATCTATAGGTGACAGCTAAAGTGGGCCGCCTGTGGAAATCCATTTCCATAGGCGGTTGGCTTAAGGAACTGCCTGTGAAAATCCATTTCCGTAGGCGGTTGGCTTAAGAAACCGCCTGTGAAAATCCATTTTCACAAGTGGTTTCTTAAGCCAACCGCCTGTGAAAATGGTTTTCTACAGGCGGTCTATTTTGCACCTGTGGAAATCGTTTATTTCCACAGGCCTTCGGTCCCAGGCGGGTGCACTAAACGCCTGTGAAACGGTGTTACCACCCGCCTGTGATGACGTTTTGTGTAGTAATGCATGGAGAGCGTGAGCGTGTGGCAAAGAACTATGCAACGTCGGAACATTTTGGAGCCAAATACGATCAATGAAAATACTTCGCGCTTGGGAACCAGCTCTTAGTAGCATGATGGAGTTGTGAAGGATACTCTCCAGTGTTCAAAAACTCCATTCCCATATTTTACACACACGAATGATTTTAGTGGTAATATTTATTTTCGAAGATTAGTTCCCGACAATATATCCCTAAATTGACTAGGTACCTTTGAGTGTAGGGATTAATCATGTGATGAGACAAACGATGTAAACAGGTTTAGGCCTCCGATTGGGGTAATACCCTACGTCCTGTGGGGGTGTTGCTGCCGTGTATTGATAATCTCGAGTACAAGCAATGTGGCTAAGAATATTATAAGGAGTTTCTCATATTTAATCTATCCTAAGACTAAAGTTGTTGAGTAACTCCTCTGTTAGGGTCTTGATGCTTGCCTCTCTCTCTTTTTCTCTCATGTGTTTCATCGTGTTTTTCGTCTTGTATCCTCCCTGCAGCCTTTCCGCATTATATAGGGGTAAGGTACTGACTTCTATCCAACCGTAGTCGATAGGGAGTTGTCTTCCTTGACGTCCAAGTAGATAGATCTGTTTTGAATATTGGTCGTATCGAGTTGTGTAATCAACCTAAACCTTCTTGGTATGTACTTTCTTGATTTCAGGTGTACTAGGTACCGCTAGTTTGGTTCTGTGATATCTAGAGTTGCCGAATATGTGTTATATATACCTCATATGTGTATGATATACTCCTTATGTGCATATACTCTATAGTTAGATATTCGATAGTAGTCCCCTAACACTACCCCGGAGGAGAGGTTTCCATAAGCGCCCACTCGAGTATCGCCAAGTTTAAGCTTGGTCAAGTAAAGTGGATCAGGCTCATAGTCGAAAGAATTGAGTATGGATGGATCATTCCTCGAGTATCGAGTGGAAGCTCAGTCCAATCAAACGCCCTATGGCTAACCGCACTCGATACTTGAAAAAAAATAAAGAACTCAACTAATCAACACCGACTCCGAGTAGAGTTAAAAAAACATTTTGAAATTTGAAATAGCGGGTATAGGCGCATTTAATGCGGGCAGAAGGGCGTGCAGAGATTTGCATGTCGTCATCGTTCCTCCTTTCGCACCGGTTGAAGTGTTGTAAAGGTGGGAGTGGTTAAAGAGGCGGTAACTTTTTGGTTATTTACCCGTAAGACCCGGACTTGCAGCAACCATTCCTAGTCATTGCCACCAGTCTTCCTACACAAGCCTCTTAGCTTTCTCCGCCACAGCACACACCACCACCAGAAAGAATTTTAGATCCATGGATCCTAGCTCTTCCTCGAAGATCCCGACTTCCTCCTCGCCGGAGAAGCAGTCGGATGCAACAGCTGTTGGTGCCTCGCCCGATCAGTACAATGAGACGAGGTTCATGATCGACGCCTGGACACCCTCGGCAATGCAAAAATCTCGGCTAGCGGAACTTGAAGCAGAAGGAGTGGTGCTACTACGCAGCCTGGTCGAATGGAGGATGGCATCCAGTGACAGATTCCCTTCCTGCAGTATTGAGCACGAGTTTATAGTTTTCGAGTCTTTCTTCCGTTGCGATTTTAACATCCCTCCTTCCAAGTTTTCTTCTCAATATGCTCGATCAATATCAGATTGAATTCCACCACTTGAACCGCAACTCTGTTACCATGTTGCGTGTTTTTGTTTATCTTTGTGAGGCTTTCCTTAGCATAAAGCCAAGTTTGAATCTTTTTTAGTATCTTTATAATTGAAGAGGATTACCGAAAATAAATATGTCGAGGGGTGTGGTTTCCAAATGAGGAGTGGAATAAAAAAACTCCTACATCTTGGTTCCCCTAACCTCCTTTTGGTCGAGGGATTGGAAAAAGCTTTGGTTTTACATTTTCAATCCTGACCCGATTGGTTTTCCTTTAGTGTATAGAGGTATTTTTCCCGTCCAAAATCTTTCTTGGACACAAGAGCATCGAGAATCTGACCACACCACCTACTTCACCAATAGGATTGGCATGCTGAGGTAATTTGGCCTAACTGGGTGGCATGTGGCCAAAGACTTTATTAGTAATAGATTAAGTCCCTTGAAGGCACGAATGCGCCTGGCTGGGGAATACAATGGGGATGAGGATGCTTCCAGGGATGCGGTCGGATGTAAGGCTTAGTTAGCACTTTTCCCTTTTCGTTTTGCTATGATCTTCGAGCTTCATCGAGTAAACCTTTCTTCTCTTTTTCAGCCATGCCTGCACAAGATGTCACCGTCCGGTTGAACAAGCTTTTCTCTTCCGGCACATCGGAGTGTGGCATTCTGCCTTACTCCTTAGCGCTCGACCAGACGTAAGGATTTTCTTAATGGAAAAGTAGGAATGGTTATTATCTATTTAATCTGACTTGTTTGTATGACTGCAGGCTCCAGTCTTCCATAAAGAAAATATCCTTTCGAGCGAGGTCTTTGATCTCGACGATGCTTCTTCCATCGCTGTCGTCGACAAGGGGAAAGGAACAACCAATGAGGAGGCCGAGGGGTCTCTTCGATCGAAGAGATCGTCCCTGTCTTCTTACCTGCTGCCAAGCCCTCTGAAGCGCAAGCGAAGGAGCCCTAGGGTATGCTGATTGAAATTCTTATTATCTTCTTATTTCCTTTCAAATTATTGAGTGGATACTTGAATGCAATCGGATTGGATGAGTGGCCTTTTGTCAGGGAACGGCGAGCATACCAGCCCAATTGCCTCCTCGAGCAACCGCCACTCTCGATGACCCAATCGAAAAGTTAACTCTTCTCGAGTTATCAATTTTCTTTCAGTCATTCTACTACTGACGAATTTGCATTGGTGGATTTTTTAGCGGCGTCTAGCGCGTCCTCGCAATAGCCCACTCGAGGGACCGTCATGCCTGATGACTCAACTAGAGAGGTAATTTCAGTCGAATTATTGCTCTTTAGTTGGTCATACTTCCACTTGATAATGAATTCTTATTATCTAGTTCTTCGCAGGCTACTAATGCCTTAGCTTTGCCTAGTCCATATGTAACTCCTTCACCGACTCTGCCTGCCGGACCAAGAACAAAGAAGGTGACCACAAAAAGGCTAAAGTCAAGCATCATTTATCACTTTCCAATTTCAAAGAGGTTTGTCCTGGATTCTGATCTCGACTGGTCGACTGACAGTCTTTTCTTTTCCTCTTCCCTTATTCTGTTGATTGCATACTATCGATTGAAGAGCAAACCAAGGCTGCCAGCGTCTCGACCAGTCATCCAGGGCTAACTTCCCCGGTTGACTCGGCCTCGGCTCCAATTAGAGATCCTGCCTCGAGTGCGCTCAAAGAAAATCCGTAGCTCAAGGGGAACGAAACTTCAATATCAATCCCAACCAATGACCCGTGGGAGGCGATAAAGACTCTTCTCCAGGCTACAAGCGCTCATGTAGCTGCCGTCAAGGCCAACCACCACAAGAAGCTGAAAGCCAAGAGGGAGAAAACTGAATGTAAGTCTGTCCCCGATCACAAGTGCGTGATTCGATTATTGGGTGACTAACAAAAATTACTTTTCGGTTTACCTTTTTCAGGCCTTGAGTCCTCCTGTAGCAACAAGGAAAAACTTCTTGCTGATGCAATGAAGAAGATTGACGACGATGTCAAGTATCGGGAGAGACTCAGGAATCGGGTGAACACCGCTTGAGCTGAAAAGAAGGCGATGATGACTAAAAGGGATGCTGACATCGCTCATAGGGATGCTGCTGTCCTAGCTCTTCAAGAGCTGAAGGGGCAGACACTCGACCTTATGTCCCAAGCAACCTCTATAAGCGCCGCCACATTGCTAGGTATCCTCAAGAGTTATAACCCCATGCTCGATATCTCATTGGTGATAGTCGGGTTTAATTGTACTAGCGAGGAGGCCGCAAAACTTGTAGAAAGTGTCCCGTTGGTAGTTCCAGCCTTTGTCGAATCATTGAGGCTTAGTCTGCCTAGTGACGATAGTGAGGGGAGTCCCTTGGATTGATGGTCTATCCTGTTTTGGTACATGTAAAACACATTTTATGATCTAAGAATGCACGCAACAAGACTACACTTTGCCAGTCTATTATGTTTTTGTCTCCTATTTCCTTGTCGACGAACTAGGATTAGCATAAGTAGATGCAATAACTGATAGATACATGTTGCCATCGTTCTCAAGACCATACGGTTACGCATCTGTCAACACCTGAAATCTTAACTAGATAAGCCATTAGATGTGCGGCCCTCGAGTACTCGAGAAGACCGTAATAGTGAGGAAAAGACTAATACAAAGCTTGAAAAAGAAAGGGCGTATCGAATTTTTTGTGAACTTTTACAAATTTGCGCATTCGATCAGCATACAAACATGAACATGATAAAGAGCACACGCGAGGAGACTAGGACTTCAGAACCCTTCAGCACACGCTAGGTACCCATGGCTTCATGAAGGCTCCTCTAGAAATGAGAGACAAAGACGGATCCATGGTCGAAAACTATCTTCGTGGGAATGCGATGGAGGAAAACTATTCGAGCGAGGTATAGCTTTGCATATTGCTTAGCAGAGAACATTGTCTTGACGGGAAGAAAATGAACAGACTTGGTTAAACGGCCCATAATGACCCAAATCGAGTCATACCCCTTAGAGGTCTTAGGAAGTCCGGTAATGAAATCCATTCCGATCTCCTCCCACTTCCAACAGGGAATAGGCAGGGATTGGACTGTACCGACTGGTTTGAGATGTTCGGCTTTCACTCTCCAACAAACGTCACACTCGGTGACATAACGAGTATCTCACGCTTCATGCGGATCCACCAAAATCTTTGTTTGAGGTCTTGATACATTTTGGTGCTTCCGGGATGAATAGACAACAAAGAGTCATGAGCCTCATCCAAAATCTTCTTCCTTAACTCATGGACCCTTGGAACCACAAGTCGCTTTCTAAACCACAAGATGTAATCATTAGTGATGGGTAGAGAGGGCACATGTCACAAAATGTAGCATCAGACGGTTAATTCATAGCCGGGGTCACTCATTAGTGATGAGTAAATGAGAACACCCGTCACTAATATGAAAGTAATTAATGACGGGTTATAGTTGTCACCTGCCACTAATGTGTTGTTCTTGGACTGGTTGAGACCAACGTCACATCGTTATTAGTGATGGGTGTCCTTATCACCCATCACTAATGAGTTATGTTTACTATGTCGAGCAGCACGACCAGACAGTGTCTGTCTATCAGCTGCTCAGCAAAGAAGCGAATTTTTTCCCGATTATGTTAAGGACCAAACAAATCTTGGTAATTTGAAATTGGGATTGTCACTTTGCCTTTGAAGGTTAGGCTCCCCCTTCTCCTCCTCCTCTTGCTCATATATGGTGATTCTAGGGTTTGAGTTGGAATCAATAATTTTGCTCATTCTCTCGAATCTTGATACAAGTGGATTGTCCCACTTGGCCTTTGAATATTTGCATCCCATTTTCCTCCTCCTCTTGCTCCTATTTGCTAGATTGTAGGGTTTGAGTAGAATCTTGATATATTTACAGTGCAATTATGGTGCTACTATATTCCTAAAAATGAAATTATATTGCTATTATGGTGTTGTTAGGTGCAAATCTTGATATGTTTATAGTTCAATTATGTTAATTATATTCCTAAAAGTGAACCCAATTTGCGTAACATACGTCTCCCGTTAAGGAGTGTTTAATTATAAATATGACTTAGCAACTCGTCATATTTATAAGAAGATGCTCCCAAATTATTCGCGAACTTTGGACATTTCAAGGATATGTGGACCGAGTAGTAGGTTTATGTGCTCTTGTATGGTTCTAGAGAGAATTTCAGTATCATCTCTATGTTGTTCTCTGGATACAAACTCTCTTGGCTCGTTATCGAGACGTATATTTGGAGAACGGCGAGAAGATGCTACCAAAATTTACTCTAGAACCATATAAGGGCATAGAAATCTACTTGTGCCACATATTCTCGAATGGAATTATGACCTATCTTTGCCTATGTAGAAAGTAGCTAGCTAGGATCCTTCGCCTTAGATAAGAAACTAGCATAAATTAGTTAAATTTAGTTATAAGTTTTATACTTATTTAATTGTATGTACTCTGTCATTTCTATTAACAATGAATTTTTTTTAATTTGTAGATGGCATACCAAAGTTAGATGTACTTTGATTGCAGTACTTGTAACGAGTACATGAGCGGGGCGAAGTCTTTTATGAGTGCCACGGTGGCAAATATGGAAGGTCGGAGTAAAACGGCAATGTGGTGTCCATATTGTGATTGCAAGAATGAGAATAAGTTTCAAAAACCTGACAATGTGTACAATCTTTTGTTAAAGTGTGGATTCAAAGGCAGATATCATATTTGAAACAAACACGAAGAGGAAGGACTTAGCGAAGGGGAAATGGACCAGGTCCTCTCAGACGGTAGTTTAGATCAAGGACTTCCGCCAGCCGGTGATATGGATAATTATTTTAGGGATGCAGACATATTAGGATTCAATGATAACTATGTGAATTTGGTAGAGAATGTGGACCAAATGGTGCGTGATGTTGGGGGGCACAACGAGTATAGTGATGGTGAGCTTGCCAAATTCTAGAAACTGGTGCAAGACTTAAAGACACCATTTTATTTGCAATGCTTACCCTTGTGTAATTGAAGGCAACCCATCGTTGGTTTGATAGAAGTTTCAGAGCATTATTGCATCTGCTAAGGGACATGCTACCAGATGGAAACAAGGTACCCAAGACCATCTATGATGTGATGAAGATAATTTATCCTTTGAGATTAGAAATAGAAAAATACATGCATGTAAGGAGGATTATGTCCAATTTCATGAAGAGTATGCAGACCTGGATCAATGTCCTTCTTGTGAAACCTATCAATACAAGCATAGAAATGATCGTGGCGATGTGGAGGAAGGTAGCAAGATAAAAGGGACTCCTAGGAAGGTGATGTGGTATTTTCCTATGATTCTCCATTTGAAGCATTTGTTCGCGAACGAAAATGAGCTCCATTGCTGCGGTGACACAAGTAGGGTCGTAAGAACAACATAATGATACGGCACCCACAGATTCAACTTAGTGGCAAAAAAATGATTCCTCATTTGGTTGGTTCACGGAAGAACTAAGAAATATTAAGTTTGCTATGAGCACAATTAGCATGAATCTATTTGTTAACATGAGTATTTCACATATGACTTGGCCTGTTGTATTGTCTATCTATAATCTTCTACCTTGGCTTTGTAAAAAATAAAAATACAATATATTGTTGACCTTAATTTGTGGTCCGAGGCAACCTGGCAACGAGATTGATATGTACCTCAATCATTTGGTGATGATCTTAAAGCACTCTGGTTTGAAGACGTTGGGGTTTGAGATCCGTACAAGTGAGAATACTTCACCCTACATGTCATATTATTCATCACTGCCTATGTAAAGAATATAGGGGTCTCTGGCCGGGATGGCCCACAACAACCAATTTTGGCAGTATCAGCTTTCCTTCTCTGGCCCAGGCCCATCGCGTGACCAGTCGACGCTAGCACGACCACGACCCTGACCTTCGGGGGATTTCCCATGACCAGGTCGCGGGGCAGGTACTCGTTTGGCCAGCCAAACATCATTTAATGTCGCTACTCATGCCATTTTCCTTCCCCAGGCGGTTCACTCCGGTGGAGGCGGCATGGCCGACGCAGGGTTACCGTATCACATCCCGTAACATTAATTGTTGTGGGACGGGCTCGTTGATGCAACAGGAGACGTGGCAGGCACACGTGGGAAACCGGTGGTAGGATAGGACATGTCGGATGACCCAGGCATGACAAGCAGGAAGGCGGCCGATTGATGGGACGGGTATTGCAGTGCTCCAGGGCAGGCATAACGCATGTGTATCCTATAATGATAGCCTATATTGATCATGTAGGCAGGCATGGGTCTTTTTGTTGGGTCCACATAAAAGACTCCTACCCCTCTGGAACATAAAGAGGGATATCTTTTGAGAGGACTTTTGAAGAAGAAGATATGGGATATAGGGCTACTACCCCACGGGAGGTCTGAACCTGGATATCTCTGGTATTCTTGAGCAACACACACACATTCCGTAGGCACACCCAGAATGCAAATCACGCATCCGTCATCCCATAAACCCCGGAATTATTATCAAGGATTAACCCTTGATATTTGGCGCGCCAGGTAGGGGGTGCATTTTTGAGTTTCGTTAAGTACCGTTAATTTATTTTGGGCTATCGATGTTCGAATCCCCGGCGACCAACGAGTCTTGATCCAAGGATCCGAGTCACAACGAGGTGTTCTTGATTGGATACAACCCAGACGAACCCGATATGCTTCATATTCAGGACATTGGATCAGGATCCAAATGCTTTGGGATTTGATGGAGAACATCAGAGGCATCCATGTTCCCGGCGCCGAGGGGAGTTCACGGATCGCATGCCCTCGGGGAACCAACCTCATCAACGACAGCCCCACCCAGAAGAGCGCTCACTGTGTCGGGACAGCCAATACCCTACCCCGTGGCGCAAACCAAAACCATCGGCCAGGTATGATCCGATTAGGTAAAAGAGTACCTAGAAACTAATCTGGTGTGTTGTCTCTTTGAGCAGGTTCAACCCGAGGATGAATAGAAGGGTCTACACTTTGCACTTGTTACATGAGTAACGACCACTTCCTGTTGGATACCAGAAAGGGTAACAGTCTACCAGGATCTCAGAAAGGTAACCCTTTCCTCCCCCGGTGCTAACCACCTATTGATTTGAAGGGGGAATCCTTGTCCTACCTTGCAGGATTTCAAGGGGTCACGGGCGCGGTATTGGTCACTAAGCGAGGCATTCTTCCCCGATAGGAACGAACAAGCACAGGACCTTGCATCGTCAGTTACATGGTTTAGTTATGTTTTTCCAATTAATAATAGCATTACGGAGTATGAGGGACTCTTATCTGGAACGCGAGTAGCCCCTGCGCAGAGGGAGAAATACCTACTAGCGATGAGGGACTCGCTATTGGGTGTGACCCTAGTGCTAAAGGGTTTTCCAGTGCTTGAACCAGACAATGGTGACATACCACTCTGAAGTGACAAAGCTTGAGCGACGCGCCATCGACCAGGAAGTCACGCATGTCTCTCTCAAGGTCTACTTCCTTGACCGATGGGCTAGTCCTTCTGGCCTCTTCTTGCGAACCCGCCTTGGTCGGAGTCTTTGAAAAAAGATTCACATGACCACCCACTGTGGCCTCGGGCCAACGTGGAAGGGATGTTCCACTGGGAAACGGAACACCAGAGTCAACACCTCGCTCAGTACCGTCAACCTCGGGTGGCCATCATGTGGTCGCCCTGCTCAATTCGGGTACGACCTTGATGGATCAGATCTTCGACTACCTTCAGAATCAAGCAACCCCTGACAATGATGTGTCAGCAGAAAGGGTCACACGAGCAGACGGCAAGAATCCTCCTTAGTAAAGGGACGCCTCTACCATCAAGGGAGAAATGACTCTTTACTGAAATACATCGCTCATGATGGGGGGAGCACAGTATTCCCTAACATCCTCGGAGGCATACGTGGAGGTAGAACCTCACGCCACCCTCCATGAAGCTTGCGAGCAGGTGAAACAGTGCGAGACGTTCCAGTACCATGGCCGAAATACCAACTTACCAGCCTAGGCACTACAAACCATACCACTCTCTCGGCCTTTCGCTATCTGGGGGCTCAACATCATGGAGCCATTCCCTAAAGCCACATGCGGTTTTAAATTCCTACTCGTGGAAATCATCAAATTCATGAGGTGGATCGAAACCGAGCCCGTTAGGGAGATCACCGCCACTACAACGATTAAAGTCCATATGAACGCTGGTAGTGCGGCTTGACAGTCCAAGTCCCCTAAGTACGGTCAACAGAACTCGATTTGCCAGTTGCGAATAGCACGCTGGTCACCATCCCGGCCTGACCAGGTGGACGGGTGAGGACGACGTTAAAAACTCGAGTGAAGAGTTCCATGAACGTGCTCTAAGGCTTGAACACCCCGGTCCCAACAAGGCCTTAGGCGCCACCGCAACCAGTGGGCACAGGAATGACACTGGTCATGGGTGACCTCGACCTGTGTTCATTCCAAGGCTAGACAGGTCGTAATATGCTCCTCCCGGGGAGTGAGAGGTACTCTAAAGCGACCTATAGTTCCCTAGCCTAATGGGGTTAGGTTAGCCAAGGTGGTCAGCCGAAAATTACATAACCCACGAAACGCCAATTCTGTGTATGAGGCTATTCTTCTATTTTGTAGGACCTTCCAGACGAGTGTGGACCCACCAAATTGTAAGCATTTCTGTTTTGAAGAACTTGACCGTCTGGTCGACAGTTTCTTCTGCCAACTAGACAGTCGGGGGCTAGAACTATTAGGATACGTGATTTGTTTTCTTGCAGCCAGGTTTGTTTAGCCCACTCACTCATGTTGATGGGACGAGATCCAAAGTTGATCGCTCACATGATGCCAAAGTGAAGGCATCCGAGGGTTAACAACCACGATGCCATAAGCTCTAGCTCGGGTCTAGCACTGGTCGCCACTTAAAAGGCTTCTCGGGCTAAAGGTCATCCTTAGTGCCAGGAACCTAGCTAGCAAGTGGGTCAACGTGATCCTCCTTAGGCATTACGAGCACTTCGAGGCTACTCGCTGCCCAAGCACAGAAAAAATCCACATAAGGACAAGCATTCTTCATTACAAAGCAACCACTCGAATAAGACCCGGGGGCTGGTTCTAGATGACCTTGAGACAATACTCCTAGGATCCAAAGATACCCCCTAAGCGGGTCAAATCAGACGGTCCAAAGGCAAGAATGAATGGCATACAAAAGTGAGTCATCGCAGGCACTGAGCTCCTCCATGGTTATCTGAGTACCTTCAAAACCAACACTGACTACCGGCAAGAGGTCCAGGTCGAGGAAGTGGTCGTGGATATAAGCAATGGAAAGGTAGGCACTAGTGACTCCGACCTCAAATAGGTGGTCATCGACGGTCTCAAGAATCCTCTACTTGGGGCCACCTACCTCCTCGGAGGCTGCTAGAAACCACTCAATGTGACCAGTCACGGTGTCCCTGGGTGTCGGGCAAACGTGAACACCAGCGGACCAAAGCAATGAGTCGAAGGGATTAAAGGCTCGGCTGAGATGGTCGTAGAAAGTCACTCGCCACTCATCGCTCTCCTTGGTCATCTGCTCTAGGTCTTTCCTCACTACAAATAGATCCTCCCGATAACGATGAAGGCGGTTGTAGAATTCCTTTCTCTGCAAGACACTTTCCCTAGTCACCTGCTCAAGATGCATCTGCATCACGAGTTGCTCCTCCAGGCAGGCTGATGAAAAAACAGGTCATAAGCCACACAAGAGTCAGCTGGTCAAGTCTTGCATGGGTAACCTAGGACCAGAACGTGGCTCAGGTGGTCGGAATAACACACCTTGAAGATCGCTCGGTGTACTCACCGACTCGACCACAAACCCCAGCTCACATTTGGCCACCTCCTCCATTATACGTCGGTCGGCATGATCATCAGTAGGAATGGTCAAGGGTTCGGTGAGAGCTTAGGAGCTGGTCAGCATAGGTATGGTCCCCGTACGGACGGATGGTTCGGACACTCCAAGAACTCTCTGACCACAATGACACAAACTCATTAGAGCACAAAAGGTGGGGGGCATCATTAAAATATATTACAAAACAGAAGTTACAATCAAATTCTTTACTCCTCGGTGGCGTCACCCAGAAGACAAAAGTCACACAGTCTACCGCTCCTTGACACTCCCACTGCCGTCTCTTCTCAGCTTCGAGTCCGGCAACCACAACTCCCTCCTGGACAAGGTCCAAATTGAAGTTAGGGTCATGACTGCAGTAGCACCAAAAAATATACTCCGCAGTCGACCTCACCGCTTGCGCCACGTCCTCTACACCCCTCAACGCCAGGGTAGCTGGGAGCTTAGAAATTTTTTTTGCCAAGACCTTGATGGCGTAGGCCTAGGCCCGAGCCATGCGGTTGTCCTTCGGCTCGATGGCTCCTAGCCCGAGGCTCCCAGGGGATCCACCAGCGCTTTGAAGGCATCTTAGAGAATGTTGAGTGTAGTGTGTTCATCCTCCTTGAGCTAGGAGTGCTTGGTAGAAAGCACAGTCTTCTCCTGCTGCAGCTCGCCACACCTTTGATGCAGAAAGCGTCCGGCCTCCCTTTTTTGGGCTAGCTGTTTCTCTAGCTCGGCACACTTGCTAGTCGCTGCTTCCTTCTCCTTGACTAGTCTGCGAATAGAAGCGGGGATACAGCTGACAAAAGTGAGCAAGTCAGAGACCAGCACGAGCTCCTTGACCGGCACGGGCTCCTCGACAGGCACCACAGGGACCGAAGCCACCGCCGATGCTCCAAGGGACAAAGCTAGAGCTAGCGGAGGGACCAGAATGTCCTGTGGGGGCGCCATCAGAGGGGTCGTGACAAGAGCTATAAGAGCTACCACGGGCCTACGGCAAACAACAAAGTTACGGAATCAAGAAGGAAAGAAAATTCAAGGTATCTATACCTACCCAGAGAAACTTACCACAACGACGGGGAGCTAAGCACAAGTCTGTCCTCACGAAGACGCCGAATCGACTGGTCGGGGACAAACCCGCTATGCGGCCGCCAGTACACGGGGTCCTACGGGTGCGTTTGGACACCTCCGTGATAGACAAGTCCTCCACCGGCCTCTTCCCACACTGCGTAGACGCTAGGTCCACGATGGCCTGGTCAGAGAGCATCTAGTCGGTTTTGAGGAAGATTGAGGAAAAACTAGTAAACCCTAATAATGGGATATCATGTTTGACGAGCATGCAATTTATAAAATAAAACTTTATAAAAGTAGGCACAAAATGTTCAAGGACACTTGCCTTCATGATGTCGCTCAATTATCTCGAACTATTGCTCCTGGAGATCCTCGTACTGCTTCAGAATGTAGTCGTCTACTCGCAGGAATAACCAACAAAAGAGAAAATACAAACAACTAAGAACAGTACATCAAACAGAGGCATCACATCATAAGAAAATGCTATGGTTGGATATGGTACGAGATTTAGGTGAATTCATAGAGTGTTGCTTGGATTTGAATTTGTTGAACAAGATTTGAATAATAAGAGCTAGAACAGAATTAACTATAGAAAACATCCTAAACAGGAGATAAGGACAGAAATAAAGGATCTCTGGAGGGTTATTTGGGATTCTCACCAAGAGAGAGATCAAAGAGCAAAGCAGGGGAGTTTGGCATGGAGGAGTCGGCCAACGGTGGGCTCTCGGTGTCGACGATGGGGGAAAAGGCCCGGGGTTGACGGAGATGGTGTAGATGAGGTCGCATCGCAGCCATGAACTCATTGAGGGCCCAGCTTGACCTGGGGTATAGAAGGACACGTACATCGGCGAGTTGAAGGTGGGGAGGTGCACGATTTGATGGAGACGGTGGCGATTATCACCGACGTCGATCTTGGGAAGCAATGGTGTTTCACAAATCAATGAGTGCTCGGTGTAGAACGCAAGAAGACAAGCTCGATTTTATGGTTGGTTGTGGTAGAGAGGTTCCGAGATAGCGGCAAAACAACAACGAACACCGCTAGGTTTGGTGGTGGCCACGTACAGACACAACAACGAAGACGCTCACGTCCTCAGAGATTGTCTGTGAACTTTGAGAAACCAACTGAATAGAAATGTTCATATATCTTGGGAACACAATGCTAGGGTGGAGGTTTGGATAGCAATTCACCTGAAAAGGAGATCAAACAGCGGGGATGAGAAGGGTGACGGCTGCAGCATGCTTCAGTTGGCAACCACGTTCCGGTCGTGTCGCTGCACAACTGGTGAAGAGCTCTTGGGGTCACGTAGAAGACTCTATGGGACACGCCATGATGCATTCGGTGCACCCATACGGTCGCTAGATCAACAGGGAACACGGACTAAACCCGCAATGCACGCGCAGAACTTATCCAGACAGGGGCAGCAGCAACGCCGATCGCGATCCCGATGGTTTCAAGGCTCAAATAGCATATCTGACTGGTGCGGGCATGGGGAACATTTAGGGGCATGTGTTGGTCAAAGGGCATGGTGATTCGATCTATGATCAGCCAGGGAACGTCGATGCCAATCGACGGCCACATGGCTATCCACGACGGTGACAGTCGTGGCGGCGCAGATCGAACTTTGGCCGGGGTTAGGGGTTCGGTTGGGGATCACAAATGGCGTCCATACAGGGGAGAGGAGGAGGGGGAGGGGCTAGTTCGGGGTCCTCACCTTGCTGCGATGATAGGAGAAGAAGGATTCACGGAGACAAGACGACACCGACGGCGGTGGCATAGCGACGCAGTCTAGCGAGGCACGGTTGTTGAGAGGATCCTCGGTGGCAGTTGGTGAAGAGGCTCAGCGTGGTGCTTTGCCAGAGGACGGGGAGCGGATGCGAGGCCATAGGGTAGTGTCTCACCTTGCTTCGATGCTCTGGAAGTGAGGACGCGATGCAAGGGTCACTAGTGAACGAGCATGGGCAGCGCTCCGCCAGACTTGGGGTAGATGGTCTTGGGGCGGCATTTTGGTAGCCTTTCGACGTGAGGTAGAAGGTGTGCTGCTTGCAACTACCTAGAGGGTGCCTTTTATAGGTGCAGGGAGGGAGAGGGACAGCCATGAGGGGAGGTGAAAGGATGGTGATGGTGGAAGACGAAACGAACGTGCGTAGGAAGATGAAACGAACAGCATAGGTTCAAGGATGATAACTTCACCATCTGAACACCAAATTGGACGTTTCGGGACTCTATCTTATAGTACTCGAAAAGATATACAACTTTGGTATTTATTGGAACTTCTAAAAATACCATCTTGATTTCCAAAAATGCGTTACAAGAGGAACTGTTTGAATTCTACCTTATCTGCGCAGCACTGATCTCATGGGGCAATAACTCTTAGATTCATTATCCAAATGGGGACTTTCATAGGTGCGAATCGAAACTCTCGACGAGACCAAAAACTTTGGTATTATCAAGATTTGCATTTGGGGCCATCTTGAACTCCGAAACTTCATGATAAGACGAGGCTGGCGACAAGGAGTAACTGGCAGTCGGCTTCAATTGCCATTATGGCCATTAAAGTGGCGGTTTGATCATGAATTGAGGGAAATAAAGAGGGAATTGATATGGGGATTGAATAAGGACAACATCATGTTCAATATTAACATTTAAACAGCACGTGTGCATATTGAATTCATCGGTTTTGGGAGCTCCAATGTGCAGCCATGGGTCAACTGTAATGATCAAACTGAGAGCCATTATTATATTCAATCCCACTCTCCATATTTGGTTCCATATTTGTATGGCTCTTTAACATGATATTGATGTTGTTTTATTCAGTTATGCTAATACTGTCATATTATTATCATCTCTCTCTCCCTCTCTCTCTCTCTCTCTATATATATATATATATGCTTTGCTTCTATTTAGTGCTATTATTTCCATATTAAAGTTTGCACCATATTATTTTAGATTCTCTTATGCCGCTCTTTATTAGCTACTTTCAGTTATGCAAGGTCATATTATTAGAATGGTTTTTCTTCAGTACACATATTGTTATCTATTTTTATTTTGATGATGACATTAACGGGTGAGCTTTTACTATGCATTGTTGCCCAATTGCTGGCTACTCTCCATCAGAAAAAAGAAAAACCCACCAGGGATATTACCCTTCAAACCGACAGGTTTATTTGTTGTTTATGCTGAGGGGTATTAGCACCAGGGACGTGCTAGTTTGCTAACCGCTTGCCTATCGACGCTATTATGGGCATAGATGTAGACCAATCCGTGGTAAAAACAAAATTACAATGTAATTATTTAAATAATGGCCATTGGCCTAGAACAAGCACCAAGCTCACTCAAGGAGATTAAACTTGTTAAGGCATGTTTCAACAATTAACAGGTGCTCATATGGCCAACGAAGAGGCAGCGCTCGACTCTCGTCCTGGTTGTCTCATGGAGACCAAGAGGTTTCAGTAGATGCTTGATCACAAACACCATACATGTAAATAGAGTGAGTCCAATGCCAACCCAATTTTCCAACGCCGCTTATTCTGAAAACGTGTGCATATGCCACTACTATTTAAACCCTATATATACCGATCCATCACTACCAGTTCTTAATGGGCCGACAGTAATAGGGAATCACTGCCGGTTCATAAGCCGCGTGGGAAAATAAAGTCATAATGGCTTACGAACTGGCAGTGATAAGGGTATCACTGTCAGCTGTTGGCTTGAGCCGGCAGTGATGCCCTGCTTCATCTTCACTGCCGGTTTAATCCACCGACTGGTAGTGATACCAGGGCATCTCTGCCGGCTTGTTATATGAGTCGGCAGTGATGTTTTGACTATATAAAAGTCGTCCTCTCCTTCCCTAAGCCCGAGCACACAATAGAGAAAAGCTCTGTTTGCTCGGTGGCGGCTATTTTTGGTCACCAAGTTCTTAGTGGCTTCAAAATTTTGAGAAAACCTCATACCCTAGGTGTTACAAGGTATATAACTTCATCTCCAATCCATTTCTCGATGAATTTATTTGTTAAATTACTCTAGATTTTCAAATGATGGAGATACATGTATAGTCATGATGTTTTAAGACAATGTAGATGTAATTATATCTCATTTATTATATGGAAGCTTAAATTAGTAGCTTATGGTGGAAAGTGTCTTTATTATTGATTTACATTAGCTATAGGTTTGAGCATTTTTATTTTTTATTTTTAATGAACTAGAAAAATTAGTCATAAAATTAAGATATATAACAAGCTTCAATTATATTTTTTATATTTTAATTAATTTAGCAAGCTCCAATATAGAAACTTTAGGTATGAGCATATTTATTTTTGATTTATAATGAATTAGAAAAATTAGCTATGATATTTAGGTATGTTGCAAGCACCAATTATATTTTTATATTTTAATTAATTAGCATGCTCCTATATGAAAACATTAGGTATGAGCATATTTATTTTGATTTTTCATTAATTAGAAAATTTCTCCATGATTATTAGATATGTAGCGAGATCCAATTATATTTTTATATTTTATTTAATTAGCAAATTCCAATATATAAACTTTATGTATGAGCGTATTTATTTTTTATTTTTACTTAATTAGTCCTACAAAAGGGTTGAATAATAAAGAAAAATTCTAGGGATGGCACCAACAACTACTAATCGGAAGTGTACGCGAAAGCATATAGAAGGTGGCTCCTCCAACCTGGGCCAATTGCCGGTAGGAGATGACGAGATAATTTATTTGTTGGTGATCGCAAAATCTTCTATATGTTAGAAATTTGGATTTACAATAATGATATAATTATATATGGACAGAAGATGGATGTACGATGCGAGCCGTGTGAGCGCAGAGTACAAGAACGGCGTGGATTGTTTCCTGGTACAAGCCGCGACGCACAAGTCAAATACACAATCTCAATACATGTATTGTCCATGCGTCGATTGCGAGAACAAGAAGTAATTTTCTACCACCTAGCAGATACATTCCCATTTGATGCCAAGGGGCTTTATGCCTAGCTATACTCGTTGGACCGAGCGCAATGAAGCTAAGATCGTACAGGAAGCGCAATACATTGGCAGAGAAGACGAAGACTTGTGCATCGATATGTCGGCTGACGAATACACCGATATGCCGCCAGCCGGAGATACGTTGGTCGATGATAATCTAGAGGAGATATTAGTCGATGCCAACGCTGATGATCTGGAGCAGATGTTGCGCGATAGGGAGGGGAACTTCACCAATGAAAGAGAGTTTCAAAAGTTCTAGAGTATGGTAAAGGACTCTAAAACACCGTTGTTCCTGGGCTGCAAGAAGGAGCACATAAAGTTGAGTACAGTGCTTTCACTGCTACAATGGAAGGCAAGCATCCTCCTCAACTTCGCTGTCCCCGGAGCCCCGTCGTCCCCATCCTGGAGCCCGCCATCCCCTTCCCCGGACCCCCATTGTCCCTGTCCCGGATCTGAGGCCGCCGTCTCCGTCCCCTACACCGCCATCCACGTGCCGCCGTTGCCTGCGCCCGCCCGCCTCGCCGACCAATAAAGCAAAGGTAATTCCCCGCCCTCCTTCCTCCCTTACTGTGTAGACTATGCAACTAAATAATTTTTCATGTTAATGGTACTGAAGGATGTTTTGGCCACCCCTTACTTTTGGGTCACACTCTGCCACTGCTCACTCTATCACTTGGTCTTCATCGAATTTCTCACCTCTACAAGTTTGTCAACTATCTGCAATTCATTGCTATTGTTGTGCTAGTGATACTTTTATTCCGCTTTGATTTTAGATACTTAATCTCAGCATCTGAATCTGAATATGGCCATGCTTTACTATTCCAAGTCTGGAGCTTTTGTTTTTAAATGCTTTGATTTTAGCTACTTAATCTCAAATGTGAAACTGCAAAACCATGAAAAGTTCAGATACTCAGATAGTTTAGGGCGGTTGTGATATCATAATTAGACAAAAGGCAATACAATTCCACAGTTGGAAATTTTCTAAATTTAATTTGCAGCTTTTGAATCTGCAACCCAACCTAAAAGAAAACTCTTGAGGTCAACGTCAGATAGGCGTCCAACTCGTCTTGAGAGAAGCTGCTCTCTGAACTAGTAGGACTGGCACATAAATGCTGACTTGAGAAGAATACTTTCTCTCCGAATAGGTAATCAGTACTGAAGTCCTAATAACGCTATTTGCTAGAGCCATTGTGTTGTAATGTTAAATCAATACTATCTTTTCTTCGCAGTAACATTTTTTGGTGTTAGTGTGGTTTGTATTATATCATTTTTGCATATTATCTGAAATTTAGGACTGCTATGACATGGTATGTTGTTCATCGTGGTCAGTAAAGTGGAGTGTTCTCAAGTTGGGAGGAATGCCACACACAAGTTAATGGATTCAAATGAGCATGTTACAAATGATACAAGTCCAAACATGAAGCTGTTCCAGCATACAACAGTCAAGTCATTCAAGCCAAGCTAAAATTGGCTAACTTTGAAAATAAGAAATGTGGTTTCACGTGTAAAGATGTCATAATCCTAGTTCTGGCTGTAATCATCATTATTTTACTATGTAAGATGATGTGACTTGTAAGATCAATGTATCAACTATCAGTACCTTTATGCCTATTTTGCTTTGTAAGATGCAACTTTTTTTTGTTAAATGTGGTCGTAACGTACTCATTTATAATATTATACGTGTATGCATTCTATCTATCGATTCCTTCATAGTTATCTCACTCTTTCGATAACCTCCCTCCCTCCCTCGTCAGCTTTATCTCTATCTTCCTCCTTCCTCTGCTCTTTATATGTAGAATACTCAACCGCTCGTCGTCATCGTATGCAGAACTCCCAGGAAGTGATGGCATCACCAACCGCCGATCCAGGCCAGGTGTTAGAAGGAGATGTAGTGCGCCGTCAAACATTGAAGAAGGTAGCCCAAGCCACTACCTCAACCTAGACCAAACAGACGCCTGTGGAGGCGATGAGTTAATTCATAAGTAGATGAATGCATCTGTTCTACATATTATCGTATAGGTTCCTAATAGTTTTTTTCACTTATGCGTAGATGCTTCATGCTCCAGAGGGTCACGCCAATGAGCAACCCCAGGAGCAGCATCATGTCCGAGGTCCCTCGAAGATGCCTACGGGACGATTTGTGATCACGGAGGTCTCACCAGCAGGGGAGCCAACTACACCAAAGAGAGTTCTGGGGCCATACAAGTCAGTCTATGGGATTACTGTTAAGGATCACGTGCCCATCAGCTATAGATTGTGGACTGGTGAACGAGGTGATCCGCACGTGGTTCCTGATTCGATCAAGAATGACATCTTGTGCCCCAAGATATTAGAGAAGTTCGACTTCCCTGAAGAGACAGATATGGAAGTAGTTAAGCGTAAGATGCTAATGATCATGGGCCTTTCATTTAAGAACTGGAAGGGGACACTGAACAGAAAGGTACAACGCCAGATTTCTATAAATGGCCACAACTTGAAGATCATTGGCAAGCCTTTGCGGAGTACAAGTTGTCGGAAGAAGCACATAGGTTGAGTGAGGCGAACAAAGCAAACTCGAAGAAGAACCTGTACCCCCACAGAGTCAGCAGTCGTGGTTACATGAAGAAAGAAAGGCAGTGCCAACAGCAGCTAGATGAACTACGAGAGAGAGGCGTCACACCTGAGATGGAGGGCTGGAGCGAGCGATTGACACACTTCCATCTTGGGAGGGGTGCTTCTTACTCGTCTGACGGAAGCTTATCCTTTACAACCTCCAAAGACCTGGAAGCGACGCAAGATCTTGCAAAAAGCTTGCGGAAGCTCACAAGCAGTCTTCACAAGGTTCTTTCAAGCCAGACAGGGATAGGGATCAGCTCACCTTGGCCCTGGGAAACAAGGAGCACGGTGGTCGCACACGAGACGTTGGGGTGATGGGTTGGAAATAAGGATTCCCAAGTGACGTCAACAGTTACAAGAGTCGAAAGAGATCCCAAGCAGAGCGAGATGCAAAACGAGAGGTAGAACAAGCTAGGATGATGGAATACTTGAACAAGCACTAAAAAAGGAGAGGGGGCATACAGAAGAAAAAGTATTCATAAGCAGTGTCCTAAGCCCTCATGCGTCAACGAGGTGCCATTGTGAGCGAACAAGAACGACCGAGAGCGTCTCCTGATGGTGCGCACTCCAGCCCCGGTGGTCGTCAGAGTAGTTGTGTGTCTACGGGAGTTCCGGGAGCTGACTCCATCACTTATCTTGTGGACCTCATCATGGCACGGACACCATGTGAACTACACATTGGTGCTAGGAACATTACCATCAAGGTGGCTTCTGGCGTGGTTATCCCCATGGCTATCCCCGTGGCTCCCATGAACAATTGGGCGAACGTCCGATACCGGAGGGCTACGCTGTCATCGAAGTAGACGAGGTAGTTGACCAGTACCGCCATGTTGAGGTGGACTACCCAGCAGAGGAGGGTGTGGACACTATAGGAGAGAACGAGCACACATTCATTGCATGGGAGAAGGCCTTCATAGTGTTTCCACCAGGGACAGCTCCTGAGAACCTCTACTCTCCAGTACACATCGGCCGTCGTCGCCTCTTAGATCTCCCTCTCCTCACCAATCTCCTAGAAGAAGTACAACTCCTCAGCCATCACCTCAAAGAAGTCCACTGCTCAACAAGCCAGTACCATCAAGAACCCAGCCATCAACTCAGAAAACACGTTCGCAGCATCCAAGCAGACGACATCATCTAAGAAGTCGGTGGCATCTAAGAAGTTGGTGAAACCCAATGATGTCTATTCACTCACTGCTGAGGAAACCAAAAAGATTGTGGATGCCAGTGTCACGTCTCATTTCCATCCTCCACCACCTCCACCGAAGCCTGTTGTGCCTGAAGATGCCGTAAATTTTTTAATGAAAATGGCCAAAGTTAAACAGACGGAGGCGGCTTCAAGAAAGCCACTGACTGACTATGAACGCATTAGCAAGAAGCAGACCAAGAGCAAGTCAGGCCCAATCATTAATGATGCTTCAAGCATTGCAGACTTCCTGGCTGAATCAAGAATAACAGCAGAGGAACTAGCACGGCTTACTATGGGAGCGGATATCCAAAAGTTGGATGTTACATGGCTGTTTGAGTTGACCAAACATTTGGTCAAACCAGATATAGAAAGAAACCTTACAACTCAAATGCACCGATTATATCAGTGGTACTTGAAGCATTCCAGATAGGGTTTTCAGGCATTCCCTATAAGATATACAGATGATTATTTTCTCAACGGGGATGGATCCTTCTGGGTGTATTTCAATGACTTGTATGAACTGTATAAGACAGATGCCCTCGACATGGCTATAGTCAGAGTGTGGACTCTGTAAGTGACTTATGTATATAATTCACATTATATGATCTTGTACTTTGAAATTGCATAGCTAACTTCTCTCTTTCGTAGAATGGAGATCCAAGCATGCAAACAAGACTTAGATAAGCAAGTAGGATTCATCAATCCTGGGCTTGTGAACCAGAAACTTATAAGGGAGAATCCAGACTTCATCGAGGACTACTTATTGAAGTGTCTGCACCAATACAAGAAATTCATCCTCTTACCCTACAATTATGAGTACGTGTTTGCACGCCAGGGCATCCTCATTTTATGGGCAACTCGATTCTAATACTAATTTGTTGTGGTGACATCTTCTCCAGTTTTCATTGGATCCTCCTTGTCATCCACCCAGACTTGAGCAAGATCATTGTCTTGGACTCACAAAAGAGAGATCAGATGACTTACCAACACCTCATCGACATTCTAAACAGGTTAACTCGATCATTTAATATTCTTGACGATTGCATCTAAGTTTAATTGGTATTCATATTCACGTATAGGGTGTACACAAGATACCGAAAAAAGAGTATCATCTACTTTCCATCCAGGAAGCAATATGATATAAAAAACGACTTTCCGGTATGCAGGTAATATTCATATCTTGCATTTCCTTCTGAATAAAAAGGTTCAATTTATTCCACTGACCAATCCTTTCCTATTGAAGTGTATGAGGTAGGCATCCGGCAACAATCTTTGCGCGTTTTATGTTGTTATTAACATGCACGCATTCAGCCCGAATGGAGACGCTGTTAGGTTCAATGATCTTAAAATATGAAATAACATATCAATACCTTCTTTTCAATTTCTATACGTGTTCAAGGACTAATTCTTTCGATTCTTCAAACGCAACGCTCGAAGCTACGCACAAATGCGTTACAACCTGCAGAAATACATGTCCTTAAAGAACAGATCGCCGGGTCCTTCTTGGAACATATTATCAACCCAAACGGCGAGTTTCATAAACCGATCGTGCCGTCCACACGTGACAGAACTTCAGATGACACCATTCCTTCTAGTAGAGAGTATGCAACAAGGAGGAAGGCTTGACAACGTATTATATTTCATCAAATGACACGATATTAATGAATGTCATTAATTACTATTTATTAATTAATGATATGAATTACTATGAATGATGCGAAGTTGGTACCGACGGGATGGCCTTCCAATGATGATGCGAAGGAGGAGCAAGAAGTTGCGGCTAGGAAGCGTGCCCAGGAGGAGGATGAGAGGTTGGCCCGTCAGCTGTGCGCTGTGGAGGAGCAAGAAGCTGCGTCCCGTAAGCGTGCCCAGGATGAGGAGAACGAGAGGGTGGTCTGTCAGTGTGCTGTGGAGGAGGCTGAAGGCTCAAACCGTAGAGGTGTTCAAGAGTTAGACTTCGATGTCTTTGACACGCCAACGAGCCTAGAGCTTAGGCGACGATGCGGTCGATCAGGCGTGGCCAGGTCCTCTGCTCCACCACCATCACCCCCCAGGCGTCCCCGGACGTACACACGCCAACAGTCGACAATGCAAAGACGCGATCCTCATCACGGGAGAAGTAGAGGTAGAAAGATACTGGTCTGGCTGAACTCGATCGACTTTTCAGGAGGTGACCTGTGAGAACTATTATGTATATATGTGTGTTTGTCGATGCCTATGGCTTGAAATATGTGTTCATTACTATGTATTAATGAAGGTACTTTTATTATTGATTTACATTAAAAATATGTATCATTGTATGCATGTATTGAGAGAGAGACGAAGAGATCGAGGAGTGAGAAGGAGTACAAAGAGGACAGAGAGAGGAAGGAGGGGAAGGAGGAAAGGCAAAACACTGCTAGCTAAATCCTTGAGCCGGCAGTGATAAGGTCTTTCACTACCGGTTCACCGAACCGACAGCGATAGTCCACGACTATCACTGCCTACCCGTTGCGCGCTACCAGCTCCAAAACCGACAGTGAATGTGGTTTTGGAACCGGAAGTGAAAGGGATTTCTGCAGTAGTGTGCATGCATATACCTCAATTGTATCTATGAATCCTGGTGATTGCATGCGTGATAGTGTTGTGAACAGATCTATGAACATTATATAATAACAAGGTAACTGAATAAATGAGAGGCAGAAGGGATCTGATATGTAACAGACATGGATCGTGGATGGTTTTTTTTTTTTTAGGGCATGGATCATGGATGGTTTATGCCTTGACTACAGTATCAGATGAATTAGCTTTATCAATGAGCTGCAGTACGGTGGCCTGTTCAACCCTTCATTCATGAAAAAGTTGTTTGTTGCATTCAGAAAAGATAAATTCACGTGCGAAGACATGCACTACTTCATTACTAGATTTGCAATTTCTTTTCAGTCAGGTTTAGCAAGTGGGCTTCAGTTTTCTGATGGTGTTACCAGTGTAATATAAATCTTTGGCGTCAGCTAGAATAAATCAGTGACAAAATATTTACTGACAAAGTGTAGATATCAAGAGGGTAGGTACCTCAAGTTATATTGCAAATTGAATACAATAATAATAGGTAATGGCAGTATTCCAACAATTTTGGGGGAATGTTTGAAATTTTAGCACGCTAAGCCTGGCTGCATCCATCGTGTGCGTGAGTTTATGCATGATTCCAAACGAACTCATTAAAAGAACGAAGTATGATGCTAGTTAACAGTACTACTCAATTTCTTTCAAAATGCATAGTTACCTTTGATTCATCGTATCATGCTCCATAAACATTTAGACGGTGTAGTGTTATGATTTGAATACATAGTTACGTGACACCACTCATTCCAAAGAGATTCGTGTACAAGTGTCGTCGTGGCCTCGTGGGGTGCCTAGTTTGTTGTGTGCACAAGTACTTGGCTACTTGTCTTCCTATGCACAATGTCAAATATGAAATTTTGTCGTTTTTATGTTCACAGGAGTGATATTCCTACATATTGGCCTGCAGATTTTGTTATGAAAGACTAATCTACTTTGTTTCCCCTGGCTAACTAAAGCGCCTAAACAAGCTAGAAATGTCATTCACAACAAATATTCTTAATTAGATGACCCTAAAACGAATCCATGACAACGGAAACGCAATTTCCACTGACGTTTTAGATGTGCTGTTTACAGCATCAGCTACTTCTGTAACGAAAATGATCCTATTAAATTATGATCATGATTTTAATGATTAATGATAACATAGTTTATATGTTTATCAAGAATATATGTTAGTAGATCTTATGAATATAATATATGAAAAAAAATCACTGAAACTAGGACAAAATTTGATTGAATTAGAAAAGATCCGAGAAAATGACCTCATCGAATGGTCCGACGCCGGATAAGTTTATACACGCTGGAGCTTTGTGTCCAGATACAGTTGTCCTCACCAGATGGTTCGGTGCTCAATGTGTAGTACACACCAGAACATTTTCAGAAGGATGGAAAACTAAGTTGAAATCAGATTATACTCACCGGAAGTTCTGGTGCTCAGGAGATTGCACACACCGAAGTGTTTTCACTCAGAGGAGTAAATAAATGACTTCACCGGATAGTCCGTTGATCTGTGTATTTTACGTACCGGAGCATTTATTCCAGAAAAAATTGCAACTGTCGAAGACTAAAGATCAATACACCAGAAGATCCGATGATGTCACACCTGATTTTAAACAGCCAAAATTAGATGCGGCTTATATGTGCTCAGGATATTCAGAACACATAAGAACGTCACAGGTGAATTAACAAAAGCAATACTTTTATTAAGTAAACGTTAACTCTTACAACAATTGACATATATTGTCTTTTACATAGATATCTGCAGTGGAACAGAAACACTAGTGCCCAACAACACCACAGGCAACCAACCGTAAGATACACGCCTAGAACGTCACAACCTCGTCTTGATAGTCTTCAATATCTTCACTCACTGAGCAGCACCATACATGTCACATGGCATAGAGAAAATAGTAAGTATGAGCACATGACGCGCTCAGCAAGTGTGGGAAAGATAATGATATGTAGGATTACAATAAGAATAGGCTAACACATGGTATATTTGCGTAAATGTGAGTAATAAAAAGAGATTTGGACTCAAAAAACATTAAACAATTATTAAGTGAATGTAACTTATACAGTGCAACACCCAGTATACAAGGCTCCCCACCTTGCACACCATAACCGCCTAGTACTCCTTGTACTATAACCGAAACCACAACCAAACTCATAATCACAACCCACTAATCATGCGAGGATCCAAGTCTCTCATGACTGTGAGCACGGCTGATATATCAAATTGTACACTCTGTAGAGGTTGTCCATTTTTCCCCACGAGTCATGATTTTTCTTGTTGTCGTGTCCGTAAAATACTTAACACAAGCCAGTGGTGTGTCACCCAGAAAGTCATTACAAGTTCGTTATAATATTTTATCCAGTATGTGCATGCCCGCTAGATTTCACCACCGTCAAAGTGGTATTCACGCCACCCAGAAGCCCCCTTTTGCGCCTTGTAGTTTCAGCAAGTTTTCACCCTTACCTTCCACTACACATCTCATACCACTAACCAAATAGTTCTGACCTTAGTCGTCCCCACACATCCACTCTTACGGTTTGGCACGCACAAAAACTGAAATCCACTAATTAATAGGCCAAGCTTGTCCCCATACCAGGTCTCGTGGTTGGTACAATATTTCTTAGGTTGTCGCTCTACGAACCGGTCCTTACTTAGGTCACTTGAGCAAACACTAAACTAACAACTCACTACGACCACCATCACAAACAACTCTTTGCTCAAGGCCTAAGGCTCCATATTGCTATACCATTACCAGTATTCCCAACTCGTAATTGTATAATTCATTAGCCATGTTTAACTGGCTACTCATCCATACCCTTGTGCAAAGCTAAGCATAAGCTACCCAACAAAACTACTACTGACAACTAGGCGACAAGGAATATATGGAACAGGATACTATAAGTAAATAGGATTCAGGATTAACAGCATGCATGTTTGAAATAAAGAACGCATTTGAAAAATTGGGATCAGAATGTTCAAGGACACTTGCCTCTTCCAACTTGCTGCTCAAACTCTTCAAAGACCTGGTCCTGGTGATTCTTGAATTGCTCTTCGTCTGCTCTTGAAACACATCGAAAAAGCACACAATAAAACTAACTAAGAACTATGATTGGATAAGCATGATTTTAGAAGAATTTAGATACAAGAATCGCCTAAATTAGAGTTAGAATGAAAGATAACGAACTTTTGTAAGATGGATTAGGTTGAAAAGGAAAGGCTACTTTACTGGAGTTATCTTCCTATGAAAATAATCATTATCGCACAATCACTGCATCAGGCTTGACATCATTGCACAAGGTTCAAGAAGTATATGACTGACTAGGCTTCGCTGACTGGCTAAGGAGGATGATGTGGTGCTGACTTGGCATGATATGCAAGCACCGTCTTAGATTAAAGAAGGGGTACGCTAAGATCTAGTCTCAATCACATATGATCAAATGGCTGGGGTTATGCTTCTAGGTTAAGAATACTACTGGTAAGTCTGCATAGCGGCGGCAGCTCAGGTTTCGTCGAAGACAACGATCGGGCACGTAGCCACTAACATCGATGTTGGGCTTTAGTGGTGTTTCAGTGAAACGAGGGAAGCATAGCGTAGAACGCGGGAAAAAAAACTCAGCGGTATGGTTCGTTTTGGAAGGGGTCATCCAAGGTAGCGGCAAAACAGCGATGACTGCTCCTAGTTTGGTGGTGATCGCGAACAGATGCAGCAACGAAGATGCACGCGTTCCAAGAGATTGGCTATGAAATTTGAGAAAATATTTGAACAGAGACGTTCGTATTTCCTGGGAACACAATGCTATGGTATGGGTTTTGATAGATCAGCACAGATGAGATGGGTGATGGTTGCAATATACTATGGTTGGCAATCGCATTCCGGTCGTGTCGCTGCACAAACGGGGATGGGCTCCTAGAGTCACGTAGAAGACTCGATGGACACGCCGTGACGTGGTTGTTGTATCCATACGGCTTTTGGATTGACGAACAATGCGAATGCAATTCCAGTGCGTGCGCAGAACGCGTCCAAAAACCGGACAACGGGCATGTCAACCTTGATCCCGGTGGTTTGCCTGATCTACTGGACGACCTGGTTGGTGAGGGAGTGGGCAACATCATGGGTCTTGCACTGATGAAAGGGCTCGGTGATTTGACCTCTGGTCAACCGGGAACGTCGATGCCAATAGGTGATAGCACGGCTATTCGCGACGGCAACGACTGTGGTGGTGTAGATTGGGATTTGGCCGGGGCTAGGGATTGGCTAAGGACTCAGTTTGATGGTAAAATAGTACTAAGGGAGGAGAAGAAAGTGTCCTCACCTTGCTTTGATGGTCGAGGAAGGGGGATTCATGGAGAAGACGACGAGGTACCGCATCACGGGCAACGGCAACGGCTCTAGCGAACGGCAGCGCACGAACAGGGCTGCAGCGGCGTCTAGAGTTTGAGGGCATGGAATTAGGGTAAGAGAGGGCGTGCTCCTATTTATAGGCCTAGGGGCGGCTGGTTGAGGTGGAGTCCAATCCAAACACAAATCGGGTTCGAGTTCGAGTCGATTAGAATTTCATTTTTTACAGCTCTATATTCCGAGGATGATATCTCCATCGTTCGGACTCCAAACTAGACGTTTCTAGACTCTAAATCGCAGTACTCGAAAAGATCTACAACTTTTGTATTTATTGGAACTTCTGAAAACGACACCGTAATTTTCAAAAATACACCATAAGATAAACTTTTTGAACTTAGACTTATCTGCGCAACACTGATTTCAGGGGCCCATAATGTCGAGCTCCATTATCCAAAAGGGGACATCCATAGGTTCAAATCGAAGCACTCGACGAGACCTACAACTTTGGTATTGTCAAGATTTGCATTTGATATCGTTTTGAACTCCGAAACTTTATGGGAAGATAAGGTTGTCTAGAACTCTACGAAAATTTACAAATTCCGTGGATCCTTTGTGTTGGGCCTTCTAGATGACTTGTGTGGCGGTCAAGGGCTTCGGCTTAGGTAGGATTGAGTCTAATAGCATCTTAGCCATATCTAGGGTTTTAGAAAAGAAACTTTTGCAAAAAATTTGAATAGGGTTTAAATTGGAATTGAGCTTTGAGTGAATTTAAGAGAAACGAAAAATAATGTTGAACAAGAATAGGAGTTGATAAGGACTTTGAAATCGGATTTGGGTAGAATTTAAGAAGAGGAAATATTGGCTTTAAACAAGGATTTGGATAAGATTTGAATTGAAATAGAGAAGGATCAGGTATGATCAAGAATTGAATAGATGATGAATTCAAAGATTCTGAATTCCAACCATTATGCAATCATTAAGATCTTTAACTAGTTTACTACAGAGTTTTGTAAAAACCTTTTCAAAATCTTTTTCACTCAAAACACCAAACAGAAAGAAAAAGAAAAAGAAATCTAATGCGTTTACCTGGCTCCTAACAAATCTCAGCGTGTAATTCACAAAACATAACAACCTATTTTGATTATTATTTATAAAAATAGGTTTTAAACCTATTCTACGAGTGAAGCTATTCAATAATCTTGGAAAATTTTAGAAATTTGATAAATCTTAAAATCAGGGTGTGACAGATAATTAGATGATAGTGCATACCGGAGTTTTCCAAGGAGTTCGCAAAGAGATGGAAATCAACACACCGGAAAGATCCGGCGATCACAAGATCTACACACTAGACAGTTGAATAGTGAAGAAGATGGCTCGGTCAAGCTAAAGACAATACACCAGATAGTCTGATGATGGAAGTGAAGGATACAATGGACAATCCAGTGTTTAGAAAGTATTTGAGTGGGATTCCAATGGCTATTTTGTGATGGTGTACCCACTAGATGGTCGGGTGAGTACAAAATGTCTGCACCGGACCATCCGGTGTTCATAGTAAAATTAAGTCATTAGAGAAACGACTAGTTGACGGGTTTAAGGCTATAAATACCCACCCACTTGGTCATTTAAAGTTGTTGTAGTCTAGAGAAGCCTATATACACTTGAGAAGGCATCTAGGCTATCAAAGTGCTAAAAATATTCATCCAAGGCAATTAAGCACATCATTAGAGAGTGATTGGTTCTTATAGGCCTAGAGAGAAGTGTTGCTAGATGCTGCAACCTAGAGAGTGAATCAAGGAGTGATCCAACCATGTAGCAAAAGGTACGCCAGTACCTTAGAGTCGTTGTAACTCGTCAGTAACTTTTTAACCCTCTGACTTGGTGTGGAGCAACGGCAAGAAGATTGTGCAGGGACGCGGAGGCCGTTGCCTTTGTGACTAAAGCTCAGAAGGGAAGATGGTGTACAAGTGACCGAAAGAGAGGTTAGTGGTGAGACCTTATCTTGCTGGCTTGGTGGCTCATCGTGATTAAGGTCTTGTCTTGGTGACTTTGTAGCTTAAGAGCCATGACTGGAAGTGAAAAACCAAGTTGAGATGTGTATTGGTTTGTTTGTGATGAGTTATTGGCAACGTTGGTCTTGAGTGGAACTTGGTTGGTAGGAATGTGTTTATGCATGATTTTGCTTATGGCTAACCATTGTTGGAAAGTACAATGGAGTTGGTGTGAGTCTAGAAAAAATTACCTCATCGGACCATCCAGTGCTTAGGATTTTACACTCATCGGATTGTCTAGTGTTAAGGTGAAGAGAGCACCAGAGCATTTTAGCATAGTAAGAAAAGTGGAAGTAGTGCACCGGATGGTTCGTCAGGGCAAGCGATGTCACTGAACTAATTCTTGAAGAGATAGTACAGAAGGAGTTAGGTGGAGATGAAGCCACCAGTTGGTCTGGTGCTTATGCCTTATGCAACCAGACTATTCACCAGACAAATTCTTGCATATAGGTTGCAAATGACAGTTTGGTGCATCTGAACTAACCGGATGATCTAGTGATGGACATGAGTTGACTGTAGCATCTCACCAGAGCTTTTTTTGCAGAGAACAATTTTTCTATGCGCAAATGAAGTTGAACTCACCAGATGGTTCGATGTTCAGGAGCAGAACACATGGGACATCCGGTGTTCACGATTTTTGCATGATGTGCTTTCATTTGAGGATTTTTGTTTTGAGCTGACCTGAAGATGGTTTTCTAGTGGAAGAAACATATTTGCTTGCTTCATGGTGTGTAGGTGATGGATGCAACTTGACGATCGACGGCGGGATGATCGGGGCCAAGCAAAAGGCTTAGTGTCAGATGATCAAAGAGGTCGGGCGAAGTCAAGAGTGATCCTAACGGTACACATGAAGGTCAAGCAAAGTATAGATGGAGAATGATGAAGACGGTGTGCTGACGAAGGGGATGTCAGTCAAGGCAGCCCGAAGGATCAGGAGTGGGAGAGACTTGGCAGCAGTCAAGATCGCAAGACGGAGTACACGTGTCGACATCGGAGCACCTGCTTAAGCAAAGCAAGTGACGGCTAGTCATGCTTTAAAAAGCATACTAGGGTTTCGCAGTTTGACCATGAGAGGACTGGAGGATCACGTGATATCATCGCAAAGCTTGCATCGAGAGAAAGCTAAGTCATGAAGAAGTCGTGAACGTTCGATGGACGGAGCTAAGAATGGACAAAAGTGCCCCGGTGGTAGGTAGGAGTACATTATCGGTGAGGGGTATTATGGGAACAAAGAAACTTAAGGGTCAAGTCACCTCCCTAGACCTATAAATAGAGAGGTAAAGCTATAGAGAGAGGTTGAGACAACCATTTGAGAGCCTAGTGATAGGTTTTAGAGAAGAGGAGATGATAGTCTTAGTCTTTGTAATAGGCTACAGCTTTTGTGAGAGAAACAACTTGTAATCCGCTTAAAATAGGGCTAACCTCTTTGATTAATGAAGTTTATATTTTTACATATGCTTGAATTCCCCTCCTTTAGTCTCTCTCTATTAGTTTCCTTGCAAGTTTGCAAGTTTTACTTTTTTAGTTGTGTTTTTTTTTCTTTTTGAGCTGCAGTTTTTTCACCTCTGTGAAGTAATTCTTCTTGTTGTTACAGGCATAAACGATCATATACTTATGTATTTGAGAGGGTCTTGAATCCCCTTGCCTCTAGAGCATCAACTTGCAGAGTTACTTCTTTCGGTGACTGTCTTTTTACGTTGTTTTTCATTCAAGTTTTAAGCTTTTGTGAACAAAGACACATAGAATAGTTTTAAATAGAGCTTATGCTTCATATTCCATCCTTGGAGTCATATTGCCTGAAACTTTCTTTCTTATTTTGTCTCTCTAAAGTTTATACTTCTGTTTGTGTATTGTTGAGGAGGGTTGGGTGAACAAGGAGAAGACAATCTATTTCACAAGAAATCTGTAAGGTGCCTATTCACCCTCTTCTAGTCATATATCTCGATCCTACAATTGGTATCAGAGCTGGTTTGATCACTTGTTGACCTTAACTGGCTTTGTTATCCATATGCGATATGGAGAGAAGTGAAAAGATTCCGTTGTTCAATAGAAGAGACTTTTTGTACCGAAAAATACGCATGGAGGCTTATCTTCTAAACCAAAGAAGTGCAATATAGTAAGTAGTTGATTCCAACTATGAGATCTCTACTACTCGCACGACTCAGGTTCAAATCTAACAGTTTGAGACCAATAACAAGGCTAGAAATATTTTGTTCACTAGCCTAAGTTGGAATGAGTTTGATAGGGTTCAGCAACTCTATACTGCCCGGGAGATCTGGACTACTCTGAGTGTCTTCCATGACGTCACTAATCAAATTAAGGTCAAACGTCAAAGGACTTACAACCAAGAACACCAAATGTTTGTGCAAGGGCCCGGTGAATCTTTGGATGCTATGTTTGCTCGGTTTGATGGAATTGTGAGCAACCTTAGATTCACTGGTGTTTTACCCAACTCTAACCACGAGAGAGTGATCAAGCTTCTATATACTCTTGATCATATCATATGAAAAGTTAAGATCTCAAGCATTAAAGAGTCACCAAGTTACGACACATTAATTTGTGATGAACTCTTCAACAAACTCAAATCTACCGAGACAGCCAAGACAGCTCGGATAGGCCTCGAAACCCCATGTCTCAGAACATAGCGTTGGTTTCCGGACCTAATGGTGGCAATCAGGCTAGAGCTAGCTATTCTTGTGCTAACACTTTATTTTATCTACCTTAGTTTCTATCATAGAGGAGCAGGTGGATGCACTAGATGATAAGGACCTTACTCTTATTGTGAAGAAGTTCATACACTTCTACAACAACAAAAGAGACCGGAGGAGAGAGGACTCATGCTTGTTTTGAGTGTGGTGATATCACTCACTTCAAGACAGATTGCCACAAGCTCAAGAAGAGGGAGGACCGCGACTACGACTCTAACAAGCACAAGAAGAAGAACAAAAAGTCATTCTACAAGAAGAACCGTGACAAGATGGCCATGAAGGTGACCAAGCCGACTTCTATGGCGTTCATGGCGGCTCTTAGCGACATTGACACCTGTTCAAGCGAGGAGGAGAGATCGGAGGAGGAGGAACCACAAGTGAAGAATAAGAAAAAGGCTAAGGACTTCACCGGCCTCTACTTCATGGCAGATGACAACAACGACAGCGACCCTAAGCTTGATCCCTCCAAGGTATTACCTTCCTAGGATCAGTTTTTCATCCAAGTCGATACCTTGAATGATGCTCTCATTAGCCAGCATAGATTACTTAAGAAAGTTGTGTATGATTTGAAAAAGGTTAGGCATAAGTATGAGTCTGTTTCTTCTGAGCTTTAGTTACATAGCTCTAGGGCCAAGGTTGAGAATGAGGATTGTGAGAGTTGTTTGATTGTCATGAGTGAGCTTGCCGAGCTTTAAACTGTTCATGCTTAAGTCGGTAGTCGGCTTGAGAGTGCCGAGAAGAAGCTCCTTGAGAAGGCACTTGCAAGAATTACCGTTTGCTCTCAAAGAATGTTGATGTGAAAGACAAGCGCATAAAAGAGATAGAGTCTAGATTGGATAGTGTTGAGAGTTTTACAGATGTGCAGCCAAAGTGTCCCACCTGTATAATCCTTAAGGACAAGTTCAACTGGGTTAGAGGGCAAGATGAAAAGATCATAGCTGATAATGAGTACCTCCTTCCTTTCTGTTGTGGAGAAGTGCTCAGAAGGCAAGGGCAAAATATATTTAATCTTGGTCAAGATCAAGATGTATGATGATAAGGCTATGTTAGCTTTGAGTTTGAGCTTTGATAGAGTTCCTTACACCAGTTCTAACAAGAATATTTTTACCTCACCCAGTACCCTAGAGTCGGAGAAAGCTAAGATCAATACCTCACAATCTATGCCAGAAAAGAACAAGCACACACCTCAACCTACAAAGAAGAAACCCACACACAAGAGAGCTCCATCGCCTAAGATAAGGGCACTTGTGAGAGAGCTCAGAGTGACCGGCAGTCAAGCTCCCAAGAGACTTTACCATTGCACCTACTGTCAAAGAAAAGGTCACTTGGTTGGGTTTTTCTTTCGTCGTAGGAGAGATGAGTGACGTGAGTGGGAGTGAAGTACCCGCGACGTGTACCGCCCCTCTATTAATGTACATGAGCCTTTTTCCCACTCCTACCTACGAGTTTCTAACGCTTTTTAGTCTTTTCATAGAGGTGTTGCTCGGCGTGAATTTTACCATAGCTCATATGCTTTTAGTCTACATGTAAGAGGCTTTGTGTCTCAATGCTTAGGCGGACCATGTTTTCCTCATTGTGGTACTCGCCCCCAACGTGTTTGTCGGAGGGTTAACTCCTGTCGCAGGGATCCTGAGGGACCCCTTTTTAGAGATTTGGCCGGAGGGATGATTCTGAATATGTTTGACAGAGAAATAAATGGATATGAATGAGATGGCTGGTGGGGTGGAATGATCTAGTGCAGAATGAAGTAAATGCACTGGGGTTTAGACAGGTTTGGGCCGCACGGAGGCGTAACACCCTACTCATGTATGGATACTGTAAATGCCCTGAGAATGTCCCTCAAGGATGTTGCTGGTTACAAGAATGTTTGTCTATCCTAGAGCCTAGGGCTCCTTGTTCTTCGGTTTGTGTGTGTCTGCTGGCTTTTGGTGCTCTGGGCTTCTCGATCTTCTCTACCTCCTTAACTGCTTCAACCGTGCAGAGCATGCCGAGAGATATTCACTTTTTCAGGGACTTTCCCACTTCTGAGAGATCGTCTAACTTGTTTAGAGCCTCTCTTTGTCCGTGCTGCCGGCTGCTTTAAATACCCGCCGGCAGTAGCGTGCCCCGAATGGGAGGGCACGAGTTCCAAGGCAACATAAATGGAAAGGGCGTCATCATAGCCTCTGTGCGAAGTGACCGGGGGTTGAAAATGTGCCCCGCGTCCGGTCATCTGTCGCCATAAATGCACTGGCAACGGGCGCCGTGGAGAGGACCCACCGGGCAGCCGCAGAGCGGCCCGGCGTGCCTGCCCTGTCTTGTTCTCCTTGCGACGTTATCCCGTGACGTGGCGGATGGCACGGGATGGGACCCGTGCATTTAATGTCCCCACGCCCTTCTGCCAGAATGTGGCAGGAACTGACATCGAGCGTGGCGGGAGCAGTTGGAGGTGATAGGCCACGCACGCTCTTAAATGCGGCCTCAGGCCTTTGACTGGCTGACACCTCATCGCTGGACCCCTGTGGGGGCCACTGTCAGGGGGCTTCCTGTGTCATCAGGGAACCGAGTGCTCGGGGGTCATTGTTCACCTCCCCGAGCACTCTCTCCCGAGAATGCCCTTCCTTGGTCCTCGGGGAACCGAGTGCTCAGGGGCTACTATTCACCTCCCCGAGCACTCTCTCCCGGGCATGCTTGTACGGATCCTCGGGGGACCGAGTGCTCGGGGGCCGCTGCGCGTAGCCCCGAGCACTCTCTCCCGGAACTTCCTTCAGTGGGCCCTCGGGGTACTCAAGTGCCCGGGAGGCTACTGCTCGTAGCCCCGGGCACACCCCTCCCGGTACTTGGTCTTCATAGATCATCGGGGAACCTGGGTACTTGGGGACTACTGACTGTGGCCCCGAGCGCCCTCTCCCGGGACTTAGTATTTTTTACCTTGCGGAGGAGACTCCGCGGGATGGTGCCACATGGCGGATTGCTGACCTGCCCTCGGGATTCGGGGACCCCTGGTTCCTGATTCATTGACAGCAGCCCCCGGGCCCATTAGTAGGCGATGGCCTAAAGACTGCGATGGGCCCTTCGTCGTCAACGAGGCCGAACCCAGCACTGACGCCACGCGGCACGCTCTTAGGCGTTGGCCCTTCCGGTCCGGGCTTCTGGTACGGCACAGCGGGGAGCTGAACGGACACGTGTCCAGCCGACTCCCGAGGCGTGTGATAACGGGACGGGCGGCGCGTGATAATGAGGCAGGCGGCGCGCGTGGCAACCGCGTAGATCGAGGAAAGTGCGCCTGGCAACCGCTGACAACCGCACGGCCCGAGGGAGATTCGCCTGTCGGTTGCGCTGGCCGAGGAAACCGTCGCGTCAAGCGCGTCACAGCAGGCAACGTTTGAATTTCCCTAGGGTATAAAAGGAGGAGGGAGGATTCCGGGCCAACGCCGTCGGGCCCGGAATACAGGATCCCAGAATCAAGGTGGCAATACCGAAGACCCAAATCTGCGTAAGTTTTCCCCCGTTTTCCTGAGGATGCCCTGCCCGGAGTGAGTTTGGAGACTGACCTCGTTTTCTTTTGCAGGCCGCCTACGAACGCCGCTGGAGACCAAGGATGGCCGGAGGCGCCGAGGCCGGCTCCAGCCCCCGAGCCGAGCGCGCCTGAGCCGAGCGCGCCGGTGGAGCCAGAGCCGCTGAGCGCGCCGGTCGAGATAGAGCCACGGGCGCCACCCTGCCCCGAGCCGATGGCAGAGGCCGCGCCCGAGCAACCGACGCCGGCAGAGCCCACCCGGAGCACATCGAGTGTGGGGCGGATGGCCTCGTCGATGGTGGTGCTTGCGTGGCAATATTCGGGGACCCTGAGCCCCTCAGATAGAGCTCGCAGGGGACCCAGCGCCCGACCGTCGCCCAGCCAACCTGCAGAACCCCTTCTGGACGTGCTAGGGAGCGCCCGGGAGGTGATCGGACGGCTGGAGGCGGCCGTGGCGGGGGAGAGGACGCTTCTTGAGGCAGGCCGCGCCGCCCTCTCTGACGAGAGGGAGCGACTAGCCGAGGGCAGGCACCTTTTTGAGGCCCGCGTCGCCACGGCGCGCGCCGCCAACGAGAGTGAGCGGCGCGCGATAGAGGCAGAGCGAGACGCCTTAGAAGAAATACGCACGGAGGCCATGCAGGAGCAGGAAGAAGCCGCCCGCCTGGCCGAGACATCGTGGCAGCAGGCTACCGAGGCACTCGCCAGGGAGAGGCAGGTGCAGGCTCGGGAGGAGGTGGTCCTGGCCCGCGAGAGGATGGTAGAGGCCTCCCAGGTGGAGTTGGCCCGCTAGAAAGGTGAGGCTGATCAGATTCGCGCCGAACTCCAGCGTCGGGAGGAGGAGCTCCAGCGCCGGGAGGAGGACGTCGCGATCCGCAAGACCGACGTCAGCATCACGGCGTCAGATCTGGACGCTCGGGAGGAGCTGCTGATCCGCCGGGAGACGGAGGCTGCCAAGGCGTTGGTGGCCTCAGCCGCTCGGGAGGAGCAAGCCGCCAAGTGGGAGTCAGAGCTGACCGCCCGTGAGCAGGCCCTCTCTACCCTTGCAGAGCAGGTGAAGCAGGCCGAAGCCCAGGCGCCCGGCGCCGCCTCGACCAGCGCGGCTGAGGGACTGAGCCTCGAGGAGCGGCTGCAGAGCATGAAGGATGAGCTCGAGACCGCCAGGACTGAACGAGCCAACGTGAAGCTGATGATGGAAGACATCTTTCGGCAAGCACGGAGGTCCGTGAGGGTGGCCGGGCTCGGGCGAGTCCATGTGGGAGTGAAGGGGACGGGCATCGGCTTTGGCTTCAAGAACATCAGCCAGCGCCTCGAGGCACTCCCCCAAGCCGTGCAGGAGCTAGCCGCCCGGGAAGGGCGTGGCTTGGCCCAAGCGGTGGCCGAGCACGTTCTGGCCTGCTACCGGAGCCGGGATCCGAACTTCTCGCTGGAACTAGCTCGGGAAGGGGTGGTCGAGACCGAGGAGGAGGCCGCCCGGGAGGCAGTCCGGGGCGCCACCGCCGAGGTGGCAGCTTGCTTCACGCGGGAGGCACCGCTGATTCCGGACCCGGGGAGCAGCGGCGAGGAGGCCCCGCTATCTTCCGAGCCTGATGGCTCTAACTTAGATTAGGCTTTTATAATTTTCTTTTTATTTGACTTGATGTAAATATGGGAGTGATCCCTCAGAATAGCTGTCTTTTTTTGTGAATATAATGGAAGCCTTTCTTTTGGGTCGCAACTCTAGTGTTCTTCTAAGTGCTAGATGAAGTTTCTGTTCTTTTCACTTGATGTCCCGAGGAGTACTCAGTCAGACCGAGCCCGACCTTTCCTTCCCTAAGAACGAAGTTGCCCCGACCACTCGTCGCCCGAGCAGTGAGGCTTTCTTTGCGCGTTCAGCCCCCGGGACCCCACGAGTCCGCAGCGGCTAAGTCAAAAGACAAAGGCACGAACTTCCTTGCTCGGGAGATAGGTCGATCCAGCACGGAGCACGCCACGACCAGTGAACACTATCCCATTTTGCGACCACTCAAACAGGTAGACTGGAGACACGTGCGGGCGGAAATGCAACCAAGAGTCCCCACGGTTTGGTGGCGCCTAGGCTAGGACGGACCGGACCGAGCACCGATAGCTCGCCCCCAGGGTCTAGGCTCCCGACCGTTCTTTGCTCGAGCGGTGAGATTACCCGAGAACCCTAGAGGCTCGGTAGTGCCCGGGGCCTTTTAAGCGGACCGAACACCATGACCACCATGAAGGACTTCGGTCAGACATCACCGTTCGTACGGTCCACCTTTCTACTGTCCGTTCTGTCGTTCCGGGAAAAGCGGACACGTGGCAGGGTTTTGTGCGCGAGGAGACCGTCTCGCCGAACAGATTAGAATACGAGGGCCCCGAGGATAACTCGGGAACAATATATTACTGAATGTAAATTCATATGAATTTAACCACTCACCGGACAGCTATCAGCTTTTTGGCCGACTGATCCAGGAGAGGTATGCTCTCCGAGCTCGGGGTGCCCGGGAACTTGGTTCCTTCGGCTGGAGCGCCCGAGCACTGGGGAGCGCGATAGGGAGCCCGGGACCAGGCGATCCCAACCACTCATGCCTGAGCGGTAGGACCACCCGAGGACCCCTAGGGCCGAGCAGCGACCTGGGCACTGAGGCCCTCGCGGTCGAGCTGCTTTTGCTTTTGATTATTGATCTGTGATTCGAGAAAAATAGAAAGATTCTTTGCTTGGTGTGCTCTGTTAGTGCGGTACTCATTATAGGCTGCTCTTGTTTTCGACCCGAGACCTCTCGAATACCCAGACCGGCGGACTATACAGGCAGAGGCATAACCCCGGGTATGACAGACCAGACCGAGCACCGACAGCCCGCCCCTGGGGCCTAGGCTCCGGACTACTCTTTGCTCGAGCGATAGGATTACCCGAGAACCCCAGGGACTCGGTAATGCCTGGGGGACTGCCACGACACCGAACACCACAGCCTACCACAACAGACATAAGTCAGCAGCAACTGCCCGCGCGCATACCGATCGGGATTCTTTTATCAACAGGGAAAATGAGAGAGCAAATTTTTTCTTGCACAATCGAGCATCTCACCAGACAGATTAAACATATGGAATCCGGAAAAATAAAACTTGACATAAGAACTGCACATTGATAACATATATATTGTATTGACAATTTTTACAAGACTGGGTGACTTACCCGGTTAGTGGTAGCCCCCGGTCAACTTGGGCGGGGAGGAAGCCCCCGGCCTGGTTGACCTGAGCACGCATACATGCCATCTACGGGAAGAATTTGCGTAGGTGCTCGATTTTCCACGCGTTGGGGAGCGGCTGCCCATCCTCTACAGCCAACCGACAGGAGCCTTCTCGCGGGACACCGATCACGGTAAAGGGGCCTTCCCACATAGGGGACAGTTTATTCCTTCTTTCGCACGATTGGACGCGTCGGAGAACTAGATCCCCCACCTCAAGAGACCGGGCCCAGATGTGACGCTGATGATAGCGCCGTAGGCTTTACTGGTAGCGGGCTGCTCGGACGGCGGCACGCCGCCGGTGCTCTTCCAAGTAGTCGACATCGTCGCGCCTCTGCTATTCCTGTTCGCCTTCAGAGTAGGCGTGCACCCGAGGGGAGCCTAGAGTGAGCTCGGAGGGGAGGACCGCCTCAGCGCCGTACGCGAGGAAGAAAGGAATCTCCCCGATAGCGCGACTTGGCGTGGTCCGATTGGCCCATAGCACGGCAGGCAGCTCGTCGATCCACCCTTTCCCGTGCTTTGCGAGCACGTCGTAGGTCCGGGTTTTGAGCCCCATCAGTATCTCCGCATTGGCGCGCTCGACCTGCCCATTTCTCCAAGGATGAGCGACTGAGGCGAAGCAGAGCTTAATGTCGAGGTCCTCGCAGTAGTCCCCGAACAGGGCACTTGTGAACTGAGTGCCATTGTCGGTGATGATCCGGTTCGGAACACCGAAGCGACTGGTGATACCGCGGATAAACTGGAGCGCCGTGTTCTTAGTCACCTTGACGACTAGAACCGCCTCTGGCCAATTGGTGAACTTGTCGATGGCGACGTAGAGGTACTCATAGCCCCCGATTGCTCGGGGGAATGGACCCAGAATGTCCAGCCCCCAGACGTGAAATGCCATGACAGGGGGATGGTTTGAAGAGCCTGAGCTGGCTGGTGAATCTGCTTTGCATAAAACTGGCACGCCCAGCAGCGCTGAACCAGCTCGGAAGCATCCTGGAGGGCTGTAGGCCAGTAGAAACCTTGCCGGAAGGTCTTCCCAACCAACGTGCGGAACGATGCATGGCCACGGCACTCGCCCTCATAGACCTCAGCGAGAAGCTCACCGCCTTCTGCCCGGGTGATGCATTTCAGGAGGACGCCGCCTGTGCCACACCGGTAGAGATCCCCATCTACTATGGTATAGCTTTCGGACTGCCGAGCAATTCTTTCAGCAGAGGCATCATCCCTGGGGAGCAACTTTTCCTTCAAGTACCCTCAGATCGCGTCCATCCACAAGGCATCTTGAGAACTGCCAGCAAGCGCAGCGCACTCGCCGGACGGCGGCACCCTGTCGGGGCTTCCCACTAAGGGCGCCGCCGGGGTCACCTGAATTGAGCTCGAGGTTTCCCCTTCGTCCTGTTCGGTAGGCAGGACGGAATGCCGTGTGAGTCTTTCTTCAAAGACTCCGGCAGGGACGCGCGCACGGGAGGAGGCCAGGCGAGAAAGGTCATCGGCCAGAGCATTGTCGCGGCGAGAGATGTACCGCAGCTCCAGGCCGTCGAAGTGCCTCTCCAGCTTCCTGACTGTCGCCACGTACGCCGCCATTTGAGGATCCGTGCACTGGTATTCTTTCGATACCTGGTTGACCACCAGCTGGGAGTCTCCCTTGACCAGGAGGCAACGAATCTCGAGGCCCACCGCGACTCGGAGGCCAGCGATGAGGCCCTCATATTCCGCCATGTTGTTGGTTGCGCGGAACTGCAGCTGCACGACGTACAGGAGTTCTTCACCCGTTGAGGAGGTGAGAACCACTCCGGCCCCCGCGCCTTTCAGCGTGAGTGGCTCGCCCTCGGAGGGGGCCACCAATACGAGTGGCGAGGTGAGGTACTTCTTCAGATCGCGGAAGGCCTGCTCGGCCTCCGACGTCCAGTCGAAACGACCGGTCTTCTTCAGAAGCTTGAAGAGGGGGAGTCCTCGCTCCCCAAGTTTAGAGATGAAGCGCCCAAGGGCCACCATGCAGCTGGCGAGACGCTGAACCTCCTTGAGTCGAGCCAGGGGTCACATCTGCTCAATGGCCCGGATCTTCTCTGGGTTGGCCTCGATCCCTCGGCTGGAGACCAAGAAACCGAGGAGCTTACCCGCAGGCACCCCGAAGACGCACTTCTCGGGGTTGAGCTTCAGGCGGGTAGTGCGGAGACTGTTGAAAGTCTCGGCAAGATCTTCGAGCAGGGTCGCACGGTCTCGAGACTTGACCACGAGATCGTCGATGTAGACCTCGACGTTGCGGTCAACCTGCGAGTCAAGGGTGATGCGGATAGCGCGCTGGAAAGAAGACCCAACGTTGCGCAAACCAAAAGGCATCGATACATAGTAATAAGTCCCCACCGGATGGTAAAAGCAGTTTTTTCTTCATCCTCTATGGCCATGCGAATCTGGTGATAACCAGAGTTTGCATCTAAAAAGCACAAAAGATCACATCCCGCGGTTGCATCTACAATCTGATCTATACGGGGTAAAGGAAAAGGATCTTTTAGGCAAGCCTTGTTTATATCGGTATAGTCCACGCACATGCGGAGCTTGCCGTTGGCCTTCGGGACGATGACGGGGTTCACCAGCCACTCGGGGTGGAGGACTTCTCGGATGAATCCGGCGTCAAGGAGCTTGCTGACTTGCTCCCGGATGAACTCCTGGCGCTCGGGCGCCTGCCGCCGGACTTTTTGCTTCACCGGGCGCGCATCCAGACGCACAGCAAGGTGGTGCTCGATCACCTCCCTAGGGATCCCGGGCATATCGGACGGCTGCCATGCAAACACGTCGACGTTAGCCCAGAGGAAGGTGACGAGCGCGCTTTCCTATTTGCCGCCCAGGTCACCGCCGATTCGGACGACCTGGGAGGCGTCTTCGCCCACCACGACCTCCTTCGTAGGAACGGAGGCGTCGGCAGCGAGTCGGGGTTTGGATGAAGAGGGTCCCAGGCCCCCTGGACGACCTTCGACCTCGGCCCAAGCTAAGACCAAGGCCGAGTATAACTGTTCGGCGCAAGAGATGGCGCTGCTGGTCTCGGCGGACATGGAGATGGGGCCCGCTGGGCCCGGCATCTTAACCATGAGGTACGCATAGTGCGTGACCACCGTGAATCGAGCGAGCGCCGGGCGCCCGAGGATGGCGTTGTAGGGGAGGGGGAGCTCCACGACGTCGAAGATGACGTTCTCCGTCCGGAAGTTGTCCCGGCTCCCGAATGTCACAGGCAGCTCGACCTGCCCGAGGGGCAGGGAGTGCCCGGGTGTCACCCCGTAAAAGGGGAGCGATGGCTTTAGGCGCCTGGAGGGCACCTGCAGCTTCTCGAAAGCCTCCTTGGAGAGGAGGTTAAGGCTTGCGCCCCCGTCGATCAGCACTCTGCTAACCTTCACATTGCAGATGGTGGGGGACACCACCAGGGGTAGTCGCCCCACGCCTGCAGTACTAGCGGGGTGGTCAGCCAAGTTGAACGTGATCGGGGCGTCCGACCACTTCAGGGGCCTTACGGCCTCTTCGCTCGGGGTCGCCGAGCACACCTCGCGCCGCATGGTCTTGACACTGCGGTGGGAGGAGGGCGTGTACGCGCCTCCGTCAATGAAGGCGACGGTGTGATCGGGTTCCTGGAAGCCGAGCTCTGGGTTGTTGGGGGCGGCTCCGTCGTCGCCACCCCTGCGGGGCTCCTCGCGGTCCCTTTGGCGCTACTCAATGAGGCCCTTGATCGTGCGGCACTCCGTGAGGTCATGCCACCTAGTCTAGTGGATTGAGCACCACTTCCCTGGCTCAGGCCCCGCGGGAGCGGGGGCCGTTGCCGGAGCGGAAGCCCTAGGAGGGGCTCGAGCCGGAGCCCTCGCAGGGGCTCGGGCCGGAGCCCTCGCGAGCGTAGGCCGTCTATCGGCGGCCGCCCGGCGTGCTTGTCGGCGGTCGGGTTCCTGGGCCGGCCCACGGGCTACTGTTCACCTCCCCGAGCATTCTCTCCCGGGCATGCTTGTACGGATCCTCGGGGGACCGACTGCTCGGGGGCCGCTGCGCGTAGCCCCGAGCACTCTCTCCTGGAACTTCCTTCAGTGGGCCCTCGGGGTACTCGGGTGCCCGGAAGGCTACTGCTCGCAGCCCCGGGCACACCCCTCCCGGTACTTGGTCTTCACAGATCATCGGGGAACCTGGGTACTTGGGGACCACTGACTGTGGCCCCGAGCGCCCTCTCCCGGGACTTAGTCTTTTTTACCTTGCAGAGGAGAATCCACGGGATGGCGCCACGTGGCAGATTGCTGGCCTGGCCTCAGGATTCGGGGACTCCTGGTTCCTGATTCACCGACAGTGTTGGTGTTAAATTACATGCACCTACTATTTCTACTTCAGGACGGATGACCCAGTACTGAATTTTCAGGAGATTTTTAACTAACCCCTGAGTCATCCACCTTCTATTATTCTCATATATAGGTGGCAAACGGAGACCTGAAGAACAAGTGACTCATCGATTCCGGTTATTCGCGTCACATGACTGAAGATTCATCATGGTTCTCCAGCCTCATCCCAACGGAATCACAAGTAGATCACATTCGAGGATGATCTGAAAGGTAGAGTGAAGACCGAAGAAATAGTAAAGGTAAATGAGAGTTTCACTCTCAAAGACATGACTTTAGTTAAGCATATGTGATATGAATTGCCTTCTGTATCTCAGTTGCTTGATGAAGACTTGAAAGTGCACTTCAAGCGTGATATTTCTCGAGTTCTTGATTCTTCTGGTGCTTTGATTTGCAAGATTTCTTGAGTTAGAAGAATAATTAGAGCTGATTTTTCTGAATCTTCTGGTTCTTCTCGGTGTTTAATTACCCAACCTTCTTCTGAGCTTTGAATGTAGCATAAGAGACTAGGGCACATGAGCTTTGATTTGCTTGTTTGAGTGCACTAGGCTTGATCCGAGGATTGCTCAAACTCAAGTTTGAGAAGAACATTGTTTGTGCTTCTTATCAGCATGGCAAGATGGTTACACTCCTCACCCACTAGTCAATATGGTGATAACCGAACGACCGAGAGAATGCATAGCATCTAATTTATCAATAAAAAAAATGCTTAACTTTAAGATCTCTATAAAAATTAGATAATGAACTATGAGATTTTTAAAGTTTTCCATATTTCTCATTTAAGGCCTTAAGTTCTCCTATTTTCTTAATGATGAATTCATCTTGCCTCTCGAGGCTTTCCTCATGGTCTTCTATTATGTGCATGAGTTTGATCATTTTATGCATATCATTTTTCTCAAAAGATCAAACTCGAGATCATCACTATCATTAGCACTAAAACTAGCATTGACATGATTATCCTCACTCACCCCTTTCGTTTTACCCCAAAAGATGAGCACCTCGAAGAAGTGGATGCTTCAATTCCAAATTGAGGACAATCCGTACTATAATGTTCATATTAATGACATATATAGCATGTTCTCCTTGATCTTCTTTTAAAAGAACCTTTCTTCATGATTTTTCTTAAGATCTTTCCACATAAGCTTTGTCTCAAGTAAGATTTTACTTATTTTAAAATATTAGTCTCACAAATACTAATGAAAATAGATGCATTACAATAAGGACAATTGAGCATATTATCATGATAAATATGCATTTTTGTGCTAGATGATATACAAGGTTAACAACACAAATGGATATAGAATTTTCACTAGTAATGTTGTCAAAGTCTTAAAAAAAGTTTTGAACACTTACTGATCATACTCACCATATCATTATCTTGCTCAGATTTATCAAGTAATGAGGTGGATGACAAAGTGACATCCTCTTGAACAAGGGAGGAAGTCATTTTGTGCTCTTTATAATGTGATGATAAAGTAGAGTATTTCTCAAATAACGTCTCCAAAGAAGTTCTCCTCCATCATATTTGGACTTATCGTATATTTCTTTGAGTAATCCAAATGAGATAAGCGTCCTAAAGCATTAGTAGCTTGAGCATTGAGATATAGATATTTATTTTCCTCTCCAAGTATTAGCAAGATGTCATTAGGAGAATAAATTATTACATCTATAACTCGCTCTATTTAAGGATCTATAGTCCTAAAAGTTAATAGCATGTGAGTACTTCACTCAAATTAATTAGAGTTATCTAATAGGAGTGGTTCTATGTATACTAATCCACTAGTCGACATATTTACTCTCTAAGCGGTAAAACCTGAAAAGAGACTTAACTCTGATACCAAATAAAAGAACAATGATATCACATAGGATAAAGTAAATAAACTTTTATTATAAAAATTTATCACCTTTTACCGTTGGCGTAAGCTTGCATCGAAAAATAAACTAACAGAATTTTCACAAGTGAAAATCCTAAATATACTAGACTTAACTAGTGCACAGTCACACTAAATAAGTGTAAAATTACAATCCTAGGATAACAAAGGTTAATCAAAACTAGCAAAATATATACAAGAAAACTCTAATTGAAAACCTTAAAACACGGTTCACCGGAGGTTCCAGGTTCAATCCGAAACCTCCAGGCTCATATCTGATTATACAGAATCTAGAGTTTCCAGGTTAAATTCAGAACATCCGGGTTCAATAGAGAATGAATTCAAAACTAAAATTAAAGGGCGCCTAAGAAATTCTAGCTCAAATCAAGTGAAGTTGTGTGTTCCAAATAATAATTACAAGTAGATCTATGAAGAATCTACAATTAATTTCACACGAGCAAATAATAATTACAAGTAGATCTATGAAGAATCTACAATTAATTTCACACGAGCAAATAGATCGAGCAATATGAATAAATATTGAGCAAGAACTAAAGAACAAGAAAACGAGAAAGGAGACAAGATTTATTTCGCGGAGTTCGAACACCTCCTCTAGAGGTTCCTGCATCTTTGTTGAGAGGCTCAGACACACTTGAGCCAGATCTCTCTCAACCCTTTTTCTCTACAAGCTCAGACACACTTGAGTTTGGATTTTCACCCTTGATTTCTTCCCTTCTAGAGGCAAAATCGAAGCCTTCATAAATTTCCCTCGGCACACCAACCTTAGATGCGACAACGCCTAGCCACCTAGGGGATTGAATCCCAAATAGTAACAAACGCTTCGTGAACCTTTTGCCAATAAACTCGAGTGCTCAAGATAGGATTAGTCCACTTGCACTCAATCTTAATCTTTCAATCTCTCAACCCAATTCATTTTTCTTCTCGAATCTTAATACTAAAATAGAGTGAGTAGAAGTTCTTTTAGCTCTAGAATATTTTTCTTTCGTACCCAAGCAACAACAAATAAGGATGGAGTGAATGGGTATTTATACCCTTCCAAAAACCTAGCTATTATAGCATTTTTTGGCCTAACCTAGATACTCCAGGTTCAACTCCGAACCTCCGCGTAAAACATTTAGACCTTATCCGAGCACCCCTATTCAGAGCAAAGTCCGAAGACTCTAGCAACTTAGAGTATCTGAGTCAACCTAGAACATCCAGATAAAACACTTAGGTCCTAACAAACCACCCAGCTCGGAACTAAACCCGGAGACTCCGGCTAACCCAGAGTATCTAGGTCAGCCAGGAACATCCGAGTTCAATATAGCTGGCTCTCTGAAAACAGCGATAACTTTTGATCATGAAATCTGATTTCGACGATTTTGGACTCTATAGAAAGCTTATTCAGAGGGTTACACATCTCAACTGAAATCATAATCTCAAACATATAGGATCAAACTAGAAACACTCTTAATCCAATTCGAACACTTTCACACTTTCCACACTAGACTCCTAAAGCAAACTCTCACTTTGAGTTGGTTAAAACTTCTTAAATACTGAGACACGATAATTAGCTCATGTTGCATCCCTCTTAATAGTGCGGCATATATATACTCAAATTCAAATGTAAAACTCGTTTGAACTAATTTGAGGCTTTAAATACCTTCAAGTATCGTTTCTTTTTTTTTCAAACCTTGAGGGTTGTCAACTTCTATATCATATTCACCTCATCTTTTTTTTATTCTTCTTGTGATTGATGTAAATCACGCATAGCTTCCTAAGATCACACACGGTATTGACGCAAACCCTTCACTCGCTCTTCACCACCGACTTGGTCATTCGACGTCATACCATTTGCTTGTCCTTCACTACAGGATGATCCATCGTAGCCGAATCTTGCTTGTCATTCACCGTCTTACTAGATAAAACTATTTTGTATCCGACATCTTCAATAAATTCATTTTATTATATATGAAGTCCAATCTTATTCTTCACTCTTGGCATGTAGAATATCTCAGTTCAACTCCTATCTCCTTAAGGAACCTAACCCTAACTTATTCTTAAGCACAAATTCAATGATAACTTTATACCTTTAGTCACTTAGTCTCCACAAATAACTTAACCTTAATGTTTAATTGTTAATCTTATTTGAACTTCTCCTTTCAAATATCACCTAGAGCTCATTCATCTTGATGAATATCTTTATTCATTACCTATAAAATATCCTACTAACAATTCTTAACAATCTTATTAGTTCATAGGTATTATCATTAATTAATAAACCCACACATAAAGACTATATACACTTTTATGAGTTTATCTCTTTACCTTATTTATGTTCTGTATATACATACTTATAATTTAACTTGTTAAAGAATCCTCTTAAGCGATAAAGTAGACACATTCGATAAATACAAAGCACATTTAGATAAAAATAAAATTATCTTATAAAGTTTTTAAAACCATTCATTTTTAAATATCCTAATTCACCTCCCCTCTTAAAAGATCACCGTTCCTCGCAACTTCATATCCAACAAAGGACATGAACTTCTCTGCTAGGATCGAGCTGCCTACCTATTGTCTTCAATAAATTACAGCTATACAAAATGATATATGATTCGCCAATGGTACTGGCACCAAGCACAACCAAAGACAACCCAATAATCCTCAGTTTTTATGGAGACCTCGTTTTCTTTTGCTTCGGATTTGGACTCGATGACTCCTTAAAAGCTGACGGGCAGATGTTGTTTATGCCACAGAGGTCACATTTGGGCCTCAGTGGAGTACAGATAGTCTGCCCAAATCCAACCTACAAGACATTTTTCAATTTCTTCAGCACAGACTAGCACTTCTGCAATCATGGTTGGATTCATATATGCATAGAACGAAAACTCCTATCTTACAACTAAATAAAAAAGAAAAGAAAAACGGTGGTACTAAAAAATAAAAAATACTTCAGAAGAAAATACCAGTAATGGGTTTATAGGTTCCCACTCATCCTTGGGTAGCCACTTCTCAAGAGACATTCTTGTTTGTTCTGGTGTTGTAGTTTTCTGTGCATGATATATGGCAGCATAAGGGACAAATTCCCAAGCCTCATAAGGATAGTAGTGTAATTTTCTAAGCAAGCAGACAACAGAAAGCAAACTAAAAGTACCTGTTTTGTTCCTTCTCGGAAAACCCACCCAAGACGGTTAGAAATACGATGCACATGTGTGTCCACGCAGATTCCTTGAGTATTTTTCCAAGCAATGCTCATCACCTGTTCAGTTAAAGAAAAATAGCTATAAAAAGATATATGATTATATTTACAAAGGATATAATAAGTAAATCGCAAAAAAAAGGATATAATAAGTAGATATTACCAAATGAGCCATTTTAGGGCCAACTCCCCTCAGAGCAAGCAGCTCACTCAGAGAAGCTGGAATATCCCCTCCAAATCGTTCAAGGCAAATTTTAGAAGCTTCTTTTATGAACTGAGCCTTTCTCTGATAGAATCCAACCTGAAAAATTATAAACAATATGGTGTGAAACGTTCGTCCTAGAAGTTTCTTGTAAGCTCTGGCCTCTTGAGTCCAAAGCAAGTTCTGTTTCAAATTTTGTTAAGTCTGGGGTATTCGCCATAGCCTATGGTGTGAAACCAAAAGTAGATGTATGAAATTATATTTCCATGCATCTAAGTTCATTATTTTCAGTGTACTTCCACTGCAGTAATTGTTGCTTTGTGATCAATGTGCCCTTGGTATTCATCCAAATCAAGTGAACACCCCTTGAAACTTACAGGTTTGATAAGATTCGCTAGTGTGGCCTCATCAGTTCTGACAATAGCATCAGGATCAAGTAAACCATTCTCAGAGAGACGCTCCACAGCAGCTGATAAGAACTCCAAAATACAATCAGCATATTTATGAAAGACAGACACAATCGCGCAAAAATATAGCAATAAAAAATATTTTTGAAAAGTTTAACCCCCCCCCCCCCACAATCCTCTCACCCTAAGTTCACACAACAGAGCAAATAAACCCTTAACCACTAGGCTGGTTGTCTAAGTGATATTACCTCATGGATATGAAGTGGACTAATCTTACCACAGCTGACCATAAATGTCAGATTATCTCTACCCCACTCTCTCCCTCTCTGCTTTATTCTATCATGCCCCTTCACTCTCACCTCACCAGCACAACACCGATATACCAAGCTTCAACATGCAGCAAGGTGGTGGCGACGGCAGAAGATGCTCCAAATAGTGATGAACAGGAGTCGCATAAGCAAGCTTCCCAAAAAAACAAATGCCAATACCCGTGCAGGTCCTCAAATCACATGTGAAGGTTCCAAGACACTGCTCTCCCTCATCTGCTGCACAGCAGGCAAAAGGGATGGCAAAACTCAAGATGCAGCAAGTGTAATCAAAGAGGTATGTGGTGGGAGAACTTTGAATGTAGCACTTCTACTCCAGGCTGCCCAAGTACATCTCCTACGTAGAGAGGAGCGACAACCACCCACGATTCGAACTGGCTGATATCCAAGAACCATCCCTGGAATCTTGAAATGTGCACCTACTACATGTGAACATGCGTCTCCCAATCTGCGTCATCATGTGACTGCCTAGATGTCACTTTGTCCATGACATGGAAATCATGCACGCATGGCAAAAGAAAATGTATACATAAGCAGATAGCATTCCATGTCATGGTTGCCCATCGTCGCAAGTCACGAGTCATGCAAATAAATGTGATGCACATGCGTGTTTGTACTCACGGCTAACCCTAGCCTTGCATGTCACATTTGGAAGGACCATGTGAGGCCTTCTTCTAAGTTGGGTTCGACCGATCAGATACGCAACGTGGGACTAAAGCCTACATACAACATATACACCACCTAAACTTTTCCATATGAATTAATTGGCTAATTAATTCACATTCCCGACCAAAAGTCAAGGTCTAGAATAGGCAACTTGCCCTGCACATTGAATACCAACTTTGTAGTAAAGACCCTGAATTCTTTGTAGGGGCTTATTGGAATAAATTACCAAAAAAATGTCCAATTAATTCAAATAGAAAAGTCAAGGTGGTGTAGAGATAACATGTAAGACTATAGTCCGACATTGCCTATCTAGTTTGGTGGAATCCAACTTACAAGGAGGGCTAATAGTCCTTCCAAATATATGGCATGCAAGGCTAGAGCCAGCTGTGAGAACATATATGCACGCGTATCGCATTTTTGTATTTATGTGTGAGCTTTTCGCAACTCACAAGATACACGATGACACGCAACCGCAGCATGGCATGCAGCGTGTACATTCATTTGTCACATGTGCAAGGTTTCCACGCCACTGACACCTAAGCTACCATGTGATGATGTGGATTGAAAGACAAACGGTTATTGGGCGCACCATCGACTCTATAGGGGCTCTTCATGGATATCAGGTAGTTCAGATCATGAGTGATGTCACACTTCCATTGACGTCCTAGAAGAGATACGTGAAAATAATTTCGCTTACCTCTTCCTTCTATTTCATTGCTCTTGTTGCCTCCCTAATTCTGACATCTCTCCGTCCACCGTGAATGGGGCAAAGGGCGAGAATCATCGCAGGTGATACGAGGACCTGGACAGTAGTGGCAACATAGTTTCTAAGAATAGCCCTTGCACGACTGCTCAATGTTACTCCACTTTCTCAAAATTTAGGTCGAAGGCATCTACAGAATGACTTTCACCTTAGCTCATCCACAATGAAATGGTCTTTCAAATTTATAGATTATACATTTTGATGGATGTTAGGGTAAACACCCGTCGGGAGGATAGCCGGACGGCGTCGGCTGCTAGGGAAGCGATAGGACTATAAATTGGGAAGACTTGGAACATTAGGGGAGACATAGGAGAAGGGGACTGGGAACTAGATTAATTTCTCTTGCTTGATTGATTCTTTAATCATGGTTGGTGCCATGTATATATAGCCAGCCAGCCTACAAAGTCTTAATTCAAATCCAACTCTAACTCTATCTTATCTGATTTAAACTAATAGATCTCTAATCTTATCTCTAATTGAATCTGATTCAAACTAGCAAACCAATATAACTAATCTCACCTCGTGCTACAGTGTCATGGTTGCTGTTTGTAAGCGTGAACACTGATTCCTGCGAATAACAATGGATTTGTTTCTAGACTTTTTTCGAACTACCTAAAATTGTAGTCGTTTTCCATCTGATGCTTAACTGCTTATTTCTGGAGTACTAGTGTGTTTCCTGTCTACTGCTACTAGTTTGATTGAAGGTGCTTTAATTTCTGTTGTGATGCTATTGCACAATCATGGAATTAAATTAACAGTAGACCATAATAATCTTGTAACAGTTCCACAGTAATGATCAGTGTCTCACTGATTTGGCATGGACTTCCTCTGGCCGCCCTCTCCAATTCAGTGCACACCGAGGCAAGAGCTACTTCAAGAGTCATAGGAGATGATAGCAAAGTGCGGTATGCCCAGGTTCTTTGATTTTGTCATTCTAGAATCTAAATGCTTGACTTGCTTCTCTCATTCTTCATGGATTTCTTTTCCAGAGTCTTATCCCATTGTGTAAGTCTGAGAAGGTGATTAAGAATCTGTACTGATTGAAAGTGTAGAAAGATTTCTACTAAATACTCTCTTTCCATGGGGGCTTCCCAAATGATTTAATTTATTGCTTTAAAGAATTGTGAGTTTACATTGTATAAAACAAAAGGTGAGTTTGTTTCATAAGAACAACTCATTGCAGCTACTTTATAGTCATATATCGTGTATACCCAATTCCGAATAAGAAAATATCCAAAACATACCATGTGTAACTCCATCTTTTGTTTGACTTGACATCATAGTTGATATCAGAACTGCAAATCTTCTTTCCTGTGAAGCAAGAGAGGTACTGTGTGATTCATGCATGAAAGCGTCACATTACTTCATTCCATGCAATTGGACCCAAACCTTTAACCAATGGAAAACATTTCCCTAGAAAAATGGTGTAGTTCTATTTTAAAGAAATAAATAAGTAAAGAGTCATAGTTGTGGCAAATTTGCAATCTATTTGGCACAACATTCATGTACAAACTGCACTTTATGTCTACATGGGAAAAGGAACTACATTTTTTATATGCCAAACACAGCACACGGAAATTAGGTGAATTGCACTACCCTGATGCTACCGATGTAAGACCTTAGCTAAAGAGCATCCTCTCCTCAGGTTATATCTGGTGGGAAAGAAATTTGGGACTGATCACAATAAATAGGCTCTGTAATAAATACCGCACTTGCAGAAAAATATCTGGTTGAAAAGATGATTAAGTTCAAGTGAGAAAAACTACCTTGGGTGGAAGAAGAGAACCAGCTTTTTCACAGCCCTTCGTGTCTACAGGTGCTTGGCCAGATAACCTCATGTTTTTTATACCTTCTAGAACTGCTTCCCAGTTTTCCGGAGCTTCAACTGTACAAATGACTGCATTAGCTTTCTTATGGGTACATGGACATAAGAAGTATCCATATCAAATGGAGAAGATAAATTATTAACACAGTAGTTTATAAATTTGGTATGAACACATTTGTTTTGCATGGTGCAACAATGACGAATTTGAGTGGCAGAAAATGCACTGATGTGCGGAATGAAGAAACACTAAATCTGATTTCAGGTTTTAATCTGTATTATAACTTGACTTGATTGTCTTTTATGGCTAGCATTAATGTTAGTTGAAAACATGGAAAATATGGGAAATCTAAGTCCAAAGCATCATAAAAAAATCTGCACTTTATGAATGATTTAGAGATGTGTTTGGGAAACTGAGAACTGAAAAAACACCGCATATTCTGGTCATGTCGGCGCCAACATGCGTGGGTTGTGGCTATATTTACTTCATTTTAGCAGAACAGAAATTTTAATCCAGTGACTCTTCATTTCAGTAACCCAAAGAAATTTAAACATGTGAGCATTACATGAAGAGAATCATATAAATCTGTAATACCATAACATGAGAAAAGTATTGTAGACACTAGTTGAATAGGTTTGCCTTGATATCAGGCATCAACTTGCAGCAGAAGAAATCATATAACAAGAAAATTAATGGTAGACAAAAATGTGATAACTATCTCTACTAGTAGTCTTCTAACATATCACATATGAGTACCTTTTACAACTGATGAGACTCTGACCTTTTTCTCCAACCTAACTGAAGGGAAGCGTTAAAATTTTTGCAGGACATGGCACAAATTGCAAACTGGATTGTAATATGGTACATAGAGGCATGCAAGCAGATTATCCAGGTGCTACCGTGAAGCAAAAGAATTATCAACAGACAAGCACTCATTAATGAGTAAAAAAGCCCCGATTGGAGCATGAAAAAATAGTGCCACTTGTGAAACTCCAAGACATGCAAAGACACTCTTAATTTTAATAGTCCTTTTTTCCAAAAGTAAGTAATGGCCAGCATATGTGCTCGCTGATTATGGAACATTTGGCTGACGAAGTACGATTTTAGATCCAACCATTTAGAAGAAAACTCCAAAAAACATTATTTGATCAGCTGTTCTTACCCAAAGATGGTGCTTCCTTAGTTGAGGATGCTGATGCTTTGATCTTGTCATATCGAAAATCTTCAATGTCAGGGACAACACCAACCTGTGTATGTGCAAAACATTTTTCTTTTCAGGGGCCTGAATTAAACCAAACCAACAGGAGAACAGGGAGCAAGCAGCCAACTATTAAAGTAACAACATGAATGAACAATTAAAGCAAAAGGTGCACTTACATCTAAGAATAAATACTCAAGAGACAAGCAATTTAAATGAAGGGTACAAAAAGTTCAGAAAGAAAAATAATAAACACATGAATCTTCTTCTTTTTTCTAATATAAAGACATTCTATTTAGTCAGCAGGCACCTGCTTCTTAGGATGCTCCCGATTTACTTCAAACTCTCGCTTCACCCTTTTCCTCTTCAGAGAAGCAGACGATTCAGACTTGGAAGTGTCAAAAGAAACACTGGATTCACGTTTCACTTCTCTTACACCTGAAAAGGAATCAAATGCATGCCTTGTTGATAAGAAAAATCACATAAACTTGAATCGGAAAAATTCCATATAGGTAATTATATTCATGGTCTCATGGGTATGTCTTGATATGGTAGGTGGATTAAGTTGTTGAAACCGATGGATAGAATTAAATTTGATCTGAACATGTTAGTGAAAGTACTTACAATAATGTACGGGAAATCGAAGTTGAACTTTCAGGGAACAGCGAACCAAACGAATTATGTAAGCAACGAGCAACGCCAATTACTGGTACTACTCACTGTATCGAATTTAAATATTTTAAAACGTGGAACAAATTAAAAAATATAACTCTGAATTAGTAATGAGACGCATATTGTTCAATCCAAAAACAAAACAGAAGATGCCAGCAGTACCAAGCAATATTTTTTCCCTCATCAAACTACAATCCAAATATCTTCAACTTGTAGAAAGCAGACAGCCAACATTAATCAAGTAGTAGCAGAATGAGTAAGACGTATTTCCACATCCAGTTAGCAGCCAAGTAAAAGTTGCAGTTTTTCATACATCATAGAAGCGAGCACATTGCAACTAAAACGCCCAAGAAAAACACAAAATTCAGATAACACCTGATCTCACCCAGCCTAAGAGAAATAAAACTATGAAATCATGTACGAAAACTTTCAGACAAGGAAAAGATTGGGTAATCATGTATCCCATTTCAAGAATAATCCCATAATTTCCCACCAGGTTAAGGGAAATTAAACCTTGGCCACTAGGCTAGGCACTCGGAAAGCAAATTGAGCAAGAAAACTATCCGAATCAACAATGAAGGGGGCAAACATCGGCCCAAAAGAAAATGGCAAGAAGCGAGCTTTTCACCTGGGCCAAGGTCGGCGCGGACCAGCCTGGAGGAGGAGGAGCGGGTGCTGGACATGGCGGCCGGCGAGAGGGAGAGGCCAATGCGGGAGAGGAGGAGAGCGAGGGGCATCCGCGTCCGCGCCGCTGCGCTAGGGTTTTAGCGGCGACGAGGGTCTGCTAAGCGCCATGCGTGGGGTGTCTGCTCATTGCTCTCCCCTGTGCCTCTCTCTCTTCTCTCCCCTGTGTCTTCGTGGTGTTCCGTCCTACATCCTACTGCGTGGCTGTGTGTTTGTGGCGCCTAGATTAGTCTCGTGGTGCGTTGCATGATTGCATCGCCTCTGATAGGCTTGTGTTGTTGAGGAATTGATTAGCTTTTTCAGATCATTACTTATATATAATAATTAATTAAAGGAATTATGGGGAAGAAATTTCAGTCACCAGTTTCACCCGCCGCCAGCGAGGTTAGAGTTCAGAGCAGGGTTTTAGTTACCGTTTTGCAGATGGTTATTGGTCTTCGGTGGTAACCGCGGTAACTACATAGTAATTCGGTGAAATTCGATATAAATCAGTTGAATTTTATCAAATCTTTGATTTTTTTTGAATTTTAAATTTAAGTTTAGTTGGTAACCGTTCGGATTATAAAAGTGGTGCGGACCAAATCGTCCGGTAACTACGATAAACAAGCGGTTACCGACAATATTTATAATCGTGGTTCAGAGAGAGTTCAGGTTTTGGGGTCTACGTAGATATAGGCTTAGAGGGAGGGTTGTGAGACGCGTCGGAAGCAAAGCAACAGCACGTCGGTTACGTGTTAGGGTGATGATAACGATGGTGTTAAGGAGAACTGCTAAGATGGGAGAAAGCATGTGGTGCCACGGATATCGTTAGTGTGCTATAGTGCTATTTGGATTTCAACCCACGGCAACATATTCTCGACTAAATGATGACGAGAATTTTTCTATAGTTAATTGTGGGATTTAACTAATGAGGGTTTGTTTGCTTGCTTTAGCACAGTCATTTCGGGTTTGGTCATTGATCTTTCTATCTTTATGGTGAGCTTGTAGGTTGAAACAATATTAGCTCATAAAAGTAGTCTTATAATATTACAATTTTAATATGTTTCCAAGATATTTTAACATAAATCAGATACTACAATTTTGCTGTGTATTTTAAATATTGAAGAACAGTTCAATCTACGCCCTCAACTAATTTTTTTGTCTAACTGTCATCCTCAATTCCAACACTGTTCAATTTCATATCCCTCATGTATTAAAAGCATAGCCCTAACCCCTCAATAAGTCAACTGCCAGTGTTACCAAATTTCAGCCAACCAGCTCGTGGAAGTACAAGGGAAGAAAGTGATAACAGAATGAGAGAAAAGATGCTATTGGTTTTTTTACTTGTGGGCTCAAAAATAACTTTATTTTATTTTGACTCGAAAAATGTAATGGACAGCTATAAGTAAAATTTGGTGATGTGACAACAAATATGGTAAAACCGCTCTGAAAATCACCGTTGATGGTTTAAGTGCTCTGATTGTGATAGCTAAAGATGGGTGGTGAGAGAAGTAAGGAAACAGCCCTATAACGCTAGGTTAGCTTGGAGGTGAGCGGTGGCAAATCCAGCTAGTTGAGCACGACGGAGGAGGAGGGTGGGAGCAAGGAGCTTGTCAGCTTGGATCAAAGAAAAAGAGAGATAGGAGAAGCAACAGCCAAAGATTAAAGAAGATATATGAGCTATTTGATGGACATCTAGCACGTCACTTTGATCGCCTGTAAAGTTAATGTTTTCAGTCGTTTGTTTATAAGTATCTCCCCTAATAAAATGCGTTGCAAGAGAGAAGCTTGATATATTGATGATTTCATATAGTAGGACAATTTTGGAATTTTTGGCTGATGATCTGATTGCCAAAAGCTAAAGCGGCGAATTACACTTTTAAGATTTGGTTTATATTTCTGATGCTTTCTTTTGTTTGAAGCAAAAGACTATTCTTCCCATATGGTAGTTTGGTCCTTCAGCTCGCAAACAATGCCACCAACTAAACTAATAGGATAGCTTGTGTGTTAGCATCACACAACACTCTGATTTGTTTGCTCAACAGAGGATGATCCCGTGCTGGAAAGCTTCCGGTCTTGTATCAGGTTTTGGTTGTCAACAACTGTGTGGCATCTATGGTTTAATGGAATCTTAAAAAAAAAACTTCGGTAGTTTGGTCCCTTGTTTAAAATTTTAATTAAAATAGCCAAATTGCGGTCGATGGTAGTATTGGTCGTGCCCAGTCTTTGGCCTCTAGCTCAGTGATAGTGTTGATTGTGCCTGGCCTCTAGCTCGGTGTAGTGCTGCCCACAGAATTTGATCCCTAAGATCGACATTCGGGTGTCGCATTAGATGTAACTAGTTAGGCACATGTGAGATCTGACCGGCTCTCGAAGCCCCCACTAATTAGACCAACTTCAACATAAGCTCTATCTGGAACGACATCACATTTATGTTAGATGCGAGTCATGCTTGCTCCGTATTTGTACTCCAGTAGAATTGGCTTAAAGCTCTACAGTGATACGGTGAAGACTCAAGGAGGACAGAGGAGTGACATATTTGCTGGAGGAAATGCTAGGCCGTAATATTGTGCAACGGCTCACTGCTAAATGAAAACTAATTTAATATAGGAGAGAGAAGATGTGGCTTGATTTATAGAGTATTTACTGAAGATGGTTGGAAAAGAAAATGTTGTAATAGTGATAGTGGATATTATAACAATGTTATAAGGTATAAAATTATAAGGTAGATACTAAAGATGGCCTTAGATCATCTCTAACATATACTTTAAAAATTTATCTCCTATAATATTATTACAACATCATCTAACATTATTATAACATACTCTATTTTTTTCATCTTCAACAGCTATCCTATTTTTTTTACCTTTTATTACTCTCTTCCTTCACTCGAAACCACACGCATACTTATAAACAATGATACAGCTGCTCTTGAGCTCCCACACAAAAGCTATGCATGTCCCAAAAAACAGCGTCCGCATCCCTGTAGAGCTGGAAACAACATTGCTGGAGATGGATACCAGGCAAGCGGGAATCGACATTTCCACTATAGTCCCGGATACGACGTCCGCTGGACACGGCCTTACTCAGGCCCTCTTTGACACAGTTTGTACTTCTGTATAATCTACTTCTTGAAAAATTCCATGAAAAACATATTCTTCTTCTCCAAATTATGTAGTTCATCTTAAAATGCACTTATTGATAATCTACTATAGAATCTTATCATTTAACGCATTTTTTATAGAATCCTCCTAACTCCATCCGCCCCGTGTATTTCAAAATAAAATCTCTACTAATATAAAGCATCAGTTTTGTCGTTCGTCCTCCCCTCTCCCACCCCCATCTAATAAAAAGTCAGAGAAAACCACTAAAATAAAACCGTGAAAAACCTGGAAAAATCGTGAAGCAAAAAAGAAATCGCTCCACCTCTCTCCTGCATGCCCTCACGACCTAGGATCAGTTATGATACCGAGGTCCCCCTCTCGCTGCCCTTCCCCGCGTCCTCCTCCGCTGTGGCCTTAACCCGCGCAACCCCTCCGACCCCGTGCCGCTGAGAGGAACGTCGGGAGAAGGAGACGGTGGCAAGGTGACATGGATCGAGGAGGGCAGGGATGCCTGCGTTGCGATCGCGGATTACTGGAGGCTAGACATTGGCGTGCAGGATGATCACGGTGGCCTGCTCGTGGAGTCGTGGAGCACCTTCGCTATGGAGACGTGCGAGTCACTCCTCCAACTTAGCCCCTCGTGTTGCAGATTACTCCTGAAGCATGTTGATCCGATCCAACCAGTTTCAGAGCACAAGCTATCCCTAAATTGCTTTGATTCATGGGTCTCTGTTACTCGCTAATCCAGTAATTGTTTATGTGAGTGTTCCCTATACTTTACGCACGATTGGTTGCGAACAATCCAATAGTCTCTCAGCTTCTTTCAGTAACCAATTGTCCCCCTGTTAAATTAAAAAAAAGTAGACAAATTTCCTTTGATTTTTTTTTGTCTTGCTCATCAATTATATTATGTAACATATGCCCTCAAGCTCTGCAATCTTCTGATTACCATTTATAATCTGTTCACAATGTGTCACTTACTGTCGTTTGAGAAGCGAGATTGGCCTCCGGCAGATGTTCCTACAGTTAGGCTTCAAGAGGGTGTTGAATTGACAAAAAATATTGTACTAGGTTCGTTAAGGTTTCGAGATGTCTGCTTCCTTTTCTACTCTACAAGCAGACGGTGGGAAGTGCCCTGGTGATTACAATGCAATTATGTACAATATACCTTTGTGGCTAAGTATATTCTTTTCAGATTTCTCATAGTGCCTTTGGCATTGATCATGCGGAGGTGACTTCTTAGATGTCTTTTTCAGAAAAAATATTAAAGAAAGAGTGCACAGCTTGCTATTGTTTTTTTAGTTCTACAAAAGTAAACTAACTTGAGTCTTTTTTTCCAAGCCCTGCTATGTTGCAAATGGTGTGGTGTCTTCTATTTCATTTTTCTGTTGCTTAGTTATTACAATATGGTTGTTTTAGTAGTACAATTGTTTTAGTAGAAAAAAATGATGAGTATTTTCCTCATGAGATTTCCATCAAATGGCTTGTGAATGCTGGATTTTTGAAAGTGATATGGCCCGCTAATTAATGAACTCTATTTACTGTAGAAAGGATTTATGAGGAGAATGGCACATGTGACCTTTATACAGTTGATAGTTGTTTACCTTCAGATTATAGTCAGTGGGGCATGTTTCAAGTTTTCATGTTCATGTAATTGAAGAATTCTATATAAAAGATTTATGTTATAAGTTCATCAGGTTACTTTTTTACCAGCATGCTTTAAAAACTTTGCCTCCAAATTATCTTTTTCTAGCAGTACTCAAAATTAATTTCTGACAATGGAAGACTAAGAGGCAACGGTTTCTTTTGTTTTCGTAGTTTTCACTAAAAGCTGCTCATTTGAATATATCATGTTTACAGTTTACAAATTCAATTAATATATCATGTTTACAGTTTCAAAATTAATTTATGCACTTTTTTTTTATGTTTTCAAGTCCATGGCTCGCTCCACGCTGCCGGCCATGGTAGGTTTTGAGGTTTTTATGTTTTGGGGTTTGGGAGGCCTCCCGAGCTTAACGGATGGTGAAGAAAGGTGGGCAGAGTGGTGAGACTAGGCTCCGCCAGTCATGGGTGGTGGAGGATGACCGATGAGAGGTACTGATGGTGGCGGATCTGGTGATGGGAGAGCCTTGGAAGAGGGGAGGAGAAGGATAAGGCAATGACGAGCAGTGAGAGGAGTCACGAGAGAGGATACATCTTTATATTTGCTTCAACATATGACTACTCTCGTCTCTCGAGGAGGCTTAGGAGCTATGCTTTAGTTCATCGTATAAGTTTGCAACTATCACAAGCATCAATAACGGAAAAACCAAATATGGGAGAAGTTGGTGAAGCTATCGGGACCACAACAGAAAGAGTAAACATGTTTCGAAGCAACGAGGATCCTTCTTTGGTTGAACTGTTATTTCAATATGATCGCTATCTCTTCATCTCAAGCAACACAGTTATCTAATCTGTAAGGAATATGGAACCATGATCTTAAGGTAACATGGAGTAAGTTTTGTAAATATTATTTTTATAACTCTTTCATATAATTAGATTACTTTTATAACTCTTTCTAATTATATCAAAAGATCTGTACCAACTGGCTTGACGTTGAAAAGTTTGCTAAATTTTATTTTTTGTTGGCTCCTATCCGATAGCTTTAGAGCTGAAACTGAACTACTTGATAGCTTTTATTCGAGGGATCCTAATAGCAATTCAGTTGAGGATATTCGGATGATATTTGTTTGTATGAATAGAATAGAAATAGAAATTAATCTCACGTTTGAGTGTGACAAAATATTAGAATGATTCACATGTTCTACTTTTTATAAATTCAAATATTCGACCATAATTAATATGCAAAACATAATTATTCCGTATAGATTATATATTTTTATTACAACACACTAACTAGTAAAAAAAATAAAATAGCGGTCCCTTTCCGCCCCGGCCTGAAACCTCCGGACCCTTTCCACTCCGCCGATTCCTCCCGCCTTGATCTCTCCGACCGGATGGCCGACCGGCGCGGCCTACTCCTCTGGATCCTGCGACTCGCCGTCGCCGTCTCCGTCGCCGCCTGCGCCTGCTTTCCCGCCCCCGTCTCCGGCATGCGGTGAGATCCGCTCTCCCCTGTCGTTGCTAGGACCCGAATCCTTTTCCCGTGCTCGTTGCAGTCGGTGTAGTTCTTGCTGCAAAATTTCTTCGGAGGTGAGGCACTCATTCAGACCAGTAAGGATTTACTTGGTTACGGATTTGAGCCTCGTGCTTGATTCTAGTACTGTTTATATTGCAAGGAAAATAAAATGATGAATGGCAAGCTAATTTTGACTGTTCAAATCAAAATGATGTTTATCTGTTTCAACGCGGTTCTATTTGTTTGTTTTGGAGCCACTGATCATAAATAAGGGCTTTCCGTGCCCACCCACACATAAATATGCCAGTATACCACTGATTTTCGACAAAGTTTTCCTGGTTGGTTGGGTCCTTTCTCATTGAGCTGTTTGATTGGAGTGCAATGTTGCAATTTCCTAGCATAAGGCAGCTGGGATTGGAAGAGGGAAGGGATGAGGAAGCACAGGAGAGATGTAATTTTGGAAGCGAGGAGTGTGGATGAGGCTGATAAAGAAGAAAGAGAAAGGTAGATAAATAAAAAGGGCAAGGACCAGACCAACAAAAATACTTCTAGATATTGGTGTGCATCCCTTGCTATGATCTGTCGTTACCAAATAATGCTCACGTACCTCGTACTGTTAGTGGCACTATGCTTTTACTCTGGGCACAAAATTGCAAGCATGTTCCTACTTTTGTCTAGAAAATAAATAACCATGCCAGTTGTGGTTGTGGTGTTTGCATTGGAGCAAGTCGTTGCTGCTCACTAGAATGCAATGGTACAATTGATATGGATCTGCCTTTGAGAGCTGGCAAGAGTACCTTTTTGAGGAAAATACCACACCCGATCTATCCACAATATTATTGTGCGAGCACCAGATCTTCCATAGGATGGTTAGGATGACAGAGGGCCCAACCTGCTTGGACAGGTTGCTGGGAGCTTTGCATCCAAGAATTGAATATGTAACATAATATTTTATCAAAAGCTTGCAGGCATTTTGCTACATATATCTGGTAGTAGTTCTCGAATCAAATCACACCACCTGATTTCTGGTATCAGGGCAATGTTTTCTTTGCATAAAGCAGCATGGGTATTAGCGCAGCTTCAGTCTAGTATTAGGAATTTAGGATATATTTCAATAAAGCTAATGACAGACCTGTAAGTGTTGTTCAGGAAGGATATTGGCCTTGTTGCACCCATTATGTGCAGAAGCACTGTTCAGGGGCGGCATCTGATCTCTGACGATAATGGTAATACACCTGCTTCTTTGTCTTGCTTAGATATTTTCTTGTAAATGCTGCAATATCTGACAACCTTTACTACACTAATAAAACACTTCCCCCTGTAGGTTATGTATGCTCTGCACTCTCAATCGATCCATGGTCTCACTGCTGCCCAAGAACAGGGGCCCGCTTTTCCTGTCAGTGAGTTTCCTATCCTTATTGCACCATATCATGTGCAGCACTCCACCATCAAACTGGGTAACCCGCGAATATTACATGAGTCTTCATGACATTATACAGGGGCTGCAAACTTGATTTTCAGTGCTGCAACTCTTATGAATATTGTGTTTCTTGCTGTTTGAATCCTTCTAAGGTAAGTCCTAACTAGTTGTACTAGATTTGTTACATTAAACTGAATTATTTCATAATTTTTTCACTCACCCTTTTGACAGACCAAGAAAGGAGATGTGCTGAAGCTGAAGCTAGCTAAGCCAGTTACTGCTGGTAAGATAATTGCAATTATTAATTGGTGAATTTAGAATATGTTGAAAGTAGTTTACAGTTAGTTTTCTCCAGGAACATACACAAGTGTCTTCGATTTCTGTGTGGGAAGATGCCGCCATAGTTCTGCAAGTGTGGTACTGCTTCTCTTTTCCCGCTTTGAGTGCCAATACGACTATTCTTTTACTTCGAGCATGCTTTGTTTGTCGTACCTAAAACAAGCAACTGTTGCAGTGTTTTGTTTCTTAATGTTATAGTTACAGCAATTACTTGTTCAAGTAGTTCCGATAACAAGCATTTTTCTTAATCCAAGTTGTTCTTTGAATTTACCAGGTTCACGAAAATGCCTACGCTAGTGACTTCCATCATTGTTTTTCAGTGCATAAAAAATCATTGGGTATGGCAAACTATTTACTGTATTTCTTGGCTATATTACAACTCATCAGTTGTAGCATGTTTTCATATCATTACTGCTGGACCTGAATTATTTATGTAAACACTATTACTATTTCCTCTTGGGATTCAAATTCAATTGCGCACTTAATGTTTAAAAAATTTCAAGTCCCCACTAGGAGTGGAATCAATCCCAGCTCATTGCTTCCTTCCACATTTCAAATATGCTTCGTTCGGCTCAGCTGAAGCTACGCGGCTACAAGGCATATGTAGCGATTCATCTTGGTTCGGGCAGGGCCAGCTTGCGATGGCCATGGGCTCGGCTGACAAGCCATAGCGTAGCAGGTTAGCAGCACTAGCCATAGACAAAATATGTAAGCTATGCTATGACCAGGGATCATGGCTAGGGCTAGTTATGACATTGATATTCCTTTTTTTTCTTGAACACACAGGAGAGCTTCATGTCATTTCATTAGAAGGAGAGAAAAGGACCAAAGTACAACACACTCACACAAAGAAATGAACAAAACCCTAAAAATAGAGACGAAAAACACAAAGAAAAGGCTCAAAGGAGCTAAAAGAACACAAGCAAAGAAACCTAAGAATCAACCAATAGAGCTTGAAGATCCTTTGCACCAGCAACGCATCAGAGCTGCCCTTGCACAGCCACAACCTGCTTCAACAAAACAATAGCCGGGGATACCCCATTGAAAACACAATCGTTTTGAAGTTTCCAAATTTCTCAAGCCACAAGGATGATGAGGGAATTAAGACCCTTCATGTGTTGCTTGTCAACTTGTTTCAGCATGAAGCACCAACAGCTAGAGAACGCCAACCAACCAGGTTGAGGGTAACAGTTGACAAAACCAACCTGAGAAAGAATTGAGAACCAAACTTGTTTGGAGAAGACTCAAGAGACTAGGAGATGGTTGCAAAGAGGGCAATGAGTCGGATGGAAAAGACCACGCTTGGCCAATCTTTTTGCGGTCCAACAACGATTGAGAATCGCAAGCCAAAGAAAGGCTTTGCAGCGCAACGGTGCCCAGGACCTCCAAATACACTTCCAAGGAGTGAACCTTATAGATCCCACGAAGAACGCATTATAAGCTGATTTACTAGAGAAAACCCCTGAGCTAGAAAGCCTCCAAACATGCTGATCGTGCACCCCATGGTGCAGGATAAAACCATCAAGCATGTCCCAAACATGGAGGTACTTTGTAATAGCTTGGACCGAGAGAGGACCTTTTATGTACGAAACCCAAGTGAGGTCAACCAAAGCCTCGGACACAATCCTTTGCTTCACAATTCGGCATGCAATTAAAGTAAAGAGGTGTGGAGTAATCTTACCAAGGGATTGACCATGAAGCCAACAGTCAAGCCAAAAACAAGTGCTACTGCCGTCTCTGGTTCAGGTTATCATGGCAACAGAAAACAAGGCTCTGGAGTTTGGATGAACTTGCACTTGCAAACCAGCCCCAGATCGAGAGGGATCCATTTTCTGAAGCCAAAGCCATCTCATGCGAAGAGCCCAATAGAGAGTTGAAAGGTCATGAATACCAATGCCACCAAATTGAAGAGGCTGACAAACCCGCTTCCAAGAGACTAAACAGTTTCCACCATTAGCATGTTCTTGACCTTTCCAAAGAAAACCTCGACGCAATTTATCTATAGCCTTAATAACCCATTTTGGCAAGTCCATAGCAATCATCTGATAAATAGGAGTAGCTGTCAAAACCGAGCGAACCAAAGTTAAGTGTCCAGCACGATTCATCAAAAAAGCCTTCTAGCTTGAAAGATGGTCAACTACTTTATCAACAAGAGGATGAAGATCAGCTTTAGACAATTTTCGGATAGACAGAGGAAGACCTAAGTAAGGACATGGGAATTCCTTAACCGGACAAGGCAAGACATCTTGGACAGCAGCTATCTTCAGATCCTTGCAATGGAAAGGAGAAACAGAACATTTGAGAAGGTTAGTCTTAAGCCCCGAGGCATCCCCAAAAATCTGAAGAATTCCCTTGATTAACTCAAGGTCTTCGGCGACCGGCTTAATGAAGAGCACTATGTCATCCGCATATAATGATACTTGATGCTGAAGTCCAGGAGCAGACAAAGGACTCAAAAGGCCATCACAAGAAGCACGAGAGATTAATGAGTTCAGCACATCCAGAACCAGAAGAAAGAGCATGGGAGATAGCGGATCGCCCTGCCTTAGGCCACGATGGTGTCTAATAACTTCATCTGGTTCACCATTCAACAAAATCTGAGTAGAAGAACGAGATAACAAACTGCACAACATATTGCACCAATGACGACCAAAGCCCAAGCTGCCAAGAACCTCTAGAAGGAAGGGCCAAGAGACCAAGTCAAAAGCCTTAGAGATATCCAATTTAAGGAGAAGATGGGGCTCCTTACTTCTGTGTAAACATCTTGTAGCTTGTTGAACCAATATAAAGTTATCATGAATACACCTTCCTTTAATAAAGCACTCTGGTTAGAAGAAACCATAGAAGGTAAGTTCTGAGCCAGCCGATTTGCTAAAATTTTTGCCACCAATTTACCAAAACTATGAATCAAACTGATTGGTTTCTAATCCCCCACTTGAATGTCATCCACTTTTTTTGGCAAAAGGGTGAGAAATGCTGAATTGAGAAATCTCAGATCGGCACAGCTTCCTTGTTGAACAACCAATAGAGCAAGCATCAAATCTTCATGTATTATCAACCAACAAGACCTATAGAAACGCCCGATAAAACCATTGGGACTCGGAGCTTTATCTTGTCGAAGGTTATTGATTGTTGTCCAAACTTCTTCCAAAGAGAGAGGCTCATCCAGAGATCCTAAAGAGTATTGATGATGATGAAGCAAATCCAAATTGAGAGTGAAAGGTCTCTGCTCCGGAGAACCCAACAAGTTGGAGTAAAAATCAAATGCAGCTGAATGCTTGTTAGCCTGAGAGGAGACAATAAGATCGTTTACTTGAAATTTGGCAACGAAGTTCTTCCTTTTTCGGTACCTGGCTTGCTGATGGGAGAAAGATGTATTTGCATCGCCTTCCTTAAGAAAGAGAACACGAGAGCGTTGTCTAGCAATGGTGCGATCCGTAGAAGCCAAGCCAAGATAGTGCCTCTTCAAATTGACCCTCAATTAGTCCTCATCAACAGGTGACGGTCCCTAGCAATTTCCAAACGATGGAGAATTTCCTTTGCCATTCCCAACTGAGATTTGATATGGCCAATCTTCCGCTGACTCCAACTTTGAAGACCTTTACTTAAACGTTTCAGCTTGAGATGGAACCGTTCAAGAGGGCAGGCAGCAACAACTGGGGCAACCCAGTTAGAGCTGACCACCTCCTGAAACCCATGCAAGGAGGGCCAAAAACATTCAAAGTGAAAGCGGCGCTTACCCCGAATGTTAGCCTCGAGATTGATAGTTAGAGGACAGTGATCTGGAACTCAGGAGGCCGCACTTTGGAGAAGAGAATCTGGGAAGAGCTGCTCCCAGCCGACTGAACAAAAAACCCGATCCAGTCTAACCAAGGTTGGAGAAAGCCGCTCATTCGACCAAGTATATTTGCGCCCCAACAAATTGATTTCCTTGATCTCAGAGTCACGAATGAAGCGACAAAAACGACCCATCATCGGCCAGTTAAGATTGTTGTTATTTTTATCCTCGGCATGATGGATCAAATTGAAGTCCCCCGCCAAAAGCCAAGGTCCAACACAGAGAGCGCGAACATCACAAAATTCCTGAAGGAACAGAAGCTTGTCCGCATCTTCTTGAGGCCCATACACACCGTTGAACCACCAATTATTGCCATCATCGTCTGCAAACAACACAAAGGCTGAAAAATTGTTAACCCCGAAGCCCAAAGTGCGACAAACAGCCTCTTTCCACGCAATAAGTATTCCACCCCTCGTGTTATCAGCAAGCAAGGCAATATGTTGGCCAAAATCAGAATCGAGAACTGCCAACAACAGACGAGAAGAAATTGCTGACAATTTGCTCTTGAGAACATACGATGTCCATCTTTAAAAAAAACACAACATCACGAACAGCGTCACAACGAGCGTCCATGTTAAGTCCTCTTACATTCCATACTAAGATGTTTGAAACATTCATTGGAACAAAATGACATTGGACGACCAAGACCGAAGAATCGCATCAAAAGCATGCAACAACAAAATTAACAGCCCTGTGCTGATCAGCATCACCAGCCACCTAGCCAAAGATAGCAGCCAAAGCAGACAAGTGGGTACTAGTAAGAGGTTGATTGAAGAGGCTGTCGTGGACGTCCTGAGCCTTCTGATCTATGTGCGCAACATCAGAAATAATTCCAAGCTTCTTCATTATATTCCTTTGAGTTGTGCCTACCTTCATCCTAGGAGACCAAGGACGGGCGCCAGCCACCCTCCTACTACACCTCGACAAAGATCCAGGAGGAGGTTGCTTACACCTTTTAGAAATTTTAGGCGGAGAGAGGATAGCAGAAATCAACCTCGACATCAGAGAAACGAACCCCTTAGCTGGCTGAAGTTGGGAGGGGAGAGAGGCACCATCAGAGAACAGGCCAAGAGTTGAGACATCAACAGAGACTGGGCCAGGAACTGGAGCATTAAGCTCAACAGTCCGGCGCCGTCGTCTTGAATACACAAGCAGGGGTTTCTGAACCACCAAAGAAATAGTAGAGGTCAATCCCTCCTAGGAAGCAACTTGAAAAGAACCCCCATCTCCATGCAAATTAACAGAAGAGGTAGGTCCGGCAGAAACGTGACGTCGGTGCCTTGCATAAACAAGAAGAGGTTTCGAGGGGCCGGCAGGAGCACCAATCGCCATAGACTCAAAAGCCGCTAGAGGATCTAGCGAAATCGGGGTCGCCACAACCGAGCAAGATGTCCCACAAAGCTCCACAGGCTCAGGAGCTGAAGGAGCAAGAATTGAAGCCTGATCCATAATATTCAAAGTTGAAGGACTGCCGCCAAGAATGTCAAGAGGAATTGCTAATGTTGGGGCCACAACATTAAAGCCCGTTGGACCAACACCGAGAACAGCAGGAGAGACAAACGCAGGAACCGAAGAGGCCATATCTCCAACATATACTGTCGAAGCGTCGGCCGAAATTGCAGTGTGTCCCACGTGCCCTCCTCAAACCCGGCGCAAGCAAAGATCAACTGAAGGTGCGCCAGTATGAAGCTCATTAAAATCCCGCGCAGGAAACGAACCAGCACAAGTCTTCCCAAGGCATTGTGGGCCCAGCCTTGAATGAACAAGCACGTGATCCGCACGATTATCAAAGATCGCTGGACCACCAGAGGGACCATGACCACTTGGGAGAGGAACCAGTGCGCCGACAATGCCGTTGACTGCCATTGTCACTGTCATCCGGAGGGTCTTGATTGTCAAGCAAGGAGACGGACACATCATTAACTACAGCGAGAACGACCTCCACTTTATACAACAGAAACATCTTCACCGGCGACCGCATTCTCAGCAATAAGGTCCAAAAAATGGGGAATTGACTCGGGATGGAAGGACCAAGTTGTAAGACAGAATGAAGACAAATCCGAGCGATCCTCAGTAGCAGGATGCAAATGAGAAATCCAACAACAAGAACTCAATAATCGCTCCGCCGTGGCCAAATCCCAAGCGTGCGGCGGAATCCCGCGAAGAGCCAACTGAACCTTGCAAGGCATGGACCTTTCGACCGCATGAGCATGACGAGTCCAGCGCATGATGAGCAAAGTCATCCCCGAAGCACGCACAGGTCGACCGCCGTTGAGGACCAACACCGCCGTCGCCTCATCGGGGAGGAGGAAATCCTCTGGAGCAGAATGGTGGACAGATAATGCACCAGGACCTGGACCGAAACGGTCCGCGATCGCCTCCAAAACCTCCATCTGAGAGACCGAAGGCCTAGTACCGGCGACGGTCACAAACACCACTCTGCACAGATCATCCTCTGCCTAGATGATGTTGCAAGAACGACCAATGACATAGAGGCTTAGAGGACCATCAAGGCATGAAGAACCAGAGATTGCAGCATCATGTTGGACCGGAGCAGAGCCCGGAGGAGGAGTGGAGGAGCTTCGCCACCAGACCTCGAAGAAGATCGGCGCCTACGCGGCCTTCGCCTGGAACGATGACCATCTAGAAACAAACGATCATCTGTCAGAGCAGAACCACCCACAGCAAATCCCCCATTTGCAGGGGAAGCTTGAGGTGGCGGATGCGAAGAACACCCGCCAAAACCAATGGAGGTGAAATACGGCGCCAATCGAAACGCTTCTCCATAGGTGGACGGAGGGTATTCATGGCGAGAACCCTCTTCCTTGGATCAATGCGAAGACAAGCAGATGAAAGATGGCCCAACGATAGACAACGAAAGCTACAAGGAGGCCGCGGGCACATCGTGGCACAATGGCTCCTCGAGAAGCAGTTGAAGCATTTGCCTCGAAGGTCGCAGGGATAGGCCTGCGAGGGGGGTGATGCTGTGCCCACCGAACATGCTGTCCTTCAACTAACTGCCAGCCGCCGTCCTTGAGGCCACCAACGCCATCAGAAAGGTGAGAAAACTGACGGATAGGAGTAGAAGGGCGCGACAGGGTAGCAGCAACGACAATGGCAGGACAAGGCAAGGAAGGTTGAGGAGCACCGATCAGCCCTGCCGACGGAGGAGGCACCGAAAGAGACCATGCAGCCAGAAAGGCCGAAGTCACCACGTCACGATAGGAGCCGGCAGGGCGAGAAACGGCACCGGAACTACCAGAGTTCGAAGAAGCTAGGCTAGAATCGCACCAGCGGAGCGCCTTTGGACGATGACCGGGTAGAAAGGGTTGCGCGAGAGGAGATAAAGCAGGTGAAACCGGTGCGGCAAGGGAGGGGGTGGACTGCCAGAACCTGGAGTAGAGCCGGCGGGAGGCTGTTGAGTAGGGGAGCATCGGAGGGGGAGGAAGGTGGAGAGATGGGGAGGGGAGGTGGACAGGCGGATATAGCCATCTCTTCCCTTTTGACATTGATATTCATCTATGAACATATTGTCTTTATAAATATGTATTTAGACTTTAGAACTTTGATAATGATAAGATCTTCCCGTTGTTATCTTGACTAAAATATGGATGCAAATCCAGAATTAATATCTTGTATAATCCTAACCACATGGGGATAGTGTGGAGCTGGAGGGCGGGTTGGGTGGCTGGGGCACACCACTGACAGGGACGTGGCAAGGGCCATGGGGAATCTGGAGTTGTGAACAGTTTCGAAGCAAGGATGGGAGCCTAAGGTTTTGGTCTTACGGAATTTTTGGTATTGTGCATACGTGCGGGTGGGTGGATGGGGTGGGCGTGTTGGGGGGGGGGGGGTGTTGTTGGAAGCCTGTGCGAGCAGCTCATAACCAGTTTTTTACCTTTCTGTCCATTATCAGTGCCCGTGATTCATTCTTTTGACTTCTAATTTATGTATTATGAGTGATATTTGAATTATGTGCAAACATTCTGCAGGATCAATTGAATCTAATTCTGTATCAAGGTTTTTGGGAATTAGTATCAGTGTGGGAAGGTAAGGCCTGTCCACTTTAAAAAACTCTATAAAGTGAATGAAGCCTCTGAGAATTGTTTTGTGATCTCACATGAAATTTAGGCCGGGGGAATCCTGCAGCTTGGTTTGCAAAGCAAAAGGACAGTCATGTGTTCCGAGCAGGCTCTCCATGCTGAACAAATGTGAGATGTAAGTTCAATTGTATATTCGAATTACATTACATGGTTGAAGTTCAATAGCTTATCCTCAAATTGCAAATCGCATGCCATGCTATGGTAATTTTCTATATAACTAACTAGTCATCTTGCAAGTTCCATTGTCAGTGCGTTGGGAGTGGGCTTGAATTTAATATTGACCGAGAGATTTCTTGCAGAACCTAACTTATTTATAGCCAACAACATACTGTCTCTGGATGAGTCTGTCCGTATTACTGTAAAGTCTGAAATATTCCAAGCTAACAACTACATACTTGAAAAATGTCTTGCTATTTATATGGATTTCTCAAGTTTCAACAGGTATCAATCCATCAGCATCAACACAATTTTGCATTGATTGAGGCCCTCATTTATGAAAGTTCTGCTCGAGATACATATACTTTCTTTGTGGGTACAATGTTTTGATTGTGCTGTTGACAGAAATGAACAGACAGGTAGATTTTTGGGTCCTTCACGAAAGGAGCTGTTAGGAATAGCAACTTGTATTCAATGGTAGTCCCATGGGCACATTATATATAGTACATAAGGAAAACCCTATGACTATTATACTCTTAACACCCCCTTCGAATGCAAGACGTATGCAATATCGTTGCATTTGAAAGAGTTGATACTAAGTAATAAACTTAGACAAAATAAACTAATACATCCAAAAATTGTCTCTTCAAAGCCGTTGTAGAGTGGAGTCTTAGTAATCCTATCGAATCAAGTTGAAGAAGTGCAAAACGGAGGATATAGGTAGATCCGTGATGATGACAACAAAAGAAGACAAACGAAAATGTCACTAGAGCTACGGAAAGACCAAGATGACACAATTATGCCATACATCAAGAATTGCAAACACAGACATGGAGTGGCAAGACAACAAATGAAGTTGTCACTAAAGCTATAGAAAGACCTAGATGGCACTGTTGCATCAATAATGACGGGAAAAGATTAGCTAAATAAAGATGAATATTTGTCTAACCACAAAAGAAAACGGCTAATAGACAAAGGAATATGTGGATTTGCACAGCATAAAGAGATATTGAAACTTGGATGTGGACGCAATGAAAAAGAAAAAACTATAATGGCAGCAGTGGGATACTAGCAGATACTAGCAGTAGTAGCACCAAAGCACAGCCTAGCACAGCAGCAAGACACCACACCTAAGACGCAACAACCCATCATCAAATCTCCAAAAGTAGCAGCCCACAGCCCAGACGTAGAAGAGCAGAGCAAGCTATGCCACAAGAAACAAGAGACCAAACGACGGAGAGAAGTCTCGGGTGTGGATATGAGTCGGAGCATGCAACAGAGCAAAAGCTAGCAAGCAACAACACGCAGTAGACCAGCACCTCGGCCCATAAGCCCATAAGAAAGCAGCAGAGTCCAATCCAATCAAAATCGGCAGCACGAACACAACAAGCTCCTGTAGAGCTGAAGCTGCGCTACCTAAGGAGCTACCTCGATGTCTCGTGCTCGCCACCCAGTTCCACCACTGGCCACTGGGCTCCCCACGGGTCAGATCCGCCAATATTAGGGTGGCTGGGGTAGAGGCAGGGGTCGGGCAACATCATCCAACGGCGCAGGTGGAAGCGTGGGTCGAGGAGGCCGCAACCGCACGGGCGAACGGAATTGGAGTCCGACGGGGGAAGCAGCAATGGCGTTGGTGGTGGCTAGGCGACGATGGAAGACCGAACGGTGAGCCCGGTGACGGGCGGCGCAACAAGGGAAGCAACCGACTACCTGGTGCCAGGGCTGAAGTGGACGACGGAGGGCACGTCCTTGAAGGAGACGTGTTGGAGGATGACGCGGCGGCGACGAGAGAGGCAGAGCAGTGGCAAGCTGGCATGATCCACTGCATTGGTGACGAGGTGAAGAACCATTGCATCTAGATCTAATCTGGACAACGGTAGATCCACTGCATCGGCAACGAGGTGAAGAACCAGCAACGGGAAGGAGTCGACGTTGAGAGAAGCCGATAGGTGGGTGGGATGGAACCGGCCGGCAAGACCGGCCGGCAAGAGAGTCGGCGACGGGTGGCTGGATTAGGACGAGTTGCGGCATAAAAAAAACCGTAGCTCTAATAGTAATACTATGTTAGGAATAACAACTTAGCCCTAAGGGGGCAATATATAGAGTACATGAGGGAAACTCTAGGATTAGGAGATTATCATAATACCTTTGACTATTATACCCTTAACAGGAGCATCCCAAATAGACTAAGTTGGGAATTTGGAGCAAAAGGGGAAGGTGAGACATTGTGCTGACCAGAGTAGAGCTCTGCCCCCTCAATAACTGTGGTGGGTGTATATTTTATTAGTTATAGGGAGCCATGTAACTACATAAGTCTCATGTGGACTCCTCTGGGTTTTGCATTGCAACCTGGCCCAATTCAAATTTGGACTGAATAGGGTCCACATAAACTTTATATCTGAAAGGATATGTGGGGTTGGAGGATTAAAAAGGATATTGGCCCAGTGGTAATACCATATAAATTTGACCACGTCACGAACACATTAATCTGTGACCAGGACTAGGATCCAATTCAAACTCAGATCTTGATACAACAGTTGTTTGTTTTAACTGCAGGCACCTCTCCAGGAAGCTCGACTTTTGCGCTGTTTTTCATGAATTGCAAAATTTTGGGCTTCCTGACAGATTGTCCGAGTGCTTAATCTTTCTGGGTGCATATGTTTTGCTCTATCATGTAGCAGTTACTGGCCATTTCCAGTCCTCGTCCAATTTAGATGTGGTATCATAAACTTTCCTTTGTGGAAATGCATTGGTAGGCACTGCCAGCCAAGTTCGATACTATCAACTTATGTCAGTTAATTCATTAAATGAAGAATAGAAGAGATGAGATATTATCAACTTAGTAAAATGATGAAGGGAAACAAATAGCTGGAGAAGAGATGAGGATTCCAGTGACAGTAGTCCACAAAGTGATTGTTGTGGATACCGATCCAAATAAGTGAGGGCCTCGAGGCTCACACCTGGAGGAGGAGCCTCAAAGGCTTGGAGAGGATCAAACGGGACACAAAGTAGGCATATATTAGGTGCTTTGCACCTGAAAATCGTGTGTCCTATTACAGCTCGGGGTGGGGGTATTTATAGCCCATACCCAACCACCCGGGGATCTTTACTAAAATACCCTTGTTTGGAAGTATATTCCCTGGATACAATGGTCTTTTCGAAGTTGCCCTAGGATATAATTACACATCATCTGTGAGGCCCCGCCCCCGGAGGAGGCCTTCGGGACGAGGGCTTTGCTTCGGGTGGGGGGCGGGGCTCCGAGTGATGCTTCGCAGGATCAAGCTTTGCTATACCCTTTGATGTGAGATCGAAGGGTTCCACTCTCATTTTAGGCTTCGCCTTCATGCTTGAAGGCCAGGTCTTGGCTTCGCCTTCTCCGCGAAGGCTACACCATCTTCGCTCTGGACTCCTGCTTGCTGTCTTCTCTTAGGTTGTAGTGGGGACAATGTGCCATTCCCCCAACAGTGATGGAGGCTAAGAAAGCACCATTGTGTTGACATGGTTCTACAGCCTGTTTTGTGCCGACGATCTGCAAAAATTGTTCCATAGCTGTCTTCATGAGTTGAACTCATATCTTGTATAATACCCTCGTTGAAAATTGAAGTGCTCATCTAATTCCTACATAAAGTACACATAACTTTGATTGAGTCTGCATAAGCACTGTCAATATTATTGTATTGTTGGCCAAAATCGTTGTAGACTTCATCTGGGACTTATGTAACCCTTGTTATTTTTATCGTTTTGTTAGTAGTTTTTTTCATGCATGAATTATTTGTTCATGTTTATGATTCTTCCGTTCTTTGTGTTAGCTTGCCAAACAGTTTGTTAGATCTAGATTATGTTTCTTGCTGTGAAACTAGATTCAACATCACTTTCTATCTTGATTGTCAAAAAATTCGTCCATGTCCCATCATCAGTCCAAGGACATTTTCTTGGTGAGGATTAGCTGATACAACTGGAGCAATTTTGATATTTTTATGTTTTTTTATCCGTTCATAGATTTATGAATGAAAACACTTGCTTAACCCCAGTTATTCAATCCAGTTTGCAGAAGTATTTGAGATGCAAAAGCGGTTGCTTTCGCAGCCTTGGACCAGATCAGCCTTCTGAAGTAGTTGATGAAGCTCCAACCAGTTTGGTATGACTTCAGTTTTATTTGGATTTGCTAATTTTTAATTTTTAGACTATTATCTATCTCATTTTCATATTTAGTTGTTTCACCACATGCAGACAGTTTATATCTAGAAAAAAAAGAAAGTTTTCACTGGTCAGCTTATAAGGGATAAGACATATTTTGTGTACTCCTCTGGTTATGCGGCTTATGTCCCTACTCTCAGGAGTGATTTCATGATTCATGATGGCTCCCTCTCTCCACCCCTTCCCTCCCGGCGCTTCCCACTCCCTCCACAGCCCCACACCGGCGTCCACCCTGGGCCCGGCGGCCACCCAGCTCGCCGTGTCTCCCCCAAGGCTGGCACCCCCAGTTTCCTCGGCGCCAGGCTCTCCTCTATCTCCGGCGGCGCGGCCTTTCTTCCCGGCCGGCCGCTCGAAAGAGTCTCGTTGGAGGGAGGATAGTTCGTCCTCTCCCATTACCGGCGGACGGTCCTCGCCTCCGCCACCCTCCTATCGTGAAGTGGTGTTGACGTCCCCGTCTTCTGTGGCTGCGCCGTCCGGTCACAATCTGCCCTCTCCTTCGCTGTCACCCAGGAGCTTCCCTCCCCAGCACCTTTGTCCTGGTTATCTCGTTTGGGTTCCGCGTCGTTCTCAGGTGGTTTCCCCGCAGCCGCCTGAAGCTGATGTTGACGGCTGGCGGACGGTGGTAAGCCGTCGTGCTTGTCACAACTTGCTTCGTCCTCCGCGCCGCCCTCACCGTCACGTTCCTGCCGACCTCCGCGGAAGGTGCTTCAATTGTTTCTTCTAGAAGCATCGGGCTGCGAGGTGTCGGAGCAGCGCCAGGTGCTTCTGCTGCTTGGCGCTCGGCCAGCGCGCCTCCGCTTGTCCGCGACGAGGGCTCTTGAGGTCCTCTCAGTCCACGGGCGATCGCCGATCCTCCTCTGCTGATAACTCCGTTTGGAGCCGACTCGCGCCACTGATCATGCCTGTCGTGGCTGATGCGGCTACTGTCTCGGTTGTTCGGCCTGATGGGCGGCCAGTGCGTCTTCTCTGCGCTGCGGATCCTCGCCGTCCCCTGGCCGCTTCTTCTGGTGGGGCTTTGGCGGCGGCCGGGGAAGGCTCGGAGACTGGTCGTTCTCGGCGTCGTCGGCCTTCCCGCTTTGGGGCGCCCACTAACCAGCCTCCCCCCCTCACCAGCCTGCTGGAGGTGGTCGTATTTCGCGCGATCCTTCCCTGGCCAGCCCGGTGTCGGAGTCCGCTGCGACTGCTTGGGATCGTTCCAACGTCAAGGCCTTTTGCGTGATCGACCGTTCGGAGTGCATCGTTCGTTCAGAAGTGGACCTGCGTCGGGCGGTCTTTGTCACGGTCGTTGGAGATAGGCCGCCGGTCACCCCTCTTCAAGCGGCGGATGAAATTGCTCGCAAATTCTCCTTGCCGGTTGAGTCATTGGTCATCCATCGCTCCAGGCTGGAGGATTTCCTCCTGTTCCTGCCTAATGATGAAGCTGTGGACAAGGTCCTCAATGGGGGCCGGGTGATTCAGACTCCTTTCTTCAGCCTGCTTGTCAAGCGTTGGTCCCGGCATGCTCACTCCGTGGGCAGCTCTTTGCCTTGCTTGGTTGAGCTTGAACTCCATGGCGTCCCCGTTCATGCTTGGAGTTTGGCGACAGCAAAGCAACTACTCAATCCTTTTTGCTCGATCAAATATCTTCATCCGGCTACAACTGATCGTTCAGATCTGACAATATTTCGTCTTTTTGCTTGGGCTCCTCATCCGGGGGTCTTCTCGTCGAGCAAAGACTTGGTTATTGTGGAGCCGCCGGAGTTCGACGTGGGGGACGGTCATATGGGCCTGAGAATTCTGGTGTACTCTGTTGAGATCTCCGTGTCCGCATCAGCAGCCGATTCGTTTTCAAGCTTGGAAGATGATGATGATTAGGGGTGTGATAAGCGCAGCCGCCGGCGTACGGACTCCTCGCCGGGGCCTTCTTCTCGTGGTGGTTGGCCTGCCGGCGGTGACTTAGGTGATGGGCCTGCTGGCGGCCGCCCTCGGGTCCCGGTGCACGCGTGGCTAGGGAATCGTGTGATCGTTCAATGCAACGATGGTTGCCTTTCCAGCTTGCTGCCACCTTTGCGCGAGGTCCCAGGTGTTGTGCCTGCCTCGGAACCTGCTGTTGGGAAGGTTGATCGTATTTCTGGCGGTGGATTTTGTGGCGCGGGAGTCGATTGCGGCTCGTTTAAGGCTCCATCTGTCCTTGCCATCCCCTCGTCTCCCATGCCCTCCTCAGTTGTTCGGTGCGATGCTGTCAGCGATCAATGGCCTGCCTGCGTGTCTGCTCCTGCCCCGACTTATCACATAGCTGCGCAACCTTTGGTCGTTGCTTCGGCTATGGCTGTGTTCCTTGCCCCGGTAGATTGTGTTAGCTCTAGGCCTTCTCCAGGGTGCTTCTTTCGGAGATGGCCAAGCCCTCTGCTCGTGTATTCCAGACGACGGCGTCGCGCTGTGCGGCCGAGTGCCCCAGGGTTGGACCCGGTCTTGGCAGTGGAGTCTCCCTCTGCGCTTACTCCACCTGTGGCTAGGGCTCAAGCTTTTCTCAGCAAGGTTTCCAAGCCATTGGATTGTATTCTCCCACTGCCTGATGTTCCTAAAAGAAGGAAGAAGGGGCCTCCTCCGGGCTCCCTTCCAAGGCGCAGCAGGCGTGTAGCGGGGGCATTGCCTTGCTCTCCTCCGCCTGCCGTCTCTGAAGCGCAGAAAAAGATCATCCGCAGCCTGGGAATTGTTGCTGATAAGGAGCGCGTTGATCTCGATGCTCAAGATAAGTATGCCAAGCTGTTTGAGAAGGCTCTCTCCCGTACACACATCTTGGCGCTAGCTGCTATCTTTGGGTGGTCAGCAGAAGACATTGATCAAGTCCGTTCTGAGGACGATCTGTCGATATCTTAAGTCCGAGTGTTTGGGCTGTTTCTTTTGGTCGTCTTTGTCTTGTTTTGTCAATGGATCCTGCTTCTTTATTAATCTGGAATGCTCGTGGTCTCAATAAGGTCGATAGACACAATGCTGTCCATGATGTTGTGGCCTCGTGTGGTGCAGATATCATATGCCTGCAGGAGACGAAGGTCGCCTCCATTTCTAGTCGTCTCCTCCACTTGGTTCTTGGCTCGATGTATGATCAGTATGTGTTCTTGCCAGCGGAAGGGACAAGAGGAGGAATTCTTGTTGCTTGGAAAGGCTCTGTTTGTCAGGTTCTTGCTTCTAGGGTGGATTCTTATTCGGTCTCAATCCTTATTGCTGACCAGCGTGGGTACAATTGGTGGTTCACCGGTGTCTATGGGCCTCAGGAAGATGCTGATAAGCTGCTGTTCCTGCAAGAATTGAGGGATATTCGTGCTCTCTGCAATGGTCCTTGGCTCGTGTCAGGAGATTTCAACTTGATCTATCAAGCTTTTGATAAAAATAATGAGATTTTGAATAGGGCAATGATGGGCCGTTTCCGCCGCTTTCTTGATGACACTGAAATTAAGGAAATTCCGTTATTGGGACAAAAGTTCACTTGGTCGAATGAGCGAGCTACACCTACCTTGGTCAAGCTTGACAGAGCTTTTTGTTCTTCTGATTGGGAGGATATATTTCCGGATTCTCTTCTCCAGAGCTCGGCTTCTACAGTTTCTGATCATTGCCCTTTACTTCTTGGCCTCAAAATTAACACCCGGGGTAAGCGTCGCTTTCATTTTGAAAGTTTCTGGCCCAACCTCCAGGGTTTTCAGGAAGCTGTGCAGCAGAATTGGTTTGCCCTGGTCTCTACTTCTTGCCCGGTGGATTGTCTGTTCATTAAGCTCCAAAGATTGAGCAGGGGTTTGCAAAGCTGGGGGCAACGTAAAGTGGGCAATGTTAAGTTTCAACTTGCAATGGCCAAGGAGATTCTCCACCGCATTGAGATTGCTAGAGACCATCGACAACTCTCTTCTGATGAAGAATGCTCACGCATGAAGCTGAAATCTAGTTGCCTCGGTTTGGCTTCTCTTGAACGCACGATTGCGTGCCTTCGCTCCTGCATCCTATACTTAAAGGAGGGTGATGCCAATACCTCCTTTTTCCACCATCAATCTCGTTTCAGAAAAAGGAAAAATTTTATTGCTAAGCTGTCAGTTGATGATCAAATTATCACATGCCAAGAGGAAAAGCAGCTGGCTGTGTTCAATTTCTATTCAAATCTGTTGGGTACTGTTGTGCAGCGTTCCACCATCGATCTTCAGGAGCTTCATGTCCAGCGGCATGATCTTGCGGCTTTGGATGCTCTATTCACCGAGGATGAGGTCTGGTCTACTATTAGGGACATGCCTCAGGATAAAGCCCCGGGACCGGATGGTTTCACAGGCCGTTTTTACAGATCTTGCTGGTCTATTATCAAGCATGACATATTGGAAGCGCTGTGGGCTCTTCAGCTTGGGCATGGTGCGAAATTTGGCCTCTTAAACACGGCTTTCATCACTCTCTTGCCTAAGAAGGTTGATGCTCTACACATTAAGGATTTTCGTCCCATAAGCCTGATTCACAGCTTTGCTAAATTAGTGGAAAAGCTCATGGCCAACAGACTCGTTCCAAGGCTATCCTCCTTGATCTCACCAAACCAAAGCGCCTTTATCCAGGGGAGATGCATTCACGATAACTTTCATCTTGTCCAGCAAACGGCAAAGTGTTTATATAGGCAAAAGGAGCCTCACATCCTCCTCAAATTGGACATTTCTAAGGCTTTTGACTCGGTATCTTGGCCTTTCTTGTTGGAAGTTTTACAAAGATTGGGTTTTGGTCGACAATGGTGCAACCTTCTTTGCATTTTGCTGTCAACTTCCTCCACTCGGATTCTTGTGAATGGTGAACCAGGAGAGGAGATTATTCACCGCCGTGGTCTTCACAAGGCGATCCCCTCTCTCCCATGATCTTCATTGTGGTTATGGATGTTCTTAATTCTATGATCAGTCAGGCTTCTCAGGTTGGTCTGCTCCGACCTCTCTCTGCTAGGGGTGTGCGCCACCGTAAGTCTCTTTATGCCGATGATGTGGTCTTGTTCCTTCGGCCAGTTGAAGCAGATCTCGTATTAATCAAAGGGCTGTTGCATATTTTCGGTGTTGCCTCTGGTCTTCTGATCAATATCCATAAAAGCTCTGTTTCTCCAATTCGGTGTGATGCTGATGCTTTGGCCACCATTCAGGATGTTCTTCCTTGTGAGGTTAAGCACTTTCCTTGCACTTATCTTGGTTTGCCCCTGTCGGTCAAGAAGCTCACCAAAGCTGAGCTACAACCGCTAGTTGATAAGGTAGCAGATTACTTGCCTGGATGGAGAGCTTCTTTGATGACAAAGGCTGGCAGATTAGTGCTGGTTCAGGTGGTTCTTACTGCTGCTCCTATCTATTCGATGATTGCTTTGGACCTCCCTAAGTGGGTAATCAAAGCAATTGATAAGAGAAGAAGGGGTTTTCTTTGGTAGGGGCAAGAACGGGCCAACGGAGGTAACTGTTTGGTTTCTTGGCAAAGAGTTCAGCGGCCTATCCAATATGGCGGGCTTGGAATCCATGATCTCTCTCTTTTGGGGTGTGCACTGCGTATTAGATGGCTGTGGCATGAAAAAACAGATCCTTCAAAACCATGGGCAGGCCTCTACTGTGTTGTTCACCAAAATGCTAGAGCCTTGTTCGCCATGGCTGTGATAACAGTAGTTGGCAATGGCTCTAACACCTTTTTTTGGTCGGATAGATGGTTAGAGGGGACATCAATAGCTGAGGTTGCACCTAATCTGGTTGCTATTGTCCCACGAAGAATAATCGCCAAGAGAACTGTGCAAGAAGCCTTGAACAACCGGAGTTGGGTGAGCGACATTAAAGGATCTCTCTCAGTGAGTGCTTTGTTCGAATATCTCAATTTGTGGGTGATGTTAGAAAACGTTCACCTTCATCATGATGTTCAGGATCAGCATTTCTGGAGGCTCTCTAGCTCTGGCATCTACTCTAGCAAATCAGCTTACAACGTGTTCTTTGTTGGGGCCATTAAATTCGCACCTTGGAGGAGGATTTGGAAGTCTTGGGCTCCCCTACGTTGCAAATTTTTCATATGGCTCGCTGTCCTCGATTGCTGTTGGACGGTGGACAGGTTAGCTATGCGGGGATTACCTCACCCGGCGGCATGTCCTCTCTGTGATCAAGTTCCGGAAACCATCAACCACCTGCTTATCTCATGTGTGGTTGCGAGGGAAGTTTGGTCTACTGTTTTCCGGAAATATGGCTTGCTGGGGCTTTCTCCACAACCAGATGTTGCTTCTTTTTTCTGGCTGGTGGAGCAGGGTAATCAAGAGTTTGGACAAGGAACACCAAAAAGGCCTCAACACTTTGATCATCCTAGTGGCCTGGGAGATTTGGAAACATAGAAATAATTGTGTTTTTAACAATGCTAGCCCTAGTGTTTCCTTGGTAGTGAGGACAGTGAAGGAGGTGGGTGCTCTTTGGCGATCAGCAGGAGCCCTTTGCCTCCAGCCCCTGTTTTAGGATCGGTGTCCTGTCGCTGTGGTCGCTTTCTTGGTAATCGTGGCGCGTATGTATCGTTTTGTCTAATGTGTGGTTGTTTTGGGGGTGTGGTGTGTGAGGAGTTGTAATTTTGGTACCCTTTCTTCTTTAATGAAATGACACGCAGCTTTCCTGCATTGTTCTAAAAAAAAAATGTCCCTACTCTAAACCGTCGTTCATTGTGCTGAGCTTACACCACTCTCTCAAAATAGTCTACCATTTAATAATGGTTTCTCAATCAGTTTATCTGCACAAGGTTATATCTTGCCCACCTGAAGAGTATTATGCAAAAGATGCTTGTGAGCATATGTAAATTTTGGATGTTGACAAGCTTCTCACCTCATAAAATTCATTGTTTGTCAAATCATCCAGGTAGCACTAGAACACTCTGCCTGGCCCTATCCATGACCCCATCAACCTGTTAGTTTCCACGGCTTCATTTGACACCTCTGCCAAGATTCAGCTTGATCTGAACATGCTTTATATGCTCAGACTTATTATGCTTACATTTAATATCATTTCTCCACTTTGATATTGATAAAATTAAGGCAGCACCACAAACATCTACTACGTGGCATAACACATGGAGTTTGGATGCTAGATCTGGAACTTTACCCACAGGAGAGTGGGTGGATACAAAGGAGAGGATTTGGTGTAGTGGGAGAAATTTCTCAATTCTCAGGCTACTTTTGAAATATTTTATAGTGGCAACTGGCAACTTCACTCCTCGAAGTCACCTAAAGCATGTTCATCTCTTTGTTCACCTTATTGCCAGATACCTTCTGAAATGAATCTCTCATCTTGCTGCCCTTCTGTTTTTTTTGCTATCAAGCTCTTGATATCCCTGCTTTCCAAATTAGAAGCATGATTTTTAACTCTATATATCTCCTTTTTAAAAATCAAAATAGTCAAATTTTCCTGTGAACTACTTGTTCATTATATCCTTGCCTTTGTTAAGAATACAGAGTCCTTATCTATTACGTATATGTTAAGTTACTAGAGTCATTGTCCTGTACTAGAGTCATTGTCATTACGTATACGGCGATGGCGACGGATGGGGTGCTGCGGCGGCGAAGGGCGCGACACGGTGGCGTCGGCCGGCGGCGCTTATGATGGCCTGCGCAAGTGGAGCGGCGGCGGCGCGACAGTGCTACCAGCAGCTGGTGGTGCGCGGGACGGCGCGACGGAGCAGACATGTACTTGGGACCAGCAGTTTTGATGGCACGATGCCGCGAGGGAGGCCAGCTTGGGACAGGTGCTGACTCAGCGCCTAGTCAGCCCAGCCACATATACAAAACAGCCGTCCAAAGTGATTAGGGACGAGTTGTAAACGGTTTTGATAGATTGAGAACGTAAGATTTTTGGTTTTGAAGTTGAGGGATGAAAATCAAACGGTAGTTGAGGGACCGAAAATGAACTATTTTCTAAATATAACCGTCACCACGGTCACAGTTAAAACATGGAACTAATTTTCTTTTGGCTTCTATTTCAGAAACCAGGAGCATGCTTATACATGCAGATGGATGAGCGGCTCACATGTGATGGTTCGCATCAACATACCCAGAGGCTCTGTCCTTGCGCATGACATGGGAAAAAGGACCGTGACACTCATAAGAGTGGTAGTTTTCCCAGAAAAAGATTTGTCAGGCTTTAGAGATTCATTTAATTGCCAAGGTATCGACAAGATTGGTTCTCACGTCAGTCGCCATCACTTGACAGGAACAAGTGGAGATTGGAAGCTGAAAACCGATGGTTCTCCATCACCCCATGATGAACAACCTTTCTACCTGCTGGTTGTCTCAACACAAACATCCCATTCTTCACCGGTTTTCAGGCAGGGTCGTGGATGCAAAGGGGATGAAGTACCTGTGAGTCCTCGCATGGTATTTGGTAGGATGTTGCATATCAAACGAAAATGCATGCATCATCGGTAGCGCATTGCTCTATGTACCTGCCATTGAGTGCGAGATGCATTGCATCCAGGCATTCCTCATAATTTTATATTTGTGGCTGTCGTGCACAGGCTGTTTTACTTGCTTGTCTACATGCATCATTCATGCGCAGAGCAAATACCTCAACCAATTATATTCATAATATATTGTGCAATTTTTCATGCATGTTTAAGACAAAGTAAGGCAAACAGAACTACAGATACATGATCTTTTAAATCAATTGCCCCATGACAGCATCTCTGCATCACAAACTCCCATGCCTTTCTTGCCAGCCTCAAAAGGAGTAGTCAGGCTCGAAATCTCTCATAAACTTCGGTCTCTCCTTCCCTTTGTTACCATCTTTGCTCTGATCAGTGGTAGTAGCTGTGACACTCTCCTCTGCTGCTTCCTCTTGTTGGCTCTCCTCAAAGGCAGGGTGTGTGAGTATATTTCCCAGGAGCTGTGTCCCCCTGAGGGCATTGGTGAGAGGCAGGTGACCCTCTGGTGTGTCATCCTTCATCTCCCATATGAACTCATCAGGGAAGGCCCTGTAGTTGTACTGCTCAATTTCAGTGTCCAGCTTCTTCATCCAGCCAATCCTGATGAAGAAGCGGGTGAAGTCGCGCCGCGACTTCTCCCACAGCCGACGCTGCACGCTGTACCCAAACTTGCCATTGCTGTGCTCCCTCCAGAGCTTGTCGATGGCACGGAGGTCCTCGACGGAGATGAACTGGACCTCCGAGAAGAAGACGTACCCTCGACCCCGTGCGGACTCACCTGCGAGGTCAATGATGAGCGCGCGGGTGGTCTCGTCGGCCTGTCGGTAATCTCCCACTGCAAGCTGGTGACCGAGGAGGTCTAGGGAGGGGGCAGGCGGCGTGTTTGCTGCAGCCAGGGTGACTGGAGTCGGAGTCGATGAGTTGGGGGTTGAGGTTGTGGTCACTGAGGGGGAGGTGTTGGAGAAGAGCCTGAAGGAAATGCTGGTGCTGGTGTTGGTAGTGAACCTGAGCACAACAGAAGGGGAGCTGTCATGGATGCCGGTTCCGAGGAAAGAATGGTGTTGGGGAAGAAGAAAGGACTGGAGAGAAGCATTTGCCATGGATGGCAGGAAGAGTGAGCTGCGAGTAGAGGAGGGGAGGAAGAAGAAAGGGAGGGAGATGATGATGATAAAGGAGTGGATGGGGTTTAGTGAGAGGAGTGTGTGTACCTGGCTGGTGGTGCTGTGGTGTGGAGACCTGAGAGTGTGTGTTGCCCTGGCTGTGCGACTCTGTTGTGTGTCATGTGTCAAGGGTTGTGGAAGATTTTGGTGGTGGTTTTGTAGGGGTGCATCTGGGAGAGAATACAAAGGAGGGCTGTGATTGGTGGATTCTGGGTGAGATGAGGATACTGGCTATTGCAGCTCAAACAGAGATATGTCTAGGAGGGGAGGGTGAGGTGGGTTGGTCAAGTCCACACAACAGTTTTGACATGTACTTTCTTTTTGTCTCTTGGGGGAAAAAACTTGGAATTAAATCCTTGCTAGCCTAATATTCAATTTTCGATTCATTTAACCATGATTTTGGTTTGAAACTTAAAAGTTTCAACAAACATAAAATGCAAATTTTGCGATTAAAATGACATGAGCAATCTCAATACATTAGTAGGGCATAACTTTTTTTTTGAAAGATTTGGATTTCCACTTTTAGTTCTTTTTTCTAATTTCTTATATAAATTATTTGCATTGTGCCAGGTATAAGCTTCTACCTTTTTTTTGAAATAGGTGTCATTTCCTTCCTTTCTTTCCAAAAGAACAGAAGCAGGGGTGGAGACAGGGCCCGGCCCCCTCCCTCCTAAATAACTTAAGATCTAATTGGTATATAAGCTCATTTTATTTACTATATATATGTTCTAAGTATTATATTTTTTTAAAACATATTTTAGGTTTTAGATACCATTAAGTATAATTTATTACATATGGTTATTGTGAATGCATCTAGATAAAATATTTTTTTTGTTAAACTTTATTAATTTTAAAGCATTTGTCATTAATAGTCATGATTTATGCTATATTGATTTACTCTTTATTCAGCTCTAGTTATTTTCAGTTGTAGATGTTTTTAGCAATTTCTATGGTAAGCCAATATCGAATTAGAAAAAGCAATATCGAGATGTTGTATAGATAGCTATTATTATCTATTATTGGAAAGATGGTATATTTGTTATTGTGAGCAAGTTTGTGTATGAATAAAAAAATATATATTTAAAACTAATTATGGAACATGGATTCATCGCAACACTTATATTTTATTTTTTAAAAAAATATAAATATATTAACTAATATTAAGAGAAAATTATGCTTTTTTACAAAGATCAATTTAATAGCTTCTAGAACTAATTCAAATTTATCTCTCATCGGCTCCTCTATCGTCCAATCCTGCCTCTGCCCTGGACAGTAGGCACAAAAATAATTCTTTACAGTAATCATCTAAACTTTCAAATCAGCGAGAAGGTCTAGCCCTTTTGTAAAATTACATTTATCTGTGGTTTCATTTTGTAAAATCAGTGATATTTTTACGAATGATGCAGATGGGCAATGTAATGACTGGTGAGCACGAGTGCCAACTTATAGCATTGCTGCATTTTCCCCTAGTCTAATTAGTTGAGATAATTCTGTTCCAACTCTACAAAGATTATCTTGTAAATCCATTAAATATGAAAAAGAAGTAATTGTTTTACATATTTTTAAAAAGCAAAGTCAAAACCATTTTTTAGAAAAATGGCATCGAAACTTGCAAGACAGAAAGCATGCATTTTCATGTTGGAGTTGGATGTTTGGGTCTACGGATATGGTCCATGTAAATCAGCGTCCATGAAGATATGGCCGAGTTGGACGCTCTGGACGGCAGAGCTTGTTTGCCTGTTTATATTGTAGACAACATACGCTATCTCGTTTTAACCAAACAAATAAAATATTAATCATTGTTTCCATATTTTTTTGGGGCACAGACAAGTAGATTATTCATAAATATAAATTATGCTCTTGAGAGAGGGAAGCTTGGTGCTGGATGCTCTCCTGAGCTCAAGAGTAGAGTCTATGGATTTGTTTTAAGTTGATAAGCACGATTTTTTCATTGGTTTTGAGATCCATGTCTTCTTTAAAAATAAATAAAAGAGGGAAAAAAGGGAGCCCATGCATTTGCAGGTTGACGCATGGGGGTATTGAGATGTGTGGATCACATAGCGCCATCTCTTTATCATTTGGCATGTGGGCCGTCATGGCTTGTACTTTGCTCTTAGTAACCCGTGATGACAACAGACAAGCCAGGCACTCTGGGACGTTGGGTCGATTTGGATATTCGTGCTAGGGAAAAGGTATTTTCGGAGCAAATGATTCCCACAAAATGGCATGAGAGAGGAAAATCGTCGCATCCCAGTGTTAGGCTTGTAGGGTAACATAGAGTTTCATGATCCATCTCGATTTTTTTTTTAAAATTGATTCTATTTTTTAAAGGTTTTGATATTGTATATACGGAACAACACTTCTTATTATAAACATAGATGAATAAAAATAGATAGTTTTTTTTTCTATATTGTGTCTTTCTTTTACAATTGTTCTCTCAAAAAATTGTTGGACTACACCCGATAGCAGCATTTTCTCTACATTTTATCAGCATGAAGCTCTGTTAGAGACCAAACTATCGGAACGGATCTGCACTGCATCTTGTGGACAGATCATGGCCTAGCATATATGTCCTATGCGGCACGAATCTATTCGCAAGAATTAAAAGGTATGATCGATTCGGTACATATTGTCACTACAATTATCTTTGCGTCTAAATAGATCTGAAATCGTATGAATAGTAGTGTATATGCATAAACATCACCACGTATCCATGATCAGTAACACGTATGCATGAACAGTAGCGTGTGATCTATACATTGCAATGAACACGGCGTAGCTAAGCTGGTGGGGCTCGTAGCCGCCACTGCGACGCCAACCAGAAACCAGCACCCGCCCTCAAGCACAGAACAAGGTGGCTCGAAGGCCACCGCCACAGATCTACGGGCACAGCGCCGGCATAGAAGCCGTCGACCTTCTAGCTTCACGGTGCCATAGGGCCAACGGATCCACCCGCCTTCGCCACTAGACCGCCCTTGCACGGGCTCTCCGTGTCGCTGGCTGTGAAGGTACACCGCACCCTTGGGTCGCTGCCCGAAGTCGATCCGTCGCTGGTCCGAAGCTGGTCGCCTGAAGTCTAGCTGTCGTCGGCCAGCTACGCAGCGCTGTTGTGTGTGCTGCCCGTAACGCACCATGCTCCACCCCGCCTGTACGGGCCGTCGCACGCCATGCTCTGCGTCACCTACAAGTGGCTGGGCCGTTGTGACCTCCCGCACTGACAGTGAAAGACCTCCCAATGAAAGATGTGGAGGCCTCTATTTTGCCCTCCTCCACTGCCATAGATGATGTCGTAATGGATGAAGTAGAAAAGAAAGCCATTGAAGGTAAAGTGGCTGGATATTTCGTAGACTCTATCTAGAATTAGAGTAATTAGCCATTTACTTAGTTTCTGAATTTAAAAGGATTGATTGAATAAATGAGACCTCAAGAAGAGCAAGCTTAGCTACAAATAATATTTTTCGGTATAGAATATGTGTGGTGCCCGCATGGAGGAAGTCACCATGTTCTTTAAATGATGAGAAACAAAGTCATGGCATAAATATGAAGAATTTCCTGAATCAGGAAGAGTTTGTATGCCCTATATGTGCTACCGAAAAATTAATTTTAAGACTATCTACCTTGAAGATATAAGATGAAATCCCTGTATTCCTGTACTGAATCCAGGGGATATTTGTGGTCCTATTCAGTCGCTTTCTAGCCTATTTTGTTACTTTATGGTATTAATAGACGCATCATCGGAGTGATCGCATGTATGTCTATTATCTACCCGCAAGCACACATTTTCAAAGTTGATCTCGCAGATCATACATATTAGGAATATTTTTCTTTACCACCGAGTGAAGTCCATTAGAATGGACAACATTGGGGAATTTACCTCTAAAGCGTTCAATGATTATTGCACTGTTATGAGAATTAAAATTGAACATTATGTACCACATGTTCACATTCAGAATGGACTAGCCGAAGCACTGATTAAAAAAATAAAGTTTATTGCTAGACCTTTGTTGCAACATTGTAATTTATCTGCTGCATGTTGAGGACATATAGTCTTACATACAGCAGCTCTCACTAATTATAGACCATCCCCCTATAACATTCATTCAACTATACAACTAGTGTAAGGGATAATTCTGAAAATTTTCTATTTATGCAAACCTGGATGAATGGTTCATGTGTCGATATCGCCGTCACAACGAACTGCCATGGGACCTTGTATATGGCTCGCTTCGCTGATTGCATATCTAACGAAAATAATTTTTCATGATTAGGGGAGGAAATATACCCTTGGATGAAAAATGTCAAGAAATTATATGACAGGATGAAGGAATTGCAGCACATGATCATCGCACAAGTGAAGTAAATGACAAAGTACAGAAAATCATCGATTTGCAGAAATTAGCAAACAATCTGCCTGATCATTTTGTGATTTGAAGAGCGTAACTAAGTCACATGTGCCTGCATGCAATGCACCGAAGAGGGTGGAAGTACCAAAAGAATGTACCCCTCATCTTGTCCTAGGAGCTCAAAAAACAATAAAAGGACAAGAAATTCGATTTCTTAAGTCCCAAATAATCGGAGACGTATGATAAAAGTGGGAAATGAGAGCTTACCATAGCTGATCACAAGAGTGCCCCAAAGGAAAAAGAAGTAGAGCCAGTTGAGACCTAGCGATGGTATGGAACCTTAGGAAGTAGGCATACCAGATTTGAATCTTCCCATGTAGGAAGAAACCAATGAAAATACGCGCACTAAAATTAACGCTGGTAAACTAAAGGACATTGCTCCAACAGTAAAAAATTATGAAGAGCAAGATGTAGAAGCACCTGAAAGTGCAGCCTATGATGAAATAACAATAAACTATGTGAATTCAGAGGAATCCTGGAATAAAACAACCACAATAGTCGACACATACTTTGTAAACAAAATTTTCACAGTTATAGATCATGACCCTGAGCCTGCATCGCTCACGGAATGTAGAATGAGGTCAGATTGGGAAGACTAGTAGAAGACAATAACATCTAAACTGTTGTCCCTGAACAAAAGAGAGGTTTTTGGGCCAGAATGTCGCACACCTCCCCACATTAAGCTAATAGGATACAAGTGGGTTTTTTTCGTAATAGGAATGGAAGGAATGAAATTGTGAGGTACAAAATATGACTAGTGGTAAAAGGTTTCACTCAACAACCTGACGTTGATTATGAAGAAACATATTCCCCAGTGATGGGTGATATTACCTTTAGATATTTAATCTTATTGGCAATCAACCAGGAGTTGAAAATGAAATTGATTGATGTTGTGACCGCATATCTTTATGGGAGTCTAGATTTGGATATTTATATGAAGGTACCTGAAAGAATACCATTGCCAAATCAGGATAGAGGAAATAGACACCTTTTATAGCGTACAGTTGAAGAAGTCGCTATATGGGTTGAAATAGTCAGTTAGAATCTAGTATAATCGTCTGAGTGAATTTATTAGAAAACAAGGCTACACAAATAGCACAGATTGTCCCTATGTATTTATAAGAAGGCCCTATAATGGATTTTGTATAATATTTGTATATGTATGATCTGAATATTGTCGATATAGAAGAAGAAATAGAAGAAGCAAGTTCATACTTAAAGTCTGAATTCAGAATGAAAGATTTAGGTAAAATCAAATTTTGCTTAGGCCTATAGCTAGAACATGTGACAGATGGAATATTTGTACATCAATCAAAATACACTTAGAAGGTGTTAGAGCAGTTTGATTTTAAAAAAATTATTTCCTGCTAAAACCCTCATGGTCAGAAGATCACTGCAAGCAGATCAAGATCCCTATAGACCTAGAGAAGAGAGGGAGAAACTATTGGGACCGCAATTCCCATACTTAAGTGCAATAGGTGCGCTGATGTATCTGGCTAATTACACTAAGTCAGACATAGCGTTTGCAGTAAACCTATTTGCACAATACAGTGCAGAACCCACTAGAAGACATTGGAAGGATATGAAGAATATTCTGCGTTACTTGCAAAGTAGCAAAGATCTGGGTCTGTTCTATAGAAAAAATTAGGACTTAAGTCTGGTTGGTTACGTAAATACTGTGTATCTATTAGACCCACATGTAGCGATATCACAGACTGACTATGTTTTTCTTACGTGGTGGAACTGCAATATCCTGAAAATCATCAAAGCAAAGACTTGTATCTACTTCGACAAACCACTTGAAAATAATAGCATTATATGAAGCCGTACGGGAATGCATATGGCTTAGAAGAGTGATAAATCATATCCAGCAGTCATATGGTTTGAATACTACTAATACCTCTACCATTATCTATGAAGATAATGCTGCATGTGTCGCATATGTATAATCGGGATATATGAAAGTAACTTAACGAAGCATATTAATCACAAGTTCTTTTATGCTCATGAATTGCATAAAATGAATGAAATAAAGGTAATGCATATCAAGTCATGTGAAAATCTTGCAGATTTATTCACTAAATCTCTTCATGCATTTAGTTTCGAAAGGTGTATTCATGGTATTAGGATGATGAGGCTTAGAGAATTACATATTTCAGGGGGAGAATTTTTATATAATACCGTACGAGAAATTAAATCTTAGTTAAGAAGATTAAGTGTCCAAAGATAATCTTGAAGATTATATAAAGTATTTTGGGTGAATTATACTCCTTTTTCCTAAAATGAGTTTTCCTGAAGTTTCTCATGTTAATGTTTTTAATGAGATAATTCGTGTGACTATATCGTGAGCTATATACCCTTTCTTCCGATTTTTCTCATTGGGTTTTTGAGGAATTTTGAAAAATTCAATTATATTTTTTATGGGTTTTAACACTATATATAAGGGATAACACCCCTTATTATAAACACAAATAAATAAAAATATACAATTTTTTTCTTACATTATATCTCTTTTACTATCTTCTCTCAACAAATTATTAAACTATATTGGATAGCAGCAGTTTTTTAAGGCTGACGTCGTCCAGTGCCGCAGTCCAAGAATTCGAATTAGTACATGGGCCGTGGACCTTGGTGTAGATGCAGACCACCACCAATAAAATAAAATAATACTTTCATTTTGCTCATCTCATTCTCTCTCCTGTGACCGTCTTCCCTTCCCAAACGGTTTTCTCTCTCCTTCCACTCTCTCTCTTCTCTTCTCTCTTAACGCCGGGCTGCATGGGATACTCCGGTTCTGGTGATGTTAATCTCGTTAGGCTATGCCTAAGGGATTTTTGTCGCGGACGAAAATCCCGTCGTGAAGGAATTTTTGTTTCTTTCAGCGTTTCAACAGTTTATTTTTATGGTTTTCGTCACGAAAAGATTCTCAGAATCATTCTCTTTAGAACGAGATTCTTCTTTCCCTTCACGATTACTTCGAAGAGAAGCTGTTGGAGATGAGAGAAAATAAAAGTAATGAGAAAAAAAAGAATGAAATAAAGAGAATATAGTTGGATATGATCTTACCATCTGCTCAAGCACTCATTTGCGGTGTTCTTTGTATGTCTTTTGGGTTAATTCTTAATAAAGGTCTAGTGAGGAGTAATGTGACAAATCGTTCATTTCTCGATTGTTCTTTTTTCAGTTCTAGTAGTAAGTTCACTAATCAAAGAAGTGTAAACAAGATTTCTAACAAATTTCAGTAGACGGTAGTGTGTCCGGCTCCAGCGAGTGACAACGTGGTATTGTACCACAGTACACCAACAAGAGAATCTATTTCTCACACCTCTCTGCCTGCGATGTCAGAGCCTCCATTCGATTTTCCAAAAAATGAGTAAGACCTCTACAGCTTTTCCCACCTTTATCCTGGCACAAATCTCGGAGCAATGCTGGACGACAAGGATAGTGCCGCCCAGTCAGTAAGGTCCAGGATGGAGTTTCCCCAGCATTCGTTCTTCTGATAGTCCGATGGTTTGCACCATGTTACGAGTTACACAAGATATAGGTCATTTTTAATAGAAACTTTAAAAATTTATCTCTTATAATATTATTACAATATCCTCTATTTTTTTCATCTCTAACAGACACTCTATTTCCTATCTTTTATTACTCTCCTCCTCTTCTCGGACCTACACGCATACTCTAGGAACAGGAATACGGTTCCCGTATCCAGTCGGCAAATTTGTCGCAAGAAGTCGGCTCCCTTTTCCCTGTAGCGAGCGGCAAATGGGATTTGCCGTTTCTATTGGAGCGGCTGAAGGACGCATAGAGCGACAAAAATCGCTGGTACAGTGTTTTACGGAAGTATGCAGTTTTTGTTGGAGAAGGCCTTAGACCAGCTATGTAAATTTTAAATTTGCAATTCGAAGCTGAGTGTAGGGGATCGGAAAATGGTAGCCAAGATTAAAGAGTGGGCTTTCTCCTTAACGCCTCCTTCGGAACACATGAATGTAAAAACAAAAGAGTAGTAAAAACATGAGAATTTAATAGGAATATATATATGCAAAATAGAGGATTGAAAAATCACATAATATTCGTTCGAATAGAATGTAGGAAAAATATAGAAAGCCGCCTTGATCCTGCACAAGTGAGTAATAAAATGAGGTTGAAGTGGATATTCTTTTTTCTATGGAAATCCTATGGATTTGAAAGGATGCTAATAATTCTATAGAATTTTATCAGCTCATTCTTATTTCAAAATGGTAGGATAGATCAAAATCACATATGAATTGGTTTCCTCTGACGTTTCTATCTAGTGAAGGCCTCAGACTCCCTTTGGAACAAGATTGTTGGAAGAAATGTGTACCATTAGGGATAGGCGTGGAGCACCAATGCATATTCATAGATCCACGGTAGTACAATTTAAATAATTAACTAGTTATTTTAATCTAGTCAAAATAAATAGTTAGTTGATTAAGTTTAATTAAAATAGATTGATTGATTGATCGCTCAACACACATCCCTATATAGGATCAACTTTGCTTTCTATAGCTATCATTTTTCACTCCTAAACTAGTTTTGTGGATGGTTTTCTTCACCTTTGCGGTCACCATAGTAGTTTTGGCTGCCATATAGCTGCATCAAATATTTACTCATATCACCTGCTTTTACTAGGTAAAGGATGTCTTCAAATGAGAGTGTGATTGATTACCCATATGAACCGTATAGGCAGGTTGAGAGGAAGCGGGTTAAGCGGAGTTATATTTGTTAAAAAAAAGAGTGTTTGATTGGTTGTATTTGTCTGAACAGGTTGAGCTGAATTTCTGTTTAGTTGACCGAATCTGAGACCACATGAGCGGATGCAAGAGTTGAGACTGTGATTGGTTGTTCGTATGAAAATGATTTTATGACACTAACAAGTGGGCCTAACTACATGAGCGGATATAGACTCCTGCATGCGTATGGCCAGACTGTAGTTGTACATTTATATCTGCCAAGCCATGCTAAAACAGTGTATGCAGACAACCAAACACATTTATCTCTGAGATTATACACATATGCTGGACCAGATTACTCGGCTAAAATACAAAAATAGACAACATACGTCAGCGTATTTACAAAAATAGATAACATATCGGCGTATTTGTAAATCTAGCACCTGTATTCGACACCTTAAAATCCGAAAACTCAATTTCGGTACCTCAAACTCCGAAAATACGACTGATTTTAACACCTAAAATGCCAAATACGACACTGTTTACCGTATTCAGCATCTCAAATATCAAAAACACTATGTATTCAGTAACTAAGGTGCCGAAAGCCGTATTCGGCACCTCACTTGCCGAATACGGCTCTGCCGTGCGCGCCCTACAAAGAAGCTAGCAATCTACAGTAGAAAGAAGAAAGTGTCCTAAAATTTATGTTTTTTATTTAACTCACGATTTTATTTGGGAGTATAAAAATAGTCTAAAAATTCTAACCGTTTTCATGAGCAAAATAGAGTTCACTAGCAATCCGTTTTAATTGGTTTAATCCAAAAAGTATGAGCCAATATTTAATTAAAATTCTCTAAATAAGTCAACTTTTATAAATTCTAGTAATTTTTAATGTCTCAAATAAATTCTCAAAAATCTAGAAAAAATCACTAATATTCTTCTAATGTGATGTACTAATTTATAAAAATATTTCCAATCCTACGTTATTTGGTGAAAAAATGAGTTCCTTTGTAAGGATCCATTTATATGAATTTTTATTATTTCATGTCATATTCTCTTTTTAGTTCAATTTGAATAAAAATAAACGCATACATTCTCTTTTAATTCATTTCATGTGACATTCTCTTTTTAATTCATTTCATTTCATGTACTAATATTTTATCATTTCAAGCTCACCCAGCACATTTGACGATGAGATGTGCTAATATCCCCTTTGTTAGACATCCTCATTTATATGCATTGTTATCATTTCATGTGATATTCTCTTTTTAATTCAATTTGAATAAAAATAAACGCATACATTCTCTTTTAATTCATTTCATGTGATATTCTCTTTTATCATTTCAAGCTCACCCAGCACATTTGACGATGAGATGTGCTAATATTCTTCTCATATGATGCAGTCAACATGAACATATTGAGATTGTTTTTTCATGCACCTTTGTTGTCTGCACTAAGGAAGCAAAACATGCCCAACCAAACCTTGTCATTCCTCGGTAGATCGAAACACCTTCGTAAGTGCGCAACATACTCTTGCCTTGTCATGCTTTTCATCTCCTCAGCCGTGTATCTTCACACCACTCCAGCCATGACAACAAGGGCGGTCATCCTCCACAAAAGAGAATATCACATGAAATGAATTAAAAGAGAATGTATGCATTTATTTTTATTCAAATTGAATTAAAAAGAGAATATCATATGAAATGATAAGAATTCATATAAATGGATCATTATAAAGGAACTTATTTTTTCACCAAATAACATAGGGTTGAAAATATTTTTATAAATTAGTACATCACATTAGAAGAATATTAGTGATTTGTTCTAGATTTTTGAGATTTTATTTGAGGTATTAAAAATTGCTAGAATTTATAAAAGTTAGCTTATTTAGAGAATTTTAATTAAATATTGGCTCATGCTTTTTGGATCAAACCAATTAAAACGGATTGCTAGTGACCTCTATTTTGCTCATGAAAACGTTTAGAATTTTTAGACTATTTTTATACTCCTAAATAAAATCGTGAGTTAAATAAAAAACATGAATTTTAGGACACCTTCTTCCTTCTACAGTAGCTTGCTAGCTTCTCTGGAGCCCGCACGGCAGAGCCGTATTCGGCAAGTGAGGTGCCGAATATGGCTTTCGGCACCTCAGTTGCCGAATACAGAGCGTTTTTGGTATTTGAGGTGTCGAATACGGTGAATAGTGCCGTATTCGGTACTTCAGTTGCCGAAATCAGTGTGTTCGACGTATTTTCGAAGTTTGAGGTACCGAAATTGAGTTTTTGGATTTTAAGGTGCCGAATACATGTGCTAGATTTACAAATACGCCGATATGTTGTCTATTTTCGTAAATACGCCAGCGTATGTTGTCTATTTTTATATTTTTTCCAGATTACTCCAATATAGGTAATCAATCAGACCCTAAGTAAACCAAATCTACCATATCCCTTATTTTTGTATACCAATGCTGGAGCCTCAGCGAGCCACATCGCCCAATCTTTAGTAGACGTCTCACATCCTTTAGCGTTGCGACCAATGGAACGGATGAAAAAAAAACCTTGAGCATTCCTCCAAGCTGCTGAACCCTCCAGAGATCCTATCTCCCTCTACATCCCCTCCTCCTCGCCCTTCCTGGCGTCGCTCCTCTCAGCCTAATCCTCGTCGCATGCTACTGCTATGCCACCTCCCCACACTTGCACACCACAGAGGAATAGACTGGAGCACGGTCACCCACATTCTTGCGTGCCCGTCACACGTCCTGTATCGCTTGTTACCCCGCGTGGTCACTCCCACTGGCGACTAGCCGGAGAATGTCTACCAGCCGCCGGCGTGTGCTCGCCACGCACTGATTCCATGCTATGCACCGTTGCGCTGCTTCACCTGGAACCAAACGACCGCGCCCGTTCCGACCGCAGCCATCACAAACCGATGCACCGCCACTGCCCCTGTTGGAGAACAACCTTCCATCCCTACCACCACCACCACGTCGGAGAACGGACCCCGAGATTCTGTGCGTCGCCCTTATAGCCTCCACCATCCCTTTCCTCGGCACCTGTGAGGAACCGTCCAAATAGTATTCTAATTAATCATCAGGAGGATCATTATTCATAATCACAACCTCGACGATTAACCAGAATACCATTCCGGTAGTCCCGGCACGTGTTTTGTGCCCAGGATCGGAACACATGCCTTCCAACTCAAATATCACAACACAGTTTAATAGAGAGCAAGTAATTAAGCTGTATTACAATACTTAAACAAGCAGCTGCTTCCACAATTTACAACAAAGAGGAACAACAACAACTAAGCAGCGGAAGATAAACCTATACAACAAAAGAGTATGGAGCCGTATGCCCTTAGGCTCCATACCAAAAGCGCCGGAGTTCGGAGTAGAAGGTGCTACTCCTGCCCGCCACCCAGATCGGCAGGCACAAAGTAGCCGAACACTGCCTCTTCCTCGCCAACCTGCGAACCTGAAAGCAACTTAAGGGCAGCACCCCTTAGTACGAAGGTACTAGCAAGTCTTACACAGTATGAGTATATATATTCTCGACTCCAAGAATCATGCATTTAAAGCTGTAGCAATGATTAAGACATGTTTAAGTTCATTAAGCGGTAAGCAACCTAGACTCTAGGTGTAAGCAACTGACTTAACCAACCACCGACTCAAACCCTGCCAACCAACTGATCAGAATAGATATATGAACAACAAGTGTATAAAAGCAAACCATTCCCACCAAACCACCAACCACATACCGACCAAACCACCCCAATCTAACCATGCCACAACCCACATCGAAACTCTACGACCAAAACATGGTCGCTCGGTGGAGATAAGCGATAGCTATGCTCATGACCGAGAGCGCGGCAGTTCGAACTGATTATATACCCTGCAGGGGGATACTCCTGGACTCACACGACACAGGGACCATACGGCTTGTGCCACCCGCTAAGATGCACACAAGGGAGTACCCGTGACAACCTTTTCCAACCAGGCCCAACCATGTGGATCAACCATAGCTCGGCACGGCGGTATTAGAACTACTCCTCGAGCAAACTAATACCGCTAAAAGCCCGGACTCAAACCGGACTCACACCATCTATGACGAGGCCCACATGACCACGTCTGCGAAGGTAATCAGCTCGCCTACCATTATATCAGCATGTGGTGAGTAAGGTAAGTGCTAAAGCCGACTACACCGACGGTCGGTGCTTAACCAATACAAGCGGTCTACGGTATCCGGGTTCCCTCCCCGAACTGCCTGAGGACTCCTCGTGAGCAGATGACACCCCTAACACCGCCCACACCTCGTCTCAACTCACCACTCACCAAACCGACTCATCATCAACACAACCATAAGTGTGAACAAGTAATAAGCCCTAGGCTCGCGACAACGGTGGACGCCGTCGTCGACTTCTACCGGAAAGCCTAAGTACCACTAAGCATAGCGAACTATAATTAGACCTCAACGACACCACTAGGCTCCAAGGAATAACACATGACACGTGACCGAAATGGGAGAATGCATCGGCATAGGTTCTACCCAACTCGGTACCCGACACATGCAATGTATACATAAGCGTAGATAACATATTAGATTTTGAATTGACACGGTGCAATATGATAGATGCTTGCCTTGCTGCTCTGGATCAGAAAGGTGGAGCGCCTCACGATCGCCCACGGCCTCCGGGATCGACGGATCGGCGTTCACTATAGAGAGCAACGCGTGCAATATAATGAGCATGTATGAAATGCGACCATATAAGAAAAATATGCTCCACAATACATGACAATATTTTTCCCAGATCGCACTGTGCAAAACAAGAGTTTTCCCAGTGGTCTCACAACTTTCGAACATGGTATTGACTATTTGTACTTTAACTAAGCTGGAATACATTTAATCAATAAATAAATTCTCAGAATGTATTTAATGAGTTTCAACATTTTTAACATGTAGTTCATGTTCCTACGAAGCCAACGCAACTAGTCTCATGAAATTTGGAGTTCGTACGAATTAACTATGAATTTTACAAGCTACCAGCTTCCAGAAAAGCCTGATAACCGCCCTGCGACCACTGCTACAGTGCTCGGGATACCGGGGTGATCAGTGCTCGGGGTACCCGGGATAAACAGTACTCGGGGGCACCCAGGATGAAAATGCTTGGGTACTCAGGATGAACAGTACCCGGGAGTACTCGGGATGAATCGTGCTCGGGTGCCCGGGGTGAACAGTACCGGGAAGTACTCGGGATGAACAGTACTCGGGTGCTCGGTGAACAGTACCCGAGAGTGCTCGGGTGCTCGGGGGTGAACAGTACCCGGAGTGCTCGGGTGAACAGTGCTCGGCACTACAGTAAAATCAGCCTCGTGCAGCTCCAGAACAGCAGCCATTACGAAGGGAAAAACTAGGCTAAACTAACCTGGGAGTCTCTCTAAATCAAAAGTAAAAATACCTAGAAGGGTGTACAGGGTCTAGACTTTGCTCAACCGCCTAGCAACATGATTCCTAACTCAAATCCACATAAATCCTCATTTGTTCCCAGACTGAAGAACTTTAAGAACTTTGCAACCCTAGTTCCAGATTCAAGATCTATCCAACCAAAAAGAGCATACTTGCCATGGGAGCCTAGCAGACTCACCCAATGTCCTTTGCTGAGGTTGGTGACCGCCAGTTGAAGGAGGAAACGACGGAAAATGGCTTGGAGAAGAGAGGAAAAACTGCTGCTTCCTTGCTTCTCCCAAAGAACACCAAACAAGTTCAGAACCAGCTCGAATTCCTTCGGGGAAACTGAAAATGAATTGGATGGACGAGTAGTCCTTGAGCTGGTGGTCACGTGAGTACCACATACGTATCTTGATCTTGCTCCCAGAGGTAGGGATCCAAAGGGGAAAGACTAAGAGAGAGAGTGAGAGATAGTCAACTCCAACTTGCTTCTTTAAAAAGCCTTATCTGGTGGAGTGGGTGAGTAGTACGTATGGGCAAGTTTGAGGGGGAGAGAGAGTGTTGTTGCCTACCTATAGAGAGATATTTTTCACCCAAGTGGGCCCTATTTACCTAGAGGAAAAGTCCAGACTTGCTTCTAGCTCCTTTATTTCTCTTAGTTTCCTTCTCCCACCTCATTGATTCAAAGTGAGGTGCTCCAGTGACCCAAACTGGAACATGAAGCTGAAATTGCATGTTTTAGGATTAAAACACACAATTACGGATTTCAGGACGTGACAGCACCACCGCATACTCGCTGCGCACCTTCGGTCCCAACGTCCGTGCTCTCTCCTCGCTAGCTCTCCCTCTACGCCGCCCTGCTCTGACTGTCAGGCGTCGTCGTTGTCATTCGACTCCGCTACCCCTTGTTGGCGGTATGGCGCTGACCAGATGACATCACCTTACATCCATCAATGTTTGGTTAGCTCTCCTCTCTCTACAATTGTTTTCCTTCTCTTCTTGCCCAATTTGATTGTCTCTCTGTCTAGAATTTCTGACTGTGGCTTGATCCCATCGCTGCTCCACGTCATCTGCAGTCACTGGCACCAAGGCCACACCCGGCGCACAGTTTCTATGTATGTCCATCTTGCTCCTCTGAACCATCAGTAGTAGGCTTCACTAAAGATCCTCTTGCTGTTTTTCCCTTAATCTATGTCCTCTTCTATATGTTACACATTTGCTTTGATTGATGTCCAGCTCCCCTATTCAAGTGAATATATAATGATGCAAATCAAGGAGAAAACTTAAATAATTACGATAGTATGTGTTTCTTCACTCTGATTTTTTTGGTTTGTACTTCTATAAATAGTAAGTACTTCTGGGACGGTGCAATTGATGACCTCTTAAGAAATCATTTATTTATCGTGTACTTCTGGGATATATTACATCCCACTTTTTCTTGATCTATTAGAAAGGAAATTCAATTTTAATGAGGAATTTAGTATTAAACTTGAACAATCCGTATTTCCGAAAGGCCCAAACTGGTATCAACATGTATTCAAAGCATATCCATTTGTTCTTCTTGGTGTTTTAGAGGCTGAGTTTGTGTCCACTCTATATTTTACCTCGGCCAGGTTCCTAACTTCGCACCCTGGTTGTAAGTGGACGTAATTATTGTTCATATTCAAGTGGATGCAATGGTTGATCGATGTCTCGAAGCATTACAATCCCTAACCACAAGAAGCTGAGGTAATAGCTTTTTATATTTGATTTATCTCCTGCAATATAAGAATTTCAGTAGGTCTTTACATGCTCAAGATGCTAATTTAGCTCTAGAGATCAATCCCTAGAGATCAATCCCAAATTTCGGCTATACATACTTTGTGATTTATGGACACTAATCGTAGATGCTCCTTGTCTACGATTTCTGGTGGGATTTTAGCTTATTGGCTGAGCTCTGAGCAACAATTTTTGTTACAGTGAAGTGCAAGATTCTGGACCGCAAATACTGTTGTATTTTCTGTCGATCATGTACCCTCTATTATGTCCCTTTTGTTTTTCTGGAATAGAATGTTTGTTCCTTTCATATAATCTATGGAGTAGATATATGATATGCTAAATAGATATACGGTGCTGGCTAAAATGAATTCGGTATTAGTTTTATCCTTATACATTGATACCTATAAAGGTATTTTTAGTTGTATTTTCTGTCGATTTTTTTAAATAGTAACCTTTGTGATATTTCAAAGACTCGAGTCATCTATATGAGAGGCATTGTTTTGCATTGTTGTGCAACGTATGTTCAGATTTTTAATTGAAATATGACATGTTAATTGCTGGTTTGCAGTAGAACAAACCACAGTGAAAAAAACCAGGCTAGCATACATTAGAGTCTTGAGCTTTTAGAAAAAAACTCAGGTTCCAAGTTCCTTTAATACTTCCATATAATAAACGTGCATATGATTTAGTTATTTATTTCTTCGGTACGAAGTAATTGACCTTTTCTGTGATATATGCAATTTTTCATTAGTCATACCTTCTCTTAATGAGAAGTTTCGTCAGTGCCAAAGCGATTTCTGCATTAGTTTTTTTTAAACTGTTTGAATCTGCCATGCTGAAAAAAGGCTCATTTTCACCGGAAACTATCATCTTCTCTTTTTCTCTTCCATAATTGTTCTCTTACTTGGTTTCACACCTGTCTTTGCCCTTCTACGCAGAAATTATGCAGCCTCATTGCAGTCCAAAATCAGGTACAAATCTAGTCTCCATAAGATGTCTCTCAACATTCACAACTTTACTTGGGTTTTATGTTTATCCAACTGTACTTTTGTTTCTCTATGTCAACAACAGTTTGTCTTGTATGCTGTGTTCTCATGACAGTACTCTTAAAAGCCCCTGCCAAGTGACCATTCTCCTTCAAGATCATTTCAATTTAAATCGTTAGTGATTGATCTCTAGAGCTACTTACACCTCACAGGTCAATCGTTAGTGATTTTTCTCCTTCAAGATCATTTTTAACTTCAATTTAAATCGTTAGTTATTCAATTGTGACTACAATGACCCTCCGTGGCAACGTGCTAGGTACTATCTAGTAGTCAATATTACAATCTTTACTATCTAATCCGCATCGGATTCTCAAAACGTCGTCGCGTTGTATCAACAGAGAATGGAGGACCATCAGATCTAGACAGGAGGGAAGCAGCACCATCAGATCGTTGTCGTGTCATTTCGCTCCTTACTCCCCTCCTTCCAACACCTCCCTGCCCCCTAATCCCCTCGGATTCTCGAAACGTCATCGCGCGACATCAGCAGAAAATGGAGGACCGTCGGATCTAGACAGGAGGGACAGCACCGTCGGATGTTGTGGCGCCGCCTCCCTCCTTTCTCCCCCTCCTTCCTACGCACCCCCACGCCCTCCGCTTCCCCAGCCGGCACCTCTACCGCGCGCACCCTCCTCTCCTGCCCACGACGGCCACTGCCATCGCGGCGTTCGCCCCTCTCCGACGCCACCGCCGCCGCTTATTTTTTTGGTTTCCCACGCGCGACAAACGCCTCTGCCTCTACCTCCTCCCCGCGCGTCTCCCTCCGCCACCTCCCGCGCTCACCGCCTCCTCTGCCTTCCCGCTGCCACCTCGCCGACGCTCTTCCTCCCCCGGCGCATCGGCTTCCCAGCGCGCATCGCCCGCCTCACTTCTTCCCCCGCGCGCGGCCGCTGCCCTCCGCTTACCCTATCGCCGCCGCCACCATCTCCCCGCCACGGAAGGAGCAACGAGCGGGGGCGCGGCCGTGCCTGACCGCGGAATGAGCATAGGGAGCCGCGCGCGCGTGGATCAGCCTCCTCCCTGGTGCGCGCTGTCCCCCTCCCACGCCGCCGCTGCCCTCCTGCGTACCCGGAGACGCCCTCCCCTGGTACATGTAGTTTGTTTTCTTCTGTAAAGCAAAGTCCAAATTAAACTTCAAAGAATTATTTCATCGAGATTCCTCTCGATCTTGACCCGGGTAATGTTGTCGGTGCAGGGGTGGAGCGAGGCGACGCTGCTGGGGGAGGCGACGGTGAATCTTGCTGAGTATGCAAACGCGTTCAAGCTGTTGACCGTGACGCTCGCGCTGCTGCACTTGAGTATCTCTCTCTCTCTCTCTCTCTCTCTCTCTCTCTCTCTCTCTCTCTCTCCCCCTTGAAGAGCAATGCCGTCTTCATGTGGCCTGTGATGGCGATCTGCTCACGGTTCTTGATTTTGATGTTTGCCGGTATTGCGCTTCCTGTGACGACGCGAGGTGGGTTGGGTGAAGATTAATTAACACATACACCTCTAACCCATTATGGCTGCTCATTGCTATTTTAGCCTTAGGGATTGTGCCATCCCAACCAGATCAGGCATTGCTGGCAGCTGCAAACTGGTTTGACCCATAAGCATTTGCTTGCCTGTGGTATTGTTTGATTGCTCATTATTGTTTTCCTCGGGTGCTAGCAGTGAGAACTGGCGATGTTCCAGCGGTGGCGGTGGAGGATGATGATCCAGAGTTTGAAAGGAGTTCACTGCAATCACCATGTTCTAGCTCACATTTGACTCAATCAAGCTCACTGTCTGCTTCATCTACAATATGACAATATTTTGATGAGCTAATTAGCCTTGGTCTCCTTTTCCATATGTCCATGAATCGCTCTTTGTTACAGCAGGATATCAAAGAAAAAAATATTGAAATTAGACTGAAGTCATGATCCTTTGATTTAACATCTGCAAGTAACCAATTATGACTTTGGTTATCCGCTTACTCTGAAACTCTATTTTGTTTGTGCAGGAGAAAATATTCGCTCCTCTTATACTTGCTGCAATGCATATTTGCCAATTTAAGTTCCAGGAGTATATCCATGCTAGCATGATGCTTGCTTCTGACGTGTCATGCGCTTTACAAGGTGAGTTCCAGAACTGCATACAAAATACACCCGTAATTGCATCTGATGTTTGTTTCTTAAAAGGCATCTTTATTTCGTAATATGATTTTCCTCCCAGTATTTTTTTAGAGTAGTTTCATGTTATCTGCCAATATGGGAAAATAGTTTGCTAGATTAATTTTCCTGAAACCAGGGAGAATGTAACTCAATAGATTATCCCTCTATCTCTGTTTATTTTAGATTTACATTATATAAGAAAGAGTATATATTTTGTGAAGCAAGTAATCAGAAGATGCACAAGAGTTTTTCTTTTGCTCACTGCGCAAGAACTCTTACACAACATGCATGATAAGGTGTATGTAAGATATGAAAAACACTTATCACGCTTCAATTAGGACTGCTATGTCTTTTGGAAGTTGCCTAATATTTCTCCTTTTCATTTGATATCCTTTTCATTTGGACACCTTTTCTGGTAATTTATATTTGTCTCAACTCTAGATTTAGCAAACTCATCTTTAGCTGGTAGTCTTTGAAGATTCCCTTTGCATTTGTATTCAATCAACTACACCAAGTCTATTGTCTAACTCTAAGTTATCTTGCTGGTCCAATCCTGCAAGTACAGTTTTCATTTGTCTTCATGATCCCTTTTCCTATTCAAATCTTCATACTGTGTCAATTGAATGTCCTTTTCTTTTCCTTTGGTCTTTGCACATTTAAGTTGTTACAGTTACTAGTCACCACTGTATTTCTTTGAGTTTGCTAATTTCGCTGTATTATTTGCAGAACAAGTACATGGGCATTGAGTTGCATCTTGGTGACGAGATTCTGGAGCTTATTAGTCCACACAAGTTGATGATTAAAGATGCAAAAGCTGGCATGACATCTCTTTATGTAAATTGACAATAGATATATGTTAGCTTCAGTTGCTTATTGGCTGACGCCCCTTATTATGTCCGACCTTCAGGTCAGTACTAAGCAACACTCTGGACTAAGAGTCTTGAGTCGGGTTGTAAGGATGCAAGTGTACAAACTACTACAAATATATCCTGAGTACATCTACCTCACTCCGGGTGATCACTTTCAATTAACATTCCCTCGAGATTTTGTATGTTCTTTTCAGGATAGCCAAACTGCTAGCATGTGCTGTTGCCAGTTCATTAACATTTTAGTTTTACTTATGTGAAGAACAAAATGGGTCCTGAGTTTTGTCTTCCTCCTGTTTAGCTTTCCGTTAAAGGTGGTCGAAAAGTTGGAGTTTCAATTGATTACTCAAGTTTGGACATGGAAATTGTAGAAGTTTAAAATGCTACCGGAAAGCTATCTGCAAAGGATGTGGGGAACTCTGTAAGTCATGCCATTCTGAGATCATTTATTACTGAGTTTGGATTAGTTATACATTCAGTGTACTTAACTCTTGCACCATTTAGACTGTATGTGCCGCTGTTTTGACAAATGGAGGTACCTCCGTCTGTGAAGATTTTGGAATAGTCGAAATGGATATCCCAGTGGCTATGATATTGAATACTCAAAGTGACCATCTTTTTGTTGGTTGTAGCATACCAATTTATCCTTCTCTACCTGAGGTTTGCTTTGATATATGCAGTATTTTAGAATTTTGCAATATTAACCTTCCTCAGTAACCTTTGCCACAAAGAAACTAGCCATTTATATATGGATATATCAGTGATATTAATGTCGCAATGAAGCTATGACAATCTTGCCCTTGTCTGTTTTCTTAGCATCCACGCCAAACAGATCTGTTTCTTGCCATCTCAACCTCAACAAAGATACCTCATCTTGTGTTGAAATCTATAGACACAAGTATGACTATATTTATTTTCCAGGCTCATAGTTCAAACAATCATTTTTCTTTTATTTTTACGTTCTCTTGCCTGGAAGCTTTTCATTATTCCAGTCTGACAGGCCACTGCAAGTCCAGCCGGCTCAAGGAACTGTGCGTGCCAAGGGCGTGCCATCTTTCTAGTATTATATATGTGTTGCAAACTATCAGAAAACTTCACTTAAATTATCTTTCTAGGAACTATACTAATATAGCCATTGCTATCACATAATCAAAATTTTGGGTGCTCATGTTAGATGTGTTTGACCATCTGGACCTACCTGAGACTCACATGGATGTAGCTACTGTTAAGTGGATCCACATGGAGTCACCTTTTATTTATTTGAGTCTTCTATGTGTTGCCAGGAAATCAAATTACGTCGCATGTAAGGGGAAAGGAAAAAAAAAGTAGCTTTGAATCCAATTCCAAAGTTAGCATAATTCTGTGAAATGTCTTGTAAAATGTGTAGCTTTGTGAAAGTTATATAAATGAAAAAAAATACCTAAACGAAAATAAATGACCGTAGCTGCTAACATGGGGGGAAACCACTCACGAAACCAGCCTAAGGTGAAAAGTTAAAACTGTTGCTCCAATTAACTGATACTAAGAAGAACTTGCCCCAAAAGTATTACTTTTGGTATTATTCTTGTAAAATTTGAAAATACTTCACTATCCTGTTTGGAACTGTGGTTTCGATCAGTCTTTCAACCTTAAAACGAAAATAAATTATTATAGTTGTTCTTGATTACTCTTTGCTTAAACCATCTGCCATGCCTTTTCTGTGCGCAGTTAATTGTTTTATAGCGCAGACGACCCGAGGAAGTGATCAGCACGTCGGTTAGCGGAGCTTTTTTTAATCGTTTGGACTGCCGTCAATTTGGATCATGCAGTTCATTGTCTAATTTGACACCTGCTTGAAATTTCAAGGGCCACGTCATGGTTTTCCCTCAAAATATTTTCAAAAGTTCGACAAAATAAAGCACCAATTTAGATCATGCGGTTCATAATCTAATTCAACGACGACATCGTGGTTCCCCTCCCCCCACAATAATTTTTTTTTTTTTTTTACAAATTAACAGGACTGTCAACGCCAACATAGGCCAGCAAGCTGAAATTTTCAAAACTTACAAATAGTCAAGCTAGGGTTTCAAAATGTGTTGGTAACTGCCCGATATTCATGGTTATCGACTAATTTACTGCTGTTTACATTCAGAAATTGACCGATTTTCGGTTAAGTTTAAATTCAAAATTAAAAATTTGATAAAATTCAACTAATTTCTACTGAATTATTGTCAAAAACCATGAATATCGTGTAAATCGCCGGGGCTTGGTGTTCGGTTTTGAATCAAATTTTGAAACCTTGGCCGAGACATTATTGATGGGTAGCTTTTCTCTGTCCCCAAAAGCAACAAAATTCATTTAAGTACGGTCTCACAAGATGACTTCTGAAAGAAGCATCGACAACAAACATAATGGCAAGTTTATTAGGTCACAGCAACATTAATTGATCAACAGCAACTTGTCTCCATTATGTTGAAAGCAAACACCCTAAGCAGTTCATGGAACATGGCAGCAGCCATCGCTGAGGCAGACCACTGAGAATTACATCTCACCTGTTACCGAAGAAGACTGGGCCAACCAACCTCTTACTGAGAATCACAAGCAAAGCAACTAAAGAAACCTTCCACAAGAACATATGTTAACTAATGTTAGATATGATGATCCAGACATGCAGTTGGTTCCCAAAGCTACTGGCATCTAGCACTGCAATTTGCTGCCAGAAGAAAATTGACATGAAGAGATGTTTTGCAGGATTAAGGAATACTACACAATTCCATAAGCTAACGATATAAGATAATCCATTAACCACCACCATCCGCAGATAAATAGCATCAGAAAGAAGAGAAGAAACCAAATCAATCTACAAAGAAAGGCCCCCAGATGCTAATTTTTTTTCCAGTACTCTAATATAGCAGTATGCTTCCTGGTTTCTTCTCTAATAACTAGCTCTCTGTTTTTAAATGGCCTGCTACTATGGATGTATAAACACTGTGATGCATTTCCATATAGCAGTAGGTCACGAAGTCTGAACTTGAAATGCTGCTCACAAATGGCAGAGTCACTGCATGTTCTGCTGCTCCTGACATTTCTTCAGAAGTTATGCTGCAAGTACAGGTTCTCCTGAGGTGAGGCCGGCCCGATCTCTTCCTCCAGCGACCGCAGTCCATCACCTATGCTGCTCCCGGCATTTCTGCCATCTGTGGTCGTTCGGCCAGCGATGTCAGCTTCTGATGCAGATGATTTCCTCCTCTGCGATGAGGTCACACTTGGAAAAGTTATCCAAGATGGCGCCCTGTACTCGATCCGCTGGTCCTCCCCATCGGCAAGCTCGTTCTCTGAGCAAGAGTGGTTAGAGGACATCTGTGACACCTTGTGCATCCGGCTACTTCCAAGAACAACCTCAGTTGGCAGAATGGGTTGCTCAACGCATGGACTGCCCATAAGCAGAGCAAGGGCATGCTCTAGAGCTGTTGTCACCTTATCCATGGAAGGCCGGTCTTTCCCTCGCATTCTGACACACTTGCATGCCACAGAAGCAATCTTCTTGAGAGCCTCAAGGTCTGAGGGTGGAGATAAGACTGGATCAAGGATTGCAAAAATGTCCCCAGCTTTGATCAGTGGTACTGCCCATTCAACAATGTTCCCTTCCTCAAACTGCATGTCGATCGCTTTCCTGCCACTTAGGATCTCCAGGAGAACAACTCCGAAACTGTAGACATCGGACTTCGTAGTCAAGTAATGGAGACGGTAGTACTCGGGATCAAGGTAGCCAAGTGTCCCTGCTGGCAGCTCAGACAGTGGGGTGCCGCTATCTGCAGGACCCAATATAGATAGACCAAAGTCAGCGACACGAGCATTGTGATCCTCATCAATCAATATGTTTGACGACTTGATGTCTCGGTGAATTACAGGAGGGCAAGCATAGCCATGCAAGTACTCAATTCCCCTAGCAGCTTGGACAGCAATGGTGACCCGCCTGGCCCAATTCAGTCGCTTCTTCAAGTTTGGATCCTTGCTGTGCAGATGCTGGTACAGAGATCCATGAGCCATGAACTCATAAACTAAGAGTCTTTCACTGCCATCCTCGCAGTAACCAAGCAGGTTGAGCAAATGCGCATGGTTGAGCCTAGAGAGGAGGTCGAGTTCATTATGGAACTCCTTTGAGTTCTTCTTCACATCTGATGCTTTTATTGCACGCTTCACAGCAACCACTGTCCCATCCCTCAAGATGCCCTTGAACACACATGAAAAGCTGCCTTTGCCGACTTGTGAATCCTCCGAGAAGCCACCAGTTGCTTGCTCTAATTCTTCGTAGGAGAATTCCTGAGCTCTCCTGATCTTCAGATCCTCCACATCAGGCTGGATCTTTATGTTATCTTTCCGGAAGGAATATGCTGTGCTCTTTGCCAGTCTCAGCTCGCTATTTGGACATTGACAATGCCGAAGCTTGTGCCGGACATAAAGGCAAGCAATTACTGTCACACTCAACACCAAAATGATGGCAAACGCAATCTCTGCCACAAAAATACGCAGCTGAAAAGCCATTACTTTCTGGCTCTTGGTCTGCTTCTGGGATAAGCAGAATGACATGCACTCATCTGTGACGCACCTTGAGCAATCATACTGGCAAATGCGGTCAGCCGTGGTATTGCAGGGCGATGACTCATATGAGTCTTCTGGGCAACCTGCACTACAGGGCAAGCAGAGTCTAGAATTTGCAGGCTTGCAGACCTTGCTGCTGCCAAGCTTACCATGGTTCGCATACTCGTAGTACCCACGGCTGCATGCAGTAGGTACACAAATCCCAGGGGGAACCGCCATTGGTAGTGCCGATGGCCCACTGTTGCCCCAGCACCTTGGCATCAGAGATGTTTCAGCAGGCACACCACAAGTAAAGTAGTCCCCGGCCACAAGTGCATACATCTTCAGCCCTTTTGGTGGCGATGTACTGTTATGAAGTGTGAAACCCCAGCAAGCTACTTGGTGATCAAGGCTCCTGATGCCACAAGCATGAAACCGTCCACCGACTACAGAGACCATCGCATCCATTGGTACTATGTTCACATCCCCATCACCAATAGCACTAGACGGTGCCACTTGCTGCATTTCCATGCTCCTGCCCCAGCAGAACACCTGTGCATTCTCCAACACCCCACAGACGTGGAAGCCACCTGCTCCTATAGACTGGAACTGCACATTCTTTGGTGCCAGTCCGACAACACCACTCACCGTTTCATCACCCCAGCAGAACACCGTCCTGTTCTGTGCAAACAAGCCGCAATTGAACACCGAACCGGCTGAGATGGTAGAAACGGCTTCAGTGACAACATGTGTGGCAGTCATATTGTATCCCCAGCAATCAATCAGTGACGTGCCACCATTAGCACCATGAATTCCATCTGCGGATGCTCGCAGCGCGCAAAGGTGGTTGTCCCCTGCACTGAGCTCAGAATACTTTGCGCCCTCTATCATCGGTTGTGGCACACCACTCTTGACGTAGGAGTTGCTCCCCCAGCAGTAAGGCTGCCTGGTATCAAGCAAAAGACCGCACACAAACCCGTCCCCCGCTGTAAGGCCGAGGAAAGGGATATTGGGGGGAGCGCCATACAGAACAGAGGCATCCGCACCAAAGCATGTGACAATGTGGGAGCCATCGGAGCTCATGCCGCAGAACACCGGGCCATCCTCCCCATAAGACACTGCAATGGATGACATGGAGCCAAGGCCACAGGCCCAGCCAGGCAGCAAAACCAGGAAGCATACTGCTAGAACTAACACATGGTCCATTTCTTGAAACTTGGGGCCTTGGGCGTTCATGCTGGGCAAATTCCTGCAAGAAACGCAGGTTTTTGGGCTTTCTTAGTACCAACAGCTGAGTCTTATTGTATTGAAAAAAAAGTTCTTAGTACCAACAGGAATCAGGTGAGTCTTATTATACATGAAACACAATTTCTTAATACCAACAAGAACCAGGCGAGTCTTATTATACATGAAACAAAAAGAGGACCTTTTTCCTCAGTACATACGAGGAAGCAAGAAACAGGGATGGTGGCGTGGCTAATCAGTCACCCTCACTGCATAGCATTTGAACAGGACACTGCTTTGTTGATTTGCTCTTTTTCTTCCCTAGGACCCTAACCACCAAGAAGAAAGAACACCTACGATTAGAGCAGCGGCATTGCAACCTGACTAAAAAGAAGTCGTAATCTGTTGAGCCTTTCTGCATTTTAGCGGCGAATCAAGGACCCAAGCAGATAACAAGTGAGAAATAATTCATCCGTACCAGAAAATCGACGCTTTCTTGGACCAAGATTGCTTCAAGCGTCCCCCTCCCAGCACGCATGAACAGTGGAAGCACGAGCGTCAGTGCAGCATCTTGCTTCCTCGACTCCCCTGCTCCACAGGGGTGGACTCAGCGTGGGGCATTGGGCTAGCCGAACCCACGAAATCTTTGAGTAACAAACTAATGCCTATCTTGAGTGGTGATGAAGAAGAAGAACCTAATCAAACCATGGAGGGACAGATTTAGATTGGATTAGTAGCAGCACACAAGTGCTCACCAAACTGAATGGGGGGAGAGAGGAAGGGGAGAAAGATTTGGATTTGATTTGAGAACAAAACCAAGCTCCTCCTAGAGCAAGAGAATACAACCATTCCAGGCAAGCAAGCCAACAAGATTGTTCACTCACCAGCAGAAGAAAGAACCAATCCACGCTCGGCAGGTCTCCCCGCTGCACCCGACCACCAAGAGACGAGCGGCGGCGGGCTTGGAGTGAGGAAGAGCGGCGCCCGTGTGTGCTCGTTGAGAGAGAGAGGAAGGACGGGGGAGGAGAGGGAAACGAGGGCATTGAATGCGGGCATTGAAGAGGAGCTCCTGGTTGGAGGCAGCGTAGGTGGGGAGTGTCAGTGGGAATTCAATTCAACGCCGCCGCGTATGTCTGCACTGCATGTCTGGATGTCTGAACTGCACTCCGTCCATCCCGGCCACTGTAATTTCTTTTTTTTCCCCCTCGCTGCTATCAAATGACTTGGCTGCTCGTTTACATTCACCGTAAGGCCCCGCTTGGGATACATGATTTCCCTCCCATTTTTTGGGCACTGCTATTTTTTATAACATTGCTGCGGAATTTGTATAAGTTAATATGTTCCAAACATGGCTTGAGATCTAGAGGAATTTCTTAACAACAACCTATATTATATACGATACTAATCTAGAAGTACATCGCAATATGAAGATTTTCTTTGTGTAGAATATGCAGTTAGGTAATTGATGGTAAATTCCGGAAAGAGAGAATAGCACAAACGAGTCAGCGAATAGTTGCTTAGGTCCCAGGCATTGAAAAACAGCTCAACCGGGCCCTAAACATGTAAAATTATGCCAAATTTACCAAGGCTGCTAAAATCATTGGCATGATACTGGAAAAGGGATATGAAAATATTGTATTTTTCTTTGGATGGATCATATATGCATCAATTTGGAAGTGCCAATAATTTGTTAATTTAAATCGCTGAGGCAACAGTTGGACAGAATGAAAAACCATCCTTTTGTCTTTGTGCTTTCATGGAAGAACTTGTGGAGTCACGATACAGTAAAGTTTCACGCAAAACCTCGAACAATTTTTTAGCGTTGCAGTAGAACATGGATGGAAGACGATAACAAGAGGAGCATGCGTTGGCAGATCCACCCTCCTGCGCCGCGCCATGACCAGATTCAAGAACATTGAAGTTGGAGATCAAGATGTACCTCCATGAAAGCCTCCGTGCAATTATGCCGACAACTAGATCCGGGGCTTGCAACTAGGTATGTTCTAAGTTGACACTCGACTTAGCATTGTACATCCAAGCAAACTAATTTCCCGATCAAATAGATACATATACTATTAACCTGATAAATTCACCTCTCCGAACCACGCTTTTTAACTCACTCATTTTTAAAGGAAATCTTCAGGTAAAGTCAACTGATCATCTTTCTTAGAGACGAAGCTAAGCAAGTAATGCAGTAACTGATTAGCAAGAATTAGCATCATGAACTGCCAAAGGTACGATGAGATGTTGGCCACTTATGCCTAATCCACATTAGTTTAGTATTGTAAGAGGCTGGCAAAGCAACATGTCCGTTGTAGGGAGCAACAATTTGAGGCAATAACTTAGCCAAGAAATTCAGCCGACATGTTGGTGGAGCTTGGACAAAAATCAGTAGAGGCCAGTAAAATAGATTTGGTCTGCAGCAGGGGCTAAATAGTAAAATTATATAACACATAAATCTAAATAGTATTCTATATAACCATTAATTTACATGCTTATGTTGGACAAGGGAGACGTGGCCTACTTGGCTTGCGTCCACTTAACCACAAATAAGCTCCGCCACTAATGATATGGGCAATGCTCAAGTAACAAAATATGTGATATTTAACAGTTTAAGATGCCAAACTATTATGAGCTTGTTAAACATTGCAGTTTCTATGCTTTGTGATTTTTAGCTACGCTGCAATGTTGTAATAACGGATGTGATGTAGGGAATGTTTATTCTATTATATCTAGAAAAGAACTCAGCCAAGACTAAACTATATGTTATTTGCTTAGGATCAATATCTGATCAATAGACTCTTTGGTACAATTTCTTTTAGAGAAATTCAGGATAGCTCGTGCTACAAATATATTTTCTTTTTTTAATCACATTTATATCAGTCACCAACGGCTGTGATTCAACCGTAGGTCACCGTTCAAGGGTTCTCTATCACCTAGCACTAGATTCCAACAGATGTTGTGGCTTCCAAGAGCTGCACGTGAATCGACCAACCTTGCACAGCGTTTGACGAGTGATCCCACCTTCTTTTACTGACGACGGTATTGGCGGCACGATGCGCTTGATGGACGACACTAGAAGGTGCAACTTGGCATGACGAATCCATCCATGGGTGTCGAGACCGGTTAAAGCCACTGATCAATCTCATCTATAGGTTAAGCTTATAAATCAATTTTAACACAAAATGATTTTACATATAAATATTATTATAATATCACACTTAATTGTCATTAAACATCTTACAAAAGTAATTATTGAAGGCTAAGATACAAATAAAACTACAATATAGCTACACATTTTCTAAATCTTCATGATATTTCCACAGGCGCGATCGACGTAGAATACATCTTAGAATGAACCGCTCTCAGCGAACTCTTAGATTCTTTCTCCAATTGAGTGTTTAGTGATAGAAAAAGTGAGCACATGTCATACTCAGCAAATTGTGAGAAAATAATATGTATATGAAGGCTTAACAAGGATATAGCAATATTGCTCTTTTGCATGAAACAACATTTAAATAAAAGTATTTGTAAAGTAGTAAATAATTAATTAAATAAATATAAATAAACAACCACCTTAAGATTCCAACCATCTTAACCTAACCAACATTCTAACACCTCAACCAAGGTTCCCACCACCAAGGTTAAACACACCTCAATCATAGTTTCTACCATCATGATTGACCAAACCAACCAAACTATCAAGTTCTAATCATATGAAGTTTTTCTTAACACTCGTAACCATGACTATGACTGATTAACTAGTTTTACACTCTGCAAAAGTCGTACACTTTACCCACAAATCATAATCATATTATGCTACTGACATCCGTCAGTACCTTACACACTTCCAAGGTATACATCGAGTTGACCACTACAAAGCCTTTACAATGTCCCACCCAACACGTACATACCTGATAAGGTTTCACCGTTGTGTGAATACACCTTAACAATGTAAGCCCCTCTTGCGACAATAGAACATCCTGAAAGTACACCCTTTCGTTCCATATAACCGGATGGTCTACACAATACTAAGAATATGCAAACTAGTTGGGTAGGCCTATCCCATTCCAGGCTTGTTGTATTGTTTACATGGAAATATCACTCCATGAACCGATCCTTAGATTTTGAGCAAGACTACCACATCCCAATTGTACAACCCGTACCAGTCTCATCAAACCATTGCTCAAACCTTATACCATGTTGCTACAAAATTTTGCCATCATCATTGTTGCATAGGGTCATTATCAAGTTTTGTAGAGCAATTATCTTGATCACCATCCCAAAGTAAGGCTAAGCATCATCTAACCATCCATAACCCAAAAACATAATCCTAGTGACAACGATAATAATGAAAAATTAGGGTAAAATCTAACTCTTGGGATTCTCGATAAATTATTAGTATGCATGTTTGTAAAACAAAATATTTTAAAAATTAGGATAAATAAATTCAAGAACACAACTTGCTTTTATGTACTCAATTGGGTCTTAAAAGTCTTGATCATGCAGTCCTTCTAGCTCCTTCGAAACATTAACGTCTACTTGTAACATAAGAGAAAAGGTAACACATAAACATCAAGATCCAAAAAACCAAATATCACATAACATACATCATCACACACAAGATCATACTTTTTTGGACAATCTAGCGAAAAAAATCTAGACAATCCAGCGAAAAAATAGGTCAAAATGGTGCTATGATTAACAAGTTGTGACTTTCAAAAGATTAAAACATGACAAAAAAGATTATATACAGATAAAATTATATTGCTAGGAATTTTCTAGAATTTTTTCAAAGTCAACTACGATTTTCTAGGATTTTTTTTGAAATTTTCAAGCATTTATCTAAATTATTAAACTTTATAAAACTATTAAATAGAATTAAATAAACCATTTAAACATTATTATAATTATTTTCTAAATTATTCCTATTTTTTATAATTATTTTACACTAAAAAACTAATTCTAGCGCAATATATGTAGGATTTATGATGTGAACAGAACAATAAAACAAATAAAAAGAAAACTAAAGCTAACTGTGCACGCTGACTCAGCAGAATCCGTCAACGTGTTCCCCTAGCACTTGATATGCACGTGATATGGGGATGGGTGTCCCAATCTTTCGATGGCAAACGAAAGTCGGTTTGGTGGAGAAGACTTTGACGATCCAGTTACAATTGTACGATGACGAAGCGCCTGGGCAATCACTAATCCAATTTCTGTAGGTTACTAACCTTGCCTTGGGCACGATCAGCCTAAACACGAAGTTTTTACTGCAAACAATTGGAGAACAAGCAAAAATAAGAAGGCAATCTAAAATTGTAAATATAGACGAAGTACGATATATTGATAGGGTGGAATTATATAAAGTAGTCAACTAGATGGTCACAAGACAAAACTAGAGATAATGTTGTTTGGCTCTAAGTGAAACTATACTTTATCAAAGCTCAACTATTCTAGCCTCACCTGTCCTCTAGTAATGGGCATGCAAGCCATTTAGACGCTACAAAACAAACTAAGTAAATAAAATTTAACTCTAACTCTATATGTTACAGTGTTGACTCATTTTGAAGTTTTCGAGTCGCTCATGATGAATATGCTAATAGGGTTGGGTCTGTTCGAAAGATCACGACGTAATCTTTCCAACTTGTGGCTAAACACTTTCATTGGACTGCGTATGATAGAGATATCTTCCTTTTGTTGCACAACTGTTTGTTAAATTCGAAATGAATTTGGAGTTCGAGTAGTAATTGCCTTGGAACTCGACTAGCTTGTTTGGAACTTAGGATCCGACCTTTCCACTGTAGAAGAACGAGTAGGAACTAGACTTAGAACTAGTTATCTTCTCCCATATTTCTATGTAAATAGATATTATAAGAATTATTTAGTAGCATCCTATCCTCGTAAGTATGGTTATGAACACAGAGAAACAAGCTCACCTCATGATTTAATTGATGTGCACGAGCTCGTGTCGTAGGACCTTTCAATGGCACAACCACAATCAATTCTGGACGATTACTTGTAGTGCGCATATTCGCAACAGCGTTGTCCTCATCATCCTCCTATTCTTGAATTGAAGTCGACCTCGATGGTAACTCATCTTCAATTAGTCTTGTTATGCACAACCTCAAATCAAGATTTAGGTTATCCTCAAGTTCTTCATCCTCCAATTGTGCTATTATTTCAAAGATAAGTATAAGCAAAGTAAATACATTAGGTAGTATACTATTCTCATAAAAAACATAATTTAAAGTATTTATGAACATATTCACCTTATTCTCATATTTCCACACACATGCTCGCTTCATTGATTCTTTGTATGCATCAGAAATGTTTTCAGCTGTTTTTGTGAGTTCATGTTATTCAGATATACTTGAAGCATTGACATCAATTGGTAGAATATTTAGTGTGCGATTAGTAGGGAGGTCCGCATCATCCTCCCTTTTTTAAGAAAAGCCATCCTTGGCTTTTGATAACATAAAAATATACTAAACAAAGAGAACAACATATATACATGATATATGTAATTGTTGAAAGGATATAATGGCCCTAGGGGGGGTGAATAGAGCTCTAATCAAACCTTAAAACAAATATCAATTTCTAGAACAAGGAACAACCTTAGCCTAGAAGAAGGAAATACAACTACTTGAGCAAGCAAGCTAGAATATAGAGAACAAACATGCAAGGATATAACTTAAGAATAAATTACAAAATTGAAATTTGCATGGAAGTAGATGCTAGAAGTAAATTACGGAATAGAAAGAGAGTAGGGAAAGAGGACATCGATTTTTTCTGAGGTATTAAAGAGTTGACACTCCCCCCTAATCCTCGTTGGAGCATTACATAAGGATACCGTTCCCCTTGAGTCACCAAGACTCAAGTTCTCATTAGTGATTGTCACTTCTCCATATCCAGATTAGCGAACATCAAACCAAGTACAAGCTCTTCCCGGAGCTTCCACAACAACTCTAAGAGCTCACCGAGAACAGCTCCAATCACCATGACCAACTAGGTGTTGCCAACCACCAAAATTAATAAGCTAATTGGTTCACTCGATCCATATCAAGACTAAACAACAGCTAGATGCACATTCGCTACTCTTGAAGCACTAATGAAGTCCTTAACTTTCAATTAGAGACTAGAAATCAACTCAAGTACTCTCCATTACTTTTAATGACACACACAGTGTATGAACTCCTCTGGGTTGCAAGAGAGACAAAATAAACCGAGTGAGGGGGTATATATAGGCTTGAGGTCCAAATCTAGCTATTGCTCAACCACCCACACTTTCTATGAACACTGGATGGTACGGTGCACATACCAGACAATCCAGGGTGTAACCTTTTCCAAAAGCTGGCTTGCCAGCTGTCAGTAGAAGTTGCCTAAAAAGCTCTAGTGCTCTTCATACCATATCACTGGACAATCCCGTGAGTTCATTTCCCATGCACCAAGACACCAAGTCTGAAAATGCTCCAGTGTGTTCCACATCTTAACAACGGACCATCTGGTGCCTTGAATTCCAAATTGTTCGAATATTCTAACTTTCTGTTAAATGCTCCGGTGATCATCTTCTCTGAACACCGACTAATCCGGTGTACTTAACTTCAATTTTCCTAAAAAAATATCCCTTCTGTTAAATACCCCGGTGCACATATTTATCATCACTGGACAATCCAGTGAGGTCGTTGAGCTTTTGCTCAAAACAGAAATAAGGTCCAGTGAGTCCAAGATCTTGAGCACCAGACAATCTGGTGAAAACAAAAACTCTGAGGCTCATCCAATTCAATCGACTTTGAGCACTAACTTCTTGACTTCTCATCCATGGGCTTCTTTGAGATACCTAGTGCTAGATTTTCGCAGGTGTGCATCTAACTAAGTCTAGATTTAACTAGGACAAGCTACAACACTTAGGCCCCCTTTATAGTACGGTCAAAAGACTAGAAAGGAACCTGTATATACTCTAAGTGTTCTTCATCACCTTGGGACGCTTAGAACTAGAAGATCCTTAATTTTTATGCAAATATCCTTTAATCGTCCAATACAAACTCATGAGGGACCAAGAAAACTCATACAATCATTGTGAACTTAAGTTTTGATTCCCTTCAAAACATACGCGTTAGTCACAATGATACGGTTGTTATTAATTATCGAAACACTTACCACTTACCTAGGGACCTAGATGCTACTATCTCCCTCTTTTTGGTGATTGATGACAACATAAATAGGAAGATAAAGATATTGATTGAAAAACACCCTATCATACTAGGCAATTAACGACATATAACAATTAAACAAGAGAAAACCTAGCACTAGAGCAATCTATTAAGCTAGTAGAACAAGAATTAAATCTGAGCACAAAAGGAAACACAATACGATGACAAGCGAAACACATCAATTAAGAACCAAATAGCTTGTCATTACGTCAAAAACCATGAAGAACTAACATTCCGACCCTAGACTATCCAAGCTCCACCTAATACTAAGAACTAGAAAGCTCACTAGCCACTATACTATCTCTCTCCAACACAAAAGACTCCCCCTATCACCTAGACTCTCCCCCCCCCCCCCCACTTTGACATCTAAGCACTAAAAAGAGTATACTCCTAGACATATGAAGTTGGAGGAGAGGAGAAAGTCAGCGCTACTGCTGACAGTCGCACCTCAAACTGTGAGTCTAAATTTGCATATGAATCTGACAGCTCAACGGTAGCGGGGTCAACAACGGGCTAAGAAGGCTGTATTGTCTCTATAGGGGTCTCTGAAGCTGGAGCTAGGGTGGAGCTAGTAGTGCTGGTACCCTGAGTAGCCTTCTCCTGTAATGCTACATCGAGCTCCTAGAAAGCAAACTGAATGACAGGTGGAGACTGAATGTACGACTACTGAGATGGTACGGTCGTGGTGAGTCCTCAAAACAAAGAGCACCAGGAGTCAACGGTGTATAAAGAGAAGGCAAGACTGGCCCCTACATCATCCCAACAGGCTGAGAAAAGATACCATTGTTGAAGAGTGGTGACAGGTGAAAAGCTGACACTGGTGTACCCAAAAGACCCCTGACACCGCCCGGAAGAGGACTAGGTGCTGGGGCTGGTGTTTGAGGAGCTACTGGTTAGGTGAAGGCCAGATGCCTGAAAGAGAGAACCAAGACATCCGGATATGAATGTGAACATGCAGTCGTTGTTATCTCTGCCAGCTTGAAGTGCTGCTAATGTGGTCTGATGCTGCTGCTCCTACTAGCGTATCACGTCTGTCTGTAACTTGGCCTACTGCTCGGCCTAGCGTAGCATGTCTGCCTGTAACTTGGCATGTTGCTTAGCCTGAGCTGCCTGCTGCTGCTGCTGCATCTGTTGAATGATGAGAACGAACTCTAACAGAGGTGCAGCAGGGGCACGGAGGGTGCCGTTTCATGTGCTAAAGTAATTGTAGTTATAGGAACAGTCTGAGAGGATCCTCTAGCCTTAGCATCGTGTGACCTAGCTATCGGTGAGAAATACTTGAGATTCGAAGAATCCGACCTAGCTATCGGTGAAAAGTGTGCGGGAGGTCTGCCTCGACCTCTGCAAGGGTCTAGTCCTCTACTACTACTCTTTGTCAGCAGCTGACATCTGTTCCTGAGCATGGAACATCACACGCTGACCTCGGTGTCTGTTTGAAGGTGCTGCGGGAGCATATACACTGAAGTGCTTGAGAGACTGCTCGTAGGCCTGAACAAACTCTGGGAACCTAACCAAATGTGCAAGCAAATGAGATATGAAATGAGCGTATGGCTGCTGTCTGGTCATGGTCATCCCTTCTACAATCACATCCTCAATCTCACATAGGATCAGGTCAACTACGTCAAAGCGCTGGTGAGCGAGTATAGATAGAATCAATCACTGCTGCAAGATGGTGATTGCCTTTTCATATCCAATCCTCGGGAGTAGGCTGCATCTCAAAGTCATGTGTAACGCCTTCGCCTCAATAATCAGCATGTCTGGCACTCGGGGGGTTCCTGTAATGAAGGTTGCCTGAAGATCGGTTAGATCTCATCATTTGTTAGGAACACTCCACCAACGAGAGGACGATGGGGTGGCTGAGCGTGAGGGTGTACTATCTCGTGCAAATACTGAGAGCTCGCTTGAAGACCCGATGCCTCTAGAATGTTTTTCCTGTAGTCTCCAACTCTCTCCCTAGAACATGAACTGTATAAAGTTCCTCTCGAGTGCTATCCAAACTGTGGCATAGAAAACTCTCACCCAATCCTCCACATAATGATTCACTCCTGACAACAACTCTATAAGCCCTGGAATAGCCTCAAAGTGTGCTCTCATGTCCACACCTCTAGCGGCCAACTCCAGATAGTGCCAATTGAACTTCTTATGAACGCTCAAGCTGACCCCCTCTTGAGGTATATGACGCGTGAAAGCTCTCCTGGAGAATCGTTAGAATATGGGGCTAACCCCCTCATCCCTCTGCGGGTGAACCACTTGGCAATCAGCACAAATTAGAGCTTCTTGATCCTCGGGGACTTGTATGAAGACAAGTCCAAAAGTTGAATCTCCCCCTGAGACTGAGGCTCCTCTGTCTGCTCTGTCTCGGACTCTGGCTGAGGCTCATGTCAAGCCCTCTTCCGGCTCTCCTGACCAGACGAAGTCGAACCCAACCTAGCTGCCTAATGGGTGCGAGTGGATCGATGTGGTGGAGACACCTCTCGTCCTCTAATCTACAGCCCTCGCTGATAAACAGGGGCATCGGCGGGTCTGCAATAGCCTGATCCCACTCCTTCTACTCCTTTGACTTCTTTTTCTTGGGTTGTTCAACGACCATGCCCATGTCGCGGCACTCACGACCCATCTAAAAGATCAAAGATGAATATATGGATGAGTGAGAACTTCGGGTTTAGGAATCTTGAATGAATTTTGCCCAAATTTTGAGTTCTAAGCACGATTTTGTGGAGATTTTAGATGAACATGCTAGGAATTCATGTTTGCGACTCTAAATGAGGAACAATTGCATAGGATTGAACTTTAATTGAAGCAGGTTGACTCAAATTTTCTTGAATTTGAATGAAATTTCATGGAATTTAAGAAAATTTGTGCTAGGGTTTTGCAAATTGAAGGAATCACCGAAGAATAAGCCTCAACATGATGAATATGTGGATTTTGATGACTGGAGGTGAGCCTGTTTGCTAGTGACAACGAGCTATGTCAGCAACAATTTTGATTTCTTGTAATGGTAGCGACGCTAGGTGTTGCGGCGGTGGTGGCTGTGGTGAGCTACAGTGACGGTGAGCTGTGGCAGTGTCACTAGGCTGTGGTGATGAGGCTGCTGCGTGGAGGTGCTGGCCGACAGCGATGGATGGTGAGGCGATGAGAACAGCGACTTCAGCAGTGCGTGAGATCTGGGAAGGAGAGAGCCGACCGAGCAAAGTAGTTAAATGACATGTGGGTCCCGCTGAAAACTAAATCACCAAATGATCTGATGATAGGCCAAGTGAGCCCTTGTCACGTCCCAAATTCTGTAATCGCGTGATTAAGCTTAATCATGTGTCATTAGCATCATAATTAAATTCGAGGGGAATTATTTTGGCACATTAGAGCAATTCGTTTAAAATTATTTGGATAAGAGAAAGAAAATTGGGATTGAAAATAATAGGAATTGCATTGGAAATACCTATTTTCTCTAATATGTGGACCCCACAAGTGGCCCACCATCCCAACCACCAAATGGGGCAGCCCCAGCTGCTCCCTCTCTCTCCTCCCTCACTCCCCACGCCCTCACTTGAGCAGCACAGCTGCTGTAGTTCACTCAACTCCCCCTATCACTCTCCCACTCAAGCTCTCTCTCCATTTCTCCCAAAATCTGAGCTCAAGTGGAGGATTCAAGATATGCATGTGGTACTATTGCATTCTCTAGCTCATGAGCTGCTCATCTATCCAATTCATTTTTGCTTTCGTGGAGGAATCGAGTAGTTCTTGACGTTCTTGAGCTTTTTAGAGCAATAATGGAATTTTGGTCGAAAATGAGTTCTAGAGTCGTGTTGCTAGTTGGTGAGCGAGTTCCAGTACCCTTGGACTACCCCTAACATGTTCCCTTTAGGATTGGAAAAAATCGCAAGTCGAATCAACCAAAAATTCACTCAAGAACAGCTTTTCTGGGCTGACCTGGATATTCCGGCCTCACCCGGATACTGTGAGTTTAGCATAAATTGTCTGTTGAATTGTGTTCAAAATTGGTTAGGGTTTGGGGTGCGAGATTGATTTAGAATCCTTTGGATGGGGCATATGCACGTTTGTGTAGCACAGATTTGTAAAGTGAGTTGAATCACTCTAGGGAAAAGTTGTGAAGAACCCAAAGTCTGTATTACCAGGATAATCCGGTTAAGCCCGGAGACTCCGTGTAGTTGCATTATCGAGTAACCGAGAGCTTCGTTCGGAGCCTTACTCGGAGTGTCAAGCATATCCCAGATAGTCTAGACAAACCCGAAGGCTCCGGGTTACGTTAGAGTAGTAGCTAACCGAGAGCCTTCAGCGGAGGATGGCTCGGATACTCTAGAACCCTGATATTCTGGATTCACCCGGATACTCTGGGCTAGTCAAATAAAAAGGAAGTAACCGAGCGCCTCTTCCGGAGGTTCACCCGAAGGGTCCGAACCCGGATACTCCGAACCAATCCGGATACTCCGGATGGCTATTATTTTTCAGATTTTGTTTAGATCATTTAGAGTTGCATTGATTCGCATGTCTTATACTTCTAGCATGTTTTTGAGCATTGTGGAATACCTTGTTGCATTCATTCATGCTCATCATTGCACGCGTTCTTGTTTAGTGAACAAGGAGCCGGAGTGTGTCGCGGTTGCAGTTGAAGACGACTCCAATCTTCCAGATTTTTGCGAGTGTTGCGTGGGTAATTATAGGCAACCACCTGAGCAGCAAGGCAAGCAACTAAGCATATTGCACATTTTTTCAGTTAAATGAAGTCTAAAATTGATAAATTATGCTTATGTATGTTTTCATGTGTCGAGTCGAGATTGGGTACAAGTGGGTAGAACCTATGTTGAATGCATTACTTCCACCTTAAATGCTTATTCATTCTTTCCTTGTAGCCTTGAGTATGTTGTTGATGTCTAGATTACAAGTTAAATCGAAATGCTTAGCAATGCATAGGTCATTTGGTAGAAGTCGAGCGGTGAATTGTTTCATAGTTTGTGAGCATAGGCGTTATTTACTTTCGTATTGATCACAATGTTGGATAAGGGTTGTTGATGATGGTTGTATGAGTGGTGAGTATGAGATGAGATATGGGCGGTGCTAGGAGGTGTTTATCATGCCCGGATGTGGAGTTCCCCTGGGTAGGTCGAGAGAGGAAACCGGACACAGTAGACCGCTTGCATCATTTAAACACCGATCGTCGGTGTAGTTGGCTTTATGTCACGGCCCAGAGTTTCTAAAACATGTAGTTAAGTGCTAATGGGTGTCATTAGCATCATTTGTTTGGTTTTGAGCAATTTTAGGCATTTCAATTTTCAATTAAACAAATCGTAAAAATCAATATTAGTTGATGCGTTGTCCAGCAACTCACCATATTGCTATACAACATAGGGCTGGAAACAATTTTAGAAATTAATAGATGTCAGGAGGAGAATATAAATGAATTTTCCCAAATTTTTGGGAATTGTTTTAAAGGCATAAAAATCAAAACAAGTTAGAAAAGCTTGCCTCTTTAGAGAATTTTCATTTGAATTTGGTGCAAGCTTTTTGGGTCAAACAAGGTAAAATGGATTGTTCATAATTTATAGAAGCCAACAAAATTTGTTCCACAATTTTTAGACCACAGTAAGACCTCCACCTTGATAACCAAAGTAGTGAAGATATTTTTGCCTGGCGGTCACTATTCGTCTGCCCCACCTGTCATCCCCTTCGCTCAGACAGCCTCTGCTCCCCCTTCTCCCGCTCTCACAGAGCAAGGCGGTGCCGCAATCCTTGACTTCGGTGGCCATCTCCACGTCGCCGGCCAAAAGATCGGCCCAGGCCTTATCTCCTCCTTCGCCTCTGCTTTATATCTCTCTCTCCCTCGCTTGCTCTTCCTGTCGCCCAGCACACCACAGCGCCGAGCTGCATTGCGCCGCGCCGCTGGCCAAGTCCGACGCGCCACCGGCAAGCTCCCTCGAGCCCGAGCCCAGTGGAGCCGCAGGGAAGAGCGTCCCGAGCTCCTCCGCCGTTTCCCCTCCTTCCCCGGCCGTTTCCCGCAAGGATTGGAGCCATCCACGCCTTCTTCCCCAACGGCGGCAGCCGAACTCCGCCGCCCTTCGTCGAACCGCCGTGCCCTCGCTTCTCCGGCCCAACCTGCTGCACGGTGAGTTTCCCCGTGTTCCTGTACACCTTATGCGCGCGCTGTTTTCCTCCCGTCCCGTCACCGGCGCGTGTGTCCGCGATGACTGAGCCGCCGCCGCCTCCCCGCGCGTGCCGCCAGCCGTGCCGTCGTCGAGCTCGTCGGCTGGCAAACGTGCTGTTAGGTCCACGTGCTTGCGTAGAACGCGTAGGGTGCTCGGTTAGGATTGTTGCACCGCCGTTCACCGACGGCGAGGCAAAGCCGTGCCGCCGCCGTGAAGTCCCGCTGTCCGCCGCCGCTGACCATCCTCCGGCCATCGCCAGCGACCGCGTAGGCCTCAAATGGATCTGCGCGCTCGTGCTGGTGCCGCAGCTGTCCCTCCCGGCCGCCTGACCTGCGCCGCTCTTCGCCGGCGGGCACGAACCGAGCCCCGGCCGGCCGCGCTGCGCAGTGTCCTGGGCGCGAGTCGATTTTTACTCAGGTCAAAATACGCCGGCCCCACTGTCAGTCGCAGCGGCTGTCCGAACCCGAGTGGAAAAAGGTTTAGGGTATTTAAGTATTAAAAAAAAATCGAAAATTGCGAAATGAATATTTATTTAGTTGATAAATCGGCTAAAAACTTGAAAAGTGCAGAGGAAATTGTGTAGAGCTCCAAATTTCCTAAAACCAATTTTGTTGGTTTTGTTGTATCATGATCTGTTCATTAAAAATACCAGTGGCCATGAAATGTGTGCTGTGAATTATTGAATTAATAAAATATGTCTAAGCTTTGATAATTTATAATTAAAGTTTGGTATTTCCAAAATTGATGAATCTAATTTTGTTGGCCTTGTATCATCATACTCTGCACATGAAAAAATACTAGGTGTTGTGAAATGTATAATTAAATTTGTTCAATTAATGAAATGTGTTTAATCTTCAATAATTCATAAACAATTTTTGATGAGTCCAAAATTTGTAAGTCCAGCTTTGTTAATCTTGTTAAATTATGCCATGTTCAGTAAAAGTGCTAGGGTTTATGAAATGCTTACTGAGGATTGGTGAGTTGTCAAAATGGTTTCAATCTTTCAACATTTCATGTTTTGTTGGTCTATAAATAGAGTTGTGTAAATTATATTAGTGGGTTCCCTATTTCCTTAAAAGGGTCACCCTCATGTTAAGTATAGTTAGTTTTCTTTTTAGATTTAAACTGAGAGTTAAGTTTAATCAATTTAGGAAGTTGTTAAATGCTGAATAATAATTCAGATTAGGAAATCCTTAAGGCTTTTAACTCATGGCATAAGTGCATTGCATCTCCACTGTTGTCTTATAGTGAAGCATCTTTCGTTGCATGTCATTCATATTCATTACATTGCATGCGTGATTCTTTTAGGGAACTTCGACCCGGCGAGCGAGGCGAACGAGGCTGTCCCCGGAGGTTCCCGCAGTGGTGATCGTGCCTCGGGTAGCTGTGAGCAGCAGCTAGGGCAGCAAGGCAAGCATCTATCATATTGCACCGTGTCTACTTGAAAATCTAATATGTTATCTACGCTTATGTATACATTGCATGTGTCGGGTTCCGAGTTGGGTAGAACCTATGCCTATGCATTCTTCCATTTCGGTCACGTGTCATGTGTTATTCCATTGGAGCCTAGTGGTGTCGTCGCGGTCTAATTTTAGTTCGCTATGCTTAGTGGTACTTAGGCTTTCCGGTAGAAGTCGATGACGGCATCCACCGTTGTCGCGAGCCTAGGGCTTTTTACCTGTTCACATTTGTGGTTATGTTGATGATGTGTCGGTTGTTGAGTGGTGAGTTGAGACGAGGTGTGGGCGGTGTTAGGGGTGTCATCTGCTCACGAGGAGTCCTCAGGCAGTTCGGGGAGGGAACCCGGACACCGTAGACCGCTTGTACCGGTTAAGCACCGATCATCGGTGTAGTCGGCTTTAGCACTTATCTTACTCACCACATGCTGATATAATGGTAGGCGAGCCGATTACCTTCGCAGACGTGGTCATATGGGCCTCGTCATAGACGGTGTGAGTCCGGTTTGAGTCCGGGCTTTTAGCGGTATTAGTTTGCTCGAGGAGTAGTTCTAATACCGCCTCGCCGAGCTATGGTTGATCCACATGGTTGGGCCTGGTTGGGAAAGGTTGTCACGGGTACCCCCTTGTGTGCATCTTAGCGGGTGGCACAAGCCGTATGGTCCCTGTGTCGTGTGGGTCCAGGAGTATCCCCCTGCAGGGTGTATAATCAGTTCGAACTGCCGCGCTCTCGGTCATGAGCATCGCTATCGCTTATCTCCACCGAGCGACCATATTTTGGTCGTAGAGTTTCGATATGGGTTGTGGCATGGTTGGATTGGGGTGGTTTGGTGGGTATGTGGTCGGTGGTTTGGTGGTAATGGTTTACTTTTATACACTTGTTGTTTACATATCTGTTGTGGTCAGTTGGTTGGCAGAGTTTGAGTCGGTGGTTGGTTAAGTCAGTTGCTTACACCTAGAGTCTAGGTTGCTTACCGCTTAATGAACTTAAACATGTCTTAATCCTTGCTACAGCTTTAAATGCATGATCCTTGGAGTCGAGAATATATATACTCATACTGTGTAAGACTTGCTAGTACCTTCGTACTAAGGGGTGCTGCCCTTAAGTTGTTTTCAGGTTCACAGGTCGGCGAGGAAGAGGCAGTTTTCAGCTACTTTTTGCCTGCCGATCCGGGTGGCGGGCAGGAGTAGCACATTCTACTCCGAACTCCGACGCTTTTGGTATGGAGCCTAAGGGCATACGGCTCCATACTCTTTTGTTGTATAGGTTTTTCTTCCGCTGCTTAGTTGTTGCTGTTCTTCTTTTGTTGTAAATTGTGGAAGCAGTTGCATGTTTAATAATTGTAATCCAGTTTAATTACTTGCTCTCTATTAAACTGTGTTGTGATATTTGAGTTGGAAGGCATGTGTTCCGATCCTGGGCACAAAACACGTGCCGGGACTACCGGAATGGTATTCTGGTCAATCGTCGAGGTTGTGATTATGAATAATGATCCTCCTGATGATTAATTAGAATACTATTTGGACGGTTCCTCACAGCTTGGTATCAGAGCTTGGTTTAATTTAGTAGCCTAAACATAATTAGTGCGTTGTTTAGTAAGTCGACAACTCCACCTAAACAACCCACAATTTATGTTTACGCCTCTTCATGTTTAATATGTATTAAACTGCTATCGTTTATGCCCCTAAGTTAAAATGCGTATTATGAGTGGCGTTTATATGTCTTATACCACGTTGTTTTGCTTTTGACCCTGCATTGATTCATGTTGAGCATTGCATCTTCGGCTTTGCATCGTCGGCAAGTAAGGTACGACGCTCGGTGGCGGTTAATCACCGAGGGCTCAGTCGGATGCGAGGCAGGGGCCCAGCGTGTCCCGTACGGCGATCCGTACGGGAAGTGAATACGCTAGCAATAGCGTATGAACATCCACCATGCGATGGGAGACATGGTCGTCTACTCGTGTGGCGATTACACGAGATGTCCCGTAGGGTCTACGGGAAGTGAATATGTCGTTGTCGACGTATGGATTGTCGCTTGTACGGCATGAGGTACAAGGGCCGTTCGCGCTCTTACCCTTTCTAGCGCGAAGGGTACGTTCTGGATGTTATATACTGCCTGTGGTTTGATGCTTGCAGGTGCAGTTCTTATTTTGAGAAAGAAGCGGTAGTTAGGTTCGAGCATGCATCATTTCATGGCATTCATGCATGCATTCATGTTATACATGTGTTAAGGGATTCTAACGATGTATCCGGCGAATGCATGGTGCTAAGTCGGAGTTTGATGTTTACCCTTTTGTTTTACAGTTCAGAATGGTGGTGGTCCAACTACTTGGCCTTGCACCCCGCCAATCATCGGGTGTCTTGGGCGGAGTTCCGCCAGGCATTCCAGGATTTCCATATTCCTAAGGGTCTTATGGACAAAAGAAGGGAATTCATGGACCTCATGCAAGGACGTAAATTGGTGATGGAGTACGTGCAGGTGTTCAACCACCTTACACAGTATGCTCAGGATGAGATCAACACCGACGAGAGGAAACAATACTGCTTTGTCAATGGCCTCAATTCGAAGATGCAAGACCGGCTGTCCGCACATGAGTTTACTGACTTCATCAAATTGGTGAGCACATCCCTCACAGTGGAGTTCAAGCTCAAGAACCATCAAGAGAAGAAGAAGCACAAGAGGGGTCTGTCACCTTCCATGGGTAGGAGCTCCCAATGCGCCCGCACTGAGAGTCAGCCTCCACCATCTCACATGTTGGTACCGACTGCTCCACGGCCGATGTGGCTAGTGCAGCGTCCGTCTTTCTGCGCTCCACAAGGGTAGTCTGCAAGACCCGTTGGCTCTCAAGTGAGCATGACAGGTGGCCCTGGTGGCCCGTGCTACCACTGTGGTCGTGTTGGCCACTATGCTCAGGATTACCCATATCCGAAGCCGGGCGTCGTGGTGACTGCTCCAAGGCCACCACTTGCTCAGTCTGCACCACAATCTTCTCTGGCCACCCACGTCCCCAAGAGTGGCCGAGCATACCACACCACCGCTGATGAAGTTCACGAGGGTGACAATGTACTGATGGGTACATTGAATATGAGTTTTAATTCTGTCATCATTCCTGCAGTTGTTTTTTTTATTCTGGTGCTTCCCACTATTTCATAGCGACAAGTTATACACGGCGACGGGCTGGATGTTAGTGCCACGCTGTCGGTGTATCAGGAACCGGGGGTCCCTGAGTCCCGAGGCCAGGCCAGCCATCCGCCACGTGTCACCGCCCCGCGAGGTCCCTCCTGCTAGGTGAGGAAAATCTAAGTTCTGGGAGAAGGTGCTCGGGGCCACAGTCTCTGGTCCCCGAGCGCCCTAGTTCCCCGATGACCCGTAGAGTCCAAGTACCGGGAAGAAAGTGCTCGGGGAGGTGCCCGGTCATCCTCGAGCATCCTAGTTCCCCGACGATCAGAAGAGCTAAGTTCCGGGAGAGAGTGCTCGGGGACCGCGCGCAGCAGTCCCCGAGCGCACAGTTCCCCGAGGGCTAGCGTGAGAATGCTCGGGAGAGAGTGCTCGGGGCTGCGCGTGGCAGCCCCCGGGCTCTCGGTTCCCCGAAGGATCTGGGCAAAAGTGCTCGGGAGAGAGTGCTCGGGGTTGCTCGTGGCGGCCCCCGAGCACTCGGTTCCCCGAAGGATCGTGCGCGAGTGCTCGGGAGAGAGTCCTCGGGGAGGTAACCAGTACCCCCGAGCACACGGTACCCTGAAGACAAAGATAGGCATTCCCGGGAGAGAGTGCTCGGGGAGGTGAACGGTACCCCCGAGCACTCGGTTCCCCGACGACCCAGAGAGGCCCCCAAGGGGCCCACCGATGAGGTGTCCGCCCGTCAGAGGTCCAAGGCCACATTAAATGAGCGCGCGTGGCCTGACATATCCAACTGCTCCCGCCGCAGCGTCAGTTCCTGCCATGCTTTGGCAGAGGGGCGTGGGGCTATTAATTGCACGGGTCCCTTCCCGTATCATCCGGTGTATCTCGGGATAACGTTGCCAGGATTAGGGCGTTCCGCCTGCCGCCCTGCCGTGGCAGAGAAACAAGACAGGGCGGGCACGCCGGGTGGCTCTGTGGCTGCCCGGTGGGCCCTCTCAACGGCGCCCGTTGCCAGGGCGTCCACAGTGACAAGTGACCGGACGCGCGCCGCGTTTTTCCACCGCCCCAGTCACTTCACCCAGAGGAAATGATGACGCCTTTTCTCAGCCGTGGCGTCTTGGAACTTGTGCCCCCTCCTTCCCGTTCGAAGCATGTCGCCGCCGGCGAGTGCATAAAAGGGTCGGCACACAAGGAGAAATGGAGGGAGGGACAAGCCCAAGCAGTCAACCGTGCCGCAACCAACAAAGAAGAGACCGTAAGCATCGAGCACAGAAGCACCGAGAACAAAAAACCATAGTCCCTGCCCAAGAGCAAGGGGCTTCAAGCTCTTAGTTAGACATAATATTCCTGTAACCAGCTACCTCCTGGAGGGATCTCCCTCAGAATTGTTATTGCATCCATACAGGAGTAGGGTATTGCGCCCCCGTGCGGCCCGAACCTGTCTAAACTCCGGTGCATTTACTTTCCTTTGCACTAGGTCGATCATCCCCCACCACCGGCCGTTGCATTTACTTCCACTTCCATTTATTTCTCCGACGAACTTATTCAGGATCATCCCCCCAGCCGAATCTCTAAAAAGGGGTCTCTCGGGATCCCTGCGATAGGAGTTAATCCTCCGACACACGCCTACGCCTTATCTCATAGATGCACCTAGGGCTGAGATTCTTATTAATCAGTGTGTTCTCAGAGCATTGTTGGTTATCAATGAGATACCCTTCGGTGCAAATCTTTTGGTAATGAAATCCAAAGGGATAGACGTCATCCTAGGGATGAATTGGCTTACCCAGGATGGGGCTATCATAGATTGTGCTCGACGATCGTCACTCTTAATGGCCTATCCAACACTTGAGTTCATTTGAAGCTCAAGGGTGTCAACCCTTGTCTTTATGCCCTGAAGGCTGTCCCCACCATGGATCTATTAAGCATTCCTGTGGCATGTGAATTCCTGGATGTCTTTCTAGATGAGTTGCCAGGGATGCCACCCGATTGCTCCGTGGAGTTCTCTATTGATCTTGTGCCTGGAACGACCCCAGTATCACAAAGGTCTTATAGGATGTCGCCAAATGAATTGGTGTAACTGAAGAAGCTGTTGAAGGAGTTGCTAGAGAAGGGGTTCATTTGTCCGAGCTCCTCACCTCTGGGATGCTCGACACTCTTTGTGAAGAAGAAAGATGGATCTCTTCGGATGTGTGTTGATTACCGTCCTCTGAATGAGGTCACTGTCAAGAACAAGTATCCGCTCCCGAGGATCGACATTCTGTTTGATCAGTTGACCGGTGCCCGGGTTTTCTTGAAGATCGACTTGAGACTGGACTATCATCAAATCAAGGTCCGACCGGAGGATATTCCAAAGACAGCTTTCTCAACTCGTTATGGTCTTTATGAGTTTACTGTCATGTCCTTTGGCTTGATGAATGCCACGATATTCTTCATGTACTTGATGAACATGATATTCATGGAGGAACTGGATAAGTTTGTCATGATTTTCATTGATGACATTCTTATATACTCTAAGATTGAAGAACAACATTCTGAACACCTCCGTGTTGTTCTTGGCTGACTCCAAGATCACCAACTCTATGCTAAGTTCAGCAAATGCTAGTTTTGGCTCAAGGAGGTTGCTTTCCTAGGTCATGTCTTGTTAGAGAACGGTGTTGCAGTTGACCCGAGCAAGGTGCAAGATGTGCTCAACTAGGTTCAACCCAAAAATGTCACCGACATCTGGGGTTTTCTCAGACTTGCAGGTTATTATCGCCGGTTCATTAAGAATTTCTCCAGAATTGCCAAGCCAATGACCAAGCTGTTGAAGCAAGGCAACGTGTTTGAGTGGTCAAGTGAATGTGAGTCAGATTTCCAGACCTTGAAGAAGCTGCTCACGACTGCTCCCGTTGTTGCTTAGCCTGATGTAGGCAAGAGCTTCGATGTCTATTTGCGATGCTTCTCACTTGGGCCTCGGATGTGTCCTTATGCAAGAGGGCAAAGTTGTTGCTTATGCCTCCCACCAGTTGAAGCATCACGAGGAGAACTACCCAACACACAACTTAGAGCTTGCCGCAGTGGTGCACGCTCTGAAGATCTGGCGTCATTACCTAATGGGCAACTTGTGCCGTATCTACACGGATCACAAAAGTCTCAAATATATTCACTCAGGCGGATTCGAATATGAGGCAACAAAGGTGGCTCGAGTTGATCAAAGACTATGAGCTGGAAGTTCATTATCACCCTGGTAAGGCGAATGTGGTCGCCGATGCTTTGAGCCGAAGGACTCATTGTCATTGTCTTAGAATCGAGCCCGGGAATGCCACACTTTGTGATGATTTCCGTCGGCTTGGACTTGAAATAGTTTCAGATGGTTTTCTCGCCAATCTAGAGATCAAATCCACTCTCCTGGATGATATCAAGGCAGCTCAGAAGGGTGATAAGGGCATGGCCCGAATCCAGGAGAAAATGTAGATCGGCAAGGTCGTATGCTTTTCTGAAGATGACCGAGGTATTATGTGGTTCGGGAACCGTTTAGTGGTTCCAAAGGTTGAGGCAGTAAGGAAGAAGATACTGGATGAGGCTCATGACTCGTTGCTATCCATTCATCTAGGGAGCACAAAAATGTATCAATACCTCAAGCCACAGTTTTGGTGGACTCGCATGAAGCGAGAAATTGCTCGATATGTCGCTGAGTGTGATGTTTGCCAAAGAGTGAAGGCCGAGCATCTCAAGCCAGCTGGTACACTTCAACCTTTACCTATTCCCTCCTAGAAGTGGGAGGAGATCGGCATGGATTTCATTACTGGATTGCCGAAGACCTCGCATGGCCATGACTTGATTTGGGTCATTGTGGATCGGTTGATGAAGTCCGCTCACTTCTTGCCCGTCAAGACCACATTTTCGGCCAAGCAATATACAAATCTATACCTCACCCAGATTGTTTGCCTCCATGGGATTCCGAAGAAGATCATTTCTGATTGAGGCACTCAGTTCACTTCTCATTTCTGGAGGAGCCTTCATGAAGCTATGGAGACCGAGCTCTTCCATAGTACCGCGTATCATCCTCAAACCGACAGTCAAACTGAGAGGGTGAATCAAATTTTGGAGGATATGCTCTGGGCTTGTGTTCTCACTTATGGGAAGAGGTGGGACATTTACTTGCCATTTGCCAAGTTCGCATATAACAATAGCTTCCAAATGAGCATTGGCATGTCGCCATTTGAAGCTCTATATGGCTGATGATGCCGAATGTTGTTGAATTGGTCTGAATCCGGCGAAAGGGCTTTTTTGGGCCTGGATTTGGTCAAAGAGGCCGAAGAGCATGTTCTAGCTATTCGAAGGTGTCTTCTCATGGTACAATCATGGCAGAAGAGCTATGCAGAGCTCCACCGCCGAGACCTCGAGGTCGCAATTGGAGATTATGTGTATTTCAAGGTTTCGCCTCTTAAAGGCGTCTGACGTTTCCAAGTTCGAGGCAAGCTAGCGCCTCGCTATGTGGGACCTTTTCAAATCGTTGGCTAGCTTGGAGAGGTCTCCTATCAATTGGACTTGCCACCATCTCTCTCCGTTGTGCATGATGTGTTCCACATGTCGTAGTTGAAGAAGTGCCTCCAAGTTCCAACCGAGGTCATTGATGTTGCACCTCAAGAGTTGCAGCTAGATCTTACATATAGTGAGTGACCGATCCAGATATTGGATGTAGCGGAACGCAAAAATCGGCGTCATTCCATAAAATTCATCAAAGTCCAATGGAGCAACCACACAAAAGATGAGGTGACTTGGGAGCGTGAGGATAAAATCCGCTCCGAGTATCCCGAGCTTTTTGAGAGCTTATAAGCATTGTGTAAATTTTGCACAATTGGGACCTCTTGCATGTCTATGGTCATCACTATGTTGAATAAAAGTAATGCATTAGGTTCCGTACTTCACCGCGTGATGTCTGTCACAGCGTGGTTCCTAGACTCATCGTCCTCTCCCCGTCTCGTACCGAATCTCGGGATGAGATTCTTCTTATAGGGGGGGGGGGGAAGGTTTGCCACGTCCCAAATTCCATAATCACGTGATTAAGCTTAATCATGTGTTATTAGCGTCATAATTAAATTTGAGAGGAATTATTTTGGCACATTAGAGAAATTCGTTTAAAATTATTTAGATAAGAGAAAGAAAATTGGGAGAGAAAAGAATAGAAATTGCATTGGAAATACCCCTTTTCTCTAACATGTGGGCCCCACAAGTGGCCCACCATCCCAACCACCAAATGGGGCAGCCCTAACTGCTCCCTCTCTCGCCTCCCTCACTCCCCATGCCCTCACTTGAGCAGCAGATCTCTTGCAGCTCACTCAGCTCCCCCTCTCACTCTCCCACTCAAGCTCTCTCTCCCTTTCTCCCAAAATCCGAGCTCAAGTGGAGGATTCAAGGTATGCATGTGGTACCATTGCATTCTCTAGCTTATGAGCTACTCATCTATCCAATTCATTTTCGTTTTCGTGGAGGAATCAAGTAGTTCTTGAAGTTCTTGAGTGTTTTAGAGCAAGAATGGAGTTTTGGTCGAAAACGGGTTCTAGAGTTGTGTTGCTAGTTGATTAACGAGTTCCAGTACCCTTGGACTACCCCTAACATGTTCCCTTTAGGCTTGGAAAAGATCGCAACTCGAATCGACTAAAAATCCACTCGAGAACAGCTTTTCTGGGCTGACCCGGATATTCTGGCCTCACCTGGATACTGTGAGTTCAACAGAAATTGTCTGTTGAATTGTGTTCAAAATTGGGTAGGGTTTAGGGTTTAGGGTGTGAGATTGGTTTAGAATCCTTTGGATGGGGCATATGCACGTTTGTGTAGCACAGATTTGTAAAGTGAGTCGAATCACCCGAGGGAAAAGTTGTGAAGAACCCAAGTCTGTATGACCCGGATAATCCGGTTAAGCCTGGAGATTCCGGGTAGTTGCATTATCGAGTGACCAAGAGCTTCGTTCGGAGCCTCACTCGGAGTGTCTAGCACATCCCGGATAGTCCGGACCAACCCGGAGGTTCCGGGTTAAGTTAGAGTAGTGGTTCGGATACTCAGGCTAACCGAGAGCCTTCATTGGAGGATGGCCCGGATACTCTGGAACCCGGATATTTTGGATTTACCTGGATACTCCAGGCCAGTCAAATAAAAAGGCAGTAACCGAGCGCCTCTTTCGGAGGTTCACCCGGAGGGTCCAAACCTGGATACTCCGAACGAATCCAGATACTCCGGATGGCTGTTATTTTTTAGATTTCGTTTAGATCGTTTAGAGTTGCATTGATTCGTATGTCTTGTACTTCCAGCATGTTTTTGAGTATTGTGGCATACCTTGATGCATTTATTCATGCTCATCATTGCACGCGTTCTTGTTTAGTGAACAAGGAGCCGGAGCGTGCCGTGGTTGTAGTTGAAGACGACTCCAATTAGAATATTATTTGGACGGTTCCCCACAGCCCTGGACAAAGCACTGCTCCATTTAACAGAACGTCTAGAAAATTGCTCCAACTCAAAAAGTGGACATCAGATAGTCCAACGACTGAGCATACTAAGCACCGAACCATTTTTGACTTTAATATCCGTTATACACATTGGATGGTCCGGTGAGGGAAAATGTGAACCCGCTAGACTATTTTAGACCAACTGAATTTCTCTGCCACTGATACAATTATCGGAAGGTCCGGTGAGGCAATCAAGGAAGCACCAGATGAATTTTCAGATACCTTAGCAATGCCGACAACCGGAGCGCCGGATGGTCCGTTGAGAGGAAGCTAAAGATCACTAGACCATCCGGTGACAAGGAAAGAATTCAGCTGAACTAAAATCTCGTGCTGAGTCTAATCTTCAAATAACCACTCAACAAAAGCATATGTTTGGACATTTTTGAGTGAAATCGCACCCTCTTAAACACTCATTTTCAAATATTTACCAAACAACTATCATATAATAATTTTGAAATAGGCAATAAAAAAATTTCAAGGAAATATTTGAGCCACATTTACTATGAATTCAAAGATTAATGCGTTAAATTTGCTAGGACATAACTCAATAGACATTAGGCACATATATTTGTCTAATCACACTGATAGAGGTGTATGTTCACATGGAAAGTGAACAATAATCTTAAAGAGTGATATTCTCCTTTGTGATCTCTACCGCCAATACACATGCAATGCATAACAAGTGCATGAATTTAAATATGAGTGTAAATTATATGGCATGTGAATACATAGAAATAAAATAAACTACTTGTTATATTACTTCCCTTCTCAAGATTCTTCATGGTGAAACCAACTACATGTCTTGAGCAAAACAAAGTGTCCACAAACTCAAGCAAGACCCATGTTCACCACTATCTTGAGAAGGTTAGACAAGCGCTTATCATGATGTGCATTTATAGACAAGGGCATCACGTGATGTTAGAAGTATCTACAATATTTAGCTCACTTCGCAACCTACTAAATGTGACTTCATCTAGAGGTTTAGTGAAGATATCTGTCAATTGATTTTCCGACCTTACACCACTAGTAGATATATTATTTTTAGCCACATGATCTCTAAGAAAGTAATGACGGATATCTATGTGCTTTGTGCAAGAGTGTTGAACCAAATTATTAGCAAGTTTTACGGCACTCTCGTTGTCACAAAGGAGTGAAATCTTCTCTAGATTTACACTAAAGTCTTACAAAGTTTGCTTAAGATAAAGGATTTGAGCATAACATGCTCCGACGGCTATGTATTCGGCTTCCGCGGTTGACAAGGCTACATAATTTTGCTTCTTAGAAAACCAAGAAACAAGGAACCGCTCTAGCAAGTGGCACCCACCCGATGTACTCTTGCGATCCACACGATATCTGGCAAATTCTGAATCCGAGTAACCCAAGAATAGGAAACTAGCACTTTAGGATACTACAAGCCTATACTAGGTGTATGCTTAAGGTATCTTAAGATTCTTTTTACTGCGCTAATATGAGATTCTTTAGGATTAGCTTGAAAGCGAGCACACATGCATAAACTAAACATTATATTGGGCCTATATGCGTAAGGTAAAGGGGAGACCCAATAATAGAACGATAAAGTTTTTGGTCAATTGATTTACCCGATTCGTCCATGTCGAGATGTCCATTGGTGTAGGTATTGGAGTCTAGATTAGCTTGCAATTATCCATCTTCAATTTCTTGAGAATATAATTCATGTACTTCTCTTGATGGATGAAAGTCGCTTCCGTCAATTGCTTGATTTGAAATCTAAGAAAGTAGTTGAGCTTGCCAATCATCGACATCTCGAACTCTCTTGATATCAAGTCCCCGAATTTCTTGCAAAATTTCTTGTTAGTTGAACCAAAGATTATACCATTAACATAAATTTGACAAAAGAAAAACTCATTGTCGATGATCTTTGTGAATAATGTGGTATTCACAATCCCGATCTTGAATCCTTGATTGACGAGGAAGTCGTGTAGGCGCTCGTACCAAGCTCTTGGGGCTTGCTTGAGTCCGTAGAGTGCCTTGTGCAACCTATAGATATAGTTAGGATATCTATGGTCTTTAAAACCAGGTGATTATTCAACATATACAATTTCATTTATAAAATCATTTAAAAATACACTCTTCACATCCATTTTATAAAGCTTTATATTATGATGCGAAGCGAATGCAAGAAGGATATGTATGACTTCAATCCTTGCCACGAGAATGATCATTTCGCCGAAATCCAAGCCTTCCACTTGCGCGAAACCTTGAGTGACTAATCTTGCCTTGCTGTGAACAACCACACAGTTTTTGTTTTGTTTGTTGCAGAAGACCCACTTGGTTCTAATGACTTTCTTGTCTTGAGGCCTCTGTTAAAGAATCTAAACTTCATTGTAGGTGAAGTTATTGAGTTCTTCTTGCATTACCATCACCCAATCCGGATTGAGGGCTTCATCTACATGAGTGGGTTCCACACAAGAAACAAATGAGTAATGTTTACAAAATGAAGCGTATTGACGGGAACAAGTTTTTACTCCCCTCGATGGACTCCCAATGATCAAATCAATTGGGTGATCATTTGAGATATGCATTTGCTTAACTTCCGATTCTTATTGTGTGTCTTGCAGTGGTCCAACATCTTGAGCTTGAACTTAAATATTCTCTTGAGAGATGTGTACATCATGTGATGGAAGAGGTTGTTCATCCTTTGCTTCATATTGACCCACTTGGGGCGCCAAGGAGGTGTGTGGAGTGAAAGTAGAAGGTATGTCTTCGTCATCCTCCTTATACTTGATATCCCCAATAGCCATCTTCTTCATCAATTCTCTCAATGGTTCATCATCTACATCATCACAAGTAATACCTTCTCCTTGTGAGCCATTAGATTTATCAAACTCCACATCACATGTTTCTTAAACAAAACCGGTGGCATTGTTGAATACTCTATATGCTTTAGAATTAGATGCATAACCAACAAGAAATCCAGTATCACAATGACGTTCAAACTTTTCTAGACATTCTCTCTTTCTGAAGATAAAGCACTTATAACCAAACACCTGAAAGTAGGAGATATTGGATTTCCTCCTAATGAGAAGCTCGTATGGTGTCTTCTTCAATAGTCGGTGGGGGTACTATTTGAAGCATGTCAAGCCATATTGGTTGCTTCCGCCCAAAACTTCTCCGATGTACCATACTTATCCAACATAGCTCTTACAAGTGCGATCAATGTCTTGTTCTTCTTTTGTACCATGCTATTTTATTAAGGAGTGTAGGTTGATGAAAACTTATACTTGATGCATCTTTCTTCATAATATTCTTCAACTTGAGTATTTTTGAACTCTGTCCCGTTGTCGCTTCGAATCTTCACCAATGTGGTTTCAAACTCATTTTGAGCACTCTTTGCAAATTTTTGAAGATCCCAATGGTCTTGCTCTTGTCATTTAGAAAGAAAGTTCAAGTGTATCTTGTATAATAATTAACAATAACAAAGCAATAGATATTACCATTAAGACTTTTGTAGGTGGTTGTTGAGGTACATGTGTAATAGCTCCAAGGGTCTTGATGTAGACATAATCGTCTTGTAAGTATGTGAGCTTGCAACTTACTTTCCCATTTGACATGCGTTACATAACTTGTCCTTCTCGAAGATCACGTCCTTCAAACCAACCGTCATTCCATTCTTGAATGCCTTCTTGAGTTGGCTGATTCCAATATGTGTAAGTCGACATGCCAAAGCTAATCCAAAGATGTCTTGGTGAAGAGGCATGTTATCAAGCTAACTTCATGTCACACCCTGATTTTCAGATTTCTCAAATTTCTAAATTTTTCAAGATTAGAATATAGGTTGAATAATTAGAATAGGAAAAACCTATTTTCTACATTCAAATTCAAATTTGAATTAGGATATTATTTGTTTCAATGCATTCATACTAGAAATAAGCATGTAAGGTTTATTTGGTATTTTTGTTTGGAGTTTATTTGTCTTGGTTTGTTTTGATTTGTTTTAGAATAGAAATAGATTAGAAAAAGAAATGAAAAAGGAAAAAAAAGCCTAAATCTACCTAGCCCAACCCTCTCTCCCTCACCGGCCTGCCCGGCCCGTTATTTCTCTCCCTCCCGGCCTGTCCTGCCAACCTAGCCGACCTGCTCCCCTTCTCCCCGCCTCAGTCCAAGTTGGCTCGCCCCGAGTAGCCCTACGCGCCGTACTGCCAGCCCAAGCCAGCCCGCCTCTGCCTCCCTCCATCAAAAACACCCAGGAGGTTTCCGCCTTCCCGCCGAGCCACTACCACACAGGCCCCACCTGTCAGGACCATCTTCCACTTTGGGTTGGAGTACGACTCTAACACGAGTCGCGCCAGCCATCGAATCCCGCCAAATCCGCGCCTAAATCGGAGGAAAAATCATATAGAAGCTTATCCCCAACAAATCGGCTTTTAAATGAAGAATTTGAGTTCGATTTTGTGACTATTATCGCCCTAAACCCTAATCGAGCTCTCTCGGTCTCTTAGAGCCTTCACACCTATATATGCAGCCATATGCCCTCCCAGAAACTGCCGATTCTTTTCCCCAACTCACTGAGTAGTTTTCGACGCCAAAGAGCTTCGCGTCGTAGCTCCGAGCATCGCCATGGTTGGAGCTCGCCTCCAGGTCGTCCCGATGGTCCATCGGCCCTACTGACACTATCGTCGAGTCGCCCGAGCCGCCGCGTCCTTGTTCCGCCACTCGCCGGAGCTCCACGCTCGTCGGAGCCTGATTCCGGCGAAAGACGGGTCATCCGTTGCCGCTTCCAAAGTGTTCCATCGCCTCTGGTCCACAATATGCCCTATGTGCCGAGTCCATAGTCCGGTCTACTATAAGTGTGAACCTGATCCATGATCCCGAGCCATTCAATTCAAATCCGATGGTCTAGATCCAATCCACCTGCCACATCAACCTTTGCCACGTTGACATCCACATCACTGGCCATGTCACCCAATCTAGCCTACGTGTAGCCCATGTGTCAGCCAAGTCAGCAACCATGCAGTAAAGAAGGTTTTTCAATACAAAAATATTTCCAAATAATCCTGATAATTGGCAACTTTGCAAATAGGTCCATGAACTTCTCTGTTTTTACAAAAGAAGCATATACTTTTACACTTTAGCCCTATACTTTTATATAATTTCAAATAGGTCCCTCTATTTTTACAAAATCATCCCTAAACTTTCTATTTATTTCAGATTTAGTCCTTTTCTTTTTCAAATTAAACCCTAATCCTGTTTTTAGCGTATCTTTTTTGTCATATGTCCTTTTTCAGCGATTCTTACGTCGTTAGATTCGTTTTCCCGAGCTCTATCTTTCTAGATAGGTTTTGTCTTATTGTTCTTCTGTTCTGTGCTCTGTTCTTATTGTGTTTGTTTATATGCTTTGCTGGTTATTGTGCGATTAGTCGACAACGCCTCGAATAAATTTGAGAAACATCAAGACCAAGAGCTAGAGTATACTGAGCAGTAGTAAGGAGAAGGTAAGTGTCCTTGATCATCTTGAATCTATGTTTTTAAATGTTTTGTTTTACAAATTGCATGCAGTGTTTATTAATCTGACGAGTAGTCACTTACGTTAGGGTTTACCCTAGTTTTTCCCTTATCATTCCTTGGAACCTAGGTGGTTTATGGTTAGGTGTCTTTGGTGGGTAGAAGTGCTTAGCCATGCTTTGAGGATATTGGGAAGTGTCTTGTACTTGACTAATGAACTTATGCAACAACGAAAGTTAATTTTCTAATGGTATAGAAACATGGAACCTTATGCCTTTAGCAAATAGGTGGTTGTGATGGTGATCATAGATATGTTGTTGATTTAGTGTTTGCCTAAGTGATGTAAATAAGGATTGGTTCGTGGAGCGACAATCCAAGAAGATCCGTACAAACACGAGATCGATATGGGTAGGCTTAGCCGATTAATTAGAGTACTCCCAATGTTATGTGGGCTAGATTGGAGACGTGGATGAGGGAAGTTAATTCTCAGAATCCACACAGCACAAGAGGGGGCTTCTGGGTCGGAGTTAGACTCGCGTAAATCCTAACGGTGAAACATAGAGTGATGGTGACACATACTGGGAGTATTCTTTGTAAACGCTTTGTAGTGATCTCCTAGCAACAAACATCGGAAGTGCGTATAGTGCTTGGCCGGTACTGTAACATGGAGACTTTAGTCACCTGCTTGCAGGTTATGAAATCACGACTCGTGAAAAAGTTGTACACCTCTGCAGATTGTAAAATATGATATATTAGCTGTGCTCACGGTCATGAGAGACTTGGATCCTCACATGATTAGTTGGTGGTGGAATATTTTTTGTTATGGTATTGGTGATACTAGATGGTTATGGCTCGCAAGGTAGTTAACCTAGTTATTGGGCTATATGTGTTACATTCACTGAATAATTGCTGAATGCTTTTGAGTCTAAATATCTTTTCTTTACTCATATTTATGCAAATATACCATGTGTTAACCTATTCTTGTTGAAAGCATATATATCATTATTTTCCTATACTTGCTGAGTACTGCATGTACTCACCATTGCTATCTCCCATAATACATATGATGCTCAATGGAGGACTTTGAAGATTTTCAAGATGACGACCTGATGATCTAGGAGTGTGTCTTCCGGTCGGTGCATGTGGAGTGCTTGGTCGCCGATGCTTTCGTACTGTTGCTATCGTTTAGTTACTGTCGTTTAGCTAATAGAGTTGTTTAGGTGAAGTATTTGTATAAAAGTTAAACGATTATAAGTTAAAGTATTGATTTTATTACTTCACCTGTGATGTCCTTATATGTGTTAAACTTTCTAGTCACACATAAGCCGTATTTGGTTTTATCCGTTAAAATCGGGTGTGACACTTCATTAGACGAAAAATTTATAAGATATATATGTCAATGTCTAATGCCTTTAAAGGTTAGATCATTATGCTTCTTGATAGTAATGACAACATCAATATCACTAAAAAGACATATGGAGGCCACATAGTTGAGCTACGGAAAGTAAATTGAAACTAAGAGACTCAACAAATAATACATTGGAGATTGCCACCTTACCCAAACCTACCATATTTGCGTCTGAATTATCACAAAAGATGACCTTGTTATGTCTGCCTACTTCATCTTCTAGTGAGGTGAATATATTTACATTGCTGGTCATATATTGTGTACATCCACTATCAAGCACTTAATGCTTGCTACTGGCTTTATAGGTCAGTTACACACATGATATCAAGCCTTTTTTAGGTACCCAAACTAGTTTGGTACTTTTAACGTGAGTCACAAGAGCTTTTGACACCCATAGTTTCCTAGAAAGCCTTCTCTTAGCTTGAATTCCAATGAATTTTACCATTGCTTTTCTACTTTTAAGTTTATGTAATAAGAAATGGCTATTATTTAGGGATGTCAATGGGGCCCCGATCCCCGTTCCCCGACGGGGAATTCCCCTATTAGGGGACGGGGATGGGACCAATTTTCCCCCCACGAGGGGTTTAATGGGAGAAAAATTTCCCCCGTCGGGTATGGCGGGGACGGGGACGGATCCCCATCCTCCATCCCCGTTTCCCCACAGGGCCGTGGCCCAATTGCAGCCGAGGTTGCCGGCCCAGGCACGGGAGCAGAGCAGGCCGGGTGGCCTGGTGGGTGTTCGGCTGGCGGCCGAGTAGCTGGTTTTGGCGCGAGGCCCATACGGGAGTGGAAGCAGGCTGAGACTGGTGGTGCGGTCCAACACGGGAGTTGGCCCAGACGCATGGGCTGCGGGGCAAAGGCGGCCCAGAGCATGGCCTGCTACTACATGAGAGCTGTAGCAGGGATGTGGACCCCGTCGGGTCCCCATTCCCCGCGTGGGGACGGGGATGGGGAGAAAATATTCCCCGCGAGCGGGTGCGGGGACGGGGACGGGGAATTTTCTTTCATTCAGGGACGGGGATGGGGAACCATTCCCCGGCGGGGAATTCTCCGTTGACATCCCTACTATTATTGAAGGTGGATTTATATTTAGAAGGCAAAGTAGGGGGAGGTTTGGAAGAAATTGGACACTCCTTTGTGTGGTGACCAGTGACTTCATAATATTGATAATAGGAGCCAACTTCCTTGATTAAGCAGTTGTTGATCTCTGGTGACTTGATGATGTTTTACACCTGGCCTCTCTTATTGTAGTACATAGCATTATTGATGAAAATTTCCTTATACTTACACTCCCTATTAGTCAACCAGGCCACAAATGAGTTGGGACTTGCAATCTCATCCCTAAATTATTTCTCCCTTGCATGGCTAGTCTTAAGAGATGATAGATTGTCATATGAAGACAAACATGATATTTCAAGGAGATCATCATAAAAAGTAGATGCATTGACCTTACTACTTTAATAGTAGGCAATTCATTTAAGCTAGGGCTAATAGCATCATAAGCAAGTTCAAGTTCTTGATATTTACATTTTAAGTCCATATGCTAAAGTTTTAGCTTCTTGTTACTAGCATCAAGTGATTTGTTAGAAGTAACTATTTCATCATGTTTCTTATGAAAATCATTGTACTTAGTAAGCAATTCATCATGATTAGAGCAAAGCTTGGCATTGACATTCTCAGGAGACTTAATCTTAGCCTTTTGCTTTTTGATGATAGTAGCATAGTCATTATTAGTTTAGATAGATCATTAGGAGATAGACCATCATCATCACTACTATTATCATCATCACTACTCACCTTGTTACCTTTTGCCATAAGGCACATAGGTGGTGATGGAAGTGGTGGTTCTTCATTGATGATGGCAAGGCCCGCAAAATCATTGTCTTCATTATCACTTGAATCATTACTTGAGCTTTCACCGAAAACCCATTCACCTACAATATATGCCTTGCGGTCTCCACCCTTCTTGTTGAAAAATTTATTCTTTAAGTGCTTGTCTTAGATCTTCTTCTTGTGCTTGTCCTCATCCTCACTTACTTTAATCTTCTTGCCCTTATTCTTGCTCTTCTTGTTAGGATGAGGGCAATCATATGACATGTGGTCAAGTTCATCACAATTGTAGCACATCTTTTTCTCTCTACTACCGAACTTATCAAATTTCTTTGGAAGAAATTTGTTCTTCTTTAGATCATAATTGTAGCCCTTCTTGTTGAACTTGGAGATTATCCTTGTAGTTCTTCTCATGAGAAGAGCAAGCTTGGTGTCAGAGTCGGAGTCGTCATCTTCATCACTTTCACTTGATGATGGGAGCTTGACCTTCTTCTTCCTGTCACTTTTTGCCTTGAGAGCAAGGTTTTTCTTGGTAGAGGATTCTTCTTCATCACCAAATAAGAATATCTCATGAGCTTTTATCTTTCCAACGGTATCAGTAACATTCATATTTTTGATATCCTGCTTTTAAAGAAGAGATATGACAATATTAAATTATGGCTTAGGTAGCACCATCAATATCCTGTGAATAATGTTTCCTTGAGACAATTGAGTTAGATCAAGAGAATTGATTTTTTCCACAAGCATATTCATGCGAGAGTATATGTCATTGTATAGCTCATTAGGAAACATCTTGAATTAATTGAGAGTGTTCATTAGCACATGATATCTCACCACCCCAATTTTCTTACACCCTTCATGAATTTCACAAAGTCCGGTCCAAATATTAGGAGCTAATTTCCTACTTCTCACTCTCAAAAAGACCTTTTCACTAATTCCCTCAAATATGACATTTCTAGCTTTAGCATTTCACCTAACTTGTTACTCAAAAAATGGTTGATCAAACCCAATGGAGGTTGCAAGACAAACTTTAGGGAAATCATCTGAAGATAACTCGCCATACGAACTTTCCAATAAGCAAAGTTCTTTCCCTCTAATTTTAGCATGCTATCGCCATTCTCCGAGGCTATTGCTCTAGGATTTTAAGCCTATCAAGAGCACAAGACTCTGATACCAATTGAAAAGATCTAATAACCCTAGAGGGGGTGAGTAGGGCTCTAATCAAATCTTAAAACAACTATCAATTTCTAGAACAAGGAGCAGTCTTAGCCTAGAAGAAGGAAATACAACTACTCAAGCAAGTAAGCTAGAACATAGAGAACAAACATGCAAGCATATAACTTAAGAGTAAATTACGGAATTGAAACTTGCATTAAAGTAGATGCTAAAAGTAAATTACAGAATAAAAAGAGAGTAGGGAAAGAGCACAAGGATTTTTTCTCGATACATAAAAGAGTTGACACTCTTCCCTAATCCTCATTGGAGCATCACATAAGGATATAGGTCCACTTGAGTCACCAAGACTCAAGTGCTCACTAGTGATTGCCACTTCTCTATCTCTGTATTGGCGGGTATCAAATCAAGTACAAGCTCTTCCCGGAGCTCCCACAAGAACTCCAAGAGATCACCGAGAACAACTCCAATCACCACGACCGGCTAGGTGTTGCCAACCACCAAGAGTAACAAGCTAACTGGTTCACTTGATCCCTATCAAGTCTAAACAATAGCTAGATGCACACTCGCTACTCTTGAAGCACTAATGAGGTCATTAACCTTCAATTAGGGACTTAGAAATCAACTCAAGTGCTCTCCCTTGCTTCTTGATGACACACACAGTGTATGAACTCCTCTAAGCTGTAAGAGAGATGAAAGAAACCGAGTGAGGGGTACATATAGGCTAGAGGTCCAAATCTAGCTATTGCCCAACCACCCACAATTTCTGTGAACACCAAATGGTATGATACACACACCATTGCACACACCAGACAATCCGGTGAGTAACCTTTTCCAAAAGCTAACCTGGCAGCTGTCAGTTGCCGTTGTCTGAAAAGATTCGTAGTTCTTCATACCACATCACCGGACAATCCGGTGAGTTCATTTCCCATGTACCAAGACACCAAGTCTGAAAATGCTCTAGTGTGTTACACATCTCAACAGCGGACCATCTGGTGCCTTGAATTCCAATTTGTCCGAAAATTCTAACTTTCTGTTAAATGCTCCGGTGGTCATCTTCTGTGAACACCAGACAATCCGGTGTACTTAACTTCAATTTTCCTCAAAAAAATCCCTTATGTTAAATATTCCAGTGCACATATTTACCATCACCAAACTATCCAATGAGGTCATTGAGCTTTTTCTCAGAACAGAAATAAGGTCCACTGAGTACAAGACCTGAGCACCAGACAATCTGATGAGAACAAAAACTCTGAGGATCTTCCAATTCAATCAACTTTGAGCACTAACTTCTTGACTTCTCATCCATGTGCTTCTTTGAGATACCTAGTGCTAGATTTCCACAAGTGTGTATCCAACAAAGTCTAGACTTAACTAGGGTAAGCTACAACACTTAGTCTACCTTTATAGTATGGTCAAAAGACTAGAAAGGAACCTATATCTACTCTAAGTGCCATTCATCACCTTGTGACACTTAGAACTAGAATATCCTTAATTTTGACGCAAATGTACTTTGATCGTCTAATAGAAACTCAAGAGGGATCAATAAAACTCATACAATCACTGTGAACTAAGTTTTTGATTCCCTTCAAAAATATGCGTTAGTCACAATGATACGGTTGTCATTAATCACTGAAACACTTACCAATTACCTAAGGATCTAGATGCTATAACTGTCATTTGTTCTAGCTGTCTTCTTGTTATGCACATAACATTTATTATAAAAGCTACAATAGGCATATAATGAATATGTCAAATCGGCACATGAACACATATCATTCTCATCATTCTCTCTCTTGAAGAAAGGTCGCCCTCAACTTTTGTAAGGTTGTAATAGAGTTTAGTATGCTTTAACTAGGAAATGTACACTTTACTCCTCCGAACTATGCAATAGTCCGGATAACCCCCTAAACTTTCAAACCATCCATTTTACTCTCCTAAAGTTTCAATATTGGATCACTTAACCCCCTAAGATGGTTCCAACAGCAGTTTTAGTGATGTGGAACCGGTTTTTGATGACATGGACTTCTCCACAATGGTTTTCGATGATGTAGACTTCTCCAATTATTGGTTATGGACTTCAAAACTCATTGAAACTAGCAACTATACACTCCACAGTCGTTTGACTTAGTAGACATGAATGATTTGTGTAGCTGCTAGCTGCGTCTAGTTTCAAAGTCCATAACCACAAATTGAAGAAGTCCATGTCATCGAAAACTGCTTCCACATCACTAAAACCGCTATTGGAACCAGCTCAGGGGGTTAAATGATATGGTACCAAAACTTCAGGGGAGTAAAATGGATAATTTGAAAGTTCATGAGCTTATTCGGACCACTGACATAGTTCGAGAGTGTCGGGGAATGATCCCTGACAATGAATCCAGGGTATAGTTGATCTACGTTTCTTTTGGATGTATATTGAACTGGACCCAAGAATACAACGATTTATTTAGGTTCAAGCCTCCCATGAGATAATAGCCCTACATCATGTGTATTGTCTTATGGGTTGGGTGTACTTGTTACAAGCAAGGTCTTTACCCCTTTATATAACAGGGAAAAGATGTTCATAGAAACGGAACGTGCCAAAACAGGTGACAGACCTATGCCTGATGAAGCCTAGCTATTCCTAGCTCATTATAATGGTAGGTACGCACACCACCCTGCTCTGGTCATCCTACATGCCTTGTATCATCATTGAACGCCATCACGCTCACTCATTAGACCATTCTGCAATATTAAATGCTACGGAACGGGTCACTACAACACCATACCGCCCCATAACCATGCCTTGTCAAAAGCGAGCACCTGATGAAGGAAAATACTCGAGTGAACAACATTAAATGAGATTTGACTGGCTAGGTGAGTACCCGCTCTATGACCAGCAAGGGTTGGTCGCATGATTTTGCTTTGCGATAAAAATGTTTTCTGTTAATTCATCAAATAGGTTTCCTTTAATAAAATAAATGCTTTAATTATGAAAATAATTTAGAAAATATGGAATAAATGTTTTAATGATAAATTGTTTTCCTTCATGTTTTTAATTCTAGAAAATCGATAATTAATTATGAAAAAGGTTTTTCTTTAGTAAAATAAATATGTACAATTTGTTTTAGAGTTTTTTAATTCAAAAAATACTTTTTAATTCCTAAAAATTGCTAAAAAATCCTAAAAAATACCATGAACCTCGAGAAAATCCCAAGAAAATTCCTATGCCCTCTTTCACCCTTCCAAGGCCATATCTCCATCATTACAACTCCGGTCTAATTGTTTCCTTCGGCAATAATTCACCAAAAAATATAGAAATAATAAATCAAGTTGTTTGATGTGTTTTTAGCTCTTGTCTTGGTTCTTGGTGTTTAATACCTTGTTTGTTTTGCGATTAGATGCCGACGTCCAGGTGAAGGATTTTGCAGGTTTCTAGGACTAGGAGTTTGAGGATCCCACTGAGCAATAGGGTAAAGGCAAGTTGTCCTTGATGCATTTTGATCCAATGTTTCTAAATGTTTTCGTTTACAAAGTTGCATGCTTGTAGTTGTCGGTGGGAAATCCAAGATGTGATATACCTTAGTATTCTCATACCTATCTTGTCACCTCAGTTTTGATGGGATCAAAGGTAGTATTGCTTAGCTATGCTTGGAGAAAACAATGATTTTGATAATGTTTTTATGCAACATGAGATAAAATTGTGGTAATATTTTTAGATACATGGTCTAAGAAATTGAGAAAGAGGTTGGGTTGGGTTGGCTGCCAGGGGCAGGTGGATGGTGGTTTTGCTCAATCCAATTAAGGATCATTTCATGGTGCGATTAGACTGAGCTTTACAATACAACTACAAGCCTAGTATGGGATGGGCCTGTCCAATTAATTAGTTTTTTCCCAGCATAGTGTAGATCAGGTGGTGGAACTGGGAATGGATGAGATTTTCTTGAAACCGTAAGACGCATGTAACATCCCAAATTTTGGCCAAATTGAATTTTAAAATTTATTCAAACAAAGTCTTTCAAATCAATTCAAAACCATCTCAAATCTTTTTTCCCAAAAATCCCAAAATCTCAAACCCTTTCCCTTCCCTTGGGCCCAACCTTCTTTTCCCATCCATCCAGCCCGGACGCTTCCCTCCCTCCCTGGGCCGCCCTCACTCCCCCTCCTTCTCCGGCCCACCTTCCCTCTCCCTTCTTCCTTTCCCCGCGCAGCGCCAGCCCGGCCCGCGCCCCCCTTTTCCTTCCTCACGTCGACCGCGCCCCCGCAGTATGTGTGTGCAAAGAGCGCGCACAGCCGCGTACGCGCGTGATCCCCCTCTGCCTCCACGGTGCGCACGCCCTCCCGCCGTGCTGTCCCTCTTCTCCCCCTGCCCTAGCTTGTCACTCCCACTGTACCATTAACGACCATGCCCAGGAAAGCCGGTCGCCGGACACCTCCAACCTCTCCGTGTCATCCGCTCGCCCCCTGGCCCCCATTCTCCCCGCCAACACACCCGCGCACGCGCATACGGGGTTGCCAGAGCTGAGTCACTTGGCTACAACTGCAATTACGCCACTTGTACCAAGCGCGGCGAGCCGTCCTCGCTATCGTCCTCTCATCGGCGAGCTCCCGCCCCTTCCCCTCCTATAAATAGCCTTGCCCGAGATCTGCCCCGCTTCACCGCGCCCACCCAAGCTCCTTGAGGCAAGCTCCACTCTCTCTCTCCCATCCTCTCCAACTCTCACTACTCTCTCTCTCACCACTGAGATTACCTCCCCGGTGATCTCCTCGGTCGAGCTACCAAACACTGCCATTGTTGACTGCCCAGAACCGCACCGAGCACCTCTACCCCTTCCCTCACTCCTGTCTCCCTCCCATGCCCTCACCGAGCTCCACGCCAAGCTCACCGAGCCGCCGTTACAGCCGCAAGTTGGCGGCCGTCTCCATTGCCTCCCCAACCCAAACTCCACCAAAAACTGAATCCCCCCCCCCTCTCTCTCTCTCAGTGTGCTCACCGTCGCCAGAGACGGCCGAAAAGGCCGTTCCGGCCATCCTCCGGTGACCCCGCCACCATGGTCTGACGAACAGAGCGGTGGTGCCACCCAACGCTCGCTCGGCTGGGCGCCGAATCCCCCTCGAGCCGCTTGGACCGCCCTAGTCAGATGGTCTGCAAGGCCGTACCAGCTCAGCCTAATCCACCAGCCCACAAAGCTAGCCCACCGACCAAATACCGAAGCCCATTAAACAAGTGATGCACAGTACCGTTTCCTATTTTTCTGAAAAATCAGATTACAGGGAATATTCCAGGAATATTCCTTTCTTTTTATTTTCTTGATTTAAATTCCCAGCAAACTTTCAAAGCCCATAACTCCTCCGTTTTAACTCCGATTTCGACGATTCTCCCACCAAAATTCATCTAAATTCAAGATCAATCTATTCATACCGTTTTCATATTTATTTAAAATTTATTTATATTTTTATTTGTGTTTTAATTGTGTGTTGCCTTGATTATGTGTCGCGACTAGACGTCGGAGAGTTTGTTGAGCAGGAGGAGGAGGTGCCAGGAACCCAGGAGTTCCAGTAGGACCCCCTCGAGGACATCAACGAAGGCAAGTCTCAATCCATTTCCCTTTGACCATATTGAATCCAGTTTTATCAACACAACCCGTAGTAGCCGTTTTACTCCGATATAATGCATGCAGTGTTACTAGTTGGCATATTTTAAACTGTTGATCTAGTTATAACCTAATGTAGCTTAGCCAGCCATTTGTGTTTATCCTGTGTGCTTAATCTTGGTAAACCTAGGATCTCGCCATAGCTAATTTACTTATGCCTAGGCGATTACCTTGTACTAATATGCTTAGGAATGATAATCTTACTGTTACTTAATGCTTAATCATATCTAGCTTTTCAAAGGTGTAAAACTAGGTGTTGGTATTGTGTGGATTATGGTCGGGTAAAACCTTATTGGATGATAATGTTAATTTCTGAGATGGGGTTAGAGCTGGGCAAAATTAGGGTTCCTTCGGGAATGCCTAGGGAGTAGAAGCGCTATCCATGAGACAAACTTCGGGGGGAGTGCTGCCTGGGTGGCAGGCTCCATGTAAAGATGTTTGCCTTGGCTCGTTTAAGGACCGAGTTGATGTGACATCCTAGCTAGTCTATACAGTACAACTACTCGACCCTATATGGGTAGGGCTTAGTCTAAATCCCCCCAGCTAGTCTACTATCGTCCGGAGGTAGGTGTGCAGTGGGGAACCATGGAGCAGGTGCAGGCGGTGCAGGCTTGGCGACCCGGTTGGAGGCCCAGATAAAGGTCATGAACCCCTGATTAGCTCCCGTAGGTGGTTAGTGTGATGATGCTATGGTGGGTAATGACTTTATTGAGTCGCGCTTCCAAGACAGTGGAATGTTGTTGAACTCAGCTTGTGGGTAAAGTGTACAACTCTGTAGAGGTAAAACTATTCGAATAAGCATGTCCATGGTCATGGACAAACTACGGTTCGATCGCAGCAACTAGCATGGGTTGCGTATGTTCTCTTTGTGAGTGAGTGGACAAGGTGTGCTCTGTTTTGGAATATAGGTCCGGCTGTGTGCCATGGGTTGCCGTGGATGGGGTGTCCAGCAACAATAAAACTTGGACAACCCCTTTTTATTATTGATGTCATTTTCATAAATCGCTTTATATAAAATGAACCATGCATGTGTAAAACTTAGCTTTCTGCAAAATTCAACCTTACAGCTTATCCTTGTCATCTATTAATGCACGTATTCGTACCCCTGCCGTAGGGCAAGGGTTGAGACTTGTTGAGTACTCTTATAGTCACCCTTGCTTGTACTTTCAGAGGATGACCCATACTTCACCAAGGCAGACGGTGAGGCAGACGAGTAGGCTTGATCGTGTTCGCACCCGAGTTGCCTGTGGAGTGGCGTATTCTCCATGCTGTCTCTGTTGTGTACTCTGTTGTTGTGGACCCTTGTAATAATGCACTTGGGCTTAGTGCTGTATGCTTTATTAGGCTGGTGGATTATACTCACCACCCCTCGAGCTGTATGGCATTAGTAATACCTATTGTAAGACTTTTATTTACCAGTGACTGATCCATGGACTGGTATAATAATGGTTTTAAGCACCGAGGATAACTCGGGACACTTCAACGTAAGAGGGGGCTTCGTTGTTGAGGATATTTGTGTCATGTGACAGTGAAACCTTAGTGGGAATACACTTGTTGGAAGAAACTTTGTAAATGTCTTGCAGTGATAATCTTAGCCGCACACCACAGAAGTGTGTAAGTGTCTATCTAACACGGGCATAACATATAATCACATATTGTGGGTAAAATGTACAACGTTTGCAAGGTGTAAAACTGATATATTAGTTATGCTTACAGTCATGAGCGGTAAGGAATGCGACACATAATTAGAATATTTTGGAAATGTTTGGAAAACTTTGGGTTGGTGGTTCATTCATGGTTATTGGAACCATGTTTGAGGTGTTCAAATTCGGTTGATGTCAAGAATGTTAATTCTTCAAGTTATTTACTTTCAGCATTTACTTCTGCTTTTATAATTTTTTTACTAAATTATGACTCTATGCAAATAATCCCCTGTAAGTTTTATTATTGCAATTGCCCTTATTTCATTACTTTACCACAACTTGCGGAGTACGAGACGTACTCACACTTGCTATAACCATAATGCTCAATCAGGGAATATTCTGAGGACTACTTAGAGGATGACGTGTTTTGAGGTGGTGTTCTCCGTCGACTGCATGAGAGAATGGAGAATAAAGACTCTACGCTAGCTGTGATGGTTTTATTTGCTTCTTTTCGACCCTCGAAGGTTCCTTTGTAATCGTGGATAATAACATTAAATTGTGATATTGTGCTTTAATTATTATCTATGAAGTCGACCTATATTGAGATTGATTTCTGACTCAATATATGGTGTGGGTATCGGTCTATTCTTAGACTGATCTCGACATTGTGTGATGTGTGAGAGGAGAGGGACAAGAGAGAACTGCCAACTTGGGCTGGGGCATGATGGGCAGAGGGGTATATAAATGGTAGAGGCGGGTAAATATGATGAAACTTTTGTGGGGTTCTCATATCTCGACACCGTAGAATCTAGAGAAGCTCCTTACCACTAGATTTTGGATTGTGGGATTTTGTAGTATAATATGGATTGTAGATTGTGAGAATCAGTTTTCAGATTACGCCTGTTTGTTTCTGCTTTTACTTTTGGGATTAGAATCCATAATCAGAATAAAAAATAAACATGATTTAACTTAGTACTACTGATCTAGCCAGAAAATTGGGCCCAAAACCAGCGGGGCCATGTGCCGTCACCCACTCTGAACATGCTAATCGACGGGCTTGAGTATGAGTATAGGCTAGGGTGACAAAATTAGATTTTTAATATAACTAAGAGCATGTTTGTTAGAGTTTCAGATTTGGAGCCGAAGACATGGGTATGCCATGGATGTTTAGGTCACATATTTTATTTTCATTTTAAAAGACATTTTATTTTATTTTATTTGAACATACAAATTCTGGATATGAGGCGGAGTGTGAATTAGAGGAGTGTGAATTGGAGTCCTACCAAACAGGGCTCAACTTCGCCTCGTATCCTTTTTCCTCTTCTTCTGAGTATTGAATTTGTATCCGTAAGTAAACTACTATCTAAACATTTGCATCTGAAATCCAAGAGCCTAGATTATCCCTCACTCCTACCTCTCTCCAAAAACCTAACCATCTCTACGCTTTGCAAGATTTAAATAATCTTAGATCTAGCAAAACTTGTATATGAGTTGCCTGTAATGGTGCATTCACACGGTCCTCTTCTATCTTTCTATTTTAAAAACGAAAAACTATGGTAAGTAGCCAGACTAGTCCAAAAGATTAAAGTTACATCGCCTTTCATAAATCATTTTGTGTATGGCGGTGTGACTGCATTTTGTTGTCCGGACAGAAAGATGAGGGGGAGTTCCACGACAAGAAAAATAGAAACATGGTAGCCTAGCCAGTACCAGGCTTGCCTTCGTTTGCCACGAATGTGATTTGGACCTACTAAAGCTTCCTTTGCCTCAGAAACCTGCGACATTGAACACACCACTTAAACAAAGATCAATGATCTAAACAAGCAATTTATAAGTTTCACACATCCGCCTTACGAAGTTGTTATATATTGAGTGCAATTTACTCATTTATCTCTCCTAACTTTGGATAGCCGTTAGACGGCTACTGAGCCTAACATTGTCGGTGTATTAGGAACCAGGGTCCCTAAATCCCGAGGCCAGGCCAGCTATCCGCCACATGGCACCACCCCACGAGGTCTCTCCTATAGGATGAGAAAAGCTCAAGTCCCGGGAGAAGGTGCTCGGGGCCACAGTCAGTGATCCCCGAGCACCCCAGTTCCCCGATGATCCACGGAATCCGAGTACCGGAAAGAAAGTGCTCGGGGAGGTGCCCGGTCATCCCCGAGCACCCTAGTCCCCCGACGATCAGAAGAGCTAAGTTCCGGGAGAGAGTGTTCGGGGCTGCGTGCGGCATCTCCCGAGCGCTCGGTTCCCCGAAGATCCGTACAAGAGTGCTCGGGAGAGAGTGCTCGGGGCTGCACGTGGCAGCCCTCGAGCACTCGGTTCCCCGAGGGTTCGTGCAAGAGTGCTCGGGGATGTGAACAGTACCCCCGAGCACTCGGTACCCCGACAACCCAGAAAGGCCCCCGAGAGGCCTGCCGATGAGGTGTCAACCAGCCAGAGGTCCGAGGCCGCATTTAATGAGCGTGCATGGCCTGACACCTCCAACTGCTCCCGCCGCGCTCAGCGTCAGTTCCTGCCATGTTTTGGCAGAGAGGCGTGGGGTCATTAATTGCACAGGTCACGTCTCGTGCCATCCGGCTTGTCTCGGGATAACGTCGTGAGGATCAAGGCGTTCCGTCTGCCGCACTGCTGTGGCAGGGGAACAAGACAGGGCAAGCACAACGGGTTGCTCTGCGGCTGCCCGGTGGGCCCTCTCCACGGCGCCCATTGCCAGGGCATTTATGGTGACGGGCAACTGGGCGTGCGACGCATTTTCCACCACCGGACACTTCACCCAGAAGAAATGATGACGCCCTTTCCATTTATGGCGTCTCGGAACCCGAGCCCCCTCCTTTCCGTTCGAGGCATGTCATGGCCGGCGAGTACTTAAAATAGCCGGCAACACAGAAGAGAGAAGATGATCGAGCCATCCTGAAGGATAATGAACCAACAAGAAACAGACCAACCACAGCGAGGAGCCATCCTGAAAAACAAGACGAACAAGACCAAGAAAGAGAGACACTGTGAGCAAGGTTGAACACAGTTCCAGTCGAAGAACAAGGAGCCTCAAGCTCTTAGTTAGGCCATCATCCTTGTAACCTGCAACATCCTTGAGGGACTTCCTCAGGACAGTTATAGCATCCATACAGGAGTAGGGTATTACTCCCCCGTGCGGCCCGAACCTGTCTAAATTTCGGTGCATTTACTTCTTCTTGCACTAGGTCGACACCCCCACCACCGGCCGTTGCATTCATTCCCATTTATTTCCCCGACGAACTTATTCAGGATCATCCCCCCGGCCGAATCTCTAAAAAGGGGTCTCTCGGGATCCCTGCGACAGGAGTTAATCCTCCGACAGCTGGCGCGCCAGGTAGGGGGGAAGCATCCCTGAATCTATTTGTTTGTTTTCTTCCACAGAAAAAATGGCCGGTGGTCACCGCCTCCAGCGTTCCGGCTCCAGTTCCAGCGGGGAAATGCAGCCCCTCGCGTAGGAGGCCCCAGCCGCTGCTGCGTCCCAGCAGCAGCCGCGATCTGCACGTGCGGCATTCCCCTCCCAAGGGGACCAAGGCGCTGGTGCACCATCCGACCCCCAGCAGGTGGTCGAGACTCCAGCCGCCAGATCTGCATCTGGATAGCGCCGGGCGCCCCTTCGGCGCAGGCTCGCCTTCGGCGAGGCTAGCCCCAAGAGCGCGCTGCTTGCGGCGTATGCTCTCCTCAGGCATCCGCCTGTCCAGGCGACGGCGGAAACCCCGGAAGGCCGCTGACTCCAAGAAGTCGCTGCCCTGGTCGGCACAGCCCGCCGCCAGGTGTTGGCCGAGAGTTCTCGCGCCACCACCCAGCGTGGCGCCGCCCGAACCGGCCCATCAACGGGTAACGTTCGCACTGGCCGGGGGGCCTCCAGAGGGAGCGCCACCCCCCTGGCCGCGTCCGGAGCCCAGGACCTTCGCTTACGTCTCAACGAGCGGAGGGGCCTTGAAGATGCGCGTGTCACTCTCGAGCGCCAGCGGGAGACCCGGCAGGAGGCCGAGGCTGAGGACCAGGCTTCCTCTTTGCCGGCCCACGATCGCCAGGATTCCCCGGTTCGCCGGCGTTCGCCGCCAAGGAATGCCACCCGCGCCACAGGGTACGGCACCGGCTGCCGTGCCTTCACTAGTGAGCTCCGCCGGGTCAAATGGCCCTCCAAGTTCCGCCCTGAGCTGCCGGAGAAGTACGACGGGTCCATCGACCCTGTTGAGTTCCTCCAGATATACACTACGGCCGTCCAGGCGGCCGGTGGCAGTGAAAAGGTGATGGCAAATTATTTCCATGTTGCCTTGAGGGGCTCTGACCGTTCTTGGCTCATGAACTTACCCCCAGGATCTATTAGCTCCTGGGATGACCTTTGCCACCAGTTCGTGGCTAATAATCAGGGCACATTCACGCGCCCCGGCTTGGAGTGCGAGCTCCATGCCGTCAAGCAGCAAGAGGGGGAGACGCTACGGCGCTTCATTCAGCGTTTCAGCCAGGTCCACAACACTATCCCACGGATAGCCCCCCACGATGTAATCGTTGCCTTCCGGCACGGCGTCCGCGATGAGCGGATGCTTGAGAAGCTAGGTATGCATGAAATCGAAACCACTGTGGAACTCTTCGCGCTGGCCGACAAGTGCGCCAAGGCGGCGGAGGCGCGGGCTTGGCATGCTCTGCGCCCCGAGTGCCCCGCCGCAGACCAACCAAGTTCTTCTCGCTCTGACAGGCGGGAAAAGAAAAAGAGAAGAAGGCGCGAGGCTGCTCCTGTCGAACCGGCCCAGGGCCTCACCCCTAGGCCGGCCCAAGAGCCCGATCACCGACAAGAACGCCGAGCTGCTGCTGACAGACGGCCTACGCCCGCGAGAGCCCCGGCCAGGGCCCCTCCTAGGGCTCCGGCTCCCGCAAGGGCTCCGGTCCCCGCCCGGGCTCTCGCTCCAGCAAGGACCCCCGCTCCTGCGGGGCCCGAGCCAGGCAAATGGTGCCCAATCCACCAGACCAGATGGCACGATCTTACAGAGTGTCATACGGTCAAAGGCCTTGTCGAGCAGCGCCAGAGGGAGCGCGACGAGTCTCACGGGGGAGGCGACGCCGAGGCCACCCCCGGCAACGCAGAGCTCGGCTTTCAGGAGCCCAAGCATACCGTCGCCTTCATCGACGGAGGCGCCTATACGCCTTCCTCGCGGCGTGGCATCAAGACCATGCGTCGCGAGGTGTGTTCGGCAACCCCGAGCGAAGAGGCCACAAGGACCCTGAGATGGTCGGACGCTCCGATCACGTTCAGTATGGCCGATCATGAAAGTGCATCTAGCCCCTATGTGTGGTTTTGGTAATTAATGACAATACATATGGACTAACAATGTTGTTGAGATTGTTAGTAGGTTGTTCAATAGGTGATGCATGGAGAAGAGACATGCATGAACTCTAGGTGAATGGGAAGATTGAAAATATGCATATAGATAAATGAGCTCTTGGTGATGCTCATAAAAAGAAGAAGAAGCTTGAGTGATGACAATGCCTATGGACTAACAATCATATTGAGAATTGCTATTAGGTTATTCCATAGGATATGCATAAATGATGAAGCATGGATTCTTTGAGAAATGCCATGAGTTCAAAGAATTGCATCAAAAGTAAATGAGCTTTTAGTGATGCTCATGAGAAGAAGAATAAGCTCAATAAGATTAGCAACAAGCTTGAATGCTAAGTTACTTGTGGAGATCAAGTAACTAAAGGTATGACTTGTCAATAGAGTTTTATGGACTAACCCGTGTGCTATGTGTTTAAGAATGAGTGGGGTTAGGTTCTATATGAAGATTGACAATATGCATGAAGGCTAATAAGTTACTTGTGGAGATCAAGTAACTTAAGGTATAAATATTGTCATTTAGGTTTTATGGACTAACCCATGTACTTTGTGCTTGAGAGTGAGTTGGGGTTAGGATCCATAAAAAGGCATAAGTTGAATTGAAATCATATATGCCAAGAGTGAAGAACAAGAGTGGACTCCATATATGAAAAAGTGAATTCATTGAAGATGTCGAATACAAAGTGGTTTTCTATGGCAAGACGGTGAAGGGCAAGCAAGACTCGGCTGCGATGGACCATCCGTGGTGAAGGGCAAGCAAATGGCTTGGCGCCGAAGGACCAAGGCGGTGGTGAAGAGCGAGTGAAGGCTTTGCGCCGATGGACCGTGCGAGGCTATGGGAAGCTATGGATGATTCACATCAATCATATGAAGAATCAAGAAGAGATGGAGTGAAGAATATATGGAAGTTGGCAACCCTCAAGGTTTGAAAGAAAAAGAAGCGGTACTTGAAAGTTTTCAAATGCTCAAAGTGGTTCAAACGAGTTTTATCTTTGAATTTGAGTATAGGTATGCCGCACTATTGAGAGGGATGCAACGTGAGCTAATTGTCACGTCTCAGTGCTCAAGAGTTCCCAACCAAACCCAAAGTGAGAGTTTGTTGTTAAGAGTCCGGAGCGGAAAGTGCGGAAGTGTCCAAAATGGGTTTTGGAGTGTTCCTAATTTGATCCTATGTGTTTTAGGTCATGAATTCAGTTGGGATGTGTAGCCCTCTGAATAAGCTTTCCATAGAGTCCAAAATCGTCGAAATCGGACTCCGGAATCAAAAGTTATCGCCGTTTTTCGGAGGTCAGCTGTGCTGTACTCGGAGACTCCGGTGAAGACCGGATTCTCCGGTACCTGGAGTGGCCGGAGACTCCGGTGTAGGCCGGATTTTCCGGTAAGTTCCAGAAAAGAGCCCAACGGCTAGTTTTTTGAAGTGGGCTATTTATACCCCACTCACCCCATCCTTTGGGGCTGCTGAAAGGGCACGAAAGAAACACTTTTTAGAGCCAAAAGAACTCCATCCCACTCCATTCTAGTGTGTGATTTGAGAAGAAAAGTGAGTTGGGTTGAGAGATTGGAAGATTGAGTGCAAGTGAGCTAAAATCCAATCTTGAGCACTTGAGTTCTTGACAAGAAGTTCTCGAAGCGTTTGTTACTCTTGGAGGTGAAGCCTCCTAGCCGGCTAGGTGTCGCCGGTGAGCTCCCGTGCTTGTGGTGAGCCGCGGGAAAGTTTGTGAAGGGCTCGATTTCGCCTCCGCAAGGGAAGAAATCAAGAGTGGATCGAGGAAAGCGGTTGAAAGAGACCCGGCTCGTTGGAGCTTCCTCAACGGAGACGTAGGATTCACGGTGGTGAATCTGAACTTCGGGAAACAAATCTTGTGTCTCCTCTCTTGTTTCTTTACTTTTGAGTTCTTGTTCAAATCTTTGTGCATATTGCTCGATCTACTTGTTTGTGTGTATTTGAGTGTAGGTTCTTCGTGGATCTACTTGGAATCATCTCCGGGAACACACGACATCACTTGGTTTGAGCTAAAACTCTCTACACATCCATTTCATTCAGTTTCGGGCTCTGTTCTGTACAGAACCCGGAGAATCCGGCCTTTACCGGAGTTTCCGGACCTGTACACACCGGAGTATCCGGACTACACCGGAGTCTCCGGTGAACAGTAATTTCAGGTATATGAACAGTATTTTCAGCCTTTTTCAATTTAAGTTTTATTGCATATCTCTTGCTAGAATTGAGTAATTTTTGTCACCTTAGGATTGTAATTTCCACACTTATTTAGGGTGATTGTGCACTAGTTGAGCCTAGCATATTTAGATTTTTCTCTTGTGAAAAACTCGTTAGTTTATATTCCGCTGCAAGTTTAGACCAACGGTAGAAAGGGTTGAATTTTTGTAAAAACGCCTATTCACCCCCCCTCTAGGCGACATCATTGTCCTTTCAATTGGTATCAGAGCCAAGTCTCTCTTTTTGGGCTTTACCGCCTAGAGAGTAAAGATGTCGACTAGTGGATTAGTGCACGTAGAGCCACTCCTTTTAGATGGTTCTAATTATTTTGATTGGAGTACTCGCATGCTTAATATTTTTAGGGCCATGGGTCCTCAAATAAAGCGTGTTGTAGATGTGAGCATTTCTCCTCCTAATGATAAACTCATATCACCCGAAGAGGAAGAGAAATGCATATATCTTAATGCTCAAGCTACTAATGCCTTATTTGATGATTTGAGCATAGATGTTATTGAATCGATCTTGCCGCTTGAGGACGCTCATCTCATTTGGACTACTCTTAAAGAAAGATATGACAAGCCCAAATGTGATGAAGAAGAACTTCTTCCAAAGACGTCATTTGTGGAATGCTCTACTTCATCATCACACCATGAAGAGCACCAAATGATTTTCTCTTTTGTCCAAGAGGATGTCACTCCGTCATCCACTTCATCAATATTTAATAATGAGCAAGGTAATGAAATGGTGAGTGTGATAAGTGAGTGCCCAATCTCTCATTTGGACTTTAACAACACTTGCAATGAAATTTTCATATCTAGTAATGTTGTTAAACCTTGTATATCATCTATTGCTAAAATTCCTATTTATCATGATGATATAATTCTTGGTCCTCATAGCGATGCATCTATTTCCACTAGTACTTGTGAGATTAACTTTTTGAAGGAAATAGAAGTCTATGAGAGACAAAGCCTAGGTGGAGAAGCATCCACCTCTTCAAGATGCTCATCCCTTTACACCGATTCTCCATTATGCCTTATGGCAAAAGGTAAAAAGAGAGCGGTAAGTAAGGTTAATAATGCTAATGCTAGTTCTAGTGCTAGTGATAGTGATGAGCTTGGATTTGATCTTTTGAGCAAAAAGAATATGCCTAGAATGATCAAGCTCTTGCGTATAATAGAAGGCCATGAGGAAAGCCTCGAGAGGCAAGAGGAATTCCTCATTGAGAAAATAGAAGAGCTTAAGACCTTAAATGTGAAATATGAAAAACTTCAAGAATCCTATAGTTCTTTATCTAATCTTTATGGGGATCTTAAATTTAAGCATATTTCTTTGATTGATAAATTAGATGCTATGCCTCTAGTGGATTTAAAAAAATCATGTCCTAATTGCAATATTTTATCTAAGGACAAATCCACTATTTCTCCTATTGATAGTGCTTGTGCTACTAACTCTAATTCTTATGTAGCATCTTTGGAGAAAGAAAATATTGAGCTAAAGGCTCAAGTTGAAAAGCTTACTAGCAAGCATGTGGCTTTGCAAGAAAGTTATGATGAGCTTGTGTGCTCTCATAAAAATCTTGTGGACTCACACGCCATGCTAGAAATAGCTCATGAGGTAATTATCACAACGGTAAAATCCTATAAACCTCATGTGGACATTAGCACACATTCTTTGCATAATATCGATTTAACATGTGCTAGTTCTAGCAATTCATTTAATGACAATTCTATATCCAATGATGAATTGCCTACTAATCTTTGTTGCTCTAAAGCTAATATTTTTCCTAGTGTTGCTTGTAATATTAATAGCAAAAGGAAAAGTGAGAAGCACAAAGATAATGGACTTGAAGCAAAATCCAATAAGAAGATAGCTCATATCAAGTGCTTCAAGTGCTCAAGCATGGGACACTATGCCTCTATGTGTTCCAACAAGGTTGATGACAATACCACACTTCCAAAGAAGAAAACAAGAAGAAGCAAGAGGAAGTGTTATGGATGCAATGAGAAGGGACATGAAATTGCATCATGCCTCTACATGAAGAATGAAGGTCTTATGTCATCAAGGAAGAGGCTCACCGGCAAGGAAGCAAGCAAGAAGCAAGATGAGAAGGCATCTTGCAAGGATAAGCACCGCATTTGCTACATTTGCCGGGCCAAGGGACATATTGGTAAAAATTGTCCTATTGGTAACATTCCTAAGCCTAACTCTTCAATTGATAATGATTTATTGCTTAGGAAGGCTAAAAATGGTACTTATGTTGCTAAGGTGATTAGTTCATCTCATGCTAATGCAAAAACCATTTGGGTGCCTAAATCTTTCATGACTAACCTTAAAGGACCCAACATGGTTTGGGTACCACAAAGTACTTAATTTGCTAAATAGGTACTTGGAGATGTATTGAAGACTTGGCTTACTTGAGAAGAACTATATTGAATATCTCATCTCAAGAATCGTTCAAATTGGGCTTTCTCATGATATTTGGAAAGAAGTGCCAAGAGTGTGGATTATTGCTTTATTTCTATCTTCAATGACATCTCGGTAACAAGTATCTAACTTGAACTATCTAGCCACTTAGCTTAGCATAGATACAAAGATTCACGTTTTTTTATGGTCGTGAGCATTTGAATGTGGCTAGGTAAAATTTGAGCAAAATTTATACTTTGTGTAATATGATGCTTTTAACGGCTCTCTAGTAGAGCAAGATCTTGTTAATAATGTAGGTGATGGATACTTTGTGATGGTTATGGAAGATGAACTTAATTTACATGATTGCATGGTTGTAAGTTCATTCTTAGCACAAGTATTTCCATTGTAAAGTTTTTTTTACCTTAACTCAAAATATAGGGTAAACTCCTCTAGATTCTTGAATGAACTAAGTGCATATTACAAGTAATTCAAGTACTTGGATGCACATATATATGGGGAGCTCATCCTATATTTTGTGCTTTGAGACTAATATTTCTTCAAGTAAAATTTGTGTTTAGTCTCTTGGTAAAATAGAGGGTATTGGAGACTTGGCTAATTATTTAAAAATTTATCTAATTGATTAAAGAGTCAAGTTTTGTGGAATTATGTTTATTATTGCCCAATGTCACTCTATGGAGGTAACTCTCTATCACAATGCCTTAAATTCATATTCTTGTTCATTGTGTTAGATTTATTGTTCTACACTTTTTCTGGAAGTTTCTAGCTCTTTGCATGTGTAGGTTATGTATCTATGCTTGTTTGGAGCTTATGCTTATGCTAGCATGTGTAGACTTTATTGTAATCTTGCCATGCTTACTCGTTTCATATTTATACATGTCTTGATTGCTTGCTAAGTGTGCTATGAATTTGTTTCTAGTACATCTAGCTTCTCTTGTCAACTAGTATGTGTAGGATGCATTCCACTTTCATGTGTTGATAGTGGTTTTGGAGCCTTATTTGATCTTACTCGTCTTATTGAATTCTATTTGGCTCTCTTTTAGAGATATTAATGGATTTTCACATTATGGGGGAGTATTATGCTTTATGCATCTTAAATACCCATAATTTGTGAACATTTGAGCAATACCATTTAGAATTGATATTATTGTTTATCTAGCATCTATGTGGTATGTCAAGCTCATATAAAGCTCATTTTTGCAAGAATCCATTAATTGATCCGCTTTTGGTTTAAATTGAAACTTGAGATTCGTGGTATTTATCTAGTGACCTTTTCAATCTCAAGATTTTTAATTTGAATCATTTCTCATTCGGATCATATCAATAATTGTTTTCATTGTCCGGAGTCTCCGGTGTTCACCGGACACTCCGGTAGTTGGTGTTTTTAGTCCGGAGTCTCCGAGGTAGACTCCGGCAGAGAGTCTCGGTTAAGCATTTATTTTTGTTGAAAAAGACCGGAGTCTCCGGTGTTCCCCGGATACTCCGGTAGGAGAAAATATTTTTACCGGAGTCTCCGAGAGAGACTCCGCCAGAGAGTCTCGGTTAATATTTATTCTTTTGATAAAAAGGACCGGAGTCTCCGGTGTTCACCGGATACTCCGGTGTCTGGAGAACTCGGAGAGTCCGGCAAAGATAACGAGTCTTTTCTGTGTAGCGACTGAGTGCCACCCGGAGTCTCCGGTGTTCACCGGATACTCCGGGTCAGTTCAACAGAACTGTATCAACTATTATTTTTATTTGTATTTTCTTATAATAGTTGACTTTGTGAGGAATCTTGTGTTTAATTTCTAAAATCCTTCCTTCATGCTTCTTGAAAAAAAAAAGTTGATCCATGCCTTGTTGCAATTACCGACTTATGATATCTCCATATACCATTGTCTTCTTACAATTGGTAATAATACAAGTGGTAATCCTTATTGATCATCTTTGTTTCAATTCTTGCTTTCAAGTGACTTCCTTCTATGTGAAAGATTTCTTTTATCTCCTATATTAGGAATATTGGTTTCTTCAAGGAAACTTTCCTTTTTGGAGTCTTTGGAAGCTTATTATCTCAATGCTTGAATTATTTTCAATATACTTGCTTGAGATAAATTTTTGAGCATGTTTGGAACTTATTCATGTCTCCATATGCTCAAATCTTGCTCAGTTCACTTGTTGAACTTTGAGAGCGATCATTTGTTGATCTTTGTCTTAGATGTAATTTGGACAACCTTTTGATATTTGTCTTTCATTTGGTATTTTCAAGTTTCATATGCTATTTTTGTCCAAATTATATCTTATTGGATCTTGAAAGTGACGAGCATGCTTGTTTGACTTAAATATTAAAATCGATAACATGTTTGCTTTCTTTGATCCTATATTTAGAGTAAGTCTCTCTCAAGTATTTTTATTATCTAAAATGTGCATAAAGCTTTCATTTGACTTCAATTGGTATATACCTTCATGTGATATATATTTTCAATTGGTTTCTATCTATTGGTATGAACTTCAATTATTATCATATCTATGTCATATCAACATGCACATATCTATGAGAGAGCGTGCTCTTTGTGATGAGTTCACTAACCTCTTCGGACCCAATGAGTTTGGGGATCAAATTATACTTGAATGAGTTTTTAGGTACAATGAAGATGCATTGGATGCTTGAATTAATCATAATGAAGGTCCTTTCAAGTATAAGCTCATTTCAATTGAAATTAATGAAGATAATTTTGTCCTTTCAATTGGATTTTTCATGAAGAAGGTCTTTATCTTTCAATTGGTATCTACAAAGAAGATCATCTCCTTCAATTTCAATTGGAATCAAGAGAAGGACCATATCAAAGTGAGCAATTCAATATCATTCCAAGTAATTATTCTTGATTTATGCATTTAATTTCAAAGATTTAATCTTGTGTATATTGCATCATAGTATGAAAATATCTTGCAAAAATTTGTGTTTCTTGCAAGTGCTTAAAACCTCTTTATTGCAAATATGAGCAATTTGAAGTAGCATATTTTTGTGGGAACTCAATAATCATGTTTATGATTCATCCAATCCCATATATGCAAAAGATTTCAAATCAAACGCTTGAGTTGCTGCTATATGCAATATTGATGAAAATTGCAAAATCTTTTGCTGGAGGTTTGTAGTCCGCTTTAAATTGCTCTTTTGGACATATATGCTTATGAGATGTAGACACCTTGTGATAAACGAGAAATTCATTATATTGTCAATAATTTTGCTATGTTCAACTTAGAGCATAATCCATTGCACTTGTGCTTTGGATATTTATTTCGGACTCGTGCTTGTTTTGCCTTCAATTGAATTAGTTTCAATTGGAATTGGTATCTCTTTCAATTATTTCAATTGGTATGCTTTGAATTTTCAATTGATATCTCTTATAGGTATTCAATTGATATATTTTGGAATTTTAATTGGCATCTTTTTCAATTGGTATCTCTTGTAGGTATCTAATTGATATCTTTGAAGTTTTAATTGATATTTCCTTTTGAAATCTCTTTTGGCATCTCCTTGAACCCATTTGACCTATTGTATAGCTTGTTCTCCTCACATACTCGTAATTGGATAAGTGTATTTGGTTTAACTCAAATTATGAGAAATACACATATTTTGAGGAGTTTACACTATACATGGTCTTGCACTAGCTTTCGATGATTCCTTTTGTGGGATAGAGCTAATGTGCTTCGAATGATTTTTAGGAAAATTTCTCTTTTAGCAAGTCTTCCTTAATTCTTACCAATTTGATGTCAATTGGGGGAGAATTCATTTCGATGATTCCATTTTGGCATTGATGTCAATTGGGGGAGAATTTGGACTAGATGTTATATTTTGTAAGAGGGCTTTGCATATGGAGAATAATTTGCTTATATGGGGAAGATGTCAATTAGGGGAGAATTTGAATGATTGCCTTTGAGAAATGAGGTGAAAGTTTTACTTTGCATGAGCATATTCATCTTCATACATACTTTGTTATGCTTGCTTGATATGTATAAAGTAAACTCCGTCCAAATTTTGAGATAGACAATATATGCAAATGAAATTCAAAATTCATTCACACATGCATAGATTGTGGGGGAGTTTATTATATACATATGTTGGTTTTTACTAACATCAAAACCTTTGTGGTATTTGATGCTAGTAAAACTAGTTTTGGCAATCTCAAATATCTTTGTGATATTTGGTATTTCCAAAACTTGTTCTTTGTATACATTCATCTTCGGACTATATGTATACTTAGAACTTTAAATTTTGTCAAATATAATCATCTAGTGAGATTGTCATCAATTACCAAAATGGGGGAGATTGAAAGTGCATCTAGCCCCCTATGTGTGGTTTTGGTAATTAATGACAATACATATGGACTAACAATGTTGTTGAGATTGTTAGTAGGTTATTCAATAGGTGATGCATGGAGAAGAGACATGCATGAACTCTAGGTGAATGGGAAGATTGAAAATATGCATATAGATAAATGAGCTCTTGGTGATGCTCATAAAAAGAAGAAGAAGCTTGAGTGATGACAATGCCTATGGACTAACAATCATATTGAGAATTGCTATTAGGTTATTCCATAGGATATGCATAAATGATGAAGCATGGATTCTTTGAGAAATGCCATGAGTTCAAAGAATTGCATCAAAAGTAAATGAGCTTTTAGTGATGCTCATGAGAAGAAGAATAAGCTCAATAAGATTAGCAACAAGCTTGAATGCTAAGTTACTTGTGGAGATCAAGTAACTAAAGGTATGACTTGTCAATAGAGTTTTATGGACTAACCCGTGTGCTATGTGTTTAAGAATGAGTGGGGTTAGGTTCTATATGAAGATTGACAATATGCATGAAGGCTAATAAGTTACTTGTGGAGATCAAGTAACTTAAGGTATAAATATTGTCATTTAGGTTTTATGGACTAACCCATGTACTTTGTGCTTGAGAGTGAGTTGGGGTTAGGATCCATAAAAAGGCATAAGTTGAATTGAAATCATATATGCCAAGAGTGAAGAACAAGAGTGGACTCCATATATGAAAAAGTGAATTCATTGAAGATGTCGAATACAAAGTGGTTTTCTATGGCAAGACGGTGAAGGGCAAGCAAGACTCGGCTGCGATGGACCATCCGTGGTGAAGGGCAAGCAAATGGCTTGGCGCCGAAGGACCAAGGCGGTGGTGAAGAGCGAGTGAAGGCTTTGCGCCGATGGACCGTGCGAGGCTATGGGAAGCTATGGATGATTCACATCAATCATATGAAGAATCAAGAAGAGATGGAGTGAAGAATATATGGAAGTTGGCAACCCTCAAGGTTTGAAAGAAAAAGAAGCGGTACTTGAAAGTTTTCAAATGCTCAAAGTGGTTCAAACGAGTTTTATCTTTGAATTTGAGTACAGGTATGCCGCACTATTGAGAGGGATGCAACGTGAGCTAATTGTCGCGTCTCAGTGCTCAAGAGTTCCCAACCAAACCCAAAGTGAGAGTTTGTTGTTAAGAGTCCGGAGCGGAAAGTGCGGAAGTGTCCAAAATGGGTTTTGGAGTGTTCCTAATTTGATCCTATGTGTTTTAGGTCATGAATTCAGTTGGGATGTGTAGCCCTCTGAATAAGCTTTCCATAGAGTCCAAAATCATCGAAATCGGACTCCGGAATCAAAAGTTATCGCCGTTTTTCGGAGGTCAGCTGTGCTGTACTCGGAGACTCCGGTGAAGACCGGATTCTCCGGTACCTGGAGTGGCCGGAGACTCCGGTGTAGGCCGGATTTTCCGGTAAGTTCCAGAAAAGAGCCCAACGGCTAGTTTTTTGAAGTGGGCTATTTATACCCCACTCACCCCATCCTTTGGGGCTGCTGAAAGGGCACGAAAGAAACACTTTTTAGAGCCAAAAGAACTCCATCCCACTCCATTCTAGTGTGTGATTTGAGAAGAAAAGTGAGTTGGGTTGAGAGATTGGAAGATTGAGTGCAAGTGAGCTAAAATCCAATCTTGAGCACTTGAGTTCTTGACAAGAAGTTCTCGAAGCGTTTGTTACTCTTGGAGGTGAAGCCTCCTAGCCGGCTAGGTGTCGCCGGTGAGCTCCCGTGCTTGTGGTGAGCCGCGGGAAAGTTTGTGAAGGGCTCGATTTCGCCTCCGCAAGGGAAGAAATCAAGAGTGGATCGAGGAAAGCGGTTGAAAGAGACCCGGCTCGTTGGAGCTTCCTCAACGGAGACGTAGGATTCACGGTGGTGAATCTGAACTTCGGGAAACAAATCTTGTGTCTCCTCTCTTGTTTCTTTACTTTTGAGTTCTTGTTCAAATCTTTGTGCATATTGCTCGATCTACTTGTTTGTGTGTATTTGAGTGTAGGTTCTTCGTGGATCTACTTGGAATCATCTCCGGGAACACACGACATCACTTGGTTTGAGCTAAAACTCTCTACACATCCATTTCATTCAGTTTCGGGCTCTGTTCTGTACAGAACCCGGAGAATCCGGCCTTTACCGGAGTTTCCGGACCTGTACACACCGGAGTATCCGGACTACACCGGAGTCTCCGGTGAACAGTAATTTCAGGCATATGAACAGTATTTTCATCCTTTTTCAATTTAAGTTTTATTGCATATCTCTTGCTAGAATTGAGTAATTTTTGTCACCTTAGGATTGTAATTTCCACACTTATTTAGGGTGATTGTGCACTAGTTGAGCCTAGCATATTTAGATTTTTCTCTTGTGAAAAACTCGTTAGTTTATATTCCGCTGCAAGTTTAGACCAACGGTAGAAAGGGTTGAATTTTTGTAAAAACGCCTATTCACCCCCCCTCTAGGCGACATCATTGTCCTTTCAGATCACCCCGCCAGTACTGCAGGCGTGGGGCGACTACCCTTGGTAGTGTCCCCCACCATCTGCAATGTAAAATTCGGCAGAGTGCTGATCGACGGGGGCACAGGCCTCAACCTCCTCTCCAAGGAGGCCTTCGAGAAGCTGCAGGTGCCCTCCAGGCGCCTAAAGCCGTCGCTTCCATTCTGTGGAGTGACACCCGGGCACTCCCTGCCCCTCGGGCAAGTCGAGCTACCCGTGACCTTCGGGAGTCGGGACAACTTTCGCACGGAGAACGTCCTCTTCGACGTCGTGGAGCTCCCCCTCCCCTACAACACCATCCTCGGGCCTCCGGCGCTCGCCAAATTCATGATGGCTGCGCATTATGCGTATCTCACGGTCAAGATGTCGGGCCCAGCAGGCCCCATCTCCGTGACTGCCGACTCCAGCGGCGCCGTTTCCTACACCGAGCAGTCATACCTGGCCTTGGTCTCAGCTCAGGCCGAGGTCGAAGGCTGTCCAGGGGGCCCGGGACCCTCTTCATCCAAACCCCAACTCGCTGCCGACGCCTTCGTTCCTACAAAGGAGGTCGTGGTGGGCGAAGACGCCTCCCAGGTCATCCAAATCGGCAGTGACCTGGACGGCAAATAGGAAAGCGTGCTCATCACCGTCCTCCGGGCTAACACCGACGTGTTTGCATGGCAACCGTCCGACATGCTCGGGATCCCTAGGGAGGTGATTGAGCACCACTTGGCTGTGCGTCCGGACGCACGCCCGGTGAAGCAGAAGGTCCGGCGGCAGGCGCCTGAGCGCCAGGAGTTCATCCGGGAGCAAGTCAGCAAGCTCCTTGACACCGGATTTATTCGAGAAGTCCTCCACCCCGAGTGGCTGGCGAATCCAGTTATCGTCCCGAAGGCCAACGGCAAGCTCCGCATGTGCGTGGACTACACCGATCTAAACAAGGCTTGCCCTAAAGATCCTTTCTCTTTGCCCCGCATAGATCAGATTGTAGATGCAACCACGTGATGTGATCTTTTGTGTTTTTTAGATGCAAACTCTGGTTATCACCAGATTCGCATGGCCATAGAGGATGAAGAAAAAACTGCTTTTACCACCCCGGTGGGGACTTATTGTTATATGTCAATGCCTTTTGGTTTGCGCAACGCTGGGTCTTCTTTCTAGCGCGCTATTCGCATCACCCTTGATTCGCAGGTTGGCCGCAACGTCGAGGCCTACATCGATGATCTCGTGGTCAAATCACGAGACCGCGCCACCCTGCTCGAGGACCTTGCCAAGACTTTCAACAGTCTCCGCACTACCCGCCTGAAGCTCAACCCCGAGAAATGTGTTTTTGGGGTACCTGCGGGCAAGCTCCTCGGTTTCTTGGTTTCCAGCCGAGGGATCGAGGCCAATCCAGAGAAGATCTGGGCCATCGAGCAGATGCGACCCCCGGCTCGACTCAAGGAGGTTCAGCGTCTCGCTGGCTGCATGGCAGCCCTCGGGCGCTTCATCTCCAAACTTGGGGAGCGGGGGCTCCCCCTCTTCAAGCTTCTGAAGAAGACCGGTCATTTCGACTGGATGCCGAAGGCCGAGTAGGCCTTCCGCGATCTGAAGAATTACCTCACCTCACCATCCGTGCTGGTGGCTCCATCTGAAGGCGAGCCACTACTACTCTATGTATCGGCCACTCCTCAGGTTGTAAGCATGGTGCTGGTGCTGGAGCGCGATGAGTGCGCGGGGCCAGGTGCTGGGTCCCAGCTCCCGGCCGCCCCCGGGCACTCCCCCGTCCTCGCGGCTCCCCCCGAGCAGGGGGGTCGAGCCCGAGCACTTGGCTCCCCCCGAGCAGGGGGTCGAGCCTGAGCACTCGGTTCCTCCCGGCCAGGGAGTAGAGCCCGAGCACCCAGTTAGCCCCGACTGCGCCGCCGAGCCTGGGGGCTGCGACAGCCCCTCGGGTGAGGCCGCGGTCCGGGCCCGTCGAGTACAGCGACCGGTGTACTTCGCCAGTGAAGTCCTCCAGGAGGCCAAAACAAGGTACCCCCAGGCTCAGAAGCTGCTCTACGCTGTGCTCATCGCTTCCCAGAAGCTGCGCCACTACTTCCAAGCGCACAAGATCTCGGTGGTTACCACGTACCCACTGGGACATATCCTTCGGAACCGAGAAGGCACCGGGCGTGTTGTCAAGTGGGCGGTGGAGCTGGCGGAATTCGATATGCACTTTGTCAGTCGCCAGGGAATCAAAAGCCAGGCACTCTCTGACTTCGTGGCAGAGTGGACACCCGTCCCCGAGGACGTCCCAGAAGAGATTACTGCATATCCCGGGCACCATGCGCCCGGATATTGGATCATGCATTTCGACGGTTCCCTCTCGCTGAAAGGCACGGGGGCCAGAGTGGTTCTCACCTCCCCAACGGGTGAAGAACTCCGGTACGTCGTGCAGCTACAGTTCCGCGCATCCAACAACATGGCGGAATATGAAGGTCTCATCGCTGGCCTCCGGGCCGCGGTGGGCCTCGGGATTCATCGCCTCCTAGTCAAGGGAGACTCCCAGCTGGTGGTCAACCAGGTATCCAAAGAGTACCAGTGCACGAATCCTCAAATGGCGGCATACGTGGCAGCAGTCAGGAAGCTGGAGAAGCGCTTCGATGGCCTGGAGCTGCAGCACATCCCTCGGCGCGACAACGCTCTGGCCGACGACCTCTCCCGCCTAGCCTCCTCCCGTGCGCACGTCCCTGCCGGAGACTTTGAAGAAAGACTCACACGGCCTTCTGTCCTGCCTTCCGAACATGGCGAAGGGGAAACCTCGAACTCAATTCAAGGGACCCCGGCGGCGCCCTCAGTGGGGAGCCCCGTCAGGGTGCCGCCGTCCGGTGAGTGCGGTGGACTTGCTGAATGTTCTCAAGATGCCTCATGGATGGGCGACATCCGAGGGTACTTGAAGGAAAAGTTCCTCCCCGGGGATTAAGCGTCTGCCGAAAGAGTTGCTCGGCAGTCCAAACGCTATGCCATAGTAGATGGGGATCTCTACCGGCGTAGCGCAGGCGGTGTTCTCCTGAAATGCATCTCCCGGGCAAAAGGCGGCGAGCTTCTCGCTGAGATCCACGAGGGCGAGTGCGGTGGCCATGCATCGTTCCGCACTCTGGTCGGGAAGGCCTTCCGACAAGGTTTCTACTGGCCTACAGCCCTCCAGGATGCTTCTGAGCCAGAGCGTGCCAGTTCCATTCAAAGCAGATTCACCAGCCAACTCAGGCTCTTCACACCATCCCCCTGTCATGGCCTTTCGCGGTCTGGGGGCTGGACATTCTGGGTCCATTTCCCCGAGCAATCGGGGGCTATGAGTACCTCTATGTCGCCATCGACAAATTCACCAAGTGGCCGGAGGCGGTCCCAGTCATCAAGGTGACCAAGAACACGGCGCTCCAGTTCATCCGCGGCATCACCAGTCGCTTTGGTGTCCCGAACCGGATCATCACCGACAACGGCACCCAGTTCACAAGTGCCCTGTTCGGGGACTACTGCGAGGACCTCGGCATCAAGCTCTGCTTCGCCTCCGTTGCTCATCCTCGGAGTAACGGGCAGGTTGAGCGCGCCAACGCGGAGATACTAAAGGGGCTCAAAACCCGGACCTATGACGTGCTCGCAAAGCACGGGAAGGGGTGGGTCGACGAGCTGCCTGCCGTGCTATGGGCCAATCGGACCACGCCAAGCCGCGCTACCGGGGAGACTCCTTTCTTCCTCGTGTACGGCGCTGAGGCGGTCCTACCCTCCGAGCTCACTCTAGGCTCCCCTCGGGTGCATGCCTATTCTGAAGGCGAACAAGAGCAGCAGAGGCGCGACGACGTCGACTACTTGGAGGAGCACTGGCGGCGTGCCGCCGTCCGGGCGGCTCATTACCAGCAAAGTCTGTGGCGCTACCATCAGCGCCACGTCCGGGCCCGGTCTCTCGAGGTGGGGGATCTAGTTCTCCGACGCGTTCAGTCATGCGAAGGAAAGAATAAGCTGTCCCCTATGTGGGAAGGCCCCTTCACCGTGATCGGGGTCCCGTGAGAAGGCTCCTTCCGGCTGGCTGCAGAAGACGGGCAACCGCTCCCCAACCCATGGAATATCGAGCACCTGCGCAAGTTCTACCCGTAGATGGCCATGCTCGCGGCTCAGGTCAACCAGGCCGGGGGCTCCCCCCCCCGGCCCAAGTTGACCGGGGGCTACCACTAACTGGGTAAGTCACCCAACCTTGTAAAAAATTATCAATTCAGTATGAATGTTAAAATGCAATCATGTGTCAATTTCGTTTCTCTGGATTCCATATGTTTAATCTGTCTGGTGAGATGCTCGATTGTGCGAGAAAAGTTCGCTCTCTCTTTTTCCCCGCTGATAAAAGAATCCCGATCGGTATGCGCGTGGGCAGTTGCCGCTGACTTACGTCTGATGTGGTAGGCTGTGATGTTCGGTGTCGTGGTAGGCTCCCAGGCACTACCGAGTCCCTGGGCGCCCTGGGTAATCCTATCGCTCGAGCTGCTCGAGTAGTCCGGAGCCTAGGCCTCAGGGGCGGGCTATCGGTGCTCGGTCTGGTCTGTCATACCCGGGTGCCACCGAACCATGGGACCTCTGGGTTATGCCTCTGCCTGCTCTTGTCCGCCGGTCTGGGCATTCGAGAGGTCTCGGGTCGAAAATGAGGGCAGTCTATAACAAGTACCGCACTAACAGAGCGCACCAAACAAGGAATTTCTCCATTTTCTCTTAAGTCACAGATCGACAATCAAAGCAAAAGCAGCTCGACCGCGAGGGCCTCGATGCCTAGGTCGCTGCTCGGCCCCAAGGGTCCTCGGGTGGTCCTACCGCTCGAGCATGAGTGGTCGAGATCACCTGACCCCGGGCTCCTCACGCGCCCCTTGATGCTCGGGCGCCCCGACAGTGGGAACCAAGTCCCCGGGCACCCTGAGCTCAGAGCGCATACCCCTCCTGGATCGGTTGGCCGAAAGGCCGACAGCTGTCCGGTGAGTGGTTAAATTCAGACGAATTTACGTTCAAGAATATTTTGTTCTCGAGTCGTCCTCGGGGGCCCTCGTATTCTAATCCGCCTGGTGAGATGGTCTCCTCGCGCACAAAACCCTACCGTGTGTCCACTTTTTTCTAGAACGACAGAACGGTCCGTAGAAAGGTGTACCGCACGTGCGGTAATGTCCGATCAAAGTCTTTCATGGTGGTCGTGGTGTTCGGTCCGCTTTTAGGGCCCCGAGCACTACTGAGTCCCTGGGTGCCCTGGGTAATCCTATCGCTCGAGCCGCTCGAGTAGTCCGGAGCCTAGGCCTCAGGGGCGGGCTGTCGGTGCTCGGTTCGGTCCGTCCTAAGCCTGGACACCACCGAACCATGGGGACTCTTGGTCGCATTCCCGCCCGCGCATGTCTCCGGTCTGCTAACTGAGTGGTCGCAAGGTGGAAAAGTGTTCACCGGTCATGGCGTGCTCCGTGCTGGATTGATCTATCTCCCGAGCAAGGAAGTTCGTGTCTTTGTCTTTTGACTTAGCCAATGCGGACTCGCGAGGACTCGGGGGCTGAACGCACCGAGAAGGACGATCGGGATGACTTCGTTCTCGGGGAAGGAAAGGTCGGGATCGGTCCGACTGAGTACTCCTCGGGGCACCAAGAGAAAACATCAGAAACAACATCAAGCACTCAAAAATACTGGAGTTGCGACCCCAAAGGAAGGCTTCCATTATATTCACAAAGAAGGATAGCTGTTCTGAGGGATCACTCCCATATTTACATCAAGTCAAAAAGAAAAGAAGAAGGAAAAAGCTACTACAAAAAGCCTAGTCGGAGTTGGAGTCCGAGCCTTCATGGCCGCTCCTCAGGGCCGGAGGCGGCGGCACCTCCCGCTTGAAGCCGGCCGCCACCACGGTGGCGGGGCTCCAAACTGCCTCCCGGGCAGCCTCCTCCTCGGCTTCGACCACCCCTTCCTGAGCCGGCTCCAGCGGGAAGTTCGGGTCTCGGCTCCGGTAGCAAGCCAGGACATGTTTGGCCACTGCTTGGGCCAAACCACGCCCCTCCCGGGCGGCGAGTTCCTGGACGGCCCAGGGCAGCGCCTCGAGGTGCTCGCAGACCTGCTGGAAGCCTAGGGCGTGCCGGCCAGGGCCTCCCACCTTCGTCTCCACGACGAGTTGCCCGAGTCCGGCCGCCGCCATGGACCGCTGCATCCGCCGGAGGATGTCATCCAGCATTAGCTGCAGGCTGGCCCACGCGACAAAGGCAGCCTCGAGCTCCTCCTTCGCGATCCGCAGCTGTTCCTCGAGCCCCTGGCCCCCGACCGCGCCAGAAGAGCCGGCGGCCAGCTTCACTTGCCCCGCCAGCTCGGACAGGGCCCGCTCGCGGGCGAACAGCTCCGCCTCGGACTTGGCGATCTGCTCCTCCCTAGCAGCAGCGGTCTCCGCCGCCTCAGCAGCCTCCGACTCCCGGCGGGTCAGCAGTTCCTTTCGGGCGCCCAGGTCCTCCGCCATTATCTCGGCGTCGACCTCCCGGATTGCGATGTCCTCCTCCCAGCGTCGGAGATCCCCTTCGATGTGCTGGAGCTCCTCTGCCCAACGTTGAAGATCGGCGCGGGTCAGGTCGACCTCGTCCTCCTGGTGAGCTAGGTCAGCCTGGAGGGCCTCTGCTGCCCTCTCGCGGTTCGCAACCGCCTCCTCCCACTCCTGCGCTCACCTCTCCCCGAAAGTTGCCGCGTAGTCGCCAGCCTCGCGCTCGGCGCGCCAGGGGCGGGCTCAGACGGCGCCGGGCGCTCGGGCGGCTGCGGCATCTTTGTCTCGGCCGCCGCGTCCGCCGGCACCCTCTCGGCCGCCACACCCGCCGCGTCCGCCAGTTCCAGCACCGCTGTCGCGTCCGTCGGCCCTGGCACCGCCACCGCGTCCGTCTGCCCCGTCTCCGCCGCCGTGTCCGCTAGCCTCGGCCCCGCCGCCGCACTTGCCAGCCCTGGCTCCGCCGGCGCGCTCGGCTCGGGGGCTGGTGCCGGCCTCGGTGCCTCCGGCCGCCCCTGGCCCTCAGCGGCGCCCGTAGGCGGCCTGCAGGAGAAGGACGAAGATCAAAACCAAAATCCAGAGCTTAGTTCGGGCGAAGCACGCCCGAGAAGGAATAGAACTTACGCGGTTGTAGGCCTTCGGTACTGCCATTTCGCCGCCGGAATCTTGAACTCCGGGCTCAGTGGCGCCGGCCGGAGTCCTCCCTCCTCTTCCACCGGGGGTTCTGCGGGGCCGCCGCGTGGTCTCCGGGCGCCGGGTCGGGCCCCATCCGAATAAGGTGCGCCTCCAGAACTGGGAATGCCGCCCCCGCTGATGGCGACGGCGGGGACTCCGGCGCGGGAGTGAAGAGCCGGGGGCGCTTCCCCCGGTCCTCCGGCGCCGCCGTCGCTCCGCTGCCGTCGGTGCCTCCTCCTCCGGTGCGGTGGCTGCTGCCCGTAGCGGCCCCACTGCTGGCCTGAGGCTCGCCGCTCGCGGCGCCCAGGCCACCAGTCTGTGCCGGACCGCTGGCGGCCCCCTCGCCGGCCGCCTCATCCAACCCTGGGATCTCCGCGACCTCGGAACTTCGGCTCCTCGGCCGGTCGACTAACCCCTGGGCGTCGAATTCCGGCAGCTTCGCCTGGATCGCCACACGCTCGGGATTGGTGCAGAGCGCCATTTCTCTTCACGGGAGCTCCGCCCAGCTCATCTCCTCCACGCCGGTCACCACCCGGATCATGCCCCTCAACTCCGCCGGGCCCAGGTCCCAGCTCGCGCTGATCTGCTTCCGGGTGATGTCCTTAGGCCCGGTGTAGAGCCAGCAGGGCCGGGCCCGCTCCCGCAGGGGCACCAGGCGGCGGCGCAGGAAGTCCGCCACCACCATCACCGAGGTGAGCCCGGCGTCGCGCAGGAACCTGATGCGCTCGAAGACCGGCTCCAACCGCGCATCCGACGGCGGTGGTACCTCCCAGGTCGCTTTGTGGGGCTCCGCCGCCACCTCTGGCAGGGTGAGATGGTCGTGGGGGTCGACGTCGACGTAAAACCAGTCTCGCCGCCACTCCTCCCACTGCTTCGCAGCACCTGGGGGATGTATCGCTCCCCCATGCCGTCCCGCAGCCGGAGATTGCAGCAGCTCGCGACGTCCACGATGGAGTAGCCCCTCTTCTTCCCGGCAGATCGCAGCGCGAAGAAATGCCGGAGAAGCGTCACCGACGGCGCCACTCCCACGAACATCTCGCAGAAGTGGGCGAACACCGCCAGGACGACGACCGAGTTGGGGCTCAGATGCACCAGTTGAACGCCGTAGGTGTCGAGGACTTGAAGAAAAAACGTCGAGAACGGCGGCACCAACCCTGCCGCCACGAAAGATGTGAACAGGACGATGCACCCGTGGCGGATCGTTGCCGGCGGGAAGCTCGCCGGCGTCACCACCAGGGCCCCCTGCTGGCCCTCGGGGACCAGCAACTTCCTGATCTTCCTCGCCGCCTCTTTGTTCGTCAGGCGAGACTCCGGCAATATGCTGTCCGGAGTCCTATCGCGGTGGCTTCCTCCAGCTATCGGCATTTCGTCGGAGGGGGAGGTGGTCTGGGTGGTGGAGAGAGAGATGTGCTCTAATCGCCTAGGAGATTCTAAGGGCTCAAGAGCGTGAAAGAAGCAAGGGCTGGATCGCGAGATGGCGTAAAGAGGAGGGCGGTTTGCTCCCCTCCCCCTTTTATATCTCAGAGAATTCAAACGTCTCCTGCCACGGCACACTCGGAGGGACGGTTTCCTCGAACGACGCAACTGCCAGGCGAATCTCCCACAGGTCGTGCGGTGTCAGCGGTTCCCAGGCGTATTTTCCTCGATCTGCGCAGCTGCCGCGCATACCGCCCGTCCCGTTGTCATGCCCTTCGGGAGTTGTGTGGATGCGTGTCCATTCATCTCCCCGTTGGGCCGTACCAAAGGCCCGGACCGATGGGGCCGCCTTCTGAAAGCTTGCCACGCGACGTCCACGCCGGCTTCAGCCTCGTTCGCGACGAAGGGCCCATCCGCAGTCTCTGGGCCATCGCCTGCCAATGGGCCCGGGGGCTACTGTCGGTGTATCAGGAACCAGGGGTCCCTAAATCCTGAGGCCAGGCCAGCCATCCACCACATGGTGCCACCCCGCGAGGTCTCTCCTATAGGATGAGAAAAGCTCAAGTCCCGGGAGAAGGTGCTCGGGGCCACAGTCAGTGATCCCCGAGCACCCCAGTTCCCCGATGATCCACGGAATCCGAGTACCGGGAAGAAAGTGCTCGGGGAGGTGCCCGGTCACCCCCGAGCACCCTAGTCCCCCGACGATCAAAAGAGCTAAATTCCGGGAGAGAGTGCTCGGGGCTGCGTGCGGCAGCTCCCGAGCGCTCGGTTCCTCGAAGATCCGTACAAGAGTGCTCGGGAGAGTGCTCGGGGCTGCACGTGGCAGCCCCCGAGCACTCGGTTCCCCGAGGGTTCGTGCAAGAGTGCTCGGGAGAAAGTGCTCGGGGCTGCACGTGGCAGCCCCCGAGCACTCGGTTCCCCGAAGGTTCGTGCAAGAGTGCTCGGGAGAGTGTGCTCGGGGATGTGAACAGTACCCCCCGAGCACTCGGTACCCCGACAACCCAGAAAGGCCCCCGAGGGGCCTGCCGATGAGGTGTTAACCAGCCAGAGGTCCGATGCCGCATTTAATGAGCATGCGTGGCCTGACACCTCCAACTGCTCCCGCCGCGCTCAGCGTCATTTCCTGCCACGTTTTGGCAGAGAGGCGTGGGGTCATTAATTGCACAGGTCCCGTCCCGTGCCATCCGGCTTGTCTCGGGATAACATCGTGAGGATCAAGGCGTTCCATCTGCCGCACTGCTGTGGCAGGGGAACAAGACAGGGCGAGCACGCCGGGTTGCTCTACGGCTGCCTGGTGGGTCCTCTCCACGGCTCCCGTTGCCAGGGCATTTATGGTGACGAGCGACCGGGCGTGCGACGTATTTTCCACCTCCGGACACTTCACCCAGAAGAAATGATGACGCCCTTTCCATTTATGGTGTCTCGGAACCCGAGCCCCCTCCTTTCCATTCGAGGCATGTCGTGGCCGGCGAGTACTTAAAATAGCCGGCAACACAGAAGAGAGAAGATGATCGAGCCATCCTGAAGGATAACGAACCAACAAGAAACAGTCCAACCACAGCGAGGAGCCATCCTGAAGAACAAGACGAACAAGACCAAGAAAGAGAGACACTGTGAGCAAGGTTGAACACAGTTCCAATCAAAGAACAAGGAGCCTCAAGCTCTTAGTTAGGCCATCATCTTTGTAACCAGCAACATCCTTGTAACCAGCAACATCCTTGAGGGGCTTCCTCAGGACAGTTATAGCATCCATACAAGAGTAGGGTATTACTCCCCCGTGCGGCCCGAACCTGTCTAAATTTCGGTGCATTTACTTCTTCTTACACTAGATCGACACCCCCACCGGCCGTTGCATTCATTCCCATTTATTTTTCCGACAAACTTATTCAGAATCATCTCTGACCGAATCTCTAAAAAAGATCTCTCGGAATCCCTGCGACAGAAGTTAATCTTCCGATAAATATGCTTGGCAAGAACACTAAAAAAATACGGCATTACCGGATACACATCCAAGAACATGGTAACTTGGAGATCGAGCAGTAGCTCAATTGGCAACGTCGCCAGGTGTGCGACCGAGCTGTCTGTCTACGTTCGAGTTTCGCTCGACGCAGATGCACAGCTCTGTCTAGGATTTATTCTCAAGTACGATTAGATCCTGAATAGGTTACGGATTTTCTACACACTAATAGTATGAAGTCTTTCAATCTCTCTTTAACATCTGTAATAGACGCACATACATGTGTGAGGTGTCAATGGGATGTGCGTCATGAATGAAAAAAAAACATGACAACTTGGTACTATCTCAACATAACCTAACGAAAATTATCGAATCCCTAATCCCTAAGTCTTGTCTTGTAGATAACTAGCTAATAAACAACTTCGCCGGTGGGTGCACTCGCAGCCCGCGCATCTCACCTGACCGGAGCACCGACATGGCGACCTCCCAACCCGCCACCTCGCCGTCGCCTGGCGTCGGCGGCGTGCCCCTCTCCTCCGCGCTCGTCGATCTCCTCCGCTTCGTCCTCTCCTCCCACGTCGCCGCCCCGGACCCCGCCTTCCCAATCTCCCCATCATACTGCTCCCGACTCCTCCTCGACGGCGACGGCAACGACCTCTTCGGGAAACTGGCGGCCGGTCTCGCGCGGTGCGTCGAGGAGGGGTGGCTCCCGGGACCCCCCGCGACGGCGGGGGCGGTGGGGATTCCGCCGGCGGAGGAGGAGGAGGGGTCCGAGGAGAGGGAGAGGGAGTGGGAGGTGCTGCTGCTGGAGAAGGGCACCGAGTTGAAGCAGGTAAAGCTATCTTCTCTTTGTTTCTGTTGGTTGCGTCGGGTTGCTTGGATTCCAGTTGTGTTGTGGTGGCATGAACCTTGAATGTCTCTCTTTTTAAGTAAATTTCATAAAATTATAACTATTTATATTATTGTGTTTAACTATAAATTTTTTAAGTTTATTTTATAAAATTACAACTACTTCGACCCTTAGTAACAAAACTACAATGTTTTGGCACATGTGTAGTTGACGGGTAGGATTAGACTACGTAGCATATGTGTAGCTGATGGGTGGGTTCAGGTCAAAAGTTGTAGTTTCTTGTTACCAAGGATCGAAATAGTTGTAGTGAAATATACTTTAAAAATTGTAGTTTTAATATACTTTAAAAATTGTAGTTTTGTATTACAATAGTACAAATAGTTGTAGTTTTGTGAATTTATTTTTTTTAAGGGAGATGGACCATGAATGTTGTATTTGGTTAAATTTGGTGAAACAGTAGCTAGATGACAGACGGAAAATCTAGTATGTCAAGAATCATGGGAACCATGGATGGCTGCAAGGCTTTTTGAGGAGTCAGCCATGTATTTGCTTCAATGTTTAAGACTAACTTTGGTACATTTAGCATCAATTTTCTATGACTAGACAGGATGAGAAACGTAATGCTCTCCAGCGCACATGGTTTCTTTGTAGGCATTAAATCATGTATATTGCACATTCTGTCTCCTAGGGGGCGGTGTAATTGTTAGCTGATCAATATAGTAAAAACATAAAAAACACTCAACCACAGGGATAAGACATCCCCTGACTTCATCTTGAAGGAGGGGAGCATGAACCCTAGCTGGTCAGAAAACTCGTTGAAACCAGTTCTCAGGGAGGTACCCATTTTTTGCGAGCACTCGGGTTCGAGCCCTAGTCGGCGGCCTCTCAACTGGAGGCTCTACCAATATAGTAAAAACATAATACCAAAAGGATAGTTTTCCTACGTTCCTGCAATATGGATGCCTTTTTTTCTTTACCTTTTTTAATTAAAAAAAAGACAATATGGATGCCTGACTGGGAGGCAACTCTTTTCGTTCTGTTTGTGACTGATTATTTGACATCTTTATGCATTAGATGTATGACTCTGTTGAGTTTGAGCTGCATGTTCAGGAACCATACTTCACTCAACTCAGAGGTAACTCTGAATCTTCATCTTGTAGTTAAATATGACCTGCATATCTTATTTTCACCTCAAAACATCAAATTAATATTTTTCCTTATATGTATCGTTAATCATGTATGCACCAGTGGTGCTTCTTTCTGCACTGTCAAAACATGTTTGTCCTTTTCTGTTCCTTCTGTGCACTATACACAACCAATAATATCCACTTAAGCTCTGGATGTTAAATTTCATTTGAGTGACGCCCTGAATACTTTTGCATTCTCATCTGCTTGAAACTTGATGTACAGTTTCTGACTAATAGTTTGAACAGTCCATTGTGAGGCAGAGCTTTTATAAGTTAAGTTGTGTCAATCTATATTGAATGGTTCAAATTAAACCCAGAGAGTGCATGTGGTGAAGTGATTACATTTCTGTTTTCTTTATTAAACTTGTGGAGGACCGTTTATGTTTAATGGTTCTGGGAAAAGCTGTAAGGAATTGATTTTGATTGAAGTTTACATTTTAATAACATTTTCCTTTGACCTCTGGGTACATGAACCACCTTGTCTAACTTGAAGCATGTATTCCTGTAGCTAGAGCCAAGAAAGTTGAAGGGAGATTAGCGACTGGTAATTACAACCGGTACGCATATTTGGTTCTATAAGTTGGCTATGGAATTCAAGGTGGATATATGGTGTAACAACTTTACAGTCATAGACTCATAGTGCCTATCACCACCAACATCTCACAGTCAAGTTGATGAATCAAAAGTATATTGATATACTCAATTGAGTTATGATATATGGAAATGGCAGCAAATCTAGTCTAGTTTTATAGTTCCTTAAATTGTTCTGGTTTTGTGTTAGTGCTATATTCAGGTTGTGGTCCAGGGGAATCTCACATTCTGCACAGTTAAAACATTGCAGATACAATAGATGTTGTAGTATAATTTGTGAACTCAAGGACTTTTTACTTAGTTTGTAAATGCCCAAACAATTATCCAACAAAACCTACTACTTGGAGACTTATCTGGTCCTTGCCCTAAACTTGCTGACTAGTATTACTGTAGATCCACTTATGTATCTTTTTTTTTATGGTTAGGCATTACTTAATACTCAAATGTGTAGAGCTATCCATTTGATCATGCTTTGCTGTTTCTCTGTCTCAGGATTACACAAGGTTCTTTGCTGCTATTCAATAAATGCCTCTTGCTTAATGTTGAGGTAGCATTATTTTCTACATAACTAGCTCTTGTTACATTTGCTTGTATGTTTACATCATTATTATCACATAAGTAACTTATACTTCAGCAAAATAAACCCGGGGGGGGGGGGGGGGGGATCTCATGTTACTGTTTGTTACTTTGTCTTTAACATAAATGTTTATAGAAAACTCCACTATGAAGAATACTAGATTATATTTTATATTTCAGTAATACTTAATTGGATAATTAATCTCTTAGCTAATACCAATGGTCCATTTGACATTTCATATAGTGGAGTTTTCTTTTCAGGCAGTTCGGAAGTACAGTTCATTCTCTGAGATGTTGCAAGCAGAGATAATCTCAAATCTTCTTCCTGGTATTTCATCAATTGAAGAAGGTAATTAGTTCAATATCATTGAAGTGGTATTTGCATTGTCTTCTGAAACATTGCCAAAAATAACAGAGTTACTATCCTGTATATCTGGGAAGTCACTAGTTTGTACATGGTTCTTTAAGAGTAATTTAAAGTTCCCTTGAGTCCTTGACCCTTGATAGGTTGCCTTGAACCAAGACCATATTGTGCTTGGTTTAGCAAGTACCAGTGTTAGTAACTTAATTTTGCTCTAAGGGTCACTGGTATGCATGCACCATCATTAATCTTCAGAAAATATTTAATGCGTTAACAATAACACAGTTAGTGTCTTGCAATCTTTTGGATATTTAGCTAGACTGTGTAGATGGGTACTCATTTATTAAATAACTCAAGTCCAACACAGTGTATCTTGGGATTAAAGAATGATCATTGGTTCTGGTATGAGTACCTACTACTTTTTTAAAGAAATGATGTGTGCAGATCCAAATGACTCCTGAATATTTGGTTTAACTCTCTGTCTATACAGGTGTCAAAGTATATAGGAAATTCTATACAGAGGAAAAGGAGAACTCTTATGGAGTCTTAGCGATATCTGTTTCAAAGCCACCAGCTCAACCTTACATAACCATGACTGCTATTCTTGCTGTGAGTGCCACACGTCATAATTTGATTCAAACTTTCTTCCGGTTATCTTATTGCCAGAACATTTTTCATGGTGTTTACAACAAAACAGCTGCCCTATCTTATTCGTTATCATTATGGATGTGCTTTCTGAGAATAAATTGATAATTTAACTACACTGACCATCATGATGATTGCACTCAGCATAACCCAGCTCACATTCCTCTTTGCATATTAATTAAAAAAAATTAGGTTGGAGTTCGCTGAATGTTGGTAGAAAGCACAATAGTCACTTTCGTTACCAGTTATATCTGTAATTGGTTCTCTTTCTAACTTACCAGACGATACCGTATTATGCCCTTTTTGTTTTTATCATCTTGAATTATCATAATAATATGGGCACTTGCAATTTGCCCAATATTTTAAGAGATTTTTACTCTGCTTCATTTCTGTTATTTCCCAGGGATTGGGTTATGATGGATTGGGTAGACTCCTCGGTATGTCAAAAACAGCAGGAACAGTTCCAGATGGACTACCTCCTCCAAGATCTGTACTTAAATCGTCTTGTATGAAACTACACCAACCAAATGTAAGTTCAACTTTTATAACTCCGCCAATTTTATTTCCATGTCCCATCCAAAGTCCAAACAGCCTGTTGTTCCTGAATCTTACAAAACCTCTACCATTTAAAATTTCTCTTGCACCTAGCTCCTAAGACTGGTATTGTCTTATTTTAATGGAGGTGAAAGGCTGTTCTTTAACTGATGCTGCAAGGGCATTGGCCAAACATGTTCACAGGAGTACGAAAGGATGGTGGGGCAGCTTTAATGGAAGCGGTAAAGATATGTTCCAGCTTGATACTCATCCAGCTGGAGACTACCGTTATGGTCTATTTGGTTCATTGTTGCGTTACTTGTCTTCAGATTCGAGCAAGAACCAACTCGCATCTGAAGCTATTGATTGTTTGTTACGTGAGTGTTGTTGGATCAATGTTCATCTGATTCAGTCCTATGGCCCTGTTTTTGAAATTCGTGCGCATGAAGGTTATGGTGCCAGATGGTCTCAAGATGGTTCAAAGGTACGAGTTTCCTTATTTAGACGATTGATGATTCTTCTGTATTCTGATGTAAATAAATGGCTGATCTCAAACTCCTAATTGTTCTTTTCAAATTTTAGCATTCCAATGTCATGTACAAATGACCTATTCTTTGCTGTTTCCGTAAAATTAGCTGGCCCTTTTTGGCATGCTGTGCTAACGAAGCAAATACGTGGAAGTTGGTTTGCTAAACTGCCAAAATATGAAGATAATCATAGTACAAACTTTAACCGGAAAATTGAAAACCATGGAGAAGTTACAACAACACAAGTTTGTACTTACCTATATCATTGGTAAAAATTTTCAGTGAAATGCTGGGGCAGTCCATAATTTACCATGTCACCTGTTCATTTAGTTAATCAGGAAATGTTTTGCTAGTTAGCCAGTTGCAGTACCTTTTGGTTCATATGTAATGACGCCGCTTAACTGCAGTTAAGGCTACTTGGATTGCATTCGTCATGCTGAGAAATTTTTGGCACATTTTCAAATTGTTTAGGGACTTGTGTACTTCAAACTAGCAGAAAATTTTGCTTCATAAATTATGACACGGCAAAGAATAAGCTAGGAAATAACAGCGATGGCTCACCGATAAGCTGCTCTAGGTTATATTCCATGTGTACATCTTCACAATGTTACTGAGCTAGAGATACTGAAGAAAACTCATCAATGAGCTGCAAGAACAAATATTCTTGATCTGTGGTTCAGGAAGATTCCAAGAAAGGACCCAAACAAGAGACCAGATCTTATATAAACAGCAACAAATTGAGTAATAAAGTAATGCCGATAGATTATACGTGACGCCCTTGGCAGGTTTTCTGTTGAGGTGGATTCCTTCTGTCTTGTGAGATATTCATGGACAGCTAATGAGAAGTCAAAGACTTGATGCCAACAAGATTTCTATAATCAACACCTGTCTTGCAAGCTCTACATTGCAACAGTTCCAGATTATGTTCAATCATTGAACTACTTGCTTGCCACGTGCAGTTTATCGGATTCTTGGAGCCCTACACCCCAGAAGGCTTTTCTAAAGGCTGGAAGCACTAGCTAGATGATGACCTGTGTAGAGTTGTTCGTTTGTACTGCCTGTATGCATAAATGTTCTGTGGAATGGCCAATTACTGAAGATGCATTCCTTATTCGAGGTGATAGAAATAGTCTTGTGTTACATACTTGCATTAACCGCCTGACTAAGCTTGATTGTACTTTTGCCCACTGGCCAGCGAAAGGTCTGAAGGATGCTGTTCCTTGTAAGTTATGATCTGATTGTGTAGTTCAAAATTTTATCTTCAGACTCTTGTGGTATTCTTTTTTTGGGGATGACTCGCAAGTGGCAATTGCATTCAGTTGGTGGGGCTACAGGTTGTCCATGGATACGCGGCTGTGAATAGACATGGCTTGTTTCAGTTGGTCTGGCAGTTATAGATTTAGGGAGCCGCTCAATATGTCATTTTATTTCTGTACATGGATTGCAATTTTTGACCTATGTACTTTTGAGATGCGATGTTGGTTGTTGCGCTGATGGTAAACACCACAGTTTCGACGCATCAAACTGGTTTCTGCGTTTGTAGGGTGTTTCTAGGGGTCATGAAGCCGTGAACATCTTGGATACAAGAGGGCTTGGAGGTCTGTCTGCAATCGCCCATCTGCATAAAGAAAATGTGAATTTGCATATTCATCTTGGATGGCCCATTCGAGAATAATCCGGAGAATTTGGATAACCAACATTGATTGTGTACGAAAGGGGTACTGCTCTGGGAGCTTTGTATCACTAAATTCTAAGAACTTGGACCAAATCTCCCGATTGATACAAGAATTAGGGAAAGACGAATTTCTTGATGTGAACCTGTAATGGATTAACCTGTACTAGATTTCAACGGAATTTCCAGTCAAAACATGTCTGAATTCTTGATCTCCAGTGTGCCACTCCCAGGAGTTCATGCGTGCTAACCATAGAGGACTTGGCTGTTTAATGATTCCATGAACCGAAACCACATGCATCTACAGACTACTTATACTGCAGGTCAGGAAACAAAAATAAGATGTACAAGAGGAACAAGGCTCTGGAATTGACAATGTGAAGTTGCGCATTTTGCAATTTTTAACTGGTGCAGTGAAGCCAAACTGACAGTCTGATGCTCAACTTTGGTCGTCTTCCATGATAAAGTACACTACGTTGATCTATGTAGACAGCTCAAGAATTTTTGCAACGAAAAGACGACCTTCACAAAGTGTAAATCACGGGAAGAAACAACGGAATGTTCATTGGCTTCCAGGGAGCTTGATCAAGCAACTGAAGTGCTGAAGCGACCTCAACCATATTGGCTGGGTGAGATGATAGAAACTGTTGGGACCGAAATCCCAGACAAGGTGGACCTTCACTTACGGAAATACCGAAGGGTCCTCGGGGTGACACGTGTTTGGGGTGGAATTATTTCGATGCTCCCTCTCGGGTACAGGATGACACTATTTATAGCCTGTACTCGACCACCCCAGGCGTGGTTTATAGTTCCTACCTCTTACCTGCTATATTCTTGGAATATCCGAGGGTATTATGGTATAATTAAGCATATTTACATAATCACAACTCTGCCTCGGGCGACCAAAGTGGACCCCGCTATCTAGTCGTGATCTTCGGCTCTGGAGATCCGCCGAAGTCTTCTCCATTCCGTTGCCGTGGGATGGCCTTCGGCTTTAGAGCGAAGACTGACTGCTACCTTCGCTCGCTGCGGTCAATCAGAACCGCTGGCACGGACCTCGGCTTTCGACCGAAGGCTCGCCACCATCTTCGCCGACACGGGAAGCCGGGACTGCAGGTGCGCCTACATCCTTCGACCGATGGTGCTTCACGATCTTCGCAACCCTTCACATGCAGTTCCTGAAACGAACATGTAGTGAAAAGCACACGGACCTTCCAGCAGACTTTGAGCCATGGTGGGGGGGGGGGGGGGGCGGAGGCGGGAGATCATCCCCAACAGCAGCCCCCTACGGGTAAGGTTTATCTTCGATGGGCCCAACTTGTAGTCTTTAAGATGAATCTCCCCTTCAACCTGTCGAATTCTACTGGGGCGGATGCACTTCGTTCAAATTTTCTTATTAGTTTTTTGTATTTTTATTTTTTTATAGCATGACCATGCAGCTCCTGGGTAACTGTATTGTTGACATGCATTTAATGCCTTCGATGTATACCGAAGCATCATTTTCCTCGTCGGTTCAAGTTCCAATGCACATCGTTTTAACTGTTGGCCCCTTTGCTATAAATACTGCCCCACAGTCACTTGTTTTTACCGTGCGTCTTTGCTCATGCTTTCGCTCTTGCACGAAGCCTCTTACAGCCCTCTGAGTCCTTCTCGGACGAAGCCCCTTATAGCTTTCTGAGTCCTTCCCTGTTCAAGGCTTCTGGTTCATCCCAATGGCACTGAAGGCCAGGTCTTCTCGCCCGAAGACATACTGGATTGGGTAGTCTAAGGTGGATGAAAAAGTGTTGGCCAGCCTCGTGAAGGAGGGATTGATCAACGATGTTTCCAAAGTTCGGCTCCCCGGCAATCAGGAGATACCAAAGCCTGCTGACGACGAAGCAGTTGTATTCGTTCATTATTTTCAAGCAGGTCTTTGCTTGCCATGCGATGACATGGTTGTTAAAGTGCTGAAGTTGTTCGAAGTTTATCTTCACCAGCTCACGCCCAATGCCACAGTGAGGATGTGGCTTTTCGTGTGGGCCACTCGGTCAGAGGGAGCGTAGGCATCCGTGAGGGCCTTCGCTGCTGCTCATCGCCTTCATCACCAGCCAAAACCGGTCTTCGCTCGGGGCGTCCAGAGCGAGGCGCATTACGAGTGTTTGAACTTCGCGTACCGCGCTGGGTTATCCACACCCGTCGTTGTATACAAGAACAAATGGCCGAGCAACTGGACGCAGTGGTGGTTCTACCACAAAGTAGATCCCGAAGAGTTTCTTGTCTCGAAATGTGAGGAAGTTAAGGGAAACCGCGCGCTAGATGTGCACTTGAAAATATCCCAGCAAACAGCTCTCAAAGCCTTCGCCAGGTGTGCGAAGTATCTATCCACCCGTGACCTGGTAGAGGAATTTATAACTGTTGGGGTGTGGCCCCTTAGCCGGGATTGGAGTACCTTGGAGTTTGGGGAGAAAGGGCCCGAGGGGCTTTGCCGACCTCATCCTTCCGTGCATGGCTTCACGGGTATACATTTTTCTGCCTTTAAAACACACACACACACACACGCGCGCGCGCGCGCACACACACACACACACACGAGCGCGCACGCGCGCGCGCGCACACACACACACACATATATATATTAACTTCGCTGGCACTTGCTTACGTGTCTTGATCTTTTCCAGATTTGTCGGTGTCTGAAGTCGAGGCCAAGGCTACAATGCTTGTTGGGAAATTTACACCAGGCGAAGCCCAGCTATGCACTGAACAAGGCCTTGTTCGAAGACTCAATCGAGTCTTGGAATATAGGGGCCTTTCATACCGGGAAATGCTGAAGGCTAGCGCGTTGCTGTAGGGTCCCGGAGAGGGCTCCCCGGCAGAAGACACCGGCGAAGAGGTTCCCACAGGCACCCTGAAGAAAAGAAAACAGCTCGAGCGATCGCTGCAGGGAGGCCGAAAAAAGAAGGTGCTTGCCCTTCAGAAAAGGCCACACGAAGTTGCCTCCGATGTTGCCCGCGAAGAAGCGTCTCCGGAGTGTTCGGCCGCGCTGCGTGACGTGCCAAGGCGAGAGACTCCAGAAGGCACCCAGGATCCTCATCCTCTGAAGTCGGGGTTTTGCTCTCACGTGGACCTTCCCACAGTAATTTTGAGCGACGACGAGGAGTTAGCAGAGACGAGAACCATCATTGAGGCTATCACCCGGTAAACCGAGATCGAAGGAGCCGAAAATGTTGAAGTGGTAGCCTATTCTTCGCCCTCGTCGCCTTCGAGCTCCTCCTCCGGGACTGAGGTGTCAACTCCAAGCGCGCCCCACCGTGGCGGAAAAGCGTTGATGGGCCACAGCGGGCTACTTGATGCAAAGGCCATAGCGCCCGAGGCGTTCAAGGTTTCCTCCTTCGAACCAAGCACCGGGGAGGTCAATGACGTGAAGAAATTTTTTAGTACCTTCGTCCTCCCCGAGCTTGAAATTTTTAGTACCTTCGTCCTCCTCGAGCTCGTCAGCGAACTTTTCGACGCTTCTGATATGGCGATTGTGAAGGTATACCAGTATGTTCCATTATTATCATCATTATTTTGTCCTTATGGTAATCGCTCATATCCGTGCGACGTCCCAGGCTTTGCTTATATCGCGGGCTTAGCGCAAATAGGTGAGAATTCTGAAGCCTATGCCCGGAGCGCAGATGCGCAGATTGATATGCTACAGAAACGTGCTGAAAAAGCCAAAGGCTAGAAGCGTGAATTTTTGCACCGAGCGAGGGAAGCTGAGTCGCGCTTGGAACAACTTGAGAAGGAACTCAGCGCCCTTCGCTCGGAGAAACAAGTGGCCGAAGAGGAAGTCAACTGCTTGCGCAAAACCTGCAATCCTCTGAAGCGCAAGTATGTGACTTGCAAGCGCTATGCGCCATAGTGAGCGCTAAGACATAGCGGCTGCAAGGAGAGCTGAGCGAGGCGAAGACTCTCTCCGAAGATGCTTTAAACGCGCTTGGGGAGCTTGAGCCGAAGGCTGTTGCTGCATGCGAAGCTATCAGCAATACCTTTGAAGGTATTGGTGCCTCGGCGACACCCCCAATACTCAACATTTTCGGACTTGTAAGTTGGATTAGTGAAACCAGCGGGAGCCTTCTCCCAGCCGCTCAGTTGTATGGTGACTTCTGCGCAATGGTTGCCGCCCGGAGCCTTGTCGAGTCAATTGAAATGATGGGCTGTGACCATCATACTACGCTTCAAAAGTCTACCTTCCGGTACCCGACGTACATGTCCACTTTGGCCGTGATGAGGGCGTCAAAGACCACCGCCTGATCGTTTACCACCAATTATTGGTGCAGACACAGTCACGAGCTCGCCCTCTGAGAGGCGGAGATCAACCGCCAGCGAGTATGTTGCTTCATATCAATGGTTTTGCTGTCTTCTTGGTCGTGCACTCTTTTAAAAAATACTTCTTTTGCAAGTGAAGGCGAGGGATGATCCCTCGTCTAATGCTACAACTGCGGCGGTCGAAGAAACCATGAAGGTGGGATGACTCAGCGCAAAGCGTCATTTTATTGAGTTTTCCTTATATGATGGGGTGATGTATTATACATTAACGATGCAATATATAATATTATATTTGTTACGAACTATTCTTGACTTGTTGCGCTCCCTGCGCAGGTCCTCCCTTGTAACACCCTAGCTTTTCAACTTTTTGGAAATATTAATAAATATCCTTTTCCTTAGAATAGGGTGTTATTCTTTGCCTCAAAATCTTAGGAGAAAGAAATTATTTTCGAAAAACTAGAAAAATGAACCTAGGCTATATTATAGTTTCATTGCTTTCTTGCCAAAATAGCTGCATTAGGGTTTTTACTGTGCGAAAAATAAGTTTTGAAAACCTCGAGGCGTGCCATTTAAGTTTTTGGAAATGTTGCAAATTTTTTTTTCCTAAAAGGAAAGTTTTTTATCATCTTACTTGGGCTTCCTTTCTTTCCTTTTCTTTTCCTCTCCTTTTTCTTTTCCTTGGCAGCCCAATCAACCATTCTTTTGGGCTGAGCCGGTCGGCCTTCTTTTCTTTCCAAGCCGAGCACCAATCAACTCCTGCCTGGGCCGACCAAAGGCCGCGGTCCAGCAGCGCCGCTCTTTGGCCGTTGGCGCCTGGCCAGTTACCGTCTCCGCCCGCTCGATAGCGCCTTCCCCTGGTCTCCTTCTTCCTCCTGTAGCCACCCCGAGCGCAACCGTATCAAATTCGAACATCTCCGTGCGCCGCACACCTTCCCCTCCTTCCCCGAGCCGAATCCCAACCAACTCAAGGTTATCCGCAGCCGCTTTCCCGCCTATATAAGCACCCGAGCACCCTCAGTTTTCCCATCTAAAATTCGTGCCGACTTGAGCTCTTCCGCCGTCGCCATAGCTGCTCAGTTAAACTCCGCCCCGGCGAAATCCGTCGCCCGTTTGCCGTAGCTGAGCCGCACCTGAGCATCTCCACCGTCTACCGCGCCCGTTGTTGTCTTCACCGATGAGTTTTGGCCATCGGAGCTCCCTCCCTGTAGCTCATCCGAGATCGCCGCCGTCTACCCCGCTGCCGACTGCCTTCGGTGCCCCGCCGCTCAAGGTAAGCGCTAAAACGGAATTCCCTTGTCCACTTCTCCCTTCGTCGCCGCTTGCCGTTGACCCCCGTGCCCAGCGACGAGGATCGCGATATCTCCGGTGATAGCGCCGCCGCGCTGAGCTGTCCACTGCCGCTTTCATCTCTGGTGCCGGTCAACTAAGCCCCCACCCCCCTCCTCCCCTGCCCGCCAACAACCGTTAGATCTGTTTTGGATGGCCATGATTAAAAGCTTCACATACCCTTTCGGTGTCCAATCGCATGCTGCCATGTGGCCACATAATCCTAGTCTGCAAATCAGGCCATGTCATCGCTTGCATAAGCTGGCCACCTCATCGATTTAGCCCACGTGGCAGTGGCACGTCAGCACACCTTTTCCAGTCATATTTTCCTATTTGATTTAATTCGGGAGTAATGGTAGTTTTGCAAATAAGCCCTTAAACATTCCTATATTTAAATAAAAGCCCTTGTAATTATGCAGAATAGCCCCTAAACTTTTTCTTAATAACAAATAGGTCCCTTAATTTTTGCAAAAAGGCCCCTAACCTCTTTTTTTATATTTAAACTAAGCCCTTTTTATTTTCAGATTTAACCCTAATCTTATTTATAGCATAACTTTCTCGTTTTAGCTCCGATTTAGATGATTTTTGCGGTCACGTATTCGTAGCGACGTGTACTATCTTGTAGTACCTTTTTCATAGATGTTAGCTATTGTTTGGTGTACTGTTCTTAGTTGGTTTTGTTGTATGTTTTTCCGGTGTGTGTCGAAAGCAGACGAAGAGCAGTTCGAGAACCTTTAGGACCAAGTTTTTGAAGAGTCTGAGCAGCAAGTTGGGAGAGGCAAGTGTCCTTGAACATTTTGATCCCAGTTTTGTTTAAAATGCGTTCTTTTTCCAACATGCATGCTGTTAATCCTGAATCCTATATACTTATAGTATCCTGTTCCATATAATTCCTTGTCGCCATGTTGATAGTAGAGGATATGATGGGTAGTCATGCTTATCTTCGCACAAGGGGATTGAAGGGTTAAGGGTTAAACATGATTAACTAATTAATGCAATCATGAGCTGGGAGTATTAATGATGGCATTAGCAACATGGAACCTTAGGCCTTGAGCAAAGTTGGGTCAGTGATGATGAAGTTATGATATTGGTGTAGTGTTTGCTCAAGTAACCTAAGTAAGGACCGGTTCGTAGAGCGAAAACCCAAGAAATATCATACCAACCATGAGACTTGGTATGGGATAGATCTAGCCTATTAATTAGTGGATTTTAGTTTTTGTGCATGTCAAATGGAAGAGTGGATGTGTGGGGACGGCAAAAGCCAGAACCATTTGGTTAGTGGTATGCGATGTATAGTGGAAGGGAAGGGTGAAAACTTCTTGAAGCTACAAGGCGCAAAAGGGGGCTTCTGGGTGGTGTGAATGCCACTTTAACGGTGGTGAAACCTAGCGGGCATGTACATACTGGATGAAACTTTGTAGTGACTTTCCGGGCAACACACCACTGGTGTGTGTTAAGTGTTTCGCGGACACGGCAACAAGGAAAATCACGACTTGTGGGGAAAGCTGGACAGCCGCTGCAGATTGTAAAACTGTTATAATAGCCGTGCTCACGGTTATGAGAGACTTGGATCCTCACATGATTAGCCAAATGGGTTTGAGTTGTTTTGGTCTGCTGGGAGCCTGATGTGGGATTCAGGTGGATGGGAAAAATTGTCCAGGGGTTGGAGATCTAATGATGAATCACCTAGATAAGTAGGATGCTCTCATAATGCTTCATTAGTGCAGTTGGCTTTTATGCAAAACTTTAACTGTTACAGCTTGTTCCTTGTTGAAACTTGCATAGCATTTTATCTTCCCACACTTGCGGAGTACCAGTTGTACTCACACTTGTTGTTTTTTTTACCCCAAATGTCATTCAAGCGCTGCTCAGACATTGAAGGAGATCCAGATTTCTTCGTTAATGAAGAAGAAGACTGCTAGGCTGGCGTTTCCCCCGGTCTAATGCCTGTCGAAGTTGGAATTTCGCGGAGTTTAGTTGTGTGCTTTTGTTTAAGACTTTTTGGTCTCTTTGTTTATTCTAGTTAAACGTTGTAATAATGACACTGTGTGTGATACACTGATGAAGTCGCTGCATGTATGAAACTTGATCCTGACATACATGTGGTTTACATCTGGTTTTGTCCATTTCTAAAACCGGGTGTGACAGAGGTGGTATTAGAGCCGTGTTGACCGTAGGTCGCAAGCTTAGTTAGAATGGACAAGTTTCTAAGGACTATTTTGTTAAAGTAAACTAATTTTGAAAAATCTGCTCTGTCTTATTTCATACTTTCCTTGCTGATCCTATTTAAAACCATGCTGCTGACTCCCCTTATTTTTAAAATGATTTTAGATGGCCCGGACACGTAAGACTGCGCGTAAGAGTACTAACGGCCGCTTTCCTGCTCGACCTTTGACCCCGACTCGTGCCATGGCCTATGCAAGACAGCAGCCACCCCGAGTTCAGCAATGGAGCCATGTCTACCACTCCGACGGATGTCACGCCAGATGGATCCCCGCCAAGCTTTGGGAGATACTTCATTATTTGGGATCCGAGAAGGCACCAGAATATGTAGGAGTGAAGACTGAGTACACCGATGCCCCTCTTGAGTGGAAAGTCGAAGTGGTGATCTACAGTTCGCTACCGGAGCGTGGAGCCTATGAGGTGACGAGCATCCATTACGCCATCTCACCAAGAGCTACCTTCGAGGCTGGAATACGAGACGCCGCGCACCAAGCCCTGCCGATCCTCTGCCACCGCCACAGCGATGACCTGATCTTCACACAATACAGCCATTACCCTCAGCGCATTAGCGGCTTCACCGACATCACCGCTACACCCGTCGTCGCGGAAGGTATCACTAGGCTTGGAGAGCAAACCGCCCTGGCCTTGGAGCTGAGTCAGGAGTTGGATCGAACCACCGAGGAGCTACAGTACGTCAGAGGCAAGTAGCTCAAGCATAGAGTGAGCTACGCAACAAGAAGCGTCACCACCCGGACTGCTAGGAATCTTCTGCATTTGACTCTGGATCTGAGGAAGAGACTCCCCGTTCACTGCACCGTCTTTAGGCTCGACGTCGTCCAACTCCAGCACCCTGAGGTTTCGGTAGAGTTAGGAATTGTTTAGGAGGCTGCCCCTTAGTGGTTATGAGTCGTTAGCAAATCGTGTGTTAGAGAGTAGGTTGATCTGGTGGTGTGTTATGTAATGATTTGGATCTTTGTTTGAGTGAGTGATGTTTTGTGAAGTTTCTCTTCACGAATGCATCCTTATAATTAATATATTAGTTAGTTTGGGAGTCTACCTTTATTCTCCTTTTGTTGTTCTTCTTAAATTCCTTGTTTCCTCATCTACCTGCCCTTATCTTAGATGGTGAACCTAAGGAACCGCGCCAACGCTAATGGCAATACTTCTGATGGGCAAGACAATGATAATCCCTCCTCACCACCACAGCCATCCCTCGAGCAGCTTTTGGCAGTGCAAACGCAGATTCTACAAGGAGTGGCTCGAACCATGACCCAAATGCAGCAGAATCCCCTCGTCACCGTCCTAGCACCACCACATCAATCCCGTGACAAGCTCGAAGAATTTCAAAGGACTAAACCGTCTACCTTTTCTCATGCTGTTGAACCTATGGACGCTGATGATTGGCTCAAGGTCATTGAAAAAAAACTCTCAGTCACTCAGTGCAACACCAGGGAGAAGGTTTTGTTCGCATCACACCAGCTGATGGGACCTGTTGTGGACTGGTGGGATGCCTATGTCGCTGCTCATGAAGAACCTGACAGCATCAACTGGCAGGAGTTCAAGAACGTTTTCCGAGCTCATCATGTACCCCAAGGAGCTATCAAGATTAAGAGAAAGGAGTTCCTATCGCTCAAGAAAGGAGGAATGACTATGAGTGAGTATGTCACTAGGTTCACCCAGTTGTTCCGGTATGCACCAGAGGATGTAGATACCGATGATAAAAAGCAAGACTGTTTCTTAGAAGGACTAAATGATGGACTGTAGTATTCTCTGGCTTCTCGTGAATTCAATAACTTTCAGTCCCTTGTAGATCGTGCTCTTATCCTGGAGCACAAGAGAAACAATATTGAGCGCAAGCGCAAGATGGACCGCCCAGGTCAGTCAGGCAATAATGCTAGGCCCCGTTATGACACCTCTCAATCTGGACCTATAAATTGTTCAGGTCAGCAGTACAATCAACCCAGGGCCCAGTCTACAAATCAGAACTCATCCAGGAATGCAGGACAGAACCAGCGCTCCAATTTTCAACCTCCCCGCAATTTAAGTCAGATCCCTCAAAGGAACAACAACACTGGCAACAACCCTCAAGCCTCCACTAAAGGAAAACCCTGTTTCAATTGTGGAGTAGAGGGACATTTTGCGTACCAATGCCCTCTTAAGCGTTCGAATTATCTACCTACCCAAGGCGCAAACCAGCAGAACCGCAATGGGAATCAACCCCAGAATCAAACAAAGCAGAATGTGGCAAGAGGCCGTGTGAATCATGTGGCAGTTGACGAAGCTCAAGATGCCTCGGATATTGTGATTGGTATGTTTCTTATCAACTCCAACCCTGCTACCATACTATTTGATTCTGGAGCATCGCATTCTTTTATATCAACCAAGTATGTAGCAAGCCCTATATCTGTTATGAAGAATAGAATGGTTGTTAGCTCTCCAGGTGGAGAAATAAAAGCAAGGCATGTATGCCTGAACCTTAGTATTAAGATAAGGGGGGTAGATTTCCTGGCAAACCTTATCATTTTGGAATCCGAAGGAATAGACATCATACTAGGGATGAATTGGTTAACCAAGTTCAATGGGATTATTGACTGTGCAAGAAGAGCCGTTCGTCTGTCTACGAGAGGAGGAAAAGAAGTGGAATACGTTGCAAAAGTTTCACCAATGGTTAGGGGAACAGTTAATCAAGATGATGGAACACCAATGGAGAGCATTCCAGTTGTTCGTGATTACCCGGATGTTTTTCCAGAAGAATTACCAGGTATGCCACCTGACCGTGACATCGAGTTTGTTATAGAACTAATACCTGATACAGCTCTTATATCTAAGAGGCCGTATAAAATGGCTGCTAATCAGTTAGCGGAACTTAAGGAGCAATTGCAAGAGTTGTTAGACAAGGGTTATATCCGACCTAGTTCGTCACCATGGGGTGCACCAGTGATTTTCGTACCCAAGAAGGATGGCACCCAAAGGATGTGTATAGATTATCGCGCCTTGAACGAGGTGACCATCAAGAATAAGTACCCTCTTCCCATAATAGATAACTTATTTGATCAGCTTAGAGGTGCATGTGTGTTCTCCAAGATCGATCTTCGCTCAGGATATCATCCGTTGAAGATTCGAGTTTCGGACATTCCTAAAACCGCCTTCATCACCCGTTATGGATTATATGAGTATACGGTTATGTCTTTCGGATTGACCAACGCCCCTGCCTACTTCATGTACCTAATGAACAAAGTGTTCATGGAGTTTTTGGATAAGTTTGTAGTAGTTTTTATTGACGACATCCTAGTTTTCTCAAGGGATAAAAAGGAGCATGCAGAACATCTAGGATTCGTCCTACATAAGCTTAGGGATAATCAGTTGTATGCTAAGTTGAGCAAATGTGAGTTCTGGCTAGATCAAGTCTCTTTTCTCGGTCATATTATCTCCGCAGGAGGAATAGCAGTCAACTCAAGAAAGGTGGAAGATGTTTTGAATTGGAAATCTCCCCAGAATGTCTCCGAGATCCGTAGCTTTCTTGGATTGGCAGGATATTACCGCCGATTCATAGAAGGATTCTCCAAGATTGCGAAGCCCATCACCAAATTACTTGAGGAAGGACAAACGTTTAAATGGACTCCTGCTTGTGAGGCAAGTTTTGAAGAGTTGAAAGAAAGACTTACATCTGCGCCAGTACTGGTCATGCCAGATACGCAGAAACCGTTCTCCATTTATAATGATGCCTCCCGTCAGGGATTAGGATGTGCGCTAATGCAGGAAGGCCATGTTGTAGCCTATGCATCAAGACAACTAAGGAAGCATGAGGAGAACTACCCAACACATGATTTAGAGTTAGCTGGTGTAGTTCACGCACTCAAGATATGGAGACACTATTTAATTGGAAAAAGGTGCGGGATATATTCGGATCATAAGAACTTGAAATATATTTTTACTCAGCCTGATCTCAACCTCAGACAACGTAGATGATTAGAGCTTATCAAGGATTATGATTTAGGAATTAACTACCATCCCGGAAAGGCGAATGTAGTCGCTGATGCTTTGAGTAGAAAGACTCATCTCCGATTAATGTCCTTACAAGATAGACACCTCGAGCTAAGCAAAGATTTTGAGAGACTTAATCTGGGGTTGGTAAATAGCGCAGAAGCCGTGGTGATGGAAGTTGATTCGACTTTGGAACAAGAAATTCATAAAGGACAACTTGAGGACGAGAAGGTTATGGAAATCAGGCAGCGTATCAAGGAGGGTAAAGCCCTAGGTTTTACCGAGGATGAGAATGGGACGGTATGGTTTGGGAAACGAATTTGTATTCCGGATATCGAACCTATCTAGGAAACTATACTTCGAGAAGCACATGAGTCTGCATATTCAATTCACCCGGGAGCACCAGGATGTATCAAGATCTGAAGGATCGATATTGGTGGTATGGAATGAAGAGAGAAATTGTGGAATTTGTAGCAAGATGTGATATATGTCAAAGGGTCAAAGCTGAACATCAGAGGCCCGTAGGGTTGCTTCAACCTTTGAAAATACCAGAGCGGAAATGGGAAGAAATCAGTATGGATTTTATTGTTGGTTTGCCCCGAACTCAAAATGGATATGATTCTATTTGGGTTATAGTGGAACGTTTGACAAAGGTTGCTCATTTCATCCTAGTCAAGACCACCTACACAGGACTTAGACTTGCTAAACTATATATTGCCAGAATTGTGTGTCTGCATGGAGTACCCAAGAGGATAGTGTCTGATAGAGGAAGCCAGTTCACCTCTAGGTTTTGGCAAAAACTACATGAGTCATTGGACACCCGGTTAAACTTCAGTTCAGCATATCACCCGTAGATAGATGGTCAAACCGAGAGAGTAAATCAAATTTTGGAAGATATGTTAAGAGCTTGTGCCTTGAGAAATAAGATTAGTTGGGATAAAAATCTTCCCTATGCAGAGTTCTCCTACAACAATAGCTTTCAGACTAGTTTGAAGATGTCACCGTTTGAAGCTTTGTATGGAAGAAAATATAGAACACCACTGTACTGGAATGAAACTGGTGAAAATCAAGTGTTTGGCCCAGAAATTCTTAGAGATGCAGAAAGACAAGTACAACAGATCAGGGAAAATTTGAGAATGGCTCAATCACGACAGAAGAGTTATGCAGATCATCGACGTCGTGAATTGTCCTTCGAAGCAGGTGACTTTGTGTATTTACGAGTGTCACAGATAAGAGGGTTTCGCAGATTCAAAGTAAAAGGAAAACTTGCACCCAGGTTTATAGGACCTTTTAAAGTGTTGGAAAAGCGAGGAGAGGTGGCATATAAGTTGGAACTACCGCCTCAAGTGACAGATGTTCATGATGTTTTTCACGTATCATAGTTGAAGAAATGTCTACGAGTTCCTGAAGAGCAGATGCTCCTAGAGGAGGTAGAAGTTGGAGAGGATCTCACCTACATGGAGTATCCTGTCAAGATTCTAGAGACATCAGAGAGAGTTACCAGGAACAGAAAGGTCCGTATATGCAAGGTATAGTGGAGACACCATTCCGAAGAAGAAGCAATGTGGGAAAGAGAATCATATCTGAAGACAGAATTCCCGCATCTTTTCCCCAATCCTTCCGAATCTCGAGGGCGAGATTCCTTCTAAGGAGGGTAGGTTTGTAACACCCTAACTTTTCAACTTTTTGGAAATAGTAATAAATATCCTTTTCCATAGAATAGGGTGTTATTCTTGGCCTCAAAATCTTTGGAGAAAGAAATTATTTTCTAAAAGCTAGAAAAATGAACCTAGGCTATATTATAGTTTGATTGCTTTCTTACCAAAATAGCTGCATTAGGGATTTTACTGTGCGAAAAATAAGTTTTAAAAACCCCGAGGCATGCCATTTAAGTTTTTGGAAATGTTGCAATTTTTTTTTCCTAAAAGAAAAGTTTTTTCCCTCGTACTTAGGCTTCCTTTCTTTTCTTTTCTTTTCCTCTCCTTTTTCTTTTCCTTGGCAGCTCAATTAACAATTCTCTTGGGCTGAGCTGGTCGGCCTTCTTTTCTTTCTGGGCCGAGCGCCAGTCAACTCCTGCCTGGGCCAGTCGAAGGCCACGGCACAGCAGCGCAGCTCTTTGGCCATTGGCACCTGGCCGGTTACCGTCTCCGCTCGCTCGATAGCGCCCCCGGTCCCCTTCTTCCTCTCGTAGCCACCCCGAGCGCAACCGTATCAGACTCGAACATCTTCGTGCACCGCACGCCTTCCCCTCCTTCCCCGAGCCAAATCCCAACCAACTCAAGGTTATCCGCAGCCGCTTTCCCGCCTATATAAGCACCCGAGCACCCTCGGTTTTCCCATCTAAAATTCGTGCCAACTCGAGCTCTTCCGCCGTCGCCATAGCTGCTCGGTTCAACTCCGCCCCGGTGAAATCCGTCACCCGTTTGCCGTAGCTGAGCCGCACCTGAGCATCTCCACCGTCTACCGCACCCGTTGCTGTCTTCACCAATGAGTTTTGGCCACCGGAGCTCCCTCCCCGTAACTCACCCGAGACCGCCGCCGTCTACCCCGCCGCCGACTGCCTTCGGTGCCCCGCCGCTCAAGGTAAGCGCTAAAATGGAATTCCCTTGTCCACTTCTCCCTCCGTCCCCGCTCGCCGTTGACCCCCGTGCCCGGCGACAAGGATCGCCATCTCTCCGGAGATAAGGCCGCCGCACCGAGCTGTCCACCGCCGCTTTCATCTCTGGTGCCGGTCAACTAGGCCCGCCACCATCAACCGTTAGATCTGTTTTGGATGGCCGTGATTAAAAGCTTCACATACCCTTTCGGCGTCCAATCGCATGCTGCCACATGGCCACATAATCCTAGTCAGCAAATCAGGCCACGGCATCGCTTGCATAAGCCGGCCACCTCATCGATTTAGCCCATGTGGCAGTGGCACGTCAGCACACCTTTTCCAGTCATATTTTTCTATTTGATTTAATTCGGGAGTAATGGTAGTTTTGCAAATAAGCCCCTGGACTTTCCTATATTTAAATAAAAGCCCTTGTAATTATGCAGAATAGCCCCTAAACTTTTTCTTAATTACAAATAGGTCCCTCAATTTTTGCAAAAAGGCCCCTAACCTCTTTGTTTTTATTTAAACTAAGCCCTTTTTATTTTTAGATTTAACCCTAATCTTATTTATAGCATAACTTTCTCGTTTTAGCTCCGATTTAGATGATTTTTCGCACTCACGTATTCGTAGCAATGTGTACTATCTTGTAGTACCTTTTTAATAGATGTTAGCTATTGTTTGGTATACTATTCTTAGTTGGTTTTGTTGTATGTTTTTCTGGTGTTTGTCGAAAGCAGACGAAGAGCAGTTCGAGAACCTTTAGGACCAAGTTTTTGAAGAGTCTGAGCAGCAAGTTGGGAGAGGCAAGTGTCCTTGAACATTTTGATCCCAGTTTTGTTTAAAATGTGTTCTTTTCCAACATGAATGCTGTTAATCTTGAATCCTATGTACTTATAGTATCCTGTTCCATATAATTCCTTGTCGCCATGTTGATAGTAGAGGATATGATGGGTAGTCATGCTTAGCTTCGCACAAGGGGATTGAAGGGTTAAGGGTTAAACATGATTAACTAATTAATGCAATCATGAGCTGGGAGTATTAATGATGGCATTAGCAACATAGAACCTTTGGCCTTGAGCAAAGTTGGGTCAGTGATGATGAAGTTATGATATTGGTATAGTGTTTGCTCAAGTAACCTAAGTAAGGACCGGTTCGTAGAGCGAAAACCCAAGAAATATCATACCAACCACGAGACTTGGTATGGGATAGGCCTAGCCTATTAATTAGTGGATTTCAGTTTTTGTGCGTGCCAAATGGAAGAGTGGATGTGTGGGGATGGCAAAAGCCAGAACTATTTGGTTAGTGGTATGGGATGTATAGTGGAAAGAAAGGGTGAAAACTTTCTGGAGCTACAAGGTGCAAAAGGGGCTTCTGGGTGGTGTGAATGCCACTTTGATGGCGGTGAAACCTAGCGGGCATGTACATACTGGATGAAACTTTGTAACGGCTTTGTAGTGACTTTCCGGGCAATAAGGGAAAATCACGACTTGTGGGGAAAGCTGGACAGCCTCTGCAGATTGTAAAACTGTTATAACAGCCGTGCTCACGGTTATGAGAGACTTGGATCCTCACATGATTAGCCAAATGGGTTTGGGTTGTTTTGGTCTGTTGGGAGCCTAATGTGGGATTCAGGTGGATGGTAAAAATTGTCCAGGGGTTGGAGATCTAATGATGAATCACCTAGATAAGTAGGATGCTTTCATAATACTTCATTAGTGCAGTTGGCTTTTATGCAAAACTTTAACTGTTACAGCTTGTTCCTTGTTGAAGCTTGCATAGCATTTTATCTTCCCACACTTGCGGAGTACTAGTTGTACTCACACTTGTTGTTTTTTTACCCCAAATGTCATTCAAGCACTGCTCAGACATTGAAGGAGATCCAGATTTCTTCGTTGATGAAGAAGAAGACTGCGAGGCTGGCGTTTCCCCTGGTCTAATGCCTGTGGAAGTTGGAATTTTGCGGAGTTTAGTTGTGTGCTTATGTTTAAGACTTTTTGGTCTCTTTATTTATTCTAGTTAAATATTGTAATAATGACACTGTGTGTGATACACTGATGAAGTCGCTGCATGTATGAAACTTGATCCTGGCATACATGTGGTTTACATCTGGTTTTGTCCCTTTCTAAAATCGGGTGTGATATCCCTTCGGACACCGCGCAGGTAGCCGAAGAGGCTGTCCCCGTTACCATGATGAGGGACAATTTTTTTGTGTCTTGGTCTTGCTGGGAATCGTTTCGCCACCGTCATCCGGATGTTGAGTTTGAGCGGTACTAGCATGCGAAGTGTAAGGCGTACGATGCCATGAATACTAGGATTAAAGCATTTTGGAAATCTTTTAGCCTTTCGACGTTAGTTAACCACCGAACTAAGTGCAACTTGTGCCGTACCGTGTGCGGAGATGTCGAGCGTTCGCCTTTGCTCCTTGAGCCGAAGATTGAGCCCAAAGACGATGACATGCTCCCACTTTGCCAACTGCAGCTTTGCTATCGCCGTGGGCCCTCTTCGCAACTAGTTGAACACACCGGAGGCGAAGATGCCCTTCGAGTGTCTCCATCGGCTGCGACTCATATTGGGTCCCCTTTGGTCCCAACCATGCATTTTCATGCAAGTGAAGGCATAGCCTTTCAATTTGCTTTTAGTCAATGGTATAAGGATTTTATTGATCCTGATGTTGACCGATTTGCGGAATAAAGGTTGCTTTTACAATATTATTACTTTGCTTTTTGGGCACTTACTTCGGCGGCATCACGCTTGAAGTGACATATTGGCGTTTCGCAATGTTTTCGGATGTTAGGAACGCTTTGTCGCTTACTCGACTGAAGCCTTCTTCGACGAATGATATTCTCGATTATTTATTTGGGGCGTCGCTTCGGCAACGATGGATGTTTAATATTGGATAACACCATTTCCCTAATTTTTTGCCGCAGCTACCTGCGACTTCCAAAGAAGTGCTTTTTCGAGAACACCACCCCCCTCGATTTTTGGTCGCACTTCGGCTTCTCTTCTGAAGGTATGTTTTTCCTTTGGTGCGTGGGCAAGCACTCTTAGCCCCCGACTTTTTAGCTCGAAGTGCGTCGCCTTCTCTTAGGTCAAGCAACACTTCGGCTTTTCTTTCGAAGGTCTGTTTTTCCTTCGGCGCGGGGGCAGGCACTCTTAACCCCTGAATTTTTAGCTCGAAGTGCGTCGCCTTCTCTTAGGTCAAGCGACACTTCGGCTTTTCTTTCGAAGGTTTGTTTTTCCTTCGGTGCGGGGGCAGGCACTCTTAGCCCCCGACTTTTTAGCTCGAAGTGCGTCGCCTTCTCTTAGGTCAAGCGACAGTTCAGCTTTTCTTCCGAAGGTTTGTTTTTCCTTCGGTGCGAAGGCAAACACTCTTAGCCCCCGACTTTTTAGCTCGAAGTGCGTCGCCTTCTCTTAGGTCGAGCGACACTTCGGCTTCTTTTTTTTATTTATCTTTTCCTTAAGGTTGAAAGTGTACGTTTTTTTTCATTGACACTTCGCACCTCTTGTTGTGCCGTCTATTTGGGACCCTTCACTCGTCAATTGGTGTGCCACCCTGCTCTGAGGCTGGCGCACTTCAACGACAAGTTACCGATACTCAGAACAAGCAATATTTTCTAGGGGGTACTTCTACTATATCGATGTTTACAAGGGTTCCTACCTCATTAAAAACCTCACGCCCTAACGAAGAGGTCCCCCTTTTGAGGAAAAGAGTGCAGTTCCCGTACAATTTGATTAAATGAAAAGAAAAATTGTATAAAGAAAAATTACATAAGCTTCTTTTTGGCCGCAATCGCTGTTAGGCGTAGAACTTGCGAAGGTTGTCTGCATTCCAAGTATGTGGAAGCTCCTTGCCCTCCATATTAGCCAAGTGATATGAGCTGGGTCTTAATGACCTTTTGACTAAGAAAGGACCATCCCATTTGCTCTGTAGTTTTCCCACTGGTGAGGCATTACTGAGTCTTCGCAGCACCAAATCTCCGGGGACGAAGTTCTTTTCGGATATCTTCGCCTTAATGGCCAAACTGGTGGGATTAGCTGTGTTTTCGCCGAAGGTCTGTTTGACCCCTTCGCCCAGAATTGACACTGTTGACAACTTCGGACTATGTGATCCGCATCACTGATCGCCTTCGGCCAATAGAAGCCTTGTCTATATACTTTTCCAACTAAGGCTCGTGTACCCATATGTGAACCACACAGTCCACTGTGAATTTCTTTTAGCAGATTCTGTCCTTCTTCCTGGGATATGCATCGCAACCATGGTGCACAGACTCCGGCCTTGTACAAATTGTTTCCCACAATTTTGTAATTTCTAGCTCTTTGGGCCATACGCTTCGCTTTAACATTATCCTCGGGCTTGTGATAACCACGAAGATAAGCCAATATCAGAGAGCGCCAATCTTCGCTTTCGATCATAGCAACGGAACGCGTTGGTCGCGAAGTGTTGTCGGCGGCTGGTTCAGTCAGCTTTTGGTAGAGTACATCTAATGGCATATGCAGATTTTGCGTAGGGGCTTTGGCTAGCTCATCTGCTTCGAAGTTGTTATTTCTTGATATACTCTTGACTAGGAAGTACTTTTCCATTCTTTGGACTGCTGTCTTATACTTAACAAATTCTAGTTCTTTTACTTGAAACGTCTTGTCGATTTGGCTTGCTATTACCTTTGAGTCTGGTTTAACCAGCACCCTTCGGGTGCCCAAAGCCTTCACCTTGCGAAGTCTGAGGAGGACGGCTTCATACTCCGCGGTATTGTTCGTAGACCAGAATTCTAATTTGGCGGCATATCTCAGCTTTGCGCCCAAAAGTAAGGATAATACCGCCGCCACGCTTGCTCCTGTAGCTCCCTAAGCCCCATCGCAATTTGCGATCCAGACCGGTTCTGACGGTTCTTCTTCTGGGGCTTTGGTTAGCGGAGTCCATTATGCTACAAAGTCTGCTAACACTTGCAATTTTAATGATGTTCTTGCCACAAAAATAATCATGAATGGGGCGACTTCCGCTGCCCATGTCGCCATTCTTCCTATAGCTTCTCTGTTATCAAACATGTCGTGAAGGGGCAGGGAAGTTGGTACTGCGATCTTGTGAGCTGTGAAGTAATGGCGAAGCTTGCGAGATGCCATGACTAGTGCATATGCTACTTTTTCCAGTTCTGTGTAGAGCCTCTTCGGGCCTGCGAGAGCTTCTGACACATAGTATATTGGGAACTGTCATAATTTGTTATCTTCGTGTCTTTCTTGCACGAGTACAACGCTCACTGCCGAAGGGGATGCCGCTATGTATAATAACAAATCTACGCCTGGATCGGGGCTGGAAAGTGCTGTGAGCTTCGTCAGATAGTTTTTCAATTCATCGAAGGCTTCTTGTTGCTTCACGCCCCATCTGAATGGGTCGGAGCTTTTCAACATTTTGAAGAAAGGTAGACTTCACTCTGCAGATTTTGCAATGAACTTGTTTAGTGCCGCCAACCTCCCTGCCAAGCGTTGTGCTTGCTTTCTGTTTTGTGGAGGTTTCATATCTATTATCTCATATATCTTTTGGGTTCCACTTCGATGCCTCTCTTTGACACCAAGAACCCTAATTGCCTTCCGGATTGTACTCCGAAGGCGCACTTTTCTAGGTTCAATCTTAGTCCCGCCCTTCGTAAGCTTCCAAACATTTCACGCAGGTCTTCAAGATGTTAGCTTCTTCTGGCACTTTTGACCACTATGTCATCAACGTAAGCTAGGACATTTCGCCCTATCTATGAACTTAGCACTGCTTGCACCAACCTAGTGAAGGTTGCGCCAGCATTTCGGAGTCCGAAGGGCATCCTCACAAAGCAGTATATGCCAAAGGAGGTCTTGAAACTCATATTCTCCTCATCTTCCTTTGCCATCCAGACCTGATGGTACCCCGAGTATGCATCTAGGAAACTTAACATCTCGCAACCAGCCGCGGAATCCACCAGCTGATCGATTCTAGGTAATGGGAAATCATCCTTCGGACAAGCCCTGTTCAAGTCTGTGAAGTTGACGCACATTCTCCACTTTCCGTTGCTTTTCTTGACTAACACTGAGTTAGCTAGCCACTCTGAGTGCAATAGTTCACGTATAACTCCGGCATCGAGCAGCTTTTTTACCTCAGCCTTTGCTACTTCTTCCCTTTCACTCGAAGCTTTTCTAAGCTTTTGCTTCCTTGGCTTCACACTGGGATCTACATTTAAGCTGTGCTGAATGATTTCCCTACTTACTCCTTGTAGGTCCTTCGGAGACCAAGTGAAGACATCCTCATTACTACGGAGAAACATTATGAGTTGTTGCTGGTCCTCCTTTGGGGCCTTCGCTCCTATGGTGACTTTTTTATCTGGTTTTTCTTGATGTAACGGCATTATTCTGGTTGCTCCCTCCGGTACGACCTTCGCTGCTTTGTTTATCTTCAGCTGGATATCACTTTCCTCTCGATTTGCCGAAGGTTCTGTCACCATGTGGACATTTCGCCGTCCTGGAGTGATTCCCACTTCGATTCGTTGGGCCACTTGCTGGTCTCCAAACACCATTATGACGCCTTTAGGACCAGGCATCTTCATGCACAAATACGCATGGTGCGGTATTGCTCCAAATGTGTTCAAGACTGCCCTACCAAATATTGCATTGTATGGGTAATTAATGTTGACCACATCGAAGGTAATATCTTCCGTCTAGAAATTCATCCTTTCACCAAACGACACTGGGATTGTTATCTTTCCCAGAGCGTTGATTGCATTCCCGCCGAAGCCTAGCAATGGTGATCCAGCTTGATTCAGGTCGCTTCGACGCAGACCCATTTTGTCGAACGCATCGGCGAAGATGATATCCGCTGAGCTTCCTCCATCTATCAAGATTCTATGCACTTCATTTCTCGAGATGTTTGCTCTGATAACGAAGGAATCTGTGTGTGGGTAATCTAAGACCCTCATGTCCTCTTGCGAGAATGTAATAGGAACATTTGACCACCTTGAATGGATGTACGTTGGTCCGACACCGATGTGGTTGACCCTTCGCATTTATTCTTTCCGCTGTCTCTTAGATTCTGTCTATTGGTTTGATCCCCCTGAGATAGCTAACACCACATTGTATCTGTGATTTACCGTGTTCATGGACTTACTGCTCTCTGGTGGTGCTTCGATCACAGGCCTTGGTGGTGGCGGAGGTAGCTCCCCTTGGAGGGTCATTTGCCTCATTTGATCCAGCGGAGCCGAGGCTGTAGGTGCATATTGTGGTGCCAGCATCGGTCGCCACTGGTTGGCAAACACCATGTTCTGATTGGGGTTTTTCCACGCATTGCTTCTCCTGAAACTTACTACGTAGTGTATGGTTCTTGCGTGATCAAGAGATTGCTTCGCCAAGCTCTCTTTCATGGCCACCACCTGCGGGCACTGCTTGGTCCTGTGGCCGGATCCTTCACCATGCAGCTCGCAGTAAAACGTTGTCGGGTCCTGCGGGACTCGTCCACCTCAGCCTCCGCGGCTCCTTCCTCTACTGGTTCGGCCTCCTCAAGTAGCCGCACTATGAGCTTCGCTTGCTACTTGAGTGACTTCAAATGCGCTGGAGTCTATCTGATTGACTTTGTTTTGCCTTGTATAGTCAGATGCTTCGGATTTCCACGTGTGGTGCAATCTGTCTCTAGGGTTGCTAGTGCATGCCTCTTTGGCCGATGTATTTGTTTTTACTTTGGAGGCTACCATTTCATTTTTCCTTCGAAGATGATCGAGCTCAGATCTCGCGTATTCTTCCATCTTATTAAGAAGCTCTTGTACACTCCCGGGTCTTTTTCTTATGAGCTTTCTTGCTAATAATCCCCCTCTGATGCCCTGTATTGCCGCATCGATGATTGTATCTTTGCTCAGCCCCTTTGCTTGGCAACGTATGTGCACAAAGTGGCGCATATAGCTCTACAATGTTTTTGTTGGCTGTTGCTTCAGTGCGAATAGGACACTCGCGGTGATCTTGTTTGCCCGATTTCCATGGAAATTGCTGTACAGGGCATTACGCAATTGCTCCCATGAGTATATGGATCTCGGGGGCAACGCGGAGTACCAAGATCTTGCTATCCCTTTTACGGCCAATACGAAGGCCTTCGCCAATGTTGCACCGTCCCCTCCGGCAGACTTGACAGCCGCTTCGAAGCTCATTACGAATTCCCTTGGGTCTGACTCCCCATCAAACATTACTACTCTAGGCATTTGTCTCTAGGGTTGCTAGTACCTGCCTCTCTGGCCGATGTATTTGTTTTTACTTTGGAGGCTACCATTTCATTTTTCCTTTGAAGATGATCGAGCTCAGATCTCGCGTATTCTTCCATCTTATTAAGCAGCTCTTGTATACTCCTGGGTCTTTTTCTTGCGAGCTTTCCTGCTAATAATCCTCCTCTGATGCCCTGTATTGCCGCATTGATGATTGTATCTTCGCTCAGCCCCTTCGCTTGGCAACGTATGTGCACAAAGCGGCGCATATAGCTCTGCAATGTTTTTGTTGGCTGTTGCTTCAGTGCGAATAGGACACTCGCGGTGATCTTGTCTGCCCGATTTCCCTAGAAATTGCTGTACAGGGCATAACGCAATTGCTCCCATGAGTATATGGATCCCGGGGGCAACGCGGAGTACCAAGATCTTGCTATCCCTTTTACGGCCAATACGAAGGCCTTCGCCAATGTTGCACCGTCCCCTCCGGCAGACTTGACAGCCAGTTCGAAGCTCATTACGAATTCCCTTGGTTCTGACTCCCCATCAAACATTACCACTCTGGGCATCTTGAAGCCCGGTGGCCACGGCTGGTTCTGCAGATCCATGGCTAGCAGAGATTCTGGGTCTCCCGCGAACGACCGCTGCCACAGGTCCTGCGAAGTTTGTGCCGTGTCTCCGGGAGGTGTCACTTGGTGAGACATTCCTTCCGCTTGGTGTAGCATAACGATTTCCTCTTGGATTTTTTCCAATGTTTTCCTAGCTTTATCTGCCCGTCTGTGATATTCTGCGTCTTTTCGGCTCGCTGCCAGTCTATCTAACATGCGCTTCTTCTGCGCAATCTGCCTTTCCAGCTCTTCGGCCTCTAGCCTGGCTGTCCTTTCCTCCTGTGTTTCATCTTCGTTTTCATATTTTGAGAAGTCATTGAGGTCTTCCCACTCTTCGTCTCGCACCTTCCCTCATTCTTTTGTCGAAGGCTCGAAGTGTGCGCGATCGCTTGGTTCCATGACCCGCACCGGCTCCGCATTTATCTAGACGGCTTCTCCGTGTCTGTCATCATTGCCTCTTGGTGGTGCTACTTCAACGCTGTAGCATTGCTCGTGTCCGCCCGAAGCTTCGTCAGCCGAAGCATTGCTCGACCCTGGCAGCGCCGAAGGGGGTCTTTCGACCAAAGCCCCGACCACGACCAAAGGTTTCAGCAACGCCTCCACTATACCAGTTGGCTTCGTCTTCTTCTTAGGTGGCATGGCGTTGAAGGTTTCGGTCCTCGCGGACGGCGCCAACTGTTGGTACCGAAATCCCAGACAAGGTGGACCTTCGCTTACGGAAATGCCGAATGGTCCTCGGGGTGACACGTGTTTGGGGTGGAACTATTTCAATGCCCCCTCTCGGGTACAGGATGACACTATTTATAGCCCGTACTCGACCACCCCAGATATGGTTTACAATTCCTACCCCCTTACCTGCTACATTCTTAGAATATTCGAGGGCATTATGGTACAATTAAGCATATTTACATAATCACAACTCTGCCCCGGGCGACCAAAGCGGGCCCTGCTATCCAGTCGTGATCTTCGGCTCCGGAGATCTGCCGAAGTCTTCTCCATTCCATTGCTGTGGATGGCATTCAGCTTCAGAGCGAAGACCGGCTGCTACCTTCGCCCGCTGCGGTCAATCAGAACTGCTGGCACAGACCTCAGCGTTCGGCCGAAGGCTCGCCACCATCTTCGCCGATACGGGAAGCCGGGACTGGGGGCGCGCCTATTCCTTCAACCGATGGTGTTTCGCGATCTTCGTAACCTTCACATGCAGTTTCTGGAACGAACATGTAGTGACAAGCATGCGGATCTTTCAGCAGACTTCGAGCTATCCTCCGAAGAGGGGGGGGGGGGGGGGAGGCGGGGAGATCATCCCCAACAGAAACCAAAGCAGTTCCTGCAAGAAAAAGGGCACATGTATCAGACAAGGACCAAACCTACACACCAGCATACTAGGCAATGAAGGAGACAAGCCATGCACAACTTAAAATCCACAAGGATCTAAAAAAAAAACACTAAAATCCACAAGTAATAAGCAAGGATTGCTACCGATTCCTGACTAATTATTTCACCACCAAGTTAATGATGTTACATCAGCATTGTGTCAAGCTTCTTAATGTACCACAAACAAAAGCTTGTAAATCAGGGACAGTAGAGTACAAGCAGTGAAAACTACACAAAAGAGGAGTGACAACTGACAAAAGCGACCAGGCTGAAGAAGGCTCAGTTAAACGAAACAAATTGTGGTTCACAGAAATAATTTTTTAGATCCATGATTCACAGAAATCTGTGCTGCAAAGTGCAAACCACGGTGCATTTTTTCCAAACAATTGCCAGCAACTAGCAGCAATGCTATACCTGGCAGTTTGATATCGAAGACAAAAAAAAGCTTTCCTGGTGATGTTTCAAGAAACCCTATTTGAACTATTTGTATAAAATGGTCGCCCATAGCATGATTGGAAGTTCGATAACAACACACCTCATTACATATAACACCCCCTTAAACATAACTACTTCCTATACAAATAAACATTCTTCAAGAATAACGGATATTCCCAATCTCTATTATATAAAATACGAGTTGGTTCTCGCGTTACCTGTTCCTCTATTCTCCTCCTATCTAATAAAAACTTCTAAAATTCGAATAATTTACTCACTTTTGTTATCCAACCTCATCCTCTAGCCTCTCAACCTCGTTGCTGGATACGGATATGTGACCGATTTTATTAATAAAAATAAATAAAGAAATTAGAAGAGAAATTAGTGTATAATCTCATCCTATGGCATCTCTCTCGACGTATTCGTTCGGTGGCATTCCCATGGCGCATCCACATCTACATACCTTAAGTTTGTGCTTGATGTTACATCGTCCAATAATTATATTTTCGTTACAACGCACATGCACTTAGCTAGTTTCACATCTATACATTTGTTTATGTCTTGGTTCTTGGATTGTACATCCACGGATCAACATCATCCCTGTAGATCCTAATTATATACATAGAACCATAATTTTCCTCAACTCATACCATCAGAGACTCTACACAATGTCCATAACTCCAGAGTCCAGAAAACAGAGTTGTCCTAGATAAGAGATCCATCTCAAAGAGTAGAAACTAATCTTACTACTCTGAATGCCGTCGTGTTCGCCACCTGCTAGGATATCCACGCCAGCTACTTCTTCCTAATCATCTGATTTCATGAGAGGACACTCTGGATCGTTCAATATAGTGCGTGCACCCCGCATCGTCCCGCAGCTTTCCTGAGGCTTCGAGGAAATTCTCCGCTCAGCTGGCCGCTGAGAAATTTCTTTCGGTCGGCGCGCCATACCTGCAGCCGCTGGCAGCACCAACTCCATCTCTGGAGCTGCGACCTTTACTAGTCTCAACCCCGTCGCATTCTCGGCCTCACAATGCATCTACGTCATCTAGCTCTACATTTACCGTCGGATCTTACATCAACATGTGACAACAACGATGCAACGACGTAGCTCTAGACGATTCAGGGAGACGAAGAGATTTCCGGGCAAGCAGAGCTCCTGAGATATACCTCTTCACTCTCTCTCCCAAACCGCTTTGCCACTAATTTTTTTCTCGAGAGCTCTCGTTCTCTTCCTCCAAATCACACCGCTGCTGAATCTCTGTCTACAGATCGAGACATCCCTCATCAGTGACATGAGGTATTGTATCTTGATTTGTTCGCTTCTCTGTGGATTCATTTCCATCTGAGAAAGGTCACCGACGAAATGTGCTTGGAGAGAGAGAGAGGGATGCTCGGGCTGGGAGGAGAAGATGGCATTGGAGGGGGCCGGTGGGCTGCCGGCGAGGGCGGCGGCGGTCTCGGGCGAGCTGGCAGCGAAAGAGAGGGGCACCGGGGAGGGGCTCGTCGGCGAGGGCTGGCCAGAGAGCGAGGAGAAGATGCCGGCGGCAGAAAGAAGGCTGGCAGAGAGGAGGCCAACAACGGGTGAGCAGCGGCGGCACGGGCCAGCAGCCGGAGGAGAGGGCGGCACCGGTGGGCGCCTCCACGCCATGCGCTCGAGCGGGGAGGACCGGCAGCGCTCGCTGGAGCCGGCGCCGCCGTGCGCGAAGGAGAGGGGGATGACAGGAGCTGCTACCGGGGACACGCCGGCCGAGAGAAAATGAAACGATGGCTATCAGCTATCTTAACAGTGATTGTGCTAGCTCTCTATCTCTTGCTCCAAGACCTTCATTCCTATCAGCGTTGCAGTGACTTCTGCCATTACATCTCAATTTGCTTTCTACTTCCTCTGCCTTACTGTCTCACTGCCTGAATGGCCAAACACAAAAGGTATATCGGTATTCACTGTGTATATATCTAAGTTTCTTCTTCTTTAATATTTCAGGTGCTCTTGGTTAAATAAAGTAACTGAAATCTGCATTTTCATTGCAACAACTTGTACTTATCAGATATTTCAAGCTAGGCGCCGCGCCTCTGCTTTCTAATAATTAAAACTGCCAGCAATAGCAAATTGAAATAACTGATTGAACATTAAGACATCCATTGCCCATGCATAGCATAATATAGCATAATAATGAAAACTGCCAGCAATAGCGAATTGAAATTACTTATGTGAGGAACCGTCCAAATAATATTCTAATTAATCACTAGGAGGATCATTATTCATAATCACAACCTTGATGATTAAATAGAATATCATCCCGGTAGTCCCGACACGTGTTTTGTGCCTAAGATCAGAACACATGCCTTCCATCAATTAGCATCACAACATAGTTTAAGAAAGAGTAAGTAATTAACATTTATATTACAAGTTCTTAAGCATGCAACAATTTTCAATAATTTACAACAAAAGGTAGCAACAACTACGCAGCGGAAACATAAACCTATACAACAAAAGGGAGTGGAGCCACATGCCCTTAGGTCCCACCCCAAAAGTACGACCTCCGAGAGTAGGATGCACTACTCTTACCCGCCATCCTGGTCGGCAGGCATGAAGTAGCCAAAGATAACCTCTTCCTCGGCAGCAGCAATACCTGCATCAACTTAAGAGCAGCACCTTGAGTACGAAGGTACTCGCAAGACTTACACAATATGAGTATATAATATTCCGACTCTAAGGATTATGCATTGAGCTATTAGTAAGGACAGGCCATAAGGTTAAGTAAAATATATGCGGTAAGCAACCTAGACATATATGTATGAGCACTTATACTTAATCAAACATACCATTCTACCCTGCAATAACCAACTGAACATAACTGAAATTGTAACATAAGTACTTGAACATATAAGAAAACTGAACCAACTCATCCATCACCATAATAACCGAACCATCAACCACATAACCATCACCCACAAATGAGAACTCTATGACCGGGTGCAAATGAAATAACAGCATGCTTCTGACCGAGAGTGCGGCAGTTCAAGCTGTTTATACACCATGCAGGGGGATACTCCTGGACCCACATGACACGAGGACCATACGGCGTGTGCCACTCGCTAAAGTGCACACAAGGGGTACTCGTGACAACCTTTCCCAACCATCCCCAACCGTGTGGATCATGCATCGCTCGACACGGCGGTACTAGAACTACTCCCAGAGCAAACTAGTACCACCTACAAGCCCGCCCGCTCACACCATCGATGTTCAGGCCCACAAAGCCACAACTGCGAAGGTATTCGGCTCGCCTTACCATTAGATCGGCATGTGGTGAGTAAGGTAAGTGCTAAAGCTAACTACCCCGACGATCGGCCTTAAACGATGCAAGCGGTCTACGGTGCCCGGGTTCCTCTCCCGAACTGCCCCCAGGACTTTCCTTCGAGGCAGACGTCACCCCTAACACCACCCACACCTCGCCTCATACTCACCACCCATCCAACCAACATTCACATAACCATATACGTGAACAAGTAGTAAGCCCTAAGCTCGCGAACAACGGTGGAACCATTGCTCATCTTCTACTGAGGACCTATGCCTTGCTAAGCATTTCGATCGTCTCTTAGACATTTACCACGTTACCAAGGCTACAAGAATATAGATGAACAATTCAAGGTAGGGATTATGCAATCAACATAGGTTCTACCCATAAAAACCCGACATCGACTCCATATACATGCAAACCTATACATAAGCATAGTTTATCAATATTTAGATTTCATTCAATTCGACAAAGGTGCAATATGATAGATGCTTGCCTTGCTGCTCAGGTAGTTGCCTATAGTTACCCACGCAACACTCGCTGAAATCCGAAAGATCGGAGTTGTCTTCGACCACGGTCGCTTCCCGCTCTGGCTCCTTGTTAGCTAAGCAAGAATTCATGCAATGATGAGTATGAATGAATGCAACAAGGCATGCCACAATGCTTAAAAACATGCTAGAAGTATAAGATATGTGAATCAATGCAATACTAAACGATCTAAATGAAAACCGAAAAATAACAGCCATCCGGAGTATTCGGATTGGTTCGGAGTATCCGGGCTTGGACCCTCCGGGTGAACCTCCGGAAGAGGCGCTCGGTTGTTGCCTTTTTATTTGACTGGCCCGGAGTATTCGGGCCATCCTCTGATGAAGGCTCTCGGTTAGCCACTGCTCTAACTTAACCCGGAACCTCCGGGTTGGTCTGGACTATCCGGGATGTGCCGGACACTCCGAGTGAGGTTCCGAACGAAGCTCTCGGCTACACGATCACACAACTGCCCGAAGTCTCCAGGTTTGACCAGATTATCCGAGTGATACAGACTTGGGTTCTTCACGATTTTTCCCCTCGGGTGATTTTACTCACTTTACAAATTTATGCTACACAAACATGCATAGGCCCTATCCAAAAGATTCTAAACCAAACTCGCACCCTAAACCCTAACCAATTTTGAACACAATTCAATGGACTATTTCTGCTGAACCTGGAGTCTCCGGGTGAGTCCGGAATATCCGAGCCAGCCCAGAAAAGCTATTCTTGAGTGGATTTTTGGTTGATTCGAGTTGTGATCTTTTTCAAGCCTAAAAGGAACATGTTAGAGATAGTCTAAGGGTCCTGAAACTTATTCATCAACTATCAACACGACTCTAGAGCTCATTTTTGACCAAAACTCCATTTCTGCTCCAAAAAGCTCAAGAACGCCAAGAACTTCAAGAACTACTCGATTCTTCCACGAAAACAAAAATGGATTGGATAGATGAGTAGCTCATGAGCTAGAGAATGCAACGGTACCACATGCATACTTTGAATTCTCCACTTGAGTTCGGATTTTGGAAGAAAAGAGAGAGTGAGCTTGAGTGGGAGAGTGAGAGGGGGAACTGCTGCTGCTGCAGCTCAGTGGGGACGTGGGGAGTGAGGAGAGGAGAGAGAGAGAGAGAGCAGGTGGGGTGCTGCCCACTTGAGGGAGGGAGTGGGTGAGGTGTGGGGCCCACATGTTAGGGAAAATGGGTAATTTCAAAGCAATTTCCATTCTTTTCTCCCTCAATTTTCTTTCTCTTATCCAAATGATTTTTAACGAAGTGCATTAACGCTCCGAATTACCATTACGCAAAATTAAGCATAATACTTAAGAAGCATGATTTTGCTTAAATGCGTGATTAAGAATTTGGGACGTGACAACTTATTAGGTATTTCTCTGAATATTTTAAAACTTGCAGGTATCTTTAACTTAAGAATATTTGCAGTTTAAAGCTGAGACATTGATCAAGATGTTAAATAATAGCATGTTAAGTAACACGAACATTGTAATAATTAGCTATTGCTGGCAGTTTTAATTATTATTTAACATCTTGATCATTGTCTTAGCTTTAAACTGCAAATATTCTTAAGTTAAAGATACCTGGAAGTTATAAATATTCAGAGAAATACCAAATAAATGATTTCAATTCGCTATTGCTGGTGGTTTAATTATTATGCTATATTATGCTATGTAGGGGCAATAGATGTCAATGTTCAATCAGTGATTTCAATTTGCTATTGCTAGCAGTATTAATTATTAGAAAGAAGAGGCACGGTGCCTGGCCTGAAATACCTGGTAAGTACAAGTTGTTGCAATGAAGATGCAGATTTCAGTTACTTTATTTAACCAAGAGCACCTGCAATATTAAAGAAGAAGAAACTTAGATATATACACAGTGAATACCGGTATACCTTTTGTGTTTGGCCATTCAGGCCAGTGAGAAAGTAAAGCAGAGGATATGAGCCAAATTAATTGCAAACTCTGATGATCGAACTGCCAAAAGGTGGTGACAGATGACCTTCTTTATCCGTTTGTTTTCATGCCACTCAAATGTTTTTGAAAATATACTCTGTCAGGTTGAAAAACATCTATGCTACAAAAGTTCTCTCGGATAAACATCGCAGGCAGCACAGGAGGCTCGCGTCTGTCTCCGCTGCGCCAACCTTCCCTCGCATGGCTTCCGCGCTCTCCCCGCACTGAACGTTGGCTTGGCCACGCGCATGCCATGCGGGTTGATAGAGCCTCGACACTCCATCGTCGCTGCCGCCCTTACCATGGTTTGTCATGCAACAGCCGTGTATAGATTTACAAATTGGAAGTTGCTTGAGTGGTCAGGCACTTCAGGACTTGCAGCCATATTGAACCACCTGGCTACTTCCATCTATCATTCTAAAACATCACATACATATATATGACTTCGTTGAATGATCAACCACACATAATAGTCATGTGGTGTTGGCTCCATTGAATCATCATCCATCACCTACAAAGATAATGCTACTTGTGTTACTCAGATGCAAATAGGTTACATAAAGAGCAATATCTCTAAGCATAGTGCCTCTAAATTATTTTATCCTCACGAGTTACAACAAAATGGATAGATAAACATCTTGCAAACTAAATATTGCGATAACCTCGCAGATTTATTTACATAGTCCTTATCAACTTCGACATTCCAATATGTTCAAGGTATTGGTATGCGATGACTTTGCGATTTGTAAGGATCAGCGGGAGTCTCCACTTGAATTTTAACCTGTTCATACATCATATTGTACTCTTTTTCCATATATGAGTTTTACTTAAAAGGTTTCTCATAAAAGGTTTTAATGAGGCAATATCAACACAAGAATATATGTCATATCCCCTATTTTCCCTACCGGGGTTTTTAAAGGAGGTATCAAAGACATATTTGATCCATAGATCATATCTATTGTTCTCTAAACTCGCTTATGGGTGTTCTCCTTCAAGGTTTTCTCATATGAGTTTACAATGAGGCAATAATCAACTTATGCCGTATCATTTTGTCCTTATTTTTTCACTAGATTTTAAAGGAGTTTTAACGGCATATCACCATATTATTACTTCACTCTCCTTATATTTTTTCCCATAGGATTTTTGGAGAAGTTCTCAAGATGATATATATATATGGAATGACATTGATCAAGGGGGAGTGTTACGAACCAAAGTGATCAACGCCCTGTAGTTACCTATGCCATTGGGCAATAGACACCCATTCGGGAGGGATGCCTCCTGAACGAACACGAACACAACTGTTCACCGTGAATAAATACCTGCATCTATCAATATGAAAACCAACTGTTGAATCATTGTTGTCTCTCTACTTTACATTGCAATCTTAGTTGTAATAATGGTGGAATCAGCCATTGCCACCGAAATTTTGATATATGGTCGCTGTCCTAAGCCAAGGCATATGTGGAGATTTTCAAGGGGAGAAATGTGGTAGAGCTAGCGAGGAGCGTTACTTCGGTGGCCATGCTCTCTTCCTCAGCAAGAGGTGCCTGTGTTGTTGATTAGGGGTGCAAGTTTTGCTTTTCTAGGTTATTGGGTCGATCCAGAACTCAATTGAACTAAAGATATACTTCCACCTACTTAAGCCGAGAAAATAAGGGGTTGTTTGGGAGGGCTCTAGCTCCCACTCCAACCCAGATCCGAATGGAGCCCTCCCAAATACTCCAACTTTATTGATTGTTGGAGCAGCCTGCTCTGTGGAGCAGCTTGGCCTGTAGTTCATTTTAGAGGAGCAGCAAAACAGGCGTTCCACGCTCTTCACATACCACACTATCCATGGAGTTCAGGGGTAATTACCCTTGTTTTCCACTTGGCTAAACCCCCGACTCACTCGTCCCCTCCAGCTAATACCCCTTCGCTCCCTATCACCCCTTTCCCGTCTCATATCTCCCTGCCTCCTCTCCCTCATGAACCCTATGCCACAGGGAAGAGCGGTGGCCACCCCCACCCCTGGTCCCCGCCGTTGCTGAGTTTCTGCAAGGAAAAGGCCCCCGCTTATGATGCCCTCCTTGTGCTGCTCATCGACCATTGCCCCTAACTTCACTGACTGTGTAAGAGGAGGCCTCATGACACCATTGTCCGTAGGGGAACCTAGTGCCACCGCCAAACATGCCTCCCACCGGCCACCCCAAGCCGTTGGCCCCTGTTGTCATCAAGGTGAGGTCACCCCCTTCCTAGCATCTCTCCATTTTATTTCTTTTACATGAACTAATGTGCTCAAGGTGAGGTCATCCATCCTATATATAGTATGACATTCTACAGAAATTAGTAGATTTTCTTTCTAGATAAGAATATAAATAGAACCTATATTAAAGTGCCTTGATGAAATAGCTTGAGATAAACTTGTTCACAATGCAGGTTGTAAGAGCAGCCTATCTGACTTACACAAAACAACAATTCCGCAAGTGCATTTCAATAGTTCCTGTAATTAGCACATATATCTAGCAAATTTATAGGAAATATAATTCACAGAAATAATCAGGTTTGTGTGCACATCAATCAGAACTAAACATACAACAACAATTAAAATTGCACCAGATACTCATACCGCTGTGACACACACTTAGCCTTTGAACGTTTCTGTAGGAGCGCTTTCAGATCCGATGCCCTATAACATAGTGCAAGATCTAGAGTTTATAGAGTTGAAACTTCTTTTTGGCTATTGTCAACCATTTTATCGTCATACCATTTTTTTTTGTGCCTAAGTGAATTGTCTGATGGATTCCATAAATGGTTGAAATCGAGTGGTCTCTTGAGAACACCAAAACCATGTGTAAGTTGTTTGCGGAAAAAGTTGGCAAAGGGAATTGGCCAAACACCCATTTGAACTCTCTAGGGTACGCTAGGATTGAGAATGATTTCAAAGAGAGGACTGACATTGAGTTGATGCAAGACCCCATTTCCGGGATCTCCTATGCCTCCTATATCAATCCCTGAATTAAGTAGCTGATACACATAGTATAACATTTATAGTATCACAGTCATACATCGTATATAAAAGATTAAGGTTATAACAGTAAAAAAGGTCTTAAACCGTAGGGTACATTACAAGCCTGGCCAACTGGCCAACAAAAGCAAAGCAGAACAACAACCCAAAGGTACAGGCAACTAGGTGCGAACGTGACCACTAATCTACTCCTCATCCACACCTTCATCTCGCGCGAAGTCAACACCTATCTCCTCATTTGAATGATAGCAAAAACGAGTATGGAAGATACTTAGCAAGTGCTATACTAATGCAAGGGTTTTATAGATGCATTAAGGATGTGACGATGAATAATGGATAGTTAACATATCCGAGCACCCCAGGGTTTCCTGCAATTCTTAGGGTATATCTTTATCTCCATGAAAGAGATCCTTATATGAAAGAAAACTACCCGTAGGTACCCAAGGGGTCCTGTAACAGGGAAGGTTTATCTCCAAGAACAGGATGGATGAGTCAAGAGGACATACGACACCCCCATATATATGGAGCTAGGGGCCATCTGGAGGACAAGTGATTACAAGCCCAAACAAGTCAAGACAAGCCAAAATAAGTCATTATAAGCCAACAAAATCCAAGGAGAAAGTTGTCGACTAGGTTTAGATCCTTCTAGGCTAGCTACAATACCGTTGTAACAGGCTTTGATCAATACAAGACAAACATGACGTAGGGTTATTATCCTCAGGGAGGCCCGAACCTCTCTAAAAACCCATGAGTGTTCCCCTTTGTGATTCAACAACTGAAAATGTCACCCAATTCTTCAAAAAGTTCATTAGATCGACGGTTCACAAATTGTCGATAGCTGGCACAAATTTTTGAAGAATCCACACATAACATGCCGTCGACTACGCCTACACCAAGGACCAATTTTTCAGATGACGGGTTCTACGACAACTTCACCCCTTCCACCTACGAATCGGTGATCGATCGGGTGAACTTCGACGAAGAATTTTCTGATGATGATTCTAGCGATGAGGTAAGTCACTTAACGGATCAATGCGCTAAGGATTATGACATCGAGTTCGATCCACTCGGCTACCAAGATAGCTGTAAATGCCCTATTCACCGCAACCCAGGATCTTCCATCGCAATTTCCAGCAACATGGATTGTCAAGACACCTATCTGGAGCAATCCAACAAAAAATCCATAATGCATCTTCCATCAAGCCGGTTATGCATGCTTTCCATGGCATAGTAACCGAATCTTTAGTCACTCCCATTAGCCAAATATGGCCCCTCATTACTTTTGGGAAGCATGACAACTTCTAGACAAAAAAGATTTTGTTTGACATGGTCAACTTCAAGACGGCATACAACTCCATCTTTGGAAGACACATTCTTGCTAAGTTCATAGTAGCCATGCATTACGCTTACCAAAGCGTGAAGATCCTGGGACCCAAAGGGGTCATCACTGTTGGGGGTCACCACCATGGGCCTCTGCCACCCCTTGGCTTCGCTTGTCAACATTCGAAGGTCTTCGGGCTCTGAGCCCGGGGACCCCTTAGGCTAGAGTCAAGGGGGCCGTCTCCTATTTGGCCCACCGAACAACTATGGCCTCTGAAGGATCTCCGGAGGTCCTGAGCTTCACGTCGTCTTGGAGGCCCTGAGCTCTGCAGCCTGTTAGGAGGCCCCAGCCCCCCAATCGCCTTGGAGGATAGGCCTCTGGGCCCTGAGCTCTGAAGGCCACTAACCTCCCCTAGCTGTAGGAAAGCACGGGGCCCCCATCCAAGGATTGACAGAGAGAGAGAGAGATCCATTGGCCAGTAGCCACCTACTACGAAGCAATCGGCATTTAATGCTGTGGTGGTTGGAGGACTGTCAGTCGGATTGGACTGAACCATCACTGTAGCTGATGATCTACCGAGCACTGTTGCAATCTATTGCCACGGTCACCACAATATTTAGGTGATGTCATCAGAATTGTTGATAGTTGACTTGGGCCTAGATAATGTATTATGAGGCTGGCCCTAGGGCCAGCTGTACAGTGATGACTTGTATCTCTACCAACCCTGCAGGGGTATATTTGTACGCTCACGCTCTAAATGGCTATATAAATATGGACCCCTTGTCCATCACACCAGGTGGGAAAAAATTCTTCAGGACCCTAGGCATTCTCTCCCTCTTCACTTCTTCTCCAAGCTTGAGCCACTCCAGTTGGTTGGTTCTCGCTGCTCTCTATTCGCAAAAGACATTTCTCCCACCAATAGTTGGCACCGTCCGTGGGGATCATAAGCGTTCAGAGAGGAGAGGTGCAACTGAAGAAGAAGACTACCTAGGTGGCGGCTTCAGCGACTGTCTCCGCGATGGCGCTTGTGTGAAAGTTGGCACGCCAGCCACGACCAAACGCATGCTATGCCAGCCCGACTGGGGGCAATGACGAGTCCAATCTTGGGCAGGATGAGAGCCCTGCGGCCACTGATGATCTGGCTATGACCCCCACTGTAGCTGACGCTGGGGCCCCCACCAGTTTGGAGGCTTTTAAGCAGCGGTATGGCGAGAACCTCGCTGCACCCCATGGGGTTGTGGCTAAGGCCGTGGCTGTACATGTTGCCGTGCCAGCTAGCAGGCACATGTGAAGGCCCTTGAGGCCCAGCTAGAGGAGCTACAGGTAGCCTAGCGGGCTTGCGTAGCAGGCTACGATCAAAATCTGGATTGCTCCAGTAATGGTCAACGCAGTTGTGTCCCAGGCTTCGGGAGCCAACGGGGGCATAGGCACTGCTCTCTGTTGTCCTCAAGCACCGCCTCTAATCTGTTTGCATGCGCTTGGGGCCTTGTCCCTGTCAACACAAGGCTCCACTCCTGAACTCTAAATCACCCCTATAGGCAGACTTGCAGGCCATGCCTTTCCCTGACGAGTACTGAACCCCTAAAGTTTAAGGGTGATTCAGACCCAGATGAGTTTGTTCACTCGTACGCCCTCACCATTGAGGCCAATGGGGCCGGATTGGCCACCATGGCTAAATGCTTCCCCCTCGCCTTAGAAGGTGTAGCCCTCCGCTGGTTTTGGGCGCCGGAGTCGAGGTCCATCTACACCTGGACCCAGCTTCGGGACGCCTTCTGCAACAACTTCCAGGGCACCTTTGTCGAGGAAGTGAACTTTGGGAGCTTGTTTGCTATCAAGCAATAGCTGCTGAAACCCTCCGGGATTATTTCTGGAGGTTTGCCCAAACCAAGGTGTAAGTCTAGCCTTCGGGCCACTCTTTGATTGACTACACCGTGCCCAGTGCGCACAGTGTATGCCCTCATGTGAAAGTTTGAGGAGTACGCTCGCACAGAGGAGGAGAGGCTATGTCGAGAGGCTGGTGATGTTGTCGTAATCCCCTCCGTTGAGACTATGAAACTAGCCTCGTAGGCGAGGGCTTCTCAAGCCCCACTGCCTCCTCCGGCAAAAGGGAGCTCCGATGAGGCCGAGGGCTCTAAAGGGAGCAGATCACAACAGCACGAGTGCCATGGCATCCATAACATCGACCACACGCAAGGGGCTTCAAATTGGCCCCAATTCATTGGGTAGGGCCGCCGGCGTTCTGACACGTTCCTCAAACGACCGCGCGCCCTCAATCAGCAATTCGAAGATGGGTACTTGTGCACTCTGCACAGGGCTGGACGTGGCCATAATACAGAGAACTACTGGACGCTTGTAGCCTTTCAATAGGAATATCTCAGGCAACAGGTGACACACTGAGTGAGGGATAAGGCCAAAGGTGAGTGGTCTGGGGTGGTGTGTCTACCATAGGCTACCAGGTGGATCACCTCACCTTGTAGAACCCTCAACTTGCTTTGCCCCCTTTGCCTCTTGCACCTATGATGCAACACATTAAAGAGAAGGACCGAGCCAAACAAGTGGTCTTGGTCATAACTGGAGGAGGGACCTCCGGTGGTTCCTCAAAGCGGCACTGGAGAGACTACGCGCATGGGGTCTACCATGTCAGGGCCACCAGCATCCACTACCGTGTCCATGGATGACGCTGTCGGGGGAAGTTCCCCCACACCGACGCCCTAGTCATTGTAGTCGACATTGCCGACATCAAAGTTCGGAGAGTGTTGGTCGATGAAGGGAGCTCCATGGACCTCCTTTTCATCCATACCATCAATCAGCTCCGCATTCCATAGAGTTAGCTCTCTCCAGCTCAAAGGTCTCTCCAAGGGTTTAATGGGACCCCCTCGACACCCTGGGCTAGATAAAGCTTCACGTCACCTTCGGAGAGGGCTCCACCACCCAAACTGAAGCAATCACTTTCGATGTGGTGGATATTCCCTACATGTACAATACGATCCTAGGCCGAGGCACTTTGAACAAGTTCAGAGTGGTCCCCTATCACAACTACCTCTATATGAAGATGCCCTATCCCTAGGGGCTAATTCCATCCATGGTGACCAAAACTTGGATACAGACATCGAGTACATGCATCATGCCCCACTATGCAGCCACCACGTCCACAATGTAGCCAAAGGGCCCCTCGGAGGCCCCCCTTCGGCAAGCCTCGAATAGCAGGGCACCCCGAAGCTACGACCAGAGGGAGACGTCAGACATGTCATTGCAGATATGGTGCACCCTGACCGAATATTAGATCAGGCAGACATCACTCCGGAGTAAGAAGCCTAGCTCCTAGCTATCTTGCGAGCCAACAATGATGTGTTCGTGTAGTTCCCTCAAGACCTCTCCAGAGTGGACCGCCGCATCATTGAGCACACCCTTTGGGTCAACTCACAGGCTAAGCATGTGCTCCAGGGGCTCAACAACCTCTCCTCTGAGCGGATGAAGGCTGCAAAGGAGGGAGTCTAGAAGCTTCAGAAGGCCGAAGTCATCTGCAAAGTCATCCACTCTAAGTGACTGTCAAACCCCGTCCTATTCAAGAAGCCTAATTGGAAGTGGCCTATGTGCATCGACTTCATGGCGGTCAACAAGGCCTAACCCCAAGATCCATACCCGCTCCCTCTCATCGACCAGCTCATGGATTCCACCGCTTGCTGTGAGCTATTGGGCTTCTTAGACTCATACTCTGGATACCACCAAGTGTGGATGGTCTTGAAAGACAAAGATAAAACTAGCTTCATTACCTCCTTCAGGGTGTAGTGCGATCCGGATGCCTTTTAGCCTCTAAAATGCTGGAGCCACGATCTCTCGCCTCGCAAGGTCCTAGAGATACAACTAGGTTGCAATGTGGAAGCCTACATCGATGACATCATCAACAAGCTCCAAGCCGACCACCTCACCGACCTTCAAGAGAACTTCAAAAGTCTCTTGGCCGCAAGCATGCGGCTCAACCCATAGAATTGCGTTTTCAGCACCAAGGCTAGAAAGCTGCCAGGGTATCTCATCTCCAAGAGAGGCATCGAGGCCAACCCTGACAAGATTCACGCCATCAGAGAAATGGTTCCCCCCACTAATGCGAAGGGGGTCCAGTGACTGGCCAACCGACTCACAGCCCTCAGTCGGTTCCTAGCGAAGTCAGCTGAGCACAACCTTCCATTCCTTAAAACGCTGAGGGGCTCCGAGCCCTTCCAGTGGATGGCAGAGTGTTAGCACACCTTCGAGGCCCTCAAGACCCACCTGACCCGACCTCAGGACACTCGCAATACCCTTATCCATGAGGGGCTCCTCCTGTATTTGTCCGCCTCTGCCTGCGCAGTGAGTAACTTGCTTGTGAGGGAGGAGAAGAATGATGGCTGCCACATTTAGTAGGTGCTCTACTATGTATCGGAGGTCCTATCTGGAGCCAAAATACACTACACCAAGCTCAAGAAAATAGCGTATGCACTCTTGATGGCCTCGCGCAAGCTCCAATATTACTTCCTCGCCCACGACATCATAGTGTAAACCTCATACCAATTGAGCGATATGTTCCGCAATCAGGAGGTGGCATGGCATATAGGCAAATGGGCCATGGAGCTGGCACCCTTCGTAGTGATGTTTGTGGCCCGCTCGACCATCAAATCATAGGTCTTAGCCACTTCATAACCGAATGGACAACCCTCTTCGCAGGGCTCCCAGTAGGCCGTCCCGAAGGTGTGTGGACAATAGATACAGATGGAGCCTTTGGGTCGACAGGCAAGGGTCAGGCCTGTCCTTATCTCCCCAACTGGACAACGAGTTGCATTCACCACCTACCTAGAATTCAAGGCAACCAACAATATTGCTAAATATGAAGTCATCATCTTGTGGCTTCGGAAGGCTTGAGCCTTGGGAGCCGTAGACTAGTCATGAAGACTGACTCTCAGGTCGTCACTGGGCACATTGAAAAAGGCTTCCAGGCTCAGTATTCAGACCTGGTGTAGTACCTCGAAGCCATCTAGAAGGCAGAAGGGTCCTTCCAGGGCATGTCAGTGCAAAGCATACCACGCATGGATAACCAAGAGGCTGATGCCTTGGCCAAAGCTATCACCGGGAGCAGGGACCTTCCACTAGGAACCTTCTTTGAAGTTCTCCATGAGCCAACAGCAGGCAACTCTGGCAGGGCCACCACCGTCATCCTTCCCATCAACCACCTGGACTGGAGGACCCCCTCATCTCCGTCCTGAACGGAACGGAGGAGGCAGTAGATCCCGTCGAACTCTGTCGCTTGGAGCAGCGTGCCAGAGGCTACCTCCTGGTGGATGGAGTCCTGTACAGAACTGGAGTCTGTGCCCCCTCCTCCACTGCTTTTCTAGGGTGCAGGGGGCCAACCTCCTCCAGTAAATTCATGAAGGACTCTGCGACAGCCACCTCGCACCTCACACCCTTGTAGGCAGAGCACTCTATCAGGGGCTATACTGACCCATGATTATGTTTGATGCAAAGGAACTCGTCCACACCTGCCAAGGATGATAGTAGATGGGGCGACAAAGCCACCGGCCTCTGACTCCACTGCAGCCAATTATTCCCTTTTGTTCCCTGGCATTCTAGGGAACGAACTTGATCGGATCATTCCCCCGGTCTCAGGGAAGCCTCTGGTACATAGTGGTCGCCTTGGAGTACTTCTCCAAGTGGATTGCAGCTGAGCCCCTGTTGGAAATCATGTCTAGGAATGTCCAGAAGTTCTTTTGGAAGAATGTCGTATGCCACTTTGGCATTCCATGTCAGCTCACTGTCGACAATGGGACACAGTTTGACTCCAACCCATTCTAGGAGTTCTGCACTGAGCTCAGCATCGAGCTATGCTTTGCCGCCACAGTCCAACAGGGCTGTGGAGCACGCCAATGGTATCATCCTCTCTGGCCTCAACTAGTGCCTCATCGGCCTCGCCAAAGGCCTATGGGTGGACAAGCTTCCAAAGGTGTTGTGGTTCTCCACACCACAGTCACACACTCCACCAGGTTGACCCCATTTTGCCTATTGTTTAGTGACAAGGCTATGACTCTAACCGAAGTCAAGCGACACTCCCTCCGGGTTCAGCTCCCAGAGACCACCGAAGAAAGAGAACTATCCCTTGACCTTGTTGAAGGCATGAGGCTCCATGTTGTCCAAAACTTCAATCGCTACATCACCAAAACTAAGGCCTAGTACAATCGCAAGGTCGCGTCGCGGGCCTTCCAACCTAGGAACCTTGTCCTTCGGCGCACCCTGGCCCTAGGGAAGTTGTAGAACAAATGGGATGGCCCTAACCTGGTCCTCTAGTCCAATAGGCAAACTCATATCGATTGCCGGACATGGAGGAGACCCCCCTTGTGCACACCTAGAATGCGGTGGTACTTCACATATATTATGTGTATTGCCTTCCCCTCCCTCATAGTGTAAATGGACCACTGACGTATCCAAGCAGCAATGTTCCCTGGCTAAGCCCTTGGATGCATTTTGTAATACATGGCTTAGGAACATCACCCAAGCCTGCCCTATCTAACTTGGTCTTGAAGACTGTGAGCCTCGGCCCATGGCACCTCGAAGGCCACAGTCACGTCAAAGCAAAAAAAATTCACTAGTATATTGCTTCCTAGCTAGTTCTACTCCCTCTCCTCTAGTCGTGACTTAATGGTCCCTTCAGTTGCACCCTCCGGTTGCTAACGACCATAGTATGCGAGGGGGGCGGGAAGGGTGAGGCTTCTGGACCATAGACATGAGAAAAAGTTAAAGGAAAGAAAGGAAGCAAAAGTCAAGGGCAAGAAGGGAAGCGAAGTCTGCCTTACATATCACAATTTTGCATACAATAAGTGCAAAAACTATACTCGGCGTTATGGCTTGCAATCAATCTAGTCCTAACAGATAGGATAGGCTGCGACAGCTTCCCGATGTGTGGTGAGGTGCGGAAGACTGACTCCGCCCACTGGAGCCACCTACCCCACAGCTAGAGTAGCACGTAGGGCTACGGCGTGGGTACTCACGATGCAAAGATCCCCTGCCGAAAATGGAATCTCCCCAAACCCGAGGCGATGAGGATTCCACCTCGAAGGGGTAGGAGCTAAAGGCCAAAAAGTCTAGCTCCTACGACGATGATGAGTCAAGTGCAGCCTCCGCATCTTCCATTTTGATCTAGGCCATGACGTCCCTAAAGACAACTAATGGCACCGTTCTGTCGGGGTCTTTTGGGAGAGCAAAATGCTGATAGCTGCGCATGCCAGCAGTCTCAAAAACACTCTACCACTTGGCCATCCCTACGGAACAGGAGCTAGCATTCGGGGTAGATTTGAAGGTATCGTCTAGCTCCTCCTTAACCAAGATGAAGCACTCTTGCTATGGGAGGACCCATACGACCAGGCAGTAGTGGGACACATGGTGCCTCAGCATTGGAGGGTCATGGGGATCGGTTTTGCTCCCTCATAATCATGGGCGTTGGGAAGGGGAGTGCGCACATGTACAAGGAAGCAATAATGCCCCCTTTGTGTATAAAAGGGTGGTGGTTTGGTGGAATGATGGCCTCATCTGGCATCCCGACTTCTGTCTACTTCTGCTCTTGTGTCCATGCCCATTGGCCTTAGTGCTCCAAGCTCCCATCGTTGATGTGCTTTTCTCGCAGCCTCGTTGTAACCTCCATGGCTTGCTTAGGTGCTCATGGATGAGCCAAATCCCCGGTGGAGGATTACGTGACATCCGACGACACTATGGTGATGTCGGCAACCTAAGCTACTACCCCCGTCCCATGGAATTGACTTCTACCATCCCTGTCCAAGGAACACCGATGGCGGGCAGGGCTGTTGATGTGCACATGCTGGTAGAATCCATGTTGGTTCGACCCCTCCGCTGCTGCTCGGGCCACCATCGAGCGTGGTGCTCCACTGTGCCAGCAAGAAGTATTCCCTGCAAACTAGTGCTCTAGGGGTATCAACCATCACCGAGGCTGAACTTGACCCAATGGTTGAGAAGGGGAAGGTCCCCTCTAGGTTAGATGCTCGTGCTCCATTGGGGGAGGTGGTCCGAGTAGCACAGGGCCACGTGACAGTGGTCTTTGAGGCATCTTTGACATGGGTGTCAACTTCCCGACCGTGCTGCTCCTCGAAGGGGAGCTCCGCCACTTCCACATGGGGCTCTCCCAACTCTTGGCCATCTTTGAATGGGCCATGCGAGTGGAGGGCTACAAGGGAAGAGCAAAGCTCTTCGCCACCATCCATGAAGCTATCTACCAACTGTAGTCTCGGATGGAGTGTGTGAATTTCTAGCTCTAGCAAGATTACCAAGACATGTTCCCAACAAAGGCCATCAACGACCAATGTCAGACCAGGTGGCCGAAGGGATGGTTTTATTACATCATGGGCTTTGGGTCCCTCTCCCCTGCATTAGCTGGGATAATAATTATGTCCAGACCCCGGTGGTAGACATACCTGGGGCTCAGCTTGCTTCGAGGGTGTTGCTCCTCCGGAGGGTAGCCTAGAGGATGAGCATGTGTGATCTCGCGAAGGAGTTCATAATGCAGTGGGTTCGGCTCCTTTGGACGTATTGGGACCACACCGTCGAGCAAGGTGAGGAAGGCAAGCTGAGTGTGTACATAGGGCCCACCGTCATTTCTGGTGAGTCTTCGCCTTTGTCTAGCATCGACTCTGTAGACGTGAGATACCTTTTACTTTCAAAGGGCTGCCTTACGCTAGCAAACAGCCAAGATCATGTACAAATTTCTCGATCAGCCTACCATTGTGGAGCGGGACCATCATCTAGAGCTGGTTGGGAGCTAGGAATGATGCAACCACGTCTGTTCCCACCTTAGAGTGGTAGCTCTGACATGGCTAGATCTGATGGAACCATGGGCCATAAGAAAGCGAGTGCATAGGGCCTACGGTGTTGTGGCCTCTGCGATCCCCATGATCTCACTCCGAACTTGGACCCCGTCTACCTCTACAAGCTCCTACGCTAGCTTGGCGACCGAGTCCTCCGGGGAGGAGTCAAATGGGGCAAAGTGCCAGAGGCATGTCAGGGGCACTAGTGCTACGAGGGGCGCGATGGAGGAGGAGACTCTGATTATCCCGGCCCAATTGGCCAAGGCCAATGCAGAGGGGTGCGTGAAGCCTCCCTTGATGAGTATGTGACATGGGGTATTGTCAACCCCTTCGATGATGATGATGTCACAGGCCCCGCTGCTGCTGCTACCATCAGTGTAGGTGAAGCAATGTCTCTCATCCTACCCTGCCGAGTTTCAACTGAAGGATCCTGACGTCTGTGTTTTTCCTGTTTGCAGGGGGTGCTAAAACCAGTCTGGTACCGGCCTCTGCTTCAGAGGTTTTGGCTCCCCAAGAGGACCCGATGGCTCCTCAAGAGGTACTAGAGGCCGCTGCTTTGGAGGGGACAACTTTGCTACCCCAGAGTGTCTCATCTGGTCATGACTTGGCTTAGGACCTGAGGAGGTTTTGGCTCTCCAAGCGGACCCACTGGCTCCTCAAGAATCGTCCCCCCCTCCGCGATGGCCGCCTTAGAACTTTTCAGAGTAGGGCTTGAGCTTTGATGCCCTCATCCCCAACGACTTCACACTTCATCCTGAGACATCAAGTTCCTTTGCCTTCGCCTTGTCTCTCCTTAGGAGCATGGAGATCGATGCCTGAAGGCCTCCCAACAAGGTGGTGTCACGCTTAGAGGCTGTGGCTTGGTAGTATATGCTTAAATGAAGCCTTCCTGATTCACCCTTAAGCTACCAACCTTATCCCTCCTCCATTGCGTCTCACAGCAATTGCTCCTAGAAAAGGCGATAGGCTGCTCGTAATGCCAGGCCCTCGTTGTGGCCTAGGACTTGGTGCGTGAGGAGGTGGTGGGGCTCCGTCGTGCCCTGGAGGAGGCCGAGAAGCGAGCGGAGCCTGTGGATGGCTGGCTGCTAGAAAAGACAACACGGTGGGGACGTGCTGAGGCTACGGCCTGGGAGGTTGTTGAAGCCCATCGGGTTGTGGAGGAGGCCATTGAACAGGCCATCACAGGCTGCATCACCACAGAAGGAGAGGTCCGGGATCTCCATAGTGCACTGGCCTTGGCCTAGCAAGAGTAGGGGGAAGCCCAGGCAACAGAGGAAGCATTGTGCGCAAAATGCCAAGAGTTGGCTGAGCGTGCGACAGAGGTGGCCCATGACATCGAGAATGCTCTAGGTGGCCTCAGGGCCAAGGGCCCATCAATACCCTCCAGCCAGAGATCCTGGGATCAACATTCCACTGGCTCCAGGTCGTAGTAGTGGTGATGGCTAGTGCCACCGAGGCTTATGCTAGCTCCAGCGTCCACTGGCCTTGGTGTTGGTGCTGCTGCATCACGCGGGGTGCAGGCTCCAGACTTCGTGGCTTAGGACCTCCGGCCTGAGGCACCTCTGGCAGTGACCTGTGGAGCTCTGGATGGCTTCCATTGAGGGGTATGGGTGAAGCATGGCCGGCTCATGACTCTACATTTTATGGGGGATCGCCTGAAGTCAAGTGCCCAAGGAGATCCCTGCTTGGATGCTTCCCTTCATAGACCGCTGCCACAACACAACATCCCTTCGTCTGGGATGCCTCCTTGTCCATAAACCACTCTGCGGGAGAAGCCTCCGCGTGTGGATGATATTTTGTAGGGTTAGCCTTTGGAGGTGTAGCTCTGAGTAGGCTTCAACTTTGTTTCTCTGCGGAGGGCCAGAGACCTAGCATGTTTACTCGGCTCTCATGCTTCATGTACACTAACTTGTTTGCCAATTTTTATGGAGCTATGTTCCTCTTATACCTTATTCCTTTATTCATGCATTGTGTTGGGCATATGTGTCACGAGGCTAACCATATTAGAGGGGTTTTACATACTGGTTCAAAGACCTCATGCAAGAGGAACCTTTCCAAGCACTTGGGCCACTACTTCCTGTAGCGTGACATGACAACATCACTGACCACAAGTTGCATTAAAAGTTCGCTCTTGCCGGAGACTTGTGGATTCGGCTCAACCGTTGGACATGCACTTGAATTGGCTCGACATCGTCAGAAGGCTGCAGGCGCCCCAAAGACAAAGCCAAGGATTTTCGGAGACCCCGCTCGAGAGGTTGCAGGGGTCAGCCGCTCCACTGGGCTGCCCTCATGAGGGGATGCTGTTGGGAGGTCGCAACCAAGGGCCCCTGATGCCCCTTGGCTTCGCTTATCGACATTGGAAGTCCTCATGGCTCCGAGCCTGGGGTCCCCTTAGCCTAGTGTCAGGGGGCCATCACCTATTTGGCCCGTATCACCTCGGAGGATAGGCCTATGAGAGCCCTGAGCTCCGGAGGTCGCTGACCCCCATCAAGGACTGATGGAGAGAGGGGGCCACTAGCCACCAGCCACCCTCTATGAAGCGATCGACATTTAATGCTGTGGTGGTTGGAGGACTGACCGTTTGGACTGGATGGAACCGTCACTATAGCTGATGACCTACCGAGCACTATAGCAATTCGTTGCCATGGTCACTGTCACATTTAAGTGGCATCACCAAAGTTGTTCAAACCTGACTTGGGACTGGATAATGTATTACCAGGCTAGCCTTAGGGCTAGTTGTACAGTGATGACTTGTATCTCTACCAACCACATAGGGGTATGTTTGTACGCTCATGCTCTAAATGGCTATATAAATACCAACCCCTTGGCCATCAAGCCAGGAGGATTCTTCAGGACTCTAGGCATTCTCTCCCTCTTCACTTCTTCTCTAAGCTTGAGCCACTCTAGTGGGTTGGTTCTCTCTGCTCTCTATTTGCAGAACACATTTCTTCTGCCAACAATCACTATTAGGGGTTGCCTCATGGGCTGGTCTCCGCTGTGGCAACTGGAGTCTTGACATGGCATGTCAACACCAACCAAGCAAAGAACCTAAGAGCTCAAGGATCAAGGTGAATAAGAAGCCTTAGTCATAACCGCGACCACAACGCCTTGAGATGCAAACCCAGAAACCCAGGGGCTAGGTTCCATGACTAGTTTGGAACCCATGTAACATCACCTAGGCTACCCCAAAGAAATAAGGGTCAGTGCTTATCGGCTTAAACTAGTCTGTGTCATTTAGGTTTAAGATTTTAGATTTATAATAGCTCATGGGTCGTCAATAAGCTCTGTACGTCCCAAGCATAAGTATTAAGAATACCTTCATAATAATAAAGATCATATTGCCTAGAAGTTTGATTGAATTCTTTTCCTACCTTACCTATCTATTTGTGCATCCTTATGCCCGACAATGAATAAGCCGCTTCTCGAGTTCCTCATCCCAAATGGGCACCTGGAGCGGCAAAAAGCTTTTGTTGACCTAAAGGCAATATGAGCTCTTTTCTCTTTATTGCCTTTTCTATTTAGACTGCTTACCCAGAAAATTCTTCTGGATAGATAGTTGAGGGCTTAACAAGTACTAGATGCTGGAAACCTAAATTGACATATTGTGTACCCTTTGAAAGCAAATTCCAACAAGAAGGGAAGGATTGTTATGTTACAAACTCTGGTTGTGAAAAGGCTCCTTGTCGTGTTCCATGAGTGATCGGGAGCTGTAATGCCTCCCACTCAAGCGAACCTAAGGTTGGTCATAATAGCGCTCCGACTAGTGATTAACGCATCTTGAACTACTCGATGGAAGAAGTCAGTAAGGTGATCACAATATGATGTTGAATGCATCCAGCACGAACTATTTCCATCAAATCCAAAAAGCATTTAAATTCCTATAAGTCTATCAAATCTACCAAGTTATTTATTACAGATTGTAAGGAAAAGTTTTGAGGTAAGGAACCAACTCCAAAAGTTTTATCTATAAGTACTAAGAATAAGTTTACATTGGTAAATCTCTTTGTGTTCTTTTTTGTCTTCCCTAAACTAAATGTCTGGCACCAGTAAGACGGGTACACCGGTGGTAAGCCACACTCCGAGTACCTTTACTGATCGCATGCACCCCGATAAGCCCAGACAAGGTCACCTGGGAACTGTCTTCTGGAAACAAGAGTTTCTACTACCAAAAAGGAAGTACGAGCATTCAATTACAAAGGTCGACTGACTCATAATGGTCGGTTGGCAGTTTTATCTTATTATCTTTGGCTATCTATCTGAGGTTTTTGTATAATCACTCGGGGCTGGATGAATACAATATACCAAGTGCTAACGATAACATATTGTGCGTGTGCCAAAGCAATTTCTGTTACATGTGGACGATGTTCTAAGTTATGACCTTATGGATTGTGATAAAGGTTCCATATCGTGTCCATGAGAGCCCAGCGGCTACGACACCCCCCAATCACACCGTACATAGGGCTGACCCATTTAAGCTCCCCAATTAGTGACAAAGTCATCCTATCCTAGCCGGAGGAGGAAGTGAGTAACACTAAGCATGTTAGGTTGTCATTATCTCTTTGGCTTTGAGTTGCTAAGAAGTCCCTCCGATTTCATTTATATTCTTTTTGTTTTTATTAACAAAAGAACAAGTTTTTATTCCCAAGCACATGTTACAGAAGAAAGCCTAAGCAGACTAGACTATTCTCTGACTAGCCACCGAGGCGGTTGACCTTTTGTGCCGGGGTCCCATCATATTTTTTGTTTGGGATAGCGTTCGATGCACGCGGGGGCTATTAGTATGGAATACCAAGAGAGCTGTCACACTACACCAATAAATGCGCTCAGTTTTCAAACATCATCACGATCTTTTACCAGAAAAGGAGGAAAGAATCTCTTCATCACCACGTAAAACTTCTGTTTCGATGGTCCAACTTCTGAACCCAGCTAGCGACCAATCTTTTCCATCCTGTCCTTTTGCAAGGATGGGCTGATATTTTTGGGCTAATCAGAAAACCTACTCGATGGAACAATTCTCGAGGACTCACTTAAGAACTCAGAGGCATTTAGAACCCTGAATAAATAGTCTGAGAACCTAGAGAACTTGGTTAGATGCTTCACCCTAATCAGGAACCCGAGTCTTATTTGATGACTTTGTCGGACAAAAAACTTATCTTTGCTGCCATGTACTTGATCCCTCGAAGCCCCATTTTACATACTGATAGGGGGCTTGACGATGAATGATGGATAGTTACCATATCCGTGCACACCAGGGTTTCCCGTAATTCTCGGGGCATATCTTTATGTCCAGGAAGAGGATCCCTAGATGAAAGGAAACTACCCGTAGGTATCCAAGGCGTCCTGTAACTGGGAAGATTTATCTCAAAGAACAGATTGGAGGAGTCCAGAGGACATACGACACTCCCATATATACGAAGCTAGGGGGCGCTGCGGAGGACAGGTGATTACAAGACTAAACAAGTCATGAGAAGCCAACAGAAGCCAAGGAGGAAGTCACGAATTAGGTTTAGATCCATCTAGGCTACCTAAACACCCCTTGTAACAGACTTAGATTAATACAAGACAAACATGATGTGTGGTTATTATTCTCAGGGAGGCTTGAACCTGTTTAAAAACCCCTATGTGTTCCTCTTGTGATTTGTCTATTCAAAATATCCCCCAATTCTTCAATAAGTTTGTTAGATCAGTGGTTCACAAATCGTCGATAGGATGAGTCAAAGATAAGGCTTTACTGTTTAGTTTTAAGCGTAAAGTAGTTGTATCCCCTAATTCTTCAACAAGTTTGTTAGATCGGTGGTTCACAAATCATCGACAAGTTGACTCAAGGATAAGGCTTTACATTTTAATTATAAGTGTAAAACAGTTTAAAAAAGGTAACAAGGTATATTTGAGTGTTTTCGGTCCTCAGAGGGGCTACATCTCACTCTGCAATCCTTATCATTATGTCTGGTGTACCTTTAGTACCACATAGCTCCTGGTGGATCGAGCCAGCAACCTCATCATACGGACATCTAGTCCACACACTCACTCATCAAAGAAACACACGTCCTAAGTCTAACCATGTAAGGTCATTGCTTTGCATGTCCTTGACCAAGGACACAACTATTCGAATAGATTTACACTATACAAAGGTTGTACACTGTACCCATGCGATATGCTCAGCATCCAGTCATTGCAAGAGGAGGAGCGAATCATATCGAGATGCTTCAATCACCTTCCTTTGTTAGACTATACTATGAGACAATCCATGTGCTCCAGGCCTATGTAAGGGATGCCAGGGTACCACCCGAACCTTCGTAAAGAGTCTAGTTCAATGAACATCTTGCAGAGTACCTGACGGACGCTTGGGTTCTCATCGCTCCCCTGGCCTCCTAGTAAAAATTACAGCTTGGTCGGGAGATAGAAAGGCCAAGTATTGCCATAACAGGATGCATGGTTGCACTGGGGTGGCTTAGCATGAAGGCACAATGATATGGTACTTATAAAGTCGGGGCATGCATCTTCAAGCTAGCAATAAATACCACACATGTAACTCAAGACCTAATGGGTATCCTCACTGGAGGATTACTCTACTTGGCCCCGCCAAATCAGTATTAACCCATTTTACACACCACCCGCCATATCCCACACTATATCAAGGATTCTGTAATCACTAAAGATTCATGGTATATGAGTTGAATTGATATTCAATGAAGTGACATCTCTGAAGAGATGTATGCCATAGTGACATCTACAAAGAGATGCATTCCATCCTTAGCATGCTAGATATCAAGGTATCGTCCGACGTTAATATAGATAATGACAAGTAATCCTAGGGTGACATGGATTTAGGATAATGATGTATAAGGCATGGCAACTGTTTGATAGGGTTTAACTACTAAAGGAGTTGAAATAACATTATGATTAACAACGGCCTATGCTAGAGAAGAATCAAATAACACCAAATGATTCATAATGGATCTCACACTATGATAAAAAGATAGATATTGAATTTATATGAATTTAAGCGAAATAATCACCTGAATTGGAGTCAGAATATAGAAGTTATGACTCTCGGAAGATTTAATCTAAAACTAAATCAAGAAATTACAAAAAGATACTATTCATGGGTGGGACCCACAGGTGGGACCCACTAAACAGAACTGGTGGGCTAGATTGGGCATAGGTCTAGGCTTGGGCATGGTTGCATATTGACTAGACCACTGGAGAAAACGGCCCTTGACCATCATGGGCCTGGGCAGAGGCCGGCCAACAGGGATGTGGCTTCAACTACTGGGCTGTGCCAGCAGGCTGGCCCACTAGTGGGCTGAGGTGCTTGCTGGCATGGCTGGCTAGGTCACGCTGACATAGCCAAGCACTCGTGTGGCACGCGTGTTTGTTGGTCTAAACGGAGCCAATAAGGAGGCCCACGGTGAGGGTCTACGACTGCTTCTCACCGGAGACCTTGCAGGAGCGAGGCTCAAGTACGCAGACCGAGGATAGATTTGGGCATTGGGCTTCTACGTGAGGTGGGGAACCTCTTTTTCTATGGACAATTGAGGACTAGCAATCGGGGCAATGCCAGACAACAGCTGGAGATGGTTGTGGTGGCGATAGCAAAATGGGTAACACCTCCCCATGACTTGCGCACTCCGGGCACATGCAAGCCTACAGCTACAGTCTCGAGGCATCTCCATGGTACATAAGTTGGCTCAATAGAGGGGTGAGGCCACCAGCGGTGACCACACCGCGAAAGTAGGGGGCGATCTCGTGGCTGAACTTCGCCGCGTGAAGGCGGGACACATGGACCTTGACGTGCTAGCTAGGAGGGGTCAAAGGAGGCTGGGGAGGCTCACCAGCATGCGCAGGGAGGGCGTGGTGGCTAGTGGTGGTGGGATGCACTGTGGCTACAAGCAGCTTCGATGACATGAAGCTCAGCCTCGGGTCCCTACGCTACTCTCGGCCCTAGGTGTCCTCATATGCTCCTTCACGCTCCTGATGATAGCTCTACGGTGGTGGCTTGCAGATTGAAGCGGCGGTGGCGGATTTAGGGAAGAAAAGGGAAAAATGGGCTGGCGTGCCCATTTTATAGAGGGAGGGAGGAAGCAGGAGGTGGCGGCGTCGACTCGTGCTCCCGGTGAACAGAAGGGCAGCGCCTACCAAAATTTCCTTAGCGCTCATGGCAGTGCGGCCGCTGGACATCCGCGTGGTGTCAGGGACGGAGAGAGCAGAGAGAGAGAGAGAGAGAGAGAGAGAGAGAGAGAGAGAGAGAGAGGGCACAGAAGTCACCGATTCATTAATGCGGGGGAGGGAGCATCGGTGGCTGTGAACATAGAGGGGGGCGAGCTAGAGGTGGGAGAAGACTCATGTTCACAGGGAATGGGCTAGGGAAGCGCGTCACGGCCCACACATTCGGGGTGGGGAGAGGGAGGCTAGGCCGCAGAGATGGGCTGCATAGAAGAGAAAGAGAAGGGAAGCAACCCGAGAAGAATAAAAATATTTTGGAATTTAAAGGGATAAATTCAAATAGATTTACTTGAATTTGGATTTGGCATTAATTCAAATAAGTTTATTTGAATTAGGATTAGGATTTGAATTTATTTGAATTTTATCTGAATTGAGTCTAAGGATTTAGATTTGAATTTGAGAGACAACCAAATTCAAATCTCCACTCAAAGAACCATATAAAAAATTAAACCAAAAATTCATATGATTAACTTAATGCAAGGATTAATTTAGAATTTATTTTGGTGCTCTTTGGAATATTTAACCAAAATAATATATTCGAATATACACATACATGTGTATATATATATTAAAATATATATTTTATTGATTTTATATTGGTTTAAATAATTAGAATATTTAGAAAAGGAGTGAATTTTTCTGTAATTTAAATGCTAAAACTCGGGATGCTACAGTTGAACTAGGGTCAAATTAAGAACAAGTGGGAGAAGTTGAAGGAAGATATCAAGGCATGGAATAAGCTAATGTTGAGGCAGTTAGGTACAGGTTGGGATAGTATGAAGGGTACTATCAAAATGGATGATGAATGGTGGAGAAGGCCAGGAAAGTAAATATTGTCAATCCCTCTTTTTTTTATGTCCATTGCTGCTATTTTTAGTGGTACTGATATGGCTTTCTTGCAATTTACCTAGATATTTCGGGTTGTGGCAAGTTTAAGATTCTAGGTCTTCAAAATGAATATCTCCTCTGACAGATGTTTGGTGACATCACCAATGATGGTGGAGACCATTTGTCTCCTATGGGGGCCAATCTCATCATACAACTACTTGAAGCTACTGATGCAATCAATGGTGACATACAAGAGGCTCCGGATGAAAGCATTGTTGGTGGAGCAGAGGTCGAGGATGTTTCTCCTTCCACTATGATTGGCAAGAGAAGAGCTAGGCTTGTTCCAGATAAAGGAAAGAAGCTCAAGACAGGGACAACACTAGTCATTAAAGAAGCAGCCATAAGGATTGCTGATTCGACCACTTCTTATACTTCCCAAAAAGAGGCAGAAACTTCAGTAAAAGAAGACATAGACCATGTGATTGCTTGTGGTGCAGACTATGATAGCAATGAACATTACATTGCCTCTGAATTATTTTTGAAAAAGGACCAAAGGGAGATTTTCATGACCATGCCCACTCCAGAGATTATGTTCAATTGGCTTAAGAGGAAGTATAATGACAAGTATGAAAAGTAGATGCATGCGGTTAGATATGAAAATAATGTTCTGTTTGTAGCACATGTTTGTATCTTTCATTTCCTCTGATGTAAGACTTATTTGACACTCATTTGTGTTGAACCAGTGTGCTTTCATGTTGAACTTATAAATTTAATTGTTGTTGCTTGGTGCCCACCATATTCATTTGTTCTATATTATGTAGCCCATGTTTCTATCTTTCATTTGCTTGTTGTTTGTTATCTCACATATGTGCTACTTGTTCAGATGTCTGAAAGAGATAGTGAAGATTCTAGTGATGAGAGTGAAATTTTTTGGAATATGGTAAAAGGTGGTGCTGAAATTGCAGAAATATATTGTGACTTGTACCTACATAAGGCAGCACCAAGGACATCACAACTAAGTGGCATGGGGTTGTTGAATGAGATGCTGAGGATTCCGGGCTAATGTCACAATATGCTTCATATGAACTCAACTATCTTCATGGACTTTCATAGCGTGTTGGTCGATATGTATGGATTGAAACCATCCGCATACATGAATACTTACGAAATGCTTGTAATATTCCTATACACATGTGGTGGATATGAGTCAAATAGGAGAGGACTAAATCAGTGCAAGCACCTCAGGTGAAACCATTAGTAGGAAGTTACATGAGGTTCTCGAGTGTGTGGTTGCTATGGCAAAAACATTACATGAAACCCAAAGAGCCTAATTTCCCAACTGTCCATAACAGGATTAGAGATTATACAAGGGTTTTTCCACACTTCAAGGACTGCATTGGTGCTCTTGATGGAATTTGTATTCGTGTATCTCATTCACCTAAAAAGCAAGTGAGGTATATTGGAAAATCTGGAACTGCAACTCAAAATGTGCTTGCGATTTGTGACTTTGACATTTGTTTCACTTATGTGTCTATGGGTCAACTGAGTGCTATGAATGACACAACTGTGTCATACCATGCAATAAGAGTGGATGAAGAATTCTTCCCATATCCTCCACAAGGTAAATATTTACGAGCATCCATGTAAATATTCTTGCGCAAGTTAATGGAATGCAAATATCTTATTATTTTATGTTATATGTTTAGGGAAGTACTATCCCGTGCATGAGGGCTATCCTAACTGCCCTGGGTACCTAGCTCTATACAAGGGTGAAAGGTATCACTTCTCTGAGTGGCATAGAGGTATGAAACCATATACTCCTAGGAGAAATTCAACCAAATATACTATGTTTGAGCGATCTTTTGGAGTATTGAAGATGAAATGGTAAATCCTTCATAAGATGCCAAGCTATACAATGCACACACAAAAAAATGGTTGTTGATGCTACCATGATGCTTCACAACTTCATACGTGAGTATGCGAGTGAGGATTTGGACTTTACTAATTTCGATCGAGATCCTAACTATGAGTCTACAATATTAGAAAGATAAGAAACATGCAATATCTCAACATGCATCTGATGGGTCTACTTCGCAACCAAATATTGTGACTATGAACACAGTTTGTGATGAGATGGCAACAACGATAACTAGTATATTTTTAATGGCATAGTTGACTTTTGAGTATTTTTGGTCAATGTAACATTTTGGTACCTACTATAATCGTAATATTTGGGTGTAGACAATGGGCTTATTCAAAAGTTGTAGAATTGCAATCTCTTATTATTTTGTGATCAATTATTTCATTGTAGTAATCTTCGAGAAAATCCTATAATATTCCACTTTAAAAATATTTGTAGACATGTGAATGCTCTCAACAACATTTTTATTATTACGAGCACACGCTCACAAACACTATATATTACAAGTAATAGTATAAGTAACAAGAACAAGGATAGCACTGACAATTCACCCAACATCTATAATTCTTGGAATCGAGCCAACCTGCTAGCCAAACAACCCACTAACAGCTCCAGATCCACTGCAGATATGCTCCCACAGATTTTTGTAGCAGAATTGAAAAAATGGAGCAGAGTTGTGTTAAAAAGGATTTAAATGAACTATAAAGTAGTGACCAAGGATGATGCTAGAAAGTTTCCATCCATTCTCGCCAACTGCGCCTGCTAAGCGGACATGCACGAGGTGCGTGGGTGTTGGAGCGTGATAGGAGGTCACAAATGCTGATGAATATTGCAACATGCGAAGGAGGAGAGGCAGCCAATTGGCTGCCTAAACCTCATGCTGGTGTTGCGATGCTTAGTGATGAGCAAGGACTGTCGATGTTGTTTGGTTATGGTGCACATGATGACTAACATGAGGTCAACGATGGTGTTTTCAAGAGGGTGCTCAGTAGGTTAACATAGTCAAGGAGTAGAGCAGTCTACTAGTGGTCTATCTGAGGCAGACAGATCTAGGCCGAACTATTTGTGGGCACATAGCGAACAGTCCAAGGAAGGCTGATGGATAGTTCACTTGGAGGGTGAATGTGCCATGGTGTAGAGCGAATAAGCTTGCGGTGACTACTCAGTCATACTGCGGGTGTCATAGGCGATGATGGGACTGGCATCAATGACATAGGAGCATGACGGCTTGTGGTATACATTCTGTGTGGTGTGGCAACACATGGTGTGAGCCTTAGGGTGCATGTTTGCATTGGAGAGGGCGTGCACATTTCCAAATAGGCAAGGGCGCGGATTGATTCATGAGTTCTAAAGTGTGGATTGAAGGGTGTGGAGATGTACCAATGATTGAATTGGAAGGAAGTAGAGACTACAAAGTTCTCTACTTGCAGCTGGAGTAATCCGTTTGATCTAGGGCTGCAGGAGGCTATGGTGTAAGACGTCGGCCAATTGTAACTAAACAACCAAGTGAAAGAGCAATGCTAATATGTCAACTTTTATGTGTGTCTCGAAAAGCAACAATGAAGTTCTCAATATCATGAATACAATTGATGATGAATAATGGATAGTTACCATATCCGGGCACCCCAGGGTTTCCCACAATTCCTAGGGTATATCTCTATCTCCAAGGAGGGGATTCCGAGATGAAAGGAAACTACCTGTAGGTACCTAAGGTGTCATATAATTGGGAAGGTTTATTCCCGAGAATAGGAAGGAGGAGTCCAGAGGACATACAACACCCCTTTATATATACGTAACTAGGGGGCCTTGTGGAGGACACATGAGGCCAAACCAAAAAGTCATTACACTCAAACGAAGATACAAGCCAACAGAAGCCAAGCAAGAAAGTCATCAACTAGGTTTAGATCCATCTAGACTAGCAACACACCCCCTTTAATAGACTTAGGTCATTACAAGGCAAATATGACGTAGGGTTATTATCCTCTTAGAGACCCGAACTTATCTAAAAACCCTTGCGTATTCTATTGCAATCCGCCTATTCAAAGTGTCCCCTATTTCTTCAACAAGTTAATTAGATTGGCGGTTCACAAATTATTGACAGCTGGTGTCATCCGTGGGGATCATGATAAAAAGCGTTGAAGAAAATACGCAGAAGATGTCGTCGACATCTCCCAAAGCTTCATTGAGGACTGGTTTTTCGGATGAGGGTGATCCATCGGTGAATTTTGACAATGAACTTTCTGATGATGATTTAAGCGATGAGTTAAGCCGATTTATTGATCAATACGCTAAGGATTACGACATCGAGTTCGAATCACTCAGGTGCCAAGACATTTATGAATGTCTGATTCATTGCAAGTTGGGATCAATTCTTGTAGCTTCTGACAACATGGATTGTCAAGATACCAACCCAGAGCAATCCGATGAAACATCCATGATGGATCTAGACACCTCCTCTAGTGGAGGTTACCCTTGAGAAGTTTTCTCTATCGAAGATGGGGGTGATGATCTGAAGATCATGACGATTATCCTACCAATAGACATGATATTGTGGCTACGTGTGCAGGTAATGGTCAGCACCAGGAGGGCACACCACCCCTGGTCCTTAATGGAGCCCCGGTCTTATCATCTCCTGAACATCAGTAGGTGTGGATCGCTTTAAATCCGCAACTGCTTAGAATATCCTCCTTCTACAATAGGCCCTCATGCGCCCTCTGACCACAGATCTTGCTACCCCAATTGATAAGGTTGGATGAACTCGACAGTCGACTTGACGAAGGAGATAATCCTTCAGGCCGAGAACTGTCTTCAGGCCCTAGTCAGAAATAGTTCTAATCAGGGTAGGTCAAGCAATCCCATGTCACGAGATGTATCAGACTCAGAGAGGCAAAACCCTAGGAACAAAGCTTCCTGGGATAACAATCGGGCGAACAACTGCCACCGGACCTCACTGGCCACAGGTCGTCCAATCAATAACTTGTGTGAGGTTGTAGACAATCGGCAGAGGCACCTGGGGGCTTCTAAAGAGGCTTCATCCACTCCTCATCGATCTAATCAGGAATGTCTTGACATCGATTGAATCAGGACCGATCTGTGGTCTCCATGGGAAACACTCTCAGGGATGCTGGAACCAAGTAAGGCACCATCAATGGATGCCTACCTTCTTTCCAAACCTATAGAACGTAAGTTGGCCAGCAAGGATCTGCTCCAAGATTATCGAGAAATACAATGGAAGTATAAATCTCTTTGATTTTCTCTAGATCTATAGCACAGCCATCCAAGTGGCTGGTGGGGACCAAAAGGTAATGGCTAATTACCTCCCTACCGCCCTTGAAGGGGCAGCCAGGACATGGCTACCAATTTACCTCTAGGAGCAATCTACTTGTGGAACTAGCTTTGTGATGTGTTCTAAGCCAACTTCCAGGGTACATACGTTTGCCCCAGTAGGAAAAACAATCTCTACCATTACAAGCAGACGAGGAGCGAAACTTTGCGTGAGTTCATATGCCGTTTCAACAATATTCGAAACGACATCCCTAAGGTCAGTGACTATGACGTCATACAAGCATTCACTCGAGGGGTCAAGAGCTGGAGATGTGTTGAAGATATCATCATCCAAGAGATCGAGATGGTTAAGGAGTTAATTAAGATCATCGATGAGTCTGCTAAGGCAGAAAACACGCTTCTCTTTGTGAAGGAGAAGACTCAGGCATCAAGCGCCCTCAACCCGGACTCAAGGGTGACAAGGCCTAGGCTAAGCGCAAGAAGAACACCAACAGAGGTATGGGCAAGAAAAATAATTCTAAGGAAGTTCTTGCAAATCTCCCTGACACCTATCCTTACAAGCATCCTGGTTCCTCCCTGAGCAAGAGCTCTACACGAGGCTCCGACAAATGCGATGGTAAGCCCTGGTGCAAATTCCACCAGACCAACAACCACAACATCCCGAGTGCCACCTTTGGAAGAAGATGGTCAAATGGAAGGTCGAGAAAGCGGCCAAGGGAAAGAAGATCAAAGTGAACAAGAAGCTTCAGTCATAACCGCGACACCAGTGCCTCGAGATGCAAACCTACAACCTCAGTGTTGAGTTCCACAACTAGTTCGGAACCCATGTAATAGTGCCCACGCTACCCCCGAAGTAATAAGGCTCACTGCTTATCAGTTTAATCTAGTCTATGTCATTTAGGTTTAACTTTTGTCTACAATAGCTCATGGGTCGTCAATAAGTTCTGTAAGTCCCAAGCGTAAATACTAAAAGTACCTTTGCAATAATAAAGATCATACGCCTAGGAAGTCAATCGAATTCTTTTCCTTACTTATTTGTGCATCCTCATGCTCGACAATGGGATAATCCACTTCTCAGGTTCCTCATCCCAAACGTGCACCCAGAGCAATGAAAAGCTTTTCTCGATCCAATGGAAATATGAGCTTTTTTTCTCTTTATTGCATTTTCTATTTAGACTACCTACCCGGAAAATTCTTCCCGACAGACAGTCGAGGATTTAACTAGTACTAGGTCCTAGAAATTGAAAACGCATATTATATACCCTCTGAAAGCAAATTCCAACAAGAAAGGGAAGGATCATTGCATTACAAACTTTAGGTTGAAGAAAGGCTCCTTATCATGCTCCACGAGGGACTGGGGGCTATGATGTTTCCCACTCAAGCGGACCTAAGGCTGGTCATAATAAGCACTCTGACTAGCGATCAATGCGTCCTAAACTATTCAAAGAAAAAAGTCAGTAAGAGGATCACGATATGCTATGAAAAGAGTCCAGCACAGAGTACTCCCTTCAAACGTAAAAAAGCTTTTAAGTTCCTAACCAAACTGACAAAAACTACCAAGTGTTTTTATAGACTGCAGGGAAAATTTTGAAGGCTTGGAACAAACTCCAAAATTTTTATGTCTAAGTACTAAGGGTATGTTTACACTTAGTAAATGTTCATATTTCTCATAAGGTCGCTTGAATCTCTTTGTGTTCTTTCATTCCTTCCCTAAACTAAAAGTCTGGCACTCGTAAGATGGGTACACCGACGGTAAGCCACAATCCGGGTACCTTTACCTATCGTTCACACCCAGATAAGCCCAGACAAAGTTACACAGGAACCGAATTCAAGAAACAAGAGTTTCTACTAACAAAGGGGAAGTATGACCATTCAATTCTTTTCTCTTACCCCGATTGGCTAATTCATAATTGCCAATCGATAGTTTTTATCTTATTAGCCTTGACTGTCTATGTGAGTTTTTTCCCCAGTTAATTAGTCAGGACTGGATGAATACAATATACTAGGAGCTAACTATAATATATTGTGCATGTACCAAAGCGATTTCATTTGCGTGGGGACGATGTTCTAAGTTACGACCTGGTGGGATGTGATAAAAGTTCCTTATCACGTCCCTAAGTGCCCAGGGGCTATGATGCCTCCCACTCATGCTGGACCTAGGGCTGGCCCGATTAAGCTCCCCGATTTGCGACAAAGTCATCCTACCCTTGCTGGAGGAGGAAGCGAGTAACACTAAGCATGTTAGGTTGCCGTTATCTCTCCAGCTTCGAGTTCCTAAGAAGTCATGCAAATTTCATTTACATTCTTTTTGTTTTTTACTAACAAATAATAAGTTTATATTCCCAAGCATAAGTTATAGAAGAAAGCCTAAGCAAACTTGTCTATTCTCCAACTAGCCATCACGGCGGTTCGGAGTACTATTCAGAGCTATGACCTTTTGTTCTGGGGTCCCATCACATTTTCTATTTGGATCGCTTCCAGTGCACGCAGGGGCTGTTGGTGCGAAATAACAGGAGAGTTGGTGCACTACACCAACAAATGTGCTTAGTTTCCAAACGTCATCATGATCTTCTGCTAGGAAAGGAGGAAAGAATATCTTTATCACCATGTAAAATTTCTGCTAAGACGGTCCAACTTCAAAACCCGCCACCAACCAATCTTTTCCACCCTATCCTTTTGCAATGACGAGATGATATTTTTGAGCTGATAAGAAAACCTACTTGGATGGAACACCTTCTCAAGAACTCACTTGAGAACTCGGAGGTATTCACAACCTCGAATAAATAGTCTGAGAAGCCAGAGAACCCGGTTAGATGCTTCTACCTAATCAAGAACTCGAGTCTTACTCGACGATATGATCGAACAAAAAGCTTATCTTTTTTTACCATATACTTGGCCCGTTGAAACCTTATTTCATGTACTGATTGTGGGCTTAACGATGAATAATGGACAGTTACCATATCTGAGCACTCTAGGGTTTCCTGCAATTCCTGAGGCATATCTCTATCTCTAGGAAGAGGGTCCCAAGATGAAGAGAACTACCCATAGGTATTCAAGGCATCTCATAACCAGGAAAGTTTATCCCCAAGAACATGAAGGAGGAGTCTAGAGGATATACGACACCTCCATATATATATGGAGCTAGGGAGCCCTACGGAGGACATATGAGGCCAAACCAGAAAGTCATTACGCCCAAACAAAGATACAAGCCAACAGAAGCCGAGCAAGGAAGTTGTCAACTACGTTTAGATCCATCTAGGCTTGCTACACACCTGAACCTATCTAAAAACTCTATGTATTCTCCTGCAATCCATCTACTCAAAGCGTCCCCTATTTCTTCAACAGATTCATTAGATTGACGGTTCACAAAGCATCGACAACGATCAATTAGGAGCCTAGATGTTGGATTCAGTTGGCTCTTATCATGTGATGCCCAACAGGGAGTGATTCTCTTCATGAAGTCTGGTGATTTTGGTTTTATCTACTTGGTTGATGACGGAGGCTACCATGTTGTTGGAGTAGGTGCTACCAAAATCAATATCTATAATGGAGTTGCGTGCTTTTAGGGTGTCAAGCATGTGTTAGGATTGTAGAGAAATATGATTTTTGTTCGAAGAGACTGCACTGACAGGAGAGAAAGGTGCACAATTGCATAAGGAGTTATGGACTATGAAGTTGTAGGGATAGCAATGTCACAGGAAGATAGTGGGTTTGAGTAAAGTCAAACTCATCGAGCTGCTCTCATTGAGCAATAAAGGTAGCAACTCAAATCTGGTATGCATGGAGGTTCGTGCATGATGCCTTCAAGGTGACAAATTATTCGTCAAGGTGAAGTTTATTGAATATGTGTCGAATAATTGTACGAAGTTGGTTACGTATTAGATTTGAAGTTATATTAATGGTACATGATAGAGTTAGTATAGGTATAACCTGACCTACTTATAAATATAAGAGGAGGGTCTCTATTGTAACCATGATGACATAGCGACATACTCGCAGGGAGTGACGACAGTCCTACCGGGACTTCGGAGCTGCCGGTGTTGCAACTGTGGAGAGGAGCGTTCGTAGTCATACCTTGAGGATGTAGGCTTTGGTTGAATCTCGTTAATGAACATTACGACTTGGGTGTCATATGTGATCTTGCATGGTTTGTCTCGGTAGAATAATCCGTCACTTCCACAGGGCTAAATTTCCTAACATTTCACCCAACGTAGTCCTTGTTTGCGAGGGCTTATATTCTAATGATATGCTATCCGTATACTCGACTGACTCCAACAGCGAGCGCTTCTGCTAGGAGTATGAACACGTTCCCAACCCCCTCGATGAGGAAGACGAAGACGACTTCTCTGCCAGCTAGTGAAGTCATGGCGTCATAAGCATTGTCTGTCGCATTGCGCATCGGCTGATGATCGGTGACATGATGAGGAACGCTTTCTTCTCTCATTCCGGCGGGGTGCCGTGGCCGCTTTGTTGCTTCTTCGTGGAATCCACCGGGGAGACTTTGCTCGTCGGAATGTGAGACAAGCTTGGAGGTGTTCAAGTTGGACACCGCAAGAACGTTGCTTGAGCTGGTCAGGAGCCTTGTTGGGAGCCGTGCTCTGTTCATAGGCGAGTGGCGGTGCCTGTCTGGCGGTGCATACGGGAAACTTATATCCCTGGATGTTACTGGTACATCCCAAAGCCCTGACCCTAAAGATGAGATGCCCGCCTTGATCCATCTGCTATTTGACTACTGCAACATCATCCCATATTCTGAAGTCTGAACTAGGGGTAGAACATTACAATGAGGGCAATCAGGAGTTATATCAGCTGATTGGCTCGTGCGCGAATATCATTGCATCCACTCCGGAGGATTCCGATGAGTACGATTGTGATGACTGAATCATTGTGTATTCCACTTTTCTGCGGTCATGTGTGCTGGATCTGAGTACTATTTCTTCACATTAATTCATTATGTGCAAATTCAATCCTTAATATTTTTCTTCGACTCGCTTTTTCTTGATGTTCTGGAGTGTTGTTCTCCTTTGTAAGAGCTTTGTAACGCCGTCTAGAAATTGCTCAATATAGCCATGCAGGATTGATGGAACGGCATGCCGAGGATCGAATGTAAACAACACCAGTATCTTCACCATTCACTAGCTGTGTGCGCGCACACATGAGGCACTTCAGAGTCCAGAATAACCATACTGAAGAAATATCAGCGACGAGAACAATGAACAACCGAGAAGTGTATGTGTCTCAATAATATATATTTCATCATATATTCCATTGAGTCAAAATCAGTGCAGTTTTTGGTGCTCACTTGATATCCAGGACATAACTTTGACCACAGGTCGACAACCACCAATTTCCATCGTAACTCCGACCCTATACTACTCTAGCTCCCCCTAAGTCTTTGAACTAAAAAGCTTACTAGTCACTCATCTATCTCTCTCTAAAACACTCCCCCTATCACCTAGACTCTCTCCCCCTTTGGCATGTAAGCACAAAAAAGAGCACACTCCTAAACATCCAGAGGAGAGGAGGAAGTCGGCGCTGCTGGAGATGATCGCACCTCGAACTTTGAGCCTGAGTCTATATCTGAATCTGATAGCTCAACAGTTGTGGGGCCAACAGCTGGCTAAGGAGGCTGAGCTGACTCTGACGGTGCCTCTAAGACTGTAGCTTGGGTCGAGCTGGTAGTAGTAGTAGTGCCCTGAGTAGCCATCTCCTGAAGTGCTGCATCGAGCTCCTTGAAAGTAGACTGAACAACTGGAGGGGTCTGAACGGATGACTGTTGAGAAGGCACTATCGGCTGTGTCGTCCTCAAAGCGAAGAGCGCCAGTCATAGGAGTAGACAACTAAGGTAGAACTGGCCTTATCGTAGTCCCGGTAGGTTGAGAAAATACAGTAGTGCTGAAGAGGGGTGACAAAGGGATTGCTGACACTAGTTTTCCCAAGAGACCATTGACACTGCCTGGGAGAGGACTAGGTGCTTGGGCTAGAGCCCGAGGAGCAACTGGCACCTGAAGGCCTGATGCCCGAAAGAGAGACCAAAGACATCCAGAGATAAATGTGAACATGCGGTCATTGTTCTCTTGATCGGCCAGAAGAGCTGCTAAAGTAGCCTACTGCTGCTCCTGCTGCCGAAGCATGTCTGCCTGTAGCTTGGCCTGCTGCTTTGCCTGGACTGCCTGCTGCTACTGCATTTGCTGAAGAATAAGAATGAACTCGGACAGTGGTGCAGCTGGGGGTACAGAGGTCATTGTCTCATGTACTAAAGGAACTGTAGAAGTGGGAACAGCCTGAGAAGGCCCTCCAGCCTCAGCATCATGTGACTTAGCGATTGGTGGGAAGAACTCAAGATCTGAAAAATCTGAGTCGCTGTCACTCAAGTAGAATGCGTGCAGGAGCGCTGCCTCTGCCGCTACAAGGGCGTGATCCTCTGGTGCTGCTCTATCTCTAACATCAGCTGGCATCCGCTCCTGAGCATGAAACATTGCACGCTGACCTCGTCGCCTGTCTGAAGGTGCTATGGGGGCATACACATTATAGTGTGTAGGAGACTGCTCGTAGGCCTGGATGAACTGAGGGAATCTGACTGAATGTTCAATCATGTGGGATATGAAATGTGCATAAGGTTGTTGTCTAGCCATGGTCATCTCATCAGCAATCACATCCGCAATCTCACAAAGAATCAAATCAACCATATCAAATCTCTGGTGAGTGAGGATGGAGAGTATCAGCCACTGCTGCAAACTGGTGATCGCCTCTCCATATCCAATCCTCGGAAGAAGGCTGCGTCTCAATGCCATATGTAAAGCCTTCGCCTCAGAAATCAGCATATATGGCACCCTCAGTGATCTTGGGGCAAAAGACGACCTGAAAATTGGTCGGATCTCGTCGTCTGTCAGGTAGACTCCACCAATGAGAGGACGACAGGGTGGCTGAGCATGAGGATGAACAATCTCGTGTAACCATCGGGAGCTCACCTGAAGACCCAACGCCTCTAAAATGTTGTTCTAGTAGAGTTTGAAGCTCTCACCCTGAAACATAAATTGAATGAAGTTCCCCTCGGGTGCTATCCAAACTGTGGCATAGAACAGTCTCACCCAATCCTCAATATACCAGCTCACTCCAGACACCAAATCAGCTAGTCCAGGAAAAGACTCAAAGTGAGCTCTCATATCAACTCCACCAGCTGCCAACTCAAGATAATGCCAGATCTTCTTGTGCATGCTCAGACTGACTATCCTCCTAAGATAGGAAGCGTGAAAGCTCTCCTGGAGAATAGTCCAGAACCTGGGTTTGACCCCCTCATCCCTCTGTGGGGTAAACCACTCATCAATCGGCACAAATCTGAGCTTCTTTATCCTGGGGGACTTGTAAGAGGTCAAGTTCAATAATCTGATCTCCCCCTAAGGCTGTGACTCCTTTGTCTACTCTGACTCAGACTCCCCCTGAGGCTCCTGACGAGCCCTCTTCCGGCTCTCCTAGCCAGACGGAATCGATCCCAACTGTAACACCCAGTTTTAAACGAACAAAACCGGGCACAACACATGTATGCCAGGATCAAGATTCATACATGTGCTTACATCATTAGTAATATCATCACAGTGCCTTTATTACAACATCGTATTTAACTTAAAACAAAAGGACCCGAGGGTCTAAAGAAAACACAGTGGGGAAACTAAAGGGTCTTCAGCGCCAGCGGCTCCACCTTCCACAGGCGTCGATCGGGAGCAACACAGCCTAGAACAGCAGCTCCGAGTCAAAGTCGTCGTCGAAAGCTCCAGCTTCATTACCAGCTTCTGAACAGCGGTAGAATGCAGGGTAGGGGACAACAAGTGTGAGTACAAAGATTGTACTCCGCAAGCATAGGGAAAACATGATATGCGGCTTAAGTCAAGGAACGGCTTTGACACTGGCTAACAGCACTAAGCAACAATGATGTACCTATGACTCCAACATCAGGCATCCTATTTACTAAGTGAAAAGACACGACTGTATCCAAAGGTTTGACTCATCGAACTCCATTCGACTACCAAGACTCACCAGATAATTCCATTACCTGGCTACCCCAACCCACCATACCAAACCCTAACCCCAACTAATCTTGAAGAAGTCCAAGCTCGCTCTTATCCGTGAGCACGGCTGATCGACCAGATTGACACTCTGCAGAGTTTGCACTGCTTTCCCCACGAGTCGTGATTCCCTTGTTGCTCCAAACTTCCGGGGTGTGGAGTCGGGGTCTCACTACAAGGCCTTTACAAAGCTCCCTCTAACCTGCAGGCACCCACTGAGGTTTCACCGCTAACAGGCAATTACATTGCTGCAGAAGCCCCCTCTTGTACCACTTATACCGACCTATGGTGCCCACTAAGCTAGAAGGTGACTAATTAGTTGGCCTGGTCGTACCCATATAGGCCTCGTGGTTGTGCGGATAAAACTTGGTTACATGCCCAAGAACCAATCCTTAGGACCCCACACAGATACAAACACAAACATGCCATAGGCTCCACCTCAACCCATCCATTCTGTTGGGGACAACCTATACCATGTTGCTACAAAAAGGATTACCATCTCCCAACATTGTTACATAGTTCATTAATCAATATTAAGATTTCCCAACCAAGACTGCACTAGCATAGACTACCCATTTTCATAACATGATGAACAACGGCGACAAGGAAATATTGTTCAAAACTAGTAAACCCTAACATAGGATTCATGTTTAGACAAGCATGCATTTTGAAGGTTAAAAACTACACCTGCAAATTCTAAAACAGGATAAATATGCTCAAGGACACTTGACTTCGACAGGGTGCTGCTGAACGTTCTCAAAAGCTTGGTCTTCGAGATTGCCGAACTGCTCAGCTCCTAATCGACAGACCGGAAAGACACACAACACGAAAACCTAAGAACAGTACACCAAACAATATTGAAACTAGACAAAAACCCTACAAAAAGATTCGACACGTCGCTACGAACATTTGGGCATGAAAATCGCCCAAATCGGAGCTACGAGCAAAAACTTATGCGATAAACAAGATTAGGGTTACGTTTGTAAAAGAAAAGGACTTATTTTAAATAAAAATAGAGAGGTTAGGGGCCTTTTTGCAAAACAGAGGGACTTAATTGTAAATATGTAGAAGTTTAGGGAGTAGCTGCAAAAAGACATGGGATCTTGGATAAATTTAGGAAAGTACAGGGGTTTATTTTGCAAATTTGCCATTATTCCTGAATTAAAACAAATAGGAATATTACTGGGTAAAGGTTCGCTGATGTGGCACTGCCACGTAGGCAAATTGGATGAGGTGGCTGGCTTATGTGGCGCTGAGGTGGCTGATTTGGTGACTTGGAATAAGTGGACACATGTCTCCACGTGATTGGCCCAACCGAAGAGGTATTCTAGCTTCTAATCGTGGCCCTCCAAATTGTATCGAATGGTGGATAATTGATGGGGGGGCTCCGGCCGGATTCAGAGGAGAGCGGCGGTGGTGGTAGCTCCGTGGTAGCGATACTCTCGCTGGAGAAGCGGCAAACCTTGTCGCTGGGCAAGGGGATCGACGGCGAGCGGCGGCGGAGAGAGAGGGGAGGGCGGCGAGCTTACCCCGAGCGCAAACGACGATGGAGAGGGCTCGAGGTGACCGGGTGATGAAGCGGATGGCAGCGGCGGTCGGAGAGGCGTCGGGGAGGGGGTTCGGGCACCGAATCGAAGACGAGGAACGTCGGGGTAGACACCTCGGAAGCTCGCGGTTCCGAAGATGCCATCGGTGAGTGTGGAGACAGCTCAAACGTGGAGATCCCGCGTGGTGGAGCTCCTCACCGAAGCTCGGGAAGAAGACGGCGCTGACGAAGAAACCGAGTGGAAATCAAGGGGGAAATGGGGGAAAACTGTGTGGAAACTCGCCATGAAGGTGATCGGCGGCTTATATGGGCGTGAGAGGGAGAGGTACGGCCGAAATTTGAAGAGAAGCGGCCGGCAGCCATGGCCTTCAAGAGCGTCGGTTTCTAGCTTTGATTGAGCATAAGAGGGAGTTAATGGAGGTGGAAACGGTGGGAGGAGCCTTGATGGGGCATAATGTTGCGGTTTTGGCCGTTGCGGAGAGGAGATCGGCGTGGGGAGGGCACGGGATTGACAGCGGCCGAGCGAAGGGGATCGGGCTGGTAGGAGGTTGAAGAGGCAGAGCCGACTCGGGCAGGGTCGGCGGCTCGGCTCGGGCACGGGGCCCGCACGACAGAGAGGGAGCGGGGGAGGGGGCCGGTTCGGGAGCGGCAGTAGGCTGGTTCGGCCAACGGGCTGGCATAGGGGAGGAAGAAGCGGCCCACGCGGGAAGGAGAAAGGGGAGGGGAGATGGGCCGAGGGAGAGAGAATCGGCCCAAAGGCGTTTTTCTTTTTTTGAAATTCCTTTTCCAATTTGATTTTCAACAATTTTCGAAAGGGGGTTTGAACGAGCGATTTCTAGCGAGTTTTAGCAAATTTTTCCAAAAAAAAAAACCTTAATGCATCTATAATGGCATGAGTGCATCAAACATTATCCTAGGACAATTTAAATTTAGAAATTAATTTTCCTATTGAACAAAATTGCAACCACCTATTTAATTTCTAGCAAAATTTTAAATTATTACAAAAAAAATTGAAATTTGGGGTGTTACAAACCTACCCCCTTAGGATGAATCTCGCCCTCGAGATTCGGAAGGATCGAAGAAGAGATGGGGAAAGTCCGTCTTCAAATCATCTTCTCTTTCCCAGGTTGCTTCTTCTTCTGAGTGATGCTTGCACTGTACTTTGCACATTCGGACTTGCCTGTTTCTGGTAACCCGTTCTGATATCTCAAGAATCTTAACCGGATATTCAAAATATGAGAGATCTTCTTGTACATCTAGTTCTTCTACTGGTAACTGTTCTTCGAGAACTCTTAAGCACTTCTTCAACTGCGATACATGGAACACATCGTGTACTCCCGAGAGTTGAGGTGGTAACTCAAGCTGGTAAGCTACTTCTCCTCGTCTTCCCAAAATCTTGTACGGACCAATAAACTGAGGTGAAAGCTTGCCTTTAACCTTGAATTTGCATAGACCTTTGATTGGTGATACTTTGAGATATACGAAGTCTCCTATTTCGAAAGTTAGTTCCCGACGTCGATGATCTGCGTAGCTCTTCTGTCTTGACTGTGCTGTTTTCAAATTATCTCTGATCTCTTGCACTTGTCTTTCTGCTTCTCTTAGGACTTCAGGACCGAAAACTTGACTTTCCCCGGTCTGATTCTAGAACAGCAGGGTTCTACATTTTCGTCCATATAGGGCTTCAAAAGGGGGCATCTTGAGACTAGCTTGATAACTGTTGTTGTACGAGAATTCTGCATACGGTAGATTCTTGTCCCAACTGTTACCATTCTTTAGTGCACATTCTCTCAACACATCTTCAAGAATTTGATTTACTCTTTCTGTCTGTCCGTCAGTCTGCGGGTGGTACGTTGAGCTGAAATTCAATCTTGTATCCATAGATTCATGCAATCGTTGCCATAACCGTGAGGTAAACTGGCTACCACGATCGGATACAATTATCTTGGGTACTCCATGTAGACACACAATTCTGGACATATACAATTCAGCTAACTTCGGCCCTCGATAGGATTCTTTGACTGGAATGAAGTGAGCTACTTTTGTCAGACGGTCAACAATGACCCATATAGAATCATATCCTGATTGCGTTCGTGGTAGACCCACTACGAAGTCCATGCTGATTTCTTCCCACTTCCATTCAGGTATTTTCAATGGTTGTAGCAGTCCTGCAGGTCTTTGGTGTTCAGCTTTGACTCGATGGCAAATATCACACAAAGCTACATGTTCTGCTACTACACGCTTCATTCCGTACCACCAATACTGATCTTTGAGATCTTGATACATTTTGGTACTTCCAGGGTGGATAGAATACGCTGAATCATGGGCTTCTTTTAAGATGGTGTCCCGAATAGACTTTATGTCCGAAACACAAATCTTGTGCTTGTACCAAATTGTTCCTTGCTCATCCTCAGAGAAATTTGGGGCTTTGTTGACTTTGATCAACTGCTTGATTTCCAAAATCTTTTCATCTTCAAGCTGACCCTTTCTTATATCTTCTTCAAGTATTGAATCGATTTCCATTGCAACTACCTCGGTGTTACACACCATACCTAGATTCATTTTCTCGAACTCCTTGCATAGCTCGGGACTCATCTCTTGAAGAGTCATTGCATTAATTTGAGTTTTTCTGCTCAAGGCATCAGCTACTACATTTGCCTTTCCTGGGTGATAGTTGATTCCCAGATTATAGTCCTTGATAAGCTCTAACCATCTGCGCTGCCTGAGGTTAAGATCCGGTTGAGTAAAAATATACTTCAAGCTTTTATGATCAGAATAGATCTCACACCTCTGACCAATCAGATAATGCCTCCAGATCTTGAGTGCATGAACCACTGCGGCTAGTTCCAAGTCATGTGTCGGATAATTTTCTTCATGTTTCCTTAACTGTCGGGATGCATATGCAATGACATGACCTTCTTGCATGAGCACACATCCCAAGCCTTGACGAGATGCATCACAATACACCGAAAACGGCTTCTGAATATCCGGCAGGATTAAAATTGGTGCTGAGGTCAACCTCTTCTTTAATTCATTGAAACTAGCTTCTCGAGCTATTGTCCACTTGAACTCTGCTCCTTTTTCTAGCAATTATGTCATTGGCTTCGCTATTTTAGAGAAACCTTCTATAAAACGACGATAGTATCCTGCTAGACCCAGAAAACTGCGGATTTCGGATACATTTTGCGGTGGCTTCCAATCCAAAACATCACTTACCTTGGACGGATCTACAGACACACCACCTGCTGATATGATATGACCAAGGAAAGGAACTTCTTTCAGCCAGAACTCACATTTGCTCAGTTTAGCGTACAACTGGTTTTCCCTAAGCTTCTGTAAAACCATCCTTAGGTGTTCCTCATGTTCTTCTTCGTTCTTGGAGTAGACCAAGATGTCATCAATGAATACCACAACAAACTTGTCCAAATATTTCATGAAGACCTTGTTCATCAAATACATGAAGTATGCTGGGACATTGGTTAGTCCGAAAGATATCACTGTGTATTCGTACAGACCATACCGAGTAACAAATGCTGTCTTGGGGATATCCGAAGCATGAATTTTCAACTGATGATATCCAGATCGAAGATCAATCTTGGAAAACACATATGCGCCTATCAGCATATCAAATAGATCTTCAATGTGGGGCAGAGGGTACTTGTTCTTGATTGTTACTTCATTTAGAGCTCGATAGTCTATGCACACCTTTTGTGTACCATCTTTCTTCAGAACGAAGATTACTGGGACTCCTCAGGATGAAGAACTGGGGCGGATAAACCCTTTGTCTAGGAGCTCTTGGATTTGTTCCTTGAGCTCAACTAACTGATTGGCATCCATTCTATATGGCCTCTTGTATATAGGTTCCGTTCCAGGTACTAATTCAATGATGAATTCAATTTCTCGATCAGGGGGCATACCTGGCAAATCCTCCGGGAAGACGTTCGGAAATTCACCGACCACCCTGCTATCTTCCACTGCGTTGGCTTTGTTTAAACTGACGTTGATAGCTGACTCTGTCGTGGCCTGAAACTCCACCTTGGTTCCGTCTGTATGGGTCAACTAAACCGTCTTTGTAGCACATCTGATGACCCCTTTGTACTTGGTTAGCCAATCCATTCCCAGAATGATATCAATACCCTTGGACTCCAGAATGATGAGGTTGCCCAGAAAGTCTACCCCCCTTATGCATATACCTATTTTAGGGAATACATGCCTTGATTCCATTTCTCCTCCAGGAGAACTTACTAGCACTCGATTTTTCATTAATGCCCTTGGCAATTTATATGTATTCACAAACTGATATGATATGAATGAATGCGTAGCACTGGAATCAAATAACACTGTTGCAGGATGAGAGTTGGCAAAAAACATACCTAGAACCACGTCAGGAGCTTCCTGGACTTCCTCCACTGCAACATGGTTGACACAACCATACATTGCATTCTGGCGAGGCTGCTGTTGTTGATTGTTGCCCTGGGCCTGGCCTTGCTGCTTCTTGGGACACTTGTTGGCGAGATGCCCAAAGTTGCCGCAACTGAAGCATGGACCAATGTTGCTTGACCCTTGGCCGTTGCGGTTCTGCTGCTGTGGTTGGTTGTTGTTGGGTCGCTGCTGCTGCTGCGGCTGCACTGGCAGCTTGAATGACCCTGTACCCTGATTCTGCATTTTCTGCTGCGGCCTCTGTGGCTAATTCTACTGTTGCTGGTTCTGCCCTCCATGGCAGAACATCAGTCCAGTGGCAGGGGCGTTGAAGCGGTAGCGGGTGTTACTGCCAAAAGACTGACCCTGCAAATGGCGTTTACGCTCTTCACCTAGATTCTGGCGCTTTTTCTCCATGATGAAGGCCCTGTCTACCAGCTTCTGGAAATTGGGGGTACTCATTGGCGGAGAGGGCATACTGTAGACCAGGGTTAAGACCCTCAAGAAAACAGTCTTGCTTCTTCTCGTCCGTGTCAACATCATTGGGGGTGTAGCGAGACAATTGAGTGAACTTGGTGAGGTACTCCCTCACAGACATGGGGCCTTGCTTGAGACTGAGGAATTCCTTCCTCTTCAGTTTTAATTCTCCGACGGGGACATGATGGGCACGGAAACTATTCTTGAATCCTGTCCAGGTAATCTCCTGGGGATCCTCGTGAGCAGCGGTGTAAGCAGTCCACCATTCCTGAGCTGGCTCGCTCAGCTGGTGGGATGCAAAGAGAACTTTTTCCCTTGCATTGCACTGAGCTATCTGAAGCTTGCTCTCTATTGTCCCCAACCAGTCATCTGCCTCCATAGGCTCCACTACCTGAGAAAAAGTGGGTGGTTGAGTGCTCAAGAAAGTCCTGAGCCTAGACTGCGGCTATAGCGGTGGTGCTTGCTGAGCTTGAGGTTGCTGATTGATGGCTTGGACCAAACCTTGAAGAAGAGTCAGGACTTGGTTGGCGTCCATGAGGGGTGGCGGGGGAGGAAGGTCGTTATTGTTGGCAGCATTGTTGTTGATGTTGTTGTTGGCAGCGTTGTCGTTGATATTGTTGTTGTTGTTGGCAGCGTTGTTGTTGCACCTAGTGTTCATCATCTGTTGTTGCCAAGGTATGGAAAGCATAAGAAAGAGGCAAGGGCGGAAAGACAAGCCAAGAACAGATAGGAACTGAAGGAAACAGATAGAAATGACTCCCAACTATAATTTATTAACTGATAAAAATGTAGAGGGGAAACCCCTACATCACACCAACACACATGCAAAGATCCAACTCATTACAAGGCTCACGCTAAACAGACACAAGCACACACAAGGACAAACAACACGAGTCTAAACAATTTATTCTACTAGGGACAACTTCCTAGCTCGACGCTACTCCTGACCGGCGGTGCCTGAAGGGCCTGCAACATCTGCCTGACGGAGCCTCTTGCGCGAAGGAGAGCGGGGCGGTGTTGGGGCGGAAAACGGTGCTGGGGGAACCTCGTCGGGGTGCTGGTTAGGATCCTGCAGCATCATCTCTAGCTCGTAGATCATTTGCTCATGCTCGACGTGGTGCTGGTGAAGATCCTCCAACTAGTCGAGTGCTCTGTCCAGTTCGGCGTAGAGGGCGGCGGTGAGGCGGACCTGCTCTCGCAGACGGAGATCCGGCTCGCTGTTGACGGGCGCGAAGATGACCTCCAGACTGCTTGACGGGCGCTGCGGGAACTTCCCGAACTGAGTGAGGAGGAGGTCATGTCTGTTCTCCCGGCAGAGAACAGCCAGAGTCTGGCGAGCAGCATCCTCGATCCCTGCCTCGAACGTAGCTCTGAAGGCGGTGGCGGTGTGGACTCGGTGAACTCGGCGAAGATTATCGTCGGAGGACTTCTCGAACATGGTCACCTCCACTGACCAGGAGTAACCACGTCCTCCAAGCGGAACTTTGACGCCTCTGAAAAGGGGAGCGTCGTGGTAGCCGAGACCCCGCAGTAGGTACCACAGTGTACGGGTGAAGTATCCGGCCAGCTGTCTGTCGGAGGAGAACTCAGCTGGGGGTTGGTGCCTCCAGACTGCACCAGCAGGTCTCCACGTCTGGGACCAGCACACGCTTACGTGGGGTGATCTTCGTCCGGGCCATCTAAAATTTTGAAGAAGACAGAAATTAGTAACCATTTTATAAAGAGCAAAGGACAGAGAAAGGAAACACTGGAAGAAAAACAATTTTGCTAAACTAGTTTGTACAAACGTAAGTCCTTAGCACATCCAGTCTATCTAGGCTGCGTCCTACAGTCAACACGGCTCTGATACCACTTCTGTAACACCCAGTTTTAAAAGAACAAAACCTGGCACAACACATGTATGCCAGGATCAAGATTCATACATGTGCTTACATCATTAGTAATATCATCACAGTGCCTTTATTACAACATCGTATTTAACTTAATACAAAAGGACCCGAGGGTCTAAAGAAAACACAGCGGGGAAACTAAAGGGTCTTCAGCGCCAGTGGCTCCACCTTCCACAGGCGTCGACCGGGGGCAACACAGCCTAGAATAGCAGCTCTGGGTCGAAGTCATCGTCGAAAGCTCCAGCTTCATTGCCAGCTTCTGAACAGCGATAGAATGCAGGGTAGGGGACAACAAGTGTGAGTACAAAGATTGTACTCCGCAAGCGTAGGGAAAACATGATATGCGGCTTAAGTCAAGGAACGGCTTTGACACTGGCTAACAGCACTAAGCAACTATGATCTGCCTATGACTCCAACATCAGGCATCCTATTTACTAAGTGAAAATACATGATTGTATCCAAAGGTTTGACTCATCGGACTCCATCCGACTACCAAGACTCACCAGATAATTTCATTACCTGGCTACCCCAACCCACCTTACCAAACCCTAACCCCAACTAATCTTGAAGAAGTCCAAACTAGCTCTTATCCGTGAGCACGGCTGATCGACCAGATTGACACTCTGCAGAGTTTGCACTGCTTTCCCCACGAGTCGTGATTCCCTTGTTGCTCCAAACTTCCGGGGTGTGGAGTCGGGGTCTCACTACAAGGCCTTTACAAAGCTCCCTCTAACCTGCAGGCACCCACTGAGATTTCACCACTAACAGGCAATTACATTGCTGCAGAAGCCCCCTCTTGAGCCACTTATACCGACCTATGGTGCCCACTAAGCTAGAAGGTGACTAATTAGATGGCCAGGCCATACCCATATAGGCCTCGTGGTTGTGCGGAGAAAACTTGGTTACATGCCCAAGAACCGGTCCTTAGGACCCCACACAGATATAAACACAAACATGCCATAGGCTCCACCTCAACCCATCCATTCTGTTGGGGACAACCTATACAATGTTGCTACAAAAAGAATTACCATCTCCCAACATTGTTGCATAGTTCATTAATCAATTTAAGATTTCCCAACCAAGACTGCACTAGCATAGACTACCCATTTTCATAACATGATGAACAACGGCGACAAGGAAATATTGATTCAAAACTAGTAAACCCTAACATAGGATTCATGTTTAGACAAGCATGCATTTTGAAGGTTAAAAACTACACCTGCAAATTCTAAAACAGGATAAATATGCTCAAGGACACTTGCCTTCGACAGGGTGTTGCTCAACGTCCTCAAAAGCTTGGTCTTCGAGATTGCCGAACTGCTCAGCTCCTAATCGACAGATCGGAAAAGATACACAACATGAAAACCTCATAACAGTACACCAAATAGTATTGAAACTAGACAAAAAAAAAACCTACAAAAAGATTCTACACGTCGCTACGAACATTTGGACATGAAAATCGCCCAAATCGGAGCTACGAGCAAAAACTTATGCGATAAACAAGATTAGGGTTACATTTGTAAAACAAAAGGACTTATTTTAAATAAAAAATAGAGAGGTTAGGGGCCTTTTTGCAAAATAGAGGGACTTAATTGTAAATATGTAGAAGTTTAGGGAGTAGCTGCAAAAGGACATGGGCTCTTGGTTAAATTTAGGAAAGTACATGGGTTTGTTTTGCATATTTGCCATTATTCCTGAATTAAAACAAATAGGAATATTACTGGGTAAAGGTTTGCTGATGTGGCACTGCCACGTAGGCAAATTGGATGAGGTGGCTGGCTTATGTGGCGCTGAGGTGGCTGATTTGGTGACTTGGAATAAGTGGACACATGTCTCCACGTGATTGGCCCAACCGAAGAGGTATTCTAGCTACTAATCGTGGTCCTCCAAATTGGATCGAACGGTGGATAATTGAGGGAGGGGGGGGCTCCGGCCGGCTTCAGAGGAGAGCGGCGGTGGCGGTAGCTCGGTGGTGGTGGTGCTCTCGCCGGAGAAGCGGCAAACCTCGTCGTCGGGCAAGGGGATCGACGGCGAGCGGCGGCGGAGAGAGAGGGGAGGGCGGTGAGCTTACCCCGAGCGCAAACGGCAATGGAGAGGGCTCGAGGCGATTGGGCGTTGAAGCGGATGGCGGCGGTGGTCGGAGAGGCGTCGGGGAGGGGGTTCGGGCACCGAATCGAAGACGAGGAACATCGGGGTAGACACCTCGGAAGCTTGCGGTTCAGAAGATGCCGTCGGTGAGTGCGGAGACAGCTTGAATGCGGAGATCTCGCGCGGTGGAGCTCCTCGCCAGAGCTCGGGAAGAAGACGGCGCCGACGAAGAAACTGAGCGGAAATCAAGGGGGAAACGGGGGAAAACTGTGAGGAAACTTGCCATGAAGGTGATCGGCGGCTTATATGGGCGCGAGAGGGAGAGGGATGGCCGGAATTTGAAGAGAAGCGGCCGGCGGCCATGGCCTTCAAGAGCGTCGGTTTCTAGCTTTGATTGAGCATAAGAGGGAGTTAATGGAGGCGGAAACGGTGGGAGGAGCCTTGATGGGGCATAATGCTGCGGTTTTAGCCGTTGCTGAGAGGAGAACGGCGCGGGGAGGGCGCAGGATTGACGGCGGCCGAGCGACGGGGATAGGGCCGACGGGAGGTTGAAGAGGCAGAGCCGGCTTGGGCAGGGTCGGCGGCTCGGCTCAGGCGTGGGGCCCGCACGATAGAGAGGGAGCGGGGGAGGGGGCCGGCTCGGGAGCGACAGCAGGCCAGCGTGGGGGAGGAAGAAGCGGCCCACGCGAGAAGGAGAAAGGGGAGGGGAGATGGGCCGAGGGAGAGAGAATCGGCCCAAAGGCGTTTTTCATTTTTTGAAATTTCTTTTCCAATTTGATTTTCAACAATTTTCAAAAAGGGGTTTGAACGAGCGATTTCTAGCGAGTTTTAGCAAATTTTCTACACAAAAAAAACCTTAATGCATCTATAATGGCATGAGTGCATCAAACATTATCCTAGGATAATTTAAATTTAGAAATTAATTTTCCTATTGAACAAAATTGCAACCACCTATTTAATTTCTAGCAAAATTTTAAATTATTGCAAAAAAAAATTGAAATTTGGGGTGTTACACCAACCCAGCAGCCTGACGAATGCTGGTGGACCAACGCAGCGGAGTCGTATATGTGCCTATGATCTGCAGCCCTCGCTGAGAAACTGGAGCATCGGCTGCAGCAATCACTTGATCCCACTCCTTCTGGTCTTTTATTTTCTTCTTCTTAGGATGCTCGATGGCCTTTCCCTTGTCGCGGTGCTCATGACCATCTAGAAGATCAGAAGATGCAATATGGATGAGCGAGAGCTTCGGGTGTTTGAAATTTGAATGAAATTTGTTCAAAATTGAATCTTAAGCCCTAATTTGAGGAGAATTTATATGAACTTGCTAGGGATTCAAGATCGTCACACTAATTGAATTCCAATTGCATAATATATGACCTTAATTGAAGCAATTTGACTCAATTTTGCTCGAAGTTTGCACGAATTTGAGTGAATTTGAGGAAATTCGAACTACAGTTTAGGGAATTTGGAAAACTCGAAGAACATGAGCCCACCATGAGAGAGAAGATCTGGGTACTTGAGGGGAGCTCCTTTTGCTGGCGGTGAGCTTTAACGACAGCAACAGTGAAAAATCTAGCGGCGGTGGCGCTGGTTTTTGCGGGTTGGCAGCGGCTACGCGGTGGCGGTTCTGAGGGAGGGTGAGCGGCATCTATAGTGGTGGAGGCCTGATGGCCAGCTCTGGTGGAGGAACATGAGGCACGGAGCGGGGCAGCGCTGAGGCGGCGAAACGGTGACGGAGGCGAAAACTCGGGCGTCAGGTTTGGAAGGGAAGAGGCCGAGCGAACGAGAGAGATATGACAGGTGGGTCCCGCCGATATTATGAACATTGGATAGTCCGGTGATGACAGGAATAAGCACTGGACAAAACACCGCACCATTTAACAAAACCTCTTAAATTTTGCATCTTCGCTGAAATTTGAACACCGGATAGTCTAACGTCTGACCATATGTTCACAGACCATTTTGTCTTAAAAATTCCAATAAGCACACCAGATGGTCCAGTGATGTAAATTATGAACTCGTCGAACTATTTCTTTCCACTGAGATTTTTCTGCCTCTGAAATGAACATCAGAAGGTCCGGTGAAGCGAACTTAAAGAGTACTGGACAGATCTCCAGAGATCTTAGCAAACGCCGACAACCAAGCATCGAATGATCCATTGAGATTAACCAAAAGAGCATCAGATCATCCGATGAGAAGGAAAGGGACCACCCTAGTAAGTGGCACCCACCCGAAGTACTCTTACGATCCACACGGCATCCGACAAAGTCCGAATCCGAGTAACCCAAGATTAGGAAACTAGCACCTTTGGGATACCACAAGCCTATGCTAGGTGTATGCTTAGGATATCTCAAGATTCTTTTTACAGTGCTAAGATGAGATTCTTTAGGATTAGCTTGAAAGCGAGCACACATGCATACACTAAACATAATATCGGGCCTAGATGCGGTAAGGTAAAGGAGAGACCCAATTATAGAACGGTAAAGCTTTTGATAAATCATTTACCCGATTCATCCAAATCGAGATATTCATTGGTAGGCATTGGAGTCTTGATTGGCTTGCAATCATCCATCTTGAATTTCTTGAGAATATGCTTCGTGTACTTCTCTTGATGTATGAAAGTCCCTTTCTTCAATTGCCTGATTTGAAACCCAAGGAAATAGTTGAGCTCGCCAATCATTGATATCTTGAACTCTTTTGATATCAAGTCCCTGAATTCCTTGCAAAATTCCTTGTTAGTTGAACCAAATATTATATCATCAACATAAATTTGACAAACGAAAAGCCCATTGTCGATGATCTTTGTGAACAATGTGGTGTCCACCCTTTTGATCTTGACTCCTTGATTGATTAGGAAACCGCGAAGGTGCTCATACCAAGCTCTTGGGGCTTGCTTGAGTCCATAGAGTGCCTTGTACAACCTGTAGACATGATTAGGATATCTATGGTCCTCAAAATTGGGTGGTTGTTCAACATATACAAATTCATTAATGAAGCCATTTAAGAATACACTCTTCACTTCCATTTGATAAAGCTTAATGTTATGATGTGAAGCAAATGCAAGAAGGATGCATATAGCTTCTAGTCTTACCACGGGAGCGAACATTTCCCCGAAATCCACGCCTTCCACTTGTGCAAAACCTTGAGCGACTAATCTTGCCTTGTTTCAAATCACCACACTGTTTTTGTCTTCTTTGTTGCGGAAGACCTATTTTATACCAATGACGTTCTTGTTTGAGGCCTCTCTTCAAGTATCCAAACTTCGTAGCTGGTGAAGTTGTTAGGTTCATCTTGCATTGCCATCACCCAATTCGAATCCCTAAGGGATTCTTCTACATGAGTGGGTTCCACACAAGAAACAAACTCATTGCGGGTGAAGTTGTTAGGTTCATCTTGCATTGCCATCACCCAATCCGGATCCTTAAGGGATTCTTCTACATGAGTGGGTTCCACACAAGTAACAAACGAGTATTGCTCACAAAATAAAGCGGAGTGAGTTCTTACTTCCTTTGATGGACTCCCAATGATCAAATCAATTGGGCGATCCTTTGAGATATGAGTTTGCTTCACTTGTGGCTCTTGTGGTGTGTCTTGTGGTGGTCCAACGTCTTGAGCTTGAGCTTCCTCTTGAGAGATGTGTGTATCATGTATTGGAAGATGTTGTTCATCCTTTTCTTCATCTTGATCCACTTGGGGTGCTAAGGAGGTATGTGGAGTGGAAGTAGTAGGCATGTCTTCGTCATCCTCCTTAGGCTTGATATCCCCAATGGCCATCTTGTTCATCACTTCTCTCAAATGTTAATCACCTACATCATCACAAGCAATACCTTCTCCTTGAGAGCCATTAGATTCATCACACATTTCTTCAACAAAATCGGTGGCATTGTTAAATACATTATATGCATAACCAACAAGAAATCCAATATCACAACAACGCTCAAACTTCCTTAGGTATTCTCTCTTTTTGAAGATGAAGCACTTACAACCAAACACCCAAAAGTAGGAGATATTGGGTTTCCTCCCAATAAGAAACTCGTATGATGTCTTCTTCAATAGTCGGTGGAGATACACTCTATTTGACGCATGGCATACCGTGTTGGTTGCTTCCACCCAAAATTCTCTGGCGTACCATACTCATCCAACATAGCTCTTGCAAGTGTAATCAATGTCTTATTCTTCCTCTCCACCACACCATTTTGTTGAGTGTAGATAGATGAAAACTCATGCTTGATGCCTCTTTCTTCACAATACTCTTCAACTTGAGTATTCTTGAACTCCGTCCCATTATCGCTTCGGATCTTCACTAATGTTGCTTCAAACTCATTTTGAGCCCTATTTGCGAATTTTTTGAAGATCCCAATAATCTTGCTCTTGTAATCTGGAAAGAAAGTCCAAGTGTATCTTATATAATCATCAATAATGACAATGCAATAGAGATTACCACCAAAATTTTTATTGGTGGTTGGTCCGAAGAGGTCTATATGTAGTAGCTCCAAGAGTCTTGATGTAGATATCATAGCCTTGCAAGGATGTAAGCTTGCAACTTGCTCTCCCACTTGCAAGCACTACACAATTTGTCCTTCTCGAAGATTACGTCCTTCAAACCGACCACCATTTCGTTCTTGAATGCCTTCTTGAGTTGGCTTATTCCAATATGAGCAAGTCACCAATGCCAAAGCCAACCTAAAGATGTCTTTGTGAAGAGGCACGTTGTCAAGCTAGCTTAATTAGAAAAAAAAAATCCACAAGATATATATGTCCATGTCTAAAGCCTTTAAAGATTAGATCATTATGCTTCTTGATAGTAATGACAACATCAACATCACTAAATAAGCATGTGAAGCCTAAATCACATAGTTGAGCTACAGAAAGTAAATTGAAACTAAGAGACTCAACTAAAAGTACATTGGAGATAGAGAGATCATTGGAGAATACCACCTTACCCAAACCTACCACATTTTCTTTTGAGTTATTACCAAAGGTGACTTTATCATGTCCGCCCACTTCATCTTCTAGAGAGGTGAACATCTTTACATTACCAGTCATATGTTGTGTACAACCACTATCAAACACCCAATGTTTTCCGCTGGATTTGTAGTTCACCTACACACATGGGATCAAACTTTTTGTTTAGGTACCCAATCAAGTTTGGTACCTTTCATATGAAACACAAGATTCTTGGGCACCCAAATTTGCCTTGGAAGTTTGCCCTTTTCTTGAGTTCCAATGAACTTAGCCATGACTTTTCCACTCTTAAGCTTATGCAATAGAAAATAATGACCATTAAATGTATATTTGTATTTAGATGGCAAAATGGGAAGGGGTTTGGAAGGAATGGGACACTCCTTTGTGTGGTGACCGGTGACTTCACAATGTTGACAATAGGAGCCAACTTCTTTGATGAAGCACTTGTTTATCTCCGATAGCTTGATGACCTTTTCCACCGGGCTTAGGAAGCAACCAATGCCTCTCTTATTGTAGTACATAGCATTCTTTATGAGGATTTCTTTATGCTTGTACTCCCCTTTAGTCAACCGGGAACATGAATTAAAACTTGCAATCTCATCCCTAAGCTCTTTTTTCCCTTGCATGGTTAGTCTTAGAGATGATACATCCTCACATGCGGATGAGCAAGGTATTTCAAGTAGATCATCACAAGATGTAGATGCATTGATCTTAACTACTTTAATAGTAGATAATTCATTTAAAGAAGAATCAATGGCATCATATGCAAGTTAAAGTTCTTGATATATGCATTTCAAGTCAACATGCTCAAGTTTTAGCTTTTTGTTACTAGCCTCAAGAGACTTGCTAGATGCAACTACTTCATCATTTTTCTTAAGCGCATCATTGTATTTAGCAAGCAACTCATTATGACTAAAACTAAGCATAGCATTAGCATTTTCAAGAGACTTGATTTTACCTTTTTGTTTCTTGATGATAGTAGCATAGTCATTCATGAGCTTAGATAGATCAATAGGAGAAAGACCATCATCATCACTACTATTATCTTCATCACTACTCACCTTGTTGTTACCTTTTGCTATGAGGCACATAGGCAGTGGAGGTAGCAGTGCATCATCATCATTGGTGATAGCAAGGCCCATGAGGTTGTTGTCTTCATCATTGTTGAAGAGCTTCTTCCTTGAATGCTTCTCTTGGCTCTTCTTCTTGTGCTTGTCCTCATGTTCATTTGCTTTAATCTTCTTGCCCTTGTTCATGTTTTTCTTGTTGGGTTGAGGGCAATCATATGACATGTGGCTAAGTTCAATACAACTGTAGCATCTCTTCTTGTTTTCTCCATCGAACTTGTTAAATTTCTTTGGACGAAATTTGTTCTTCTTGGGATCATAGTTGTAGCCTTCTTTTGGAATTTTGATATCATCTTTGTAATTCTTCTCATGAGAAGAGCAAGCTCAGTGTTAGAGTCATCACTATCTTCTTCATCGCTTTCGCTTCTTCTTTTTCTTGTCAACCATCTTTGCCTTGAGAGCAAGATTTTTCTTAGATGAAGACTCATGATCTCCAAATAAGAACATCTCATGATCACATATTTTCCCAACGGCGTCGGTGATGGTCATGTCATTGATGCCCCTTTCATGAAGAGAGATGACAATGTTGTATTGCGACTTTGGAAGACAATTGAGTTAGTTCAAGAGAGTTAATTTTTTTGTTCAAGTATATTCATCTGAGAATACATATCATTGCACAATTCATTTGGAAGCATCTTGAATTGATTGAGAGCATTCATAAGCACATGGTATCTTTCCTCACGAATTTTTCTAGACCCCTCATGAATTTCACAAAGAGCGGTCCAAATCTCATTAGCATATTCCTTGCTATGAATTCTAAAGAAAACCTCTTCACTAATTCCCTCAAATATAGCATTCTTAGCCTTAGTATTTCATCTAACTTGTTGGTTGGTAAAAGAGTGATCAAACCCAATGGAAGCGGCTAGCCAAACTTCGAGGGAAATATCCTCAAGATAGCTCACCATGCGAACTTTCCAATAGGCGAAGTTCTTTCCATGGAACCTTGGCACGCTACTTTCATTCTCCGGGGTTATTGCTCTAGGGTTTAAAGCCTATCAAGAGCACGAGGCTCTGATACCAATTGAAAGGATCTAATAGCCCTAGGGGTGAATAGGACACTAATCAAAAATTAAACCAACTACCGATTTCTAGAACAAACAACAACCTTAGCCTAGAATGTATAAATCAACTAGACGATCTAGCAAGCTAGAATGATAAGCACAAACATGCGAGCATATAGAACATAAGTAAATGCGGAATTGAACTTCTATGAAGGAAATGCTAGAAGCAAAATGCGGAATATAACAAGAGTAGGGAAAGAGGACACCGAGTTTTTCTCGAGGTATCGAAGAGTTGACACTCTCAACTAATCCTCGTTGGAGTATCCACACAAGGATGTCGCTCCCCCTTGAGTCATCAAGAGTCAAGTGCTCACTAGTGATTGCCACTTCTCTATCTCTAGATTGGTGGGCATCAAACCAAGTACACGAGCTTCCAGAGGCTTCCACAGGACCTCTAAGAGCTCACCGAGAACACCTCCAATCTCCACGACCGACTAGGTGTTGCCAACCACCAAGAGTTACAAGCTACCTGGTTCACTTGATACCTATCAAGCCTAAAATAACATCTAGATGCACACTCACTACTCTTGAAGCACTAATGGAGTCCTTAATCTTTAATTAAGAACTTGCAAATCACCTCAAGTGCTCTCTCTTGCCTCTAGATGATACACACTATGTATGAATGCTTCTGGGTTGCAAGAGAGATGAATGAAACCAAGTGAGGGGGTATATATGTGCACACATCTCTGTTAACACCAGGCAATCCAGTGAGTTAACTTTTTTTACACGCTGATTTGACAGTTGTCAATTGCCATTGCAAAATGCTTCGATGTTCTTTCACCTATCATCACCGGATAGTCCGGTGAGTTATAATCCATTTCCTTCGAAAATACCAAGCTTCTGTTAAATAGTCTGGTGATGACTCCTTTAAGTCACCGGACAATCCGGTCAGTTCAACTCTGATTTTCTCCAGAAAAACGGTCCTTCTGTTAAATAGTCTAGTGTATGAGTCCTTCAGATCACTGGACAATTCGGTGCATGTAACTTCAAATTTCTCTGAAAAATGACTTTTCTGTTAAATGCTCCGGTGCAAAATTCCTTCCATCACCGGACAATCCGATGAGTTCATTTGAAATCTTCACAGAGAAGAAAAATAGTCTGGTGAGTATAATCCTTCTGACACTGAACAATCCGGTGAGAACAAACTTCCTAAAACTCATCCAATTCAATCCACTTTGAGTACTAACTTCTCAACTTCTCACCCATGGACTTTTTTGAGCTACCTAGTACTAGATTTTCGCAAGTGTGCATCCAACTATGTCTAGACTCAACTAGGTCGAGCTACAACACTTAGCCCCCCTTTATAGTACGGTCAAAAGACAAAAAGGAGACCTATGTCTACTTTAAGTGTCCTTCATCACCTTGTGACACTTAGAACTAGAAGATCTTTAATCTTGACACAAATGTCCTTTGATCGACCGATAGAATTCCTTAAGGGACCAAGAAAAACATTCAATCATTGTGAACTAAAGAATTTTGATTTTTTTCAAAACATACGCATTAGTCACAATGATACATTTGTCATTAATCATCGAAACACTTACCACTTACCTAGGGGCCTAGATGCTACAATACTTCATTACTTTCACCGATGATTTTATTAGATATGATTACATCTACTTAATGAGACACAAGTCTAGATCTTTTGAAAAGTTCAAGCAGTTCCAGAATAAGGTACTTAATTAAATAGGCAAGACAATTAAATTTCTACGATCAGATCATGGAGGAATGTTTGAGCCATGAGTTTGGTGATCATCTAAAGCAATTTGGAATCGTTCACAATGGACTTCATCAAGAATGCCTCAATGGAATGGGGTATATGAATGGAGGAACCGAACCTTGTTATACATGGTCCGATCCATGATGTGTCGATCTAATCTTACATTGTACTTCTAGGGATATGCCATCTAAAGCTATAAAGAAGACGCCATTTGAGATATGCACTGAGAAGTGTCCTGCGTTATCTTTTCTTAAGATATGGGGTTATGAGGCTTATGTAAAACGTTTGATGTCCGATAAGCTTAATTCTAAATTTGATAAATGCTTCTTTGTGGGGTATTCTAGGGAAACCAAAGGATATTATTTTTAGAATCAGGAAGAAGGCAAAGTGTTTGTCACCCAGAATGGTGTCGTTTTGGAGAAAGAGTTTCTCTCAAAGAGAGCTAGTGGGAGCAAGGTGCAACTCAAAGAAATTCGAGAAACACCAGAAAGCGTTTCAGCTCATACTAAATCTCAACTGGATATACAAGATGTTGTAGAAACTGTTGTTGAACGACCAACCCCACGTAGGTCTAAAAGGGCACATCGCGCAACTGAACGGTTCACGCTCCTAACTATGGGACAGCGTGATATATTATTATTGGACAATGATGAGCCCAAAAACTATATGGAAGCAATGGTGGGACCAGACTATGAGAAATGGCTTAGAGCCATGAGATCCAAATTAGAATCCATGCGAGAGAATCAAGTTAGAACTTGGTTGATCTACCCGATGGTGTAAAAACCATTGAGTGTAATTGGATTTCTAAGAAAAATATAGATAAGGCACAATTGGTGGCTAAAGTCTGTTTGGATCCTCCTAGCGTATTTCGACTATGAGATATGGAAAATAGACGTCAAAATGGCTTTCCTTAGTGAAAATCTAAGTGAGGATGTGTACATGAAACAGCCTGAAGATTTTGTCGATCTGAAAAATGATGGGAAGATATGCAAGCTTTAAAAGTCCCTCTATGGGCTGAAGCAAGCATCTCGGAGTTGGAACCTTCTTTTTGATGAAATAGTCAAAGGTTTTGGCTTTATCAAGAACGAAGAAGAACCTTGTGTTTACAAAAAGGCTAGTGGGAGTGCACTTATGTTTCTGATCTTATATGCAAATGACATATTGTTGATCGGGAATGATATTCGAATGCTTGATGCTGTCAAATCTAGTTTCTCAATGAAAGATCTAGGAGAGGAAGCATACATATTAGGCATAAAGATCTATAGAGATAGGTCAAGAAGGATGATCAAATTAAGCCAAAGTACGTACATTGACAAGGTATTAAAATTGTTCAATATGCAGGATTCCAATAAAGGTTTTTTGCCAATGTCACATGATATTAGTCTTAGTAAGAGTCAGTGTCCCACAATAGCTAATGAGCAGGACAAGATGAGTATGATCCCATGTGCTTCGGCTATTGGATCTATCATGTATGACATGCTTTGTACGTGCTCGGATGTCTCCTATGCTCTGAGTGTTGCTAGCAGATACCAATCAAACCTAGGTGAAGCTCACTGGGTAGCAACTAAGAATATCCTAAAGTACTTCAGAAGAACTAAGGATATGTTCCTGGTCTATGGAGGTGAAGAAGAGCTCATTGTAAATGGTTATACTGATTCTAGCTTTCAGACCAACAAGAACAATTTCAGATCACAGTCTGGATTTGTGTTTTGGCTTAATGGAGGCGCAATGAGTTGGAAGAATTTTAAACAAGAAACAATTGCTGATTCAACGACGGAGGCCAAGTACATAGCAGTTCTGAAGCTGCAAAAGAGACTGTTTGGATCAGAAAATTTGTTCATGAGTTGAGTGTCGTCTCTAGTGCGTCTAGTCCAATGAACCTCTATTGTGATAATATTGAAGCCATTGCACAAGCCAAGGAGCCTAGATCACACCAGAAGTCCAAGAACATACTATGGCGCTATCACTTTATCCAAGAGATCATAGATAGAGGTGATGTAAAGATATGCAAGGTATACACGGATTCAAATATTACTAATCTGCTGACAAAGCCTCTCTCGTAGCCCAATCATGAGACGCACATGAGCTCTATGGGTATTAGATACTTGCATGATTGAATCTTGTGCATGTGAGAGAAGCCTATGTTTATGTGCTTTTGAATAATCGTTTATTTGGTTCCTTTTATAATTATGATTTACATTTATCAGCAAGCATGTGACTTGTTTGTGAAACTCTTTGTTCTATTATAATGTTAATTCTAAATGGTCCCTAATCTCGCATCATTATGTGGGACAATAATGATTCGTAGATTAGTGCATTGATTGATAGATGATCATATTTCACGGATCATAGATATGGAGATATCAAATCATAGATAATATGGTGTTGGATTGACCCACATTGAGACACTGCTGGGATGTTATTTATTGTGCCATCAGTTGTAGTCTCGAATAGTGACCTGTAGAATCCTTTGACCTGAGATAGCCATTGATTCCCAAAATGTGAAGTGACACACCTAGGGTTTCCAAACTCAACTCCATAACTAGGTAGTTATAAAGGTAGCTTTCGGATATACTATGAAACATGTCTTGGAATGTGAGCGACCAAGATAGAATTTGCCCCTTCTAGATAACATGAGAGATATCTCTGGGCCCCTCGATGTGGAAGGATTAAGAAAGTGCATTGCTATGCCAATGTGATTAAAGAGTTCATCACAAGATATTAATCCACTATGAGATTGAGTGAATAGTCGAGCTATCATAAAGGTGGCCTATATCTCGCCTTGAGCTTGACTCGTATCATGTGGTAAAGGGATTAGTGCATGAGTATATCAAGGTTCAGTTGATATGATCTTTGTGTGCATTCGGGAGTCAATATATCCTGCTAGGTACCACTATTGATTTGCGATTCAGAAATGGTTTCTGGGTAGCGGTCATTTACACATGAACCTAACGGGTCACACACTTAAAGTGATGAAATTTAAAACTTGTATGATGGACTCTAGTGCAAGTGGGAGATTGTTGGTGATATGCTCTAGAGGCGATCGTATATATAGATTGGATATGCAAGTGGAATTTAATATGATTAATGGCCTATTAGGGTTTACAGTCATGATGTGCTTTAATGTGTTTAAATGCCCATTAGCATGCTCTATATAAGAGGAGGCAAGGGTCGTGGGTGCATCAATTTTTTGACCACTAAAAACCCTAGTCACCACCTCTTCCTGAATATCCTATGAAACCCTAGTTGGATGCGGTGCTAGCATATTGACATATGACGTTTCATCCTTGTACATGTGGATATCGTGAAGACACTACCATCATTGCTGCGGTGTTGATCAACAACAAGGAAACTACGATGAGATCGACTACTTCCTCTTCATGGTCGACGAGGTGGTTGACGTGATCAACTACTTCTGCTTCACGGTCGCGGAGGTGGTCGAGAAGCGATGTACCTGCTCAGGCCTGATCAAGGAGTGATGTATCTTCTTGGAGTTGGTCGAGAAGTGCGATGCACCTGCTCGGAGCTGGTTGGAAAGCTGCCTCTTCTTTATTGATGTGCACAATGTCAGATTGGTCTACTCCAACTCTTCTTCCACTCTGCTACGCGCCTAGTGGTAATGATCTATGGTCCCCTACTCACATTGTTTCTTGGTTGAACGTGGTAGAGGAAATTTTGTTTTATGCTAGCATAGCCTACCCGTTTCCCAACATAGATAGGTTGGGGCCAGCTTATAATCCTTTTTGTTCCAAACATAGCACCTCCAAGTTAATCCTTTTACATGAAGCGATGATGTAAGTGTGAGTGGGGCTATGTATATGAGGGCTTGCCCCACATGTGGGCTAGGCTATAAGCGAATTTGGAGGTGATGTGTTACAGCTAAGCAATGCAACCTTCCATGCCACAACCACTCATATGTCCATGCTTCCCACTATGCACCTGGTCACACACCTCGTCACAAGATCCTCTGCACCATAGACCATACAACTCCCATGTATGTCTCATAGTGTAATCTAGTTTCATGTAAACTGTTTGTGAGGAACGGTGACGTCCTAAGAGGAAGGTTAATTAGGACACTTAGAAACCTAAACTAAATTAGCTCTAAAAACTTAACAAGATAAACCTATCCCAATTTCTATCTAAATGTGCTCTAGGTTTATCTAGTGTGTCTACTCTACCGCTCAGCAGGATTGCAACATACTCTAGCAAGGTAAATTGCAAGTATGCAAATGCAGAAACGTAAATAAGGTAGAGAGACAAACTCGACACAAGGGATTTTTATCCTATGGTATCGATAGCATGAATGGCACGTTGGAGCTCCACAATGAATATACTCCCAGTCGTCAAGTCTCTTACGGTCACAGCTCTTGAGCTATCAAGTCACCAAGCTAAGGCATCAAGCCAGATAAGCCACCAAGCCACCAAGGAAAGATCTTATTACTAACCTCTCTTCCAGTCACTTGCCGCCATAATCACTTTGAAGCTTGAGTCACAAAGACAAGGGTCTCCGCGTCCATGCATAATCGCCTTGTCGCCGCTCCACACCAAGTCAGAGGGTCAACAAGCTTGAGCCACCAAGGTCCAAGATGTCGGTGAGTTACCAAGACTCCAAGATGTCAATGTACCACTCGGTACAAGCTAGGATCACTCCTTAATCCTTTTTTCAAGCTACAACACCTAGCTACATCTCATTCTAGGCCTATAAGCACTAAACAGTCTCTAATTTTATGCTTAATCGCCTTGGATAATCACTTTAAGGACTTTGGTGGTTTGGATGTCTTCTCAAGTGTTTATGGGCTTCCTCTAGACTCCAGCAGCATACCACACCTTCAAATGACTGAGTGAAGGGGTATTTATATCCTCAAACCTGCCAACTAGCCGTTTTCCCAACGGCTCAGAAAAGTTGTTAACATCGAATAACCTGATGAGAACAGTAGTACTAACACCGGATCATCCGGTGAGTATAAACTCAAAAACTAGCCGTTGGAACTCCACTTAATGCCTTTGTGAACACCGAACACTTCGGTGTGCTTTCAAATCCATCACTGGACCTTCTGGTGAGTTATCTTGAGCCATCCGAGCCTATGTAGCCTCTCTGTGTAAAATGATCCTGTGTATTCATCCGTTGTTCATTCCATTCACACCGGACCATCCAGTGAGTTTAACCTTCTCTTCTTTCCCCTGAAAATGCTCTAGTGCAACTATCTCTATGATCACCGTACTATCCGGTGAGTTAATCTTCATTCTTCAGCACTTGCAGTCGCCTCTGTAAGAAATGCTCCGTTGTTATACTTCGGTGTGCACAAACCAAGCATCGGATCATCCACTGGGTGGATCTTCAGTCTTCTGGACTTGTATTCTTCTCTGCAAGAAATGCTACGGTATTACCCAGTGCAGATCACTGGACTATACAAGTAAGGTCCTCAACCTTCTTCTCCTTTGTCAGAAATACTTCGATGAGTTCAACACACAGAGCACCGGACCTTCTGGTGAAGTCATCAGCCTTCACTTTGCCTTTGGACAAAATACTCCGGTAAGATCAACCCTTGAACAACGGACCATCTAGTGAAGTCAATTCTCCTAGGACTTCTCTAATTTAGTCAATCTTTGTCCCGGCTGTGGTGGGCTTATTAATGCATTGCATCCATGAGACCTACTAACATATATTTTTGACAAACATGTTAGTCCTAATGACTATATTGTCATTAATCACCAAAATCACAATCATGGCCTAATAGAGTCATTTTCGCTACAATCTTCCCCTTTTTGGTGATTGATGACAACACAACCCGAGCAAGTGACAAATAATAAATGATATCAATCGTAAAGAGCATAAATTCTTACCACATTGCTTGGATGCATGTTCTTACCATTTAGTCCCCCTTTGTTGTGGCTACCCTTTCTCCATTGCCACTATCTCCCTTGATCGACCCATGCAAGAGTTTCTCCCCTTTTGTCAACATAGGTGCTCATGTTGCTTCTTGTATCTTCTTTTTCTCCCCCTTTGTCAACTTCAGCATTCCTAGACATCTTGTATATTGCTTCTTCCTTTGGTCATCAAACTTCTCCCCCTTTTCAACAATCTCAAAAAGGGCTACAAACATATGTTAAACTCAAGAAAGTGTTAGAGCACATAGGAGAAAACTTCATAAATCATGATCCATATGAAATGATACCAATTAAAAAGATATACCAATTGAAAGGATAGGAGACATTGATATCAATTGAAGAAGACAAACAACGATCATAATTAATGAAACTCACATGATATAATCTAAACTCTTTCATGTGTTCATACATATAATGAGATCCACTTGTGAATACCACTCGTAAGAATATAGCAATATATGCACATCTAGACAATAAGTAGAGATAGAAAGTTTAAGTCATATCATGCATGGAGGTAGCTTAAATGTAGAAATAAATTGGCAATAATACCAATTGAAACATTTAAGCATTGCATACCTCTGGAGACATGTTGATTTCTCCATGAGACTACAAAAGATACATCTAGCAACACAAGTTAGTCTCAAAATCATAACCTATAGGATATACTTCTCCTAAATATGTGCATACAAATTTTGAATAATTGCAAGACATATACACTTCTTATTAATAACAATGGAAAGAGTACCCTATAGATTGGTTTATGGCACATAAAAGATACCAATTGTGAAACTAATGCCATGAAAAGAACTTACAATTAATAAGCCATGTAGATAGCTCATAAAAAAGAGAGAAACACAAACAACCTACCATATGAAAACATATACTAGGTATTGCAATAAATTGAAATAAACATATGCAATCCTAGAAAAGGCAAATGAGCTACAACAATTGAATGATTTTGCATCTAGCTCCATTACCTCATTACCTTTGGATGGGAATTTGGGTATATGATGATCATGGTTTTTATCAAAATGTCCAATCTTATACACTTGGATTCTTTGCTTAAACTTTCACTTCATTTTGTGAGCCAAGTCTCCAAATCTCATAGCTGTCTCGAGCTTCAAGTCTTCTTTGGAACCCAAACCAATTGGGGCCCCTTCACGTTGGTGATGACTTCCTCAGGCACCCAAACGGGTTGGTTCCACCACCATTCCTTTCTCCCAACCTTGTGTGCAACCACTTTGCTATTGTACTCTTCTTGAGCTTGTAGTGGTTGCTCTTGATTTTGATCTTGTAGTTGGATTTGGTGTAGAAGGTGGAGGTCTTATTGGAGAAGTTCATTGCTTTTTTCTTCTCTTTGGTCTCCTTCTTGACTTGCTTACATTGGAAAGACTTGTGGCCTTTTTAATGACATTTGAAGCATGTCACGGTCGACCCCTCCGGAAGCTTGTTCACCATGGTCGCATGGTTATCTTGAGGAGGTTGGATATGGTTCTTGCCCTTTAATCTTACCAAGTACTTCTTAAGTTTTTTCACTTCTTGCTTGAGCTCATCATTTTCTTGTGCAATGAGTTCATTAGATGATTCTACAAGAACATTCTTAACACATATCTTATTACAAAGGGGTGATCTAGATAAATCATATCATTACAAGAAGTGCAAGCATCTACCTTAGGATTAAATTTAAATAGAGAGGCAAATTGCTCCAAAGGGCCTTAGATTGAGATTCAATGCACTCAAATTTTGCCTTAAGCTCTTCATGCTACTTGTTTAGCAAATTAAATTTACTCAATAATTACTCATAATTAGAAATGAAGGTAGCATGAATGTCATTGAGGACATTGAATTTCTTAAATTCCTTAGATTGTTTCTTAAGGGCTATTTGTTGCTCATTGATCAAATGAAGGAGTTCATCATAGGAAGGAGAATCTTCATCAGATTCATCATCACTTATATCGCTATCCATACCTTTGATCATAAGACACTTGTGAGATGACTTGCGTGATGATGACCTTGAGGAAGAGCTTCTCTTGGAGGAGTGGGTAGCGAAGCTCTCATCACTTGAGCTTGAATCTTCATCTTCACTAACACATCTTCTCATGCTTGCAAATACATTGGCTCTTCCCCTTGTCTCCCTCTTGCTCTTGGTCTTCTTCTCCTTGATGCGATCAATAGTTTTGATCATGTCTTTCATAGAGATTCATTGATCAATCTTGGCATTTATTTTCTTGATGTTCTTCTCCACTTGAGAGATCATCTTGTTGATTTCGGGATCTATTTCTTCATCACTTGATGTGCTTTGCTCATCATCATCGTTACTCTCTTCATCTTCATCTTCATCGTCATCATCTTCGCTTGAGCTTGACTTTTGTTCTTGCCTCCTCATCTGCATCTTCATGTATGGGCATGGTGCTTGCTTGCTTGTGAGAGCAAAGTTCTTGGCATCGGATGAGGAAGAGGCTTCCATGCCCATGTTCATGGTCATCTAATAGGCGGTGATCTTACCGAGCACTTGAGTTGGAGTCATCTTCTTGATGTCATTGTTGTCGTAGATGATGGAGACTATCAACTTATACTTTGGAAGAAGAGCTTGAAATATTCTTCTCACCACTTAATCATTATTAATTGGCGTCAAATCTACCCATTTATCCCATTGACAAGAATATTCAAATGTGAGTACATGTCATTAGCACTTTTATGGGTAAATTGTTTGATGCTATTGAGCTTAGTAACAAGCACATGATATTTCTCATTGTGCATACCTTTTGTGCCTTCATGTATTTCAATAAGACTATTCCAAATATAATGTGCATTGGTGAGAGAATAAACACGATTAGATGCATCAACATCTAAAGATAATAAAAGAATACTCTTCACCAATGCATTTAATTTTCTCTCCTTATTGGTGATCCGAGGTCTCATCCCTTCCTTGATGACTCTTCAAACATCTAGACCCTTGGCTTGCATTAGAATTTTTCAATGGAGAAAATTTGTGCTATCGAGAAGTGGAGCACTATGGGTATCCATCCCAACCCGGATGTTACAAATCTAGGATGTTAAGTCTATCAATAGCATGAGGTTGATATCAAGGGGAGGGGTGAATTAGGACACTCAGAAACCTAAACCAAATTTGTTTCAAAAACTTCATAAGATAAACCTATTTTAATTTCTATCTAAATGTACTCTAGGTTTATCTAGTGTGTCTACTCTACTGCTCAAGAGGATTTGCAACATACTCTTAGCAAGGTAAATTGCAAGTATGCAAATACGGAAACATAAATAAGTAGAGACACAAACTCAGCACAATGGATTTTTATCCCGTGGTATTGATTGAATGAATATTACACCTAGTCTATGTTGGAGCTCCACAAAGGATATGCTTCTGGTCGCCAAGTCTCTTCCGGTCATAGCTCTTAAGCTATGAAGTCACCAAGACAGGGCATCAAGCCGGATGAGCCACCAAGCCACTAAGGCAAGGTCTCATCACTAACCTCTCTTCTAGTCACTTGCCGCTGTGATCCCTTCAGAGCTTGAGCTACAAAGGTAAGGGTCTTTGCGTTCCCGCACAATTGTCTTGCCACCGCTCCACACCAAGTCAGAGGATGAACAAGCTTGAGCCACCAAGGCCTAAGATGTCAGCGAGTCACCAGGACTCAAGTTGCCGATGTACCACTCGGTACAAGCTAGGATCACTAATTGATTCCTTCTTCAAACTGCAGCACCTAGCTACAACTCACTCTAGGCCTATAAGCAATAAACACTCTCTAATAATTTTAAGCACTTTAGTGGCTTTATATCTTCTCAAGTGTATATGGGTTTCCTCTAGACTCCAGCAGCATGTCACACCTTTAAATGACTGAGTGCAGGGGTATTTATTTTCCTAATAACTCAGAAAAGTTGTTAACATCGGATCATCCAGTAAGAACAGTAGTACTAACACTAGATTATCCGCTGAGTACAAACTCAGAAACTACCTGTTGGAACTTTACTCAATGCCTTTGTAAACACTGTACACTCTGGTGTGCCTTCAAATCTATCACTGGATCCTCTAGTGAGTTATCTTGAGCCATCGGAACCTTTGCAGCCTCTCTGTGTAAAATACTCTTGTGCATTCATCCGATGTTCATTCCATTCACATTAGACCATCAAGTGATTTGAACATTCTTTTCTTTCTCTGAAAATACTCCGGTGCAACCATCTCTATGATCACCGGACTATCTGGTGAGTTGATCTTCAGTCTTCAGCACTTGCAGTCACCTCTGGTGCTATACTTCGGTGTGCACAAACAAAGGACCAAACCATCCGATGGGTTGGTCTTCATTCTTTTGCACTTACATTCTTCTATGCAAGAAATGCTCTAGTATTACCTAGTGCAGATCATCGGACTATCCGGTAATGTCCTCAGTCTTCTCCCCCTTTATCAGAAATACTACAATGAGTGTAACACATAGAGCATTAGACCATCCGGTGAAGTCATTAGTCTTCACTTTACCTCTAGATAAAATACTTCGGTGAGTTCAACCACTCTACACCGGACCTTCCGGTGGGGCAAATGTTTGTAGGACTTTTCTAATTCAATCAAACTTTATCCCGATTACAATGGCTTTTTGATATATTGCATCCATAAGACCTACTAACATATATTCTTAATAAAATGTTAGTTGCAATGACTTATATTGTTATTAATCACTAAAATCATAATTATGATCTAATAAGGCTATTTTTACTACATTATTCCTAGTCCAAACATTCACCTACTGATCACCTTGATCTCAAATTCCTTATTGAACCTAGTCCCGCCTTTCTGATCTCGTCCGCCCTCAGGACACACTTGTACATGAACAAACCAACAATCAATTCCGAGCACAAGTTCTCACATACTTTACTCACGTCAATCTATACAACACCAATAACACGAGTGTATTGCACATATCAAAACCACAAATATGATTATGCTACCACGGACATATCCGAGCAATATATTAGCAACATACATATCATATGATAATGATAAATAACTTTACGTTTGTTAATTTCAACACTAAATCTAGTTTTTCATCACACATGATCTCACAGTTTTTAATGTTTCTCTAGTGCTGCCTGGTTGATTAGGTTCTGAAAGACCGCTCGAAACTTCTCCATCCACCGGTCACATTTCATTAATGATTACTGCCCCTGTCAGTTGGTAGTAATGCTACTACTACGTAGCCGGTTGTTGGCTACAAGCACTGCCTTGCTTGGCCGGCCCAAAACCTTAGGATTAACAAGCACCACTGCTTCTCCGACAACCGACAATCGAACTGACATGGAGAAATCCAAGAAACCAAAATCAAACTTAGCATCACACAGGAGATTCGAGCCACTGGACATGAACAAGTCGTCCTCGCTGAATATGTCGACTTCCTCTCTGAGAAGCGTTGGCCAGGAGATCAGGAAGGACGGCGCTGCTGTCCAAGCGAGCAGGAGGGTGACCACGGTGAGGTTTGCTCCTCCTCCACCGTCGTCGTCGTTGTCGGCGGCAGCATCGACAAAGACGAATTCGTGTTTGGTGTCCCAGCAGGCAATGACAAGGCCTGCGACTGCAAGTGGAGCGCGCCCGGGTTCTGCTGCAGGGCGGAGGGCCAGGTCATCTGCCGGGAACAGCAAGGTTGGAGAATCCCCAGAGCCGGAGCCGAAGGCGATGAGGAGGAGCTGGGGATGGACAGGTGGCGTGGATGCAAAGCAGCAGGGGAACGGTGATCCAGTGGGGGCAAAGATTGCGGCCAAGACTCCAGCCCCGAGCAGCTCGGTGAGTTGTTCAGTGATGCTTGTTTCTGAACTGCTAGCTACAGAGAAACTGTTGTGTTTGCTTGACGAGTGCGCATCCTGACTGATGAGCATGGCTGCATATATTCGCAGTGAAAGCTTCAGTAACAATGGTATCCCACTACCACATTCAGTTACATTGTTTTCTGATCGGATTCATCCATCATTTTTTCTGTTAACACCAGATGATCTGATGAGTACCTTCTTACTCACACCGGACAATCTGGTGAGTATAAATTTTCATTGCCACTGTGCCAGCTCTCATTAGTCGTTACTGTTGAGAAATAGTCCAGTGACATCATCCGGTAAACACCGACCTAACACCAGACCATCCTGTGCGTACAAAATAGCTAAATTGCCCGTTGTAGCCCTCTCTAGAAAATATGCTCTGGTGATGATTTCATTGCCATCACCGGACTATTCGCTTGGTTAAACTTCTTCTGCCCTCAAAATCTTCTCTGGTAGAAAAGCTCCGGTGTGCATATGTGTCTATCACTGGACTATCCGGTGAGTAGAACTCATTCAATCCAACTGAAAATACCCTCTCCGGAAATATTATTCTAGTGATTCATTCTTGTCTTCATCGGACCATCTGGTGAGTAAAGTTTGTTCTGCCTCAAGAAATTATTGCCCTGGAATCGCCTCTAGAATAATTAGTCTGGTGCTCTCATCATTACATCACTGGATAATCTGGTGAGTTGAACTTTAATTTTTCATGGCAATGCCCCTTCTATTGAAAATAGACCAGTGCTCTCACCACACCAATACCGGACTATCCGGTGTAACACTTCTAACAATTTTTACCACATGTCACCCAAAAAATCATCCGGTGATTACATCACTTTGTTCATCAAAGCATCAGGTGCATATAGAGTGTTTTCTGTCTTGAAATAACCATATGCTTCGATGAGATCACTTCACATATACCTGATCATCCGGTGAGGTAAATTTTCTCTGAGCTCATCCAGTTCATACTTTCTTGAGCTCTAGCTTCTCGACATGTCAACCATGGGCTTCTATGAGCTACCTAGTGCTAGAGTTTCACCAGTGTGTATCAAACCAAGTCTAGACTCACTATATCAAGTTGCTACTCTTAGCCTCTCTTTATAGTACGGCCAAAAAACTAAGTAAAAATGATCTATACTAGTCTAAGTGTCCTTCATCTCCTTTGCGACACTTAGAACTAGAAAATCCTTAACCTTGATGCACAGGTCCTTTGATCGTCCAGATAATCGCCTTAGGGACCAAGACTACCCAATTATCATTGTGAACTAAATTTTTAATTCGCGTCAAAACAAATTGTTAGTCACAATGATACAGTTGTCATTAATCACCGAAACACTTACCACTTACCTAGAGGCCTAGATGCTACAGTTGGGCTACGCTACAACAGGCTACGACATGGCCAACGGGTGGTGGTGTGGTGGGCGATGGTGCTGTGACGGGCTATGGCATGATCGACGGGTCATGACACTGTGGGTGGCAGCACTATGCGAGCTGTGACAGAATGCGGTGAGGCCAGTGACGGTGCTTGGTGGTCTGCGACTCGCTCGGCACGGTGGGCGGTGGCACTGGGTGGGCTACAACATGCAACAGCGCTTGGCTGGCTGCGATGCCATTGATGGTGCGGCTGAGTGGCTGGGAGCTCGACTCAATGGGAACGGTGACCGGGGGCACAAAGGCTAGTGGTGCGGCTAGCAAGACTTGCAGCGGTTGTGCGGGTTAGTGCTCTTGGATGACTGGCTTTGGATCGGCGGGCAGCACAGCCAGGAATTTGTGCCGTGGCCAGAGGATCAATGCTCTGCCTCTTGGCTAATTCACTGATTGGATATAGGCTAATAGGCATACAACTTTAATTTATTTTATGTACTACTTTAATTTTTGTGTACATTTTTTTTGGTAGAAACAAGTTTCATTTGGTAAGTGATCTAGGAATGATAGAACAACATAAGCACTAAATTAATCTGCAAAGAACAGAATTACAAATGTATTCATGCATGGTTCACAATATTCAAACTTCAGAAGCTAGGCTCTTGGATATCTTGGCATCTGTTTGGTTCTGTTGACATGAAAATCGAACCAAAACCTTCCTAGATGAAATGGAAGTTCCAGCCTCCCGATCTGTAGTTCAATTTTGGTCACCTGATGGGCGTTGTTGCCGTGGCACCACGCCGCTGGACCTTCATCATCATTCACACTCGGGAGGGACCCCGTCAGAGCATAGATGGCCGACGGTTTGTTCTTGGTCTCAGAGATCAAGAACAAAGAGCAATTAGGGTTGGAAAAGATAGGATTAGGGCAAAAAGGATAAAAAGAGAGATAAAAGTAAATTATATTGATTCGATTGGATGTTGGTCATTTTCAACCAACCATGACCCTTTATATTTATAGGGAGGGATGGTCTTGCCCCGTTTTGAGTCGGAATCTATCAAAACTCCCATTCAAATCTTACTCTATCTCTTTCTAAAATATCAGATCCAACTCGAGTTAGAAGTTCCGGTTCCCAATCAGAAGTTCTGGTCATGCCGGAATATCCAATTCCCCTCAGAATTAGGTTCTCAGTTTGAACAAGAATAATTATCCTGGAAGTTCGGGCCCTAAACCGGAAATTCCTACCATGGTAGAATATCTGATTCTTCCACACAATGAGGTTCTTGGGTTGGACAAAAAATATTTAACCAGAACTTTCGATCCAAAAGTGGATATTCCAGTAAAAACTTAACTAGAAGTTTCGATCCAAAACCGGATGTTCTGATCCATTGAGTTTTCCAGCTCTGAAATTCTTCACTCTATGTCAATTTTGGTCATCAACACATACCCCATTATTTTATAGTAAAGCTTGCGTGCAAAAAAACATATCATCTCCCCTTCTACCTTTCTTAGGGCGATGATCATGACATCGGCCATGAATATTCCTTAGGATGATGGTAATGAATACATCGACCATATTTCCTCAAGCAGCTTGCCACACACTATGATAGAATTTCTTCAAGTTCATCTGTTAAGAGCTTTAGACAATTTATCCCCTTGCAAACCTTCTACAAATAAGAATTTCCAGTAACGATACCTACAACTTTGTATGGACCCTCCCAACTTGGAGACCACTTGCCAAACTTGTTGTCCTTCGATCCAATAGGAAAAATAGTCTTCCACACAAGATCTCCATTCTGAAATGACTTTTCTTTTACCTTCTTGTTGTAAGCTTTGGCTATCCTTAATTTGTCCCTTTCGATCTCTCTCAAAGCCTTCAACTGTTTATCCATCACTTCATCAATCATGTCCATCATTGGATCCTAATAATTTACAGCCGATAGGTTATTCTAATTGGTCAACCTAAAAACATTAAGATTTACTTCAATAGGTAACACAAATTCTTGTCCATAAACAAGTTCATACAGCGTTACTTTAGTGGCACCATGTCTAGATATACGATGTGCCCACAAAGCCTCCGATTGAACCTCATACCACCGTCTAGGATGTTCCTCTATTTTTCTTCTTAATAAACTAAATCAAAATTTTATTACTAGACTCTAATTAACCATTGGACTGACATAAATGGGAGATGAATTAAGAATCTTAATTTTCAATGACTCGACAAATTCATGTACCTGGTGTGTCGTGAATGAAGTACCTTTATCCATAGTTTAAGTTTGCGAAATGCTGAATCTATGAACAATATGCTCCAAAATAAAGTCAATTACCTCCTTATTTGTCATGTTCTTTAGAGGAATATCTTTAGCCCATTTAGTGAAGTAATCCATAGCAACCAAGATGAAGCGATGACCTTTAGATGATGGAGGATGTATTTGACCGATGAAATTCAAGCCCCAACCTCGGAATGGCCATGGTTTGATAATAGGATGCATCATAGCAGTAGAAACTAATTGAATACACCAAATTTCTAACCTGCCTCACATCCTTTATAATACCCGAAACAATCATTAAGCATAGTAGGTTAAGAAAATCCGGCTCTTTTCAACAACCACTTCATCTTATGTGCTGATTGATGTGTGCCACATCTGCCTTCATGCACCTCACCCATAGCAACTTATGCTTGATCCGAATCTAAGCACTTGAAAAGCACACCATCCACTGTTCAGCGGTATAAATCATCATTCAGCAATGTATATTTGAAATCTTACCACCGAATCTTCCTATCAAAACTCTTGCTTAGATCCTTCAAATAATCAATGAGAGGTCTCCTCCAATCTTTAAATTCAGCAACTTCAACCATTTCTTCCAATGAAGAAGACACAACCAAACCCAAAAGTTCATGTTCATCTATATAATGATCAACACTTTCAAACATCGGTCTTTCAATTACAAAGAATTTACCTGTATTAACTTGATAACCAGATGCTTGCTATGCTAAATTATTAGCTCTAAAATTATCATCTCTAGACATATTCTTAATAGCAAAATCATCCAAAACAACAATAAGGTCTAGACACTTATCAAGATAGTTATTTCGTGATCCGTTGAAATATTGATAATTCCCAAAAACTTGCTGCACAACTAGTAACGAATCACCAAAAGCCTCTATGTTCTTTACACTCATAGAGCTTAGAATTTCTACTCCTAACAAGAGAGCTTCATATTCAGCTTGATTATTGATACAAAAATATTCTACATGACAAGGTGTTTCAAAAATAGCACATAAGAAGTGATAGGAGGCGGTGTAGTACAGTTTTTTTCAGTTATCATCCCATAAAGTATTCTCGTTCCTTGTGGCGGTATAGGTGGAACAGTATATGCCACGGTCTGATAAAAAGGTGTTTGCATATTGGGATAACTTTCGGACCAAAGTTGAAGTATAGGGCCTAACATATGGTGTTTGATATGGGTTTTGTATCACATCAGTTTTAATAGCATGAGAAGGAACATGATTAGGTGCAACACTATCCATATTAGAAATATACATAAGAAATGCTAGGTAATGTATTAACAACAGTATGAATAATTTGAGCACTAACATTACTAGCAAGAGGTGTTGGGGTAAAATAGACCACCATGAGGATAATAGTTGACGATCGCTATCAAAGGTCCCTCCAGTGTCTTCGGCCTCCGGACTCAGCAGGAGGTCTTACCCTTAGAGGCTGCGAACCCCTTCGGGCCGCCTCTCCGGCAAGTACGTGGCCCTCTGAAGACTCAAAACTACAGCAAGTTCCCCCAGAGCCTTCGACCTTCGAACTTAGCAGGAGGCCTCAACCCCGGAGGCTGCAAACCCCTTCGGGCCGCCCCTTCGGTGCCCATGTGGCATTATGAAGACTATAGACATAGCTGGCCTTCGGAGATAATATCAGGGAAGAAAGGACACCTCATGCAGCCAACCTGACGTGAGGTGACGGGCGATTAATGCCGGTGCAAGTGATGTTTATCCTAACATCCCAACACGATGCAAGTCATCCTGACACCCTCGGCAGAGGGCGCCGGGCCATATTTGGCAACTGGCTCACCCCTCAGGGGGCAGGCACCAAAATAGTTACCACGATAGATATTTATCTTCTATGTAGGGTAAAAGGTAGTTATTCAAGATAAGATCATGTAATTTGGCTAGATCCTAGATATTTGTACATCTTGATAACTTATACACTAAGCTACGTACTACCTTATAAATAGGGAGTCGTGGTCACCTAGAAGGGAGAGAACAAAAAGAAGGAACCTGCTCAACACAGCAGAGAGGAGACTAATCACAAAGTTTTCTTGTGATATTCCCCCTAGCACGGTCCATATTTTTACTATCAATACATTCGTGGTGTTCCTTCATCTCAAACTTCGTCGCCAAGCATGAGTCTCCTACATAGAAGAAACTCTCGCCGTACTTGCTGGGGCAAGGCTAGGGTTCAATTTACCATTTTTCAAACGGAAACCACTCCCGAGCAGTAACGAAAAATGTGTGGTTATCGCGATAACCGCTCGAAATTCAGCTGAAATTCGCACAAAATTCATTTGCTCAAATTTAAAATTTGGACAAAAAATGGCAGATTCTCCGTTCGGCAACTGGTCAAATCGGACTGGTTTCTGAGCGATTTTCTCGATTTATCGAGCGCTTTTCTCAATTTTCAATGGAGTTCAACAAGAAACCAAAAAATTGGCTCAATCTGTAAAATCAATAACTAATTCATCTGAGCTTCAAATTAAGTGAAACAAATTTTATGGTTTCCTTGTAACATGATCTAGATGATAAAAGTATTTATACTTATAAAAAAGTTGAAAATTTTATGTGAGAATTTATTTTTAAACCAAGTTAAATGCATAGTTTACTCTTTGCTAATCCAAAAATCATGACACTAATTTCGTTATTCTTCTTACATGATCCTATGTCTTTTAAAAATACATGAACTCATGAATTAGTTATTGTAACATGCAAGATTGTGTAAATGTGTTGCGACTAGATTAATTCATAACTGACCCACCACACCTCCAAAATTAGTGAAACCACTTTTTTTTTGTTTATTTATACTTTCCTTTATGTAGGAAAAATAATGGTAGACATGGAAAAGTTAATTACAGTGTTGTTTCTTAATATATTCACTTTATGCTTGTGAACTTTATAAAAATCATGGATAAATTAATAAAAACTCTAAATGAAGTGAAACCAATTTTAAAGATCTTTTTAAGATACGTTCTACACAAGAAAAATATGTGTTTTCATGTTAAGCTTTTTCTTAACATGTGTTAATCATTGAGCCGCACGCTTCAACTTTTTTCATTTTTTTCAAACTTCCTCCCTATAGAATATGTTGCGAACGACATTATTTTTGAAATTTCTTTTGCACCGAATGTCTTAGAATTATCTCTAGTTTTTTTTAGGATTTTTTTGAATTTTGAATTTTTTATTTTTTTCATTTTTTAATTCAAATTCGGTTACCATTTGGTATATGAAATTGGGCTAGAGTAGTAAGCTCGGTAACCACGAGGTTTGACTGGTTACCGTCGATAAATTGAACCCTGGGTAAGACGAACTCTTGCTCCAACAGTGACGCAATCTGTGGGGACACGAACACAGAAGTGCCAAAGAGAGGTAGGGATCCACAAAAAAACCCACCAACGCGCTAGCCACCATATCCACCGTTGCAACCATGACACCATATGAGTAGCTGTCTCAACCATGCACATCACGTATACCCTCCAGCCCCACTGCCGTATGGGATGTCGTTCCTCGGCCTTGACCGACCCAGAACCTTGGGGTCGATACAAAAACTCCAAACGGCATGGAGCCCTTCCAACTTCTACATGGCGAGGACCTCACTACACCAGCAGGCCGCCTTCTAGTGGTTCTAGACGGTCGAACCCGAGAATGTTCCAGCCAGGACTTGGTCCCAAGGTGTCTCCACTGACAGCACCTGGAACGCCCCGGCGAGCCAATACCTTCGGAGAATCTGTCCACCCAGCGTCCTCCTCACCCCCCCCCCCCCCGGCCAAAGGAAGGTTCCGTTCCGAAGAGGCGCAATGCTCCGGAGTGCGCAGACCCCGCCAGTGCCTTCGAACACAGCCCTCATGACACCAACCGCACATGAGGAAACCCAAGTCCGCCTCGCCCAGGGAGGCGCAGTTAGAGCCACCCGCTCTGAAAATCGGTTAACCAGACGACCCTGACCGTCTCCCCAAGCAGGCCCTAGGGAAACCACAGGCTCCAAGGCACGCGGCCCCCGGTAGCGACCTTAATGTCAACCGCTAGCTCCGGTTCCCCCGGAAGCATATGGGTGTATCCTCCACGGACCAGGGCACGGCCATAACACCAATGACTCCCGAACCCTCATGACCTTCCGGGAGAAGTACCTCGAAAGACAAGAAGGATACCTAGCCACCGAGGGAACCGATGAAGGATGGCACAAGGGTCGGAGGCCTGAGGCAAGCTCCCGGGAAGATCCCTAGCCATCCGACCCCGCTCTGTCGCCATCAACTCTGTTACCGACGATGCAATATCCCAGCCACGAGGACTGAGTCGGAGAACGCTGTCTCCAGGCTCCGGACGGATTACCTCCGGAGCAGGGTAGCGGCTAAGGGCCGACCGGGTCAAGGGCCACCTCTCCCACCTGGCCTTCACATTCTCCTCTGACACGCCATCGCCAGGCTACGAACGGGTTACCCCTGGAGCCAGGCAACAGCTACAGGCCGAGGGGTCGAGGACCACCTCTCCTGCCTGGCCTTCGGCTTTGCCTCCAACACGTCGTCGCCAGGCTCCGGGCGGATTACCTCCAGAGCTGGACAGCAGTTAAGGGCCGACGGGGTCGAGGACCACCTCTCCCGCCTGGCCTTCGGCTTCGCCTCTGACATGCAGTTGCCAGGGCAGCGGCTAAGGGCCGAGGGGGTCGAGGACCATCTCTCTCGGCCTAGCCGTAGGCTTCGAGGCCTTCAAGCCTCATAACTGAGGCTTTATTCTAGGAAAGGTACGCCCACTATTATCTATAGATAGTTTACCCAACTGGTCTATCTTTCGTACAGTACGATAAAATATGTTGGAGGCTTCCAACCTTATTGCTAGAAGCTTTTACAACAGATAGCCATTGGGTAGAATGGTAGATCTAGATTACGCCCCTGTTTAGCAGTAAGCAGTAGAACTTAAGTTAAATCTTCCTTTGACATGAATTATGAGTAGTCATCTAACCTAGCTATATCTTGTACTGCAATTAGCTGCTTTACCAACAGTAGATAGAAAAACTTAACTAGTAACATAACCATGCAAAACCCCTGCCAGTAGTTGCGCTGCATGCCTAGGTCACCCAGAGGGAAGATTTTTCCTGGGTGTCCTGGAAGGCATTGCATAGCCTTGGTAGTGTTGAAGCCACACCCCGGGGGATGTCCCTGGGGTGGTGATGCAGTGTTTTGATGAATGTTGTCGCAAGGAATCCTCGTTGCACAACATGCCTGCACACCGCGGGCACTGCAGGCCAAGGTCACCACGAAGGCATCAAGCATAGGTTTCCTGGAAGGCGTTGCATAGCCTCGATAGTGTGCAGATGCCGATTATCAAGGGATTTCCTTGGTAATGTAGTTGTGACACCCCCCAACGGATTCCTTCAAGAGGCGTGACACACCCACGCACTTGTAGGCATTGCTGCCTAAACTTAAAGTCACCTGAAAAGGTTTCCCAGAGGGTAGGCTATGCCTTGGTAGGCAGTGGATCCCACACACTTGCAGCAACACAACATGCCTAGGTCACCCAAAGGGAAGATTATGCCAAGGTATCCTGGAAGGCATTGCACAGCCTCGGTAGTGTGGACGCCGCACATCAAGGGATTACCTTGACGTGAGGATGCGAAGCTCTGAGGAATGATGTCGCAAGGAATCCTCGTTGCAAGATATACTTATATACCGCGAGCGCAGCATGCCTAGGTCACCGCGAGGGCATCAAACCTTGGTTTCCTAGAAGGCATTGCACAGCTTCGGTCGAATAAATGCCACACGCTAGGGCACACCCTTGGTGGACATTGTTGCGGTGCACCCGGGGCGTTTCCTCGGGAGCACGACGAGTCTACACATCACAAGTGTATCATGCCTAGGTCACTTGAAAGGCAAAGCTGACTAGGTTTCCTGGAAGGTATTGCATAGCCCTGATAGTGTGTAGAGCCTTCGGCGTTAATACATGCCGAGGGGGATACAAAACGTCCGGCAAAAACGAAGAGTCCTACAAAAGGATACAAAATCTCCGGCAAAAATGGAGAGTCTTACAGAGGATATAGAACCTCCGGCAAAAACTTAGAATCTTACAAAAGGATACAAAACCTCTAACAAATAAGGAGAGTCTTACAAGAGGATACAAAACCTCTGGTAAAAATGGAGAGTCCTACAAAACGTCCGGCAAAAATGGAGATCCCATTATAAAACCTCTGGTAAAGACGAAGAGTCCTACCAAACCTCAAGCAAAAGCGGAGAGTCCTACAAAACCTCTAGCAAAAATAAAGAGCCCATTACAAAATCTCCGGTAAAAGCGAAGAGTCCTACAAAACCTCCGACAAAAATGGAGAGCCCTTTACAAAACCTCCGGTAAAAACGGAGAGTCCTACCAAACCTCCAACAAAGTGGAAGGTCTTACAAAGCCCTAGCAAAAATGGAGAGACTTTTGTAAACCTCCGAGGCAGAGTGTCTTACAAAAAAACCTCAGCCAAATATTCTTGCAAAAGCTCCGACAAAAATGGAGAGACTTCCGAAAACCTCCGCGAGGCGAAGTGTCTTACAAAAACCTCAACTAAATAGTCTCACAAAACCTCCACCAGATGGAGAGGTTCCAAAAACCTATAGGACAAAATTTCGTGGCATATTGAAGACAAGCGCCTCCGTGTTGGAGGGATGCGAATCCCACTTGCCCCTAATAGGCGTAGCCAACAGACAAAACAAGTATGGCCCGCATGACCCAGACATGTATGGTAACAGGTAAAGTCACTACCCTGCAGTCTCATATAAAGATATGGTTCATATGTCGTTTTATGAAGGTCATGCTAACAATAAGTACAAGCCCACTCTAAGTGGCACAGGAAATAATATGGTATCCCCAGCTAGTTGTTGCAGGAGCTGGCCAACGGCTAAGGGCCGAGGGGGTCGAGGACCACCTCTCCCGTCTGGCCTTTGGCTTCACCTCCGACACACCGTCGCCAGGCTCTAGGCGGATTACCTCCATAGCCAAAAAATGGCTAAGGGCCAAGGGGGTCGAGCACCACCTCTCCCATCTGGCCTTACCAAGGGGGTCGAGGACCACCTCCCCGTCTGGCCTTCGGCTTTGCCTCTGACATGCCATCGCCAGGCTCTGAGCGGATTAGCTCTAGAGCCGGGTAGTAGTTGAGGGCCGAGGGTGTCGAGGACCACCTCTCCCATCTAGCCTTCGGCTTCGCCTCCGACATGCCGTTGCCAGACTCTGGGCGGATTACCTCTAGAGCTGGGCAGCGGTTAAGGGCCGAGGTGGTCGAGGACCACCTCTCCTGTCTGGCCTTTGGTCTCACCTCCAACACGCTGTCGCTAGGCTCTGGGCAGATTACCACCAGAGCTGGGCAGTGGCTAAGGGCCGAGGATATCGAGGACCACCTCTCCCATCTGGCCTTCGGCTTCACCTCTGACACACTGTTGCCAAGCTCCGGGTGGATTACCTTTAGAGCTGGGCAGCAGCTAAGGGCCGAGGGGGTCGAGGACCACCTCTCCTGTTTGGCCTTTGGCTTCACCTTTGACACACTATCGCCAGGCTCTAGGTGGATTACCTCTGGAGCCGGGCAGCGGCTAAGGGCCGAGGGGGTCGAGGACCACCTCTCCCATCTGTCCTTTAGCTTTGCCTCCAGCACACCATCTCCAGGCCCTGGGCGAATTACATATGGAGCCAAGCAACGGTAAAAACGGTCGAAGACAACCTCCAGACCTTGTCTCCTAAGGTTCCAGATGGGCTTTGCTGGGTTAGAAATCTGGAACAAATTTGGAAGAAGGCCCTACCAGCGCCAAGCCCGAGGAGCACGCAATAACCAGAAACAACGACAACGAGGTCACCACCGCTTTACTTGGAATTCCTTAGCTACCCTGCATATCCACCACCACCAAATTCTCGAGGCCACCTCTCCCCGGAAGGAACAAAACCGGCGATGATTTATGCGAAGGCTCAGCACATCGGTCTTCCAAAAAACTAGCCATCGCCTACGAAGGGGATAGTGTAAAGAGGCTTGAAGGAACAAAGGCACATAGGCACGCGATCCCTTGCTCGAAGGACCCCATCACACTTCGGCCCAAAAAGATATACAATCACCCCTATGGGTCCAATTATACAGAGGATGCGTACAAAGAAGAAAACAGTACAAAGGCCACTGCAAACCCAAAGAGAGTAAACCAGGGGGAGAAAGAGTACAAGGTGGCAAAAGATAACTATGACTCGCGACAGGACCATAGTCGAACGGCAGAATAGGGATGTTCGCGAAGCACCCCCGAAGACCATCTTCGCCTCCTACAGATCCCGGCAGGGGCCGCGCATGGAGCGTCATATACACCTCATCCGTGGCCTGCAGCCACAAAAGCTAATGCAGTAGCCGCGCTCCGAGCTGTCAGAAGATGAGGAAGCAACCGAAGGAGCCACTGTTGGGTCCTCCTCCTGCTTCTTCCCAGCCCTCGCCGCCGAAGCTCGCTCTTCATCGTCACTCTCCCTCCACAGGAGATCCTAGTCGATCCTCGCATCATTGTCAGAAATATTGATGATCTCAACAGGCATGGTCTCCCAATCCGGGGGTTGGGAGAGGCAATAGGTAGCTTTCTGCCCTGTAGGGTCGAAAGCCAGACGGCCATCGGTGCCACCACCGGCGGCCGAAATAGCCCAGCCCCAGTAGAAGCAGTCGAGATCATTGATGTTTCCGAAGAGGATGGGGAGGAAGACGATGCCATATTCAAAGACAAGTTAATTGTTCGCTTGTGGGGTGGTGATAGATCCAGCTGGATGACCCCCGCTTAATACCCAGGCCGAGCGGCCACGTCCGCCCGGGAAGAGAGGCAGAACCAACTTGATGTCGCTTCGTGGCATCCCTCACTAATCTCTGGAGCCACGTGGCCATATCCTAGTCATCCCACCAACACATGGCAACATCCCACGGTAACACCTCGTTTTCTCGCACGAATGTCCCATCACATTAATGACCTAGACCCCTTTCGGTGCCTACCAAGGGCGTGGGCACAAGACCATAGATGATCCATGCATAATCCAGTCAGAAACGTGGCAGTGACACATCCCATCCTACCATCCTCAAACGGGCAAACATGGGGATTCCCTGATCCCACACGTGATCCTTGACACTAACAAACTCGAATGGTGAGCAGACCCATCACCAAAACAGTCTGAAGAATCTAAATCGGCCTTGGCACAGACCCCGAAGCACATCACCTCCACTGGTGCCCCTTCGGCCTCGAGTCCCGATATCGCATACTCCAACTCCAAGAGGCTCCCGAACATACCTCCTCTGTTGATACGTCTTCGGTCTTCGACTCCGACTTCGATGACAACTGCACCTCCGACCTCAGCATAATGCCAGGGTGTGCTACCATCACCAATGCACCATCAGCATTGAGCTTCACCATCAACTCATGTAGTTCCCACCAAAATACTCCTAAGGGACAGGGAATGACCTTCGGGTATTCTTGTTACAAACCCAGGCTGGACCTGGTTTTCCTCTACATCCTCTCACCCCTCCAAACGTCGAGGCTAGAGAATGAAGGGGTACTGTTGGGGAAAATAGGTCATCCTGAGGATAATGGTTAATGATCGCTATCAAAGGTCCCTCCAGTGCCTTCAGCCTCTGGACTCAGCAAGAGGCCTAACCCCCAGAGGATGCAGACCCTTCGGGCCGCCTCTCCGGCACGTACGTGGCCCTCCGAAGACTCTAAGCTACACAAGTTCCCCCAGAGCCTTTGGCCTCTGAACTCAGTAGGAGGCCTTATTCCTGGAGGTTGTGGACCCCTTCGGCCGCCCCCACCCCCCTCCCCTGGTGCCCATGCAGCCTTTTGAAGCCTAAAGACGCAGTCGGCCTCTGAAGATAATATGAGGGAAGAAACGACACCCCATGTAGCCGACCTGACGCGAGGTGACGGGTGATTAATACCGGTGCAAATGGTGCTTATCCTGACACCCCCGGCAGAGCGACGCTGGGCTGTAATTGGCAATCGGTTCACCCCTCAAGTAGCAGGCACCAAAATAGTTACCACAATAGATATTTATCTTCTATGTAGGATAAAAGGTAGTTATTCAAGATAAGGCCCAGTAATTCGGCTAGGTCCTAGATATTTGTACATCGTGATAACTTGTACACTAAGCTACATACTACCTTATAAATAGGGGGTTGTGGTCACCTGGAAGGGAGAGAAGAAAAAGAAGGAGGCTTCTCAACACAGCACAAAGGAGCCTAATCACAAAGTTTTCCTGTGATATTCCCCAAGCCCGGTCCATATTATTACTATCAATACATTCGTGGTGTTCCTTCCTCTCAAAATTCGTCTCCAAGCTTGAGTCTCCTCCTTAGAAGAAACTCTCGCCATACTTGTCGTGGCAAGATGAACTCTTGCTCCAACAAGAGGTTTCTTCAAATTTTGTTCCTCATGAATTTATAAAACTAAAGGCCGAATCTTTTCAGCCAATGTATCATCAACCATCTTTTGAACACTATTAGCCATGGTTGCACCAACAGATTGATCAATCATACTAGCAACTTCTTCATGCGAGGGAGAGGGTTGAACACTTACATTGGTTAGTACTTTAGGGGTTTGATCAGCGGGCGATAGAGAATCTTCTTCTTGAACACACCTGACCGAGTCTTCACATAGCGTGAGAGCAATTGTTGCCGACATTGTTCCAAGTCGGGTTCAATCACCATAGACTCTTCTTCTAGCAACTCATCGTAGAATGCCATGATTTTGTTATTTTTATCAATTTCTGAAGTACACATGCCTAGGGTTATAGAATTCGGCCAAGGGATAACTAAAAAACATATATCCCCAGAGGAGTCGGCAAAAAGTGTGTTGATGCGAAAAGATATCACACCAAACACCGAGCACCTCATATGCAAATTGAACCAAAACCTTCCTAGACGAACCGAAAGCTCCTGCCTCCCAATCGGAAGTTCCGGTTTTGGTCACTCGACGGGAAGCATCGTTGTCGTGGCACCATGCTGCTGGACATTCATCATCACCCATGCTCGGGAGGGACCCCATCCGGGCGTACATGGCCAACAGTCAGTTTTTGGTCGTAGAGATCAAGAACAAAGAGCAATTAGGGTTGGAAAAGATAGGATTAGGGCAAAAATGAGAAAAAGAGAGATAAAAGTAAATTGTATTGATTCGATTGGATGGTAGTCATCTTCAATCAACCATAACCCTTTATATTTATAGGGAGGGATGGTCTTGCCCCGTTTTGAGTCAGAATTTATCAAAACTCCCATTCAAATCCAACTCTATCTCTTTCTAAAATCTTGGATCCAACTTGAACCGAAAGATTTGGTACCCAATCAGAAGTTTTGGTCATGCCTAAATATCCGATTCCCCCAGAATGAGGTTCTCGGTTTGAACTAGAATAATTAACCCTCAAGTTCTGGCCCTAAATCGGAAATTCCGACCATGCCAGAATATCCGATTCTTCCCCAGAATGAGGTTCTTCAGTTGGACAAAAAAATATGTAGCTGGAAGTTCCGATCCAAAACCAGATATTCTGGTAAAAACTTAACCAAAAGTTCCGATCCAACCGGATTTTCTGACCCGTTGAATTTCCCAGCTCCGAAATTCTTCACTCTATGTCAATTTTGGTCATAAACAGGTTCACTCTCGCACCACTGGTCATTAGAAACCAATCTCAATGCAGTTGGCTAATCCATTAGTGATTAGTCCATTCATCCATTGGATGCCCGTATAACATCTTTAGCTGTCCAACTATTTGAGTTTAGAAATGTATGGAAATTTAAAGTACTTCATGTGAATATAACTTGAATATAAGAATTGTTATAGGATGACTAAAATAATAAAATACTTAGTTCAATATATCTAGATTTACTTAGTTCAATTTAATCATGTGCAGAGATTGTAGGCTGCATCTCAACATGAGCAAAAGAAAATTACTCACGTATTTTTCAAATAATTCCAATACTAGTAGCACTCCCAATACAAACACTGGTCAAAGCGCAAATCAACCAAAGAAGCCCCGGGTGGAATTTAGATTTTTGGGTATTATTGGAGATCCAGGAGATCACAAACCAATTGATGAGTACTCATTTGAAATTAGAGATCAAGTAAAGAGGGTATATATTTTACAAGGTCCAACTCAACCAATAGGCATTTCCTCGCAAATGGCAACAAGGTGAATAGAGATCCTTCCAACATGTAACACCCTAATTTTTCAATTTTTGCAATAATTTAAAATTTTGCTAGAATTTAAGTAGGAGTGGTAGATTTTACTCAATATAGAAGTAAATTAATTTCTAAATTAAATTTGCCTTAGGTTGTGTTAATTTTGTTGCATTCATGTTGCAGTAGTTGCAATAGGGTTTTATGTGTGAAAAGTGTTTGCAAAACTTCACTAGAAGTCGCTCATTTAAATATCTTTTGGAAAATGGTTTAAAAATAAAAAGAAAGGCAATTTTCTATATTGCAAAACCTTCCCAGGCCTAATCTTTTCTTTTTCGGCCCAAAATCCGCTCCTCCCCTCTCCTTTCGGCCCGGCCCGAGCCGCTTTCCACCTCCCTTTCCCACATGGGCCCTGACCCGGCCACTTCCTCGCTCCCTCCCTCTTTTGCGTGCTGGGTCGAGCCGCCCGGTCGAGCTTGCCTTTCCCACGCATGCCCACCACCTCTGCCGGCTCCCCTTCTTCCTCCCTCCACTGGCTCCGATTTTCCCATGATTCCTCGTGCCCATTCTCCTCCCTTAATGGCCGGATTCGAGCCTTTATGACCCATCACGTCGTCTCCATCTGTTTCCCTGTCGTTTATCCCCTTTTATTGCACGGATTCATGTGGTAATCGTCGGCCATCATGGCCATTGGAGCCGTCAGCCATTTCTCCGTTGCTTGGCCACTCCATTCCCCCTCACGCCCTTATAAGCCTCCGTGCACCTTCACAACAAGGTTCTGCAACTCCCCCAACCACTCACGCTCTCTCCCCCACTTGCTCGGATTCGCCATCGGCACTATCGTCTTCCTCAACTCCACCACCATTTCCTCACGTTTGTGCCGGCTTCGGCCAATTTGACCCTTACTCTGGCTCTGCAGGACCCTACAGAGTCATTTCTGTGGCACTTTGTCGTCGTTAGGCCACCGGATCCCTTTCTCCACTGCCACACCAATCGCCGCCACCATCTTCACCGTCACCCAGCCACCCCGACCACTCTTTGGCATAGTTTTCACTCGAGGTGAGCTCGTCGCGCGCCCCTCTCTATTTTCTGCCACTCGTCAGTGAAGCCCAGCTGCCAGAGCCCGTTCCAGCCGCTCTCCGGCCGCTAGCCACCATGTCGAGCCCGCCAGCGCCTTTGGTCCACCATGGACTGGTGGATCAAGGGCCTTTTCTTTGGTCCCATGGACCCATCCGTGGGATTTTCAACACAAAAATAATTCATATTTGTTTATGACATCAGCATGTGCAATAATCAAGATTTTTAGTATAAAAATTAATTAGTTTTATTCTTTGAAATCAAGTAAAAATTGTAGAAAAGTCTCTAGAACTTAAAAAGGTCATAACCTTTTGCTCGTAGCTCTGATTTGGGCAATTTTCACGCTCAAATTCTTGTAGCAATGTGTAGAATCTTTTTATAGAGTTTTTACCTAGTCTTAGTACTGTTTAATATATTGTTTTTAGTAGTTTCCCTTGTGTACTTTTTCTAGTTTATTGATTAGGAGGTGATCAGTTCGGGAATCTGCAAGATCAAGCTTTCGAAGACTTCTTGCTCATGTTTTAGGATTCATGTGTAGCTATTTATTCCTTCATTGCATGCTTGTCTAAACTGGGTTAGGGTTTACTAGCTTTTATATGATTATTCCTGGTCGCCATTGATGAGTCATGGTTAATGAATGGTAGATATGCTAGTGTTGTCATAGTTAGGTAAATTTTAATCTTGACTAATAGTTATGCAACAAGAATCGGGTATGGTAATTTTGTAGCAACATGGTATAGGGATCCCAATAGAATATTTGTAGGATGATGGTGCAGGAATGAACGTGTGCGGGTAATGCACAGTCGTGCTCATAGTCAAGAGCGGCTTGGACTTCTTCATGATTAGATGGGATCAGGGTTTTGGTATAGTTGGTCGGGTAGCTGGGTAATGGAATTACCTATTGAATCTTGGTAGTCAGATGGAATCCGATGAGTTGTTGCCCCTTGTTATAGTTGTGTTTCCTCACTTAGTAAATAGGATAGCCGTTGTTTAAGTCATAGGTCATAGTTGCTTAGTGCAGTTCACTAGTGTTTAACCTTTCCTTGATTTTAGCCCCATAACATGTTTTTCCTACACTTGTGACGTACATTTTGTACTCACACGGGTAGTCCCCTTTCTTGCATCCCTCTGTTGTTCAGAAGCCGTCAATGAAGCTGCATCCTTTGATGAAGATGACTTCGACCCAGAGCTTCTGCTCTAAGCTGGTGTGTCCCCGGTTGACGCCTATGGAAGATGGAAGACCCTCTGGCGCTGAAGCTCTCTTTTTCCTCTGTATTTTTTTTTACCCTCGGGTCCTTCTGTAATAAGTTAATATCGTTATTGTAATATTGGCAATGTGAGGATACACTAGTGATGTAACGTATGTATGAAACTTGATCCTGACATACATGCGTTGTGCCCGGTTTTGTTCCTTTAAAACTAGGTGTTACACAACAACATTGGTTCAAGAAATATTATTGGTTCGAATATAGTGCTTCAAAGGATGCAACTTTTTGTTTGTATTTTGAGCCAGGAAAGCCTGAAAAATTTGGAAATGATTTCTTTGCAAATATATGCTACGAAAAATGGAAGAAGGCTTTAGAAAATTTGAGAAACATGGTGCTTCACATGCTCAAAATATTGCAAGGATGAAGTGTGAGGACTTTATGAATCAAAATACAAGTATCTCTCAAAAATTTGCTAATTACAATAAGATCAAATTCTATACAAGATTCACTTGATTGCTTCTTTAGATATTGCCAGACTTCTTATTGAGCAAGGTGATCCTTTCCGTGAACATGATGAGTCAAGTACTTCTCTCAACAAGAGTAAGTTTAGAGAGATGGTTGACTGGTACAAAGACAAGAAAAAGAAAGTGAAGAATGCATATGAGAAAGGCTCTTTACGATGTCAAATGATATCTCATGCTATTCAAAAGGACCTTACAAAATCTTGTGCAGAAGAAGTCATGACAGAGCTTATGGATAAGATTGGAGATAGGAACTTCTCGGTGCTTCTTGATGAGTCTCATGATGTTTCAGTAAAGGAGCAAATGGCTGTGATTTTGAGGTTAGTACTTGGTACATTGTAACTTGTATTGTGCTTCCATAATTTTAGATCTTGTATAGTACTAATATTTAATTGTCATCTCCAGGTTTGTCAATGATCAAGGAAAGGTTATGGAGCGGTTTCTTGGAATTTAACATGTCACAAAGTGTACATCTATTGCATTGAAAGAAGCTTTGGTCAGTATAATTTCTAGTCATAAGTTAAACATCTCTAGGCATCATGGGCAAGGTTATGAGGGACATCAAATATGAGAGGTCAATTTAATGGCATGCAGAAACTGATACAGGATAAAAATCCTTATGCTTTCTATCCATTATTTTGCTCATCAATTGCAATTAGTGGTTGTTACTATTGCTACTTCTAGTCCAGCAATTGCAGACTTCTACAACTATGTTCCTTTAATATTGAATACTATGAGTGCATCATGTATGAGAAATGATGTGTTTCTAGCAAAGCATCAAGATGTCTTGTTAGAAAAGATTGAGACATGTGAGATAAGCACTGGAATAGGACTGAACTAGGAAAGTAGCCTAGCTAGGCTAGAAGATACTAGATGAAGCTCACATCTTAAAACATTGTTCCATATATACCAAATGTGGGAAACGATCATTGAGGTGCATGAGATTATACATACAAATTATGTTAAACCAACATGTAATGGTGGGGCATTTGGTTTGATCGGTAAAATGGAAACCTTTGATTTTGTATTCATAAAGCATTTGATAATAGCCTTGTTGAGCATTACAGATAATTTATCACATGCTTTGCAAAGGAAGGATCAAGACATTGTTGAAGTAATGAGTTTGATCATAGATGTCAAAGATCGTCTTCAGGATATAAGGGGTAATGGATAGGATCCATTATTTAGAAGAGTAAAGTCCTTCTGTGATACAAATGAGATTAAAGTACAAAAAATGGAAAAGGAAGTACAAGCTAGAGGGATGTATGCACGTCGAAAGCACAATGCAACAAATATGCATTTCTACAATGTTGAGATATAATTATGTCAGAGATGAATCATCGGTTCAATAAAGTCAGTTCAGAGTTATTAGTATGCATGGATTCTCTTAATCCAATGCACTACTTCTCTAATTTTGATGTGAATAGGCTTGTGAGACTCGATGAAATCTATGCTGAAGATTTCACAACAGCAGATTGTTTAATGATAAGACAACAACTTCAAACCTTTATTCTGAACATTAGTAGAAGTGAAGAATTTCGTGGGCTCTGTGATCATGGAAAGGTTACTGAAAAGATGGTTGAGATTGAAAAGAATAAAACTTTTCCATTGATTTATCGCCTCCTTGAGCTAACTTTGATCCTTCCTGTGGCAACAACGTCAGTTGAGAGGATCTTTTCAGCGATGTCAATTATCAAGACATATTTACACAACAAAATGGGTGACGAATGGCTCAATGACTTGATAATATGCTACACTGAGTAGGAGATATTTAGAAGCATTAGCAATAAAAGAATCATAATACGGTTTGAAGACATGAAAAATTGTGAGATGTTAGTTCCTCAAACTAAATTAGTGGTATGCTCTATTCATTTTCTCTTCTAATATTCATAATTATTTGAAACTAGAAAGAAATTCTTATATCGCTATTTTACCGTGTTTGTGTATAGATCTCTCCTCATAAAGATTGAAGAATATTGGGCTATAGTCGCGATTCAAGAATTTTGGGTTCAATTATTGGTATGTTTTTTCTTGTTGTGTTTTGCATTTTTTACCACTATACTTGTGTAAAACATGGCTTCGAAGTTGAACTAGACGATTGTTAGTTGAGCTCAGCCACCCCCTCCCCCCCCCCCCCAAATTTTGTGTTGATCCGCCACTGAGTTCACCTCTTTATTTTCTTAAAAAATCAATTCCATTAAGTTGCATAGTAGTAATTAGTTTTTATTTGTAACTAGTGACACTCACGTTTTTATGGAGAGGAAGATGGCCTCCATGGTTTCCCTAAACGCAGAAGGAATCCACACTGCTAGTCAACTCGGTGACTTCTCGTCGTCACTGTCACACATTAATTATAAAATTAACAATATTGCTTAGTGCTAGAATACTGCAATTAGTCACGGTCCCGTGCCTTGCATGGGAGGCGTGCTGCTGGATCATGGCCGATAATTCCAACTTGTCGCATTTCGTTTCATATAATGGCTAATGCTTTAAGATGTAATGGTCGTAGATGTGTGTTAGTTTACTTGCAATAGATCTCTCTTGATTTGGTGGAAAGGAAGAAGAAGATGAGAGGACAGATAAAACCGTCTGTAATATGATCGTTTGTGCTAGGTATTCACCCTATCTGATTCCTTGATGTTTTTGATGTTTATTAATTGGTTTCGTACTTGTAATTGGGGCTAAATCTCGTCAAATGTTCTTTAGCCAGCGAGGTTTAAGTTGCAGAGTTTTCCAGTCTGCGCCCTATTGATCAAATTAAGATTTAAGAGTTTTCTTAGAAGCTGAATCTTAGAAAGTGGTGATCTAAATAGCTGTAGATAATTTGAACACAAGTTTGAACGAATAGATCGGTAGATATGGAATTTTGAAGTCTGGCTGTTTGCAGAACAGTAAGGAAACCGCGTGATTACTTCGTGACTCTGATTAGCCGTAGTAAACGACAGAATTAAATTTTATGGTCAATAACAAAGTTGTATAAAATTACGAGAAGATGTTTTTAATGAATTATTTTGTGGAAAACGGAGCAGCATAGAAATAATTATGGCTCTGTGGAATTACGTCACATCACGTAGGATTGTTTCATGCAATTCATTTGGCTTTGGAGCGTGGCTACCGGTGTTCGTTTACAACCATATTTGCCTGACTCTATCACATGGAAATTCTCTTGTCAAGGGGAATACTCTACTCAATCGGCCTACGACTTGCTTTTCCGAGGTTCCACGCAAACTATCTTCGTTCAGCTGTATTGGAAGGCATGGATTCTGCCCAAGTGTCAAATTCTTCGCTTGGTTAGCCGTGCAAAACAGGCTTTGGACTGTTGATTGCCTTGCTCACATAAGATGGTCTTGCAGCACTCTCTGCACGCCCTGTAAGCAGATGAACGAAGACTGTTTTCACCTCCTCCAGACTGCGCCTTCACCACGAGGGTGTGGCGCACTCTGGTGCTGCAGCTCGGCCAATCATCCATCATGCCTGTAAACTAGCCCCAATCTTCATCGGTGCATGCGTGGTGGACATCTATGGCTAATTGCATCACTAACTCAAAGGAAGACCTTAAATCGCCAATCATGTTGATCAGTTGGGAGATTTGGAAGGAACAAAACCAAAAGGTTTTTTTTAGCGAAGGAGCAGTATGTGACTGTCATTGCTAAGTGAATCAAAGACAAGGCCGAGATTTGGGCCTTTGCCGATGTGCACCACCTAGGGTGTCTTATAGCGCGAGAATAGACCTTGTGTAACTCAGTGAGGGGACTAGCGTGGCACCGGTTCCTTCACCCTTTTCTGTCTGTTTGTAAAACGAATGTTTTTCGCCCGTTAACTATCCTGCTAGCTATTTAATTAAACAGGTAGCTCTTCTGCCGGTTAGCTTCAAAAAGTTTATCTGTGACTCTGCTGAACGTCACCATGGCTTGCGGCACTACGATGAGGAGCTTTCTCCACTCAACTAGCTGCTGGCGCCTGCGGCCATCTGCGCCTTGATCGCGTTCCTTTACCGCACCAGCACCGGGAGCTTTTGCTTCACAGTCTCGCCGGCCTCCTACCATAGCTTAGTTTGATTTCGCTCCAGGAGCTCTCGCATGTCACGCACAGTTCGGCTCACTCTTTGGCGTAACTCTTTCTCCTACTCTATCTGTAACCAATGCGTAAGCCTAAAAACATCAATGGAGTTTATCTATGTTTCGTTTTGAGTAAGATCTTCTAAGCTGTGTTCCTGGAAAGTTCGAGGTCTCAATGATAACAACAAATATGCCGATGTGCTCACTGATCTCCTCCCTTCTTCGCTGAACTTGGTAATTTCGTAATTGAGATTACACTAGTCAAAGATCCAGACCGGTTGGTCTACTTGTAAAAGAATATGAGCGTCCATAGGTGGGCGAGTTCGGTGGCCACTAGTTTTTATTTCGTTTTGCGGTTAGAGGTGGAAACAAGCCGAGCCGAGCCTGGCTCAGCTCGGTTCAGATGAGCTCGCCTATGGGCGACCTGAGACAGGCTCAGCTCGGTTAGGTTGATGTGCTAAAATAATGGTTCAGCTCGGGCCCATTGTCGGCTTGAGCCGGCTCGGCTTACCTCAGGAGCCTAGCGGCAGCGAGTGGAGAGGTAGTGGGATGCTGGGATGTGGGCGAGAGGCAACGGTGGGATGTTGAGATGCGGGCAGAGAGGAGGTGGTGGGATGTCGGGATGCGGGAGGAGAGGCAGCGACGGCGGAGAGGTAGACGAAGAGGCTGCAATCGGTGGAGGATATATTTGGAGACTTGGGGCCAGCAACTAGGGCCGACCGGCCGTCCTGCTATGGTGCATCAGCCGTTAGTTATGTCTGTGCTAGGCGGTGGGTGGCAGGCATTGGGTGAGGTTGTGAGGAGTGAGGTGGGGATGAGAGATCGAGAGGATCATGGGGCATCAGGGTGCCTGGTGCTGCGTCCTCTGGCCTATGCTGATGACCAAACTAATGAGATGCTCACGATCCAGCGCGGGCTTTATTTGGTCACCGAGCTAGGGAGGCGGCTCGGGCTCGACTCGTTTAGCCACCAAGCCAATCGAGCTGAGCAGAGCTTTTGTGAGCCCGAGCTGACTAGCGAGCCTCGAGCTTTATTTCCAGCTCTATTTGTGGTTTGTGAGATGTGCTGACACGTGGGACCAAAGCCAATATGGTCACGTACTTGGCAAATGTTATGATTTTTATTATAGAAGGATAGATCATGCTTAGCCTTATTTTAAGATGGTGATAATGTTAATTGAACAACTACATCTGCTAATGATCTTATGCAATTATAATTATAATTAAAAGTGATGAAATAATATTTTGTAGTAACATAGAAATCTGGGTTTGAGCAAGTGTTAGATGAGACACGTGCAGGAAGCATGGATGCGATGGTGATAGTCTTACTCAAATTATTTAAGGATCGGTTCATGGTGCATCCGGACTAGGATAGAAGGGTATAATTTCTGAAACTATTTAGCACAAGAGGTGATGCTATTGTAGAGGTTGTACTCTTGCGCCAATGAAACCTTAGTGAGCAAACATATATTGGGGAAATGCTTTATAAAGGTTTGTGCAGTGATTTTCTAGCCGCACATCTCAGAAGTGTGTAAGTGTTTCGTGAACACGAGCAAAATATACTATCATGACTTGTAGGTAAAATGTACAACATCTAAATAGTGTAAAACTAGTTAATTAGCATTGCTCACAGTCAAGAGTAGCGAGGAAAGCCATATATGTTTGGTTTGGTTGGTTTAGTCAATCTCAGTTGTGGGAACTATGATTGAGGTGTTGGTTTTGATCAACCTTTGTGGTAATAACCTTGGTTGAGGTGATCAATTTTATGGTTAAGTCAAGATAGTTAGAATCTTGAGATTAATGTTTAATTATTTTTATTTCTTTTAATTACTTGCTCACTTTTAACTATTTTAAAATAAATAATGTTTTTTAAAATAGTCATGTTAGCCATATCATTGTTCAAGCCTTTATATTCATATTTTTTTATAACTTATGAAGGACGATATGTACTCACACTTACTATACTCAATACACTTAATTGGAGAGGACTTTGTAGAGTCTATAGAAACTGAGGCACTCCAAAGTAGTTCTCCGTTAGTTTGCCTGTGAATTCGTCAAGAGAAATAAAGACTATGTTTAGGTTTGTTGTAGTTTATTTGCTTCTTCAACCCTCGAATGTCATATTATAAGATGATTTTAATTGATTAAATTAGTTATTGTTATGATCACTATTTATAAATCATTATGTATTAAAATTAATTTCTAGGATTAGAAAATAGTTAAGATTAGTCTGTTTTCTTAATCCAGTCTCCACACTTCACCACATCGGCAACCAACGCTGACCACCGCGCTAAGCGCGATGCCCACCGTCTTCCTGGCTTCATGGTACTGGCAGGTCAGATCCCAGCAGGACTTTGGCTTTGTTTAAATGATGAATGCAATAGTATTAATGGGCGCACCTAGCCAATAACTTGTGGTGAGAAGTTTAAATACAAGCCCTTCCAGATTTCGAAAACCAAGACATGCCCGGAAGACCTATATATCGGGCACCTGAAAAGAGACGGCACTCAGCTTTGACGTTTTCTTCTTCTCTTGAGTGGTGCTAGATGCATCGTTGTAAGAGAAGTTATTTTATTGTTGTATTCATTTATTTATGTAATATTGTTCGTATATTGAGCTAGTTGAACCTCTGTTGTACTTTATTTTTCTTCTACTTTTTAATATATTTAGCAGCTCTATTGCTATCCTTTCGAGAGAAAAAAAAGATGACCATTGTTTGTGATAGGTGCAAGGCCTAAGCGAACAACTACGACGTTGTTCAGAAAAGGTTGAATCAGGCTTTTCAAATGTTTGAATTTATTTAAAAAGCAGAAAATCGTAAATCAATAGAAACAATGCATTAGTAATAAATATTGAAAAAAGAAAAACGAAAAAAAGAAAAAAATCACCTTGCAGGACCTTGTTTTTGTATGGGCTCGAGGCCTGGCTGAACGGAAGGAAAATTTCGGCCACCCGATGTATTACACCTCCCAACGTGCCCGGCCCAAATTAAAACTTTTCATTTTTACAAGAAAAAACATCCAAAAATCCAAAGTGCAGACCTCTCTGGCTTCCCCTGGCCCCAAACACTAATTCGAGGTTACTTAATTACCTTCTGCCTTTGCAAAGTAGCGGACACCAAAACCACTCTCAGATGAAGGGTTACGCCAACACGTGGAGACTCCGGAAGAGTCTCGCTCGGTCGCTCCCCGTCCATTCTCTCTGTCGCGGCCGAGCTCGCGATAGAGGGCCACATCTCTCCTCTGCTTGTGCGCCTTCCTCTCCCTGCCCCTCCTCCCGGCACGGTTCACAAATACGTCGGTAACCACCTAAAAATTGCGGTTACCGACATTCTCGGTCCGGTCCGGTTTCAGAAACCGAACGGTAACCGAAATCTGAATTAAAAAATTTGAAAAAATAATAAAATAATAAAAAATTTAAAAAAATCTTTAAAAAAACTAGACACAATTCTAAGACTTTCTGTGAAAACAATTTTAAAAAATAATGTCGTTTGCATCATATTCTATAGGGAGAAATTTGAAAAAAACGAAAAAAATTGAAACGTTCGGCTCAGTTATTAACTCACGTTAAGGAAAAGTGTAACATGCAAACACATATTTTTCTTGTGTAAAACGTATTTTAAGATAATCTTCAAAATTTATTTCACTTTATTTAGAGTTTTATTAAATTCTCTATGATTTTTACAAAGTTCACAAGCATAAAGTGAATATGTTAAGAAACATCACTGTAATTAACTTTTTCATATCTAATATTATTTTTCCTACGTAAATCATAGTATAAATAAGCTAATGAAAGTAGTTTCACTAATTTTTGAGGTGTGATGGGTCAGTTATGAATTAATCTAGTCGCAACACATTTACACAATCATGCATGTTACAATAACTAATTCATGAGTTCATGTATTTTTAAAAGACATCGGATCATGTAAGAAGACTAACAAAATTAGTTTCATGATTTTTGGATTAGCAAAGAGTAAACTATGCATTTAACTTGGTTTAAAAAATACAATTTCTCACAGAAGATTTTGAACTTTTTTATGAGTACAAATAGTATTATCATGTAGATTATGTTACAAAGAAACCAACAAAATTTTTTTCACTTGATTTGAAGCTCAGATGAATTAGTTATTGATTTTACAAGGTTGAGCCCTTTTTTGGGTTTTTTGTTGAACTGCGCTGAAATTTGATAAAACCGCTCGATAAATCGAGAAAACCGACTGGTTACCGATCCAAACCGTTCGGTAACCGACCAATTCAAAAATGTGAGAAAATCGCTCGGTAACCGACTCAAACCGCTCGGTAATCGATCAAAACCGAGCGGTTACCGAACGGCTAAAATCGCGGTTTTTTTTTCCAAATTTCAAATTTTGCCAAATAAATTTTCTCCGATTTTTTTTTTGAATTTTTGACCGGTAACCGCGGTTATCGCGTATTTTCGATTACCGCCGGAGCTCGGTAACCGAGCTCCGGTCGGTAAGGTGAACCCTGCCTCCCGGTTGTGCTCTGGTGCTTGTCTTTCCTCCCGTACGGCCTACTCGTTCTGGCTGATCTAGTTTTCTGCCCTCTCCCATAACCTTGTTGTCGGAGGATGAACTCCTGTCGCAGGGATCCCGAGAGACCCCTTTTTAGAGATTCGGCCGGGGGGATGATTCTGAATGAGTTCGTCGGAGAAATAAATGGAACTGGAAATAAATGCAACGGCCGGTGGTGGGGGATGGTCGTCCTAGTGCAAAGAGAAATAAATGCACCGGAGTCTAGACAGGTTCGGGCCGCACGGAGGCGTAATACCCTACTCCTGTATGGATGCAATATCCTTCCCCGAAGGGGATTCCTCGGGGATATATCTGGTTACAAGAATATATTGTCTAACTGAGAGCTTGAGGCTCCCTTGTTCTAGCTCTGCTCAAGCTCACTTGCGGTGTTCTTCGGATTATGCCTTCGATCATCTCGATCTGTCTTCGGATGTTTTCTCGTGTGTTCGGGTTGTCTTGGTCTGTGTTCTCGATCCCTCCCCCCGTCTTCTTTCTGTATGCCCATCCTTTTATGCACTCGCCGGCCACGACATACCCCAAATGGGAAAGAATGGGCACATGTTCCAAGACACCACGGCTGAGAAAGGCGTCATCATTCCCTCTGGGCGAAGTGACAGGGGCGGTGGAAAAACGTGGCTCGCGTCCGACCACCCATTACTGTGGACGCACTGGCGCCATTGAGAGGGCCCACCGGGCAGCCACAGAGGCACCCGGCGCGCCCACCCTGTCTTGTTCCTCTACCAGGGCAGGGTAGCAGGCGGAACGCTTTGATCCTGGTAACATTATCCCGAGATACCCTGGATGATACAGGACGGGACCCGTGTAATTAATGGACCCACGCCCCCCCTGCCAAAGCATGGCAGGGACTGACACTGTGGCGGGAGCAGTTGGGGATGTCAAGATGTCAGGTCGCGCATGCTCATTAAATGCGGCCTTAGACCCCTGACTGGTTGACACCTCGCCGGTGGGCCCCTCTGGGTCGTCGGGGCTTCGGGTACCCTCGCGCGAACCTTCGGGGAACCGAGTGCTCGGGGGCTACCGCGTGCAACCCCGAGTACCCTCTCCCGAGAGCCCTCGCACGCACCTTCGGGGAATCGAGTGCTCGGAGGCCGCCACGTGCAGCCCCGAGCGCTCTCTCCTGAGCACTTCTGTAGAACTTTCGGGGAAACGAGCGCTCAGGGGCCGCCACGTGCAGCCCCGAGCACTCTCTCCCGAGCACTTCGGTAGAACCTTCGGGGAACCGAGCGCTCGGGGGCTGCCCCGTGCAGCCCCGAGCACTCTCTCCCGAGTACTTAGCTCTTCTGCCCATCGGGGGACTAGGGTACTCGGGGGCGAGCGGGCACCTCCCCGAGCACTTTCTTCCTGGTACTTGGACTCTGCGGGTCATCGGGGAACTGGGGTGCTCGGGGACCAGAGGCTGTGGCCCCGAGCACCTTCTCCCGGAACTTAGATTTTCCTCATCCCGCAGGAGGGACCTCGCGGGATGGTGACACGTGGCGGACGGCTGGCCTGGTCTCGGGACTCAGGGACCCCCGGTTCCTGATACACCGACACTTGTATTTTTGAAGTTTTAGTCCTAAATCGACCCACACCCCCCCCCCCCAAAAAATCGGAGCTGCATTGCTTGAACCAGAAGTTCATTAGACTAGATCAAAAGCTTTTAGCTTTTGGGTCGAAAGTTTTTCGCGTGGATTAGAAGTTTTCCCCAAAATAGGAAGTTCTTCCCCAAGTTGAAATCCCCCCCCCCCCACTAAAAAAAATGGAGTTTTTCGCCTGAATCAAAAGCTTTTTTTTTGTCTTAAATGGATGCTTTCGCTAACGAATTGAAAGCTCACAGAATGGTCATTCGAGTTCGTCGGGGTGGAATCAGGGAGGAAGGAAGGGAAAGATGATTGATGAGAGGAGGAAGGAAGGCAGCGCCACGTGGCTGGCTGGGCGGTCGAGGGCGCCCTCCAAATAGAGGCACCCCTCTTTGGTGACTCCACGCCAGCGTCTTCCACGGCACCACCAACACAACCAGCGCCTTCCTGGGATGGTGGTAAGATTGCTCCTTATGTTGTGAATTTGGCGCTTTGAGGATAAGAATCAAACAGATGGGATTTGCTGATTGGAATTCGATATAGAAAATTTTGGGTTGTTGGTGCTGGGGAGCCATGGGTCTACTTGGGAGATGATTGGTGTTCGGGTAGGGTGAATTCGACCTCGGCGGGATCAAGTATAGAAGCCTATTTTCGGTGATGGGGATTGACTGTGTTCTTGCCACGACGGAAAGCTCTCTACCAGTGTTGCAGTGCAGGGAAGTCGGGTTTGGTTAATGTAATCTGATGTGCTTGGATGATTTGCTCAATCCGAGCTTGTGTGCAAACGTGAAGAGAAGTCTCTTACGGCTGCGAAAAGGAGTAGGCTCCGTTGTATTCTTCATCAACATATTGAACTCGAACACACATTTGATAGTAAAATGAGTTCATTGTTTCCATTCATTGATGTTCGTATATTGTACAGGATAGAGGGATGCCCATTGGAAAGACATAGGTTGTTCTACCGTGAAGAGATCAACTGCAATACTGTTCTTAATTGATTCATCATCGGTATATTGATTAACGAAGAACTCTTGCAAAAACTTTATGAAAAAAATATAAAGAAAATTGTGATGGTAATATACTATTGAAAAACTTCTTGGAAAATCAACTTAGGAGAATATAATATGGTATATATGCTTGTATTGATATTGTGTTATTAAAAATATTATATGAGAAATGTTGAGAGTAAAACTCATAAAGAGAAAAAGAATACAATATGTGGGATCTGATGGTCATAAACAAATTATATTCTAGGAGTTGACTCCTTCGGAACTTTGTAATTTTTGAAGTCTTTGTATGTCAATTTCACGAATATATTTTTGGAATATTAAAGTGAGCAATGTCTTAGTGAATAAATTTACTAGGTTTTCACATGACTTCATTTATAATATTTATGATTTATCAAGGGATCGAAAGACCATAGGGGTTTTTGATGAATATGATTTATCAATATTAAACTTTTGCGATATCTTTTCAATGTATGTAGATTGGTGAACTAAGATTCCTAATGGAAAATGCTCAAGTTGTAAACCTAAGTAGAATTTTGTCTTGCCCAAATCTTTCATCTCAAACTCTATCTTTAAATGATTGTTGGCTTCTTTTATATCTTATATGCCTCCAATAATGATGTTGTTGTAAGCATATACTGAGATGACATAAAATCCAGTAAGTGATTTCTTAATAAACACACTGGGACAATCATCGTTGTACGAGTAATCTTTCTAAGAAGGAACTCACTCAGTCGATTGTACCACATTTTTCTTACTATTTCAAACCATAGAATGACTTTTGTAACTTTACACAAAACAGGTTATGATTTGCCTTAGGATTCAGAATTTTGAGCCTTTCAGAGACTTTTATGTATATATATGAATCAAGTGACCCATATAAATATGCGATCACTACATCCATTAACTTCATAAATAAATCCATTTGTAGTAACAATGAGATTAAGTACCGGAATATTATTTCACTCATAATAGGAGAATAGGTTTCATCATAATCGATGCCGGGTCTTTGTGTGAACCCTTGTGGTATAAGTCTTGTTTTGTATCTCAACACCTCATTGTTTCATTCCTTTTTTGAAGGAAAACCCATTTCGATCCAATAGGAAAACTGTTTTGAGGTGTAGGTATTGATGTAAATACCTCTCTTTTAGCAAGCTAGCTCAATTATGCCTCAATTGCCTCATTCCACTTGATCTAGTCTGAGCACTTGAGGCACTCTATCATGATCTTAGGTTCTAAATCTACCTCAAAGTTTTTGGCAATATTTGAGGAGAAATACATGTAAAAAAACTATAGTCTTTCGGTTATACGTATGTCCTGAATCAATATAGTTCGTGGAAATTTCATTTACTTCATCAAACTCCTTAGGATTTGCCATTTTTATTTACTGACTTAGAACATATCTTTGTTTGCTTCCACGATTACTTTTGAGAAGCATTATTTGCAACCAGATTTCTCCTCCTCTTATTTGGATATGGGAGATGAGTGGCTTTATGAGGTATCTCCACTCTTTTTGGTGCATGCACCGCAAGGATATGAGATTTTGATAACCTTGGGTCACTAAATGTGTCTAACAGATTATTTGCAAGGTATTGCAAATTTATGATCATGTAAACTTATTGTTCAGATCCTATAGTGCATGATCTAGGGATTGAAAACCAGTGACATTCTAATCAATTTTCTGGCATTCATTATGGTACAAATCTCCACCTAATGCCAGAAAATTATATTCATCGAAGATGCAATCAACGGATCGGGTTGTGAAAAGTTCCCTATTAGGGGTTCGAGGTATTTTATAATTGACGGAGAATTGTACCCCACATATTCTCCTAATATTCTATGTGGGCCTATTGAACTACGTTGCAGTGGTAGAATCGGTATGTACACATCACAACCAAAAATTCGTATATGGAAAATACTTAGTTGATTTCCACGTACTATTTGCAATAAGGAGGTTGCAAAATATGCAGTTGGTCTAATTTGAATCAAATATATGGCATGTAAGACCGCATGACCCAAACAGGATGTTGACATTCTACAATTATGTAGAAGTGGTCGAGCAATCCATTTGATTCTCTTGATAAGAGAATCAACAGGATCATTTTGGGTATGAACATAAGGTACTGAATGCTCTAGATTCATTCCTAGAGTCATGAAATAATCATTAGATGCCTGTGAAGAAAATTTTGTGGTATTATAAATTTTAATGGATTTTATCCTTTGCTCAGGATAATTATCTCGTAATTTGATAATTTGAGCTATTAATTTTGCAAAAGTATGCTTCCATGTGGATAAGTGACACACATGGGACCATTGATAGATGCATCAATAAGCATCATGAAGTAGCTAAAAGGTCCAGAGAATGGTTGAATTGCACTATATATATCTCCTTGAATGCGTTCAAGAAAATTAAGTTGTTCATATTTAATTTTAAGGTAAGAGGTTCTTGAAATTAATTTCTCTTTGGCACAAACGATACACATAAAATCTGGTGATTCAAGGAATCTTGCAATATTTATGTTGTGATCAATAGAATTGCTAATAATTTTTTTACATCATCCCAATACCAGGAAGATCAAGGCAATTATGCCAAGTCTTGAATTCATCATCCCAATACCAGGAAGACCAAGACAATACAAATCATGTCAGGACACAAATAGACGATCCAATGCTGATATGATTGAAGGAGCTTTTTGGGTAACATAAATATGTTCCACTATTTTTGCTATCAATTTTAACTGCTGCTTTATGGTCCGTCCAGTCCATATCTCACTAATTTAATAGCAGTTAAGATTAATTTTTAATTTATTTGGATAGTATTTCCAAAGTAATTTGTCACTGATTTTAGTATAAATATAAACTACTATATGCTAGTCTATTGGTTTTAGTTTGAAGCTTGTACTTTATATTTGTGCAGCTAAGGTTTAGATTTGAACTTGGGGAAGACCAAAAAGCAAGACGTCATGTTGGTAAGTGCGGTCAGCAGCTCCTTCGTAGCTTCAAGTACTACTCACGAATTCAAGCCATACTGGATCATTCTCATAAGGTTGAAAAAGTGCAAATTTCTGAAAGGTTGCTGGCCAACGCTATTTGACAAAGCAAGAATACATAGATCAACAACCTATCTGGTGTGATACAGATGCTTGGATTGCTATGATTGATCAGTGGTCCAATCGAGATTGGATTCAAAATTCTATTACAAACCGTGCCAATCTCTATAGCGCTACATTCAAACCTCACAAAGGAGGATCTAACTCCATTGTGACGATATCCCAAAAACTGGTGAGTTATTAAACTTTGCTTCTTCCTGTAACACACCCCTTGGACTATTGTTTGCATTTAAAGTGGTGTCTTATTTCATCTGGTATGAGAAGGAAGGGTGAGAAGTATCACAAATTGAGGCATGGGTCTATACACATCGTGGGCTAAATCCTCAAGATCCTAGCTCATTGAACACGGAACATGCCACTACATGTCTAGTAATATTTCTGTTATCTTAATATTCAATGGGGATTAATCATTGTAATCTTTTGTTGTATTTCTTACCGATATTTTGATATCTAATAGGAGAGGTATAAAACAAATGCTATTGAGTTAAATGGTCTAGAATTTGATTGGTCACAGTCTTCCGTGGATGCAAGAGCCCTTTATCAGTGATCATGTGGTATGCTGCATGGGAAATGGGCTACATTCAAAGGGATGGTTGATGATAGCGAGGTCCTAGCTGAGGCAAAGAGTGATTGTTTATCCTTAAGAGCTTCCAAGTGTCAACGTCAAGAAGAAGAAGAGCGTGAAAAGAGAAGGATGTGCAATGATTCTCGCGTGCAAAGGAAGATGCCCATGTTGCAAAGGAAGATGCTCATCTTGCAAAGGAGTATGCTCAAACTATTCTAGAATGGGGTGCAGGAGTGCACAACCAATATAACAGCTTGCAACGTTTAAGAGTAAATTTCGCAGAACTACAGATACTTTGACAAAATTATCACAAAACTACAAGTTTAAACAATAGTTTCACAAACTACAGATTTAGTATCGATTTTATCGCAAAACTACAAATACTCTAGTAAAATTATCGCAAAACTATAGTTTTGAGAAACAATTCACAAAACTACAGATTTAGAGCCAATTTTATCGCAAAACTATAGATTCTAGAGGAGCTATTCCCAACCCCATTACCATGACGACTGGGAACAACTCCTCTAGAATCTGTATTTTTGCGATAAAATCGACGCTAAATCTGTAGTTTTGTGAAATTGTTGCTTAATTTGTAGTTTTGCAATAATTTTGCCAAAGATATATAGTTTTGCGATAAAATTGGCAACTAAATCTGTAGTTTTGTAAAACTATTGCTTAAATCTGTAGTTTTGCGATAATTTTATCAAAGTATTTGTAGTTCTATAAAATTTACTCTAATATTTTGATGAGTACATTATCTTCATTCACGAATGATGAAACATGTTGAATATTAAATGCTAGTAGGTCCTATTTATTTTTCTTATTTCAGCATTTGAGCAGGTGTGGTCTCCTCACCTTCCATGCATATATATGAAAGCCTAGAATGTCTACCCATTGCACCAAACACTAAAAGTTGCTGGATCAATGAATAACAACAACCCAATAAATGGAGACAAAGCAACACTAGAGAATACGAAACTATGATAATTACTGTTGTGGATACACGTCCAAATGAGTAAATAGAGACCTCAAGGATCACACCCGAAGGTGGACACTCGGATGTTAGATAAGAACCGAGTGAGAATCTATGGTATTTGGTGCCTAGCACATGATATTATCTGACCATATTACAGCTCAGATCAAGGTATTTATAGCCTATACCCAACCACCTTGGGTATCTTTACTGTTATCCTCGCTATAGGAACGTATTCCTATGATACAAAGATCCTTTTACACTGACCTTAGGAACACAACAATTAATTCCTAATTACATATGATCATTCTTATTTAACCATCACTGTTATAGACCCCACCGTGAAGCGGTACTAAATTAGGGTCCTTCGCGGTCACAGTCGCACTCATAAGACCTTCGGCCCACCTTCGTGTGGCTCTTCTTCGCTTGAATCTTCTCCTTTAGCTGAAGTTCCCCTTGACACTCTATAGTCAGCTATGCATTATCTTCACGATTGCTTTAGCTGCACTTGTCTTAGTCCTTTCCAGATCAAAGTAGGGGTGCGATGTGCAACTCCCCTAATAGTAGCCTATCATGGGCAAGGTCTAGCTTGGGGGGGGGGACCTATGAACTTCGAAGATCCTAGTCCATCATCCTGGTTTCAGCCTCGCGAAGCTTGAAAACATGCTATTTTGATAGAAAAACATTATCTGTTAAATATTCACTACTATGAATAGTAATGTGCATGTATCGTTATAAATTTATTTTGCAATTTTCGGTGAAAATAGCCTCAGCTCTGGCCCCACACACATAGAATAGTGGTGCTAAAGTGAGCTTGAGAATTCATGACCTCCTTGGGGTCTTGTATATATGAGTTGGGAGAGGGGTAATCCCCCTCTCGCCCTTAGCGGGGTACATAGATTGGGTCAAATCTTTACATGGACCTATTCCCGGGCTATTGGGCTATCCCTAAATAGTACTCCACCAACTGTAGGCTCCTAGGCATGAGGGGACTAGAACTACTCCTAACGATGGCCTTTAACCTCTCACGAATAGGAGCATCTACACTAGGAACCAATAGCACATGTATGTCTCATTAAAAACTCTAGACCAAAGACCCAGTGGAAAAAAGGCCTAGAGAAAAGAGTGCGTAGGAGGCTGAAGCCTAACAAAGTTGAAGGAGCCGTATCGCTCAAAGTCATGTGCCTACTGCGAGGCTGAAGGTGTAGAACAAATGCCGATGGAGTCGTACTCCTTCATGTGTACTCCCTTATCGACAAAGCTTAGCGTAGTCAAAGCAGAGCCGCAGTGACAAAACCCGGTGTCACACTCCACAATCCTACTTTAGTGTCGACGAGGCATAGTCTAGTTGATGTTGAAGTTGCTGACGTAGCCAAAGGAGTCATTGACGAAGTCCCATAGCCTGGCAGAGTCTGCAGTGACGGAGCTTACCAAAGCCGAGGGAATTGCACTCCCTCCGACGTACTCCTGAGTTGACAAGGCCTGGCGTAGTCAAGGCCACCAATGTAGTCAAAGCCGCTGAAGTAGTTGAAGGAGCCGAGCGGACTCGGTGAAGCCAAAGGGGCCGTACTCCCCCTAACATGGTCTATTGACAACGAAGCTGAGTGGAGTTGACATCGACAAAGTCATGGGAGTAGTAGTCTCTCTGGTATGTTCTAGTGCCAATGAAGTTGAGCGGAGTCAAATTCGATGAATTGCTAAAGTCGAAGGTATCGTATCCCTGGGTGTACTGGGCGCCTTCAAAAGTACCTGACGAAGCGTGTTGGAGTCGAAGGTGAGAAAAACCCATTAACAATGTTCTTTAGCCCGATGAAATCGATGGGGAACCATAGCGATGGGACTCGACGAAGTCTTAGATGAAGAGTGGAGATGTCGTCATGCGAAGCCAAGTCATGTGTACTCCCATGGTTCTACTTCCTCATTTGTACTCTCTTATTGAAGAGGTTCTGCGTAGTCAAAGTCGTAGACAAAGTCTCATGGTCTGATAGAGTTGCGATTGTATAGCCACTCGAAGTCCAAAGTGTTGATGATGTGGTGAGACATAAGGCTAGAGCCAGAGCCGAAGTTGATGAAGCATTTTCTCAAGCACACTGTAATCGATGAAGGCATGGCCAAAGTCATCGTCGATGACATAGCCAAAGGAGTTGTTGATGGAATACCCAAGCAAAGCAGAAGGAGTAGTCGCACCCCCTCTAGTGTATTCCAGTGCCAACAAAGTCTACTAGAGTCAAAGTCATCGATGAAACTGAAGCCGAAGATAAAGTCGAGCTGAAGCTTTTATCGAATGTCAAAATAGAGCCAAAGCCTTTATCGACATAGGGCCAAAGCCTTCATCGAAGTCGAGGTAGAGCCGAAGCCTTTGTTAGAGTCGAAGTAGAGTCGAAGCCTTCGTCGAGACCAAACTTGAGCTGTCGGGGCGACGACACTTGACGAAGTCGAAGTAATGGACAAAGTTTAAGCCGAATGCATCACATTCCCTCCGGCTTACCTTACACATCCATGAACCCTGGCGTGGTCGAAGGTATGGATGAAGTCTCATGGACTAACTGGGCTGCAGCCATAAAGCCACTTGAAGTGTGAGGTCTTGATAGTGTGGTGGGCCAAAAGATCGTAACCAACAAGAGTGCTTGTTCAAAAGCAGTAGTTAAATTTAAGTAAAGTTACAGAGTTGGTTGCAATCTAGTATTACGTCCTACTCCCTTTTCAACCAGTGTTGTAAAACAGACTACGCACTCCCCTCAATACTTGAACAAAGCTATGGTGTTGATGACTCTCAATGGGTTTGCAGTTGTCAAAATTGTTACTAAGAGTTATAAACACTGAGGGAGTGGTACTTTGGAGTCAATGAAGCTAAATGAAGCTGAGGCCAACAAAGTTGAAGCAGTCGTACTCCCTCCGGCGTATTCCAGTGGTGGCGAAGCCTAACACAATTGAAGCCGAAGCCAAGGGATTCGTACTCCCTCCAGCGTACTCAGGAGTCGATGAGGCCTGGCACAATTGAAGTCGATGATGAAACCCTCCAGTGTACTGTAGTGGCGGCGAAGCCTGACATAGCTTTAGTCGACGATGAAGTCGATGGATTCGTACTCCATCCAGCGTACTTCGATGGCAGTAAAGCCTGACACAATTAAAGCTGAGGGATTCATACTCCCTCAGCATTCTTAGGAGTCAATGAGGCTTGGCGTAGTTGAAGTCGATGATGAAACCAACAGAATCGTACTCCCTATGGCACACTTAGTAGCAACAAATCTTGGCGAAGGCGAAGTTGTTGAAGCCGAATGAGACATACTCGCTTAGGCGTGCTCTAGAGGTGACAAAGCCTAGTAGGGCTGAGGTTGAGCTGAGGTCGGAAGCTCGATCCATGAAGGCCGGTCCTTATTGTGGAGATATAATGTGGGGCGCTCGACCTTCTCGACGTAGAATCTGGATACACCGTGAAACCCAACGAAGTGGATGAACAACACGCTACCCGTGAAACACGCCATTCACCTCGAATTTGTAGAAACACATGCTATGATGGATTAATCCACTTGACCACACAAAAGTGGACGAATTGCTCCCTCAATTCCCAGTAGAATAGCAAGAACAGTCAACGGTAGCTCCCAATTCCCTATCTAGTTATTGGTTTGCAGGAGGCTAAACCCTAGATGAGAACAAGAGCAATTGCTACGAGTTTTTCTATAGAATAAATGTTGTTTGACCTAAAAGGTCGTGTACATGAGTTTATATAGCCCCTATGACAGTTCAGACCAACTTGAACTTGAATACGAAACAAAACAGAAAACCTAAGTTACATATGGCACATTTTTTGTGATGACTGCAGCTAGCTTGCGATGAATATGACAATGGGACTAGATCCGTTAGGAAGATTAAGAGATAAGCTTTACATCATGTACCTATAGAGCCCAAACCAACTCGGTGTAAGGGTGTTATGGAACTTTTGGTCCGCGTCTATCTGGCTGCATCAATAGAATCTAAATTGAATTGACTCTTCCTTATCTTGTTTGTCCATGGTTTTATTGATTTGAGTCTGTGTAGGACTTGCTAAAGAGGTGTTTTCACACCTTGAAAGCCTTGAAACATCTGGTTATATGCTTTATGTTGTTTGCAACTGTTTGCAAGCCACAGACTCCACATCATCAAGTATTACGTGTCGTTTTGGGCAGCCCACGCATTGTGCTATTAAACATAACTTCAAATCCTAAAGCTTCATGTCTCATTCTGTGTCCTCCAATTGTGATAGTCTTTCAAATCTGACACAAGAAAAGTACACCCATTATGTAGTATACTATTCTCATCAAGAACAGAACCTGATGTATTTAGGAATAGATTCACCTTATTCTAAAGTTCTCGTGCACATGCTCGTGTCATTGGTTCTATGTATGCGTTAGAAACACTTTTAGCTTGTGTATAAACAATATCTTGTGCACTAGGAGTAGCAGCTATAGTAGTAGAATGGGACGAGCTTGGGAGATTTTCATCATCCTCCTCCTCTTGAAAAGGATTCATCCTTGAATCTGTAGCTTCTTGTCTAAAGAAAGGCATTAATTGTTGTACTCACCTGATAATCATCACCCGGAAGCACTATCTTGTAAGAATTATCATTGATCTTCTCAAGAACTTTGAATGGACCATCACCATGTGGCATAAGCTTGGACTTCCTCTTCTCCGGAAGATGATCCTTACGAAGGTGCACCCAAACTAAGTCTCTTGGTTCAAATAGCATCTTCTTCTTGTGTTATTTTCCTTTTTGGCATAATAGAGTGCCTTATTTTCAATTGCTTCTCAACAAATCAAGTGGTGTGATTGGATTAAATCCATACACAACCTCCAACGAACTTAGTTGAGTAGTAGAATGCACTGCCCTCTGTTTGCCCATCAATTTGTGGGTGACAAGTACTTGAAAACAACAACTTAGTACCCATCTTAGCCCATAAAGTTTTCCAAAAGTAGCTCAGGATTTTGACGTCATGGTCGGACACAATAGTGCGAGGAACTCCATGCAAACGTACAATCACCCTGAAAAATAAGTCAGCTACATGCAACATATCATCGCTTTTGTGATAGGAAATAACATGTGCTATTTTTTAGAACCTATGAACAATTACAAATACTGAATCCCTCCTCCTCTTAGTCCTAGGCAATCCTAAAACAAAGTCCAAGCTAATATCTTCCCACAGTGAACTAGGAATAGGTAAAGGGGTATACATACCATGAGGGTTCAGTTTTGATTTTGCTTTACGACAAGTTACACACCTTTGCACATACCTCTTGACATCTCACCTCATCTTAGGCCAATAGAAATTTCCGTACAACATCTTGTAAGTCGTTTCTCTCCCAAAATGTCCCATCAAACCTCTGGCATGTGATTCCTGGAACAATAGCAAATGCACAAATGATTCGGGAACACATAGCTTGTTAGCCCTAAACAAAAATCCATAATGCACATGATACTTTTCCTAGCATTTACCATCTTTTCACTTAGAATATGGTTCTAAAAATTCATTATCAGCAGCATACGATTCTCTCAAACTCTCCAAACCTAGAACTTTAACTTCCAATTGAGATAAAAGAACACTCTTTCTAGATAAAAGCATCAACAACCACATTCTCTTGCCCTTTTTATAACGCATAACGTAAGGAAAAGATTCAATTAATTCAACCCACTTAGCATGCCTACGGTTCACATTATCTTGACCTCTCAAATATTTTAAAGCTTCATGATCAGAATGGATAACAAATTCTTTAGGCCAAAGATAATGTTGCCAAGTTTCCAAAACACACACAAGAGCATAAAGTTCTTTATCATAAATAGGATAGTTTAGTTGAGCACGACCAAGTTTCTCACTAAAATATGCAACTAGCTTGTCTTCTTGTATCAAAACACCACCAATACAAATTCCACTAGCACCACACTCAATCTCAAAAATTTTGCTGAAATTAGGTAAAATAAGAAATGGTGCTTCCATTAACCTCTTTTTGAGCTCCTTAAAAGAATCCTCTTGTGCCTTACCCCAAATAAAAGGTACTCCCTTCTTGGTTAATTCATTTAGTGGGGCTGCAACAGTGCTAAAATCCTTCACAAATTGCCTACAGAAACCAGCAAGACCACAAAAACTTCACACTTGACTAATATTAATAAGTGTAGGCCAATTTTTAATTGTTTCAACCTTAGATTCATCAACTTCTACTCCATGTCCAAAAACAACATATCCTCCAAATAACACTTTATCCTTCCAAAAGGTGCATTTATCACGGTTAGCAAATAAGTGTTTAGATCTAAGCACTTCAAGCACTTGCCTAATATCATCAAGGTGTTCCTCCATTGTTCAGCTATATATCAGAATGTCATCGAAGTAGACTACAACAAATTTCCCAATGAAAGCCCTCAAAACATGATTCATTAAACGCATGAACGTACTAGCTGCATTAGTTAAACCAAAAGGCATTAATACCCACTCGTACAATCCAAATTTTGTTTTAAAAGTTGTCTTCCACTCATCACCTTCTTTCATGCGAATCTGATGGTAACCGCTATGTAAGTCAATTTTAATGAAAATAATAGCATCACTAAGTTCATCTAGCATATCAGCAAGTCCAGGAATAGGATGACGTTACCTAACAGTGATGTTATTAATTGCTCTACAATCTACACATATGCGCCATGTACCATCTTTCTTAGGAACAAGAACAACAGGGACAACACAAGGGCTAAGGCTTTCACGTACATACCCTTTATTTCATAGCTCTTGCACTTGTTGCTGAATTTCTTTTTGTTTCCTCTAGGTTGGTGCGATAAGGTGGCCAGTTAGGAAGGGATGCTCATGGGATCAAGTCAATCTGATGCTCTATTCCACAAAGTGGTGGCAAACCAGCAGCTACTTCCTCTGGAAAATTTCTTGGTAAGCCTGCAAAACATTATAAACAACAATAGGAAGAGTTGTTGAGTCATTAGTCAAAAGCAATGCATCTTTGCACAGCAGTACAAAGTGCATCAAGTAGGGATCATCTTTCATCTCTCAGCTCAGATTTAGTGGCTAACATCACTAATTTCTCTCCTTCAGTCTTTCTTGTACCACTCAATTTTGTCTAGTGGCTCTAACTCACCGGTTTTGGTATGTCACTCACTCGTTTTCTCCCTTTGTTTTTCACTCTCAACTATAACTTCAAGTTTCTCTGTGCTCTCATTTAGAATTTGAGAAGGTGTCATCGGTCACAGCACTATCTCTCTATTGTTCCAATTTAGCTTGTATTGATTAGTGTGATCGAAATGGTGCACATCATGATCAAATTGCCACGATCTTCCCAATAGAAAGTGACACACTGTCATTGGTACCACATCGCACTCCACAATCCCCAACCTGAAATTGCACTTTTACCATAAATTGAATCTTAACCTCTCCACAATCGCTCACCATTGCACATGATATGGATGGGCGTGTCCCATAAACCTCAAACAAAGTTTGTTGCACATTTCTTTGCTAGCAAAATTATGACAACTACCACTATCAAAAATAACTTACCTTGCCATTGTCATACCCTGATTTCAGATTTCTCAAATTTCTAAAATTTTCCAAAATTAGATTATAGGTTGAATAATTAATAGGAAAAGGCCTATTTTCTAAATTCAAATTCAAATTTGCATTAGGTTATCATTTGTTTGAATGCATTCATCCTGGAAATAGGCATGTAGTGTTTATTTGGTTTTTTTGTTTGGAATTTATCTGCCTTTGTTTGTTTTGATTTTTTTAGAACAGAAATAGATTAGAAAAAGAAATGAAAAAGGAAAAGAAGAGAAGACCTAATTCTACCCAGCCCAACCCTCTCTCCCTCACCGGCCTGCCCAGTCCGTTCATTCACTCCCTCCAGGCCTGACTCGCCAGCCCAGCCGACCTGCTCCCGCTTCTCCCTGCCTCAGTCCAAGTTAGCCTACCCCGAGCAGCCCAGTGCACCATTCCGTCAGCCCGCCTCTGGCTCCCTCCATCGAAAATGCCCAAACCATTTCCACCTCGGGTTGGAGTCCGACTCTAACATGAGCCACGCCAACCATCGAATCCCACCAAATCCACACCCAAGTCAGAGGGGAAATCATCTTGAAGCTCGTCCTGTGATCCCCTCTACTTCCTGCTGGCTTATCCCCAACAAATCGACTTTTAAATGATGAGTTCAACTCGATTTTGTTACCATTGCCACCCTAGACCCTAATCAAGCCAGCCCCTGTCCCCTCGAGCCTCCACGCCTATATATAGTAGCTCATATGCCCTCCTTAGAACCTACTGATCCTTTATCGCAACTCACCGAATCATTTTAAACGCCAGAGAGCCCTCGCGCCATAGCTCCGAGCACCGTCGTGGTTGGAGCTCACCTCCAGGTCATCCCTGTGGTCCTCTAGCCCTACTGATGCCGTTCCCAAGTCTCCCAAGCCCCCACGTCCCTATTCCACCACTCATTGGAGCTACACGCTTGTCGGAGCCTGATTTAGCGAAAGTCGGGTCGTCCGCCTCCGCTTCCGAAGTGTTCCACCGCCTCTGGTCCACGGTAAGCCCCATGAGCCATGTCCACCGTCCGGTCTACCATAACCGTGAACCCGATCCATGATCCCAAGCCATCGATTCAAATCTAGCGGTCTAAATAAAATCCACCTACCACGTCAGCCCTTACCTTATGGGCAGCCACATCATCATGCCTTGTCTTTGCCACATCATCGCCTTTGTTGATGTGTCTATCACATCATCACAACGAGCCCAATCAGCCTTAGTATTGCAAATAGGTCTCTAGATAGTTTAAATAATTAGATTTAGGTCTTTATTTATAATAAACACCCTATACTTGTTAATAATTAAGCTTAGGCCCTGAGTTTTTATAGTAAGCCCCTTAGACTTTCTAAATATTAGTTTTAGGTCCTGTATTTTTTATAGAAAACTCCCTGGACTTTAATAAATTACGTTTTTAGCCCTGACCTTTTTGTAGAAAAGCTCCTATTTAGTAAAATCATCATGACTTTTTTGTCGCAGTTCCTTTTTCAACGATTCTCACGCCGTTGGTTTCATTTTTCTGAGCTCTATTTTTCTAGATAGGTTTTGTCTTGTTGTTCTTTTGTTTCGTGCTCTAGTTAGTGTGTTGTCTTTGTGCTTTGTTGGTAATTATGTGATTAGTGCTCAACGCCCCGGATTAGTTTGAGGAACATTAAGACAAAGAGCTAGAGTACACTGAGCAGTAGCAAGGAGAATGCAAGTGTCCTTGATAATCTTCAACATATGTCTTTAAATGTTTTTTTTCCAAAATTTGCATGCAATATCAATTTGATGGGTAGTCACCTATGTTAGGGTTTTCCTTGGATCTTCCTTTACATTCCTTGAAGCCTAAGTTGTGGTTAGTATGAGTATTTGGGTAGATTTGCTTAGCCATGCTATCGGGATGTTGGGAAGTGTTATATACTTGACTAATGAACATATAACCATGATGGTTAATATGCTTATGAATTTGATAAAGCAACACGGAACCTTAGGACTTGAGCAAATAGGTGGTTGTGAAGGTGATCATAGATATATCGGTTGTTTAGTCTTTGCTCAAGTGACCTAAATAAGGGCCGGTTCATGGAGCGACAACCCAAGAAGATCTGTATAAACACGAGACCGATATGGGTAGGATTAGCCGATTAATTAGGGTTCCCCCGGTGTGGATGAGGGAAGTTAGTTCCTAGATTCCACAAGGCACAAGAAGGGGCTTCTGGGTAGGAGTTAGACTCGTGTACACCCTAGCGGTGAAACCAAGAGTGATGGTGACACATACTGGGAGGATTCTTTGTAAAGACTTCATAGTGATCTCCTGACCACACACCCTAGGTAGTGTGTAATGTGCTTGATCAACATGGGCAATATGGAGACTTTAGTCACCTATATGCAGATGATGAAATCATGACTCAAGGGAAAGCTTTACACCTCTGCAAAGTGTAAAATCTGATATATTAGTTGTGCTCACAGTCATGAGAGACTTGGATCCTCACGTGATTTGGTGGTTTTGATTTTGGTTATGGTTAGGTGGTGCTAGTGGTACTAAATGGTTATGGGTTACAAGGTGGTTAGCTTTGGGTGGTGGTTATTGGGCCTTTTGGGTTATATTCATTTAATAACTGCTTAATGCTTTTGAATCACATTACTGTTTGCATTTACGAAAATATACCATGTGTTAGTCTATTCTTGTTGAAAGCCTATATTTCATTATTTTCCCACACTTGCTGAGTAGTACATGTACTCATCCTTGCTATCTCACACAATACATATGCTGTTTAGTGGAGGACTTTGAAGATTTTCAAGATGACAACCCGGTGATCTAGGAGTGTATCTTCCGGTCTGTGCCTGTGGAGTTGCTTGGTCACCGAGGCTTTCGTCCTGCTGTCATCGATTAGTGTCCTATCGTTTAGATAATAAAGTTGTTTAGTTTAAGTCTTTAATGTAAAAGTTGAATGGTTGTAAGTTAAAGTATTTCTTTTGTTACTTCACCTGTGACATCCTTATGTGTGTTAAACTTCCTGAGCACACATAAGATGCCATTGGTTTTGTCCGTTAAAAATGGTGTGACAGCCATTGATTTTTTCTTTCGTTTGGAAAAGATTGCAGCGTTGTTGTTGATCAATCCTGGGCTAAACACTCAACACCTTGGGAGTGATAACAAGAGTTGGTCCCTGCTGAAAATCACAATAAAGAGGACCATCTGCTTCCTCTTCTTCTTATGCATTATCGAATCGCTCTGGATCAACAAGCTATTCAAGGTCGTCTTCACTAGTAGAATCATACTCTCCATTCTCCAATGTCAACATTGTGTTATTTGGGCATTCCTTCATTGTCTGTCCACATCCTAGGCACTTCCAGCATTGAATTTTGCTTGATTTTGCAGTAGAGCCTATCAAAGATGACCCACTAGCAGTAGGAATAGTAGGTCTTTGACTTGTGCTTGGTGTAGTTTCTTCTTTCTTGCTTGTTGCACTACGAGAACTAGAACCACCAAAAGTAAAAAAAAAAATTGCTCAAAATGAATTTAGGAGTAGATCTACCTCCATTGGACATGGTGTGTGTAGCAAACGAAGTATTGTGTGTTACCCTTGTGTCTTCTTGTACTTGCCATTCTGCCTTGGTAGCTTGTGCACCAATTGCACAACACTGTTGTACAACTGAAAGATGACAATGCGCTTAATGGAATAATTCAGACCACGAAAGAAGTGCGCCATGGTTTTCTCTTCATGTTCTTGAACTTTTGCTCGGATCATGGCTTGCTCCATGTCTTTATAATACTCCTCCATGGAAGAAGAACCCTGCTTCATATTCTGCAATCTATCAAAAGGATCATGTTTGTAGTGAGTAGCAACAAAACATGCACACATCTCTCGCTTCATCTCTTCCCATGTAGGAACAACGGGCTCATTATTTTGCTCTCTTTGATTCAGTACTTGCTCCCACCAAATTAGTACATACTCATCAAATTCAAGGAATGCCATTTGCAGCTTTGTTTCTTCAATGTAGTTGTGCATGCAAAATATCTTCTCAACCTTCAATTCCCAAGTGAGATATTCCTGGAGATCAGTAGCACCAGAAAATTTGGGAATAGAAAGCTTGAGTTGTAACACCCAAAAATTCAATATTTGCAATAATTTAAAATTTTGCTAGAAATTTAATCAGGTGTTGCAACTTAGTTCAATAGTAAATTAATTTCTAAATTTAACCTAGCCTAAGATAAATTGTTTGATTGCATTCATGCCGTTATAGATGCAATAAGGTTTTATTGGGTGGAAAAAGTTTGCAAAATTTCGCTAGGTTTCGCCTCTTTAAAACCTCATTTGAAAATATGTTGAAATTCAAATGGAAAAGGCTTTGAAATTAAGAAAATTTGATTGGGCCGAATTCTCTTCCCCGGCCTAGTTTTTCCCTCCTCCCCTCCCTTCTTCCCCTCCCGCGTGGGCCGGTTTTCCTCTCAACGCCGGCCCAAACCAGCCGAGAGCCCACCGAGCCAACCTCTCTAGCCGGAATTATGCAAGGAGTTTGAGAGGTTAAATTTAGGTTTTGTTGCTGACATGGATGCAATGGTAATAGAAATGAAGTCACAATTGGAACAAGACATCCGAAAAGGACAATGGGAAGATGAGAAAATAAAGGAGATCAAAGAACTCATAAAAACAAATAAGGCACCGGGATTCTTGGAAGATAATCAAGGAACAGTGTGGTTTGGGAAAAGGATTTGTGTGCCCAACCAGAAAATTTTGAAGGATTTGATTTTACGAGAAGCACATGATTCTGCATATTCCATTCACCCCGGAAGCACCAAGATGTACCAGGATCTGAAAGAGTATTATTGGTGGTATGGTATGAAGAGAGATGTCACAGAATATGTAGCTTTGTGTGACACCTGTCAGAGAGTAAAGGCAGAACATCAAAGGCCAGCAGGATTATTGCAACCCTTGAAAGTTCCAGAGTGGAAGTGGGAAGAAATTGGTATGGATTTCATTGTTGGGTTACCCCGTACTCCAGCAGGCTACGATTCTATCTGGGTAGTGGTGGATTGCTTAACGAAAGTTGCACATTTTATCCCAGTCAAGACAACATATTCAAGTGCGAAACTTGCTGCGTTGTATATGTCAAGGATTTTGTGTCTACATGGGGTACCCAAAAAGATTGTGTCAGACAGAGGTACCTAATTTACCTCTCGCTTCTGGCAGAAGCTACATGAATCCTTGGACACTAAACTGAACTTCAGTTCCGCATATCACCCCCAAACCGATGGACAGACAGAGAGGACCAACCAAGTGTTGGAAGACATGTTAAGAGCCTGCACCTTGAAGTACAAGCAAAGTTGGGATCGGAGTTTACCATATGCAGAGTTTTCTTACAATAACAGCTACCAAACCAGCCTCAAAATATCTCCATTTGAAGCTTTGTATGGTAGAAAGTGCAGAACTCTACTGTATTGGAGCGAAACTGGAGAAAGCCAAGTGTTTGGGCCAGAAGTTCTTAGAAGAGCAGGTTCAGGCCATACGGGAAAACTTGAGGACTACACAGTTCCAACAAAAGAGTTATGCGGATAATCGACGGAGAGAATTGACTTTTGAAGTGGGAGATATGATGTATTTGAATGTCTCACCTATCAGAGGTCTCCGTAGGTTTAAGGTAAAAGGGAAATTGGCACCCAGGTATATTGGACCATTCAAGATAGTCGCTAGACGTGGAGAGGCAGCATATCAATTGGAACTACCATCTGCACTGGCTGATGTGCATGACGTGTTTCATGTATCTCAATTAAAGAAATGTTTAAGAATGCCAGGAGAACAGTTGTCCCTGAAAGAAGTGGACCCAAAAGAAGATCTGACATATGCAGAATATCCTATCAGAATTCTGGACACTGCAGAGCGAAAGACGAGAAGAAAGGCTATTAGAATGTGAAAGGTCCAATGGAGTCATCACTCAGAAGATGAGGTAACCTGGGAGCGAGAAGATGATCTGAAGGTAGAATTCCCGCAGCTGTTTGAAGATCAACCCAAATCTCGAGGGAGAGATTCATCCTAAGGGGGGTAGGTTTGTAACACCCAAAAATTCAATATTTGCAATAATTTAAAATTTTGCTAGAAATTTAATCAGGTGTTGCAACTTAGTTCAATAGGAAATTAATTTCTAAATTTAACCTGGTGTAAGATAAATTGTTTGATTGCATTCATGCCGTTATAGATGCAATAAGGTTTTATTGGGTGGAAAAAGTTTGCAAAATTTCTTGAAAATATGTTGAAATTCAAATGAAAAAGGCTTTGAAATTAAGAAAAAATTTCCCCCCTCCCCTCCCTTCTTCCCCTCCCACGTGGGCCAGTTTTCCTCTCAGCGCCGGCCCAAACCAGCCGAGAGCCTACCGAGAGCCAACCTCTCTAGCCGGCTCGCCGCTCCCGCTCTCGCCGACTAGTGGGCCCAGCTCCGAGCCGAGCCGAGCGCCCGTCGAGCCGCCGCCGATCGGCTCCTCTTCTCCTTCCTCCCGCCGCCGGACTCCCGAGCTCCCAAATCACGCCGCCGCTTCAAATCACCGCCTCCCCGCACATTGATTCGGCAATCAAAGTGCGGCTACGTTCCCCTCTCTCTTATACCCCCAGTCCGACCGTTTCCCCCTCGATTCCCCTCTCACTTGCATGGAAACCGAAGTTTGGATTAAAATTGGGGCCACCGGCCAATCTTTTCGAATCTGACCGCCTCCCACCTCCTCTCGGCTATTTAAGCTCTCCTTCGGCATCCTTGCTTCATTCCCCACCCGAACCATCCTTTTTCCCCTCGATTTGCGCTCGGGTTTGAGCCCTCCGCCGAGACCACCATTGTTGATGGTAAGAAGCTCGGCCGCCTCCCATTTCCTCCATGGCCGAGCCTCAATTAACCATGTTCTTCGCTCAAACGGTGTCGTAGGGTCTCAGTCGTCGTCCCTCGGCGCTTTTTGGGGTGTCTCTCGCGACCGGACGCCACTTCCGCCGAGACCGAAGCACCGCCGGTCTCCCTCACCAACGCCAGCCGTCTCCAGTGCCCCTCTGCCGCCGTCGAACCCGTGGTGAGACTCCCTTTTCCCTCTTTCTCTCTTTCGCCGCTCACCGTTGAGCTCTGTGGCCTGATGCGCCGTTTGGCGCATCGCCGGCGAGCTCGCCGCCACCCCTCCGTTGAAGCCGCCGGCACCGTTTTGTTTTTAAACCTCAGCCGACGGATCTCCAACCAACGGCCGAATTAGACCAGCCGAGTTTGTAGTCCCCTCGGTCCACCATGGACTAGTGGACCGGTGTGTCTTCCGTGGTCCACAATCCCCGTGAACCTTTTCCATGTCTTTTCTTTTAAAAAATAAAAGTGTTTCGCTTTATAACGTCATAAATCCAATTTTTCCAGTGTAAAAACAATTCGGATTTTCTCTGATAATAAGGAAAATTTGCATAATCACCCCTGGAACTTCAAATGCTCATAACTTTTTGCTCGTAGCTCCGATTTAGATGATCTTTGCGCTCATATTCTCGTAGCGACGTGTAGATTCTGTTTATAGGGTTTTTTTTTCCTAGTTTTAAGTCTGTTTAGTGTACTATTCTTATGTATGATTGTGTGCTCGTGTAGACGATTCAATCCAGGAGTTCAGAAACTTTCAGGAGGAAGATTTTGAAGGACTTGTGCATCATTTCAACGAAGGCAAGTGTCTTGACCATGTTGCAAACCCAGTTTTTATATAAAAATAGTCTTTATCCAATATGCATGCTATTTTACAAAATGGGTAGTATAGCAAATACTAGTGTTAGTTGTAGATGTTTTATCCTTAAAATTACATCATGTTTATGCTTAGCCATGCTTTAGATGAACATATAGCATGTAGGTGATGAATCATGAGTTATGAACTAAAAGTTGATATAGGAAGTATGTCATGAAAACTGATGTTGTTAAGGGAGTTAACAACAAAGATAATTGAAGTTTTGGGCAAGAAAGGGTTACTTTTCCCAGCATGGTTGGTTGTTTGGAAATGTTTGGTAATCTACTCTTATGGGGTTATTGGCGGTCTTGCCCAGACCATTTTAAGGACCGGTTCGTGGAGCGACCATCCATGGCAAACAGAACAACCATGGGACCAATATGGTACGGTTTGGCCTAGTAATTAGATGTTCTTCCAGTGTTGTATGAGCCAATTGGATGTGTAGATAAGGAAGGGTTACTTCCCGATTCTACCCGGCACAAGAGGGGGCTTCTGGGGTGGAGGGTTACTCCACTTATGTACGTTGGTGAAACCTCAGTGGGCAAGTGCATACTGGGAGACTCTTTGGAAAAGCCTCGTAGTGATCTCTTGGCGCACACCCCGGAAGTGTGTAAGGTACCGGCAGGTACCGGCAACAGAGAAGATCACGACTCGTGGGTAAAGTGTACAAACTCTGCAGAGTGTTAAACTGAATATTCAGCCGTGCTCACAGTTATGAGCAGCATGGACCCTCACATGATTAGTCGGGTGGTTGTTTTTCTTGGATTGAGAATTGGGTTGTGTCGGAGGGTGCACTCCTAAAGCAGGGATTTGGAGGGACCCCCTTTGAGATTCGACGGGGGGGATGATTCTGAATCTGTTTGCGGGTGAAATAAATGAACATAAATGTGATGGCAGTGCAATGGAATGATCGAATGCAGAATGCAGTAAATGCACTGGGGGTTTTTAGACAGGTTCGGACCGCACTGAGCGTAATACCCTACTCCTGTATGGATGCTATAAATGCACTGAGAATGTCTCTAGGGGATGTTGCTGGTTACAAGAATGTTTGTCTATCCTAGAGCTTCGGGCTCCTTGTTCTTCGGTGGTCTCAGCTTCTGTGCTTGTACTGGGGTGTTCTCCCATGCATTAAATGTCCCCACGCCTCTCTGCCAAGCCGTGGCAGGGGCTGACACCGAGCGTAGCAAGAGCAGTTGGAGGCGACAGGCCACGCGCCCTCTTAAATGCAGCATTGGGCCTTTCACTGGCTGACACCTCACCGCTGGGCCTCTGTGGGGGCCACCGGCGAAGGACTTCTTAGGCTATCGGGGAACCGAGTGCTTGGGGATCGCTGTTCATAGCCCCAAGCACTCTCTCCTGGATATGCCCTTTCTTGGTCCTCAGGGAACCGAGTGCTCGGGGGCCACTGTTCACGGCCCCGAGCACTCTCTCCCGGAATTGACTGTTCAGATCCTCGAGGAACCGAGTGCTCGGGGGCTGCTGTTCACAGCCCCGAGCACTCACTCCCGGAACTACCTTCCTTGGGTCCTCGGAGTACTCGGGTGCTCGAGAGCCACTGTTCGCAGCCCCGAGCACACCCTTCCCGGTACTCAGCTTTTCTGGTCGTCGGGGGACTTGGGTGCTCAGGGGCCACTGTTCATGACCCCGAGCACTCTCTTCCCAGCACTTGGTCTTCGCAGATCATCGGGGAACTCGGGTACCCGAGGACCACTGTTCATGGCCCCGAGCGCCCTCTCCCGGGACTTAGTCTTCTCGCGCTTTGGGGAGATCATCCCCGCGGGAGGTCGCCACGTGGCAACCTGCTGGTTTGGCCTCAGGACCCGGGGACCCCTGGTTCCTGTGTCACCGACAGGTTGAATTCTCGGAGGTTAAAGAAAATCTTTGGTACATCTTTTCCTGTTTAAAATAAAATTTACTTTTCCATAGTTCAGGGATAAAATCGGCTTTTATGCAAATGAAACCCTAGAGAATAGGAAACCTTGATTCAAGCCACCATATCAAATTTATTTTTCCCCCACTTGTTGAGTATTAGAAATACTCACGCTTGCTGTTTCAGAAGGTGAAACTTTTGAAGAATTCCTTGAGGACAACTTCCCTCAAGATGATACCGAGTTCTAGGCTTGTGGAACTCCCGGTCGGCTGCCTGTTGGCTTGGAGCTGCGCCGTTCTTTTTCTGCTGTGGTGTATTTTTCTTTAGACCCGTGTGTGGTCATTTTGTAATAATTAGCGTTGTAATAAGAAGCACTGTGTCTGTTACGCACTAATGAAGTCGCTATATGTATGAATAAACTGATCCTGGCATACATATACTTTACATCTCATTTTGGTCTTAAAACCGGGTGTGATATGAGCTTTCAAATTCTGTCCTCGTGTTCACCATTGTTTGCTTGACGTTGTTGGTAGCTATTATACGATGCAACATAAAGTCAACAGTGGGATCAACTTCTTATACACCGAAACCAAAATTACCGCGGCCTAAGCGACCACGGCCTCTCCCATTGGCTCCACCACGACCTTCTGGTCCATGTGGGCGCATGGAATTAGCAGCACCACGATCATAATTTTCTTGAGCTTCCCGTTGCAATGGAACTATCTCATTTATTTTAGATTCATGAACACTTGTATCTTCATCTTGAGGCCACATCATTCTTCCCAGGTCCACAACAATATCCTATCTTAATCGCTCCATGTTGGTGTTTGTTTGCGCCTCAAAATTACAAACAGTTTGTTTGATTTCTTTTGATAGTTGCTTGGTCTTTTCTTCTAGTGCATTCAATCTTGTGTTCATCTCCCTTCGTAGCACATCATGCAGAGCATTGTATTAAAAACAAGTGATCGGCTCGTTGTCATGGCCGTTTTCATCAACATTGTAACTTTCTTGACCGCCTGAGATTGTTAGATATGCAAAAATCTCTATCTATAGCAGAAAGGAAAATATGTGGAAAACTCTCAAACTCACTCTTCTTACCAATCGAAGTTCTTACCGTTCTCTCTTAAGATGAGGGGCTGATCACACTCCAGTGGTAGTAGACAACTCAATGGTGATGGTTAAGCGAATTCAAAGTTCAGGAGTAATTGTTTTTGGAGGGTTTAGTGTTTGTCCTAGCAAATCTGATTCTAGGTGATGCCCTATTATGTAGTAATTCAAGCTAGAACTCATTGCATAGCTGCTGATCACAGATATATATTACACTTAAGAAACTCACACATACAATGATAATGGATCTTAATGCAGCCAAGGAAGGAGCTATACAATCCGAAATCATTTAACAGAAGCTCATGTTGCAAAAGATATGGAGAGACGCTAGCTGGTTGCTCAAATGACAGAGCAGGGCTACAAGATTTGCACAATATAGATTACAAGATAATTGTGATCAGTAGAAAATAATGATAATCAATGTAGTGACCACAACATTTTTATATCTCTCTTTTTTTCTATACTGATTTTTTTCTTTTCGTTCTTTTTTTTTTCACTTTTGCTACTATTGTCAGCACACCAGATTATTGATCAAGATAATTCACAAGATGCAACTATGCAAAGCCCTAGAGCAACTTCCTATAGCTAGTCTCAAAGGAATCAAAGTTTTCGCAAAGGATGGAATAAGGTTAACTAATTGTTTTTTTTGTCTTTTTGTTTTATGGATACAGAAACACAAAACTGGAAAGAAACTTGATGAGACAAAATAAGATTGAAACAAGCTGACTTCTGCATGACAAACTTGATATTTGGATAGGAGCCAAAGTAAGCTTTCTAACAAGTATAAAAACATCTAATTCGGACTCCGTATGATGACGCTATGGTTATTTAACTGGACAGTGCACAACCTGAAAATGCAGATGTGTTCTTTCAAAAGGACGAACTAGAGCTATGGAGTAAACTTGCCCAAACACTTGCACCAAATGATAGTTCACGTGCAAATATGGGATCAAAACAGGAAGCCCTAATTGTGAAAGCAAGAACGGATTTAAAAAATGAACATGCAGAACGAACACATGAAAGAATTGATGATCAGCAAACTAAACACGACTCTAATGGATTAAAACCTAACAAAACTCATAAGAATAACATATTGCAAACTATGGGCTAATTTTTTTGGCTTTTTGTGTATAGGATAGTAAAAAAATATGTAGCTAAAGGTAAAAGATCGTGCTGAGACAACCATGCTCTAAATACCAAGATGATGCGGGTCACTTGACCTTCTTGACGTAGAATCTTGATACATCGTGAAACCCGATGAAGTGGATGAACAACATGCTACCCATGTAACACGCCTTTCATCTCGAATTCACAAAATCACACACTATGATGGATTAATCCACTTGACCACGTAGAAGTGGATGAATTTCTCCCTCAATTTCCAGTGGAACAGTAAGGACAATCGACGACGGCTCCTAATTCCCTATCTAGTTATTGGTTTCGAAGAGGCTAAACCCTAGATGAGAACAAGAGCAATTGCTACGAGTTTTTCTATAGAATTAACATGGTCTGACCTAAGAGGTCGTGTACATGAGTTTATATAGCCCCTAGGACAATTGAGACCGACTTGGGCATGAATATGAAACAAAACAGAAAACCTAAGTTACATATGACGCATTGTTGTGATGACTGCAGTCAAGTCACGACGAATCTGACAATAGGACTAGACCCGTTGGAAGGATTAAGAGATAAGCTTTCCAACCTGTACCTGTAGAGCCCAAACCAACTCGGTATGAGGGAGTTATGGAACTTTTGATCCGCGTCTATCTAGCTGCACCGATCCGAGTCTGAATCGAATTGACTCTTCCTTATCTTGTTTGTCTGTGGTTGTATTGATTTGAATTCGTGCAGGACATGCCAAGGAGGTGTTTCCACGCCTTGGAAGCCTTGAAACATTTGGTTATATGCTTTATGCTCTTTGCAAGCCCCGAACTCCGCATCATCAAGTATTAGGCGTCGTTCTGGACAGCCCACGCATTGTGCTGTTAAACATAATTTCAAATCATGAGCTTCACGTCGCATTTTGTGTCCTCCAATTGTGCTACTGCTTCAAATCTGAGCACAAGAAAATTACAACCATTAGGTAGTAAACTATTCTCATCAAGAACATAATCTGATGTATTTAGGAATAGATTCACCTTATTCTAAAGTTCTCGTGCATGTGCTCATGTCATTGGTCCTTTGTATGCATTAGAAACACTTTTAGCTTGTGTAGAAACAATATCTTGTGCATTAGGAATAGCAGCTATAGTAGAAGAATGAGATGAGCTTGGGAGACCCTCATTAGATATTGGTATTGAAGCGGAGCTCGATCAATGGAGAGCAGACAGCCAAAGCGGAGCTTGGTCCATGGAGGTGAACCTTGATGTGGAGAGTGGACGCCAAAGCGGAGCTCAACCCATGGAGGCTAACCTCGACACGGAGTGTGTATAGCCGACATGTTGTGGCGGACATGCCCGGGAAAGTTAATACTGCAGGGCACTTATGACATGTATACGTGCACAAGATAAGTATTTGGAATTTATTGATGCCATGTAGAAATACGCGAAGAGTCAATGCTTCTTTGTTCTGCAATACATAAATATATGAGAAAAATGCTTTGATGTGCTCATTCTTTGTGCACATTCATACAATGAATTCCTTGGTGTGTTCTGGTAGGTGAGTCCTTAGACGTCAGCCTTCAGGGGTCCTTAGCTTGCCCGGTGGGAAGCCCTTAGGCTTTAACCTAGCTTCGTCATGGTGTGCCCTTAGACAGAGGCCTTCCAGAGTCCTTAGACATATCTTGTCTTTGTCGTGACGTGTCCTCAGATAGAGGCCTCTTGGACCCTTAGGCTTGCCCGATCTTCATCATGGAAAGTCTTTAGAAAGAGGCCTCCGGGGCCCTAAGGCTTGCCTAGTCTTTATCATGGTCTGTCCTTAGACAGAGACCTTCAGGGCCCTTAGGCTTGTCTGGTCTTCGTCATGGTGTGTCATTAGACAGAGGCGTCTGGGGCCTTAGGTTCGCCCAATCTTCATCATGGCATGTCTTTAGATTTGTCTTTGGGGCCTTTAGGCTCGCCCGGCCTTTGTTGTTGCATGTCTTTAGACAGAGGCCTTTCCTTACACAACGTATGCATGCGAATGTAGCTATTCCGAAGCACTTATGCAACGTATGCACGCGAAGAGTAAATATTTTGAAGCACTTATGCAACGTATGCACGCGAAGAGTAAATATTCTAAAGTGCTTATGCAACATAAGCACACCAAGAGTAAATATTTTGAAGCGCTTATGCAACGTATGCATGCAAAGAGTAAATAATATTCCAAAGCGCTTATGCAATGTATGCATGCGAAGAGTAAATATTTCTAAGCGTTTATGCAATGTATGCACACAAATAGTAAATATTCTGAAGCACTTGTGCAACGAAAGTATGCAAAGAGTAAATATTCTGAAGCACTTATTCAACGTATGCACGCGAAGAGTAAATAATATTCCAAAGCGCTTATGTAACGTATGCATGCGAAGAGTAAATATTTTGAAGCGTTTATGCAATGTATGCACGCAAAGAGTAAATATTCTGAAGCACTTATGCAACGTATGCATGCGAAGAGTAAATATTCTTGAGCGCTTATGCAACGTATGCGAAGAGTAAAATGGGGCCTCCCGCTGAAGGGGGCTTCCGCTGGAAGGCGAAGGAGGCCTTCATCGAAAAGGGGCTTCCCATCGGAGGGCCGAAGGGGGCCTCCTGCCAAAGGGGGCTTCTGTCGTAAGGCTGAATGGGGCCTTCCACTAAAGGGGGGTTTCTTCTGACGAGGTGGTCATGGGTTCGATTCCCACAGACAACGCCAACTTTTGAAGAAAACTTCCCAATATAAGAGAAATGGAATAGTGGTGCTAAAATGAGCTAGTTGCATCAATGCTAAGTTACTGGAAAATCTTGTGAAACACAAGATGGTTGCGAAGATTGAACAAGTTTCACTGCCTAAGAAGGGTGCCACCATCCTAGAGCCCGCTGACAATGAGATTTTTGTATTCATCGACTTCTTTGAGACTGGCTTTAGCTGCCATGCGCACATCTACTGGAAGACATTCTTGATCTGTACAGCCTGGAGATCCAACAGCTTATGCCAAATGCCATTGCTTGGCTAAGTTGTTTTGAGTGGGCGCAGCGATCCAAAGGTGCCAGCGCCAACGTGGAGGTGTTCACCATCCTTCGTTATGCCGGATGCCAGCCCAAGACTACGGTGATAAAAGAAAAGAAGATGGTGATGTCATATGGCAGTGTGTTCTTTCTTCCGTACGAATTCGCGGTGGTTCCAGCGAAGGCCTACCATCAGAATGTGGATGATAACTGGACCAGCTACTGGTTCTATGCAAAGGTTCAGAAGGGTTGTCGCATATGCTCTACTTGCTCCGAGATCCATCACCGGCGCACGTCGGTAGTCGATTTGGACTTTCGCATGGAGGCGAAGGTGATGGTGCTGGCAAAACTATCAAAGCATCTCAGCATACAAGACCTGGCTGAATAATTTGTGGCCTGCGGGGTATGGCCCCTGGTGAAGGATTGGAAGATAATTGTTAGCGAATAGCTGTCTGTTCAAAGCAAGAAACTGCACCTTTCGGCTCATGACTTCTGGGATGCGCTTGGTATGTTTTTGACTAAAAGTGTTTTTGATTTTGTAAGCATTATTTTCATTAACACGAAGGTGCATTTTGTTCAGTTCTGAAGCTGGAACGCATCGAAGCTGTTGTGGGTAAGTTCCTCGGTCCTTATGACAAGGAATAACATGAAGAGCGCAGAGCTCTGGCATTGTGATCTATTTTTGGTGGCACATTTGGAAGAAAAGAAACAGAAGAGTTTTCCAATACCAGACATTGCTTGCGCATACGGTGGTCAACATGATCAAAGACTCCATTGAAGCTAGGAGAATTGCTTGGAGGAAGCAGGAAGAAGGAGTTTCTGTGGGGTAATTGGGGGACTGTGTGTTTTCTTCTTGTAGCTTTGTTGTTGCTCTCCTGTGCTCTTAGTGCCTCCCTGTAGCTCGCCACCTCTCTTTTGTATCGGGTTTATTTTGTTTTTCTGAGGGTGGCGAGAGGTGTGGGAGGCGGGACGTTGTGCTGCGTCCTGTTCTTTATTGTTGAACTACAACTATTTTTGGTTTTTTCCCTATCTATGAAAACATCAGCAGATCTCCTGCTGTCCTTTCGAAAAAAAAGGGTCCGCGTGTCAATAACATCTTGGATGCGCTCTATGTTAAGTATGGGGAGACTGCACTCCCAAAGATTGTTTTGGCGGATGAAGATGATGGTGCTCACGAGAGTGACATCGGGTAAGACTTTTCGATATAAGGTGCAAAGGGCAACAAAAGAGGGGCGATAGCTGGGATGTCAGCAGGGACGGGGATGCCTCTGAAGAAGAAGGCCCTTTTGGCAGACATCTATGGAATGAAGGCCCATGTCGAGGGTATGGGTGACTTCGAGTTGGGCCCGACTACGGTGGAAAAGTTAGACCTTAGTTCTAAGAGCTGTGATCGAGTTACATACAATACCTGTTCATAAAAAGGAAACCTCCCCCGAAGCCGGCTCAATGTTCCTTCCCAGATTGTATCTACTTATTTTTACTTATGTGCTTGATTCACTGGTAGGAAAAATTTTCTTGACAAAGTTAATCGTGTCTTGGCATGTTTGATAACCATATAGTAGTATTATAGTAGTTGGAAAGATTCTCAATCTGTTCTAATCGAAGCCTTTAAATTATTAACATCAAAATTTCACTAAATTAACTATTATATTACTTTTCAAAAGAACGTACCTACTACCGTCAGGCCTGCCCATCAATCTAGTTCAAATACGCTCGTCTACATGTGGCTGCTCTCGTGCTTAGCGCTGGTCATCGGCTCAGATGCATTTGTGGCTTTGCTCGTGCTTCAGAGCTAATCCTCGCACGCTCGGCTGGTGCTCCTTTGCTAACGCTCGGCTCGGGCGGATGCTTTGAGATGCACATATACGTACAGGTGGCGGACATCCGGAGCGTGATGCATGAGGATGGCTGTGCAGCACGTCTCCATAGAATTTTTTCCCCTGGATCTCTGCGTCCTCAACGTGGAATGCCTAGACGCCATCAACATCCTTCACTTCTCGGCCACCTGCACTTCATAGACCGTGGCTTGTAAGGAGACTTCTCGCTTGCGGTCATGCACCTCCACGTTGCTGATGTCTAGCCCAGTTGATGATTGCAGTGGCATTGAGTTGGACATTGATGCGGGCACCTTCGGGCTCCATGGCTTGTCCAAAGGCATGTCCTTCTGCTGCAAAGCTGAGGGGTTGAAGAACAGATGCTGGATTAGTGGCAAGGATGACTGGCTAGTGACCACAGACGGTAGGTGCAACACCGAGATGCTTAACCCCATAACTGGCACCCGGGTCTCCCTGCTATCCTTTACCACCATCCCCTAAGTCAAGGTAGATATGTACTTCAAGCTCCATGTCATAAATAGATATTTACTACCGGTTCTACGCCAGTTCAAGGGATATCAAGCACAATTCCGTCTACGTGACGGACGTGGCTGACAACGACGCAGCAATCTCTATTAATCTGGAGATGGGAGGTGACATGGATGCCGAGGCTCTCGACTATCCGGTCAAGGGTGATTCTTTGCTCATTAGTGATTCATTGCGCACGCCAATCTGGTTCGGCCCAACTGCAACTTCAAAGGATAAATGCTCTTATTTGAAGCTGGCTGCGATGCCGAATGAACAGTAGAACTAATTTTCTTATATATGCTTCTTTCTTTACTTGACAAAAAAATCAAATAGCATAACCTATTATAAACTTCTCTTTTTTATAGATAGAAAAAAGAACTTTTCGACCTACATCTTACAAATACAGGCCACAGGTCATCTGATTAGTCATTCATGCTATTCTACAAAGAACAGAGGAAGCAAAAAAGAATTATGTAAGACAACGCCAGGGGAGAGAGAGTGAGAAGAGATGTATTGTTTGTATAGATTATTCTGATGTGTTGTTTTACCTAACACAAGAAAAAATGTATCATAGGTAAGAATAGATGTGAAGCTCCAAGTCTTACCCCATTAGCTTGTCTAAAAAACTCCAGGAAACACTGAATGTGCATAAGCTTATGGATAACGATTGTTTCAACATGGGCGTATGCATTCTCACATGCAATGAGCTCCAGCTGTTGCGAGATACCTTATCTCTACGCTGATTGGAGTCCGAGCTGGTGCCTCCGCCATTGAAATCGAAGTCGAGTCACCCATAAACTCAATCTCCTCTAGGTATAAATAGCACCCTAGACCCTCCCCTAGAACATCCCAAAACATTCCCTCGGTCTAGATCCACGAGTCACCGAGAGTATGCCATTTTGTCATCGCATCAATGAAGAGAGTCACCGCTGTCAATCTCGACCACCGAAGCCTGAAAGCTGCCGCTGAGGAGTTCTCAAGCATCGCAAGAGCGTGACGGAGCTTCGTGAGGCAATCTCGATCACCAAACATTGCCTAGAGCTGAGTTCCAATGAGCTCCAAAGTTTGAGCTGCCTCTCACTGTCGCCAGCCTCACTGGAGCTTTGCTGACATCAACACGTGCCCTAGGTAAGATCACCATGCTTCCTCGATCGTTTTCCACCACTCACCGTCGAGTTTGGGTCACTGGAGCACCGTTCCGGTGAAGATCCAGCCGAGTGCCGCCATGGAAGCTGTTGCCACTGCCTCTGTTCAGCCGGAGATGAGAGTCATCGCTTGAGAGCCATCCAATCCGAAGACAACAACCCAGATTAGAAGACCCTCATATCCCTTCGCCAGCCAATCCGAGCGCGCCACATGGCATCTATAATCCTAGTCATCCCTTCTTGCCACATCACCTAGCCACGTCAGTACTTTTCCTTGTGTGTCATGCCATCTCAACAAAGGATGCCCAGTCAACAGTACAGTTAGTGTTGGTTTCTTTTTAAATATTTTAATTGTGTGCTGACATCATAAAGCTTAAATATTGCGTAATAAATAGTTTTCTAGTAAGAAAATAATACTGAAAATTAATAGTAATTAGGTAATTAATTTCTACAAATGTGTAATAATTTTCTATAGTTTATCTAATTTTTATTAATATTTTTAAATAGTTTTATAATTCAAATGAGTGCTAAAATTCCAAAAAAATCCCAAAAAATCATTGATGACTTTGGAAAAATCCTAGAAAATTCCTAGCAACATAATTTCATCTGTAGATAATTTTTTTTAGTCAAGTTCTAATCTTTAGAAAATAACTTGTAAATCGTAAATCGGTTTTGATCCGTTATTCGGCGAATTGTCCGAAATAGTGTAATCTTGTGATGATAATGTTTGTTGTGTGATGTTTGGTTCTTTTTGGATCTTGGTGTTTGTGTTTTGTTATTTTTCCACGTATATTGCGAGTAGAAGCCAACATTTAGGAGGAGCTAGAAGGCTTGCAGGATCGGGATTTTGAAGACCTAACTGAGTTCAATGAAGGCAAGTTATGTTTTAATCATTTTTATCCCAGCTTTACTAATGTTTTGTTTTATAAACATACATGCTAATAATTTCATTGGGAATCCTAAGAGTTAGGTTTTACTCTAGTTTTTTTCTTATCATCCTTGTCGTCATAGTATGGTTTTGGGTTATGGATGGGTAGATGACACTTAGCTTTGCTTTGGATGGTAATCATGATAATTGTTCAACAAACTGGACAATGGTCCTATGCAACAATGATAAAATATGATGGAATAATTTTTGTAGAAATATGGTATAGAGATTTGAGCAGGTGGTATGATGAGATGTATGGTTAGGAAAGTGGTAGTCTTACTCAAATCTAATAATTAGTTCGTGGGGTGACAATCCTGTGTTTATAGTACAACCACAAGCCTAGAATGGGATGGATCTAGTTAAATAATTTGCTTACTCTCAGCATAGCGTAGACCAGGCAGAAGTACGGTTAATGGACGATGTCATGGGATCTGAAAGGTATAAGAGAGGGCTTCTATTGTTGAGGTAGAATCACGTGGTAGTGAAACCTTAGCGGGTAGACATGTGTTGAGAAGGGGCATTCTAAAGGATTTGTAGTGAATTCCTAGCACACACCTCGACAATGTGTAAGAGTTATCCGTCAGCCAATAGATGCTCGGCAAAATAGGATGAAATGCCTTGTGGATAAAGTACAATCTCTGTAGAGTTAAAACTAAATATTTAGTGGTGCTCATGGTCATGAGTGGCACTAAAAACCTACCATGATTATAACTTGATGTTTTGTGTAGTCATGTCAGCTATGATGGTCGGAATTATGGTTGAGGATGGTCAATCATAGTGATGGTAACTGTGATTGAGGGTTCAACCGTAGTGGATGGAACTTTGGTTGAGGTGTTGGTTAGTTGGTTAAATCAAGATGGATGGAATCTTGAGGTGATTTGTTTTTCACTTAATTATTATTGATTTTCAAATGTTTTTACGTAAACGCTAATTTATGCAAGAGAGCCATATTAGCCTTATTCTTGTCAAGCCTTCATATGCATACTATTTTCTTCACAACTTGCGGAGTACGACAAGTGCTCACTCTTGCTATCACCAAACACTCAGTTAGATATAGTATCGAGGAGTATGCTGAAGGTGGATCGTTCTAAGATGCTTTCTACGTCGATGATTCATATGGAAGAGTTGTAAAAGATTAGAGTCTTTGTAGTTCATTTAGTTCCGTTGCAGTTTATTTGGTTCTTCAACCCTTGAAGGTTACTTTTGTAAGACTGTTAATTTTATTAAGTATGGATATTGTAATGATTCTCATCAATGAAGTCACTATGTGTTGAGATTGATTCCTGGGCTCAGCATATAGATGAGATTGGTTTGTTTCTTGAACCAGCCTCGACAGCAGCGCTCAAATATCTTTCATTCAAAGTACAAAATACAGAACAAGGTATGCAAGCTGATTATTGATGGTGGTCGCTCCACAAATCCTGTTATTTTAGATTTACTTCATTCTTTATCCTTTTGTACATAGAGGCTTCCTACACCATGCTATATGCAATGGTTGAATCAAACTAGTATACTGAAAATTACTCACAAGGTGCGAGTTAATTTTATATTAGAAATTATGTTGATAAGGTGGACTGTGATGTGGTACCAGTGAGCGCATGCTATTTGATGTTAGGAAGGCCGTGATAGTTCGATCTTAATGCTACACATGATGGTCATTCCAACAATTATTTTTTTATGCACAAGGGTGTCTATCATGTGCTGAAATTGATGCTGGAGAGTGCTATTAACACTGAGGTGTTTCCAAATGTCCACAAGAAGAAAGAGATTACTGAAATTAGCTCAAAACTGAAGATGACTTTGCTTCAAGGGGGAGACAATGATATGAACCTAAATTCTCCGTGTATTGCTTCTCGAAATGCTTGCAATGATAACAAAATTGCAACTAGAAATTATGTGAAACCTCTTGCTAGTGAAGTTAGTTCCCTCATTATTGATGCGAAGAAGGATGAGCAAATCATGGTTCCTACTATGTCATGCTAGACTATAATTGAAGGAGTTCATCCGCTTGAGAACAAAGCTGCTGAAAATATGTCAAAGTCGAGGATGGCTTTGTTTAAAGAAGAGAAGGATGATGAACCCATCACTAATATTCTGAAAAATTGTTTTCATTTAGTTTGGTACTTTCTCTAATTTCGTGAAGCAATGCAATAATGACAAGGAGAGGGAGCTAGTTACTTTCCAGCCTTGGAGCAAGAAAATATTTGAAGGTGTTAATCTACGCATGAATAGGAACAAACAAGAAAGAAAACCTTGTATTTTTAATGTGCTTCTAGACCCCCTAAGTGGGTTTTGGTGATAATGACAAAACAATTAAAGAACTAATGGGTTACGTGAAGTATGGATAAGTGTTATTCAATCGTGTGAGAATTTGACGCATGGTGATTCCCCTAAAAAGGAAAAAGGAAAAAGAGACATGAATCATATAGATTTAAATTCATTTATCTTTTGAAATTGTGTTTAGAATGTTGTACTATAAAGGGGATACGAAATTTACTTATTTGCATATAAACAGTGCTCAGAAGATCTAACAAACCTATCAGAGACACATCAAACACAACAATTGCATCTAGGTTAGCCCTAATTTTTAGATATTTGCAAATACGGAGGTCCGCATTTTTGTAGATAGTCCACACTTCAGCTGAGTTTGGGTTAACTAGGGTTGTGCATAAGGTCCGTACTATTGCGGAGTATCCTCACTTTTGCTGAGTGTCCGCACTTTCACAGGTGTAACAACTAGTTTTTTGTGTGTAGAGTATTTATACCCCACACACTCTCTCTCCAAGGAGAGCAACTCATTTTTTACTCAACCAAACTTGAGACAAACAACTCAAAGGCATTCGAAGCTCCTCTCTCTACTCCCTTTGTGATTATAGGTAAAATCTTGAGTGGAATTGAGTGAGAGCAAGGTATAGTGCTAGTAAGATTCAAATCCATCCTTTGAGCACTCGTTTTCTTCGTCAAGCCAGTGATTTTCATGTTTGTTACTCCTGGTGGTTTGTCCACCTAGACGGCTAGGAGTCCCCCATCGAGCTCCTAATCTTGTGGCCCATGGGACATTTGTATTAACCCTACAATTTTAATAAGCAAACCTAGCTTCATCTATGTAGTCTCTTGGGTGAGGAAAGGTCTGAAGGAGACCCGACTCTTTGTGAGCTCCTCTACAGAGACGTAGGCACTTCTTTATGGAATGACCAAACTTTGGTGAACAAATCCTTGTGTCTCATTTGTCAATTTCTTGTGATTTAATGTATACTCTTGTTCCTATTGATTTTTAGGGTTTTGATCTAATCTATCTCTTTGTGAGGATTGAGTTGCAGGTATTTGGTGAAATAGGTTGGAACACATCCTCTGGTGCTTGGTAATTTGTGGATTTGATCTATGTTGAAGTTGCATAGGCGTCTACTTGACTTCTCCCAGAAATCTCCAGAGTATCCGCAGATTTCTGCGGAACCTTCGTATATTTGCAGAGGTTCCAGAAAAATCCGCTACTTTTAGTTTGTAAAAAATTTCATATTCCGCCTATTCACCCCCTCTAGGAAACATCAGATCCTTTTCAATTTTGTTGAAGCAAAGCAAGGAGGTGGAAACCTTAACTGCAACCATGCCTATCAAAAATATATTGAAGACTGCTAAACTAAAGAAGGTTCAAGAACCAATTAATGCAATTCCAACCTCACACATGGAGAAGAAGAGTCATGCTGACCAATCAAAAGGGTGAGAACAAAATTAAAAGATACATGACACAAACAAGGAGCATTAGGGATGAGGAAGCCTACTCAGAAGCACCTACTTGGGTTCATCACCTACTTAGGTTTGACCAGCTACTCGGATCCGACCACCAACTTAGATTCAACCATCTACTCAGATTAGGCAACCTACTCGAGCACGTCACCACCAGACAGGTTCAGAATAAAACTACCACAAATATTTCATATGGTGTCCATTTGGGCTATATGAGTACTTGATGGAAAGTTTACTCCAAGCACTACCCAATGGATCCAGCCTCATCATCATATCTATTGTGTGTCTATAACAATGGCTTAAACAAGGTGTGGTTTATATAAGTTTAAGTCATAGTCGAGTCATTCAGTTTAGGCCGAGTCCAGGTCATTTCATGAGTTAGGTTAGGTTTGTTGGGCATATAAAACCTAGGGGTGCCATCCCTTATACTCAGATTGGTTTTTATCATATTTTTGCTCCTGGCTTTGCCTAGAGGAAACCCTAGAAGGAGGTGATCCCTTCTTCCTTATCTTGATGTTGCCGTTCTTCAAGGATCAAGAGAAATGTGTGATTAGGAGCTTTTTCCTAGGTGCACGTTTGATCCCTATGTTGATCCCCTCTTCTAATCGTGGTTTGCTACTGATGGGTGGAAGAAATATCTAGGGTTTTTGATTGCTACCTGAGTATAAGCTGATCCCCATATCTATCTTTGCTACTACTGGCGCTGATATATCTTGGTGCTTGTGGCTGCTAGTACAAATCAACCTGGTAGTAGTGTTTGGTCTTGTGCTTGTGGCTGCTAGGGTTTGTTTCTGCTTGCTATTTTATATGAGGGAAAAAATTCAGAATACATAACCTCGCAGTTTAGTACCGTTAAAGATCAGGCTAAATTCGGGCACTCGCAGGCATGTGCTTATCATTTTACTTTTAAGTGATCGATCCAAACTGGGAGAAGGGTAATTTGGGTACTTCAGGTGCCATCCAGTGAAAAAAAAAGAAACAAAAATAACAGGGAAAATACGGAAGAATGTCACAGAATGAAACAATACGTGGCTGTTGTGTTATATTCTGTAAGCTAGGCATGTGGATTGAGTGTCATAAGGTGCAAGGTGCGCAGATTGGTTGTGATAAACTGAAATTTCCCTACTAGCTCCCAACCTGTGCAGTTGAATAAGCTAGTTTATATAACATTATTTTATCTTATATCAATTTTATGTTATTTTATAAGAGAATAAAATTTAGCTCGAATACAGGAAGTGAAAAGGAAAAAAAGAAATGCAGATCTAATAAAGGAGGAAAACAAAAAGGTTGACAGGGATTAATGATTAATAAAGCCTTAATCAATATAAATCAAAATATTAAATAGCTTGAGCTAGCTAGATGACATAGATGCTGCATAAATTTCCTTGACAGCTGAACAAACCAGTGGACATATATATGGGGAAAATCAAAAAAATTCTTGGGCTAAAATTTACAAAGATCAAATTAGACATGCCAAATACATCCATCCTTTTATTGCCTATGGAAATCAGCCTGCAAACAAAAGCATAAAATTATTTCTTTTGGTTACTCATGCAAGATCAATAGAATACCTGGGGCTTGTTACATCGAAAAACAATGGACCTCCCATCATATGACAACGTTCTTTGTGTTTCAATTCCACTATTGCTAGTGGTTAGGACTTTTCTCTTTCCATCTCTCACGATCAACACAGTAGATGCAATCACAAGAACACAGGTAAATATAAATATATAGGTAGGTTCTCTTTCTTTTATTATCATAATAATGGATACATATCTCTCAACACTCCTCTCATATATAGTCAAGCATGTTAGGAGTCCTACTAGGGGTCAAGTTTTAGTATGAAGCCCACCAAACTTGGCTTCCAATCCAAGTTGGCCACGGAGTCCGATCCCTTCTGGAAATCGGCTTCCTAACACTCCCCTTGGGCAAATACCGCGAAATACATATACCTCAGTAAAAACTCCATACGGGGACATGTGGGAAAAACGGTTCTTGGAGAAAAGAGTACATCACATATGCTAGTTGCATTGCACATATTGCTTTGTTAAAAACTTTATGTGAGGAATTTTGAAGTAAAAACTCACAAGTGAAAAAGGGTACAAGACTTAACATTCTTGGTCATATAGTCTTCTAGACCTTCTATTCTTAAAAAATAACACTATGTAAGAATCCAACAAAGCACATATTAACCATGGCTGCTCAACACGCGTCACTAATGGCCTTCTGATCGGGATCAGATATAAACCCATCACTAATGAGTGGTCATTAGTGACGAGTTGTAATATAACCCGTCACTGATGATAAGAGTGACGGGACTGATGACCTAGTCATCAGTGACGAGTCATCCTAGGCCAGTTATTCGTTACAGGTCACAAATTAACCCATCACTAATGATCCACTCATTAGTCACGGGTCATACTATGCTAGTTATTGATGACAGATTAACTTGTAATCTGTCACTAAAGACCAACTCCAATCACTAATGACGGTATTCGCAAATATTTTTTATTTTTATCTTATTTTTTCTCACCTCAACAGAGGTAAAATAGGAACCATTGTACATTCCTCGTCATGTTTGATGTAAGATGTGGCGGCTATGAATACAAACGCGCGTTTCAAAAATGATGTAGAAACTTTCGAGGGCGAGAACTCAATCTTCCAAGCCATTTTTAGCCTCGAAAAATTCTCTAAACCCGACAAAGTGTGGGAGGAACGGATGTAACTTTTTCTGTAGATGTCCGTAGAGTGAAAAAAAATGTGAAAATCGAAGTCTGTATGCAAAAGTTATGCCTATTTTATTGAATACACTCCGGCTCACCTATCAAATTATAATCCTCGACGAAATTTGACAAAATTAGTAATTGGTGATGGGTCATGGCTATGACGAGTTGCTAATGACCTTTGGAAAAGAAGTTTAAACGGATAAAATATCATGTTTCTATCACAACTACATGATAGCAGAGGTGGTAAGGTGGCTACACGCATGAGGAGGAGGTCGCGGGTTCGATTCCCATGGAATGCAAACTTGAAAATAATATATGAAAAAAGCGTGGCTTGTGAGATATATGGGATGAGCCTGCTTTAGGATCGCTCAGGTGAAAAAATATTTTTTTGACTTTTTTTGTGTCCAAAAAATCTAAAACAAAATTTGACGGCACCTTTATTGAATGAGAGGCAACGAGGAAGCAACAACATATAGAGCTATATACTATGAAAGAGCATAACACTAACATTTAACAATATCCAAGTAAAAGAAAAAAAAGATGAGCTTAACCACTATGGTGCATTTTTAAGATAGTCAAGCAACGACATCCGCATCTATTACATTATTATGGCAACATTATTTTAAATGGTGTAAGTGACGTCATGAACATGTAAGACGTGCTGCTAAGTCATTCCCTCCAGTCTAGCTTCAAAAAGACAACCTAGGGAGGGAAAATGCAAGGGTGAGATTGGATAATCTCAGCAAGTGAACTACTTTAACAAGCTATTTAAACCGCAATATTTAAAGCATCATTTTAAAAATTAAACAGGTATAGAAGACATTACATTATTCATCATGTTCATTTTTAAAAAAGTTAAATAGTTACTTTAAAAAAAGATCGATAAATATATGTTCATAGCAAACATAACTATAACATAAGTAAGATGAAAACTTTCTATTTCATTTGACATGATCTCAACATTAATAATTGGCTTCAGCTTCTAAGAGTTCAATAGAACTTGTAAGGAAATATCATCATCCAAGACATCATTAATAGAGTTCAAACCATATTAATAATAAATGATACCTTTAAAAATAACCCACTTATCACCACTTACATTCTACAATTAGTATAATTACTCAAACATCTGTATACCATTTGTCACAAAAAATTGTATATGGAAGGTTAGTGCAACATAATATGGTGCATATGGATACTATGCAATACAAATCCATGTAGGACTTCAATACCTTCATAAATCCACAAAGTCATACTACAATGAATATATCCATGAAGAAGTATTGCTTCTTATAGTGACCTCAAATTTAACTTCAATATATCCAATAATTAATTGCATATGAATGTCATGGCATGTCTTCTTTTACATCGCACCCCTCCTCGGGCAACGTACGATGTGTACCTGTACAATCGTGATCTTTACGACATAACTTCCAATAAATATGAAATGCAATGCAGAGCAATGAGCATGATATACTTCAAATGCCAACATATAAACCGCATAGTCCACCACTGTGAACATTCATCAACAGAAAAGTATTTTCTAGATAATTAATATAAGCCACTTTCATCCACATATATCTACCATTCCTTCTTCATGTTAAAGTGAAGATGACATGAACATACATATACAACAACAATAAACTTACTTTGAAAGAGCAAGGCCTATCCCATTTTATAACCACATATTACAAGTTTAATTATATGTAGGGCACAGAAAGATAACAACTATGCTTCAGCTAGCTTATCATTTAACATGCATAGAATATCAAAAGGTTATATTCCAACTAGTTATAGACATATGAAACAGTTTCCAAAAAGAAATAAATGCCCACCTACAAGTCAAAGCATGCCCTCTTCTACAAGCTTCTACATAACCAACAGCATTATCCTCAAGTAAACTAACCAGTAGACATAAGATGAGGTTGTGGTAGAAATGACTAAACTGACAAAGCATCATCACTATTGCATAAGCTTCCATCAACTATAACCAAAAGATTAAGCCAAAATTACAGATCCAGAGCAAGTAGGTATAATCTTCCAAATTATTGAGTATAATCATGTGTGCTGCATTATTATAAGTGGAGGTAGCAAAAATAAAAAGGTAAAGTTATGACAACAACCGCCATGCTCACTTGCCTTTACCGATGATGAAGATAAGAAGTACACACCTTATTGCAACGCCACCTGCTCATGCACTAACATATCAGGAACACAACACAACAAATAACATACAAACAGAAAGGAACATAGTCCTACGTCTCGCAACCCGCTAAACCTACAAACCGACATCTTCACATTCATTTGACTCCAGCTGTGCTGTTTCACTTTTTTTATCTATTTTTCTACCATAGATATTATAACAAATAAATAAATATTTGAAAACTAAAGAAGGATAGCTACAACTTTTATAGATAAAATATAATTTTATCATGCCTCTAAAGTCGCCTAAACGGATTCTCAATACAACACTGACAAATTGTCATAGATTTTGAACAATAGTCATCTAAAACTGAATATATCCAAAACTACTCAACTAAAACTTCTAAAATTGGGTCGACGTAGAGATAATAACAAGATCTACAACATTGGTATAAAATTGATCTACATAAAAGGTCATTAACAAGAACTAAACATGCTCTGAACATTGACTGAATTTTTTGACGGCCAAAATAGGACAGTGGACTTTGATAGAGTATAACTTGAGTTTTACTTAACCAAAAATTCCGTTATATAACAATATGGAAAGCATAAGAAAAACTCTACAACACTTCTTCACATTGGAGAAACTTGTTTGGCCCCTAAGTTAGTCAAAAACTGAATAGATCTATTAATATCCCGCACCACATTAGAACCAAACAGCCAACTTCATAATTGCATGACTCCTAAACCACTTGGGATAAAAACATGAAAAAATTATGAAAGCTAGGTATTCACATCAGTTACAACTTTCTAGCTGATGGTTGCCACAGAAAAATGCATCTAGGTCACAAAAACCACGAAGATAGCAGCGTTGTCCAAACCACCTATGTGCAGAACAGTTAAATCAATATCAATCGCCAAATCCCCCACAAATCATGATCTACAGATCATAATCATTCAAAAATAACCTTGAATAGCAGGGGTTTATACCTAGGAAATCCCTCAGAAGAATAGTGGCAAAAACATGAGGAAATGCTGATAAAACAGATTCCCCTTTTGATTTCCAGCACCCTCCCTTCTTTTTTCTCTCCTTTCTTCTTTTGATGCAAGTCAGAGAGGGAGGAGGAGGACGGACGCCCTGGGGGGAGGAGGACTCGATCTTTGGAGGGTGGAGGCGCCAAGGGTGTAGGGGAATCGGTGGGGGAGGGTGGGGAGTTGACTAGGCTCAAGGGGTTAGTTTGGGCTGGGTGGGCTGAATTAGATGGTGGACGAGGGGCTGGCCAGGGTTGGGCTAGGCCTAAGGCTGGCCTAGCCGGCCATCAAAGCCCTTTTTTTTTCTTAAACATAAACACAACGGAAGAAAAAATAAATTCCCAACTTTCACAATTCATCGAAGACTGAAAAACAACTCGACCCCCAACAAAATTGCAGAAATCATTGATTCGGATTCCAGGGTATTACAGTATCAATGCCGGTTCTTAAACTCCCACGTGCGAATAACAATTGAGGTGCTAAGAACTGACACTGATAGTGACTATCAGTGCCAATTTCATACACCAACTAGCACTAATACTTGCTACAGTATAAAAGTCCACCTTCTCCCACCTTCTACCCCAGCTCAACCAAAACAGAGCTTCCACGAGCCTAAGCAAACAGTGCCAGCCACTATTTTTTTATCGTATTACAGTTGGAGGATTCAAAATTTGGAGTTAACTGCTCTAAGGTTTATGAGATGATCTATATTTCATTTTTAGATAGATTTATTTGGTAGAATGCTCTAGGGTTGATGGTTGGTGCTTGTTCTATAGTTATAGATTTTGAGATTCAATTGAGATCTAATTTAAGAAAAGTTCATAACTTTATCATTGTTAGATGTATAGAGATGATCTACATTTCATTCATAGTGACTTAGTTGCTAGATAGCTCTAGGTTTTAATTAGGTGGCTGTTCCTTGTTGTTGAATTTTGGAAGGAGCAAGAGCTCCAATATCGATATAATTTAGAGAAAGATCACAATTTTATCATTGTAGATGATTTGAGTAGATTAAACTCACATATAAATAGATATGGGTGCGTACATTAAAATCTAGGGACAATTACAAATTTGCCACTATTTGAGCCTTATTTCTATTAAAAAATTGCAAAAATACCACTTGATTTATCATTCGAGTGGTATCCTTGTTAAAAATAAAAAACAAGGAAGGTATTTGCAAAATCCCCTTAAATCTAGCTCAAATTTTCTAGTATGTGGATTGCGTATATTTTTAAAGTCTTAATTTAAATAATAATCCATTGAGTTTCCTCTATTCGTTATTCAACCTAGTAAATTTAACACAATTGATAGAATATTATGTTGTAGGGATGACACGTCCACCCATGGGTCCCAATCAGACACAGCAGCATTTGGAAGGCGGATCTCCTAACCTGGCCCAAGTACTGGAAGGAGATGGACCCTTAAATAGGAACCAATCAAGATGTGAGGTAATTCAATGAATTCTTCAAGGTTTTGAAATGTTTAACGATTATAAGTTGAATTAGTTTAATTAAAATGATTTGCAGATGGACCGATCATGCATGTACAAGGATCGAGGGCCAGAGTTCTTTATTGGGTTGAGGCTTTTTTGAGTGCTGCTGCGGCGTACAAAAAGCCAAAAAGGAAGCATGCCATCACTATATATGTTGTCCGTGTGTCGACTGCAAGAACGAGAAGCTGTTTTCAAGCATGGAGCAGATCCATACACACTTGATTCGCAGGGGTTTCAAGGCTGGCTATACATGTTAGACTGAGCACGGTGAAACTTGAAGATGTTGGGCATGAAGGGCAACCAATAGTCGAAGAAGACAAAGGCAACGATATGACCGCTAACGAAGACTTCGATATGTCAGCATTTGAAAATACTTTTATCGAGAACGATGGATGGGACACTTTTGTTGGCAATAATGAAGATGTCATAGAACAAATATTGTGTGATGGAGAGTAAGACTTCACCAGTGAAAAATAATATCAAAAGTTCCAGCACATGATAGAGGACTCTAAAACACCAGTTTAACCGAACTGTAAAGATGAGCACAACAAGTTGCATGTGGTGCTGACACTAATGCAAGTGAAGGCTAGCAATGGTTGGACTGATAAGGGCTTCAATGAATTGTTAGAATTCTTGAGAGAATTGCTTTCAAAGGAAAACGTATTGCCCAAAAATATGTACCATGCCGACCAGGTTGTCTGCCTGTTGGGAATGGAACTAGAGAAAATACATGCATGTGAAAATAATTGCATCTTGTTTCACGACGAGGATGCAGACTTGGAAGTGTGTCGCATTTGCAATGTACCACAGTACAAGCGCAACGTTGATGATATCGAGAGCAATGGTGTAGGGGTGAAGAGAAAGAAGAAAAGATCCCTGTTAAGATGGTTTGGTATTTCTCTATAATTCCCCGTTTGAAGCGATTATTTACTAACAGAGCGAATGCTGAGTTGATGCGATGGCACGTCGAACAACGCAAGAAAGATGGAATGCGTAGACACCCTACTGATGGCATGCGATGGAGGAGATTTGATACAAAATACATGGAATTCAAAGATGAAGTGAGAAATTTAAGGTTCAGGCTGAGTACGAATGGGATGAATCCTTTTAGCAACATGAGAAGTACTTGTAACCTTGGATATGCATGAAGCGAAAGTACCTTATGATATCTTTATTGATTAGTGGGTCGAATCAACCAGGCAACGATATCGATGTGTACATCAAACCATTGGTTAAAGATCTTCTTGTACTATGGAAAGATGACTTATGGGTATGAGATGAGTACAGACGTGAGAATTTCACCCTGTGCGCAACGCTGTTCGTAACAATCTTAGATTGGCTTGCTCTTGCTAACCTATTAGGGAAGATAGTAAAAGAGTACAATGAATGTGTTCAGTGCTTGGAGGAAATAGGGGGAACACCTTATTTTGCCGGATAAGGTCCAAGACCCAATCATAAAGCTGTGTTTGTTCTTCAACACAATTTCACAAAAGGGCATCGATCCGAACAAACTATCAAAGCTACAGGAAGTCATGGTCCATACTATATGTCAGTTTGAGACTATTTTTCCTCTGATATTTTTTGATGTAATGCCTCATCTAAATTTCACAATATGGGTGAGATAAAGAGTCTTGTCCCCGTGTTTCTTCATTAGATGTATCCTTTTGAAAGGTTCATGGGGGTTCTAAAGAAATATATTCGTAACCGTGGTTGCCCGGAAGGTTGCATTGCCCAAGGGTGGAGTACGGAGGAGGTCATTGAGTTTTGCTTTGACTACATGAAACTAAATGTGATTGGTATTCCTATATCTTGCTATGAGGAGAGGCTAAAGGGAAAAGGTACGATATGTCATACTTCAATCCATATCAAAGATCATATTTCATTCACTCAAGCACACTTCACAGTTCTGTAGGAATCAATTGTAGTAGGCTCGTATGTCAATATGCATGTGAGCATGCTACGCTCCACAAATCCAACGAAGTCAGAGGATTGGATCGCAAGAGAGAATAGATATATTTCGGTAATTGATTACGTCAACATATGATGGGTAAGGATTCTGATGATGCTCTATTGGAGCTGCTGACTAATGGCCCATCAACTATGATTCACACATATATTCTAAGGATATGAGATTAACGGCTATACATTTTATACGAGAATACAAGATAGTAAGAGTACTAACAAAAATAGTGGTGTCCGTATTGATACCTATGACCGCGCTAGCAATAGAGAGACTTACTATGGATTCATAGAGGAGATTTGGGAGCTTGAATATAGCGAGTTGATGGTCCCTTTGTTTTGGTGCTAATGGGTCAGACTCCTAGGGAGAGTCAAGGTCGACAAGTACGGTATGACTATTATGGACCTCAAACTCATCGGATACAAAGAACAACCATTTGTGCTTACCAAGGATGTTTCACAAGTCTTCTATGTAAAAGACCTAGACCTAGCTCACAAGGAGGAGCGTCACGTTGTTCTTGAAGGAAAATGAAAGATTGTCGGTGTTGAGGATGTTGTTGACGAATAAGACAACGACAAATTCGACTACTTGTCTCCTTTTGGAGAGAATGTCGAACTGCCTCTCATTGATAACACTGAGGAAGCTACCTACATACACTGCGACCATAACGAAGTATTAATCGTTTAATGAAAGCAGCTTTCGTGTATTTGCTGAAATTTGTATCGAGGACATGTATGGTGAAGAGTAACTTTTTGAAAGTTCTGATCTGAGTCTTGGACCAGGCGATTGGACTTATGTGACACCACTCTTTTCTTTGGTTAGGAATCTATATTATTAAGTTTGTGCATGTTTGCATTGGTTAGAATTCAAATTAAATTACAAGGAGAAAATCAAATAAAGAGCTAAAAACCACAAAGTTAACCAAGAATCAGTGGTTAACGTTGATTTCCCTATAAAGAGTATGAAAAATTAAGATTAACATAATTGGTTTCACATGTTTTTTTTTTTGGATATGGATATTTCATAATTTCATTATAGAATTAACAAATTACAGACTTATTAATGAAATAAAGATAATTCGGTGCACATTCATGCATGCTAGTATTTTTATCATGTAGGCGACAGTAATACAACCTCAACAAATTTGGTTTCATATTTTTCTATACTATAATAATTTTTCTATGACTTTTTCAAGTTTTTAGCCGAATTTAACAATAGAAGTATATTTTCAAGGAGAAAATAATTATCAACGCTGGTTATAAGTAGTAACCGACACTGATACTTCAACTATCAGGGTCAGTTAGTATATAAAATCGGTGCTGATACATGAATTAGTGCCGGTTAGTAAATAGAACTAGTATTGATACATGAATTAGTGTCGATTAGTAAATATAACTTGCACTAATACACGGAACTAGAACTGGCACTAATGCTTCTGCTATATATATATATATATATATATATATATATATATATATATCCAACACTTAGCCGCTCTCCTCATTTGCTCCATTCAGCCTGACGCCGCTCTTCCTCCCAACGAGCCGCATCCTCCCCGACCGTTGCGTCCTCCCCGATAGCAGCATCCTCCACGACGGTCCTCATCCTTCCCGACCGCCGCTTCCTCCTCGAACGCAGCTTCCTCCCTAACCGCCGCATCCTCCCTGGCCGCTACTTTCTCCCCAACCGCACCTCGACGTGCCGCATCCTCCCTGGCCACCGCCTCCCCCATGACCGCACCTCGACACACCGCCTTCTCCCCGACTGCCGCCTCCTCTGGACTCGACCTCGACGCACCGGTATTGTGTTACAATTCATATTTATTCCTAACTTCTAATGTCTTAAGATTCTTGTGCAAATTAGTGGAGCTATTGCCGAGTGAGTAGCTTGCATCTGTTTTTATTTTATTTTTGAGGTAACACAATAGAGGGCAGATTTGCCCACCGGAACATGTGTCTGTTTTTATCATGTGTGCTTCAAAAGATGAAAATTAATTTGGTTGAATTGAAAACGTCTGAGCTTTTTTTTTCTTATGGTGACAATACCTGAAATGTGTAGTTGATGAATTGTAAGATAGAAATGGTAATGCTGAATAATTCACATGCTAAAGGTAGAATGTACTTATTATTGAAAGGAAGACATACTCAGATTTGATCAAAAGGCAAGCGAATTATGACTTTGATCGTCCTGTTGAAAGAAAACCAAACTGAAACTGTAAACTAATGCATCACCCAATTGCCCGGCGTTGCAACAGGAACAAAAGCCCAAAAAATAGTGTTTGGTAATAACAGATGTTGCAAATCATAAGAAATAAGCCCAAAACATTATTGCGTGAGTACATGTGAGCGAAGAAGAAATCAAGAAAATAGATTCCATTGTGTAGCTGTTACTTTGTCAAAGATTCAATGATAATAACCTATATTTAATGGATTTAGTATTTTCCTTAGATGATCACGGTATGAGTACAATATGGAGAGCTGGCATCAGCTGAATAAACAAGAAGAGAATAAAAAAGTGCATGAATAAATATTTAATAAAATATTACCTTACAAAGATTGAAGATGAAAATTATGTTGTAGCATCTGACATAGGTGGAAAATGCAAAGAACATGTCAATGCAATTAGCAAGAGTTGCTGCAACCTTAGCAACATTTAGTGAATGATGTATCTGTTCAAATACTGATGCTCGGTCGAGTTTGTATAAAGGATCGATAATATGAACACATTTTTCCTCGAAGTCAAACCTGGATACTTTAACTCTGCATTTAGTAACAGGAGATTCAGTAAAATCATGGTCTCCCAAGGCTTGATGTTGATGTTAAGATTCTCCCTCAGCCATGACTTTACAAAGTGTATCAGGTGATATTGAAGAGCTTTTGATCCATTGGTCAGGTGTAGTAGATGATAATGTTGACATATGGCTCTTTGCACTCAAAGGTGTTCGATGTAGTGAATAGCATTGATGGAGTTTGTGGGTCTACCAAAGAACTACTAGGAAGAAACATAAGATCTTTAGCGTAGTGAATAGCGTTGATGGATTTAGTATTTTCCTAAGATGATCACGGTATGAGTACCATATGGAGAGCTCGCATCAGCTGAATAAGGAGGACTATCAGGCATGGATATAATAAGATCGCTCACTACTTCACGGTGTGGTATGTGTGATCTAGCATCGACTCTCCATAAGGCAGCACAGGGCTTGCTGCTTGCCTTACACGTTTAGTACTGGAGCCACCTAGAGTATAGTCATGACAAATTAAGAACAGCTGTACGTTGAGGATCACAGAAGAGGATTTTAAAAAACTTGGTAGGAAAATGAAAAGGTAAGTAATAACATAGTAGATGAGTAATCAACTGACCTACATATGACTCATCCTGAACAGTAGGTTTTCGTTTACAATTGAGGCCATGCATTGCTGATTCTTAAAGGGCACCTTTCCGTATATGCCACCATTCTTGTCAGGTAGAAGCTCATGAAGACTAAACCGATTTCACTGCATACAGAATTGGAAAACATTCTGAACAAAAGGTCATGAAGACCAAACTGATTTCACTGCAAACGAAGTTGAAAAACATTCTGAATAATCAAAAGTCCAGTGTACCTCTTTCTTCCACCAAAGAACTAATGCATCACCCAGTTGCATGCAACTTGAACCTACAAAAACTGAGAAGGGCAATGTAGCTTAATCTTGTATTCTTTTTTACGCTTATTATTTTATGTATATAACAAAAGCAAACGGGAAAGATCAAAAGTGCACCACTAGCACCTAAATATCCTAAAAGTAAAAAATACAAAATACCATAATAATTATGCATATAATGGAGATCAGAAATATGAATCATGTAAGAGCATTCATTACCTCGACAATTTGGTGGTCCCAGTAAATCTGAAATCATATTGGTGACATCTACGTGAGAGAGGTAGAGAGGGAGTAGATTCCTGATGTATACGCATAGAGAACAGAATATGGGCAGGTGGAGACCCTACGCCAACGTTGCAGCTTCAGGATCCAGAATGGACATCATAGAATAATCATTTGTCCAATCGATTTGCCCAGCTCCTGCGTTCGTAATTAGAAGCTGAAATTTCGAGTGAGTGTAACATGCAGAGTGTTACACTGAATCAATTGTGATTTTTGTTTTCCTATAAAAAAGATCATATGTGATTTTTGTTTTTGTCTAAAAAAGATCAAAGGTGCTTTCTCATTTCTGATAAAACAATGCTGCTTCAGTATGTTCTACCATTGTGAGAGTAGATAGACTCAAAGCAGCACGAGCACGCCGCTACCCGCCAAGCAGCTACACCCTACCGTGGCCCCCTCTTTCTCTTTAGAGGTCGATATATGATATAACTTCTATATTCAGAAAGCCGTTTGATTTTATATTGAGGAGCTTTTATCTGCATGTCTGATTTTATATCATGTATGGATGATTCCGATAAAATCATAACTTGTATTTCAGTTAAGATGATTTCAAGAATTTCATGTTTTTAGAATTTTTATGTAGGAATGGCAAATACAAAATTAAACCACCATTTACGACCCCGTTTTGTCCCCCCTCCCGATACAAGGCCCCTCCTCAGATCCGGGTCCAGCGTCAGTACAAGATGAGCCTGCAAATGTGGAGCTGGACCAGACGGGAGATAGTAGCCCAAGTGCGTACCTCAAAACATGGATCAATTTGAGTTGGAGACAGCCGCTGATGCTGCGCAGGGCATGACTAAAGATGATGCTCCGGATGGTCAGGTCAATCCAGATGCTGATGCTTCAGAGGGTGAGATGTTCGAAGAAGAGAAGAATGGATGAGGTCCCATCAGGATGCTCGAGGGATGTTTCGTCATCATGAAGGTCAATTCAGTCTAGGAGCCCACGAGACCTAAAGTTGTTCTGGGTCTGTTCAAGATAGCAATCAAATGTCTAGTGAGGGACCTTGTTGCAATCACATATACAAGTTAGAGAGGTAGGCGAGATGACAGGTGGGTAGTTCCCGATAACATCAAGGAACTTATGTAGTGCAAGTTGGTGGCAAAGTTTGAATACCCTGATAGATGCAAGATGGCCAAAGTGAGGAGTCATGTCATATCAATAATGGGCATTGCATTCAGGAATTTCAAGGGTAAGCTGTTAAGAAATTATTACTTCAAGAGCTGAACACCGAAATGGGATGATCATTTGATTGTGGAATCATTTTGGAATGATTTCATAGAGTGGCTATCACAGGAAGCACAACGGCTAAGTGAGGCAAACAGGTCAACTCCCACAATAACTTATACCCCCACAGAACTGGCTTTCATGGGTACATGAGGAAATACGACGGGTGGGAAGAGATGAAAGAACAAGTAACCCGTAGTGGTGCCACACCTCTGACCCCGATTGGGTTGATCGAGCAAAGCACTATCTGTACGCGAGAGGGGTGACTTTGTCAGTAGAGGACAACCTAATCTTCAAAAGTGACAGAGAACAAAAAGTGACTTAGAGAATTGCTGATGCCCACACCCAGTCTTTCTAAGGTTCTTTCAGGCCAGAAAGGGAGAAAAACCAGTTAACCTTGGCACTGGGAACCAAGGAGTACCTAGGTCGCACCAGGGGCAAGGTGTGATGCCTTGGAAAGAATGATTCCCATAAGCCGCTGAGAGTTACAGGAGTCGGAAGGAAAGGAGAGAAGACTTAGAAGAGTTGTTCATTTTAGTACAACAAGAACTTGCACAAGAGCGACAGATGACATACACCAAAATTAAAGAAGCATTTCAGCAAGGAAACAGGCACCAGCAAGCCGAAGATAATGTTGTTAGCCCTGGTGGTCGTCGGGGCAGCTGCGTATCCGTGGGGTTTGCAGAAGAAGAATTGGCCCGTTACTTTGTGGATGACATCACAGAAAGCAAAGTGTGCAAGCTTATCGTGTCCACCTTGAACAATACCACCATTGTGGCTATTGGTAGGTCAACCAATGCATGGAAGGGGGCTCTCTTCAACAATCTCCCGATATCGTAGGGACACGCTAAGGTCCAACTAGATTCTATGCGAAGGTCGTACTGTAAGATTGACATGGATTACCCTAGAGAAATGGGTTCCAAGAGGCTCGGATGAAATGTAGGTGGTCTCATTCTGTGGCACAAGCGCTATATAGTGTTTGAAGAAGAGACAGACGAGTCGTCTAATACATAGTCAGACCCACCACGCAGAAGATCTCTAACTCCACCATGTTCGCCGCCACCGCCACCATGACCAAGAAGATCTCAAGCTCCTCCCTCACGCAAGTCGCCACCAAGAAAGCCAACTCCTCTACCTCTGAAGTTATCACCACTGTCAACAAGAGAGCCAACTCCTCCCCCTCCGAAGTCAGCACCACTACCATCAAGAGAGCCAATTACTTCTCCTCCAAAGTCAGCACCACTGCCACCAAGAGAGCCAACTCCTCCCCTTCCGAAGTTGACAACATTTCATAATCTATGAATTTGAGTTCATCTCAAAAGTCGGCATCATCCTAGAAGCAAAGACCACCTAAGAAGGTGGCAGAACCTGAGAAGTTGCCTTATGAACAAACTAAAGAGAAAACCAGAGCGATAGTGGACACCCGTGTCAAGAAATGGATGCAAAAGCTAGAGCCTAAGAAGAAAATACCAATCCATGCACAAACACATAAGTTTTTCTTGAAGATGGCCACAACTATTCAGCCTAACCGTAAATCAAACTACGCGTGCAATAAAAGCAAGAAATATTTGAATGAGTCTTCTATCGAACAGGTACTACAAGAACAGAATTTAGAAAGATTCCTTAAAGATGTCAAAATGATAAGAGAGTAATTTCTAGATGAGTCCTTGGCACCAAAAGCAACCGAGAGATGCCAATTTAAGCTGGGCAAATGTCAGACATATGGGACAAACTGACATATCAACTTCAGAAATTCCATGTCTAGTATATGAAGGAGTCGAGGGAGAGTAGACAAATGTTCAAGGCTAGATAGTAGGATCCACGGGGATAGTACTATATATATTATTTGAGGAAATATATTGAGTATACCAGCAATATGCTCTCGACCTTGTCTATCTTGAATTATTAGACTCTTTTAAGTGTTGTATATGTATAATTTATAGTATACATTTCTATACTATTGGATTGAATATCTTAACTTATTCCTTGTGTAGAATGGAGGCATAAAGATGCAAGATGGATGGCATCTAGCATGTGGGATTCATCGACCCACACCATGTAAACCCGACAATGATTGAATTCAATCCAAAACAAACTGAGGATTATGCATTAAAGTATATTTTAGAGCTACAATTAAAGAAATACATCGTTAGAAATTAGGACCAACTAACATATGGTGATCTATGTATAGTTATCACTGTATCCTCTTTGTCATCCAGCCAGATATTAGTAAGATCATTATCTTCACCTCACAAAATAATCCAAAAAAAACCTAACAACCCGTCATTGACTTGCTACAAGGTAAAATCCGATCATTTTGTTATTGCTCTTATAATATTTGACTTGATTGAATCTAAGTCTACTTATGGTAATAATCACACACATATATAGTGTACCCATGATACATAAAAAAAGTGTTAGACGCCGACCATTCACAAAAGAATGGATAGTCCAATATGACTTATCTTGTAGGAAGCAGGGCCAAATAATAATTTATGTGCTTCTTATGTAATGGAATTTATACACCGTTTCAATGGAGACACATCGCTCCAGGTGGTCGATGCTGAGGTGGCGGCATACATATTGATGACTAATTTTTAGGTCTGATACGTATCTATAATGATTGATTTCTTCAATTCTTAAAATTGCAGCTCCTCAAGCTATCCAGAGGTCGTCTCATGCCTATTGAAATCAACACACTTCAAGAACAACTTGTAGGGTTCATTAATGACTAAATCATCAGTCCAACCAGTGAGTTTCATGAAATTAGATCGTCTCTCTCATTACCCTCATCCAACAAGAAAGGGCAGAGTTCAAACCTTCGATTAACAATAAATCTTAAATTCCTTATCTTTGTTGTAATGAAACTTGACATGCATGTGGTGTATATATACTGTGATGAGTTCAGACATGATGTTTTATGATTTAAATTTATGTGCTTATGTATATATGCTGCGATCAAACTTGACATCTCATGAATTAAATTTATATGTGCGTGTCTACAAATATACCATATAGTATTAGCAGCAACGGCCAAAATTTGAAAATGGGCACGGTATTGGCAACATCCAGATTTTGAAAATGACGAGAAACACCTATCAGTGTCACCGGCACGGATAGTACACCTATCAGTGTCAGATTGACAAACCAGCACTGATGCTTATTTTCAGTGTCGGTTCCATATCCAACACTGACTATCAGTACCGAATAATCAGTTGTGGTTCAAAACCTACCACTGATAATGCTTTTAAACCATAGCTGATGAGAATTTCTACAGTGGTTTCATGGGTTGCCTCTTTGTCCTTGCCATGCTCGTCGGCAGCACCAGCAGCAGCTGGTGGAGCCAGCTCGACTCATATGTAAGGCACACTAGCAACTTAACTCATCCTTTGTCTTTTCTACTTTCCTTGACCTGGAAACAAATAGGACGTTGTAGCTCCTTCAACTTTGTTGCAGCCTGAGGACCAATTAATAGCAGGCCAAGCACACAACGATTCTATGAATGTATCAAAATTGACTAAGCGTGAGCGAATAATTTGGTAAATAATAAGCTCGTGAGCATGCGCAATTTAACATCAGTTTCGCTCACCAAACAATTTGAAGTGGTGAAATACCCCTCTCAGTATATGTCATATTAAGTGCATAACCATATATCCAAGCTCTCCTTGCTATATATTACCTTTATCTAGTGAAGATTCTGTAATACCCAGAATAATTATTGTCTTTGTTTTTTTCCCTTCAAGTCGCAACGAAAGGAAGAAAGAAAGGAAGTAATCACAAAAGAAAGAAAAGAAGAAACAAATCAGTTTGGGGGCCGTCTGGGCCGGCCATAGCTAGGCTCTAAAGCCCAGTCACCCCTCCCATGTACCCCATAAAACACTAGGCAGCCCCTCCTCCCCAAACAGCCCCCTTCCCACCCCCTCTCCACCCTTGGCCACCCCCCTTGCTGCAGGATGCCTGCTGGGCGTCCCCCTCAAGAAGAAAGGGGAAAGAAAGAGAGGGATTTGATATCGTGCTGCCCTAAGTTTTGGAGGAAATCAAGGTGAGATGGAATCCATATTTTCACCTGCAAATAAATGATTTGGGATGGTTTTTAGATTTGGGGAATATAGGATTTGTGAGGAGAAATCTCGTTGGATTATGATCCTCAGGTTTCAGAATTCTAGTTTTCTGCAGCTCTTTTTAGGTCTCGATTAGGGCATGTTCGAGGCTGAAATAGATTATCCAACTATAAGGTTTTTTTGTAGCATTCTTGTTGATCTATCAACTGTCAACAATTCAGAATTTTTAGCCAAGTAGTTTAGTACATATGAATTTTTGAATTTGGCTATCAAATTCTAGCGAGATTCTAGACAGTAATAGATCTATTCAGTTTATGGACATCTTAGATGCCGAACCAGTTTTTCAGAATAACTAGAAAGTTGTAGAGGATTCGTTAAGATTTCCAATGGTGTGTAGTATGAATTTTTTTTGTTGGATATAGCTCCAATTATGCTGTTCTAAATTTTCTTTAATCGATCATTGACAGATTTCAGTGTCGAATGTTTAGAGCTTGATTAGGCCATTATAATGATGTTTTCTGTAGATCAAACTTATACCAAAGTTGAAGCTTGTGTTGTGAGACACATGTTCACAAAGGTTTAGATTTTTTGGATCTTTTTGTAGCAGATATAAAAATGGGAAGCTTGCTGCCTAAAATTGTGCAGGCGCGGGAGGAGGCGGTCCTGGCCCGCGAGAGGACCGCGGAGGCCTCCCAGGCTGACTTGGCCCGCCAGAAAGGCGAGGCTGACCAGATCCGCGCCGAACTCCAGCGTCGGGAGGAGGAGCTCCAGTGCCGGGAGGAGGACATCGCGATCCGAGAGACCGACGTCGGCATCACGACGTCGGATCTGGAAGCCCGGGAGGAACTGCTGATCCGCCGGGAGACGGAGGCTGCCGAGGCGGTGGTGGCCTCAGCTGATCGGGAGGAGCGGGTCGCCAAGTGGGAGTCAGAGCTGACCACCCGCGAGCAGGCCCTCTCTGCCCTTGCAGAGCGGGTGAAGCTGGCTGAAGCCTAGGCGCCCGGCGCTGCCTCGGCCAGCGCGGCTGGGGAACAGAGCCTCGAGGAGCGGCTGCAGAGCATGATGGAGGAGCTCAAGACTACCAAGACCGAACGGGCCAACATGAAGCTGATGATGGAATACATCCTTTAGCAAGCGCGGAGGTCCGTGAGGGTGGCCGGGCTAGGGCGAGTCCATGTGGGAGCGAAGGGGACGGGCATCGGCCACATCGCCCTTGGCTTCAAGAACATCAGCCAGCGCCTCGAGGCGCTCCCCGAGGCCATCTAGGAGCTAGTCGCCCGGGAAGGGCGAGGCTTGGCCCAAGCAGTGGCCGAGCATGTCCTGGCCTGCTACCGAAGCCGGGATCCGAACTTCCCGTTGGAACCAGCTCAGGAAGGGGTGGTCGAAGCCGAGGAGGAGGCCACCTGGGAGGCAGTCCGGGGTGCTGCCGCCGAGGTGGCGGCTTGCTTCACGCGAGAGGCGAGGAGGCCCCGCTATCTTCTGAGCCTGAGGGCTCCGACTTAGATTAGGTTTTTGTAATTTTCTTTTTCTTTGACTTGGTGTAAATATGGGAGTGATCCCTCAGAATAGCTGTCATTTCTTGTGAATATAATGGAAGCCTTTCTTTGGGGTCGCAACTCCAGTGTTCTTCTAAGTGCTTGATGAAGTTTCTGTTCTTTCCACTTGATGCCCCGAGGAGTACTCAGTCAGACCGAGCCCGACCTTTCCCTCCTTGAGAACGAAGTCGCCCCGACCACTCGTCGCCCGAGCAGTGAGGCCTTCTCTACGCGTTCAGCCCCCGAACCCTCGCGAGTCCGCAGCGGCTAAGTCAAAAGACAAAGGCACGAACTTCCTTGCTCGGGAGATAGATCAATCCAGCACGGAGCACGCCGTGACCAGTGAACACTTTCCCACTCTGCGACCACTCAAACAGGTAAACTGGAGACACGTGTGGGCGGGAATGCAACCAAGGGTCCCCACGGTTTGGTGGTGCCCGGGCTAGGACGGACCGGACCGAGCACCGATAGCCCACCCCCAGGGTCTAGTCTCCCGATCGCTCGAGCAGCTCGAGCAGTGAGATAACCCGAGAACCCCAGAGGCTCGGTAGTGCCCGGGGCCTTTTAAGCGGACCGAACACCACGACCACCATGAAAGACTTCGGTTAGACATTGCCATACGTACGGTACACCTTTCTACTGTCCGTTCTATCGTTCCAGGAAAAGCGGACATGTGGCAGGATTTTGTGTGCGAGGAGACCATCTCGCCGAACAGATTAGAATACGAGGGCCCCGAGGACAACTCGGGAACAATATATTAATGACTGTAAATTCATATGAATTTAACCACTCACTGGACAACTGTCAGCTTTTCGGCCGACCGATCCAGGAGAGGCATGCGCTCCGAGCTCGGGGTGCCCGGGAATTTGGTTCCCGCGGCTGGGGCACCCGAGCACTGGGGGGCGCATGGGGAGCCCGGGACCAGATGATCCCGACCACTCATGACCGAGTGGTAGGACCACCCGAGGACCCCTAGGGCCGAGCAGCGACCTAGGCACTGAGGCCCTCGCGGTTGAGCTGCTTTCGCTTTTGATTGTCGATCTGTGACTTGAGAAAAAAAGAAAGATTCTTTACTTGGTGCGCTCTGTTAGTGCGGTACTCATTATAGACTGCTCTCGTTTTTGACCCGAGACCTCTTGAATACCCAGACCGATGGACCAGACAGGCAGAGGCATAACCCAGAGGTCCTATGGTTCGGTGGCGTCTGGGTATGATAGACCAGACTGAGCACCGACAGCCCGCCCCTGGGGCCTAGGCTCCGGACTACTCTTTGCTCGAGCGATAGGATTACCCGAGAACCCCAGGGACTCGGTGATGCCCGGGAGACTGCCACGACACCGAATGCCACAGCCTACCACGATAGACGTAAGTCAGCGGCAACTGCCCGCGCGCATACCGATCGGGATTCTTTTATCAACGGGGAAAAAGAGAGAGCGAACTTTTCTCACGCAATTGAGCATCTCACCAGACAGATTAAATATATGGAATCCAGGATAAATGAAATTTTGACATAAGAACTGCATATTGATATACATATTGTATTGACAATTTTTACAAGGTTGGGTGACTTACCCGGTTAGTGGTAGCCCCCAGTTAACTTGGGCTGGGGGGAAGCCCCCGGCCTGGTTGACCCGAGCCTGCATACATGGCCATCTACGGGAAGAACTTGCGCAGGTGCTCGATGTTCCACGCGTTGGGGAGCGGCTGCCCATCCTCTGCAGCCAACCGAAAGGAGCCTTTTCGCGGGACACCGATCACGGTAAAGGGCCTTCCCACATAGGGGACAGTTTATTCCTTCCTTCGTGCGATTGGACGTGTCGGAGAACTAGATCCCCCACCTCGAGAGACCGGGCCCGGATGTGACGCTGATGGTAGCATCGCAGGCTTTGTTGGTAGTGGGCTGCTCGAACGGCGGCACGCCGCCGATGCTCTTCCAAATAGTAGACGTTGTCGCGCCTTTGCTGTTCCTGTTCGCCTTCAGAGTAGGCATGCACCCGAGGGGAGCCTAGAGTGAGCTCGGAGGGGAGGACCGCCTCAGCGCCGTACACAAGGAAGAAAGGAGTCTCCCCGGTAGCGTGACTCGACGTGGTCCGATTGGCCCATAGCACGGCAGGCAGCTCGTCGATCCACCCTTTCTCGTGCTTTGCGAGCACGTTGTAGGTCCGGGTTTTGAGCTGCTTCAGTATCTCCGCGTTGGCGCGCTCGACCTGCCCATTGCTACGAGGATGAGCGACGGAGGCGAAACAGAGCTTGATGCCGAGGTCCTCACAGTAGTGCCCGAATAGGGCACTTGTGAACTAAGTGCCATTGTCGGTGATGATCCGGTTCGGGACACTGAAGCGACTGGTGATACCGTGGATAAACTGGAGCACCGTGTTCTTGGTCACCTTGACGACTCGAACCGCCTCCGGCCACTTGGTGAATTTGTCGATGGCGACGTAGAGATACTCATAGCCCCCGATTACTCGGGGTAATGGACCCAGAATGTCCAGCCCCCAGACCGCGAAAGGCCATGAAAGGGGGATGGTTTGAAGAGACTGAGCTGGCTGGTGAATCTGCTTTGCGTGGAACTGGCACGCCCTGCAGCGCCGAACCAGCTCAGAAGCATCCTGGAGGGCTGTAGGCCAGTAGAAACCTTGCCGAAAGGCCTTCCCGACCAACGTGCGGAACGATGCATGGCCACCGCACTCGCCCTCGTGGACCTCAGCGAGAACTCGCCGCCTTCTGCCCGGATGATGCATTTCAGGAGGATGCTGCTTGCGCCACGTCGGTAGAGATCCCCATCTACTATGGCATAGTGTTTGGACTGCCGAGCAACTCTTTCGGCAGAGGCATCATCCCCGGCGAGGAACTTTTCCTTCAAGTACCCTCGGATCTCGTCCATCAATGAGGCATCTTGAGAACTGTCAGCAAGCGCAGCGCACTCGCCGGACGGCGGCACCCTGTCGGGGCTTCCCACTGAGGGCGCAACTGGGGTCCCCTGAATTGAGCTCGAGGTTTCCCCTTTGTCCTGTTCGGCAGGCAGGACGGAAGGTCGTGTGAGTCTTTCTTCAAAGACTCCGGCAGGGACGCGCGCACGGGAGGAGGCCAGGCGAGAAAGGTCATCGGCCAGAGCGTTGTCGCGGCGAGAGATGTACCGCAGCTCCAGACCGTCGAAGTGCTTCTCCAGCTTCCTAACTGTCACCACATACGCCGCCATTTGAGGATCCGTGCACTGGTATTCTTTCGATACCTGGTTGACCACCAGCTGGGAGTCTCCCTTGACCAGGAGGTGACAAATCCCGAGGCCCACTATGGTTTGGAGGCCGGCGATGAGGCCCTCATATTCCGTCATGTTGTTGGATGTGCGGAACTGCAGCTGCACGACGTACCGGAGTTCTTCACCCGTTGGGGAGGTGAGAACCACTCCGGCCCCCACGCCTTTCAGCGTGAGGGAACCGTCGAAGTGCATAATCCAGTACCTGGGCGCATCGTTCCCGGGATATGTGGAGATTTCTTCTTGGACGACCTCAGGGACGGGTGTCCACTCTACCACGAAGTCAGAGAGCGCCTGGCTTTTGATCACCTGGCGGCTGACAAAGTGCAGGTCGAACTCCGCTAGCTCCACCGCCCACTTGACGACGTGCACGGTGCCTTCTCGGTTCCGGAGGATGGGCCCCAGTGGGTACGTGATAACCACCGAGACCTTGTGCACCTAGAAGTAGTGGCACAGCTTTCGGGAAGCAATGAGCACGGCGTAGAGCAGCTTCTGGGCTTGGGGGTATCTCGTCTTGGTCTCCCGGAGGACTTCACTGATGAAGTACACCGGTCGCTGTACCCGGTGGGCTCGGACTATGGCTTCACCCGAGGGCCTGCTACAGCCCCCGAGCTCGGCGACGTGGTCGGGGCTGACCGAGTGCTCGGCTCGACTCCCTGGTCGGGAGGAGCCAAGTGCTCGGGCTCGACCCCCTGCTCGGGGGGAGCCGAGTGCTCAGGCTCGACCCCCTGCTCGGGGTGAGCCGCGAGGACAGGGGAGTGCTCGGGGGCGGCCGGGAGTTGGGACCCAGCACTTAGCCCCGTGCACTCATCGCGCTCCACCACCAATACCATGCTCACGACCTGAGGGGTGGCCGAGACGTAGAGCAGTAGTGGCTCGCCCTCGGAGGGGGCCACCAGTACGGGTGGCGAGGTGAGGTACTTCTTCAGATCGTGGAAGGCCTGCTCGGCCTCCGGTGTCCAGTCGAAACGACCGATCTTCTTCAGAAGCTTGAAGAGGGGGAGATGAAGCACCCAAGGGCCGCCATGCAACTGGCGAGACACTGAACCTCCTTTAGTCGAGCCGGTGGTCGCATCTGCTCAATGGCCCGGATCTTCTCTAGATTGCCCTCGATCCCTCGGCTGGAAACCAAGAAACCGAGGAGCTTGCCCGCAGGCACCCCGAAGACGCACTTCTCGGGGTTGAGCTTCAGGCGGGTGGTGCGGAGACTGTTGAAAGTCTCGGCAAGATCTTCGAGCAGGGTGGCGCAATCTCGGGACTTAACCACGAGATCGTCGACGTAGGCCTCGACGTTCGTAGGCCTCGACGTTGCGGCCAACCTGCGAATCAAGGGTGATGTGGATAGCGCGCTGGAAAGAAGACCCAGCGTTGCGCAAACCAAAAGGCATCGATACATAGCAATAAGTCCCCACCAGAGTGGTAAAAGCAGTTTTTTCTTCATCCTCTATGGCCATACGAATCTGGTGATAACCAGAGTTTGCATCTAAAAAACACAAAAGATCACATCCCGTGGTTGCATCTACAATCTGATCTATGCGGGGCAAAGGAAAAGAATCTTTGGGGCAAGCCTTGTTTGGATCGGTGTAGTCTATGCACATGCGGAGCTTGCCGTTGGCCTTTGGGACGATAACTGGGTTCGCCAGCCACTCGGGGTGGAGGACTTCTCGGATGAATCCGGCGTCAAGGAGCTTGCTGACTTGCTTGCGGATGAACTCCTGGCACTCGGGAGCCTGCCGCCAGACCTTCTGCTTCACCGGGAGTGCGTCCGGGCGCACAGTCAGGTGGTGCTCGATCACCTCCCTAGGGATCCCGGGCATATCGGACGGCTGCCATGCAAACATGTCGATGTTAGCCTGGAGGAAGGTGACGAGCGTGCTTTCCTATTTGCCGCCCAGGTCACCGCCGATTCGGACGACCTGGGAGGCGTCTTCACCCACCACGACCTCCTTCGTAGGAACGGAGGCGTCGGCAGCGAGTCGGGGTTTGGATGAAGAGGGTCCCAGGCCCCCTGGACGACCTTCGACCTCGGCTCGAGCTGAGACCAAGGCCGAGTATAATTGCTCGACACAGGAGACGGCGCTACTGGTCTCGGCGGACACGGAGATGGGGCCTGCTGGGCCCGACATCTTAACCGTGAGGTACGCATAGTGCGTGACCACCATGAACCGAGCGAGCGCCGGGCACCCGAGGATGGCGTTGTACGGGAGGGGGAGCTCCACGACGTCGAAGATGACGTTCTCCGTCCGAAAGTTGTCCCGTCTCCCGAATGTCACGGGCAACTCGACCTGCCCGAGGGGCAGGGAGTGCTCAGGTATCACCCCGTAAAATGGGAGCGACGGCTTTAGGCGCCTGGAGGGCACCTGCAGCTTCTCGAAAGCCTCCTTGGAGAGGAGGTTAAGGCCTGCGCCCCCATCGATCAGCAGTCTGCTGACCTTCACATTGCAGATGGTGGGGGACACTACCAGGGGTAGTCACCCCACGCCTGCAGTACTGGCGGGGTGGTCGGCCAAACTGAATGTGATCGGGGTATCCGACCACTTCAGGGGCCTTACGGCCTCTTCGCTCGGGGTCGCCGAGCACACCTCGCGCCGCATGGTCTTGACATTGGGCGGGAGGAGGGCGTGTACGTGCCTCCGTCGATGAAGGCGACGGTGTGCTCGGGCTCCTGGAAGCCAAGCTCTGGGTTGTTGGGGGTGGCTCCATCGTCGCCACCCCTGCAGGGCTCCTCGCGGTCCTTTTGGCGCTGCTCGATGAGGCCCTTGACCGTGCGGCACTCCGTGAGGTCATGCCACCTGGTCTGGTGAATCAAGCACCACTTCCCCGGCTCAGGCCCCGCAGGAGCGGGGGCCCTTGCCGGAGCGGGAGCCCTTGCGGGAGCCAGAGACTAGGAGGGGCTCAGGCCAGAGCCCACGCGGGCACAAGCCGTCTGTTGGCGGCCGCCCGGCGTGCTTGCCGGCGGTCAGGTTCCTGGGCCGGCCCACGGGCGGGGCCCTGGGTCGGCTCGACGGGGACAACCTTGCGCCTCCTTCTCCTTTTGTTTTCTCGCCTATCGGTGAGGGAAGGACCTGATTGATTGGCAGCGGGGTGCTCAGGGCGCGGAACGGGCCACGCCCGAGCTTTCGCTGCTTTGGCGCACTTGTCGGCCAGCTCGAAAAGTTCCGCAGTGGTTTCTACCTCGTGCGTGCCTAGCTTCTTGAGCATCCGCTCGTCGCAGACCCCCTACCGGAACGTGACAATGATAGCGTGGGGGGTTATCCACGGGATGGTGTTTCTGACCTGGCTGAAGCGCTGAATAAAGCGCCGCAGCGTCTCCCCCTCCTATTGCTTGATAGTGTGGAGGTCGCACTCCAGGCCGGGGCGCATGAATGTGCCCTGAAAATTAGCCACGAACTGGTGGCAAAGATCATCCCAGGAGCTGATAGACCCTGGGGGTAAGTTCATAAGCCAAGAGCGGGCAAAATCTCTCAAGGCAACATGAAAGTAGTTAGCCATCACCTTTTCGCTGCCACCAGCCACCTGGACAGCGGTGGTGTATATCTGGAGGAACTCGATGGGGTCGATGGACCCGTCGTACTTCTCCGGTAGCTCGGGGCGGAACTTGGTGGGCCATTTGACCCGACGGAGCTCACTGGTGAAGGCACGACAACCGGTGCCGTGCCCTGCGATGCGGGCAACGCCCTTGGGAGGTGAACACCGGCGAGCCGGGGAGGCCCGGCGATCATGGGCTAGCAAAGAGGAGACTTGGTCCTCGGCTTCAACCTCCGGCCGGGTCTCTCGCTGGCGCTCGAGAGTGACGCGCGCGTCTTCGATGCCCCTCTGCTCATTGAGGTGCAAGCGGTGGTCTTGGGCTCCGGTAGTGGCCAGGGGGGCAGCACTCCGCTTGGAGGCCCCCCGGCCAGTGCGACCGCCACCTGATGATTGGCCGGTCTTAGCGGCGCCGTGCTGTGAGGTAGCGCGGGAACTTTCGGCCAGCACCTGGCGGTGGGCCGTGCCAACTAGGGCAGCTACTTCCTGGAGCCAGCGGCCTTCCGTGGTTTCCCCTGTCGCCTGGACTAGCGGGTGCCTGAGGAGAGCGTGCGCCGCAAGCAGCGCGCTCCTGGGACTGGCCTCGCCGAAGGCGAGCCTACGCCGGAGCGGCGCCCAGCGCTGTCTAGACGTGGACCTGGTGGCAGGAGGTTCAGTCACCTGCTGGGGGTTGGATGGTGCACCGGCGAGGGTGGCGGCGGCCCTGCTGGGCCCAGCGCCCTGGTCCCCTTGAGAGGGGAACGCTGTGCGTGCAGATTGTGGCTGCTGTTGGGACGCAGCAGCGACTGGGGCCTCCTGAGCGAGGGGCTCCATTTCCTCAGTGGAGCTGGAGCCGGAGCGCTGGAGGCGATGACCGCCGGTTATTTTTCCTGCAGAAGAAAACAAACAAACAAATTCAGGGATGCTTCCCCCCTACCTGGCGCGCCAGCTGTCGGATGGTTAACTCCTGTCGCGGGGATCCTGAGGGACCCCTTTTTAGAGATTTGGCCGGGGGGATGATCCTGAATATGTTCGCCGGAGAAATAAATGGGTATAAATACGATGGCCGGCGGGGTGGAATGATCTAGTGCGGAACGAAGTAAATGCACTGGTGTTTAGACAGGTTCGGGCCGCACGGAGGCGTAACACCCTACTCCTGTATGGATACTATAAATGCCCTGAGAATGTCCCTCAAGGATGTTGCTGGTTACAAGAATGTCTGTCTATCCTAGAGCCTGAGGCTCCTTGTTCTTCGGTCTGTGCGTATCTGTTGGCTTTTGGTGATCTTGGGATTCTCTTCCCTTCTCTACCCACTTCCTCTGGGATTGCTCAGAGATTGTTTTGCGTCTATTCCGATATTTAACCTGTCTTTGTCCGTGCTGTCGGCTGCTTTAAATACCCGTCGGCAGTAGCGTGCCCCGAACGGGAGGGCACAAGTTCCAAGGCACCATAAATGGAAAGGGCGTCATCATAGCCTCTACGCGAAGTGACCGGAGGAGGAAAATGCGCCCCGCGCCCAGTCATCCATCACCATAAATGCACTGGCAACAGGCACCGTGGACAGGGCCCACCGGGCAGCTGTAGAGCGGCCCGGCGTGCCCGCCCTGCCTTGTTCTCCTGCCACATCAGCGCAGCAGACGAAACACCTCAGCCCTCACGACGTTATCCCGAGACTGGCCGGATGGCACGTGATGGGACCCGTGCATTCAATGACCCCACGCTCTTCTGCCAGAATATGGCAGAAACTGACACCGAGCGTGGCGGGAGCAGTTGGAGGTGACAGGCCACGCGCGCTCTTTAAATGCGGCCTTGGGCCTTTGACTGGCTGACACCTCATCGGTGAGCCCCAGCGGGGGCCACTGTCAGGGGGCTTCCTGGGTCGTCAAGGAACCGAGTGCTCGGGGGTCACTGTTCACCTCCCCGAGCACTCTCTCCCGAGAATGCCCTTCCTTGGCCCTCAGGGAACCGAGTGCTCGGGGGCTATTGTTCACCTCCCCGAGCACTCTCTCCCGGGCACGCTTGTATGGATCCTTGGGGGACCGAGTGCTCAGGGGCCGAGCACTCTCTCCCGGAACTTCTTTCAGTGGGTTCTCGGGATACTTGGGTGCCCACGGGGCCACCGCTCGTGGCCCCAGGCACACTTCTCCCGGTACTTAGCTTTCCTGGTCATCGGGGGACTTGGGTGCTCGGGGGTCACCGTAGACCTCCCCGAGCTCTTTCTTCCCGACACTTAGACTTCGCAGATCATCAGGGAACTTGGGTACTCGGGGACCACTAACTGTGGCCCCGAGCACCCTCCCCCGGGACTTAATCTTTTATATCTTGCGGAGGAGACTCCGCGGGATGGTGCCACGTGGTGGATTGCTAGCCTGGCCTCGGGGTTCGGGGACCCCCAGTTCCTGATTCACCGACAGCATCCAAATTCAAGTATATTTATCTACATGAATGCGAATCTACTGTTATGACGTAAGTAAAAAAACAATCATGGCCAAAAATGAAAGTACTTCACGCATGGAACGAAACGACAAGTTGATGTATTCTCATGCGTTCTAGATTATCACTATTATAGAATAGGTCATTAATAATGTTTCATTAGTATCGGCTCGAACATAACCAATATTGTTCACGTATTAGTATCGGTTCCTAAACTTCCGCGCGTAAACTACGATTGAGGCCACAAGAACCGGCACTAATAGGCATTATCATGCCGGTTCTTGGTGCCTCAATTATTGCTCATGTGTGGGAAATTAAGAACCTACACTAATAGTCACTATCAGTGCAGGTTGGAAATAGAACCAGCACTGATGCCTGTGTTATATGTATATCCAACACTTAGCAGCTCTTCTCGTTTGCTCCATTTAGCCTAATGCCGCTTCTCCTCCCCGATCGCTGCCTCCTCCAAGCCCATAGCCTCCTCCTCCTCGTCCTCATCCTTGTCATGCGCCGACCGCTGCCTCCTCCTCCTCGTCATGCGCCGACCACCGCCTCCTCATCCTTGCCGTGCATCGGTCCGCCGTCGCCTCCTCGTCCTCGTCATGTGCCGGCCCACCGCCACCTCCTCGTCGCCTCCTCGACATCCCCATGGCGAGCAACAACGGCAGTAGAGGTGGAGGGCGTAAATCTAAGCAGTGTGGAGGCGACCGCCTAAGTCCGGGTGACCACCCTCGAACTTACGGCCTCCAGATACTCAACGGGCTATCCCCTTCTTACTCATAAGGGCCACGAAACACCCAGTTTAGTTATCAAATTCAAGTTAGCAAATTGTATTTAGCAAATTGTAGTTAGCAAATTGTAGTTAGCAATTTTAGTTAGCCAATTTAGGTCCTGAAATTAGATATGTATTATATGTTGGCTTATTATTATATATGTTTGTCATGATATTAGATATGTATCGCTATATCAGTGTTTTAGATGTTACCATCACTTCCCAATGAGTAAATAGTTTGGTACTTTCTTATTCTGCAATTGATGACGTGTCGTAATTGCGAGATTATCCACATATGCCGATTGATATGGTATTGGCACTTTTTTCTTCGGGCATGTAGACATACCTATGACTTGTCCTTGGTACATCTACATGCTCAGAGATGAAAATTTCTTTGCTATAAATTATAAGAAGGTCAATTAATATTGCAGTTTGCAGTTAACAAATTCAGAAACTAACATACCAATTGATGTAGATGCTTCCTCATCTACAATGGCTATATAGCATTATTATGGACCTTGGTGGCACACCACCTATGGTAACGACCACATTACCTGATAACAATAAAATGAAGATCACTATCTCTTTTAGTATTGCTTTTCCTATAGAAAGATATATCACTTTAATATCATCAAGCCCCGAAACAGACCAAAAGCTTATGGCTGAAAGATCTATTGTCCATGCGCTTCTACAATCAGCTAACCTACAACTTGGATACATATTTTTGGACTACAACTATTTCAAATTGAAAGTGCTTGAATAGGATGAGGATGTACTTATAATAACTCTTAGGCTCTCATGGTTACATGCAGCTGAAATAGTTGATGACATGAACCTATAGTTTATTGCTAGGATTATTTCAATAATATTATATTTTTCCTCTATAGTGTTGCTCTTTGTGTGTAAGATTTTTATTGGAACACTCAGATGCGGATAGATCTTAGCTTGACTTCAATCTTACGTCTTCTTGCCTAGCAGTGGGGATACACATTACTTGGTCCTCAATGCAGGAAGGTCCGGGAAGGAAAATACCGGTTACACCTTAAATTTCAGTGTGATAGTAACAGTTTTGTTATTTATGGAAGTCCAATAGAACTTCCATTTAAAGCAACAACTAGTGCGCTAATTTATACGCTAAATCATTTTGATGTAATATTTGGAGTTGAAATTTTAGAAATATCTGTTGAATTAATGTATTAAGTTTTTATCGTGACTTAAACATTAGAAAAATGGATGCATGTGTATATGATTTATTTTGGATTGTGCAATTGTTTTGGCCACTGAATATCTATTAGCGTCGGTTCAAGTATTAGTGTCAGTTCTATTTTAGAACTGACACTAATAATCAGTATAAGTGCTGGTTCCTAACAGGGAACTGGTTCCATACCCAGCGTTGATAATCACTGATAATAATTTTCAGTGACGGTTCCATACCAAGCACTGATAATCACTTACTATCAGTGCCGAGTAATCAGTGTCGGTTCAAAACCCGCCACTGATAGTGATTTTAAACCAACACTGATGAGGTATTTTGCAATACTGTATAGAGCGCAACATCCTAAAAAATAATTCTCTAGAACTCAGAACATATAATTACATAAACAACTTTAACTCCAAAAAATAAAATAAAAATAAAAATAATGTCATTTCTTTCGCAAGAAGCTGGATGAAATTATTGCACCCACACTCATTGGAGGACAATGAGCTAAAATAAAATTTTAAACATATAAATTCTAAAATTGGAATGATAGATCAACATAGATGGACGATCAGCTCTCTTTTTTTTTAACAAAAATAGTGTACAACTCAATACAATTCAGGAATTAAGAAATAAATTTTGTCACTTAAAAGTAAAATAGTTATAAATTGGAACATTAATCCAATAAAAATGGAAACAAATGGCCGTCCCTATGTTGTTCAACCACTATTTTAATGCCCTAACTTAACATATGCATCAAACAGATTAAATGCACAATTATACAAAATTATAGAAAAAGACTCCTTGTAGAAATATCTCAAGCAATTTATTTATACATGAATATCTAGTTATATTTATAAAATTTAATTAAACTTCTAAAAATATATACTTGTAGTAATGAAAACATCTTTTCATCTAATTAAAAATAATGGCTTACAATTAACATATATTGGATTCCAAGTTAAATAATGACCATATTCCAAGTTAAATTACATCAAGATTACATGTATAAACAACTAAGGAAAACTAATGTGTATATGAAGGTAATATTATTGTATAAATACACAATTTTGGGAATACAAATTCTAAACAAATATAAAAATTGATAGAGTCTAAAAATAAATATCTCAAAAATTCAGAACTCACTCATTAACTGTAGAAGAATAAATGAATTGAATACATACCTTTGGTAGTACCAAGTTGTAATATAGGTTGCACGGAACTCTCCATTGTTCATATTTATCTAATTCTATGAGCTTTAGACATGACAGAATACATTAATTTATGCAATAAACTATAATAATTCAATTAAAAATTACTAAAATAAATTGAGAAAAAATTATATATCTAGCATATTCGAATGCACAGGTTGAAAAATGACTAAGAATAAAATTAGTAATTTGATGGAGGTAATTCATATTGGAGGAGACATCTAAGGTAAGAATATCTCATCCCTTGGTAGCATCTTTTTGAAGTATAAATTAAGATTTATGGATTATTTAGGGTTTGAAAATGTTCTAGAGTGCTTATGGTTCTAGCCATTTAGATCCTTAAATTAGCTAAAATTTGTGGAAATGTTGATTCCATTGTGTAGATTCACATGATTCTAGCATTATATTTCAAAATTGTAGCTTCAATTTGATGTTTTTTAAGCCTCTAGGAGGTTTCATCATGAATATGGATTTTTTTTATCTAGATCTAGATCTAGATGTAGAGGGAGAGAGAGTAATGAATCCATATTGTTTTGATCCATAAATTTGTGCTAATCTAGATTCAATTGCGTAGACATATTATAATCATAACATGCCCAATATTTTCTATATTTTAAAAAAATTCTCTTTTCAAATTTATCTTATTATTAATTAATTAATTTATGTATCTAATTATGTGGTTGAAGTTAAAGAAGGACAGAGCATGGATGTATGATGCGCCAAGACATAGAGAAACATATATGAAAGGACTTTCTGTTTTTATTGAAGCCGTTAAGAAGGACGCTTTGACTATGAGGACAAAGGAAATATATTGTCTATCTTCTGACTGCAAGAACTAGAAATTATGGGTCAAATAAAGCATAATCAAATCACACTTGATCTTGAGAGGCTTTGTTGAGGATTCACATGCTGGTACAATCACAGTGAACAACGTACAAGCGAACCAAACGACGACATCGCTGCTTGTCAAGTGGATGGTGATGATGAGGGGGTCGAAGGAGGCACTGATGTTATAGTGGATGATGATACCGATTTCTATCTAGAGGAAATGTTACGCCACGCAGAACCACATGTTTTAAGGGACACGAGAGATTTAGATAACTTCGAGGTGTTACAGAAGGCATCGAAGGAACTTTTGTATGAGGAATCAAAGGGCTGTGATAACGAGTTTATAGTGTTGCATTCAGTGTTTGAACTTCTAAGATTGAAGGCCAGCAATGGATGGTTTGACAAGAGTTTCTCGGATCTGTTGAGTCTCTTAGCAAACATACTTCCAAAGCCTAAGTCGTTGCCCATCACCACTTATTAAGTGAAGAATCTTATATGTCCGTTGTCATTGGATGTGCAAAAAATACACGTATGTCCGAACCATTGTATCCTGTATCATAAAGAGTACGAAGCCTTGGATAGATACCCAGTGTGCAATACGAGTCGGTACAAGAGGAATCATGATTGTGAGCATGAAGATGCTTCCACAAACGCGAAGAAGAAGAAGTAGAGTACTGCCGGTCGTGACGAAGAAGACACTTCTTCCGACGCGAAGAAGAAGAGAAAAAGTCCTGCCATGGTGATGTGGTACCTGCCAGTGATCTCCCCTTGCAGTGTTTGTACTCGAACCCTAGAGACTCTGAACTGATACGTTGGCATTTTGATAAGCGCAAGAAGGATGGTACTAAGCTTTGACACCCCCCTGATGCTAGCCAATGGAGAAAGTTTGTTGCCATGTATCTAGATTTCGCTGAAGAATAAGGGAATGTAAGGTTCGCGTTGAGTACCGATGGAATGAATCATTTTGGTAATATGAGCACCTCACATAGCAACTGGCCAATGGTCCTGGCCATCTAAAACCTTCCTCCATGGCTATGCATGAAGCGTAAGTACCTTATGCTGTCAATTCTTATCCAAGGACCAAAACAACCTGGCAACGATATAGATGTGTTACTGAAACCACTGATGGAAGATATGGCGAAACTGTGGAACGATGGGGTCTGGGTGTGGGATGAGTTCCGACGACAGTACTTCACGCTAAAAGCCATGATTTTCGTTACCATTGGTGATTTTCCCGCCCTTTTTTTCCTATCAGGACAGGTTAAAGGGTAGCAGGGATGTGTAGTATGCTTGGATAAAATCACGTCTGTGTACCTTCCATACTCACAGAAGGTAGTGTACACGTGACACCGACGGTACTTACTGAAACTCACGGATACCACAAGATGAAGAAATATTTTGACAACATGATTGAGCAAGGTACTGGCCCAAAACCTCGCAGCGGGGCACTAGTGTTTGAAATTGTCAGGAGAATCAAGGTTGTTTTTAGGAAGCCGCCGAAGGGTAAAAAGAGGAAGAAAAATGAGACACCAACCGGCATGCTATGGAAGAAGATGTCGATTTTCTTTAAATATTTGCCCTACTGGAAGGACTTGGACATTCGCCACAGCATCAATGTCATGCACATTGAGAAGAATGTGTGTGATAGCATCCCTGGCCACTTACTGGACATACCGGGCAAGACAAAGGATGGAATCAAGTCATGTAAGGACTTGGTGCATTTTGGAATCAAGCCAGAGCTACACCCTGAAGACAAAACCAAATGAGAAACATTATGTTCCCCCGGCTAGCTACACTCTGACACCTGAGGACAAAAAGTACTGTGCAAGTGCTTACATGGGGTGAGAGTCTCGATTGGTTACTCATCCAACATCAAGAAACTAGTCCCGATAAAATATTTGAAGCTAATCGACATAAAGTCTCACGATTGTCATGTGATGATGACGCAGATGCTCCCTATTACAATCAGGGGTATCAAGCCAGGATACATAAAGTTGGTCATCACACGGTTGTGTCACTTCTTCAATGCAATTGCTCAGAAGGTGATCGATGCTGAAAAATTGGGTCCTTTACATAGTTACTTGGTAGAGACTCTGTACCAACTTGAGTGTGCCTCCCTCCATCCTTTTTTGATATCATAGTACACCTCTTGGTTCACATCGTGAATGAGATAATTACACTAGGCCCTGTATTTTTACATCAGATGTTTGCGTTTGAGTGGTACATGGGCATTCTCAAGTGCTATGTGTGGAATCGTGCTCACCCAAAGGGTTCCATGATCGAGGGCTACAGTACTGAGGAAGTCATTGAGTGTTGCTTCAATTACATAAAAGATGCTAAACCGATTGGTGTACCTATATCTTGACATGAGGAGAGGTTGTTTGGGAGAGGGACCAAAGGAAAGAAAAGATTCATCGATCATGATTACAAAGCAGTGGAAGAAGCACATTTCACCATCTTGCAGTAGCTCTAGATAGTGGCGTCGTACGTCGAGCAACACCTGGAAGAGCTTCACATAGAAAATCAAGGCCGCTCAAATGATTGGATTTTGAAAGAGCACAAGCTTCGCTTCACCAAATGGTTCAAGAACCAAAACCTTCCAGATGGTGAATTAGTAGATAAAAAAATGTGAAAATATTAGCTTGTAGCCCATCAAGTTTAGTTATGTCATGGCAAGCGTATGACATTAATGGGTACACATTTTATACCAAAGTAAGGGACAAGAAGAGCATGGTCTAAAACAGCTGTGTTCGGATAGAAGCCTATGACACGACAGGGGAGGAAAAGATCACCAGTGGGTTCATAGATGAATTTTAGGAACTCGACTATGGAGTGAATCTGTAGATCCCCGTCTTTCAGTGCAAATGGGTCAAACATTTAAATGGTGTGGTGGTGGACAACCACGGGTTCATAACTGTCGACCTCAGTATTGTAGGCCACAAAGATTACCCGTAGGTACTCGCTGATCACATCACACAAGTTCTATATATAATCGACCCCGTGAAAGAAAAGAAGCACGTAGTAATTGCCGGAAAGCAAAGAATTGTCGGAGTTGAGAATGTGGAGGATGAGGAAGAATAGAATCCGTTCAATGACGTGCCTCCTTTCAGAGATCCAGAAAAGATCAAACTTGTAGAAGCAACCCTCGATAGATCTGTGATGCCCTACATGCACTTTGATTGTGTAGGAAAAACTGTTCATGGCAAATAGTGCCATGTTATGTAACTTAGTTTCTAATGTGACATTCATGTTATGTAAATTAATTTTCAATGTGACATTTCAAGTAATGTAACTTAATTTCCAATGTGCTTAATAATTCCCAAAAGTGACAAAAAATGATAATATTCAATAGACCTATCAAAAACATATTTAAAATGATTGTATACGCATTGCCATATAACAAAAATATGTAATATAACAATATGATATATTGTTTTAAATATATGCATATAGAATTTGTAATAGAAGAATTATTCTAGGGAAATAATAAAAATAAAAATACAAAATAAATGCATTTTCATAGGCGGTTTATAAAGAAAACCGCATGTGAATGAATTTTCACAGGCGGTTTGTTAAGTGAACTGCCTGTGAAAATGTATTTCACAGGAGGTTTGTTACGTCAACCGCCTGTGGAAATGAACTTTTATATATAGCACGCGTGAGCCCCCCAGAACCCTAGACTCCACTGACTGCATCTCCTCCACACTGTCAGGCTGCCTCTCCTTCGCGCCGCCGAAGCCCCCGACTCTAGGAGCCCAAGCACCGACTCCGGTCGCGCTCCTCCCTAGCCATCACTCCTCCCCGGCCGTCAAAGGCCTGACTCCAGCCGCACTCCTCCCCGGCCGCTGAAGCCCCGACTCGTCCATGCTCCTCCCCGACGCTGGCCGCCTCCTCCGTTGACTCCAGTTGCCTCCCCCCTGGCCCGCGCTCCTCCCGACTCCGGCCACCTCCTTCCCGACTCCAGCTGCCTCCTCCCCAACGACGACCGCCGAATCCATGCCCCTTCCGTCTTCTCTGTGTGATGGTGGCCATCATGCCGCTGTGAGAGTTTGTCAGAGGCTACAATCCAGCTGCTTGCACTATCGATCATTTACTCTAGACTAATACTAATGGAGAGTGCATATTTGGAGGAAGCGAGTGAAGCTTACATACCATACATTTTTCGTGCGGTTTTGAGCTTGCTAGGGCGGTGTATTTCTGAATTACTCAGTTCACTATTATACCATGGTGATCGATCTTCATGACGAGTAACAACTTTGAAAGAGTAGTACTAGCCTCTCCTAGCTTTCTCATTATATGTATTTGTTCCAGTCTACCAAATTCTCAAGGTTCATAACGGGTTTTTGCTAATTGTAAACGTAACTAAGGGAGGAGCTTTTCTCTAAATAATACATTTTCAAATCTTATAGGTATATAGTACAATATATAATGGTCGTAATTAGATTCAAGACTAGCTAAATATATAATGATCTTAATTTAGACTGGTTCCACTACCTTCCCTTTCTTCCCTTCCATCAATTATGTTTACATTGAAAATTAATTTACATAACATGAAGTATAGCTTCCAAAAGAGAGATCTAAGTAATCCTTGTTGTAGGAAGGTCACTTGACATTTGAATTATCAATTATCCTCCCCTCAGAAAACTGAGTATTTGGAAATAAACTGATGAAGGATTCGTACAGTACTGTATGTTCAAAACATACCAATCCATTACCCAATCTGAAATGTGAAGGATTAAAGCAGCCTTTTCATGAAAATTAAAGACCGAACTAGTAATTTTCCCTTTTACTATTAGTATTTGGGTACATCACTTCAGCAGGCATTAGCCTACCAATAGTGTGAAAACCATATATGTAGGTGTAATACGCTATTGCCGGCATTCACAACAACGCATGAACGTTTCGATCAGCTTATTATGTTAGCTAAAACTCGTGATATTACATCCTCCCCTTAAGAAAATTTTATCCTCTAAATTTCTGTCAGGTCCTATGGAAAAAGAATGGGATAATCCCGTCTAAGGTCTTCCTCCTTCTCCTATGTTGCTTATATGGTGACATCATGTACTTCTTCAGCTTTCTCATCTAGCTCTTTCAACATTTCCAAAGCTAAGGTATATGAAACAAATTGTGCACTTGAAATAAAGATTCTAGCAACTAACTTGTAGGCCACGCGTAACCTCTTCTTTTAAGAATTTGGTATGGTATATTGTATCTCAGATTTGACTTCCCTTTGATACCGAACCTATGAGTTCCTCTCGTTGGTGAGATCATGAGGTATACTAGGTCTCCTACTTTAAAACATAGTCTCTCTCAAATGTCCGAAGCAGATGTTTTTCTTTTGCTTGACCAATTATGACCCTAACACCTGTTTTTCTCCCAATTCATACCGGCATATGGGCAACCTGCATCTTGTGCAATACAACACCTCGAAAGGTACCACTCTATTGTTGGCATAATAGACATTATGATATGAGAACTCTACTAATGGCAAGTGCTCAGCCCATGCTCGTCCAAAGTCCGCACCAGAATTTTTTGAGTAGTGTTAGGGCTTGCTAAGTATCTTTCTTACTCACTCTTACGTGTTCTTCTGGTGAGGAGCCAAACTGATTGAAGGATTCTTACGGTCCTGTATGTTCAAAGCATGCTTGGTGATATCACTAAATCTATTTTGTGTCTCCATCCAGATAATGATGAAAAGCATTTGACAAGTTCATCCACACGATGGGGCATACTTGTCAGTTTTAAGAAACTGCTCGTGGAAATGGACTCCATGCGTTATTCTAGATCCTTCTCCTGTAGATCACACTGCATATTTCATATTAACTCATTTCCTCCTTGTGATGCATACTTGTCAGTTTTTCCTAGGTAACAATAATTCAATGGTGAAGTAAGTACCATAGGGTAGAAGACCTAAAAATCCATGAGGAAGCAGGAGGTCGGATAGGAGCCTAAGCCCGCTCGCAATAGAGGGTGCCCTGGTACAGAGGATGCTCGCAATAGAGGCCTCCTCGGCATAGAGGCCGCTCACAATAGAGGGCGCCCTGGTACAGAGGACGCTCGCAATAGTGGCCTCCCTAGCACAGAGGTCGCTCCCAATAGAGGTGCCCTGTCACAAGATGGGGCGGATGCAAGTAGGAGGTCAGATAGGAGCCCAAGCCCGCACCAGCCATCCTCTTTTGATAGCAGCGAAAGCTTGGCTCGTATCACAACCCGAGCCCTGTTCCGTGCGAGCGGGAGAGCTGACGTCGGGAAAGTGACAATGACTACGATCCCTCCAAAGAGGTATTTAGCTGAGTCAATGCATTTTATACTTCTTAATTAAATGGAGGAATATTTATGTTTATGTCAACTCTCCATTTTTTGTCTCTAGATGGTGAGGGTGCAAAGATCTTTGCGTCGATCATCTGCGCCAAAACCTTTGGCGCCACAACCTTCCGCTCCCTCTGTGCTCGAAACTTTGGGTCCCTCTCGGGCTACACTGAAATGAAGACGGGAAGAGTGAAGCAGAAACAAGTTGCCGTCCGGCACTTATACAATAACGCAAGTTGGTGTTGAAGGGGAGCCTGTTGCACCTCATGAGGCATGCGCCAAATTCTGCAACAGTTGCAGATTTCTTGTGAAGGAGTACGTCCCAATCACAATAACTGATTGGCGGTTACTGTCGGATGAGACGAAGGAGTTCCTGTGGGCAACATTGCAGAGAACTATCCGATTCCCCTCGGGAACAGAGGAAGCCGCCAAACACAATGTATTGAAAACTATGGGAAAGAGCTTCCAGGGCTGGAAGAGCAAGCTGAATAAGGACTTCATGAAGAAGAAGTTGGTACCCTTTAATAAATACGGAAAGATTACAACAGACCAATAGGCGGAGTTTGTTAGGCAGAAGATCACACCTGAGACCATCAAATTGGGTGAATTGTTGAAGCACCTTGCGAAGAAGAACAAGTACCACCATCACCTGGGCTTGTTTGGGTACACCCCCAAAATTTCTGAATGGAGGAGACAAGAAGAAGAGGCTGCCCAGGCTGGGAAACCCAGCCCTTTGAAAAATTGTGATGAGCGAAGCAGGAACTGGGTCTATGCTCGGTCAGAACGAACCGAGTCTGGGGACTTGGCCTTCAAAAGCCCTGAGACTATGGAAGTGACCCAGACCATTCAAGGGATTGCTAATGAAGGGTCTCTAGAGCTCGACAGGGAGAATTATCTGCTTACCAAGGCCCTGGGGAACAAGGAACACCTGGGTCGCACTCGAGTAATCGGATCAAAAGTGGGCTGGAAGCATGGGTTTCCAGACACCGCAGGCCAGTATAAGACCCGTAATAGATATAAGAAGACCCTAGCGGAAGAGATACAAGAATAGGTTAAGGTCTAGTTCATGAAAATGTGGAATGAAAAGGAGAAGGAAAGGGTGGCATTAGTGATGATGGAGCAACCAAGCAGCCCAGGCTTTCGGAGCAGTGTCGGATACACGTAGGCCAATAACTAGAGATATCCTATGGATGATATCACAGAGGCTACCCCTTGCATGCTACATGTTCTGGTCGACAAGGGAGACTTCACTATCGAGGCTGCCACGGGCCAGGCCATTCCAGGCTGTATGTTTCACAATTAAGACATTCCAGCCAGTTACGCCAAGGTACAAGTGCACTTAGTACAACCACTTTTCATGAAGTACAAGTTAGACATCAGCACACTTGAGGGTATCAAGATTCTCGATGAGACTGTTGGTAACTTCATTCTGTGGCCCAGACGGGATATTATCTTCAGTCATCAGAAGTCACAATCACCAGCGTCACGACCACCCCCGCGCCCAGCATCTCTGCCTCAGGCACCTCTGCCCCAAAGCCGAGCCTCTCCACCTCAAGCACCTCCGCCATAGAGTTAAGCCTCTCCGCCTTAGGTACCTTCGCCCCTGCGCCCATTATCTCCGCCTCAGACACCTTCGCCCCCACACCCATGATCTCCGCCTTAGGGATCTTCGCATTGTGCTTCATCGTTTGTGACTCCAGCACCTCCGCCTCTAGCATCTGCAACTCTGGCATCTCCGCCTCCAGCGTCTGCGCTTCTAGATTCTTCACCTGAGCATCGAAGAGTCCCTATCATGGTTACCCCATACGAAAATACTCTAATATTTACAGTGAAGAGGTGGCTTCTGTCCTCCAAAGCAAAGCCATCATCCGCTCCGAAATCTCCAATGAAGGGCAATCTCACGAAAGAGATCGACAAAACATTAAGTGCCCGCCAGTTGGATTCTTGCTTACACTGGATATTCCTCAGAAATATGAGAATGACGAGCCATTTGCCATTGTTTCAACTCCAAGAAGGTCCATGGGAGATTAGGAGATTCCACGAATGGTACATGAGGGCATGTCACGCTTGGTTCTCCATAATCACTGCTTCTGTCCCCACTAACGTTTTTCTAAGTGGAGACTCCTATCTCATGGTGGATTTTAGGGACATGCATGCTTTGTTCCGCCACGAGAAACTAGACATCAATCTCATAAGCATGTGGTGCCTGTAAGTCCATACAATCTACCCATATATTGGAAGCTAATAACTAATGACTTATTCTGTAGAATGCAATTTAACGATGTGGAAAAGTTGAATGTACCGATCAGATTCATTGATCCACAACGAATTTCCCAACCCAACATGGTCATGAAGTTGAGGGAAAGATTAACAAGGAGAAAGCAAGGGTCACAAAAGAAATGACCAAATCACGAAGCCTTGACATATCAACGTACATAGGAAGGGCTATGCTAGAAATGCAAGACAAGGACTACATCATGGCTCCCTACAACTTTAAGTAAGTGTGATACGTTAAGAACCTAACATAAGTATTAAATTTAATTGGTCGATCTAGAACCTAAGATAAAGATTCATGTAGCGATCATTTTGTTTGTATAATACTAATGCCGAAGTCGAGCAGACTCGTGGTCCTTGACTCAGCCGATCTCCCCCAGAAAATTTTACCAAGATCTCATCGACACTATACAGAGGTAAAGAAAATCCTCATACATAAAATTCTTATAAATCATTTATGAATTGATAATTACTTATTGGCATTCGAATAGGGCCTACAAGTGGTATGTAACGAAAGGTGGGATACATGATACGGTCAAGCTGGATGCGATGGTGGTTCGTACACATTTTCCAGTAATTACTCACCTCTAATGCTTATATCTCACTATTTATGATGAAGAGTTTTATTGAACTAACGAATATGGTGCGTTTTTTTAAAAAAAATTGCCACAAGCAAGGTTTTGACATCATTCTTTGTGGATATTATGTTTGTCAGTTTCTTAGGGTAAACGGGAGGTACACAATGAACCCTGAGGACGTAAGTCATCATTGCGCTTACACAATCTTATTCAGTTATGTTTCCGTTATTAGTAGTGTTTTAGCTTTTTAAGTTGTGTTTTCATTTCAGGCACGGATGATCGAACCTACCCACACCTCTTTCAAAGACGAAGATATCAAAAACGTCCAACGTGATATGTGCAGGTTCATCATGCACAAAGTCATCCACAAAAGTGGAAGATTCTTCGATCTCGGAGGCAAATTAGCTAGCCATCCGAGGCTTTGTAAGTGGAAGATAAAAGAATACTTGTGTTGAATATTTGGCTTGATGTAAATTGTCTTGTGATGTAAAAATATTGTACTTGTGAATAATTTTGTATTTGTGTTAAATATTAGACTTGTGTTAATTTAAATGCTATTAAAATATGTCTTGAAAATGTGTTAAAATTTGGAGAGAATTAAATATATGCTCTTTATTATGTTTTGAATGAAATACATACCACAGGCGGGTCCTTATGTCGCCCGCCTATGAAAATCTATCTATCTACAAGCGGTTGCAAAAGAGGCTGCCTGTGGAAAGCTATTTGCACATACGATTCACTTAAGGATCGGCCTGTGATAATTGATTTACACAAGCGGCTTACTTAAGGAACCGCCTGTGATAATTGATTTACACAGGTGGTTTCTTAAGTGAACCGTCTGTGGAAATAGCTTTCCACAGGTGGCCGCTTTTGCGCCTGTGGAAATCGTTCATTTTCACAGGCCTTCAATCGCAGGCGGGCTGGCTAAACACTTGTGCAAATGGGTTATGACCCGTCTCTAAAAATAGTTTTTGTAGTAGTGTGCATATAGTTAGATTTTCAAATATTTAATATTCGGATGAGAAAATATTTATATGAACATTATAGCTCTCAATGAGATCTATAACTTTGTAGTTGACAACATTTTCAGTTGAAGTAATTTAGATGCCGAAATAGTCATAACAAAGTTTTCGGCAAGAAGGGTCAAAAGGAAAATATTTTGTATTGCCATTAGCGATGAGAGATAGATGAGATGCTAAGAAAACAATGTGCGAGAGAGGAGATCGCAGATTCGAATCCAACATAACACACATGCATGAAAAATGAGCAAATTGAGACTTACGATGGCGTGTGCGTGTAGGGATTGCTCGGGCCTTGGGGGCTGGTCACTTGCAAAAAACATCCATTTTTTGGGGCCCCCGGAATGTAAATGTTGAAACCAATTATCAGTAGTGGTTCTAGCCAAGAACCGGCACTGATGACACTTTCTGTGCTGATTTCAGAACCGATACTGATAGTGGTAATTATAAGTGTCGAATAATCAGTATCGGTTTCAAGAACCGCTACTGATGGCGATTTTGAATCGGCGTTGATGATCTGTTACGTGATAGTGAGAATTCCAATGCATGTTGAATATTATTTACTGTTCCATTTAAGTAAACATGATTAGATGTTGGTTTCAATACTGCATCTGACATTTTACATGCATCATGTGCCGGCGTCTTGCGCAGTAGTGCATTTTCAATTTGTGTTTCAGCTTAAACTGCCTGCGGATGCATTAAACTATGGGTTAAGATAGATATACTTTCTGCATCTACACGCATGACTGTAGACCTAGAAAACTGAGTACTCAGAACGAGGTAATGCCTGCCTTCGATTAGTTTATCGATGGCTGATCTGTGTACGCAAAGAAACTGGATTATTTGATCTTAACTTATTCCTTGTATAGAATGAAGGTATAAAGATTTAAGATGGAGGGCATCTAACATGTAGGATTCATCGATTCACACCATGTAAACCCGACAATGATTGAATTCGATCCAAAACAAACCGAGAATTATGCATTAAAGTGTATTTTGGTGCTATAATTAAAGAAATATATCTTTAGAAATTAGGACTAACTAACCTATGGTGATCTATATACAGTTATCACTGTATCCTCTTTGTCATCCAGCCAGTTATTAGCAAGATCATTGTCTTCACCTCACAAAATAATCGAAAAGAAACCTATCAACCCGTCATTAACTTGCTACAAGGTAAAATCCGATCATTTTGTTATTTCTCTTATAATATTTGACTTGATTGAATCTAAGTCGACTTATGGTAATAATCACACACATATATAGTGTACCCATGATACATAAAAAAGTGTTAGACGCCAACCATTCACAAAAGAATGGATAGTCCAATATGACTTATCTTGTAGGAAGCAGGGCCGGATAATAATTTATGTGCTTCTTATGTAATGGAATTCATGCACCGTTTCAATGGAGATACGTCGCTCCAGGTGGCCGATGCTGAGGTGGCGGCATACATATTGATGACTAATTTTTAGGTCTGATACGTATTTATAATGATTGATTTCTTCAATTCTTAAAATTGCAGCTCATCATGCTATCCAGAGGTCGTCTCATGCCTATTGAAATCAACACACTTCAAAAATAACTTGTAGGGTTCATTAATGACCAAATCATCAGTCCAACCAGTGAGTTTCATGAAATTAGATCGTCTCTCTCATTACCCTCATCCAACAAGAAAGGGCAGAGTTCAAACCTTCGATTAACAATAAATCTTAAATTCCTTATCCCTTGTTGTAATGAAACTTGACATGCATGTGGTGTATATATACTGTGATGAGTTCAGACATGGTGTTTTATGATTTAAATTTATGTGCATATGTATATATCCTGCGATCAAACTTGACGTCTCATGAATTAAATTTATATGTGCGTGTCTACAAATATACCATATAGTATTAGCAGCAACAGCCAAAATTTGAAAATGGACACGGTATTGGCAACATCCAGATTTTGAAAATGACGAGAAACACCTATCAGTGTCACTGGCACGGATAGTACACCTATCAGTGTCAGATCGACAAACCAGCACTGATGCTTATTTTCAGTGTCGGTTCCATACCCAACACTGACTATCAGTACCGAATAATCAGTTGTGGTTCAAAACCTACCACTGATAATGCTTTTAAACCATAGCTGATGAGAATTTCTACAGTGGTTTCATAGGTTGCCTCTTTGTCCTTGCCATGCTCGTCGGCAGCACCAGCAGCAGCTGGTGGAGCCAGCTCAACTCATCTGTAAGGCACACTAGCAACTTAACTCATCCTTTGTCTTTTCTACTTTCCTTGACCTGGAAACAAATAGGACGTTGTAGCTCCTTCAACTTTGTTGCAGCCTGAGGACCAATTAATAGCAGGTCAAGCACACAACGATTCTATGAATGTATCAAAATCGACTAAGCGTGAGCGAATAATTTGGTAAATAATAAGCTCGTGAGCATGCGCAATTTAACATCAGTTTCGCTCACCAAACAATTTGAAGTGGTGAAATACCCCTCTCAGTATATGTCATATTAAGTGCATAACCATCTATCCAAGCTCTCCTTGCTATATATTTCCTTTATCTAGTGAAGATTATGTAATACCCAGAATAATTATTGTCTTTATTTTTTTCCCTTCAAGTCGCAACGAAAGGAAGAAAGAAAGGAAGCAATCACAAAAGAAAGAAAAGAAGAAACAAATCAGTTTGGGGGCTGTCTGGGCCGCCCATGGGTAGGTTCTAAAGCCCAGTCGCCCCTCCCATGTACCCGATGAAACACTAGGCAGCCTCTCCTCCCCAAACAGCCCCCTTCCCACCCCCTCTCCACCCTTGGCCACCCCCTTGCTGCAGGATGCCTGCTGGGCGTCCCCCTCAAGAAGAAAGGGGAAAGAAAGAGAGGGATTTGATATCGTGCTGCCCTAAGTTTTGGAGGAAATCAAGGTGAGATGGAATCCATATTTTCACCTGCAAATAAATGATTTGGGATGGTTTTTAGATTTGGGGAATAGAAGATTTGTGAGGAGAAATCTCGTTGGATTATGATCCTCAGGTTTCAGAATTCTAGTTTTCTGCAGCTCTTTTTAGGTCTCGATTAGGGTATGTTCGAGGCTGAAATAGGTTATCCAACTATAAGGTTTTTTTTAGCGTTCTTGTTGATCTATCAACTGTCAACAATTCAGAATTTTTAGCCAAGTAGTTTAGTACATATGAACTTTTGAATTTGGCTATCAAATTCTAGCGAGATTCTAGACAGTAATAGATCTATTCAGTTTTTGGACATCTTAGATGCCGAACCAGTTTTTCAGAATAACTAAGAAGTTGTAGAGGATTCGTTAAGATTTCCAATGGTGTGTAGTATGAATTTTTTTTGTTGGATATAGCTCCAATTATGTTGTTCTAAATTTTCTGCAATCGATCATTGACAGATTTCAGTGTCGAATGTTTAGAGCTTGATTAGGCCATTATAATGATGTTTTCTGTAGATCAAAGTTATACCAAAGTTGAAGCTTGTGTTGTGAGACACATGTTCATAAAGGTTTAGATTTTTTGGATCTTTTTGTGGCAGATATAAAAATGGGAAGCTTGCTGCCTAAAATTTCAGACAGATTCTGAAGTCTGTTTTTGGTTGCAGTTTAGACCACTTAGTGGCAGAATAAAATTATGTTTCTATACAAAAGTTATAGATCTCATTCTGTAGTTTCTAAATATGTATTTATTTGTTATCATATCTGTGGTATTAAAATAGATACGAAAAAGTGAAGCAACATTGCTGCAGTTATACAAATGTGATGAGTGTCAGTTTGTTCGTTGGATGGGTTGTAAGGTGTAGGACCATGTTCCTTGCTATTTGTATTTCATGTGGTATGTTGTGGTGCTGATATATGGGCGTTTGAGCAGGTGGTGTTGCGTCGATGCGTGTATGTCTTGTCTTCTTCATCGGTAAAGGAAAGTGAGCGTGACAATTATTGCCACAACTTTAACTTGTTATTTTTGCTACCTCCACCAATAATAATACAGCACACATGATTATATTTATTAATTTGGAAGATTATACCTACTTTCTCTAGATTTGTGAGTTTGTCTTAATCTTTTGGTTATAGTTAATAGAGTCGTATGCAATAGTGATAATGCCTTGTCGGTTTAGTCATTTCTAGTATAACCTCACCTTATATTTAATGGTTGTTTTACTTGAGGATAATGGTGTCAGTTTTGTAGAAGGTTATAGTAGAGGATATGCTTTGACTTATAGGTGGGTATTTAATTCTTTTGGAGGGCTGTTTCATATGTCTATAACTAGTTAGAATATAATCCTTTTAAAACCCTCTGTATGTTAAATGATAATCTAGTAGAAGCATAGTTTTTATCTTTTTGTGCTCTATATATAATTAAATTGTAATATATGGTTATGAAATGGGGTACGCCTTGCTCTTTCAAAGTAAGTTTATTGTTACTGTATGTTTATGTTCATGTCATATGCACTTTTACATGAAGAAAGAATGGTGGATATATGTGGATGAAGATGGCTTATATGAATTATCTAGAAAATACTTTTATGTTGATATATGTTTACGGTTGTGAATTATGCTATTTATATTTTGGTATTTGATGTATATCATGTGCATTGCATTTCATATGCATTAGAAGTTATGTCGTAAAGATCACAACTGTACCAGTACGTATCGTACGTTGCCCGAGGAGGGGTGCGATGTAAAAGAAGGCATGCCATTGCATTCACATGCATTGCTATATGGAATGGATTGTTGGATATGTTGAAGTTGCATTAGAGGTTATTATGAGAAGCGACGCTTCTCCATAGATATATTTATTATGGAATGACATATGGATTTATGAAGGTATTGAAGTCCTACATGGACTTGCATTGCATAGTATCTATATGTATCATATTGTGTTACAGTAATCTTTCATATACAATTTGATTGCGATAAATGGTATGCAGATGTTTGAGTAATCTTGCTAATTGTAGAAGGTATGTGGTTAAGTGTGGGTTATTCTTAAAGCTGTTATTTATTATTAATATGACTTGAACTCTATTTATGATGTCTTGGATGATGATATTTCCTTACAAGTCCTATTTAACTCTTAGAAGTTGAAGTCAATTATTGATATTGAGATCATGTCATGTGGGATAGACAGTTTTTTTTATCTTGCTTATGTTATAGTTATGTTTGCTATGAACATGTATTTATCGATCTTCTTTTAGGAGTAACTACCATAGAGTGTACCCACGATAAAAAAAAGTGTTAGACGTCGACCATTCACAAAAGAATGGATAGTCTAAAATGATTTATCTTGTAGGAAGCAGGGCCGGATAATAATTTATGTGCTTCTTATGTAATGGAATTCATGCACCATTTCAATGGAGACACGTCGCTCCAGGTGGCCGATGCTGAGGTGGCGGCATATATATTAATGACTAATTTTTAGGTCCGGTACGTATTCATAATGATTGATTTCTTCAATTCTTATAATTGCATCTCCTCAAGCTATCCAGAGGTCGTCTCATGCCTATTGAAATAAACACACTTCAAAAATAACTTGTGGGCTTCATCAATGACCAAATCATCAGTCCAACCAGTGAGTTTCATGAAATTAGATCGTCTCTCTCATTACCCGCATCCAACAAGAAAGGGTAGAGTTCAGACCTTCGATTAACAATATATCTTAAATTCCTTATCCTTCTTGTAATGAAACTTGACATGCATGTGGTGTATATATACTGTGATGAGTTCAGACATGATGTTTTATGATTTAAATTTACATGCTTATGTATATATCCTGCGATCAAACTTGACGTCTCATAAATTAAATTTATATGTGCGTGCCTACAAATATACCATATAGTATTAGCAGCAACGGCCAAAATTTGAAAATGGGCACGGTATTGGCAACATCCAGATTTTGAAAATGACGAGAAACACCTATCAGTGTCATCGGCGCTGATAGTACACCTATCAGTGTTAGATCCACAAACCAGTACTGATTATTCGGTTCTATATCCAACACTGACTATCAGTACCGAAAGGGGAAAGAAAGAGAGGGATTTGATATCATGCTACCCTAAGTTTTGGAGGAAATTAAGGTGATATGGAATCCATATTTTCCCTGTAAATAAATGATTTGTGATGGTTTTTAGACTTGGGGAATAGAGGATTTGTGGGGAGAAATTTCGTTGGGTTATGATCCTCAGGTTTCAGAATTCTAGTTTTATGCAGCTCTATTCAGGTCTTGATTAGGGCATGTTCGAGGCTGAAATAGATTATCCAACTATATGGGTTTTTTAGTGAACTTGCTGATCTATCAACTTTCAACTATTCAGTATTTTTAGCCAAGTAATTTAGTAGATATGAATTTTTGAATTTGGCTATCAGATTCTAGTAAAATTCTGGACAGTAATAGATCTATTCAGTTTTGGATATCTTAAATGCCGAACCAGTTTTTCAGAATAACTAGGAGGTTGTAGAGGATTTGTTAAGATTTCCAAGGGTGTGTAGTATGATTTTTTTTCGTTGGATATAGCTCCAATTATGCTGTTCTAAATTTTCTGCAATGGATCATTGATAGATTTCAGTGTCGAATGTTTAGAGCTTGATTAGGTCATTATAATGATGTTTTCTGTAGATCAAAGTTATATCAAAGTTGAAGCTTGTGTTGTGATACACATGTTCACAAAGTTTTAGATTTTTTGGATCTTTTTGCGGCAGATATAAAAATGAGAAGCTTGCTGCCTGAAATTTCAGACAGATTCTGAAGTCTGTTTTTGGTTGCAGTTTAGACCACTTCGTGGCAGAATAAAAATTATGTTTTCTATACGAAAGTTATAGATCTCATTCTGTAGTTTCTAAATATGTATTTATTTGTTATCATATCTATGGTAGAAAAATAGATACAAAAAAATGAAGCAGCATTGCTGCAGCTAAACGAATGTGATGAGTGTCGGTTTGTTCGTTGGATAGGTTGCAAGGTGTAGGACCATGTTCCTTGCTATTTGTATTTCATGTTGTATGTTGTGCTGCTAATATGTGGGTGTTTGAGCAGGTGGTGAGTGTGACGGTTGTTGCCACAACTTTAACTTGTTATTTTTGCTACCTCCACCTATAATAATATAGCACACATAATTATATTTATTAATTTGAAAGATTATACCTACTTATTCTGGATTTGTAAGTTTGGCTTAACTGTGTGGTGGGAAGGCAACGTGACAACCCACCATTGCTGGGTTAGCAAGGCGGAAAAGTGAGTTAGCCAATACTTATTACGTTTTGAGTTGACTATAGTATAGCATCTCCCTTACATAAATCCTTTTTATTGAATTGGAATTTGCATATTTCAAGGTTCTACTTGAATTATATACTTATGAGTTTAAAATTCAAGGCAGAAGATGAAATTTGAAGTCAAGTTGATCTATATAAGGATTATATATCACTACCACATAAACACCATTTTTTGTCTTCCTATCACGGCCGGTTCAAATATAGCCGGCACTAAAGAACTATTCAAAAGAACCGGCACTAATACTATTAATATTAGTTCTTGATATGAATCGACTGTGAAACATTGATTTTGACTACCAGTTTATGTTATGAACCGCAGTAACAGAAAAGAGAATATCACTGCCAATTTTTATTATGAATCGACAGTGATAATGGTAGATATCCTGTTTTTGAAAATTCATAATTTTTTCATACAAAATCAGATGAAAATAAACTTTATACGAAAATTATAACTCTCAACGAGATCTACGTATTTATAGTGGACAATGTTTTTATTTGAAAAAATATTCATGCCTAAATAATCATCTAAATATTTGGATAGGAAAAATTATAAGAATAAATTACCTCATACCCATCAATTAAAATTGTGAGGTAAGATGGTAAAGAAGCTTCGTTTGAGGGGTGAGACTGTGGGTTCGACTCTCATAAACTGCATGTGCATGTAATTTGCTATATTCGTGAGTTCGACTTTCACAAAAGCTACAAGAGGGTTCGTCGAGTGCAAAAAATATTTTTTTCTAAATATATCGGATTTAGAATCGACTATCGCTGTTAGTTCATAACACATAATTCCATTACTTTCTGTAGTAGGGTATATATATAATTATAGTGAAATCCAAGCTAAAATAAATAATTTCTGAAGTCGAACTTCATTAGTTAGGAAGTGTTAGTCAGTAGAATTACTGAGCGCTCACCTCATAGAGGCTGACTTGGCATTCACGAGGAATATGTGTTACCGATACACGCCATGTTCATTAGTTGCTGCGTTCATCGAGCGCGATCTATCTACTGTGACGGGTATAGGTTTCAATAAATTTAGTCGTTCCTCCCATGCATCCTTTACCGTTGACGCGTGGCTATTACGAGTAGTGCACATGCAGCACTAGCATATACTCCTAGTACGTGTAACTTAACATCGGGGTGAAGACATCACTTCATATACATGCAGCGCGTGCCGCACAGTACGTAGTGCATGCACGTTTTCAGTTTGTGTCTCAGCGCAAAGCCCGTTCTTTCCCAGTCAACTGCGCACCTGCTTTCAGTGACAGGAGCTTGTTGGAGGAAATTTGAGAAGGGGTCAGCTTAAATACGACATGCTTAGGTAACTTGTTAAAGAGGGGCCAGACTAGTATTTGCTAGAAATTAAATAGCAAAATTAAGTAATTTTTCAATAATATTTTTAAGCAAGGGATCTATGGCCCACCTTGATCACAATGATCCGCCGCCACTGCCTGCTATGGTATTAAGCTAAGGATAAAGAATAGACCTAAACTTTCCCCATTTATACATGTCACCATTGACGTTGAAAACCGCCTTAATGTGTTTTTTTAACGGAACATTTCATTCCACTAGATATGGTGCTCAGCTAAATTGCTGGCTAACAGACCTACAACAAAGCTGAAAAGGAATCCTTTCTAGCTTCTTCTTGACTCTTCCCCTAGCTACAGGTGAGATAGGGCGAAAAGAAGGCGAACCTCCTCCGGTGCCGATTTCCTCTGTTCCCCTTTCCCTCCGGCGGCCCTTCCGGTGCCGGCGGGGATGGGGAACGGGGATGGAGACGGCCGGTGTATATATTTCTCTCTTATCTAGTAAATCTAGGTAGGTTAGAGTTAGCTTCTCTGTCGGTGTCGACGCTGGCTTGGGGCTTTTGGTTTCCTGGCTTCTTGCATGTCTCCGGTGTGTTGTCCAGTGTGGAGAAGCTGAGGGTTCTGTTGCTCCTCTACGGATGCATCGGTGTGTGTGGCGGCGTCAGTCTTAGCTACATCACCGGCGTGCCTTGGAGGTTAGCTTCTACTCCGTTTGCAGGGGTTTTTCTTGTTCCCCTCTGTGTTTTGGTACTTTTGGGTCGCCGGTGTTGCTCCGGTGATGGCCGATTTGTTTTCGGGTCGTCGGACTTGGCTCCGGCGGCGGCCGATCTTATCTTCGGGTCGTCGAATTTGGTTCCGGTGGCGGCCGATCTTATGTTCCTCGATCTAGCTCGACGATGTGCCTGCTGATCCTTGTCGGGCCGCTTGTCCCTGAGTTCGGCACTGAGGTTGATGTTGGAGGTTGTTCGCCTGTGTCCGGTGAGGGGGCGGCAGGTTGTGCCGTCAAGCCGGTGCGTTCAGCGTTGAAAAGACCTGTTTGGGGCAGGTTGTCACTAGTGCTGTTAAAAATTGATGTTTCCTCACCGGTGGAGAGGATGGTGTCTGGTGTCTTCCTCTGTGCGGTTCTCAGCCAAGCTCCGACGAGGTGGTGCCATGTCTGGTGGCTTCGATCGGTGGAGAATATCAAGTTACGGACCTGTGAGGGGTTGTGCTGTAGCTTTGATCTCTAAGGGGATCCTTTGTAAGCGGGGGTTTGTATGGTTTATGCTTCTTCTATGAAATATAGTCCCGTTTACTCTAAAAAAAAAATGATCAGCTATGACACTGTGTGTTAGGCGACTAACTGTGTCTAGGAACGTTTCGTACGGCAGCGTGCACGTGAGACCCGGTCACATGTACTCGGGCAAGTCGTACTAGGGTGTATTTGGTTCCGAGATAAAGTAGAATGAGATAAGATCATCTTTTTTTTAGACAGATAGGGATGAGAATCATCAACTAATTGTATCTTTTAATTTTAAATAATAATTATTAATAATACACTAATTAATATGCACTAACGTATATTAATATTACTCTTGTCATAATCATTAGTAATTAACAATAAAATATACTAATTAACTATAATTATATTCTAATTAGCTTATTAATTATCACTAATTAGTATATTAATCCTTACAAATTCTAATCTTATAGTAATATATACTAATAAGTAATACAAACCTACTAATATCACTAATTATTTTACTAATAAGCATGATTAGCAAAGGTGGATGAGTTCGTTCCACCGATTTGGAGAGATAGGTTCATCCAGTATATTGAGAGAATATTTCTTAGAAGGGATAATCCTATCTCTATTGCCTGTGAACCAAACACCAAAAATAGGAATCGCCCTTCCTATCAAATCCCATCTCTCGAATCAAATACACGTACCCTTAGTGTCTTGGTGCATGCGTGCACTTTTACGTCGAGCACTATAGGCATGCATACAAGAAAGTAATTAGTAACGTTTTCAAATATATGTTATTCTAGAATGTTAGCACTTAGAATTTATTTTTGGGTCGAGCGCTATAAGCATGCTTGTAAGGAAGTAATTAACAACGTTTTTAAATAGATGTCATTCTAGAGATGTGCACTCAAAATTTAGAAACGTTGATCACTATTGGATACACATTATTGGTTATATTTGTGGGTTCGATTTTTGTAAAAAAATTTAGGTGTACTGATAAGTTAAAAATTTATTATAAAAATCAATATTTAAAATTTAACTATCATAACCACTTCCTCAGCTAATAACAACCTTTAAAGCTATAATCTATACAAACGAACCCTAAGCTAAGGAGGAAGATAGATAGGCTTTCCACATCTATACGCATGATCGTAGACCTTGAAAACTGAGTACTCGTAACGAGGTTATGCTGGCGTTTGATTAATTTACTGATGGCTGATCCGTGTATGCAAAGAAACTCAACTATTTGATCTAAGCTCAAAACATCCGCACTTGCCTAGCTAGCTAGCTTTCGCATTTGACGATCACAATACCATGTATCTATCTATACCTATATATTATAATAGCAAACTATAAGGGAATTCTCAAGTTAATCAGAAGAAAAACAAAACATTTGACAATGTATATATCTATCGATTAATTAAGCGAGAATAATCGTTCAGATAAAAGAATCTATTGAGGGCTGTGTTATTATATGCATGTGAGTATTTAATTAAGAACAAAGAAATAACTAACCGGACACCTATCAATGTCCTGGAAAATATGAGTCCGTCTAAAACAAGAGATACTGCATGGGGCGCTTGTATGTGTCCGAATACAACACAGCATCCTAATTCAAGTATATTTTTCTACATGAATGCGAATCTACTGTTATGACGTAAGTAAAAAAACAATCATGGCCAAAAATGAAAGTACTTCACGCATGGAACAAAACGACAACTTGATGTATTCTCATGCGTTCTATATTATCACTACTACAGAACAGGTCATTAATAACGTCTCATCAGTATCAGTTCGAACATAATCAATATTGTTCACGTATCAGTGTCAGTTCCTAAACTACCACGCGTAAACCATGATTGAGGCCTCAAGAACCATCACTAATAGGCATTATCATGCCGGTTCTTGGTGTCTCAATTATTGCTCGCGTGTGGGAAATTAAGAACCGGCACAGTGACGGACTATCAGTGCCAGTTGAAAATAGAACCAGCACTGATGCCTGTGTTATATGTATATCCAACCCTTAGCAGCTCTCCTCATTTGCTCCATTCAACCTGATGCCGCTCCTCCTCCCCGACCGCCGCCTCCTCCCCGTCCACAGCCTCCTCCTCCTCGTCCTCGTCCTTGTCATGCGTCGATTGCCGCCTCCTCCTCCCCGTCACGCGCCAACCGCCGCCTCCTCGTCATCGCTGTGGATCGGCCCGCTATCACCTCCTTGTCCTCGTCACGTGTCGGCCCACCGCCACCTCATCGTCGCCTCCTCGACATCCCCATGGCGAGCAACAACAGCAGTAGAGGTGGAGAGCATAAATCTAAGCAGTGTGGAGGCGAGGAGGCTCCATCCTATCCGGCCGCCCGAGTCCGAGTGACCACCCTCATACTTACGGCCTCTAGATCCTCAATGGCATATCCCCTTCTTACCCATAAGGGCCACAAAACACCTAGTTTAGTTATCAAATTCAAGTTAGAAAATTGTAGTTATCAAATTGTAGTTAGGAAATTGTAGTTAGCAATTTTAGTTAGCCAATTTAGGTCCTGAAATTAGATATGTATTATATGTTGGCTTATTATTAGATATGTATGTCATGATATTAGATATGTATCGCTATATCAGTGTTTTAGATGTTACCATCACTTCCAATGAGTAAATAGTTTGGTACTTTCTTATTCTGCAATTGATAACTTGTCGTAATTGTGAGATAATCCACATGTGCCGATTGATATGGTATTGGTATTTTTTTCTTTGGGTATGTAGACGTACCTATGACTTGTCCTCGATACATCTACGTGCTCAGAGATGAAAATTCTTTGGCTATAAATTATAAGAAGGTCAGTTAATATTGCAGTTTACAGTTAACAAATTCAGAAACTAACATACCGATTGATGTAGATGCTTCCTCATCTACAATGGCTACATGACATTATTGTGGACCTTGGTGGCACACCACCTATGGTGACGACCACATTACCTGATAACAATAAAATGAAGATCACTATCTCTTTTAGTATTGATTTTCCTATAGAAAGATATATCACTTTAATATCATCAAGCCCCGAAACAGATAAAAAGCTCATGGCTGAAAGATCTATTGTCCATGCGCTTCTATAATCGGTTAACCTACAACTTGGATACATATTTTCGGGCTACAACTATTTCAAATTGAAAGCGCTTGAACAGGATGATGATGTACTTATAATAACTCCTAAGCTCTCATAGTTACATGCAGTTGAAATGGTTGGTGACATGAATCTGTAGTTTATTGCTAGGATTATTTCAATAATATTAAAATTTTCCTCTATAGTGTTGCTCTTTGTGTGTAGGATTTTTATTGGAACACTCGGATGCGGATAGATCTTAGCTTGACTTCAATCTTACGTCTTCTTGCCCAGCAGTGGGGGTACATATTACTTGGTCCTCAATACAGGAAGGTCCAGAAAGGAAAGTACCGGTCACACCTTAAGTTTCAGTGTGATAGTAATAGTTTTGTTATTTACGGAAGTCCAATAGAACTTCCATTTAAAGCAACAACTAGTGCGCTAATTTATGCGCTGAATCATTTTGATATAATATTTGGAGTTGAAATTTTAGAAATACCTGTAGTTTGAATTAATGTATTAAGTTTTTATCATAACTTAAACATTAGAAAAATAGATGCATGTGAATATGATGCATTTTAGATTGTACAATTGTTTTGGCCATCGAATATCTATTAGCGTCGGTTCTAGTATTAGTGTCAGTTCTATTTTAGCACCACCTATAATAATATAACACACATAATTATATTTATTAATTTGAAAGATTATACCTACTTATTCTGAATCTGTGAGTTTGGCTTAACTGTGTGGTGGGAAGGCAACGTGACAACCCACCACTGCTGGGTTAGCAAGGCGGAAAAGTGAGTTAGCCAATACTTATTACGTTTTAAGTTGACTATAGTATAGCATCTCCCTTACATAAATCCTTTTTATTGAATTGGAATTTGCATATTTCAAGGTTCTACTTGAATTATATACTTATGAGTTTAAAATTCAAGGCAGAAGATGAAATTTGAAGTCAAGTTGATCTATATAAGGATTATATATCACTACCACATAAACACCATTTTTTGTCTTCCTATCACGGCCGGTTCAAATATAGCCGGCACTAAAGAACTATTCAAAAGAACCGGCACTAATACTATTAATATTAGTTCTTGATATGAATCGACTGTGAAACATTGATTTTGACTACCAGTTTATGTTATGAACCGCAGTAACAGAAAAGAGAATATCACTGCCAATTTTTATTATGAATCGACAGTGATAATGGTAGATATCCTGTTTTTGAAAATTCATAATTTTTTCATACAAAATCAGATGAAAATAAACTTTATACGAAAATTATAACTCTCAACGAGATCTACGTATTTATAGTGGACAATGTTTTTATTTGAAAAAATATTCATGCCTAAATAATCATCTAAATATTTGGATAGGAAAAATTATAAGAATAAATTACCTCATACCCATCAATTAAAATTGTGAGGTAAGATGGTAAAGAAGCTTCGTTTGAGGGGTGAGACTGTGGGTTCGACTCTCATAAACTGCATGTGCATGTAATTTGCTATATTCGTGAGTTCGACTTTCACAAAAGCTACAAGAGGGTTCGTCGAGTGCAAAAAATATTTTTTTCTAAATATATCGGATTTAGAATCGACTATCGCTGTTAGTTCATAACACATAATTCCATTACTTTCTGTAGTAGGGTATATATATAATTATAGTGAAATCCAAGCTAAAATAAATAATTTCTGAAGTCGAACTTCATTAGTTAGGAAGTGTTAGTCAGTAGAATTACTGAGCGCTCACCTCATAGAGGCTGACTTGGCATTCACGAGGAATATGTGTTACCGATACACGCCATGTTCATTAGTTGCTGCGTTCATCGAGCGCGATCTATCTACTGTGACGGGTATAGGTTTCAATAAATTTAGTCGTTCCTCCCATGCATCCTTTACCGTTGACGCGTGGCTATTACGAGTAGTGCACATGCAGCACTAGCATATACTCCTAGTACGTGTAACTTAACATCGGGGTGAAGACATCACTTCATATACATGCAGCGCGTGCCGCACAGTACGTAGTGCATGCACGTTTTCAGTTTGTGTCTCAGCGCAAAGCCCGTTCTTTCCCAGTCAACTGCGCACCTGCTTTCAGTGACAGGAGCTTGTTGGAGGAAATTTGAGAAGGGGTCAGCTTAAATACGACATGCTTAGGTAACTTGTTAAAGAGGGGCCAGACTAGTATTTGCTAGAAATTAAATAGCAAAATTAAGTAATTTTTCAATAATATTTTTAAGCAAGGGATCTATGGCCCACCTTGATCACAATGATCCGCCGCCACTGCCTGCTATGGTATTAAGCTAAGGATAAAGAATAGACCTAAACTTTCCCCATTTATACATGTCACCATTGACGTTGAAAACCGCCTTTATGTGTTTTTTTAACGGAACATTCCATTCCACTAGATATGGTGCTCAGCTAAATTGCTGGCTAACAGACCTACAACAAAAGCTGAAAAGGAATGCACCCACACATGGCCATGATCAGCTATGACACTGTGTGTTAGGCGACTAACTGTGTCTAGGAACGTTTCGTACGGCAGCGTGCACGTGAGACCCGGTCACAAGTACTCGGGCAAGTCGTATTAGGGTGTATTTGGTTTGGAGATAAGGTGAAATGAGATACGATCATCTTTTTTTCTAGGACAGATAGGGATAAGAATCATCAACTAATTGTATCTTTTAATTTTAAATAATAATTATTAATAATACACTAATCAACATGCACTAACGTGTATTAATGTTATTCTTATCATAGTCATTACTAATTAACAATAAAATATAATAATTAACTATAATTATACTCTAATTAGCTCATTAATTATCACTAATTAGTATATTAACCCTTACAAATTCTAATCTTATAGCAATATATACTAATAGATAATACAAACATACTAATATCACTAATTATTTTACTAATAAGTATGATTAGCAAAGGTGGATAGGTAGTCCCACCGATTTAGAGAGATAGGTTCATTCAACATATTGAGAAAATATTTCTTAAGAGAGATGATCCTATCACTGCTGCTTGTAAGCATGCATATAAGAAAGTACTTAATAACATTTTTAAATAAATGTTATTCTAGAATGTTAGCACTCAGAATTTATTTTTGCATCGAGCGCTAAGCATGCATGTAAGGAGGTAATTAACTACGTTTTTAAATAGATGTCATTCTAGAGGTGTGCACTCAAAATTTAGAAACGTTGATCACTATTAGATACACATTATTAGTTATATTTGTGAGTTCGACTTCCATAAAAACTTTTGGGTGTGCTGAGAAATTAAAAATTTATTATAAAAATTAACATTCAAAATTTAATAGTCACAATCACTTTCTCAGCTAGTAACAACCTTTAAAGCTATAGCCTATACAAACGAACCCTAAGCTATCGATTAATTAAGCGAGTATAATCGTTCAGATAAAAGAATCTATTGAGGGCTGTGTTATTATATTCATGTGAGTATTTAATTAGAACAAAGAAATAACTAACCGGACACCTATCGATGTCCTTGAAAATATGAGTCCGTCTAAAACAAGAGATACTGCATGGGGCGCATGTATGTGTCCGAATACAACACAGCATCCTAATTTAAGTATATTTTTCTACATGAATATTGCGAATCTACTGTTATGACGTAAGTAAAAAAACAATCATGGCCAAAAATGAAAGTACTTCACGCATGGAACAAAATGACAAGTTGTTGTATTCTCATGGATTCTAGATTATCACTGCTACAGAACAGATTATTAATAGTGTCTTATCAGTATTGGTTCGAATATAACCAATATTGTTCACGTATCAGTGTCGGTTCCTATCACACCCGGTTTTAACGGCCAAAACCAAGTACGGTTTATATATGTCCAGAAAGTTTAACATATATAAAGACGTCATAGGTGAAGTAAAAAAAACAATATTTTATTTAATTAAACGTTCACTTCTTACAAAAAAAAGATTTCACCTAAGCAACCTCAAACTTAACCTAAACGACATCATCTAAACGACAACAGCGGGACGAAAACATTGGCGACCAATACTCCACAGGCACCGACTGGAAGACACGCTCCTTAGAACACCAGGTTGTCGTCTTGGAAAGCCTCAAAGTCCTCCACTGAGCAGCATATGTTTTTTAAGGAGAAAGCAAGGGTGAGCACATAATGTACTCAGCAAGTGTGGGAAAATAATGACATGCAGGTTTATATCAAGGATATGTTGACACAAGGTATTATTTGCGTAAATGCAAGTAATGAAAACACATTTGGACTCAAAAGCATTAGACAAGTATTAAATGAATGTAACCCAACAATCTATCATCTAGCATACAAGTTTCCCCACCCTGCATACCACAACCGTCTAGTACTCCCTGTACTAAGACCGAAACCACACCATCTAGTACTTCCTGTACCAGAACCAAAACCATCCACCCTCTAATCATGTGAGGATCTAAGTCTCTCATATCCGTGAGCACGGCTGTTATAACAGTTTTACACTCTGCATAGGTTGTCCAGCTTTACCCACGAGTTAGTGAATTCCATGTTGCCGTGTTTGCAAGATACTTAACACACGCCAGTGGTGTGCCACCAAGAATCACTATATGACACTTTCCACTAACCAGAGACTAATCCAATGTGTGTCTACCTACTAGGTTTCACCGCCAGGCTTTACGCAAGCAAAGCTCCTACCCAGAAGCCCCCTTTTGTGCTGACCCAACGCACATTGGACAGACTCTAATCAGTATGTCACGCCTTACCCATATCAGCCTCGTGGTTGGTACGTTACTTCTTGGGTTGTCGCTCCACGAACCGGTCCTTACTTAGGTTACTTGAGAAAACACTAATCCAACGTCATAACCATGACAACTATCATCAACATCCCTATGCTCAAGACCTAAGGTTCCATGTTGCTAATTCATTATCATGCTAAATCATTATCATATTATCCATCGTTACTGCATATGTTCATTAGTCAAAATTATGACACTTCCCAATATCCCAAAGCAAGCTAAGCAGTCTACCCATAAAACACTCCTAACCATAACCATCTAGGTTCCAAGGGATGATAAGGGAATACCTAGGGAAAACCCTAACATAGGTGACTACCCATCATATTGACAGATAGTGTATGCAGTTTTGTAAAACAAAATATTTAAAAACGTAGGTTCAATATGATCAAGGACACTTACTTTATCCTTGCTGCTGCTCAATGTATTCTTGCTCCTGGTCTTGTTGTTCTTCAAATTGATCGGCTAATCGTATAATCACCGGTAAACAAACAAACAAGATACTCTAATAACAGAGCATAAAATAAAAGAATAACGAGATTAAAAACTAGCTAAAAAGAAAGAACATTGAAAAACGAATCCATCGATGCAAGAATCGCTTAAATCGGAGCTACGATGAAAAAGTTAGTGCTAAAACAAGTCTACGGTTAAATCTGGAAAAAGAAAAGGGCTTATATAAAATTAACAGAAAGTTCAGGGACCTTTTTCTAAAAATAGAGGGACCTAAATGTGATTATGAAAAAGTAAAGGGACCTAACTACAAAAAGATAGGGCTCTTTCTGTTATTTCAGAAAAGTTCAGGGGCTAAATTGCAAAATTACCAATTAAAGGAATTATCAGATTTATTTTGATACTGAAAAAGGCTTGAATTACTGACTGGGTACCTCTGGCTGACGTGGCATGGTGACAGGGGTGACACATCACCAGAAAGGTTGAGGTGGCGGCTGAGGTGGCTGGGTGACATGGCATGGCTACTGACTGGGTTAAGTGGCAATACGTGGCAGCTTCTGGTTGGTTGACCGAAGGGGTAAGAACAGATCTAATCTGGGCCGAGGGCTTCGGATCCGACGGCTGGGGAGGCTTTGGGCGGCCGGAGAGGAACGGGACGGCGGCGACCGAAGGAAAGCGGCGGCGTTCTCGCCGGAGACAAGCGCTAACCTCGTCGCCGGCCTCAGATCACGACGACAAGCGACGGAGCACAACGAGAAGGGAATGGCGAGCTCGTTTTGGGGCTTACCGAAGGCGGCGCAGCACGGGAAGGTGGTCGGCGACGGAAGGGGGCGGCGGCTGCTTTGGGAACTCATCGGAGAAGGCTCTCCGGCGGCGCAGAGACCAAAGCGATGACGGGAAAAGCTTCTGTGGTGGCAGGCACTCGCGATGGTGGGCTCGGGATGCGCTGCGAGGCTCTGGAACAGCGTGGCAGCGAGCTCGGTCGAAGCGGCGGCGAGGGCGGCTCGGCAAGCTCCGAACTCAGCGTCTAAGGCTCGGGTTTTGGCGATTTTCTGGTTGAGATGCGTTCGGGGTGGGAGGCTCTACTTATATTGGCAGCTCAGGATGTCCAGGGCAACGGCGCAGCGAGATCAATTCTGACACGGCAGCGGGGAGTTGTATCCGAGCTCAATTCCGCGAATTCCTTAGAGATAAAGCCGGCTAGAGATAGAGGAGATCCCGGGGATTTGATTTGGCGGCTTTCTAGAAGTTCTCGGGTTCGGTTTGTGGTCGGATTCGAATGGAAGACGGCGACCGGCACGTTCCCGTGACTGAGTTGGAGTCCGATCGAGGAAAAAGAAGGGCCTGACATGCGGGACCCACATGTCGGTGGCTCGGTGAAGCGACTCGGCACGTGGGCTGGCGCGCGGAGATGGGCCGAGGCTGGGAGGCGGCCCGGGTGGGAGAGGAGGTTGGCGGCAGCTGGGCCGAGGCCAAGAAAGAGCTGGGCCGAGAAAGGAAAGGGCAGCCCGCGAAGAGTTTTAATCTTTTTCTTTTTCCTTTGAATTCAAAATCCAAATTCAAATTCAAAATCCAGGCAAAAACTCTTCAAATAAATTCATCAAAAATCAAATAAAAATACTATTTGCCTAATTCAGCATGAATGCAAAATATTCACTTATATCCTATGTCATTTATATCTTCTTTCATATAAAATAGGATTTTCTCTCTTTTAAAATATTTAAACTCATTTTGAACTTATCAAATTTTGAGAAATTTTAGAAATGGGAAAAATTAGGGTGTTACAAACCTACGCCCCTTGGAATGAATCTCGCCCTCGAGATTCACCTGGAACAGAGAAGAGATGTGGAAATTCTGCTTTCAGATCTTCTTCCCTTTCCCAAGTTGCTTCATCTTCCGAGTGGTGACTCCATTGCACTTTGCACATTGGTATTATCTTGGTTCTGGTAACTCTTTCTGATCTCTCAAGAATCTTCTCAGGATATTCCACATAGGAGAGATCTTCTTGAACATCTAATTCCTCCATAGGTAATTGCTCTTTCGGTACTCGAAGACACTTCTTTAACTGGGAAACATGGAAAACATCATGCACATCTGACAGCTGAGGTGGTAATTCCAACTGATAAGCCACCTCTCCCTTTTTATCCAATATCTTGAAGGGTCCAATGAATCTTGGTGACAACTTTCCTTTAACCTTAAATCTACGAAGACCCCTTATAGGCGAGACCTTATTATAGACAAAATCTCCAATTTTGAAAATCAATTCTCTTCGCCTATTATCAGCATAACTTTTCTGTCTAGATTGTGCAATCCTCAGATTTTCTCGAATCACTTGGACTTGTTTTTCTGCATCTCGTAGAACCTCTGGGCCAAAAACCTGACTCTCTCCCGTCTCATTCCAGAACAGCGGTGTTCTACATTTCCTTCCATCCAAGGCTTCAAAGGGAGACATTTGGAGGCTTGTCTGATAGCTGTTGTTATACGAGAACTCAGCATAAGGTAAACTTTTGTCCCAACTTTTCCCATACTTAAGAGCACATGCTCTCAGCATATCTTCCAATATTTGATTTACCCTTTCTGTTTGACCATCCGTTTGAGGATGATAGGCAGAACTAAAATTCAACTTTGTGTCCATAGACTCATGTAGCTTCTGCCAAAACTTAGAGGTAAACTGAGTTCCTCTATCCGAGACAATCTTCTTTGGTATTCCATGCAAACATACTATTCTTGACATATACAACTCTGCTAGTTTAGCTCCACTATATGTGGTTTTTACTGGAATGAAATGGGCGACCTTTGTCAAGCGATCAATCACCACCCAAATAGAGTCATATCCATTCTGGGTACGGGGCAATCCAACAATAAAATCCATACCGATCTCTTCCCACTTCCACTCAGGTATCTTTAAGGGTTGCAGTAAACCTGCTGGTCTCTGATATTCTGCTTTGACTTTTTGACAAGTATCACACAGGGCTACGTATTCTACAACTTCTCTTTTCATTCCATACCACCAATAACGGTCCTTAAGATCATGATACATCTTGGTACTCCGAGGGTGAATGGAATATGCTGATTCGTGAGCTTCTCTCAGGATCGTATTTTTAATATCCTCCCGGTTGGGTGCGCAAACTCTCTTCTTGAACCATATTGTACCTTGACTATCCTCCGTGAAACCTAGAGCTTTATCCTCCTTAATAAGGTGTCTAATTTCCTTGAGCTTCTCGTCCTCCAGTTGACTTTTCCAAATTTCTTGTTCAAGGGTACAATCTAATTTCATGGTGGTTGTTTCCATGTCTGCCACAAAATCCAAGGTTGAGGTTTTCAAACTCTTTCCATAACCCAGGTTGACTATCTTGAACCATCATTGAATTGCTGTAACCTTTCCGGCTCAAGGCGTCGGCCACAACATTTGCTTTTCCTGGGTGATAGTGAATCCCCACATCGTAATCCTTAATCAACTCCAACCATCTGCGCTGACGAAGGTTTAGATCCGGTTGAGTGAAAATATACTTCAAGCTCTTATGATCCGTGTATATTTCACACTGTTTTCCAGTGAGGTAATGCCTCCAAATCTTAAAAGTATGAACCACAGCTGCTAATTCTAAATCGTGTGTGGGTTAGTGCTCTTCATGCTTCCTTAATTGTCTTGACGCAAAGGCCACGACTCGACCTTCTTACATAAGAACACATCCAAGCCCTTGTCGCGAAGCATCACAGTAGATGTCGAAATTCTTGCCAATATCGGGTAAAACTAGCACTAGGGCCGACGTCAATCTCTTCTTCAATTCTTCAAAACTTGCCTGACAAGCAGGACTCCATTTAAACACCACATTCTTCTGAAGCAAAGAGGAGAGGTCGGGCTATCCTAGAGAACCCTTCTATGAAGCGGCGATAGTACCATGCTAATCGGAGAAAATTCCTGATTTCTGACACGTTGGTCGGTGGTAACCAATTCAGTACATCCTTTACTTTACTGGGGTCTACCGCTACACCTCCAGCGGTTAAGATATGGCCAAGGAACGCGACTTGGTCTAACCAAAAATCACACTTGCTAAGCTTGGCATACAGCTGATGTTCTCTGAGTGTCTGTAGCACAATTCTCAAATGTCCTTCGTGTTCTTCTTTGCTTCTAGAGAAAATTAGAATATCATCAATGAACACTACCACAAACTTGTCCAGATAATCCATGAATACCTTGTTCATGAGATTCATGAAGTAGGCTGGGGCATTGGTTAATCCGAATGACATAACAGTATACTCGTATAGCCCATATCGAGTACTAAAAGCAGTCTTTTGGTACATCTGATGGTCGAATCTTCAGCTGATAGTATTCTGATCTTAGATCAATCTTGGAGAACACTCAGGCTCCTCTCATCTGATCAAACAAATCCTCAATCCGGGGCAACATATACTTGTTCTTAATGGTTACCTCATTAAGTGCCCTGTAATCTACACACATCCTTCGGCTACCATCCTTCTTATCTACGAAAAGAATTGGGGCTCCCCAAGGTGATGCACTGGGTCTAATAAAACCTTTGCTTAACTGCTCTTGAATTTGCTTCTTTAACTTGACTAGGTCGTTAGCCGACATCCTATATGGCCTTTTTGCTATAGGGGCCGTACCAGGTACCAACTCAATGACAAACTCGACTTCTCGATCAGGTGGCATACCTGGCAATTCGTCGGGGAAGACATTGGGAAACTCACAAACTATTTTGATCTGCTCAATGGTTGTTCCTTCAAGTGAATTGAGAAACTGATCCTCCGCTGCTGGTTCCGTGGCTACGAACTCCACCTTGGTACCTTCTCCATTGGTTAGGTGAACTGCCCTTCTGGCACATTCTATAACTCCGTTGAACTTGGCTAATCAATCCATTCCAAGGATTACATCTATGCCATTGGTTTCCAAAACTATAAGGTTCGCGGGAAATTCTACCCCCCTTATGCTAAGCCTCATCCTAAGACATATATACTTTGCCTTCAAATTCCCTCCAGGCGAGCTAATAAACATATTATTCTTTATCATAACCATAGGCAATCCATGTTTTGCAACATACTGAATGGTGATAAAAGAATGCGAAGCTCCAGAATCGAACAAAACAGATGCAGGTCGGGAGTTAACGAGGAACATACCGTACACCACATCTTGAGCATTAATAGCCTCTTCTGCTATGACATGGTTGACTTTCCCATGAACATAGTTCTGTTGTCCACGATTATTTTGGCTGGGATTCTGACTTCCATTGCATGACTGGGCTGGAGTTGGAGTTGTCCTTGGTGTGTTGTTGGTTCAGGCCAGATCTTGCATCTTTTTAGGGCATTTATTCACATAGTGTCCTTCTTCTCCACAATAGAAACATCCTTTGTTCAGGCCTGGAGTTGCTGGACTATTCTTAGTTTGAGGAGTGGCTGGTGGGGTTGATCAGGGCGTCTGATAGTTGGAGCGCTGAACAGAGTTTTGCGACTGAGTCCGGTACTAAACGTTGGAACGAAACATAGGGCCTTGCGGAGACATCTGTGTAGCTCCACGGGATCGTGTGTTGCTTCCTTGTCCCTGGAATGACATCTTCCTCTTCTTCTCTTCCAACTGGCGGCGCTTATGCTCAACCATTAGGGCTTTGTTTACCAATGCTTGGAAATTGGGAAACTCCTGGGGTAGCAAAGCATATTCTATGGCGTCATTTAGGCCTTCTAGAAAACGTTCATGTTTCTTCTCCTCTGTGTCCACTTCATTGGGTGCATATCTGGATAGCTGAGTAAACTTGGTCAGGTACTCCCTCACAGTCATGGGTCCTTGCTTCAAACTCATGAACTCCTTCTTCTTCAGACGTACATCTCCAGAGGACAGGTGATGGGTGCGAAAACTAGCTTTAAACTCCATCCATGTGATAGATGCAGGGTTTTCATGTGCGGCGCAGTAGGCTTCCCACCAGTCTAGGGCTTGACTAGTGAGTTGATGTGAGGCGTAGAGAACCATCTCCCTATCATTGCACTGAGCAACGTGCAGCTTCCTGTCTATATCCTTCAGCCAATCATCTGCATCCATTGGTTCCACTGCATGACTGAAGACTGGGGGTTGAGTTCGTTTGAATTCTCCAAGTCTTGATGGTTGATGCGGTTGAGGAACATGGTTTGGCTATTGTTGTTGCATATGCACCATAGTTTGAGCTAAAGCTTGCAAGATTTGAGTTTGCATAGCCATCTACTACTCCGAGGTTGATGGGGGTGGATTCTGGTTGTTGTTGTTCTCCTCTTGAGTGTTAATGCTCCTCCTTGTGTTAACCATCTGGTTAGGATTGAAGAAAGGAACAGAAGTAGATGAGCAAGTCTGGAGAAGTTTAACTAAAGAAACCCATCTATATTATATTATATAGAAATAAAGATGCGTCTGTGGATAAGGTGTCAAAGCATTCCACAGCTCGCATCAGCACTCAAGCAAAAACTCCAACTTGCACACTTAGCACCATAACAAAGCTCACACTAACATTATTATTACCCTTAACGATTACATCAACGCTAGGTTCTAACAAGGATAGGACTACTTATGGAAAGACCACACTACTGGGACTCCTCTCTAGTGCGAGACCCTGAGGGGGAGGAATCAATTGATCCATCCTCAGAGGCGGCGGGGGTGTTGAAGTAGATCCTCTTACGCAGGGGCGAGTGGATAGACAAGTCTTCTTCGTCATCTTCAGATCCCTCTTGATTCGCATCTTGTTCATCCTCAAGGGAAGTAGAGACGAAGGCAAGGTGCTGGCGATCTTCTCCCAACTCCCATAAAGCACAGTTGAGCTCATCCTCCAAGGCCATAGTAAGGGCAACTTGCTCTCGTAGCTTGGGGTTTTCTCCAAAAGAGCTCTTTACGAACGGTTCGTTACTTCCACAAGTTCTGAGGGGACAGTATGAATAGGGAGAGTTGTCCATCTTGCTGTTGTATTGATCACGAACACGGGATATGGCTGGACGAGCTGCATCTCGAACTCCAGCGGTGAAGGTTGCTCTCGGGACCATTGCTGAGTGAATGCCCACCACTCTTTGAACTTCCATACCCTCATCTTGACTTCGCTTGTAATCATAAATAGCGACTTCAACCTTCCATTCCACATATCCAGGGTATTGTTTCTTCACTCCCCTGTAGACTGGCTTCTGAGTATGCCCAAGTCCAGAAAGTATCCTATATTCTGGAAGGTGGGGTCATCAATCTCCTCTTCAGTTGGCACACGTGGTAGAATGAGTGGACGTCCTCCGGTTGACTTGCGGGCAGTAAGTAGCTGGCGAACCTTCTGAAAAGGAAGAGATGGGATATAAGAAATAGTCTTATGGATAGCAAAAGACAAGTTTGAGAACTATGGAAAGGCTTGGATGGGATTAGACGACTAGGTAATTCCTTAGGACAACCATTCTAGCTAGGCTTGCGATCCTACAGTCAGTATGGCTCTGATACCACCTCTGTCACACCCGGTTTTAACGGCCAAAACCAAGTGTGACTTATGTGTGCCTAGGAAGTTTAACACATATAAGGACATCATATGTGAAGTAACAAAATCAATACTTTATTTAATTAAACGTTCACTTCTTACAAAAGAAGACTTCACCTAAGCAACCTCAAACTTAACCTAAACGACATCATCTAAACAGCGGCAGCGAGATGAAAACATGGCGACCAATATTCCACAGGCACCGATGGGAAGACACGCTCCTAAGAACACCAGGTCGTCATCTCAGAAATCCTCAAAGTCTTCCACTGAGCAGCATATGTTTTGTAGGAGAAAGCAATGGTGAGCACATAATGTACTCATCAAGTGTGGGAAAATAATGACATACAGGTTTATATCAAGAATAGGCTGACACAAGGTATTATTTGCGTAAATGCAGCATTAGATAAGTATTAAATGAATGTAACCCAATAATCTATCATCTAGCATACAAGGTTCCCCACCCTGCATACCACAACCGTCTAGTACTCCCTGTACTAAGACCAAAACCACACCATCTAGTACTCCCTGTACTAGAACCAAAACTATCCACCCTATAATCATGTGAGGATCCAAGTCTCTCATATCCGTGAGCATGACTGTTATAACAGTTTTACACTCTGCAGAGGTTGTCCAGCTTTACCCACGAGTCAGTGAATTCCATGTTACTGTGTTTGCAAGACACTTAACACACGCCAGTGGTGTGCCGCCAAGAATCACTGTGTGACACTTTCCACTAACCAGAGACTAATCTAGTGTGTGTCTGCCCACTAGGTTTCACCGCCAGGCTTTACACAAGCAAAGCTCCTACCCGAAAGCCCCCTTTTGTGCTGACCCAACGCACACTGGACAGACTCTAATCAGTATGTCACGCCTTACTCATATCAGCCTCGTGGTTGGTACGTTACTTCTTGGGTTTTCGCTCCACGAACCGGTCCTTACTTAGGTTACTTGAGCAAACACTAATCCAACATCATAACCATGACAACTATCACCAACATCCCTATGCTCAAGACCTAAGGTTCCATGTTGCTAAATCATTATCATATTATCCATCATTACTGTATATGTTCATTAGTCAAAATTATGACACTTTCCAATATCCCAAAGCAAGCTAAGCAGTCTACCCATAAAACACTCCTAGCCATAACCATCTAGGTTCCATGTTTGTAAAATAAAACATTTAAAAATGTAAGTTCAATATGATCAAGGACACATGCCTTCTCCTTGCTGCTGCTCAGTGTATTCTTGTTCCTGGTCTTGCTGTTCTTCAAATTGATCCGGGACGTTATCGGCTAATCGCACAATTACCGGCAAACAAACAAACAAGATACACTAAGAACAGAGCACAAAACAAAAGAGCAATGAGATTAAAAACTAGCTAAAAAGAAAGGACACTGAAAAACGAATCCATCGGCGCAAGAATCGCTTAAATCCGAGCTACGATGAAAAAGTTAGGGCTAAAACAAGTCTAGGGTTAAATCTGGAAAAAGAAAAGGGCTTATATAAAATTAACAGAAAGTTCAGGGACCTTTTTCTAAAAATAGAGGGACCTAAATGTGATTATGAAAAAGTATAGGGACCTAACTGCAAAAAGATAGGGCTCTTTTTGTTATTTCAGAAAAGTTCAGGGGCTAAATTGCAAAATTACCAATTAAACGAATTATCAGATTTATTTTGATACTAAAAAAGACTTGAATTACTGACTGGGTAGCTCTGGCTGACGTGGCATGGTGACAGGGGTGACACATCAACAAAAAGGTTGAGGTGGCAGCTGAGGTGGCTGGGTGACATGGCATGGCTGCTGACTGGGTTAAGTGGCAATACGTGGCAGCTTCTGGTTGGTTGACCGAAGGGGTAAAAACAGATCTAATCTAGGCCGAGGGCTTCGGATCCGACGGCTGGGGAGGGTTTGGGCAGCCGGAGAGGAACGGGACGACGGCGACCGAAGGAAAGCGGCGGCGCTCTCGCCGGAGACAAGCGCTAACCTCGTCGTCGGCCTCGGATCACGACGACAAGCGGCGGAACACAACGAGAAGGGAACGGTGAGCTCGTTTTGGGGCTTACCGAAGGCGGCGCGGCACGGGAAGGTGGTCAGCGACGGAAGGGGGCGGCGGCTGCTTCGGGAACTCGTCAGAGAAGGCTCTCCGGCGGCGCAGAGACCAAAGCGATGATGGGAAAAGCTTCTGTGGTGGCAGGCACTCACGATGGTGGGCTCGGGATGCGCTGCGCGGCTCTGGAACGGCGTGGCGGCGAGCTCGGTCGAAGCGGCGGCGAGGGCGGCTCGGCAAGCTCTGAACTCGGCGTCTAAGGCTCGGGTTTTGGCGATTTCTGGTTGAGATGCGTTCGGGGTGGGAGGCTCTACTTATATAGGCAGCTTGGGATGTCCAGGGCGACGGCGCAGCGAGATCAATTCGGACACGGCGGCGGGGATTTGTATCCGAGCTCGATTCCACGAATTCCTTAGAGATAAAGCCAGCTAGAGATAGAGGAGATCCCAGGGATTTGATTTGGTGGCTTTCTAGAAGTTCTCGGGTTCGGTTTGTGGTCGGATTCAAACGGAAGATGGCGGCCGGCGCGTTCCCGTGACTGAGTCGGAGTCCGATCGAGGAAAAAGGACCTGACATGCGGGACCTGCATGTCGGCGGCTCGGTGAAGCGGCTGGCGCGTGGGCTGGCGCACGGAGATGGGCTGAGGTAGGGAGGCGGCCCAGATGGGAGAGGTGGTCGGCGGCGGCTAGACTGAGGCCGAGAAAGAGCTGGGCCGAAAAAGTAAAGGGCAGCCCGCGAAGAGTTTTATTCTTTTTCTTTTTCCTTTGAATTCAAAATCCAAATTCAAATTCAAAATCCGGGCAAAAACTCTTCAAATAAATTCATCAAAAATCAAATAAAAATACTATTTGCCTAATTCAGCATGAATGCAAAATATTCACTTATATCCTACGTCATTTATATCTTATTTCATATAAAATAGGATTTTCTCTCTTTTAAAATATTTAAACTCATTTTGAACTTATCAAATTTTGAGAAATTTTAGAAATGGGAAAAATTAGGTGTTACAGTTCCTAAACTCCTGCGCGTAAATCATGATTGAGGCCTCAAGAACCAGCACTAATAGGCATTATTATGCCGGTTCTTAGCGCTCAATTATTGCTCACGCATGAAAAATTAAGAACCTGCACTGATAGTGACTATCAGTGCCGGTTGGAAATAGAACCAGCACTGATGCCTGTGTTATATGTATATCCAACACATAGCAGCTCTTCTCGTTTGCTCCATTCAGCCTGATGCCGCTCCTCCTCCCCGACCGCCGCCTCCTCCTCCTCGCCCTCATCCTTGTCATGCGTCGACCGCCGCCTCCTCCTACTCGTCATGCGCCGACCGCCGCCTCCTCGTCCTCACCGTGCATCAGCCCGCCGTCGCCTCCTCGTCCTCGTCTTGCGTCGACCCGCCGCCACCTCCTCGTCGCCTCCTTCGACATCCCCATGGTGAGCAACAACGGCAGTAGATATGGAGGGCGTGAATCTAAGCAGTGTGGAGGCGATTGCTCCATCCTATCCGGCCGCCCGAGTCCGGGTGACCACCCTCGTACTTACGGTCTCTAGATCCTCAACGGCGTATCCCCTTCTTACCCGTAAGAGCCACGAAACACCCAGTTTAGTTCTCAAATTCAAGTTAGCAAATTGTATTTAGCAAATTGTAGTTAGGAAATTGTAGTTAGCAATTTTAGTTAGCCAATTTAGGTCCTGAAATTAGATATGTATTATATGGGTTAGCTTATTATTAGATATGGATGTCATGATATTAGATATGATCGCTATATCAGTGTTTTAGATGATACCATCACTTCCCAATGAATAAATAGTTTGGTACTTTTTATTCTGCAATTGATGGCTTGTCGTAATTGTGAGATTATCCACATGTGCCGATTTATATGGTATTGGCATTTTTTTCTTTGGGCATGTAGACGTACTTATGACTTGTCCTCGGTACATCTATATGCTCAGAGATGAAAATTCATTTGCTATAAATTATAAGAAGGTCAGTTAATATTGCAGTTTGCAGTTAACAAATTCAGAAACTAACATACTGATTGATGTAGATGCTTCCTCATCTACAATGGCTACATGATATTATTGTGGACCTTGGTGGCACACCACCTATGGTGACGACCACATTACCTGATAACAATAAAATGAAGATCACTATCTCTTTTAATATTGCTTTTCCTATAGAAAGATATATCACTTTAATATCATCAAGCCTCGAAACAGATAAAAAGCTCATGGCTGAAAGATCTATTGTCCATGCGCTTCTATAATCGGTTAACCTACAACTTGGATACATATTTTCAGGCTACAACTATTTCAAATTGAAAGCGCTTGAACAGGATGATGATGTACTTATAATAACTCCTAAGCTCTCAAAGTTACATGCAGCTGAAATGGTTGGTGACATGAACCTGTAGTTTATTGCTAGGATTATTTCAATAATATTAAAATTTTCCTCTATAGTGTTGCTCTTTATGTGTAGGATTTTTATTGGAACACTCGGATGCGGATAGATCTTAGCTTGACTTCAATCTTACGTCGTCTTGCCTAGCAGTGGGGGTACACATTACTTGGTACTTAATGTAGGAAGATCCAGAAAGGAAAGTACCGGTCACACCTTAAGTTTTAGTGTGATAGTAACAGTTTTGTTATTTACGAAAGTCCAACAGAATTTCCATTTAATGCAACAGCTAGTAAGCTAATTTTTGTGCTGAATCATTTTGATGTAATATTTGGGGTTGAAATGTTAGAAGTACCTGTAGTTTGAATTAATGTATTAAGTTTTTATCATGGCTTAAACATTAGAAAAATAGATGCATGTATATATGATGCATTTTGAATTGTGAAATTGTTTTGGCCACCGAATATCTATTAGCGTCGGTTCTAGTATTAGTGTCTGTTCTATTTTAAATTGAAACGAATAATCAGTATCAGTGCCGGTACCTAATAGGGAACCGGTTTCATACCCAACATCGATAATCACTAACTATCAGTGCCGAGTAATCAGTGTCGGTTCAAAACCCGTCACTGATGGTGATTTAAACTAACACTAATGAGGTATTTTGTAATAGTGTATAGAGCACAACATCCTAAAAATGTAATTCTCTAGAACTCAGAACATATAATTACATAAACAATTCTAACTCAAAAAAAAATGTTATTTCTTTTGCAAGAAGCTGGATGAAGTTATTCCACCCACACTCATTGGAGGACAAAGAGCTAAAATAAAATTTTAAACATATAAATTCTAAAATTGGAATGATAGATCAACAAAGATGGACGATCAGCGTATAAGTTGTTCAGTTGTCACACCCAGTTTTAACAGCCAAAACCAAGTGCGGCTTATGTGTGTCCAGGAAGTTTAACACACATAAGGACATCATAGGTGAAGTAGCAAACGCAATACTTTATTTAAACAAACGTTCACTTCTTACAAACAAAAGACTTCACCTAAGCAACCTCAATATTAACCTAAACGACAGCATCTAAATGACGGCAGCGGGACGAAAATATTGGCGACCAATACTCCACAGGCACCGACTGGAAGACACGCTCCTTAGAACACCAGGTCGTCGTCTTGGAAATCCTCAAAGTCTTCCACTGAGCAGCATATGTTTTTGTAGGAGAAAGCAAGGGTGAGCACATAAAGTACTCAGCAAGTGTGGAAAAATAATGACATGCAGGCTTATATCAAGAATAGGCTGACACATGGTATATTTGCGTAAATGCGATTAATGAAAACACATTTGGATTCAAAAGCATTAAACAAGTATTAAATGAATGTAACCCAAATAATCCATCATCTAGCATACAAGGTTCCCCACCCTGCATACTACAACGGTCTAGTACTCCCTGTACTAAGACCAAAATCACACCATCTAGCACTCCCTGTACCAGAACCAAAACCATCCACCCTCTAATCATGTGAGGATCCAAGTCTCTCATGTCCGTAAGCACGGCTGTTATAACAGTTTTACACTCTGCAAAGGTTGTCCAGCTTTCCCCACGAGTTAGTGAATTTCATGTTGCCGTGTTTGCAAGACACTTAACACACGCCAGTGGTGTGCCACCAAGAATCACTGTATGACACTTTTCACTAACCAGAGACTAATCCAGTATGTGTCTGCCCACTAGGTTTCACCACGAGGCTTTATGCAAGCAAAGCTCCTACCCAGAAGCCCCTTTTGTGCTGACCCAACGCACACTGAATAGACTCTAATCAGTATATCACGCCTTACCCATATCAGTCTCGTGGTTGGTACGTTACTTCTTGGGTTGTCGCTCCACGAACTGGTCCTTACTTAGGTTACTTGAGCAAACACTAAACCAACATCATAACCATGACAACCATCAAAACTACATTGCTCAAGACCTAATGTTCCATGTTGCTAGACCATTAACAAATTAACCATCAATGTTGTATATGTTTATTAGTCAAGATTATGACACTTTTCAACATCCCGAAAGCATGGCTAAGCAATCTACCCATAAAAGACTCCTAACCAAAAACCATCTAGGTTCCAAGGGATGATAAGAGAAAATCTAGGGATAACCCTAACATAGGTAACCACCCATCATATTGACAGTCATTGTTTGCAATTTTGTAAAACAAAGCATTTAAAAATATAGGTTCAAGATGATCAAGGACACTTACCTTCTCCTTGCTGCTACTCAGTGTATTCTTGCTCCTGGTCTCGATGTTCCTCAAATTGATCCGGGACATTGTCGGCTAATCGCACAATAACCGGCAAACAAACAAACAAGATACACTAAGAACAAAGCACAAAAAAAGAACAACAAGATAAAACTGGTTAAAAAGAAAAAGCACTGAAAACCGAATCCATCAGCGCAAGAATCACTTAAATCGAAGCTACGATGAAAAAGTTAGAGCTAAAACAAGTCTAGGGTTAAATCTGGGAAAAAAGGGCAGATATTGAATTAAACAGAAAGTTTAGGGACCTTTTTGTAAAAATAGAGGGACCTAAATGTAATTATGAAAAGTATAGGGACCTAATTGCAAAAAGATAGGGTTCTTTTTGTTATTTTAGAAAAGTCCATGGGCTAAATTGCAAAATTACTAATTAAAGGAATTATCAAATTTATTTTTATACTGAAAGAGGCATGAATTACTGACTGGGCTGCTTTGGCTGACGTGACATGGTGACAGGGGCGACACATCACCAGAGAGGGCTAGGTGGCGGCTGAGGTGGCAGGATGACATGGCATGGCGGCTGACTGGGTTAAGTGGCAACACGTGGCAGCCTCGGGTTGGTCAGCGAAGGGGTATAGATGGGATCTAATTTGGGCCGTGGGTTTCGGATCCGACAGCTGAGCTCAAAGGGGACGGTCGGCGGGGTGGTTCTCGGCGGAGCCGAGCTCGGCACGGCGGCGACTCGCCGGAGCAGGGGGCAAAAATGTCATCGTCGGCTTCAATCCTCGACGACGAGCGGCTTAAAAGGTTCGGGGGAACGCGGGGTATCCGTTTTGAGACTTACCGGAAGCGGCGAGGCACAGGAAGGCGGGCGGCGATGAAGGGGCGGCGGAGGGCCTCGAGATCTCGTCGGGATGGGCTCTCCGGCGACGCTGGGACCAAGGTGACGACGGGAAAGCTTCAGCAAGGGTAGGCACGTGTGATGGTGGGCTCGGGCTGCTCTGTTTTGCTCTGGAACGGCGCGGCGGCGAGCTTGGTTGAAGCGGCGGCAATGGCGGCTCGGTAAGCTTCGATGTCGACGACTAGGGCTCGGGTCTCGGTAATTTTCGGATGAGATGAGTTCGGGGAGGGGGAGGGCACATATATAGGCGGATCGGAGGGTCGCGGGGCGCTGCAGGACTCCAAGGCGGCGTCGGTTTCTTGCTCGGATTCGGCGGCGCGGCAAAGTCTGTCTCGGAGATGATAGATCTGATCGGCGGGTCCCACATGGCGGCGGCACAGGTGAAGGCGGCACTGGCGGGGGCATCTTCGGCGTGCTGGCTGGCGTGCGCGAATGGGCCGAGGTAGGTGCGCAGCCCAGGTGGAAGAAGAGGCCGGAGCAGCTGCTGGGCTGAGGCCGAAGAGAAACCGGGCCGGGAAAAAGAAAAGGCAGCCCGCGAGAGGTTTTAATCTTTTTTCTTTTCTTTCCAAATTCAAAACCAACTTCAAAATCAAAATCAAAGCAAAAACTCTTCAAATAAATTTCATCAAAAACCAAATAAAAATCCTATTTGCCTAATTTAGCATGAATGCAAAAGAATCATTTATATCCTATGTCAATTATACATTCTTTCATATAAAATAGGATTTTCTCTCTTTTAAATTATTTAAACTCATTTTAAACTTTAGCAAATTTTGAGAATTTTTAAAGATGGAAAAAAAATTAGGGTGTTACATCAGTGGACCAAGGCTTCAGGAGGCTGGGTTATTGGGAGTCTAAGCCTTCCGAAGGCCGAGCTGGTGAAGCCAAGGGAAGGCTTTCCTGGTACGAAGAGGTACCGTGAAGGGACCTGATGACTTTGGAGGTCGAGCCTTTAGCTGAGGGTCTGGAGATCAAGGCTTCGGAGAGACCTGGATAGTAATCTTGAACCATTATCCTTAGGCTGGTTTATTTTTCCCCCAACAGTACCCCTCATTCTTGGGCCTCAATGATTCGGTGGGGGGAGAGGATGTAGCGGAAAACCAACCCCAGCCTGGTATAGTATCAAGGATGCGTGATAGCAATTCCCTATCCTTTAAGAAGTTTTTTCGTTAAAAACCGTGGGCGTCGATGGCGAGCCCAAGGCTGATGGCGTACTGGCGGTGTCGGGACCCCGGGCCAGAGGGACGTCGATGGATACGGTGTACTTCCAGGGTCCGTACTGAGACCGATACAGGTTATCCGGATTCCTTTTGAGGTTACCAGAGTAGAGGTTACGTGTAGGATTGGAGGATCCTATGCGTTTGCCTGGTAGGATAAGATGTACCACTGCCGCATTCTGACTAGGCATTGTGGGGGTAATTTAGGGTCTTGTGCCCATGCCCCTGTCATGCGCTGAAAGGACTCTGGGTTATTAATGTGACGGGACGTCTGTGCGAGAAAACGAGGCATTCGTCGTGGAGCACTGCCACGTGTTGGCAGAACGACTGGGGCATTACCACAGTCCCCTCAAGCATTCAATGGGGGACACCGTGGTGTTGGTTCCACTTCATCTTCCGGACTTACGTGGTTGCTTGGCCAGGGTATAAAGCTGGGATGACCCGACTGGTGTCTCCACAGCCCTACGAGCGAGCAGTTAACCTTAACTTGAGTATGGCGTCGTCTTCCTCTTCGGAGATGTCGATGATCTTGGCGGCTTCTTCGGGAGCCAGACTGTTTCGGTTGTCAGCAGAGGTGCTAGTAGCCACGCCGCTTCCATCTCAGCAGGGAGGTGATTGCCTACCGCTCCGGCCCGACCTTTGGCTAAGGAGGCCATGCCAGTCGAGATCATCGATATCTCCAATGATGATGAGGAGATCGGCTGGGATCTCCTGCGGGGGGAGAGCGAGCAGGTGTCTGTGGAGACAGCGGCGAAGGAGGAGGCCGGGAAGGCGAGGGAGAAGGCCGCGCCGGTGACCTCCTTGGACTCTTCTTCGTCCTTCGACAGCTCGAGAGCCGGCTACTGTATCGGCTTCCGCAGCGGTAGGCCACAGATGAGGCGCATACGCTGTCCCATGCGTGGCCCCTGTCGGGACCCGTAGGAGGTGAAGGCGGTCATCGGGATGGTGTACTTGGTGACGTCGTGAGGCATCCATGTCTCACGGTCGAACATGGCCTTGCTATGGGCTCATGGCTTTCTAAGTCACCTTGTACTCTTTCTCACCCTGTTTGGCTCCGTAGTGATCTATCTTCTTCGTGGCAATTTCTGCACTGTCGCTTCAGTATATACTAGTTGTATAATAATTTGATATGGACCTTCGAGGACGGTCGTTTCTCCTTCTGTATCGGAGTGCAAGGGGATCTTTCAAACGAGTGACCGCATGCGTGTGTGCCTACGTGCCTTCAAGCCGTGCTTCTTCATCCCCTTCGTAGGCGATGACTAGTTTTTCTGACGACCGAGGTACTGAGCCTTCGCATAGATCATTGCCGGTTTTGTTCCTTCTGGGAGAGAGGTGGCCTCGGGAATCTGGTGGTGGTAGATACGTAGGGTAACTAAGGAGAGCCGGGTGGAGCAGTGGTGACCTCATCGTTCCCGGTTATTGCATACTCCTCGGGCTCGGCACTGGTAGGGCCTTCTTCCTAATTTGTTCCAGATTTCCGACTCAGCTAAGTCCATCTCGAACCTTTGGAGACAAGCTCCAGAGGTGATTGTTGACCCTTCGGGTGCCTTAACAACTGCCTGGGTTGAAGGCGACGGTGTGTCAGAAGCGAAGCCGAAGGATAGGCGGGAGAGGTGGTCTGTGACCCCCTCAGCCCTTAGCCGCTGCTCGGCTCTGGAGGTACTCCGTCCGGAGCCTGGCGATGGCGTGTCGGAGGAAAAGCCGAAGGCTAGGCGGGGAGGTGGTCCGCGACCCCCTCGGCCCTTAGCCATTGCTCGGCTCTAGAGGTACTCTATCCAGAGCCTGGCAATGGCGTGTCAGAGGCGAAACCAAAGGCTAGGCTGGAGAGGTGGTCCGCGACCCCCTCGACCCTTAGCCACTGCCTGGCTCCGGAGGTACTCCGTCCAAAGCCTGGCGATGACGTGTCGGAGGCAAAGCTGAAGGCTAGGCGGGAGAGGTGGTCCGCGACCCCCTCAGCCCTTAGCCGCAGCCTGGCGACGGCGTGTTGGAGGCGAAACCGAAGGCTAGACGGGAGAGGTGGTCCGCGACCCCCTCGGCCCTTAGCTGCTACCTGGCTCCGGTGGTACTCCGTCTAGAGCTTGGCGATGGTGGGTCCGAAGCGAAGCCGAAGGCTAGGCGGGAGAGGTGGTCCACGACCCCCTCGGCCCTTAGCCGCTGCAATGAATTGTAGTTTCTACAATGGAATGTCGAGGGTTCCACTATATTTCCTGTGCCACGCAGCGTGGGCTTTTATTAAATGTTAGTATAACACTCACAAAATGACATCTGAAATGTGTCTTTAAAAGAGATGGTAGGATAATGATTTTACCTTTTCCCATACGTTTTTGAGTCACGCAGGTCATACCTTTCCCTGTAGGGAGGGAGATTTTTATACCCCTTTCATCTGTGTGTTGTGCTCTTTGGAGGCTAACGGGTTTTGTATCCCTTTGGCACAAAGTCATTTGCCTTCAAGATGTCGGGGTACTCTTCCCGTTAGGTCCTTTCAGAACCTTTCCGCCTGGTGGAGTTTTCGGAAAACATCCCCATTGCGGGGGTTTTCGAAGTCTCTCCATTTTGATGGAGGTTTGGTGAAACTCCATTTTTACCGGAGGTTTGGTAAAACTCTCTGTTGCACAGATGTTTGGTAGGGCTCTCCGTTTTTGCCGGAGGTTTGGAAAAGCTCTCAGTTGTGTGGAGATTTGGTAAAGCTCTTCGTTTTTGTCAGAGGTTTGGTAAAGCTCTCCGTTGTGCGAAGGTTTAGTAAGGCTCTCCGTTTTTGCTGGAGGTTTTGTAAGGTTCTCCGTTTTTGCCGACGGTTTTGTAAGACTCTTTGCTTTTGTCGAAGGTTTTGTAAGGTTCTCCATTTTTGCTGGAGGTTTTGTAAGACTCTTCATTTTGTCAGAGGTTTTGTAAGGTTCTCTGTTTTTGCTGGAGGTTTTGTAAGACTCTCTGTTTTTGTCGGTGGTTTTGTAAGACTCTCCATTTTTGTTAGAGGTTTTGTAAGGTTCTCCGTTTTTGCCTGAGATTTTGTAAGACTCTCCGTTTTTATTGGAGGTTTTGTAAGACTCTCCATTTTTGTTAGAGGTTTTGTAAGGTTCTTCATTTTTGCCAGAGGTTTTGTAAGACTCTTCGTTTTTGTCGGAGGTTTTGTAAGGTTCTTTGGCATGTATTAATGCCGAAGGCCCTACACACTATCGGAGCTACGCAATACCTTCCAGGAAACCTAGGCAATCTTGCCTTCCAGGTGACCTAGGCATGCTACGCCCACGGTGTGTAGGCCTGTTGTGCTCCTGAGGAAACGCCCGGGGTGCACCGCAACACTGTCCACCAAGGATGTGCCCTGGCGTGTGGCATTTATACGATCGAAGCTATGCAATACCTTCTAGTAATCCTAGGCTTGATGCCTTAGCGGTGACTTAGGCATGCTGCGCCCGCGGTATATAAGTATGTCATGCAGAGAGGATTCCTTGCGACAGCATTCCTTAGAGCACTGCATCCTCACATCAGGGCAGTCCCCTGATATGCGGCATCCACACACTATCGAGGCTACACAATACCTTCCAAGATACCTAAGCAGTCTTGCCTTCCAGGTGACCTAGACATGGTACGCCACGGTGTGTGGGCTCCACTTCCTACCAGGGCAAAGCCTACCCTTCGGGAAACCTTTTCAGGTGACCTTGGGTTTAGGCAAGCAAAGCTTACTAGTGCGTAGGCTTGTCACGCCTCCAGAGAAATCCCCTAGGGGCACCACAACTACATTATCAAGGAAGTCCCTTGATAATCGGCATCTACACACTATCGAGACTACACAATACCTTCTAGAAAACCTAAGTAGTATTGCCTTCCAAGTGACCTAGGCATGCTACGCCCGCGGTGTGTAGGCATGTTGTGCAATGAGGATTCCTTGCGACAAAATTCCTCGGAGCACCGCAACTCCGCCACCGAGGACATCCCCTGGGGCGTAGCTTCGACACCCAAAGCTATTCAAATGCCTTCAAGGGTACCCTGGGCATAATCTGCCTTGCAGATGACCTAGGCATAAGCAGCGCCCGCAGTTTGTGGGCCTCACTATCTACCGAGACTACGCAATGCCTTCCAGGAAATCTAGGCAGTCTTGCCTTCCAGGTTATCTGGGCATTCTACGTCCACGGTACGTGAGCTCTTCACACCACCCGAAGATGTCCTACAGGTGGCGCTGCAATACGGTATATCAAGGAAATCCCTTGATACGTGGCAACTACCTACACTTCTAAGGCCGCACAATGCCTTCCAGGAAACCTAGGTAGACCCGCCCCCAGGTGACCTAGGCACGATGTGTCTACGATAGTGTAGGGATTTTGCATGGTTATACTTGATAAGTTTTGTAGTCTACTTTTGGCAATAAGAAACTAGTTGTAGCATAAAACATTTTGTAGTCTACTTTTGGCAATAAGAAACTAGTTGTAGCATAAAACATAGCTAAGTTATATAACTGTTCATGCTAAATTAGAATGTAACTTAAGTTCTACTGCTTCTACTTAGTGGCTATCTATTGCAAAAGACTTCTAGCAGTAAGGTTGGAGGTCTCCAACAGACTCTAACCTTGCCGTATGAACGACAGATCACCAGGTAAACTACTTGGTAGTTAAAAGTGGGCATACCTTTGTAGGAATAAGGCATCTATTATGAGGATTCATGGCCTCGAAGCCTGTGGCTAGGCTAGGAGAGGTAGTGCTTGACCCCCTCAGCCTTTAGCTCTTGCTCGGTCCCAGAGGTAATCCGTCCGGAGCCTGGAGACGACATGTTGGAGGCGTAGTCGAAGGCTAGTCAGGAGATGTGGTCCTCAAATGTCTTGGCCCTTAGCCACTACCCAGCTCCAGAGGTACCCCGTCCGGAGCCTGGCGACGGTGTGTCCCCGACTTAGTTCTCATTGCTGGATGTGGTACCATTGGTAGTAGGGTCGGTACTGATGGTGCAGGGTTGAGGGGCCGAGGATGTGCCCGGGAGTTTGCCCCAGGCCACCGAACCCTGTGTCATCCTTCGCCCGCTTCTTCTGCAGCCAAGTGTTTTTCTTTCCTTCTGAGGTATTCCTCCTAGAAGGACATGAGGGTGCAGCAGTCGTTGGTGTTGTGGCTGCACCCTGGTCCGTGCAGGATGCACCCATGTGCCTCCGGGGGAGCCGGAGCTTGGAGTTGTTGTTGGGGTCACTGCCAAAGGTGATGTGTCCCGGAGCCTATGGTTTCCCTAGGGTCTCCATCCCCATTGGGAGACCATCGAGGCTGCCCGATAAACCGGCTTTTGGAGCCGAAGTGGTTCTGACTGTGCCTCCCCAGACGAGGTAAGCTTGGGGTTCGCTGCGCGCGTTTGGCGTTGCGAGGCTAGTGTTGGAGGCTCTGGCGGGGTCCACGCACCCCAGAGCCCTCTGTCTCCTTGGAACCCTCTTTCGCCTGAGGGGCCCAAGGAGGGTGCTGGGTGGACAGACTTTTCAAAGATATTGGCTCGCTTGGGGCATCCCAGGTGTGGTCGAAGGGGATACCTGGGGACCAAGCCCAGGTGAGAGCACTCCTGGATTGGACCGCCCAGAACCATTGGAAGGCGGCCTGCTTGGCTGTGGCTTTGGCCGCATCCTCTCCTGAGGTGGTGAGATCTTCGTCGTGCAGAGGCTGGAAGGCCTCCATGCCATCTGGAGTTCCTGTACCGACCCAGGGTCCTGGGTTTGTCAAGGTCGGAGGAACGTTGTCCCACATGGCAGCGGGGCTAGAGCATGCATACAGTGCGTATGCTGAGACAACCATGCATATGGTTGCAAGCTTGTAACCGTGGGTATGGCAGTTTTAGCTAGCCCTTTGGTGGTTTTCCTGGTGAATTCCTACCTCTCTTAGCACTTCTGTGTTCGAGTCCCCACAGCGGCGCGCTATTGGAGCAAGAGTTCCTCTTGCTCCAGCAAGTACGGTGAGAGTTTCTTCTAAGGAGGAGACTCAAGCTTGGAGATGAAGTTTAAGAGTAAAGAACACCACAAATGTATTGATGGTAGAAAACTAGATCACTCTGGGAGGAGTATCACAGCGTGACTTGGTGTATTTTCACCTCTGTGTCCTTTTCGCTGACTTGCCCGTCCCCTCCGCCCAGATGACCATGGCCCCCTATTTATAGGGTCGTGAGTAGCTTGACGTATAAGTTATCATAATGTACAAATATCTAGGATCTGCCCAAATTACTGGGCCTTATCCCGGACGACTACTTTCTACCCTATCAGGGAGAAAAATATCCATCGTGGTAACTATCGTGGTGCCTGCGTCCTCGAGTGCAGAGAGCCGGTCGACAATTGCAGCCCAGCGCTGCACTGTAAGGGGTGTCAGGATAGCCTCCATTATGCCGGGGTGTCAGAGCAGCGTCCATTAGCCTAGGCTTTTTAATGCCGGTCACTTTCTTGCAGGCAAAGCATGACTGGTGCTCCCCTTCCGGCAGATCTTTCCTAAGGCATGCTGACTCACCTTGTAGCCTTCGGGAAGGCGGCCCGAGCAGCCCGAGGCAGGGGCCTCGGGATGCATGGATCCAAGAGGTGAAGGCTTCGGGAAACAGGACTCCAGAAGGCTGGGGCTTTAGGAGGCCGAGGCTTCGACGGACCGAGGCTTCGGGAGGCTGGGTTTTTGGGAGGCTAAGCCTTCGAGAGGCCAAACAGGTTAAGCCAAGGGAAGACTTCGCAGGTACGAAGAGGTACCGTGAAGGCACCTGATGACTTCGGATGTCGAGCCTTTAGCTGAGGATCCGAAGATCAAGGCTCCATAGGGACCTGGATAGTAATCTTCAACCATTATCCTCAGGCTTGTTTATTTTCCCCCCAACAACATGTTTACGGTAAAAGGAAATGAACCGCAGGTTAACACTTATATACTAGTCAAAACACCAGCTCAAGGGTACTCAAAAAGATGTGCATTGGGAATTGAACTATCACATTAATGGCAGTTAAGACAAATGAATAGGAACCAACGTTTCAAAAATCGAACCGTCTTGCCAGAAATCATCATTTTTAGAAAGATTAGATCCTTCCGGTATGCAAAGAGGGCTAAATTCACTGAAGGTAAAAGATACAGCATGAGGCCTTCGGCAGGCCAAAGGGGACGGTGTTCGGTTATACCATCTAATTCATGGGTTCAGCCCACTGAGGAGGAACCTTGCCCACGGGGGCTGCTGTTGGGGAATGGTCTCACAAGCTTCCTTCGGACATTATCTATTGTGATTGCAAACACTGGATGGTTCGGTGATTGATGGTGTGAACACCAAAGACTACACCGAAGCTTTTTCTAGGAAATTTTCCCTCTGTTTAGTGAAGAAAGGCTTTTCATACGCCGAATGGTTTGATGCTAAGAAGGAGTGTACACCAGATCATCCGGTGTTCACGATCTTTTTGTGATGAGCATTCAACTGAGATTTTTTCTTATAACTAATTGGAGATGGAATTGGAGAAATATGTGTGATTGTCTCATGATGTGCAGGTGATGGATGCAACTTGGCGGTCGATGGTGGAATGATCGGGACTAAGTAGGGTGGTTGGTGCTAGACGATCAAGGAAGTCGGGCGGAGTCAAGGGTGATCCTAGCTGCACACATGCAGATCAAGCAAAGTGTGAGAAGGTAGATAAAGACGGCATGTTGACAAAGTCAAAGTGAAAGGGATGCCGGTTCAAGTGATAAGGTGGCCCGAGAGATCAAGAGCTGGAGAGACTGGCCAACGGTGAACCACGCTTAAGGCTGCTTGCTTAAGGTGTAAGCAAGTGGCGATGAGCCAAACTTTGAAAAGTGTGCAAAGCGGTTTTGCGTTTTGGCCTCAAAATAGTGGGAAATATGGGATTGCATGTGTCATCATCACGAAGCTTGTGTCGAGATGAAGCTAAGTCATGAAGGTGTCATGACCGTTCGATGGATGAGAAAAGAGTTGGACAAAAATACTCTCGGTGATAGGTAGGAGTGTATTGGAAGAGGGGGCAGGAAAGAACAAGGAAACTTAGGAGCTAAGGAAGCTCCCAAGGCTTTATAAATAAAGGGAGGTGGCTATTCTAGCCTCTTGAGCCAGCCATTTGAGACTGTGTGCTAGGGTTTCATAAGTAAGAGAGAGAGTGCTTAGCATATGTATTAGGTGAGAGCTTTGTGAGCAAAAAATTTTGTAATCCGCCAAAATTAGGGTGTTCCTCTACAAGCAATGAAATTTATGTTTACTCTTATGCTTGTGTTCTTCTCCTTCTAGTTTCCCTCTTTTTGGTTCCCTTGCAAGTCTGCAAGTTTTCTAGTTTTTGTGATGATTTTCGTTTTGTTGAATAGCTGCAATTTTCCATTGTGTTAGAGTTGTTCTTCTTGTTGCTAAAGGGATAAGATTCATATATGAGTTGGTCTTGAACCATCCCCCACATATAGATCCACTAACTTGAAGAGTTTCTTCTCCCGGTGCCTAGACTTTGGATCTAATTGTTTCTTCTTCAAGTTGCAAGATTTTATGAGCGATGACACTTGGATTGGCTTTCAATAGGACCTAGTGTTCAGACACAACAAGTGGAGCTATGGTTTTCATAAAGATGTTTGTTGTTAACTATGTCTCTTGCTTTTTAGCCTTCGTTGTTTTGTTTTGAGGTGCGTTGAGTGAAAGATTGGGATAGGCAATCCAAGAAATTGATGAGGCTCATATCCATCCCCCCTTTAGTCGCCTTTCTCGGTCCTACAAGAATAGTACCGTATTACCCACGAATGTGTCGGGAATGTGCCAGTTGGAGGGGTAATATTGTAAACTGTAACAGTGAACAGTTGGTTATGGCCTATAAATAGGGCATAATTGTAACTAACATGGCATGTGTCATTAATTCCAACAAAGGCTTCATCACTTTATGCACCTTTCCATCTAGCCTTCGGATCTCTCTGACGTCCAAAGGCCCATCATCCTGTTCGGTAACAATAGTTTCCAGCATTAACTTTTAAGATAAATTCAATTAGCAATCATCAAGTTCCAAAGTCCATCCATTCAGAAAAAAGTCATGTATTTTCTCCTTCTATGAATAAACAACATAAATATTTCAAATAAATAATGTGGCTATCAATGTTACATATATGCTGCCCCTCACAACATCCTTAAACTTCATTGTTAAAAATATCTTGATCACATTATTCATAAATATATAAGCAATGTTATACAATTACCACAATGCGGAACCTTTCATAGACTTAACTCACAATTCTTCTATGGATTATCCTTTGAGAGAAATTGGAGCAATATGCTTCATGCACACAAATAACTACATTTTTATTAGTTATGCAATACAACCATAGTTTATCCTTACAGAGGACTAATCCTCTACAGCGTACCATGGGGATAAATAAAGTGCAATGATGCATACCTTCTGGATATAGCATATCAATCCTCGATATTAGAGGTTGAACATTTGCAACATTTTTTTACTGGATCTTTAGTGTTACATCCAGTCAATCTGTTCCTGGATTGTACCATTATGAGTAACACATAATCTATCTAACAATTGTCATTTAGGGGATAACTAAATTTCAAATTACCAATATTCTTATACATGCTATTGCCATTTCATTGATAGAAAGATGCACTTTCTAAATGCTTCTATGGTGCCTTCTTCATTCACTCATTCGGGTCTAAGATCACTTATTGAATCAATGGTGTTTTTCAAGAATTGACTGGCAAGTCATTCATTGACTTATCCCTTCAAGGATACACTCATTCTTTAGGAGATGATTCTCTTATTTGAGATATATATACTGTCTTCTATGAGATACACTTCTTGAAATTGCAATATTCCATCAATAATATATTCTATTATAGACTACTTAATACTTGATATGAGATTTATATATGTTCCTATTTTAATTTCATCATGAACTAGTGAGTCCTTCAAGGATTTCTCCACATAGATTTTTAGAATCCATTGACTCATTTTATCTTGACTTTTTGTTTGCCATATTTCCTTGCCTTTTGGCATGCGACTCTACTAAGGATTTTATGTCCGAATTTGAGTTCTCGTAAGAAAAACATTCTCAATTATAGAGGTACACTATATTAGAAAGGGTCATCCCTGTCCCCCTTTCATTGCCTGTTCAAAAAACCCGACAGTGATAAGGTTTCACTATAGGTTCATAAGTTGAATCGGCAGATCTAACCTTGAGCCATTAAGAACCAGTAGTGATAGTTGATATTATTACCATTTCTAGCTATAAATCGGCAATGAAGTATCACTGCCAATTCATAATATCAACTGATAGTGATAAGGATTATCACTATCGGTTCATAAGCTCACCGATAGAGCAATAATTGAGCCAAGACAAACTCGTAGTGATAATCCTTATTACAACTGGTTCTTAAGCTCATCGACAAAGTAATAATTGAGCCAATATGAACTGACAGTGATAACCCTTATCACTATCTGTTCGTATTCTAAACCGGCAGTGAAGTATCCATCTATAAATCACAAGCCTGTCTCCCTCACTTTAGTCCCTATCTCACTTCACCCCCATCTTATGAAATCGATCCCGAGGGGTAGTGGCAGTCGAAGTGGTGCGATGGTCACCATCACCACTTTGACCATCTTTACTCCTCGGCCTCGTCTACCCTACCTCCTCAGCCCGTTGCTAACCTCGCGGCTGCGCTCAGTGTGTCCGTGCCACCCCATTTCCTCAAGTTGTCTTCCCTGTCTCCCGAGCCTGTCACCAACTTCGTTGTCGCACCTTCTTGATTCCCCAAGCCCAAGCCATCTTTCTCGTCTCCTAATCCCGTCGCCTACCTTGTGGCTTGAACGGATGTAATAATTTATGATTATCACTACTGCTAATTCACTGTCGGTTCCAAAACTGGCAATGATACCTGTTTAGAACTGATGGTGGTAGCTTATTCTATAGTAGTGAAAGTGTTGTTGACAACTTTTCTTTTACCAACCAAAAGATACTTTGTTGTTTTGCATAGCCAACACTAATAAGATTGTGCATTTGATTCAACTCTGTAAGACTCTATCCCTGGGATCACCTATGCCTCCTGTATCAGTCCTTAGATCAAGTAGCTGATACATATAGTATAATATTTATGGCATCACAGTCATACATCGTATATAAAATATTAAGGTTACAACAGTACGAAAGGTCTCAAACCATAGGGTACATAACAAGACTAGCCAACCGGCCAACAAAAGCATAATGGAACAACAACCCAAAGCCATAGGTAGCTAGGGTGCGAACATGATTGATAATCTACTCCTCATCCACACCTTCATCCCCTGCAAAGTTGGCATCTATCTCTTTATCTAAATGATAGCAAGAATGAGTATGAAAGGTACTCAGGAAGTCCAATACTATTTCAAGGGTTTGATAGATGCATAAAGGATGACTCAAGGACAAGGCTTTATGGTTTAGTTTTAAGCGTGAAGTAGTTTTCATATAGATATCTAGTTATATTCACTACTAATAACTTTGGAACAGTTTAAACAAGATAACAAAATATATCTGGGGGTTTTCAGTCCTGGGAGGGGATACACCTCTCTCCGTAGTCCCTATAATTGTGTCTGGTGTACCTTTAGTACCACATAGCTCATGGTGGATTGAGCTATCAATCTCATCATACAAACATCTAGTCCACACACTCACTCATCAAAGATACACATGCCCCAAGTCTAACCAAGTGAGATCATTACTTTGCATGTCTATGACAGTGGATATGGCTATTCGAATAGATTTATACTCTATAGAGGTTGTACACTGTACTCATGCAATATGCTCAGCTTCCAACCGTTGTAAGCGGAGGAGTGAATCATACCGAGACGCTTCAATCACCTTCATTTGTTGGACTATACTACGAGACACCCCAAGTTCTTCCGACGTACATAAGGGATGCCAGGGGACCACCTGGACCTTCGTAAAGCACCTGGCAAACACTTAGGTTCTCGTTGCTCCTCTGGCCTCCTAGTAAAATTTCCAGCTTCGTAGGGAGATAGAAAAGTCAAGTCATGCCCATAATGGGATGCATGGTTGCACTAGAGTGACTTAGCATGACGGCGTAATGATTCAGTATTTATATGGTCGGGGCAAGCATCTTCAACGCTGGCAATGAATACCATGCAGGTAACTCAAGCCCCCAAGAGTATCCTCACAAGAGGACTACCCTAAATGCCCCCGCCAAATCAGTTTTCACCCATTTTACACACCACACGCCATATCCCACACGATAATCAAGAATTCCAGAATCACCAAGATTCATGGCATATGAGTTTAATTCATATTCAATGATGCGACATCTCCAAAGAGATGTATTCAATAAGCGACATCTCGGAAGAGATGTATTCAACCCTAAGCATGCTAGATATCAAGACGATATCTGACGTTAATATAGTAATCCTAGGGTTACATGGATTCAAGATAATGATACTTAAGGCATGCAATTGCTTGATAGGATTTAACTACTACAAGTAGTTGAAATAGAACAGTACATAGCACATGCAATAATAAGTCAAGTTTTAAGTTCATCAATTAGATTATTGAAAACATGGGTTCAAAATGATAAAGGAGATAAGACTTTCCTTCTCCAAAGTCTTCTTCTAGCCCTTGGTCGCAGTCAGGGTTCTCTGGTTCCTCCGCAAATTCTTTCGATTCTGCAAACGGGATTACTATTAATGACAGCCTATGCTAGAAGAATCAAATAACACCAAATGGAATCCCAAATGAGTCATAATGGGTATCACACTATGATAGAAAGATAGATCTAGAATTTAGATGAATTTAGGCGAAAGAATCACTGAAATCGAAGTTACAATGGAGAAGTTGTGACTCTCAAAATTTTAATCTAAAATTAAATTGAGAAAATACAAAGTGACACTATTTATGGTTGGGGACCACATGTGGCTCCCACTGAACAGTACTGGTGGGGCCCACTATACAGTGCACGGATGGGCTTAATTGGGCCTAGATATGGGCTTTAGGCCTAGGCCTGGGCCGGTTTGCACAGTGGTCAGCCCATCAGGGAAAAATGGCATAAGGTCATCGGGCTAATGGGCTGAGTGAGCTGGGTTGGCCCACCTAACTTGGTAGCCAATCAAGAGGAGAGGTCAGCTAGCCTAGCCAATAGGCTGAGGCGCGGCCTACTCAATGAGCCCGCGCCGAAGCAGTCAATGGCCCAGGTGACGCGCGTGCATTGGGTACAGCAGAACAATGGCGGAGGGGGCAATAGTGAGGAATCACTATGGTCCCGCACTGGAGAGCTCGCTGATGTTGAGTTTCCGTTGGGGGTTCATGACAGGACTTATGGGTCGGGCATCTACTTGCTACGGGGAACCCTTTTGGTGCTCATCATAGGTAGGCGGTGATTAGAGCACTCCCAGATAGCGACCAAAGACAATATGGGCCACAACAAAAGAACTAGGTAGTATCTCCCTTCTTGTAGCACTCTTTGGGCCACCTGCAAGCCTATGGATATGCTCACATGCATCATCATGGTCTCCCTTCTTGTAGCACACTTTGGGCCACCTGCAAGCCTACGGCTATGCTCACATACATCATCATGGCATGAAGGCTGACTCGATGGAAGGGGTAAGGTTTCACACAAGCCAAGCCAAGAGCACAAAGGCGGTTCACACAGGCCACCAAATAAGCTATGGGGAGGTGCCTCAAGGAGGGAGGAAAATCACTGGTGTGTGAATAGAAGTGTGGTGGCCAACGGTGAAGGATGCGTGACAGTGATGGTGGCATCAAGCTCGGCCTCGCTTCTACGCGCTCGCTTTCAGCATCTAGATGAAGACAGGTGGAAAATAGGTGGACAACGAGCTCCACTTGCTTCTCGACTGCTTACGGAAAAGAGGTGGTGATAGCATGGTAGCAGCAGTGGTGCGGGATGCAGATCGATGGGGGAGAGAATGGGGAAAAGGGGTCGAGCTTCCCCTTTTATAGAGAGAGGGGGGAAGAGAGAGGCGATGGAAGTGAGATGGTGCGGCATGGCTTCTCAATTGAACAGCACGCTCGTGCCTACCATATCACGTATGGCGTGTCACAAACTCTTGGTGTCAGGCTTTTCCCCGGGTTGAGCACATCAGTAGTAGAGAGAGCGAAGAGAGAGAGAGAGAGAGAGAGAGAGAGAGAGAGAGAGAGAGAGAGAGAGAATGGAGAGGGCAAGGAAGTCACAGGTGCATTGAATGCGAGAAACAGAGGTGCGACTTTTGGATAGCACCATGGTGAGCTGGAGGACAGAGAAGAGAGCACCGGTGTGGGTCCTGCGAGTCGGTGGGGGTGAGGAGCATGGTCAGCCCAAGAAGATAAAGAGAAAAGAGTATTTATTTGGGATAAATTCAAATATAACTATTTGAATTTGAATTTGGAATTGGATTTGGGTTTGGTATTAATTCAAATAATTTTATTAAATAAGGATATGGATTTGGCAGAGGTTTGAATTCAAGATATTTGAATTAAAAATGGATTTTAGCTGAATTGAATCTAAGGATATAGATTTGAAATGGAGAAACATTCAAATTCAAATCTCCACTCAAAAAACCATAAAAACAAATAAACCAAAAATGCATATGATCATCTTTTTGCAGGGTTTAATTTTGAAATTTATTTGGTGCTCGTTGGGATACTTAGCCAAAACAATATATTTGAATATATACATACAAGAAATATATATATATATATATTCAATTATATATTTCCTTGATTTTATGTTGGTCTAAATAATTAGAATTTTTTAAAAAGGAGTGAATTTTTCTATAATATAAATGCTAAAACTAGGGATTTACAAACTCCTTCAAGGATTTTCATTTCATGTGTGTGCGCATTAGGTGGCATCCTAACAGGGGCTGGATCACATTCATGTTGTTCTTTCCAAGAGACTTGAGGAGTTTCTTAATGATTGGTCTGATAAGTTTCATTAGATCTACAACCTATGGGTGTCCCCATCCATTTAGGATTAATGACTAACAAGTCATTCCGCCTTGATGGATATGCTAATAAATACCCGGAGTATACCACTCCTAGCGGTCCATTTACTACAAGTAAACAGAACCTCTAGCTTATAACTCATGTTCCTCCTCTTCATTTCATTATTAGATTGTCTTGCATCTTGCTCGGCTTCATGATTCTCAAAAGTATTAACTAAACTATTATTTAGCTTGGATCAGTGTACGTGTGATTCTATATATACCTGCTTTAGGCGTCCAGGAAGGTTTAACTGAAGATCATTTTTCCGATTCTAGCTTCTAGGGAAATAATATAAGGCATTTTACAATATGGGCTTTCTCTTCCCTTAATGTCGATATTAGATCTTCTTAAGTAGAATACTTCTAATGATATCCCCTATCATGGGCACTTGATGAATGAAAATTCAGATCCAAGTGGATGCCCATTCCTGTATGCTAAGTTAGTGAAATTATTTAGGAAATGTTCATGCAGTTATAAAACTCGGGAGTTTTATTCATTATATCAACTGTGTTAGGTTTTATTAATGTTGTGGTTTCAAAACTACATGTCTTTAATCACTATATAAAGCAGCCCTCCTTAGTGCGTTACCCAAACATAAGTCTACGGAACTATTCTATTTTGTGCCAAAAATATTATTCAAATACTCATATCATTAATTTGCATCATTGAGCTATAAGTTCGTAAATACGCAACATGTAATCTGCAAGGAATTCTACCACAAAAGATGATTGATTGTATAGAACTAATCATGAGCATATGGTGAACCAAGAGAACATAGAGAGAAAAGTGAACATAGATCTTAATCTACGAGTATGGCCAAATAGTTAGTTGCAATTCTAGCCACAAAGATTATTATGTGTATGATTGAGCTCAACTTCCTTAAACTTGTTCTCTCTTTCAATTTATCGCTAACTCACCTAAACTTTTCTCCACTTAATTACAATAGTTCTGCTTAACAAATTTAATCACCATAATTACGTCTACCAGCCATACCGTCTAAACTACAACTAGATGAATGATGAATCACAATTGTGATAAGTGGAACTTACTAAGAGGAATCAAGGTTGCAAAGACATCATTAATCGTAATTCATGCATTACCATTGTTTACACACCTCGGTGTCAGTCAAGCAGCGGCTCTATAACCTTGGCATGATTTGGCATTAGCGATTAGAATGTCCTCTAATTTGAGGGACCTAGTCCTACACTAATTACTAAGGTAATTATACAACTTGAATATCCTAATCTAATCTAGACAACTAGAAAAGTTTCTGAAGATGGCGTGGCAAGATTTCGTCCAAAAGTTGCTCTGAATTCAGGATTGGATGCATTGAGGGTGTATGGTTTTGACTTATATAGGTGCTGAAAGGCAGTGACACACCCCCAAGGGAAACTGAGTTAGTGCTGATCAACATAAGGACTCTGGTGACCATGCACAAAGCAAGTATTCTCGTTGGTTGGTCCCCTGTTCTGCGAGTAGATCTTTTGTGGCTTCCATGCTGTTCCCATCTTGGATTCTAGAATGAAGTCCATTTTGTTGACTGTTTCGGATTTCCATAATACTCGCTTTGATCATAAATACTTGATATTTTGGATAAGACCCGTCAAACTTTTGAAACTTTGACTTCAATAAATTTTAAAATATTTTATATGAAAACATAATAATCATAAGTCTAGATTTATCTTAAAAATTAGTTTCATAATCTCATATATTTTTTGGATTTGATAAGCAGCTTCTAGTAGAATATATAGTGACCAAAAATACATGTTGGAGATCGTGTCATGGCTAAAATGTCATGTATTTTTACCACAGGGGTAATATGTTGGAATAATTATTTTAGTAGAAATCCGATGATTGTGGAAGATTGGCTGCGAAGTAATCTTCAAGGTCAAATTGGGTTGGGCCCACTAGGCTGATGTGCCCATCAGCACCTATGGGCTTTTTGGCCCACGGTGTCCAATGGGTCTCCAGATCTGCATAATAATCTGGGCTTCTCTCCTGATGCGCTTGCACTTATTTGTCACCTTGCATATAGAATTTGTCAAGATTAGCGGTAATAATCAATAATTATAATGATTATATGGTTGTAAAGTAGAATAATATGGTGATAATATAATACAATAACTATCGCCAACAGTATATTTCACTACTACATAACAACACATATGTATCGCTCCATCAGTGCCAGTTCAACAATAACAGATATTGTTGACGTATTAGTGTCGGTTCTTAAACTCCCGTCCGTAAACAACTACTGAGGAGTTAAGAACCGACACTGATAGTGTCTATCAGTGCCGATTCGATATACCAGCCGGCACTAATGAGACGCTTTAGTATAAAGCCCCCTCCCTCCCCCCCCCCCCGCCAAGCGTGACTAGAGCCCCCCAAACGCGACCAAAGCCGCGCAAGCCCACCAATTTGTGTCGGATCGATATACCAACCGTCACTGATGGGGCACTGTAGTATAAAGCCCCCCTTTTACCCAAAGCATCACTAGAGCCCCCCAAGCGCGACCAGAGCCGCCGCAAGCCTACCAGAACAGTGCCGATCACCAATTTTGCCATCTCTACGGTTGAAGGATTCAAGATTTGGAGGAGTCAAGTGCTCTAAGGTTAATAAAAGGATCTATCATTTTTTAGATAGATTTACTTGGTAGATTGCTCTAGGGTTGATTGTTGGTGCTTGTTCTATGGTTATAGATTTAGAGATGCAATTGAGATCTAATTTAGGGAAAGTTTGCAACTTTGTCATTGTTAGATGTATAGAGATGATCTACATTTAATTCTTAGTTGGATTTAGTTGCTATATTACTCTAGATTTGAATTTAGGTAGATGTTCCTTGGTGTTGAATTTTTGGAATGAGCAAGAGCTCCAATATGATTAAAGAAAGATCACTACTTTGTCATTGTAGATTATTTAAGGAGTACATTAATAGTCATATGTAAATAGATGTGGGTGCGTATATTAAAATATATGAACAATTACAAATTTGCCACTACTTGAACCGTTATTCTCATTAAAAATTTGCAAAAATACTACTAGAACTGTCATTCGAGTAGCATCCTTGCAAAGAATAAAAATCAGGGAGGTATTTGCAAATGCCCATAAAATCTAGCTCCAATTTTCTAGTATGTGGTTTGCGTATATTTTTAAAGTTTTGAATTTAAATAATAATCTCGTGGATTTCCAATGTTCATTAATCAACGTAGTGAATTTAACACAATGAATAGAATATTGTGTTCTAGAAATGCCACGTCTACCCATGGGTCACAATCGAACACGGTAGCCTTAGGAAGGCCGGTCCCCTGACCAGGCCCAAGTAATGGGAGGAGATTGGCCCTCAAATAGGGACCAATTAGGATGCGAGGCAATTCAATGAATTTGTTCTAGATTTTGAAATGTTTAATGATCATAAGTTGAATGTGTTTAAGTATAATGATTTACAGATGGACCGGTCATGAATGTACAAGGATCAAGGGCCAGAGTTCTTTGTTGGCACTGAGGATTTTCTAAGGGCTATCGTAGTGTACAAGAAGCCAAAAAGGAAGTGTGCTAATCACTATATATGTTGTCCGTGTGTCGACTGCAAGAATGAGAAGCAGTTTTCAAACATAGAGCAGATCTGTGCACACTTGATTCGCAGGGGTTTCAAGGCTAGCTATGGTGAATTTGAAGATATTGGGCTTGAAGGGCAACCAACAGTCGAAGAAGACATAAGCAACGATATGACGGCTAACGAAGACTTCGATATGTCGGCATTTGAAGATAATTTTGCCGAGAACGATGAAGGGGACATTTTTGTTGGCAACAATGAAGATGGCTTAGAGCAAATGTTGTGCGATGGGGAGGGGAACTTCACCAGTGAAAGATAACATCAAAAGTTCCAGCGCATGGTAGAGGACTCTAAAACACCAGTTTACCCGAACTATAAAGATGAACACAACAAATTGCATGCGGTGGTAACACTGATGCAAATGAAGGCTAACAATGATTGGGCCGATAAGGGCTTCAATGAATAGTTTGAATTCTTGAGGGAATTGCTTCCAAGGGGGAATGTGTTGCCCGAAAATACATACCATACCAAGTAGATTGTTTGCCTGTTAGGATTGGAAATAGAGAAAATACATGCATGTGGAAACAACTGCATGTTGTTTCGCGACGAGGATGCAGACTTGGAAGCATGTCATGTTTGCAATGCACCACAATACAAGCACAACATTGATTATATCGAGAGCGATGGTGTGAGGGTGAAGAGAAAGAAGAAAAGACCCCCATCATGGTGGTTTGGTATTTCCCTATAATCCCCCGTTTGAAGCGATTGTTTGCTAACAGAGCGAATGCTGAGTTGATGCGATGGTACGCCAAACAGCGCAAGAAAGATGGAATGCTTAGACACCCTGCTGATGGCATGCAATGGAGGAGTTTCGATTCAAAATATATGGAATTCAGAGATGAATTGAGGAATATAAGGTTCGGGATGAGTACGGATGGGATGAATGCTTTTGGCAACATGAGAAGTACTCATAGCATTTGGCCCATGACTCTTTGTATCTACAACCTTCCACCTTGAATGTGTATGATGCGGAAGTACCTTATGATACCTTTGCTGATTAGTGGGCCGAATCAACCAAGCAATGATATCGATGTGTACCTCAAACCATTGGTTGAAGATCTTCTTGTATTGTGAAAAGATGACGCACGGGAATGGGATGAGTACAGACGTGAGAATTTCACCCCGCATGCAATGCTGTTCGTAATGATCTCATATTAGCCCGCTCTTGATAATCTATCAGGGCAGACAGTAAAAAAGGTACAATGGATGTGTTTAGTGCTTGGAGGAAACAGGGGGGCGGTGGCTGACGAACAGTCAGAGAATGATCTTCATGGGTCACCATAGGTTCCTTCGTCCAGATCACCCATTTCATATTAATAAAAGAGCTTTTGACAGGATAGTGGAGTATCGTCAAGCTCCGAAGATTTACACTGGAGAACAAGTATTTAAGATGGTAAAGATACTTAGAGTTGTACATGGAAAGGGGCCAGGAAGTACAAAAATCCCGGCTGGGCAACATGCTCCTATGTGGAAAAAGATAACAATATTTTGGTTGCTACCTTATAGGAAGTATCTTATGGTCCGACACACAATCGACATCATTCACATGGAGAATAATGTGTTTGATAGCTTGATTAGTACCTTATTAGACATATTCGGCAAAATAAAAGATACACTAAATGCATGGCTAGATCTAGGAGAAATGAACCTAAGGAAGGACCTACATTACATACAATTAGACAATGGCAAAAAGAAACTTCTCACAGCTTGCTACACTTTGAGCAAGGAAGAGAAGAGCCGCCTGTGTGGTTGCTTGCGTGATGTCAAAGTTTCGACTAATTACTCCTCCAACATCAAGAGCTTGCCTATATCTCGCTATGAGGGGAGGCTAAAGGGGAAAGGGATGACAAGTCATACTTCAATCTATATTAAAGATCATGTTTCATTCACTTAAGCACACTTTGCAGTTTTGCAAGAATCACTTGTAGTGAGCCCGTATGTCAATATGCACGTGAGCATGCTATGCTCCACAAATCCAACGAAGTTAGATGGTTGGATTGCCAGAGAGCACATAGATAATTTCAGTAATTAGTTATTTCAACACATGATGGGTAAGGATACTGACGATGCAATGTTGCAACTACTAGCTAATGACCCGTCAACTATGATTCGCACATTCAAAGGATACGAGATCAATGGCTATACATTTTATACAAGAGCACAAAACAACAAGAGCACTAATCAAAATAGCGGTGTCCGTATTGATACCTATGACCGCGCTGGCAACAGGGAAACCTACTATTGATTCATAGAGGAGATTTGGGAGCTTTAATATAGTGAGTAGATGGTCCCTCTGTTTCATTGCCAATGGGTTAGGCTCCCAAGGGTAGTCAAGGTCAACAAGTATGGTATGACTACCATGGACCTCAAACTTGTTGGATACAGAGAACAACCATTCGTGCTTGCCAAGGATGTTTCACAAATCTTCGATGTAAAGGACCCAGGCCCAGCTATCAAGGAGGAGCGTCACATGGTTCTTTAAGGAAAAAGAAAGATCGTCGGTGTTGAGAATGTTGTCAACAAAGAAGACTATGACAAATTCAATGACCTGCCTACTTTTGGAGAGAATGTCGAACTTCCTATTATTGATGACACTGAGGAAGCTACCTATATACGCCGCGACCATAACGAAGCATTAATCGTTTAATGAAACCAGCTTTCATGTATTTGTATCGAGGACATGTATGGTGAAGAGTAACTTTTTGAAAGTTCTGATCTAAGTGAATTGGTTAGAATTCAAATTGGATTAACAGGAGAAAATAAAATGAAGAGCTAAGAATAACAAAGTTAACCAAGAGTGGTTAATGTTAATTTTCATGTAAAAAGTATGAACAATTAAGTTTAACATAATTGGTTTCACATGTTTTTTGGATATGGATATTTCATAATTTCATTATGGAATTAACAAATTACAGACTTATTAATGAAATAAAGATAATTCAATGCACATTTCATGCATGCAAGTATTTTTATCATGTAGGCGACAGTAATACAAACTCAATAAATTTGGTTTTATATTTTTCTCAACTCTAATAATTTTTCCATGTACTTTTCAAGTTTTCAGCTGAATTTAACAATAGAAGAATATTTCTAGGGAAAAAATATTTATCAATGCCGGTTGTAAGTAGTAATCAGCTCTGATACTCCACATATCAATGCCGGTTAGTAAATAGAACTAGCATTGATACGTTTATCAGTTACCAACTAGAATCGGCACTGATACATGTATATACCAACACTTGGCCGCTCTCCTTGTTCACTCGATTCACCATTTCAGCCCGCTCCTCCTAGCGATGCTCTTCATCCCCGAGCACCGCTCCTCCCCGATGGCCGCATCATCCCCGATCGCCGCCTCCTCCCAGAGCGCGCCTCCTTCTCGACCACCACCTCCTCCCTGGCCGCCACCTCCTCGACCGCCACCTCCTCCCGACAGCTGCATCCTCCCTGACGTGCCACTGCTCCTCCTCACGATGCGCCAACTCCTCCCCGGAGTCAACCACTGAAGGCACTCCCTCCTCCCGTAGTCGGCCGCTGAAAGCACTCCCTCCTTGTAGTCATCACTGTCCCGTTCCCCCTCTGCTGATGTTAGGCAAACAATTTTCTCCTATGAGTGGTCTAGAGATTATGAAGTCTTCAAAATTTGTGATTTGCAAATTTTTGTAGTAGTTAGACAAATAAGATGCTAGTTAGGTAAATTGTTCTCTGAATTTTGCAGCTGCTAGCCAGTTGGTTTGGTCTACTGGCAAAAAGCATGTTTTTGTAATTTTGTATAGTTTGTATCTGCTAGCCCTAATTCTTTGCTATTGTTATCTTGCCATGTAGAACCTTTGCTTTATATTGGTTTACTACTATTCCTAGAATACTGAAACCAATCTGCTAATGCTATTACTATTTATTTTCTAGTTAGTTTTTTATTGGTTTACTGCTATTCCTAGTACCACTGTGTTAGTTTGGTATTTATTAATTGGTGGCAACCTGATGCAGTACATATGTGCATAACCTTACGAGAATGGTTGCTCGTACAAACAAACACATGTGCCAGTGTTCACTGAAATAAATGCCTTCAGCAAATAATCACTTGAAGCAATCGTCTGAACCTAGCCATTATGCAAAAGCAAAGGAAACTTTATTCCGTCTACCTCAAGCCCTCTATGTTGAATTGACTCATATCATAAGCTTGCATGTTGTTCCTTATTGAGTTGTTTTGATCCAATTTATATTCACTATATTCATTTTTTTTGTTTCAAATTCCTAAAAGTTTGTGAAAAATGCAAATTTGTATATTATATGAGTCAATTCAATCAAAAGTTGCTTATTTGTTGTGAAAAATGCAAGTCTACTAGATCCTGCACATGATGCTTTCAGTAATCATTCTTGCATATTCTGCTGAAAATAGGATGTATCTCTAAGCACAAATTGAATGTGAACTTGAAATTTTTTGGCTATATAGTTGCATTCTGCTTTGCTAAATTAGTTTGGATTGTGTAAAGTGAAGTCGTGTACATATTATGTGTAGCAATGATTCAAATCACCAATGTCTCTATTATGTGTAGCATTGTACATATTACGTTTTTACTTATGAGACATGATAGCATGATTGTTTGATATCTAGCATCTTTATATGTCATGAGCCATTATGACATATAACTTAATCGGAAGCATCCTTTTCTTTAGGATTGGGATCTTCTTCCATCAAATTTTTCATCAATGTCAATATGTAGACACATATAGCTACCTAGCTAGCAAGCACATGTCAATAAGCAAAGCAACGACTTACTAACCATCCGCACGTTTTACTTGGCCTTTTTGTAAATGTGAATCGATGCATATATTGTGACCATAATTTGATTACACATCTCATTAATTTTAAATCTAAATTAAGTGCTTTTTGTGTCTAAAATTTTTACGTATGAATGGCACGTACAAAATCCAACCTCCATACACGGCCCCGTCCCGTTCCCCGTCCGATACAAGGCGCCTCCTCAGATCCGGCTCCAGCCTTGATACAAGATGAGCCTGCAAACATGAAGCTGGACCAGATGGGATGCGGTAGCCCGAGTGCGTACCTGAACATGAATTAGTTTGAGTTGGAGACAGCCGCTGAGGTTGCGCAGGGCAGGGCCGAAGATGATGCTCTGGAGGGTCAGATCAATCATGATACTGATGCTCCCGAGGGTGTCGAGATGAGAGGAGAGAGAGGACTGGACGAGGACCAAGCAGGATGCCTGAGGGATGCTTCATATCACAGAGGTCAATTCAGCTGGGAGCCCACCAGACCTAAAAGTTATTCTGGGGCCTTTTAAAACAACAATCGGGTGTCTAGTGAGGGACCATGTTGCAATCACATATAGAAGTTGGAGAGGTAGACAAGATGACATGTGGGTGGTTCCCGATAGCATCAAGTTGGTGTCAAAGTTTGAATACCCTGAAGGATGCAATATGACCAAAGCGAAGCGTCATGCCCTATCAACAATGGCTGTCGTGTTCAAGAATTTCAAGGGTAAGCTGTGGAGAAATTATTACTTGGTGAGTCGGACACCAAAATAGGATGATTATACGATGGTGGAACCATTTTGGAACGATTTTATAGAGTATAGGTAGTCAGAGGAAGCACAACAACTAATGAGGTAAACAAGGCCAACTCCCACAAGAACGTATACCCCCACAGAACTGGCTCGTGTGGGTATGTGAAGAAATACGATGAGTGGGAAGACATGGAAGAACAAGTAACCCATAGTGGTGCCACACCTCAAACGGCCGACTGGATTGAACGAGCGAAGCACTAACTGTACGCGAGAGGGGTGACTTTGTCGGCAGATGGCAACCTAATCTTCAAAAGCTACAGAGAACAAGAAGTGATGTAAAAAATTGCAGATGCCTACACCCAGTCTTCCCAAAGCTCTTTCTGGCCAGAAAGGGAGAATGATCCACTAACCTTGGCACTGGTAACCAAGGAGCACCCAGGTCGCACCAGAGGCAAGGGTGTGGTGCCTTGGAAAGAGGGATTTCCAGAAGTCACCGAAAGTTACAGGAGTCAGAAGAGAAGGAGAGAAGAACTGGAAGAGATGTTGGATTTAGTACGACAAGAACTTGTACAAGAGCGTCAGATGACAGACGCAAAAATCAAAGAAACACTTCAGTAAGGAAACATGCAGCAGCAAGGAGAAGAAAATGTTGTGAGCCCTGGTGGTCATCGGAGCAGCTGCACGGCCATAGGGTTTGCAGAAGAAGAATCGGCCCGTTACCCCATGGATGACATCACAGAAAATAAAGTGTGCAAGCTTGTTGTGCCCACCTTAAACATTACCACCACGGTGGCTATGGAAAAGGTCAACCAATGCGTGGAAGGAGCTCTCTTCAACGATCTTCCGATACCATGGGGATACGCCAAGGTCCACGTAGACTCCATGCGAAGGCTATACCATAAGATTGACATGGATTACCCTGGAGAGATGGGTTCCAAGAGGCTTGGACCACACGTTGGTGACTTCGTTCTATGGCCCAAGCTCTATATAGTGTTTGAAGATGACACATACGAGTTGTCTGATGTGGAGTCGGACCCAACACATAGAATGTTTTTGACTCCTCCACGGTCGTCGCCACCACCACCGTCACAAAGAAGAGAGCTAACTCCTCCAAGATCGCCACCACCGCCACCATCAGAAGTTAGCACCAGTGCCACCAAGAGAGCCAACTCCTCCACCTCCAAAGTTAGCACCACCACCACCAAGAGAAGCAACTCCTCCCCCTTCGAAGTTGACAACAGCTGCAGAGTCTAAGAATTTGAGTTCATCTTAGAAGTGAGCTTCATCCCAGAAGCAAAGGGCACCTAAGAAGGTGGTAGCACCTGAGAAGTTGCCTTATGAACAAACACCAGAGGAAACCAGAGCGATATTGGATGCCCGTGTCAACAAATTATTTAAAAAGCTAGAGCCTGAGAAGAAAATACCAATTCATGCAGAAACACAGAAGTTTTTTCTTGAAGATGGCCAAACCTATTGAGTGTAAGAGTAAATCAGACTACGTGTGCATCAAAAGCAAGAAATACTTGAAGGAGTCTTCTATCAAACAGATACGACGAGAACAGAATTTAGCAAGATTTCTTGAAGATGCTAAAATGACAAAATAGCATTTTCTAGATGAGTCCCTGATACCAAAAGCAATCGAGAGATGACAATTTAAGCTGGGCGAACTCTTGGTCGCGCCAAACGTGTGGGACAAACTGACATATCAACTTCAAAAATACCATGCGTGGTACATGAAGGAGTCACTGGATGGTAGAGAAATGTTCGAGGCCAAATATAAAGGTCGAGATTTTCTCCATGGGGATAGCTCTATTTATATATTATTTGAGAAAATGTATTGACTGTACCAGCAAGATACCCTCGACGTATCTATCTTGAGTTGTTGGACTCTGTAAGTGTTGTATACATATAATTCACAGTATATATTCATGTACCAATGGATTGAATGTCTTAGCTTATTCCTTATGTAGAATGGAGGTACAAAGATGCAGGATAGAGGGCATCTACCATGTGGGATTCATTGACCCACATTATGTAAACTCGACAATGATGCAATCCGATCCAAAAGGAACTGAGGATTATGCATTGAAGTGTATTCTGGAGCTACAATTGAAGAAATACATACTTTTGCCCTACCACTTTGGGTATGTATTTTCCTTCATGAATGTTCTACTCTTTTTGAGCAATACATAGTTAGAAATTAGGACCAACTAACCTATGGTGACCTATGTGCAGTTATTATTGGATCCTCCTTGTCATCCAGCCAGACATTAGCAAGATCGTTATCTTCAACTCACAAAATAATCTGAAAGAAACCTACCAACCCATCATTGACTTGCTACAAAGGTAAAACCTGACCATTTCGTTATTGCTCTTGATGTGATTGAATCTAAGTCTACTTACGGTAATAATCACACAAATGCATAGTGTACCTACGATACATCAAGAAGAGTGTTAGATATCGACCATTCGCGAAAGAATGGGTTCTCCGACATAACTTTCCTTCTAGGAAGCAAGGTCCGGGCAATAATTTATGTGATTTTTATGTAATGGAATTCATGCACGAATTCAACGGATATGCATCATACCAGGTGGTCGATGCTGAGGTATGCGACATACATCTTGATGACTAATTTTCAGGTCTAACACGTGTTCATAAGGATCGATTTCTTCAATTCTTGAAATTGCAGCTCCTCGTTCTATCCAGAGATCGACTCATGGCCACTAAAATCAACGCACTTCAAGAACAACTTATCGGGTTCATAAATAACCAAGTCATCAGTCCAATCGGTGAGTTCCATGAATTTAGCTCCTCTCTCTCGTTACCTTCATCCAACAAGAAAACACAGAGTTCAGAACTTTCGATTAGCAAGAAACCTTAAACTCTTCTTCATTGTTGTAATGAAACCTCACATGTATGCGATGCATATATACTGTGACGAGACTTGATATTTTAGAAATGAAATTTATATGTGCTTGTGTATATATGCTACGATAAAACTTAATATCTTGTAAATTAAATTTATATGTGCGTGTCTATAAATGTACCGTATATTATTGCCGGCAATGACCAAAAATAAAAATGGCACGATATTGGCAGGAACCGCCACATTTTGAAAGGATGGGAAATACCTATCAGTACTAGTTGGTAAAAACAAACCGGCACTGATACTACACATATCAGTGTCACAGTTGGTAATACTAACCGACACTGATAGGCACTGATAGGTGTACTATCAGTGCCGGTTCGATCCATAAACTAGCATTGATAATGATTTTTAGTACCGGTTCCATACCTAGCACTAATAGTATGTAACTATCAGTTCTAAGTAATCAGTGTCGGTTCAAAACTTGTCATTGATGACGACTTTGAACCGACACTGGTGAGGATATCTGCAGTAGTGTTTGTCTTTTGTTAATATGCAATCTTGCATAGGTACTTGTTCAAATTGAAGAGAGCTACTTATATTGACGAAGGCCTGTTTTAATTATTGCAATCAGATGTAAGTACCTTATAGTTTAGTTTGTTATCTTTGTAACACAAATCATCAGTGATAATGAGTATCACTACCGGTTCATTACCGGTTCATGTAGCCTTTATGATTAATTAATCGTTAGAGGTTATAATCCGGCAATGATATATTATTGTTGATGGTCCTAGCCGAACCGACAATAATAGCTAGTCGCCTATTGTGTGTTCTGTATTAGTGTAAAGACAGAAAATTTTCATACCTGGTCTATGACCCTAGTAGGCCGTTTAGTGGCATGCATGGAAGACCGTTAATTCGGCAATCTGTCATCTGACAGCACTTTTTGAACAATATTTAACTTGAGCTATTGCTAGTCATTTCCTGTTTCAATTTGTCAATTGCAATGTTCAATTAATTTAGTAGATGCTATGAAATGATAATGTCACATTGTATGCGAATATATATTTATGAATATACGTGGATATGGCAATATTGCCTTCTAATGTTTAACTGAATTTGGAATTAGTTAAATCAGAATAACACTCAAAATCGCATTTGTTACAACAGTAATACTATACTACTTGCAAGGGTTCCTCGTTATCGTGATACAAATAATAAGAATTGAGCTAGCTTATCCTCGTTATCGTGATACAAATAATAAGAATTGAGCTACCTTATCCTACACGTACAAATAATAAGAATTGAGCTAGCTTCTCCTACACGTTTTCTAGCATAGAAAGATGAGTCATGGTAGAAATATAGGTCCCATCTAGTTAACTCTGCTAGGACTACGTTATTAGATTGATCAGACTATATATACTCGATTCGGGTTGGCTAACTTTGCGTATAGCTACTAGTCGTATACGTGATCGAAAGATGAGTGGCCCAGCAGCAACGGGGGAGCACGAAGAGGAGGAGATGGCCGCGCTGGTGCCACGGCCGCCGCCGTCTCCAATGAAAGATGGGGACCTTCAATGCAACGACGGCGGCAGCACCGAGTCGACTGAACATGGGATATCAAAGGTCAAGCCACCGTCATCTTGGACGTGGGGGAGGGTGGTGCCGACAAGGGGCATCGGGCTGGTCATGGGCGGCCTCTTTGTCCTTTCCATGCTCGTCGGCAGCACCAGCAGCAACTGGTGGAGCCAGCTCGACTCATCTGTAAGTCACACTAGCAACTTAACTCATCCTTTGTTTTTTCTACGTTCCTTGACCTGGAAACAAATAGGACGTTGTAGCCCTTCCAACTTTGTTGCAGCCTGAGGACAAATTAATAGCAGGCCAAGCACACAACGGTTCTATGAATGTATCAAAATCGACTTAGCGTGAGCGAATAATTTGGTAAATAATAAGCTCGTGAGCATATGCAATTAAACATCAGTTTCGCTCACCAAATATTTTTAAGTGGCCAAAAAACCCTCTCAGTACATGTTGTGCATAGCCACCCAAGCTCTCTTTGCTATATATTTCCTTTATCAAGTGAAGATTCATTGTTAACTAGCTATAGAACCATTATCTTACCGTTTTCCTACACGCCAATCGATTTCGTATTACTATACTTGACAGCTCAATGATGAGGTTATGGTTCATAGGGTTGGAGAAATGGATGGGGTTCAGGTTGGTGTTATCAGGCTTAGAGGCATGCCTAGGGCAACAACCAATACTATTACAGAACACCATATATATATAGTATCATATTAGTGTTAGTTTGATAGTAATTAACACTGAAATGTAGTGTCGGTTCTTAAACTCTCACACGCAAATAACAACTGAGGAGATAAGAAACTATCAGTATTGGTTCTTGACTAAACCGGTATTGATACATCAGTGCCGGTTCGTGGCTGGAACCGGTACTAATAGTGACTATATCAATACAAGTTCTAGACACGAACTGGTACCGATACATCAGTGCCGGTTCTAGTCATGAACCGACACTGATAATCAGTATCAATGCTGATTCTAGTTACGAACCGTCACTGATAATTGCTACTGTCACAGCTCATCTTAAAAAATTCCTAACTTTTTCACACGAAGTTAACTGAGAGAAAACTTTATATGAAAATTATAGCTCTCGATGAGATCTACAACTTTGTAGTTGAAAATATTTTAATTTGAGGTCATTTAAATACCCAAATAATTATAATAAAGTTACAGCAGTGGTCAATGATAGCTCATATTAAAAAATTCATAACTTTTTCACACGAAGTCACATGGGGAAAAACTTTATATGAAAATATAGCTCTCGACGAGGTCTACAGCTTTATAGTTGATCACTTTTTATTTGACATCATTTAGATATCCAAATAGTTATTCAAACGTTCAGTCAGAAGATGTCAAAAGGATTTATTTTGCTACTATACTCACGAACGGAGGATAGCTGAGATGGTTAGAGGGGTCAAACGTACGCACATGCTGTGAAATCTTGAGTTCGAGTCTTTGTTGCCACATGTGAGCGAATATCATGTGACTTTATGAATATTGGGCGTGGTTGGGTGAGCAGCCTCTGGCCGGGTGCCTCTAGTCACGAAAAAAAAATTGAATTTTTTTTCGGCTCGAAAAACATTTAGTCGAGACCAACTATCAGTGTCGGTTCAAGCCACCAACCGACACTGATAGTGATTTTCATTACCAAGTAATCAGTGTCGGTTCAAAACCCGTCACTGATGGCGATTTTGAACCGGCACTGATGAGATATTTTGGAGTAGTGTAAATTGGCGGCAGATGGTTTAGTAGCAGTTCCATGAGTATATGGTGGCAACACAGGAACTTTAGACAGTAAGAAGGCGGTGGTGGTGCTGGGTGTGGGGAATGCAACGTGATGGCTCATATCACTACCACTAAAACACCTTTTCTTGCCCCCTCTATCATGACCAGCTCGGATATAATCGACAATGATAGTGTATTATTGTCGGTTCTTATCAAGAACCGGTACGAAAACTTCTAATATTATTACTACTAGTTTTTTATATGAACCAACAATGAAACATAGATTTTTTCCTGCCGGTTCATGTTATGACCATAGTAATAGTAGATGGAGTATGACAGCCAGTTTTTGTTATAAACCGGCAATAATAATAGTAGATATCTCATCTTCAAAAAATTCATATTTTTTCATACGTAGTCAGATGGAGATAAACTCTCGACGAGATCTACAGCTTTATACTTGACAACATTTTTATTTGCAGAAATATTAATACCCAAATAATTGTCTAAATATTTGGACAGAAAAAATCAAAAAAACAAATTACTTCAGAGCCATCAATTAAAACTATGAGGTAAGAAGGTAAGGAAACTTCGTGCGAGAGGTGAGACCGTGGGTTTGACTCTCACAAACTGCATGTGAGTGTACTCAGAGGCGGAGCCAGAAAGACCTGCCACCGGGTGCTCGGCTAATTGGATTTGTTCCAAATTCTTGTGTTTTGGTCCAAATACTATATGAATTTATCTGAGCCGAATTGGGTTGGACCCGTGCTGCAGCACCCCTAACACGGGCCCTGGCTCTGCCCCTGAGTGTACTTTGCTATTTTCACGAGTTTGACTCTCACTAAAGCAGCTTATTTCGTCGAGTGCAAAAAAACATACTTTTTTGGATCCTAAAATCATCGGATTTGGAACTGATTCGTAATTCAAACTGACAGTGATAATTCTATTACTTTCTATAGTAGTGTGTCTGTGTATATATAAATCTGAGCTAAACTAAATAAATTCTAAAGTCGAACTTCATTAGTTACGATGTGTTAGTTAGTAGAATTATTGAGCGCTCACCTCGTAGAGGCTGACTTGGCATTCACGAGGAATATGTGTTGCCAATACATGCCATGTTCATTAGTTGCTGCATTTATCGAGCGTGATCTACTTACTGTGACGGATATAGGTTTGAATAAGTTAGTCGTTCCTCCCATGCATCCTTTACCGTTGACGCGTGGCTATTACAAGTAGTGCACATGGAGCACTAGCATATATTCCTAGTACGTGTCACTTAACATCATGGCGAAGCCATCACTTCACAGACATGCAGCGCGTGCCGCACAGTATGTAGTGCATGCACATTTTCAGTTCGTGTCTCGGCGCGAATAATCCCGTTCGATCGGTTTCCAAGTCAACTGCGCACCTGCTTTGGTGTTAAGCTAAGGATAAAGAATAGACGTTAACTTTCCCCATCTTTACGCGTCACCGTTGACGCGTGGAAAACCGACTATATGTACGGCAGCGTGCACGTGTGAGAACTGGTCACATGCACTCGTGCAAGTCGTGTTAGCGTCTAGGTGCTTCCGTGTACTTTTGTGTCGAGCACTGTAGGCACGTATGTAAGGAAGTAATTAACAATATTTTTAAATAGATGTCATTTTAAAATGTGTGTGATCATTATTGAATAGACAATTATGAAGATTTAACATATAAAAATGATACTGTACATTGGCCATGAAAAATTCTTTTAAGTATCACTTGCACACAAAATTTGTCGGAATTTTAGTCTTCACTGCATACTCGAGTGGAGTGTTCTTTCTCCCGAGAACTCGTGTGATAGCTTTTGTATAATTTAGGAATACACGAGACAAGACAAAACCATGAGAGAGTTCTCCTAGGCTATTAAGCTACGGAGGAAGATAGATAAGCTTTCCACATCTATACGCATGACCGTAGACCTCGAAAACTGAGTACTCGTAACGAGGTTATGCTGGCGTTTGCTTAATTTACTGATGGCTGGTTCATGTATGCAAAGAAACTCAACTATTTGTCTAAGCTCAAAATATCCGCACTTGCCTAGCTAACTAGCTTTCGCATTTGACTATCAAAATACCATATACTCTATCCAATCATAAATATTTGATATTTTAATTAAGATCTGATTAAATTTTTAAAACTTTAACTCTTGAGCTTCTAAAATATTTAGTTTAAAAATATAAAAATCATACGTGTAAATTTATCTTGAAAAATGCTTTCATAATATTATATTTTTATTAGATATTATAACAATATTCTAATAAAAAATAGTGATCAAAATTGCATGTCGAATACTGTGAAAAGTTTAAAATGTCAATATTTTTTTATCTGATGGAGTATTTATCTATACCTATATATTATAATAGCAAAATATGAGAGAATTCTCTCAAGTTAATCAGAAAAAAAAAACATTTGATAATGTATATATCTACCGTTTAGTTAAGTGAGTATAATCGCTCAAATAAAAGAATCTATCAAGATGTTATTATATTCATGTGAGTAAATAATTAAGGACAAAGAAATAACCAACCGGACACCTATCAATGTCCTGGAAAATATGAGTCCTTCTGAAACAAGCGATACTGCATGGGGCGCTTGTATGTGTCCGAATCCAACGCAGTATCCTTTTAATTCAAGTATATTTTTCTACATGAATGCGAATCTACTGGTATGACGTAAGTAAAAACCAATCATGGCCAAAAATGAAAGTACTTCACGCATGGAACAAAACGACAAGTTGATGTGTATTCTCATGCGTGTTGGATTATAGAGCACAACATCCTAAAAAAGTAATTCTCTAGAACTTAGAACATATAATTACAAATTCGTAAATAATTTCAACTCCAAAAGTAAAGAATAAAAATTGTCATTTCATTCGCATGAGCTGGATGAAATTATTCCACCCACAGTACTCATTGGAGGACAAAGAGCTAAAATAAAATTTTAAACATATAAATTCTATAATTAGAAGGATAGATCAACATAGATGTACGATCAGCTCTTTTTTTTAACAAAAATAGTGTATAACTAAATACAATTCATAGCTAAACACATTCTGGAATTAAGAAATAAATTTGTCACTTAAAGTAAAATAGTTATAAATTGGAACATTAATCCAATAAAAATGGAAAGAAATGGCCGACCCTATATGTTGTTCAACTACTATTTTAATGCCCTAAATTAACATATGCATCAAACCGATTAGATGTGCAATTCTACAAAATTATAGAAAAGGACTCCTTGTAAACATAGCTCAAGCAATTGATTTATACATGAAAATCTATTTATATTTATAAAATTCAATTAAGTTTCTAAAAATATATACTTGTATTAATAAAAACATCTTTTCATCTAAATAAAAATAATGGCTTACAATTAACATATATTGGATTCAAAATCTAGATAAATAATGACCTTATTCCAGGTTCAATTACATCAAGACTACATGTATAAACGGCTAAAGAAAATTAATGTGTATATGAAAGTATTATTATTATTATTATTATTATTATTATTATTATTATTATTATTATTATTATTATTATTATTATTATTATGGGAATACAAATTCTAAACAAATATAAAATTGATAGAGTCTAAAATAAATATCTCAAAATTCAAAACTCACTCATTAACTTTAGAAGAATAAATGAATTGAGTACATACGTTTGTTAGTACCTAGTTGTAATAAAGGTTGCATGGAACATTCCATGTCAAATAAAGGTTCATATTTATCTAATTCTATGAGCTTTATTCAGTACAGAATACATTAGTTTATACACTAAACAATAATAATTCAATTACTAATTATCAAAACAATTTGAGAAAAATGTTTATATCTAGCATATTCGAATGCACGGGTTGAAAAACTACTAATAAAAAAATTAGTAATTTGATGGAGGTTATTCACATTTCGTTGACATGTCAGGATTGAGCATGAGAATTTCAGTACATGTTGAATACTATTTACTATATGTTTAAGTAAACACAATTAGGTGTTGGTTTCAATAGTGCATGTGACATTTCACATGCATCCTGTGCCGCCGTCTTGCGCAGTAGTGCATTTTCAGTTTGTGTTTCAGCTTGAACTGACTGCGGAGGCATTAAACTATGTATTAAGATAGATAACCTTTTTGCATATACACGCATGACAGTAGACCTAGAAAACTGAGTACTCAGAACGAGGTAATGCCAGCCTTTGATTAGTTTATCAATGGCTGATCTGTGTACGCAAAGAAACTGGATTATTTGATCTAAGCTGAAAAGAAGCCATAGCTAGCTGTCAAGCATGAAAATTCAGATAACAGCTCTTTTCTCCAAAACATATCTTCAAAAAATGCCTGGGCCCAATATGCGCTTTTCTCAAAAAAGAAATCATGTGGCAATTCATATTTGCTGATCACAGCCGCTGAAATCTCATGATTAAGCACGAGAATGTGGATGCACTAGTGTCAAGCTAAATATACTGCCTCTGTTCATTTCTATTTGCGGTTATTAATTGAATTTTCACGGTCTTCGAGATGCACCTTTATTTTTATATGTACAAATAAGTTTACACTTCTATGAAAGAACTTTAAAAGACAAATCTAATAGTATCATTTTAATATAATCAATCTTGAGCGATTTGAACATATCAAAATTTTAGAAAGTTGGACGACAATAAAAAGAACGAAGGGAGTAGTTAATTTCTTCTCCAAAAGCTCCAAAGTTAACCCGCGTGCATGCAGACATTTCAGCTAGGCACAAGCGTCAGCGGTGCAGCAAGGCATGGAGGACATGGACGTCCCCCTCACCACCACACCCCGTCATCTGCAGCGCTACGCGTACCGATACCCTTCAACTGCATCAACGAGACGTCTTCCACATGCCGCCGCGCAGCAACATCCCCCTCTCCATCACCATCGTCGTCACCATCAGTGCCCCTACCGTTGGCACCATCTTCGACGTGCCCAGAGTACTTCCGGCACATCCACAAGGACCTGTCGCCCTGGCGTGAGACGGGGATCACGCGACAGGCGGTGGAGCGCGCGCGTCACTGGGCGTTCTTCCGGCTTGTGGTCGTGGACGGGCGCGCGTACGTTGTGAAGTACCGGCGTGCGTTCCAGACGCGGGACGTTTTCACGCAGTGGGGCATCCTGCAGCTACTTGCCCGATACCCCGGGCGCGTCCCGGACCTGGACATCATGTTCTTCTGCGGGGACATCCCCCAGGTGCGCGCTGCCGGCTTCCCGAACCCGTCCACTGCACCGCCACTCTTTGGGTACTGCAAGGACGGCGCCGAGGCGCTTGACATCCTCTTCCCGGACTGGACCTTCTGGGGCTGGCCAGAGGTGAACATCCGGCCGTGGGCGCCGTTCCTGGAGGAGGTGATGCCTGAGAACCAGCGCGTGCCCTGGCCGGAGAGAGAGCCCTACGCGTACTGGAAGGGCAACCCCACTGCAGGCGGGGAGGTGCGAGGTGACCTGATGCGCTGCAACGCATCTGATGGCGGCAAAGACTGGAACGCGCGCCTCTTCGGGCAGGATTGGAGATACGCTATCAGAAACGACTTCAAAGACTCAAACTTGGCCAAACAATGTTTGTACAGGTATACAAGACTTACGTACATGCAGCTACGTTAATTTCCAGTCTTAACAATATATGTTTGAACATTTTTTTTTGTTTTTAACGTCATTGTATGCAGATACAAGATCTATGTCCAGGGGAGGGGGTGGTCGGTGAGCAGAAAGTACATCCTGGCCTGTGACTCACTGATGCTGCCCATCGACTCGCCCTACCAGGACTTCTTCTCCCGGGGCCTCGTCGCCGGCAGACACTACTGGCCCATCGACAACACCCGCAAGTGCCCGTCCATCAAGTTTGCCGTCGACTGGGGCAATGCCCACCCAGCACAGGCGCAGCGGATGGGTGAGGAGGGCAGCTCCTTCGCCCGGGAGGAGATGAGCATGGACTACGTGTACGATTACATGCTGCACCTGCTCACCAACTACGCCCGGCTGCTCCGTTACAAGCCCACTGTCCCAGGGAATGCCGTCGAGCTCTGCCTTGAGTCCATGGCCTGCCCCGAGAGTGGCCGCTCCCGCGAATTCTTGCTGGAGTCCAGGGAGAGGTACGTTGCCGACTACGAGCCCTGCACGCTGCCGCCACCATTCACTGCCGACGAGGTTAAGGAGATGGTCCGCAGGGACGAGGAAGTGCGTAGCAAAGTGAAAAGGATGGAGGAGGAAGAGGAGAAGAAGACCTAGCTGGCTTACTGCATGCTACACATTTCATAGCCAGGATGGGTTAAATACAGATCATTTACATGCAATAATTAAGCAAAAATAAATCTAGTAGATCCCATACTTTCTAACATTCATGAAATTGCATCAGAAATGTAGAGCAAATAGTGTTGGCAAAATTGCCTCATGCACATCCCGTACAGGGTTACTTGACCGACTATCGCTATAAACTTTTTGTTTGCTCTAAGACAGTGTAACCTCTATAAGAACAATAATATCAGTTTGGCTATTTGTATGTTTCCCTGATTTTTTTCTTAAGTTAACTTTTCCAACAATTGGATGTGTATAGAGTGTTGGTTCTTCACCCAAGACCTTGACCTGAAGAACGAACTCGAGCTGCACTTACGACTTCGACAAAACCGGTAAGATACGTCAAGTCATCCAATACAGCAAATCAGAATGGATCTTGGCTAGAGGTATGTATCGTGCCTTCTTGCTTTTTATTTCCGTTTTGGTTTTCCTTGCTTGTTAAAAAACTTGACCCCTTACCCTGCTTATATATACATTCGGGTTGAACTTACTATGATCAGACTAAGATACATATTTGACTCTTATTTTAACTAGAAAATCTAAATCTATTTTGTATAGAACTCTAATTCCTAATCAAAAGCATCTAGATTAACTCAATAATCTCCTCTTAATCTTTTTTAATCTGCTGACGATTCATAAACCGATCTTTTCTCTCATCTCTACGAACTTCAATCGTCCAAAACGCTTGGTTATAGTATCAACAAGTTGGTCTTATGAGCAAATATATCGCACCTCTATCATCACTAATTCCACACATTATCTATTGTAGTGGAACCATTTATCAATATGTTTACATCTTTCATGGTGGATTGGATTTTTGTTCATGGCAAGGAGTCTGCTGAAAAGTAAGGGGTGTTCGATCCCGTGTGAATTTTGGAGAGAAGCGGTATTGATTGCCAATATTTGATATCATAGCCTAGGTAGATGAAGTGATGGCCGACGACGAAGGTGATCCAATGAAGAAAGCATCGTCAAGTCGAAAGGTGCCTCAATCCTTATCCAATACCCCATGCTAAGCGAAACGAACAATGACATATAGGCTGTCAACATGAAGATAATCTTGCGTTCGCTAGTGGTACTGTCGGTTATTGGAGGTGGAGGCAAAGACGACGACAAGAATCAAGGCTCCATGGTGGCCACCTCTCAAGCTATACTGGATAATGTCATGATGGCCACACGGACAAGGAGACGCTGAAGGAAGCTTGGAAAGCAATCAGAGATATGCAGAATAGCGAACATCGCATCAAGAAGCACACGCACATGAGCTGAATTGGCAACTGAACCAGTTGTGCATGGATAACTCAGAGATGATCAGCAAGTACTCCATGAAGCTAACCTTGTTAGTGGGTGATATCTGATCGCTCTATGTAAAGATATACAACAGTGACATTGTCGACAAGCTGCTCGGTTTAGTTCCAGATTGGTTTCTCCATATTATTCAAACAATCAAACAATTTGGCGATGTCGTAGGGACGTTAGTCTCAAAGGCGATCGACCATCTCAGGACCTTTGAGGAAGGTCTCAAGGGATTGAGACACTCAAAAGATGGAGGAGAGCAACTTCTCCTCACCAAAGCAAAGTGGGAAGCAAGGAACAAGAAAGAAAAAGGTGATGAGGGCTCCAGAGGGCATAACAAAAGTGGTCATGGACGCATGCACAGATAGGGTGAAGGCCAAGGAGATGATAAACGTGTCGTTGATGAAAGAAAGTTGCCTGACTCCGACTCAGCAAAATTCAAGTGCTTCATCTGTAATAGTTATGGACATCTGCATCAATTGCAAGCATTTTTTAAACTTAAATTTCCAATACAGAAAACGACTCCACCTTTCCCCTCCTCCCGTTTCATCAGCCTCCACCAATCCTGATGTTGTTTCCCCTCCCCCATCACGCCTCACTTCCTCAGCCGCTGATGACCATCATCACTATCCAGTGTCCACACCAACCGAGCCCCTACCACCAACGCCACACCAGCAGTTGCCCCAACTACATATCTGGATTGTTCCATTCAAAATGTGTGGTTCGCACACACCCTAAAGCTTAATAGTTCTAAAGATCTATTCTTTTGGCATCGTAGACTTGGTCATGCTAGTCTTGATCATCTTACTTGTGTTAGAGGTCTATATCTTATATGTGGCTTTTTTAAGCTTAAGGGTGATAGCAATTTAGCATGCTCTTCGCGTAGACATGGTAAAATGATTGCAGGTTCCCATCTGCATATTACCATGGTCATGACCAATGTTCCAGGTCAGTTGTTACATCTTGATATTGTTGGTCCTTCAAGAGCTCAATTGTTTGGAGGTAAGTGGTATGTCTTGGTGATTGTTGATGATTCCTCTAGATACGCTTGGGTATTTTTTATGACATCTAAAGATGAAGCTTTTGGTCATTTTAGAAGTCTTGTTCTTAGATATTCTGTTGATCATCCAGGATCGTTGAGAACAATTAGAAGTTATAATGGAACTGAGTTTAAAATTCTTCTTTTGAGCTCTTTTGTGTTGAAAAAGGCTTAGATAATCAATTTTCTTCACCTAGGGTACCATAACAGAATGGTGTAGTTGAGAGGAATAATAGAACTTTGGTTGAGATATCTAAGACCATGCTAGATTAATTTCATACTCCTAGGAAATTTTAGGCTGAAGCTATTTCTACTGCATGCTATGTTTCAAATCGTGTTTACCTAAGATCTAAGTTAGGTAAGATATCATATGAGCTGCGGTTTTGTCATAGACCTAGTGTATCCCACTTTAGAGTATTTGGTTGTAAATGTTTTCTGCTAAAATTTGGTAACATAGATAAATTTGAATCTAGATCAACTTATGGTATTTTTCTTGGTTATCCCGCTCATACTCATGGTTATCGTGTGCTTATTTTAGAGACTAATCAAATAGTATAAACATGCAATGTTTCTTTTGATGAGGCTAATTCTGGCACTAGTTTCAACAATGCAGGAATAGGTACACAGATTCAGGAGGAGTCTAAAAGCATTTATCTAGAAGAAGATGATGAAGACGAGGATAAAGTTGTAGTTCCTATGACACAATCTAGATATTCTACCACTAGCGGCTACTTCGGTTACAGTTGGTCATTCGCAAGCTACTTCCTCACCTTTACATGGCGGAGGAGAAGAAGAAATCACTTCAGGAGTCAATGCTCCTTTGCACATTCAGTGGAGACATCCGCCTGAACAGATGATAGGTGATCTACATGAACGAGTTAAAAGGACCGGGTTTATTGGTCCTAACCCTCATACTCATTCAACTTTTGTTGCTTCCTTTGAACCCATCTCATGCATTAACTGATGAATCTTGGATTAATACTAGGCATGAAGAACTTGAAAATTTTGAGCGCAATGAAGTCTGGAAGCTTGTACCACCACCTCAGGATCATTCTATAGTTGGAACTAGATGGGTTTTTAAAAATAAATAGAATGAGGATGGTGTTATTGTTAGAAATAAAGCTAGGCTTGTAGCTCAAGGTTTTTCTTAGGTGGAGGGTTTAGATTTTGAAGAAATATTTACTCCTGTTGCTAGATTAGAAGCTATTAGAATTCTTTTAGTTTTTGCTGCATCTAAAGATTTTAGATTGTATTAAATGGATGTTAAAAGTTCTTTTCTAAATGGTTACATAGATGAGGAGGTTTATGTTAGCCAACCACCTAATTTTGAAAATCTTAAGTATCTAGATCATGTTTTCAGATTGTTCAAAGCTTTGTATGGTTTAAAACAAACCTCTAGAGCATGGTATGATAAGCTGAAAACATTTTTGGTTCAAAAAGGTTTTCAATGGGAAAAGTGGACAAGACATTATTTGTTCTCAAGCATGGTAATGATTAATTATTCTTCCAGATGAGAATGATATTATATTTTGTGGTTCGTCTCATGTTTTGGCATTAGAATTTTCAAAAATAATGAGCAGAGAATTTGAGATGAGAATGATATGTGAACTCATATATTTCTTGAGACTTCAAGTGAAACAAACCTAGGAAGGGATCTTTGTACATCAAAGTAAGTACACAAGAGACTTGCTACGTCATTTCAAGATGGAAAATAGCAAGCCAATCATAACACCGATGGGCGCAACAACAACGCTTGATCCAGATGAAGATAGTGAGGCAGTTGATCAAAAGGAGTATAAAAGTATGATCGGATCACTTTTTTACTTCACTGCTTCGAGGCTAGATATACAATTTGATGTGTGCTTGTGTTCTCATTTTCAAGCTTCCCCACGTACTTCGTATCGTCAAGCCATCAAACGAATACTCAGGTATTTTCATGATACTCAAGATTTTGGCATATGATTTTTTGATTCCACATGTATTAGTTTAAGGGCATATTCTGATGCTGATTTCGATGGTTGTAGAATTGATAGAAAAAATACATCTAGTATATGTTAATTTTTGGGTAATTCTCTTATTGCTTCGGCATCTAGAAAACAATCATATGTTACACAATCTACTTTTGAAACTGAGAATGTATTTGTTGCTAGCTATTGTTCACAAATTTTATGGGTTGTTGCTACACTTAGAGATTATGATGTTTTCTTAAAGAAGGTTCCTCTTTTCTGTGATAGCACCAGCGCGATTAGCATAGCTAAGAATCTCATGCAACATTCTAGAACTAAGCATATTGATATTTGTTTCCACTTTTGAGGGACCTTATCGAAAAAGGAAACATTGAGCTTCACTGTATCGATACTGAACATCAATTTGTAAACATTTTTATAAAACCTTTGGATTCTTCTCTTTTGCTCATCTTTAGGGAGAACTTGGTGTTATTCATCCAATAGGGTTGTTTTGAAGGGGAACACTTTAATTCTTTGTACATTAGTTGTATTACCTTTTTTATGTTTTCACTTGTGTTTTAATACTTGAAATACAAAAAAATAGTAAAAAGGTAATGAGCATTGTACTTTATACATGTATAACATTTGAAGTCATGTTAATGCTACAAAGTTTTTGCACTTTCTTATCTATGCGTGTAACTGTGTAGTTTTTGTCATGACATGCTAATCGGAATGGAAATTCAAACTAAATCTTGTCATGGTCAAACTTTCTTGATTGCTTTGACCTTATCTAAAAGTGTTAAATGTGAAGTATCAAAGTTATATGCTAATGCTGAAAAATAGTTGATAGATGAAAGATCAAGGAAATATGCATTGTCACACTTCTTCTTAACAAGACTGCTTATCATTTACTTTGATATGAACTTGAAAGTAGTTATGTATGACCGAAACCATTGATCTTAAACTTCTTATTGTCTTTTTGACATAGGCTTGGCATAGTTGAAAAGTAAGACTGATGGTGCATATTACTTCTTGCAATAAATTTTTTATGTTATAGGCTTTCAAGAAATCAATCAGTCCTTTCAAGCACAATAAAGTGTTAAAGTTTCAATATTTTCTGAGATTGATGTAGTTGAGATTAGGAGATCATGCCTTGTAACAAATTGTTAATCGTACTTGATGAGTTGTGCTTACACTACATTTTTACATGTGTAAATGGGTTAGCACAATTATTTTTGATAGCATGGCTTGTTCGAATATTTGTCCTATGTGGATGATTTATGATGCTCATATAAAAAAGATGAAATGATAAAAAAAAAGAGATTAATTTTTTAATTCTTGATGAACCCATTGTCAAAGAGGGAGAGATTGTGATTTGGTGTCTTTTTGTCAAAGAGGGGGGGGGGGGGGGGTTGGATTTCCTATTTTCTTTATTTCCTATTATTTTCTTTTTTTTCCTTTTAGGGGGATTATTTTGTTCTTGCAGAAAGGGGGAGTTTTCATGCTCTTTTGATTTTCACTTTGCTTTTCACAAAACATGAAGTTGTCAACTTTTGGTTCACATAGAGGTGTTGCCAATGTTTTCATCAAGGGGGAGATTGTGAGATCATGTGATGAACCATTGGCTGTTTTAGTGAAATTGGCAAATGCAAAGTGTTAATTTGTAAATTCACAAAGTGATGTTGCTTGATATGCTTCTGGTAGCATAACGTGATTTGTGTTTTTTATATGTGCAACGTACTCATGTGAGTGGTGTTGTACGGATTGACGTGAATCAAGTTTTTGAAACTTGTGCTCAGAGTTTGTTGTTGGTTTTTGTTCATGTGCAAGTGTTGTCCTGAGGGTGAACATGGCCGGTGACAGGGACTGGGACTAGGTTCAAGGAGGAACTGAGGTCAAAGCAGTTAAGAGGTCATACGGGACGTTCAGTCTAGGGAATACTACACGTGAAGTTGTGGTCACTGGTCGTGGTCGGGCTATGGTCCGACTAGATGATGATGTGGTCGTTCGAGTACATGGCATGGTGGGTCTGCAGTCCGACCAGACGTGTGTGTGACACGTGGAAGTCACAGAGTCCTGTTCCATAAAGAGTCAAGGTTCAGTCGGAGAAGGAATCGGGCTAGTTTAGATTCGGTGGAAAGGACGTTGGTTATTTGGCAGTTCATGTCCTGTTGGGATATGACTAGGAAAAAAACTAGGCCTGGTATTAGACCTAGTAGTATAAATATGAAGGGGTTGTGACTCATAAGAAAAACAAGAACAATAGGGAGAACAACCCATACAAGAACCTAGGGTGTGATTGGTTGCCTGCATGGATGAATGCTGGCTCGGCGGATGCATATAATCTCAGGGAAATGCGTGTTTGATTGCCCGCATGCACTATTCTAGTCTTGCTAGATGGATACAAAAGTACTCCCGCAGCATGGCTCGGGAGAGAAGTTCAACCCAATGGCTTGACCAACATACTCCCGCTTATGTACGTAGGTTCACTTGTCAGTGTTACAAAATAATTTTCATACGAGCAACCAATCACAGTCTCAATTCTTGCATCTGCTCATGCGGCCTCACATTCAGCTAACTAAATAGAAACTAAGTTTAGCCTATCCAGATAGATACAACTAACTAAACACTCTTCTTTTTAACAAATATGATTATGTTCAGTCTGCATATATGCCCATGCGAGCAAAACCCATATGGGCAAACAATCACACCCCTAGAGTTTGCATCTAGAGTTTCAAGATTTTGTGGAAATCCTTGTAAGCATGTTGTGTATGCACCTTATAAACTCATCTACATAATAAAGATCATATTCAGTAAGGTGATGAGTTGAAATTTTAATCTTGATCACCGTTCTTCATTCGTGTTTTACCGCCACTTTTGGATTTGGTGGATCCTCTACTCTATCGTGGTAAGACCTGATTGAATTCATCTAAAGTCATCTGAGAGCATCTTGATAAGTCTCTAAAAGTTTTGATTGTTTGGAAGTTTGTAATTTTTTATTAATAGCGGATTAGGGTTTTATCAATTGGTGTTTCATGTTATTGTGTAGAGCAGTCTATTTGCGAATTTCATATATTTAGCTCTACACATCCAATTGAACTGATTCTTATCACATTGGTTGCGTATTGACGTCTAGTATCTACTGTTAAGATTTGAGGGCAATCTAACGGACGGATCTTTCTGTAGGTTGATTTTAGTGACATAAGATCAATCTATCTAGAACTTCGAAAATTAGGTTTATAGTCTTAGTTATGGATCCTACACATATCCTATTTTGGACAACATCAAAGAGGCCGCCCCTACTACTTTAAGGTTAATGGTTACACTATCATATGGCTTTCGCAGCACGGGATGGTGTTTTTGGCGGCCATGACGCCTATGACAAAACTGATTCCTGCAATGCAAATAACGTATGTAGTTATGGGTGCGCAAAGGCTCTAATGCTAAGAAGGGAATTTTGTTCGTGCTGAAGCCTTCAAAAATGGGGATAGGATACTTGGAGCCTTTCGCTGGTTGTTTCATCTTTTTTTTTTTATGGTGGCGTGTCCGTGCACACTTCCTTTGCTACTCCTACTGCCATTGGATTTTTTTTTTTTTTTTTGGGTTTGCCGTCAAACCTGCGATCATTTCTTTGCCTATTTTATACTGCCGTCAAACACTTCACTTGTTTGGATCCACATCCGCGACACTCAACCCACCAACTATTTTAATGGAGACATGAATCTTACACTTGTCTACCTTCAAATATATATACAACCATGGTGTTGCTAACCCACGCATGTTACAATTACATGGATACATTGCGTTAACCCTGAAAAAAGAGTAGGCAGCCAAGCGTTTGGGAAATAATGGACGATTGGACTAGTCTGTTTCTTGCTGTGCAGTGCGAGTGTCGACTAATATGATGGGAATGGTAGGAGTCAAGGAAGTTGTGCCCAGATTTGCATGCCTTGTATGAATTCAGTACTGCTCCATCAGGAGGAACAATATGGTCTGATGGAGCAGACCATAATAACATCAAAGGAGGGCTGGCAATCAATTGGACAAACAAACTTGCAACAGCTCGATTATGAGATTAACTTTGTTGGATGAATGGTTTAAGGTTCAAGAGGTGCTGCTTCACTGTATTTCTGAATATTTTCCCAGTGCCTACCTTGCAAAGTATTTTTTGCATCCGTGAGTGAACAGAAATCACTCCGCCAGCACTGGATTAACTATATCATCCAAACTCAAAGTGGGAATTTTAGAAATAATGAAAATGGAGACCGAGTTTGGAAAAAGGATATTGAAGATGTAGGAAAGAACTAAAGCATTCACAAAGCAATCAAAGTGGTATAATATTTCGTTCATTCATGCTCCATTCTTAACTGAAGAAAGCTAGCAGGGGAAGTCATGAAAGCCACTGTGACGCTGATGTAGCAAGCAGGAAGGGATTTATAAGCAATATTTTGCTGAATATTTTGATCCAGGAAACTTTTTAATGCACTCAGGTCCCCTAAAATGATTACTGTTGTAGCTTATCTTAAAATACAGAATGTTTACTCTCACATGATATTTCTCATTGCGTACATCTTTTGTGGTTTCATATATTTTAACAAGACTATTTCAAATATCATGTGCATTGTTGAGAGAATAAACAAGATTAAATACATCAAAATTTAAAGATGATAAAAATGTACTCTTCGCCAATGCATCTAATTGTCTCTCATTGTTGGTGATATGAGCTTTCATCCCTTCCTCGGTGAATCTCGAAATATTTAGATCCTTGGCTTGCAAATAACAAGACATTAGAATTTTCTAACCGGGGAAATTTATAGCATCGAAAAGTGAAGCACTATGGATATCTATCCTAACCCCGGACATCATAACTCTAGGATGTTAAACCTATCAAGAGCACAAGGCTCTGATATCAATTATGAGAAATGGTAATATCCTAAGAGGGGAGATGAATTAGGACACTTAGAAACCTAAACCAAATTGGCTTCAAAAACTTCGCAAGATAAACCTATCTTAATTTTTATCTAAATGTGCTCTAGATTTATCTAATGTGTCTACTCTACTACTTAAGAAAATTGCAACCTACTTTAGTAGGATAAGTTGTAAGTATGTAAATGCGGAAGTGTAAATAAGGTAGAGAGACAAACTCGGCATAAGATATTTTTATCCCATGGTATCGATGACATGAATGGAACCCCTAGTCCACATTTGAGCTCCACAACGGATATGCTCCCGATCGGCACAACTCTTTTGATCACAGCTCTTGAGCTACCAAGTCACCAAGATAAGGTCTCAAGAACAAGGAGCCACTAAGGCAAGATCTCACCACTAGCGTTTCTTCTAGTCACTTGCCACCATTATCACTTTAGAGATTGAGCCACCAAAGCAAGGGTATCCGCATCCCCGTACACGTGTCTTGCCACTGCTCCACACCAAGTCAGAGGGCCAACAAGCTTGAGCCACTGAGGCCCAAGATGCTGGTAAGTCACTAAGATTCAAAGGCACTAACGTACCACTCGGTACAAGCTATGATCACTCCTTGATCCCTTCTTCAAGCTGCAGCATCTAGCTGTAACTCACTCTAGGCCCATAAGCACTAAACACTCTCTAATCTTGTGCTTAATTGCCTTGGATAATAACTTTAAGCACTTTGGTCGCTTGAATGTCTTCTGAAGTGTGTATAAGATTCCTCTAGACTCTAGCAGCATGCCACACCTTCAAATAATTAAGTAGATGGGTATTTATAGCCTCTAGACGTTTTCTTAACGGCTTAGAAAAGTTGTTAACATCAGATGATCCGGTAAAAATAGTAGTACTAACACCAGATCATCCGGTGGGTACAGCCTCAGAAACTAGCCAATGAAACTCCAGTTAATACCTCTATGAACACCAGACACTCCGGTGTGCCTTCAAATCCATCACCAGACTTTTCAGTGAGTTATCTTGAGCCATCCGAGCCTTTTGCAGCCTCTCTGTGTAAAATGCTCAATACATTCATCCAGTGTTCATTCTATTCACACTGGACCATCTGGTGAGTTCAACCTTCACTACTTTTCCCTGAAAATACACCGGTGCAACTATCTCTATAATCATTGGACTATGTTGTGAGCTAACCTTCATTCTTCAGTACTTGCAGTCTCCTCTGCAAGAAATGCTCCGATGCTATACTCTGGTGTGCATAAACAAAGCATCGGACTATCCGGTAGGTTGATCATTAGTCTTCTGCACTTGCATTCTTCTCTGTAAAAAGTACTCTGGTATTACCCAGTGAAGATCATCGGACTATCTGGTGAGGTCCTCAGCCTTCTCCCCCTTTGTCATAAATATTTTGGTGAGTTCAAAACACACAACACTGGACCATCCAGTGAAGTCATCTGCCTACAATTTGCCTCTGGATAAAATACTTCAGTGAGTGCAAACTCCTTTGTACTGGACTATCCGGTGAGATCAATTCTCCTTGGACTTCTTCAATTCAATCAAACTTTGTTCCGGATGCACTGGCTTCTTGATATATTGCATCCATGAGAGCTACTAACATATATTCTTGATAAATATGTTAGTCCTAATGATTATTTATCATTAATCACCAAAATCATAATCATTACCTAATAGGGTCATTTTTGCTACACCTATCTACATCATATAGATAGAACGAATTAGTTGGCTTGTTGTTAGGGTTTAAGCGAAACCATCACCAAGATCGACAAGTGAAGCACAAGATCAACACACCAAGACACAATATTTTTTAACGAGGTTCGGCAATGTTGCCTACATCCTCGGGGTATGACTACGTGCACTCCTCTCCATATTCATCTGTTGTCATTCCGCGGTTACAACACTAGTACCCAATATTTATAGGCACGAGAATAGGAGTCCAACTACAACTCTATTCTCGAACCCACCCAATTACAACTCAATATTAGGTGTAATTGCTTTTGATCAACATGAATTCTAACCTTAGGATCAAACACATCATCATAAGTAGAAGCGTGATAACATACCCAATCCAAATGAAGCCATTGGGGTTGGTGAAGTCTCGGGGCAGTGGGTGATCAACATAGATGCACACATTGGTGAGGATGTTGTCGGTGTAGGTGTATGAGTGAGTGTCAGCCCAATGGAGATGCAGACGATGACAGTGTGGTGGCGGCGGCCTTCGCTCCACTCCAGTGCCCAGACATGATCGATCGTAGGGTTTAGGTATGTCGGGTGTGCGTTAGCTGTGTGAAATAGATCTCCCACGAGCCTTGGCCTTCCCCTTTTATAATGTGGCGTTGTGTGGAACGGGACTACAACCAGGAGTCGGTTGCGCCCCCGATCAGGGCACAAGAGGTAGGGACGGACTCCCCCTCTTTCTTGATTCTGTTAGGGTGGACGTTAGGAGATAGAGCTGAGATCAATTCTAATACTCAATTCTATCTGTAACCGACTATTATACATATATTCAACACATATCCCAATAAACTTCACCTTAGGTGAATATGCATGCCAACTTGAAGCCGTCATGTGCGAACCTCCGTCTACCTAGTCTTGAGCCATCTAGCTCTGCTGCTTACTTTGAACAGCCCAACGAAGATGCCTCACCACTAGGAACGAATTCCGCAAAGTTTGCAACTCCCCCTCCAAGACTTCACCTTTCAGCTTGTACGGATGAGCTCCTGTCTTCTCACCTATCATCACAGTCTTGCCATCCTACATCACCTTCAAAGTTGGCTATATCAGACTATTTTATGCTAATCTAGCAAAAACACTACTTCAACTCAGAGTCATCAACCCAAAACAAAACAAACCTCTTAATTAAAACATTCGGATTAGCATGGTTCGAACCTGGATGCATTTTCTTGACTTAAGTTCTTGCTCCTTAAATTTGCATATCTCCCCTTCTGGTTTCTTCTTATGTAATTCAGCACCTATAAAGATTGTGTTGCTCTCTCCTTCTTCATAATACAAGCATGTGGATGGGTACACCCACTCAGAAGAGGTAGCAGGCCTCATAAACAAGTTGCTGAATGAGTGTGTCCACCATTAACAATTAAACTTATCACGGGACACCTACGTTCATGAATCCGAAAGTTTAAGAATAAGCTGTACCGTGCAGACCATGTGATGAACCTAAGAAAAATCAGCTAGATGTATGCATGCCTGTTATTTAGATCTTGATGTGTGTGTGATGTCTGTGTATTCAGAATTTCAGATGCTTGATATATACGTGGATAATAAAGTGTTCGGCTTGAGAAAGTAACCATGCCTTTTTACTTCCAAGTGTTTGGGCCAAGGCGTGCTTTGAGAAGTCGAGCAAGTCCAGGGCATGAAACCACCAGTTGCACATCAATTGAATAGACATTAGGCAAGGTGATGTTTGAGCTGTCGGGTTCCTACAGTAATGTTTGTTCTTTTCAGTCGTGTAGATAGCTGTTTCTCTCGTGAGTCGTGAGTAGCTGTCAGTTTCTTTCGGGGCCTCCTAGTCCTCCCTAAGACGTCGGTGTAAAAGCGGTCAAGACTTGCCCTTTTTTCTCTTTAATGAAATACATGGAGCATTGCACACTCTCCAAAAGCACAAGGTGGTACAACAACAAACCCACTGAACACGCTTCACAGTCTGCACTGAGGATCTAACGCCCTAACCCAACCATTTGCGTTGTATCCAATGGGCCCCGCGTCTGACGTCGGCCCAAGTTAAAGGTTCCAAAAGATAATCCACACAGCCATGGCCCATTTACTGGTTGCTTGGCTACTGTTCCTATTGCTACACCAAGTAAGAGCCACAAAGTTCCATACTTTACATTGCTATACTGCGACAAGATCATCCCAGACACAGCAACTTTGCCACACCCAAGCAAGTACCAAAGGGAAGCATGTACCAGATTACATTATTATTATTCACTACGATCCTCAGAAGATGTACTCTGGCACTTCCAGAGGGAACGGAGCCACCGTGACCTCGAATGGTTTTCCTTCAGGTCGGCTCAACCTTGCCAAGAAAAACAGCATCAGACCACACATAGAACGAAGAAGGATAAACAATGTGAAACCTATGGAATATTAGAGCATCTCGGATCGCTTGACAAACAAAAAGCGGCTACTAAATTCGTAAACCAGATCATATCATCAAACATAACTTCTCTAGTTAATCAGAATCTAGAACATACTTGCCAGGCACAAATGAAAAGGAGCCCTCCACAGATCCAGGTCCTTTTGGCATTGGTGTGCAACTCTCGTAGACAAACTCTTCCTGACCTGGTGATAGCACAGGATACTGCAGAACACACGCCAATTAGAGTATTAGACACATTAACTTCTTATCTTTCAAAGGTAGATTGTACATTCAACAACAAAAAATGTAGTTTTGTTTTCTGATCTCAGTATACCTCCCCAATAACACCTTCTCCGCGCATATCAGAAACAACCCAGTCCCTTGATCGGATGATCCAGTGGCGTGAGTAAAGCTGGCAGGAAGAATAGTACACACCACCTAGCATGCATGCCTCTGGAACTGACAGGCGAATGGAGTAAGTGTACACACATCTTTCCTGAGGCCCCCCACTTTCAGGATGTTCTGGCACAAAGACAGCAGACGCACGTACCTGTTAATACCAGGCACATGTCAGACCAAAGCTCATAAGAGATCAACAATGAGAATCGTCTACAGGATGTCTACTGCTGCCGTGGTAAAAATAGCCCATATGAAGCAGATGAGTTGGGGATGCAATGCCGCAAGTGAAGAATTGGAGCAGTCAACGCACTAGACATACAAAAGGTCATGTAGGTAGTCAAAAACCTAATGTGTTTCCACTGCTTTTGTACTATAAAGCATGAACGAAAGGAAGTTATGGAACCTTCAATTCTAACTAAATAACAAGGTAATTGTGTAGGAAGTCAAGAATTACCACCTTAACACCATTTGTCATAGCTGAAGTACATGATGGAGGTGCTTCTGGATATAAGCTGATATACCTCGATGTCATGAGCATACGGATCTTGATCATGCCATTCTGTAAACGCCTGAGATGCTCTTCCAACCACAAAAGTAATCCATCTTGGGGCATATCATTATCAGTTGGCCTTATCAATGATTTAGGTACACAGGGAATCATTTCTCCTTTTGGTAAGTTGTTTGTGCCAACATAAAGTTGACCATTTGAGCAGTTAAGGAGAAACGTTTTTGGGCGAAACCATGAAGTCGCCACTACAATGAGTTTGCGCCCATTAAAAACCTCATTGAACCCATGATAAAGTTCTCTTGTCTCTTCAACTATTTGGTCAAGTGGTGATAAATGCACATTTACCCAATGATTATAAAACGCATAGCCCCCAATTATTCCATGAGTTGAAATGCGTTCATTTGCACCATGGTCTTCACTAAAAGGCAGCTGAGCATTGCAAAAGCGATACAATAGTCTTGTAGGCAAAGGGAGCTTGAAACCAAGATCATCCTCTGCTGAATTTAATTGAGCTTCGGAAACACCTTTGCACAAAGTTTTCAATGCCTCAGGAAAGTTTCCAGACAAAAATATTTTCAATGAACTCCAGAATTGTTTCACTCTCTTCACCAGAAGTAAAGGGTACATGCCAAAAGACTCCAACCAAACTTTATATGCAACCTGAAAACCAGATTGATGATTGATACAATGAACCAACAATTAATTGGAATTTAGAGACAAGTAGTTGTTCATAAAAATGAGTAGAAACAGCATTCCGGGAAAAGGATAGGATAATGGCAAACAAGGACAGGATTTGTAGGGTCATCAGTAACAAAGCAGGAACAAAATCAACGAAGTAACTAGTTTTGTACTCCATATGATTTTTTCCCCTGACTTGTTCTTGTTTTCAATTAAAGTATGAAGTAGAACAAATATTAGAGATGCAAAAAAAAAAAAAAAAACATTTACAACAGAATACAAGTATAAGATGTAGTTTACACATTACTAAAAGATCATAAATGAGAAGTTGAATTTTAGTATATGAGCCAACCTTTAAAACATGTACTATTGTAACAGTTGAATTCTAAGGACAATCTTGGCATGTATTATTCTAACTAGTTGAGACAAGAGTTTTTAACTTTTTAGCACTCAAACTTTCAACTCCACTACTATCACCGTGATAAATTAAGTTATTTTGGTTGTGAAAGAGATAGAAGAGAGAATAAACCACATTTCTTCTTCTGCGCACAATAGACCTCCATACTCTTTCGCTGCATATAGATGTCGAGGATGCTAAACAAGGCAGTTATTTACCATCGGAGGATGCTATAGTCTTTTGAGGACAGTTGCACTACATTTTACATCATTACCCTTTTCTGCTGTCATTCTCCTTCATGTTGTAAATAACCTGTGTTTTTATCTACTCTTTAGTCCTACTCGCACCTAAGGAAACATTGAGATGAACAATAACTAACTCGACAGCCTCACTACTCCCCCCCCCCCCCCCACCTTACCTCTATTTTTCTCGAATTGCCAAAAAATTCCTCGCTCTAAGTTCTTGATCCAGCATATATTTGGTTATAACTATGAACTAAGCAAAACTCACGAATAAGCCCTTGTTGTAAATCCCCTATCGACAACTACACCAAGAGTCTGTAGCGGCAGCGGTACAAGTTTAAAAATCAAGAGCAATAATTGTCCACAAACCAAACCAAAATCAAATCATCCTATGTTCCGAGCACACGAAACCTCAGACACGGATCGGTCGCTCCTTGAGTCCTTGATTCTTGCAATTGGCACCAAGGGGTACAAAAGACCGAGGACTAAGATCGCGGACCTGGAAGGACGGGAGCGGCCGGTCCTCGGGGTCGAGGAGCGCGTCGAGACCGAGGTCTTCGGCGCAGAAGCGGCGCCAGAGCGAGTCGTCGGCGACGGCGGCGCGGAGGCGCGTGCTGGCGCAGGCGAGCGCCGCGGCGGGTCGCGCGCCGGCCTTGGAGATGACCGTGTCCAGGACGAGGCCCTCCAGGCTCTCCAGCCCCGCCGCGGAGGGCATGGGCTCCGGCGGCCGTGGTGGGGACGCCATTGGCGTGGCGAGGGCTCCGGTGAGGTGGGGGCTTTGGGGAGGGGTGGCGGTGGCAGAATGGGGAGAAGGATATTCGACCATATGTATTGGGAGATTACCGTGGGGCCCACATGGTAGTAGAATAACAAGTACACCTGGTCGGTGATTTTTCTGGAAGATACCGATTGAAGCGATTACATAAAACCAGTCAATTTTTTAGCCATTGAATATGCATCCAACCATCTATATCCATCTATGGTCATCTTCGCGCCCTCATGTCCCCTGCTCTTCTTATGTTAACCCTACATCACTATGATCATCTTCCTTATCTCTAGTGTCATTTTTTAGCTCTTCTTTTTCAGAAGGCGTATAATCTTAGTATAAGGAAAAAGAAAGAACCATGTCATAGAGGATAAATCCATCAAGAAGACATGTGACCATAAGCCAGCTTTATTGGTAATGGTATTCGTGCACGTGACACGCTTAGCACCGCCAATCAACAAGATACTTATCTACATGGTACATGGAGCAAGAGAATAATTTGATTGCACCGAACGTCGAAAATGATATGTTATTTGCCCACTTTATCTTAGCCTAATTCGATTAGCAAGAGAATGAGAGGGTTTTTACCTTTCATGGTGTAAGTGGGTTGAACAAATGGTTAGAGGGGATGGGTAGGAATCAAAGTTAATGATAACAAAGGACACTACTTTCAAACTAAAAAGGGTTTAAGATAAGAGACCTGCTCTCTTCTATCTTTTTTTAATGTAGTAGTGGACATGTTAGCAATACTATTGCAAGAACCAAGGAGGAAGGACAAGTGAGAGGAGTTGTCTCATATTTGGTAGATGAAGGACTCTCGATTTTGCAATATGCTGATGACATAGTCCTCTTTATGGAGCATTGTAGTACTGAGGAGGCAAAGAATACAAAGTTTTTGATATTTGCATTTGAGCAACTATTTGATCTTAAAATTAATTTCCATAAGAGTGAGTTGTTTTGTTATGGCAAAGCAAAATATTTTGAGCAGGAGACTTTGGATGTCATATGAGCAATAATCCATTCAAGTACCTTGGTATTCCTATGCATCATAAGAAATTGAGAAATAGTGATGGGAAAGAGATAGAATAAAGATTTTGCTAAAAACTGAGTTGTTGGAAGGGTAATCACATTTTTGTTGGTGGAAGACTTGTACTTATTAAATTCTATTCTTAGTAGTCTTTCTGTATTTATCTTATATTCTTTGAAATCCTAAGAGGTTCTTGAGAAACTAGATTATTGTACATCTAGGTTCTTTTGACAAAGTGCCCGATCATAAGCAAAATTATAGATTGGCTAAATAAAGCCTACTTTGTACACCTAAGGATCAAGGAGGCCTTGGCATTCTGAATCTTGATGTATAGAACATATGCTTACTCAGTAAATGGTTATTAAATTAATAAATGAGGAAGGAGTTTGGCAAGATCTTCTTAGAAATAGATATTTGCAAAACAAAACCATTACCCAAGTGAAAAACAAACCTAGAGATTCTCAATTCTGGACAGGCCTCATGAAGGTTAAACTGGATTTTATGAATATGGGTTCTTTCACTTTGCGAAATGGTACTCATATAAGGTTCTAGGAAGATGTATGGCTTGGCCAACGGACTTTGAGGGACCAATACCCAATGTTGTACAACATTGTCAAAAGATAGAGTGAAACTGTTGCAAATGTGTTAAGCTCAAATCCCCTTAATGTGTCCTTCGTACGGGCACCAGTGGACAATAAACTAACATCTTGGTATGAACTTGTGGCAAGAGTGGGAACGATTCATTTAACAAATCAACAAGGCTCATTTTGCTAGTCGCTGAATCAGCATGGATGGTTCATTGTCCGTTCCATGTATCTAGTGTTGGTAAGCAATGGGGTTCTACCTACAAATCAATACATTTAGAAACTAAAAGTTGCTCTAAAGATTAAAGTGTTTTTGTGGTATTTATATACCAACGTAATCTTAACCAAAGATAATTTAGCTAGAAGGCAATGGAAGGGTAGTTTGAAGTGTTGATTTTGTAATCTAGATGAGTCAATTCAACACCGTTTCTTTGATTGCCAACATAAGTTTGTTTGGCATTTGGTACAAGTTAAATATGGTATTAATCCTCCTTTAAGTATTTCTAATATATTTGGAGATTAGATTAATGGGGTTAACCATAAACTTAAGTGCCGGATTTTGGTTGGGGAAAGCACACTCTGTTGGTGATGGTTCATCTAGCTCCTATGTATGATTTTAGTAATTAATGACAATACATATGGACTAACAATTATGTTGATAATTATTAGTACGTTGTTCCAGAGATGATGCATGGAGGGTTGAGCATGGATTAATTGAGGAATGCCATGTGATCAAGAGAAATACATCAAGATGAATAAGCTCTAGGTGATGCTCGGGTAAGTGGTGACAATACCTATAGACTAACAATTATGTTAAGAATTATTTATAGGTTGCTACATAGAAGATGCATAAGTGATAAAACATAGATTTGTTGAGGAATATCATGAGATCAAAGAGATGCATTAATATTATTGAGCTGTAGGTGATGCTCATGAGATGAAGGAGAAGCTCAAAGAAGATTAACGATAAACGTGAAGGCTAAGTCACTTGTGGAGATTAAGTGACTAAAGATATGAGATTGTCAATTGAGCTTTTATGGACTAACTAAATTATTGCTTAAGTGAATAGGGTTATGTTCCATATGAAGGTAAGTACTGAATTAGAATATTTAATATACCGAATTGGAAGAGCAAGATCATGACAAGCTTAGTGGATAACTTATGTGCTTGATGCTTGTGGTTCATGTCTTGGTGGTGAACAGATGAAAATGATATAAAAAGAGAAGTCTTTCATGCTTGGTGCTTGGAAAGAAAGGATGAACATCGTCATTAAGCTCAAGTAAAAAGTTGATGACAAGTCTAGAAGAGTTATGAGAAACATTGGGACTTAGATGATGTGTTTATCAAGTTCGACGGGATGACTCAAGGCAAAGGTATAACTAGAATATGTTCTCTATTGTTGCTAGACTCAAGGAATTTGGTAGGAGACTAGATTATAGGATCGATAGTTGTACTATTAAGAGGGATTGATGTTCATTCGCTTGAATCATCTATAGTTGCCACTCTGCTCAAACTTGAATTTCATGCTAGAATGATGAATTCATTTTGAGAGAAATGGAAAAACCCAACCCTATGTGAGTTTTGTGTGCCTAGCAGTCTGATCGCCAGGGGTTGGCAGTTTGACCGCCATCTGCGCAAGGGCAAGGTTACTGTGGCTGTCTATCCGAAGGGCTCTCGGATAGTCCAAAATCTTTTTGACCAAGTGATATGGTCTAGTAGTCTGACCAGTGGGCCTACCGGTCTAACCGCCATAGCAAACAGAGAGTTTGAAGTCTCTATTCTAGCTAGCGGTATGACCGTGGATAGTGCCGACCTAACCGACATAGTGAACAAAGAGTTTGAAGATTCTATTCTGGCTCGTAGTCTAACCATGGCAAGCGGTGGATAGTTCAAATGATGTTTAGAATCAGAGCATTTAATGCTCTGAAATAGCAGTTGGGCTAGCAGTTGTCTGGCCGCTAGGTGTTCTGCACTCTGATCGCTAGGGACTCAGAGGCATCAGACTTTGTGTAACGGATACATTTCGACATGTAGCTTATATATAGTCCCCTTGCTAGTTTAAGGACATACTCTTGCTCGTTTGGATTGCATAATTGTCGAGGATTGTTCCCGACAATGTGTCTAGAAATAACAGGGTTACCTTCATGGATCAAAGACCAAACATGAAGCGAGGCACACCTGATGTATACAGGTTCGAGCCTCCGGTTGGAGTAATACCCTACGTCCTGTGTGGATGATTATGTGTATATATTCACTCGAGTACAGGAAATGGGGCTAACCTATTATAAGGAGTAGATCAGATCTAGTCTAACCTAGGGCTAAAGTCGTCGAGTTCCTCCTGTGCTAAGGTCTTGATGCCTACCTCCAATAGTCGAGAGAAAGAGAGAGTCCCCCCAGGGGGTCTGGGTCCCCGCTTTATATAGGGGTGATGTGCTGCATCCTATCCACCCATAATCAATAAGGAGCCCTATTTCTTATCGTCCAAGTAGATAGATCTATCATGGATACTAGTATTCTCGAGTTAGGTAAGCAATCGAAGCCTTTGTAGTGTACACCTTCTGGATTCTGGCGTATCAGATTTGGTTCCATAATATCTGGAGTTGTTAAGTATGCACACAGCATGCCCCATCCATATATAGTATACTCCTTATGCGTATATACCCTATAGTTAGATATTTGACAGTAGCCCCTTAACTCTACTCAACAGGGAGGATTTTTGCACGCTCCTATTCGTGTACTGCCAAATCCAAGCCTAGTCAAGTAAGGTAGGTCGAACTCACAATTGAACAAGGATAGACTCTATTCTGAGTATCAAGTGGAAACATTTTTGGGTCGAGCGCCCTGTTATTATCCGCACTCAAGACTCAAGAAGGGCCAGTAATATCTACTTCTCAATATCTCTCTCTAAGTAGAGTTAAAAAGATCTTTGAAATTTGAAATGTTGGGTATAGGCATATTAAATGCGATCAGATAGCCGTGCAGAGATTCGCACGGCGCCATCATCCCACTTTTCACGCCAATCGAAGCACCACAATTTTTATCCGAAGCAGAAACAATTTTGGAGTCTCATCTTGAGGCAAGGCCTATTTAATTATCTGAGGGGAGAACTTCACTGTCATTGTCTTAGTCTCGTTGCCTCCTCTGCAGTTTTGCCCTTTGAATTCATCCACCATTGTTTCCATTCTAATCAAAGACTTCATCTTTCACTTTGGATCTTATGACGGAAACTCCTGATTGGGCGACTTTGCCTTTGGGGGTGCTTGACACTGTCTCCAACAAACTATGGCATCCAGAATATTTCACCTTCTTCCCTTGTGTCTGCACTTCATGGCGTGAAGTGCATAGGATAGCAGAATTTGCTCCTTGGATCTTGAAAGGACCATTCGTGCACAAGGATGGCTTGGTGGAGGTCTATCGCCTAGGAAGTGAAACAGTTTTCCACCTTCATTTTCAAGGTTTAGTCAACGATAGCTGGGATATGTTTGGGTCCTCGAATGAGCTCTTGATCGTTATCGAGTGAGGATGTTAGATCAAAGGTAGGGTTATTAACCTAGTGATCGGATGGTTCTATAATCTCCATCGCTTTCCTATGATGCGTTCTGGGTGAACCTGGAGAGGTTCACAGTGCGAAAGGATGGGAAATTATTCATCATCATTGTTCTGAGGATCTCGTGCTTGCATCTTTAGATGACAAAGGGAGTGCACGTTTATCATATCAATGGACCACAATGGTGGTTTCAAATCTCTAGTTGCAAGTTTTGGTGGCGTATTTTGGATTTTCTAGATTGAGTGGCCTCGGGAGATCCATAGGGAGCTGTAGTGACATTGGAACAATTGATGTCCAAGTTCAAGATCTGGCAACCTAATCTAAGTGGTTCTCGACTACTCCTGGTCGAGTCTCGCATGTTTTTCCTGAAGGTTGGCAAGTAAATTGATGATCCAGCCGATCACAATGCATTGACGCTGGTTTTCCTCCACGTATTCGGTGATGACATTTAAGAGCCACTAGAATGGGAGGTTGTTCCTTCGGTGAAAGAAAGATCAATTCTGCTGAGTATTACCTCCAAAGTTGTAGCATCAATACTCAGAGTTACCAACCTTGGTTGAATTCTTAGCTTCCGTTGAGTGAACTTAGCTTACCACCAGGACGATTATGACGTGCTTGAAGTTTCCTATCATGACAAGGTTTCTAGGACCACAAAATCCCTCGAGGGGAATTTCAAGTGGCTTTCTTGTAAATGGATATCACCGAACCTTTCTCCGTAGTCGAGTAGTAGGCTTTTTGTATGCTTTTGTCTGATGGTTGCAATGAAACATTACTAATATTTTGCCTATCTAACATGCTATTGTCACTATTTCCTTATTGATGAAATAGAGTTAGCATGAGTAAATGCAATCTTGATCCATAGGCGTGTAGACCACCTTCAAAACTTATTGATCAAATATCCATTGATATATGAAAACTCAATTAGATGGATGATTAGAAATATTGGCCCTTGAGTAATCACTCGAGACAACTGTAAGAATAAGGAAAAGATTTAGTGTAAATATAGAAATAGAAAATATTGATGGCCTTTTGCAAACTTTCACTACCATGCGCGCTTGACCAGCGTACAGAAATGAACTTGACAGCGAACACACATGGGATCGACTAGAACTTCAGAACCTTTTTTAGGTGTTAGGCATGAGATCTCTGACAATCTCATATGTTGTTATGCTTTATTAGGTGTAGTTGTCTGTTATAAACCCAACATATGCCTCTACTGGCTCTTATCCAAAGTAGTCAATGCAAAGCTAAATAAACTTTTGCAAAAGACATATACAAAATTTATGAAAATTATGGTATTATTATATAGCCCTGACTCTATGGTCGAGGAGAAGATTACTCAATCTAAGAGTAGAAAGGAACATATATGTGTTAGTGAAAGTGTATGGTGTTGTAGCCCTCGACTATCTACTCGATGACTGGATCGAGTAAAGAGTAAAGCCGTAGAATCAAAAGTATGCGATGTAGCTCCCAACTCATCTATTTGACATGATAATCAAGGTAGAGAGTAGAGCATATGCACCAAAATATACTTGACGTGGCCCTTGTCCCTTCGCCCCATGACTAAATTCGAGTAGAAAGTGGAGCATAAGCACTGACATTATATGATGTAGCTTCCGGCTCTTAGGTTGGTATGATAAAAAAAACAGAAAGTGAAGCAAGAAACACCACAAAAGTATGACGTAGCCCCCGACTTTCCACTCAATAGCTGGATCAAGTGGAGAATAGAGCATAAGCATCGACATCCATTTCTCGACCACGTTCTTGATGAGTCCAGCCTCCGAGAGGTTGGTTGAGGTTATGTTATGGTCGTCGAGTGCATTCAAATAGTCGGGTAAGTGAGCATTAAAAACCCACTCCCATTCATACTCATTTTCACTGCAGCTTTTGATTTGACATGCAATAATGACCTTGCACCTCTCTTTGCAGATATTGGACAAGTCACAACGTCTTAGCAATGCCTCAACTTCTACCTAATGTGTCATGCGACCGAGGTGCTCTCACGCCCAGCGATATCAGATCTTGATAGCTCCGCGTGTAAAATGTGACCCGTTTCCATGAATATAAATAGAGAGAAAACTAAGACCGTTGGTTTTTCACCCCCATCTCCTTCTTTTCTCCCTACACTCCCAGTAGAACTCGTAGAGCTTGAAGCCATGGCCTCCACTCCACCATCGTCTCCCAAGTCCGATCCAAAAAGTGAAGTGATAGGATTTCTCACCATAAGGCCCCTCGCCATGGTTCCTCCGGGACTCATCATTGTTTCTTCCGATAAGGAGGAATCGATTGAAAGGCCTAAGAGGAGAAAGAACAAAATGTCCATCGAAGGTCACCAACCCTTCACCCACCACCTCCGGCATTTCCTTGAAGCCAATGCCATGGAACGAGTGACATAGGAGTAAGTGACACAAGTTGCGCAGAAGGGAGATGAAGATGGTGGTGATCTTGATGAGATCATCGACCAAGTCGCCGACAAGGTCTTCGGCGATGGAGCCTCCGAACCTTCGATGGTAGAGAAACTGCGGTAGTCTTCTCCATCTACAACCACCAAATCGCCTTCGCGCCCTGTGAAGGGCCGTTTGGTGTCATCAACACTGGTTAGTAGCTCCAGCAGGGTCTTCGCCTCGACCACTCTCCTTGGCCCTTACGCTGGCTAGTGTCTGGTCCCCGACGCAATCAACTACCATCCAAGGGATGTTTATAGAAGGTTCCTCAACTCGTTCAAGGAGGAGTAGGACCTGCACTGTTTGCAACAGCTAGATAAATACTTTCTGTCAACTTTGCACTAGCCATGCAGGTTGGACGGGAAAGAAAAAGTATGTAATCAAGTAGTTAATCGAATCAAATGTAATTGACTTACCTATACTATGAATGAAACTTTCAGAGTTGGTCGATATTCCATTAATGCTCAAGTATCTCACCATTTGGAGTAGATAGCAGCACTGATCCAGGTCGAGTAACTTTGACCACTATATAGGATCTTTCCCACTTGGGTGATAACTTATGGCGCCTAGCCTATTTGTGCACCTTTCGTAGAACAAGATCACAACAGTGAGTTTCCTAGGCTGAATCTTTTGACTATGATACCTACGAAATGCTTGTTGATACTTTGTTGCTCGAATAGATGCTCGATCGCAATACTCCTCGAGTAAATTGATGTCATCCACTCGTAACTGCTCTTGCCCTTTGTTGGGATCGGGATCCTAGACAAGGTGAGCCTTCGGATACGAAGATATCGAAGGGCTCTCAGAGCGACACGTGTTGGAGGTGGAACAGTTTTTTGATACCTCTTCCGGGTACACTATGGCTCTATTTATAGCCCGTACCCGGCAATCACAGGTGCGGTTTACAAATCCTACCCCCTCACCTGCTACATTCCCAGAATATTCAGGGGCATTATGGTACAAATGAGCATAATCACATAATTACAGCAGTACCCCGGGCAACCGAAATCGAGCCCACTGCGTCGAGGCGATTCCTGTCTCCGAAGGGCATCAAAGCCTCCTCCGCTCGGATGTTCGTCGGATAGCCTTCATCCCTCGGCGAAGGTCGGCTTGCATCTTCGCCCGCTGCGAACGCTGCGAACTGCGGGTCTGGTCTTCGCTCGTCAGCTGAAGGTCTCCTTCGACTTCGCAGGTATGGGAGATTGAAGGTGCGGGCGCGCCTATACCCTTCGACCAACATAGCTCTACGATCTTCGCCGCTTGCAGATGAAATCCCTGGAACAAAACCACAACGGCTAGCACGTAGCATTTCCAGTAGACTTCGTGGTTCCCTCCGAAGTGGGGGGCAGGAGATCATCCCCAACAGTAGCCCCATACTGGTAAGGTTTATCTTCGATAGTCCGAAACTGTAGCCTACGAGATATCTCAACGCCGTCCCCTTCGGCCTGTCGAAGTCTACTGGGGTCAATGCATGTTGTTGAGTATTATTGTTGTGTATAAGGAAAAAAATTGTTTTATTATTATCATTAGGTTTTTTTATAGATTGCCAGACGGCTCCTTGGTAACTGCTGAAAGGTCTCAGTAACCGCCTGCATTTAATGCTCTTGGTGTATACCGAAGCATGGTTTTCGACATCGGTTCAATTTTCGATGCGGGCAATTGTAACCGCCACCGCCTTACACTATAAATATCACGCCACTGTCAATATTTTTTACCACGCCTTTGCTGAAGCCGTCGCTCTCATACGAAGTCGACTAAACTTTCTCGAGCCTTTCGGAGGAAGCCCCGGTTTTCATCTCTTCGCGCAATCTGTTGTTCGTGTCAATCTCTTTGGACTAGATGGCGCTGAAGCTTCGATCCTCTCGCCCGAATACATACTGGATCGGGCAGTCCAAGGTGAACAGCGAAGTTCTGGCTGGCCTTGTGAGGGAAGGGTTAATTAGCGATGTTTCGAATGTCCCGCTCCTCGGGCGACAGGATACACCAGAGCCAGCGGATGACGAAGTGGTTGTGTTTGTGCATTACTTCCGAGCGAGTCTTCACCTCCCGTGCGATGAGATGGTCCTTAAAGTACTGAAATTGTTCGAAGTCTATATCCATCAACTGACCCCCAACGCAATAGTAAGGATGGGGCTCTTCGCCTAGGCAGCTTGTTCGGAAGGTGTGAAAGCATCCGCCAGGGCCTTCGCTGCCGCACACCGACTTCATCATCAACCCAAACCAGTTTTCACTTCAGAGTTCAGAGCGAAGCTCACTATGGGTGCTTGAATTTCGCGTATCGCGCTGGGCTAACTACGCCCGTCGTGGTGTATAAGAACAAATGGCCCAGTGACTGGACCCAATGATGGTTCTACCACAAGGTGGACACCGAAGAATTTCTCGTATCAAAATGCGAAGAGGTGAAGGGAAACCGCGCACCGGACGTGCGATTGAAGTCGTCGCAACAGAAGGCTCTCGATGCCTTCGCCAGGTGCGCAAAATATCTTTCAACTCGCGACCTGGTGGAGGAGTTCATAGCTGCCGGAGTTTGGCCCCTAAGCCGGGATTGGGCTATTCTGATGTTCGGGGAAAAAGGGCCCGAGGGGCTTTGCCGGCCCCACCCTGCTGTACATGGCTTTGCAGGTACTCGGCTTATCCGTAGTCATTCATACAATTTATTCCTTCATCCTTGCTAACGGTTTTGATATTTTCCAGATTTGTCGGTGGCCGAACTAGAGGCCAGGGCTGTAATGTTGGTCGGCAAGTTTACACCAGGCGAAGCACAGTTGTGTGCCGAACAAGGCCTCATTCGAAGACTGAATAGAGTCTTTGAATATCGAGGCCTATCCTATCTTGAACGGCCGAAGGTCGCCACTGTGCTGCAGGGTGGCAGGGAAGATTCTTTGGGAGCGGACACGGGCGAAGAGGCCACTGGCGGCTCTTCAACGAAAGGAAAACACCCTGAGCAATCACCGAAGGGAGGTCGGACAAAGAAAGCTCTCACCCTCCGGAAGAGGCCACGTGAAGCTGCACCCGAAGTTGCCCATACAGAAACATCTCCGGAGGGTTCCTCTGCGTCGCGCGATATGCCCCGGCGGGAAACTTCCGAAGGCACCCAGGAGGGCCAGGCTTCAAAGTCATTGTTCTGCTTCCGCGTTGATCTTCCAACACTGATCCTGAGCGATGACGAAGAGTGGACAGAGGCGGCGACAGTACCTGAGGCCACCACTCGGGAGCCCGAAGCCGAGGGTACCGATAACGTTGAAGTGGTGGCATACTCTTCGTCCTCTTCGCCTTCGAGCTCGTCCTCTAAGACCGAAACATCGACACCGAGTGTGCCCCACCGCGGCGGAAAGGGATTGATGGGCCTCGGTGGGCCACTTGACGCGAAGGCCATTGCGCCTGAGGCGTTAAAGCCTACCTCTTTCGAACTAAGCGCCGGGGAGGTTGATGACGCGAAGAAGATTTTTAGCACCTTCGTCCTCCCCAAACTTGAAATCCCTCTCGGCCAGAAACCCGCTAACGAGCTGCTCGATGCCTCCGACGTGGTCATTGTGAAGGTATATTGTTATTTTCTGATATTATTGTACTTGGTATTTTGCTGACTTGTGTTCGACATTCCAGGCTTTGCTTCTATCGCGGGCTCAGCGCAAGCAAGCTGAGAAATCCGAAGCCCGGGCTCGGAGTGCACACGCACAGATTGATATGTTGCAAAAGGGGGTAGAAAAAGCTGAAGGCCAAGAACACGAGTTATCACGTCGAGCGAGAGATGCTAAATTACGCCTGGAACAGCATGAAAAAGAGCTCAGCACCCTTCGCTCGGACAAGCAAATTGCCGAAGACGAAGTGAACTGCCTGCGCCAAAACCTGCATTCTTCCGAGGCGCAAGTGTGCGACCTGTAGGCACTTTGTGCGTTAGAGAAAGCAAAAGCGCAGTGGCTGCAATCCAAATTGAGCGAGGTGAAGGCTTTTCCGAAGATGCTCTTAATGCTATTGGGGAGCTCGAGCCGAAGGCAGTTGCCACATGCGAAGCCATCAGCCATACCTTCGAAGGTATTGGTGCCTCAGCAACTCCCCCAACGATAGATCTTGTTGGGCTGGGGGGACTCATAGGTTGGATCAACGAAACCAGTGGAAGCCTTCTGCGTCCTGTTCAACTTTATGGCAACTTCTGCGCGATGGTTGCTGCCCGAAGTCTCGTGCAGTCTATTGAGATGATGGGTTGTGACCATCATACTGCTCTTCAGAAGCCCTCCTTCCAGTATCCGGTGGACCTGTCGACTTCGGCTGTTACGCAGGCGTCAAAGAGCACCGCTCAATCATTTACCACCAACTACTGGTGCAAGCACAGTCGCGAGCTCGCTCTTCAGGAAGCGGAGATGAACCGACAATGGGTACGCTAATTTTCATATTCTGTTATCTGGTCGAAGCTCATAAATAAATTATTTGTAATCAAATATCTTTTTTCCAGGCCAAGGCGAGGGATGATCCCTCATCCAAAGCGACAACCGCAATGGCCGAAGATACTGGAAAGGTGGGCTGATTTAGCGCGAAGTGTCATTTTGTCTTTGGTTTCGCTTTTGTGATTGTGGCAATGTAACACATTGGTGGCGTAATATACCTTTTATTTGCTTCGAAGTGTTTTTGACTTGTTGCGCTCCCTGCGCAGGTCCTTCCTTCGGACACTGCGCAGGTAGCCGAAGAAGCTGCCCCCCTGACCATGATGAGGGACAATTTCTATGTGTCTTGGTCTTGCTGGGAATCTTTTCACCGTCGTCATGCTGATATCGAGCTGGAGCGGTATTGGCATGCGAAGTGTAGATCGTATGATGATATGAATGCTAGAATGAAAGCATTTTGAAAATCCCTTAGTCCTTTAATGCTAGCTAGTCGCCGAGCTGAACGCGATCAGCGCCGTATGGCGAGAGGAGACGTCGAAGGTCCGTCTGTGCTCCTTGAGCCGAAGGTTGAGCCTCAAGACGAAGAACCCCTTCTGCGCCGGCCACAACTTTGCTATCGCCATGGCCCTTCTTCGCAAGTAGTAAAACATGATGGCGGCGAAGATAATCTTCGAGCATCTCCATCGTATTCCACTCATGTTGGGGCTCCACTGGCCCCAACGACGCATTTTCACGCCAGCTAAGGCGTTGCTTTTCAATTTGCTTTCAGCCATTGGTATAAGGATTCTGTTGATCCAGATATTGATCACTCTGCGGAATAAATTTTGTATTTGCATTATGACTTGTTTTCTTTTGTTACACTTCGGCGACATCACGCCTGAAGCGTCGTTTGCGATTTGAGACATTTCCAAATCTTATGGAGGGGAGGGGCTTCGGGCACGACGTACCGAGTGACGTTGTCCCCCCGATTTTTGCCGCAGTTTCCTGTAATTGCACAGTAGTATTTTTTTAAAATGCCGCCCACCCCCCCCATGTTTAGTCTCAGGTAACTTCAGCTTGTAGAGATTTATGCTGTTGATCGAATGATTTTGCGTTAGTCGTTTGTTCCGCCTTTTGTTAGGTTGGATGACTCTTCGACTTATCTTCCGAAGGTTTGCTTTTCCTTCGGTGCGGGGGCAGGCGCTCTTAGCCCCCGACTTCCGCCCGAAGTGCGCCACCTTTTCGCAGGTCAAGCGACACTTCGGTTTTTCTTCCAAAGGTTTGTTTTTCCTTCGGTGCAAGGGCAGGCGCTCTTAGCTCCCGACTTTTGCTTGAAGTGCGCCGCCTTTTCGTAGGTCAAGCGACACTTTGGTTTTTCTTCTGAAGGTTTGTTTTTCCTTCGTTGCGGGGGTAGGCACTCTTAGCCCCCGACTTTTGCCCGAAGTGCGCTGCCTTTTTGTAGGTCAAGCGACACATCGGTTTTTCTTCCGAAGGTTTATTTTTCCTTCGGTGCGGGGGCAGGCACTCTTAGCCTCCGACTTTTGCCCAAAGTGCATCGCCTTTTCGTAGGTCAAGCGACACTTCGGTTTTTCTTCCGAAGGTTTATTTTTCCTTCGGTGCGGAGGCAGGCACTCTTAGCCCCTGACTTTTGCCCAAAGTGTGCCGTCTTTTGTAGGTCAAGGGACACTTCGGTTTTTATTCCGAAGGTTTGTTTTTCCTTCGGTGCGGGGGCAGGCACTCTTAGCCCCCGACTTTTGCTCGAAGTGTGCCGCCTTTTTGTAGGTCAAGCAACACTTTGGTTTTACTTTCGAAGGTTTGCTTTTCTTCGGTGCAGGGCAGGCACTCTTAGCCCCCAGATGGTTTTTGTACTCCCGTTTTCTCTCTTTTTTGTTTTATTTTTTTTAAAAGGTCGATAGTGTATGTCTTTTTGCCTACACTTCTCACCGCCCTCGCGTCATCGATTGGTGTGCCAATCCACCCCTAGGTTGGCGCACTTCGACGATAAACTACTAGCACTTGAGACAAGTAGTATTTTCTAGGGGTACTATATCAATGTTTACATGGGTTCCTGCCTCGTTAAAAACCTCACCCCCTAACAAAGGGGTCCCCCTGTGAGAAAAAGAGTGCAGTTCCCTTACAAATTGATTACAAGAAATATTGCGAAAGAAAAATTACATAGAAGCCTTCGACTTGGTCGCCGGCTTTTAGGCGTAGAACTTGCGAAGATTGTCTGTGTTCCAGGTGTGCGGAAGCTCCTCACCTTCCATATTAGCTAGATGATATGAGCCAGGTCTTAACGATCTTTTGACTAAGAAAGGACCATCCCATTTACTCTGAAGTTTTCCCACCGATGTTGTTGTATCGAATCTTCGCAGCACCAGATCTCCAGGGGCGAAGGTTTTTTCGGATATATTCCTATCTCTCCATTTTCTTGTCTCCTGTTGATACATGGCCAGATTTTCTGCGGCTTGCAATCTTACTTCTTCAAGGGCATCCTTCGATGATAACTCTTCACCTTGCTCTGGTTCTTTTCCAACCCTGAATGATTCGGTTTTGCATTCCTCTAGGGTCATGGCCTCTTCGCCGAAGAGGAGGCGAAATGGCGTGTACCCGGTCGGTCTTGCAACTGTTGTTCTTAATGACCATAGCAGCTCGGGCAATTCTTCGAACCACTTCCCTTTTGGCAACCCCTGGAGACGCTTTACGACACTAGCGAAGATGATGCCATTCGCTCTCTCAACTGCCCCATTAGATTGTGGGTGGTATACAGATGCAAAAATTACTTTTGTCCCCAGGCTATTGCAGAAATCCCTGAAACCGGCACTATCGAATTGAGTGCCATTGTCCACGGTTACTTCGCTTGGGACTCCGAAGCGGCATACGATATTTTGTCATAGGAATTTCTGTATGTTTCTTGATGTTATGCTTACGAGTGGCATTGCCTCCACCCATTTTGAGAAGTACTCTACCACAACTACAGCATATCGCAAATTTCCTGAGGCTGGTGGCAGCTGGCCAACAATGTCGATTCCCCACCTCCTTAGTGGTCAAATCGGTGGAATGAGCTGTGTCTTCGTCGTGGGTCTGTTTGACCCCTTCGCCCAGAATTGACACTGCTGACAACTTTGGACCATTTGATCCGCATCGTTTACAGCCGTCGGCCAATAGAAGCCCTGCCTATATGCTTTTCCGACTAGAGCCCTTTGTGCCAACATGAGAACCGCACAACCCGCTGTGAATTTCTTTTAACAGGTTCTGTCCTTCTATCTGGGATATGCATCGCAAGAACGGTGCACAGACCCCAGCTTTGTACAAATTATTTCCCATAACTTTGTAGTTTCTGGCTCTCTGGGCCATGCGCTTTGTCCTGACATGATCTTCGATGTTTCTCTGACCGCGAAGATAAGCTAGCATTGGAGAACGCCAGTATTTGCTTTCGATTATCGCAACGGGATGTATTTGGTTCAAAGTGTCCTCAGGGGCTGGTTCACTCAACTTCTGATTGAAAACGTCTGAAGGCCGGCAGGTTCTGCGAAGCCGCTTTCGCTAGCTCATCTGCTTTGAAGTTATCATTTCTTGATATACTCTTGGCTGTGAATCCCAGGAAGTATTTTTCCATTCTTTGCACCGCTGTTCTGTACTTAATCAGCTCTAGTTCTTTTGCCTGGAACGTCTTGTCAATTTGACTTGCTATGACCTTTGAGTCTGTCTTAACCAGCACTCTCCGGGCGCCCAAAGCCTTCGCCTTGCGAAGTACCAGGAGGACTGCTCTGTACTCCGCTGTATTGTTTGTAGAGCGGAACTCTAATCTGGCGGCATATCTTAGCTTTGTCCCCGAAGGTGAGAATAATATTGCCGAAACTCCTGCTCTCGTAGCTCCCCAAGCTCCGTCGCAATATGCGGTCCAGACAGGTTCTGGCGGTTCATCATCCGGGGCTTCGGTTAAGGGCATCCATTCCACCACGAAGTCTGCCAATGCTTGCGATTTCAATGATGTTCTTGCCACAAAAACAATCATGAATGGAGCGACCTCTGCTGCCCACTTCGCTATTCTTCCAATGGGTTCTTTGTTTTCAAACATGTCGTGAAGGGGCAAGGAAGTTGGTACTGTAATCCTGTGAGACGTGAAGTAGTGGCGAAGCTTGTGGGATGCTATTACCAGTGCATACGCTACTTTTTCCAACTCTGTGTATGACTTTTTTGGGCCTGCTAGAGCTTCCGATACATAATATATTGGTACTTGGCGCAGTTTGTTGTCTTCGGGTTTTTCCTGCACAAATGCAGCGCTGATTGCCGAAGGGGATGTCGCTATGTATAACAACAAATCCGTGCCTGGATCCGGGCTGGTCAGTGCTGTAAGCTTTGTCACGTAGCTTTTTAACTCATCGAAGGCTGCTTGCTGTTCCGCATAATTTTTGAAAGGGTCGGAGCTTTTTAACACTTTGAAAAATGGTAAACTTCGCTCTGCAGATTTTGCAATGAAACTGTTTAATGCCGCCAATCTTCCTGCCAAGCGTTGAGCTTGCTTTCTGTTCTGTGGGGGTTTCATATCTAAAATTGCTTATATCTTCTAAGGATCCACTTCGATGCCTCTCTTCAACACCAAAAACCCTAGTAGTCTTCCAGATTGTACCCCGAAGACGCATTTCTCTGGGTTCAACTTTAAGCCTGCTTTTCGCAGGCTTTCGAAGGTTTCCCGCAGGTCTTCGAGATGTTGGCTCCTTCTGGTACTCTTGACCACTATGTCATCAACATAGGCCAAGACATTTCGTCCTAGCTGTGATCTTAATACTATCTACACCAACGTTGTGAAGGTTGCGCCAGCGTTTCGGAGTCCGAAGGGCATCCTCATGAAGCAGTATATGCCGAAGGAGGTTCTGAAACTTGTCTTGTCCTCGTCTTCCTTCGCCATCCACATCTGGTGGTACCCTGCATATGCATCTAGGAAGCTTAACATCTCGCAACCAGCCGCGGAGCCTACCAGCTAATCAATTCTAGGCAATGGGAAGTTGTCCTTGGGACAAGCTTTGTTTAAGTCTGTGAAGTCGATGCACATTCTCCATTTTCCATTGCTTTGCCTTACTAACACTGGGTTAGCCAGCCACTCTGAGTGCATTACTTCGTGTATGACTCTGGCATCGAGTAGTTTTTCCACTTCAGCCTTCGCTGCTTCTTCTCTTTCGCCTGAAGCTTTCCTAAGCTTCTGCTTCCTTGGCTTTGCTTTAGGGTCCACATTTAGGTTGTGCTGAATGATTTCCTGACTTACTCCTTGTAGGTCCCTAGGAGACCAAGCGAAGACATCGTCATTACCGCGGAGGAACATTACAAGTTCCTGCTGGTCCTCCGCCGAAGCCTCCGCTCCTATAGTGACCTTTTTATCTTCTTTTTCTTGATGTAGCTGTACTATTCTGGTCACTCCTTCTGGTGCAGCCTTCGCTGCCTTGCCTATTTTCGACTGGTTGCAACTTTCTTCCCGATCCGTCGAAGGGTCTGTTATCATGTGGACATTTCGTCTTCCTGGAGCTATTCCCACTTTGATTCGTCTAGCCACTCACTGGTCTCCCAATACCTTTATGACTCCTTCCGGGCCAGGCATCTTCATGCACAAGTATGCATGGTGCGGTATTGCTCCAAATGTATTGAGGACTCCCCTTCCAAATATCGCATTGTATGGGTAATCAATGTCCACCACATGTGCGGAAATTCATCGCTTCGCCAAACGACACTGGGATTGTTATTTTTCCCAGCGTGTTGATTCTGTTAGCACCGAAGCCTAGCAATGGCGATCCAGCTTGCTTTAAGTCACTTCGTCGCAGCCCCATTTTGTCGAAGGCATCAGCGAAGGTGATGTCCGCTGAGCTTCCTCTATCGATCAAGATCATGTGTACTTTATTTCTTGAGATGTTTGCTGTAATATACGAAGGCATCTGTGTGTGGATAGTCTAAGACCCTCATATCCTCTTGCGAGAATGTAATGGGAATGTTTGACCATCTTGAATTAATGTACGTTGGTCCCACTCCGACATGGTTGACCCTTTGCACATATTCTTTTCGTTGTCTCTTAGATTCTGTTTGCTGGTTAGATCCCCCTGAGATGGCCAACACCATGTTGTACCCACGATTTATCGTGTTAACTGATTTGCTACTTTCTGGTGGTGTTTCGATAGGGGTCTCGGTGGTGGCGGAGGTAGCTCCCCCTGGAGGTTCATTTGCCTAGTTTGATCAAACTAAGCTGAAGTTGCAGGTGTATACTGTGGTGTAGGAATTTGTTGCCATGGGTTTGCAAACGCCATGTTCTGATTGTGGTTCTACCACCCTTCGCTTCTTTCGAAGCTTGTTGCATGGTGCACTATCCTTGAGTGATCAAGAGACTGCTTCGCCAAGCTTTCTTTCATAGCCACGACCTGCGGGCACTGTTTGGTCCGGTGGCTGGCTCCTTCTCACCATGCAGTTCGTAGTAAAAGGTTGTGAGTCCTGCAGAACCCGTCCTCCTCAGCCTCCGTTGCCTCTTCCTCTACCGGCTCGGCCACCCCTATTGGTCACACTGTAAGCTTCGCCTGCTCCTTGAGCGGCTTCGAGCAGGCTAGGTTTAATCTGATTGACTTCTTTTTGCCTTGGATAGTCAGAGCCTTCGGGCTTTCTTAGATGGTGCAGTCTGTCTCTAGGATTGCTGCTGCCTGCCTCTCTAGCTGGTGCATGTGGTTTTACTTTGGAAGCTGCCATTTCGTTTTTCCTTCGGAGATGATCGAGCTCATATCTTGAGTACTCTTCCATCTTGTTGAGCAACTCTTGGACGCTTCCAGGTCTTCTTCTCGTGAGCTTTCCTGCTAATAGCCCACCTCTGATGCCCTGTATTGCGGCATCCATGATTGTATCTTCGCTCAGCCCCTTCGCTTGACAACGTATGTGTACGAAGCAGCGCATGTAGCTCTGCAAGGTTTCTGTTGGTTGCTGTTTCAGCGTGAAGAGGTCGGTTGCAGTGATTTTGTCTGCCCGATTCCCCTGGAAGTTGCTGTATAGTGCACTAAGCAATTGCTCCCATGAATATATTGGATCCCGGGGGCAACACGGAGTACCAGGATCTTGCTATCCTTTTTATGGCCAATACGAAGGCCTTCGCCAAGGTTGTACCATCCCCTCCGGCAGACTCCACAGCTACTTCAAAACTCATAACGAATTCGCTTCGGTCTGACTCTCTGTCAAACATAACCACTCTAGGCATCTTGAACCCTGGTGACCATGGCTGATTTTGCAGATCCATGACCAAAGGGGACTCCGGGTCTCCTATGGACGACCTTCGCCGAAGCTCCTGCGAAGCTCGCACCATGTCTCCCGGCGGCGTTGGCCGACGAGACATGCCTTCCGCTTGGTGGAGCATATCGATTTCTTCCTGGATTTTCTTCAATGTTTTCCTAGCTTCATCCGCCCACCTGCGGTAATCTGTGGCTTTCTGACTTGCTGCTAGGCCATCCAACATGCACTTCTTTTGCGCTAGCTGCCTTTCCAACTCTTCGGCTTCTAGCCTTGCTGTTCTTTCTTCATTTGTTTCTTCCTCATTCTCAAACTCTGCGAAGTCGTCAAGGTCTTCCCATTCTTCATTTCACAACCTTTCGCCTTCTTTTTCCGGAGGCTCAAAGTGCATGCGATCTATTGGTTCCATGACCCGCATTTGCTCCACGTTAACTCGGACTGCTTTGCCCTAGCGGCCATCACTGGGTCCTTGTGGTGCTATTTCAACTTCGCAATGTTGTTCTTCTCTGCCCGAAGTTCCCCCGGCCGAAGCATTACTTGATCCTGGTATGGCCGAAGTGCGTCTATCACCCGAAGGCCCAGCCGCGGCTAGAGGTTCCAGCAACGCTTCCACTATTCCGGCTGGCTTCGATTTCTTCTTGGGTGGCATGTCTTCGTGGGTTCGTCCTGCGGACGGCGCCAACTGTTGGGACCGGGATCTCAGACAAGGTGAGCCTTCGGATACAGAGATATCGAAGGGCTCTCAGAGCGACACGTGTTGGAGGCGGAATAGTTTTTTTATACCACTTCCGGGTACACTATGGCTCTATTTATAGCCTGTACCCGGCAACCACAGGTGCGGTTTACAAATCCTACCCCCTCACCTGCTACATTCCCAGAATATCCGGGGGCATTATGGTACAAATGAGCATAATCACATAATTACAGCAGTACCCCGGGCGACCGAAATCGGGTCCACTATGTCGAGGCGATTCCTATCTCTGGAGGGCATCGAAGCCTCCTCCGCTCGGATGTCCGTCGGATAGCCTTCGTCCCTCAGTGAAGGTCGGCTTGCATCTTCGCTCGCCGCGAATGCTGCGGACTGCGGGTCCGGGCTTCGCTTGTCAGCCGAAGGTCTCCTTCGACTTCGCCGGTATGGGAGATCGAAGGTGCGGGCGCGCCTACACCCTTCAACCAATGTAGCTCTACGATCTTCGCCACTTGCAGATGAAGTCCCTGGAACAAAACCACAACGGCTAGCACGCAACATTTCCAGTAGACTTCGCGGTTCCTTCCGAAGTGGGTGCGGGAGATCATCCCCAACACCCTTCTTCCGAGTAACTTTCTACTCGTGGTGATTCGAACTTTAACTCAGTCGGGAGCACTGCCTCTGCTCCATAAGAAGAACAGAGTTTCACCGGTAACCATGTTAGTCGAAGTACGAATGACCCATAGTACCGAGAGAAGTTCTTTCACCCAGTGTTTTGAGTAAGCCTTTAACATGTCGAAGATCTGAGTTTTGATGCCCTGCAAGAGTATACCATTAGCACGTTAAACTTGACCGTTACTTTGTGGGTGAGCTACTAAGGCAAAACAGGTTTTGATGCCAAATTCTTCACAGAACGTAGTGAAGGTCCCACTTCTGAACTGGCTACCATTATCTGTAATTATCGAATGTGGAATACTGAATCGAGTAATTATACTCCTCATAAATTTCTTAGCCGTTTCTGTGGTTATCTTTCCCATGGCTTTGGTCTCGATCTACCTTGGGCCTTTGGGAACGGTCCCAGGATATTCAAGCCCCACACGGAGAAAGGCCAAGAAAGAGTAATTGTTTGCAGAGTGTGGGCTGGTCGAGTGGTCTGTCTTTCAAAAAGTTGGTAGCTCTCACACTTTTTAACCAGCTCAGACGCATCCTAAGAGGAAGTCGGCTAATAGAATCCTTGGTGCAAAGCTTTTTCGACCAAGGTGTGGTAAGACGCATGATTACCACACAATCCTGCATGGATATCGAGCAATATTTTATTGCTCTCTTCTTGTGTGATGCACTTCATCAATATTTCATTACTCCTCTTTCGGTAGAGCTTACCGTTTACCAAAGCGTATAGCCTGAACTTATGAGTAATTTTCTCTATAGATGCATCATCATCAGGGATGTCTCGACCTTTGAGATAGGCTTGGTACGGAGTCATCCAAGTTAATTCACGTTCGAGTAGTCCAACACCCATGTCTGTGGGTTTTTCCTCGCTGACTGACCAGATTGCTGGTCAAGTTGGGCAGCATCTATTTATCAAACTATGGACAGATAGTTCGAGGAGTTTCTTAATAAAGACTCATATGGGTACTAGAGCTCGGGAAGAAGCGAGTCTAGCAAGTTCATCAGCACCAGAGTTGTCACTCCTCCTCATGTGCGTTACTTCTAACCCTTCAAACTTCTGCTCGAGCTTTCGCACCTCGTTCGGGTAAGCTACCATGTTATCGTCCAAGCACTGTTACTTCTTTTGTACTTGGTTTACGACTAGTTCTGGGTCCCCTTTCATGAGAAGTCGCCTGATTCCAAGTGATTCAGCTATGTGGAACCCATTTACCAGTCCCTCGTATTTTGCTACATTGTTGGAAGCATTTAAATCAATTTGAACAACGTACCTGAGTTCGTCACCCGTTGGAGTTTTAAGTACAATGCCAGCCCCTGAGCCTTGAAGCGTGAGCGATCCATCCAAGAGTAGCATCCGGTGGTCTTCGACCACACTTAGCCTTGTTTCTTCAACGCTTGTCCATACGACAATGACACTACTATAGAAACCCCCTTCACTGTCGGCTCCAAAACCCCCTTTACTATCTGTTTTGTAGTCGGTAGTGGGCAAGTCAAGGACTATCACTGCTAGCTCGGTGGATCGGCAGTGAAGGGGTTATCATTGTCAACTAAAGGATATGACCGACAGTGATACCCAAGACATCACTATCGGCTGAAGCCTTCAGCCAGTAATGATTCGCTAGAATCACTGGTGGTTGAAGGTTTCAGCCGGCAGTGTTTTCCCTCTCATCCCTCCTCGGTCCTCCCTCTCTCTGTCCTCTCTGTACTCCCTCTCTCTCCTCGATCTCTCTATCTCTCTCTCAATACATGCATACAATGATACATATATTTACTGTAAATCAATAATAAAAGCACCTTCATTAATACATAATAATAAACACATATTACATGTCAGGAATCGATAAACACACATATATACATAATAGTTCTCACAGGTCACCCTCTAAAAAGTCGGTCGAGTTGAGCCAGCCCAATATCCTTCTACCTCTCTTGCGATGAGGACCGCATCTCCGCACTGACGACTAATGGTGTGGTGTGTGTACGTCCAGGGACGTCGGGGGGCTGATGGTGATGGAGCGGAGGACCCGACTATGCCTAATCAACCGCAACATCGCCTATGCTCTAGGCTCACCGGCATGTCAAAGACATCGAAGTTTGATGCCTAAACGTCTCTACGGTATGAACCTTCGGCCTCCTCTATAGCACACTGATGGGTCACCCTCTCGTTCTCCTCGTCCTAGGCATGGTTATGAGACACTATTTCTTGCTCCTCCATAGTGCACAGCTAACAGGCCAGCCTCTCATCCTCCTCCTCGTGGGCACGCTTACGGGACACTGCTTCTTGCTCCTCTGCAGTGCACAGCTGATGGGCTAGCCTCTCATCCCCCTCCTAGGCATTCTTACTGGCCGCTGCTTCTTGGTCCTCCTTCATATCATCATTGGAAGGCTATTCTGTTAAAGAGTCATTGACGATACCAACTTTGCATTATGCATAGTAATTCATATAATTCATTAATAAATAGTAATTAATTAGAATTCATTAATATTGTGTTAATTGGTGAAATATAATACATTGGCAAGCCCCTTGGTAGCCTTCCTCCATGTCGCATACTCTCTACTAGAAGATATGGTGTCATCTGAAGGTCTTTCACGTGTGGACGACATGATCAGTTCATGAAACTCGCCGTTTGGGTTGATAACATGTTCCATAAAGAACTCGGCCATCTGTCCTTGAAGGGCATGTAGTTCTGCATGTTGTAACACCCTTATGCGTAGTTTGGAGTGCTGTGTTTGAAGAATCAAAAGAATTAGTCCTTGTACACGTGTATAAATTGAAATGAAGGTATCAATATGTTATTTCATAGCTCAAGATCATTAAACCTAACAGCGTCTTCGTCTGGGCTAAATGCATACATGAAAGTAAGAACATAAAATGCACAGAGATTGTTGCCGGATGGTTGCCTCATACACTTCAAGAGGAAAGGATTCGTCAATGGAATGAATTAAACCTTTTTATTCAGTAGGAAATGCAAGAAATGAATATGGATCATGTACCGGAAAGTCAGTGTTTACATCGTACTACTTCCTGAATGGAAAGTGGGTAACATTCTTTTTGCGGTATCTTGTGTATGCCCTGTACGTGAATATGAATACCAATTAAACTTGGATCCAATCATCGAGAAGATTAAATGATCGAGATAACCTATTTAGCATGTCGATGAGGTGTTGGTAAGTCGTCTTATCTCTCTTTTGCGAGTCCAATATAATGATATTGCTCAAGTCTGAGTGGATGACAAAGAGGATCCAATGAAAACTTCAGAATATGTCACCATAGCAAATTAGTACTAGAATCGAGTTGCCCATAAAATGAGGATGCCCTAACGCGCAAACACGTACTCATAGCTGTGGGGTAAGAGTATGAATTTCTTGTATTGGTGGTGAAGCAGACATTTCAATAAGTAGTCCTCTGTGAAGTCTGGGTTCTTCGTTACAAGTTTTTGGTTCACAGGGTCGATAAATTCTACTTTATTATCTAAGTCTTGTTTGTATGCTTGGATCTCCATTCTATGAAAGAGAGAAGTTAGCTATGCAATTTCAAGGTACAAGATCATATAACGTGAATTATATGCATAAGTCACTTATAGAGTCCACGCTCTAACTATAGCCACATCGAGGGTATCTTCCTTGTACAGTTCATACAAGTGCAAGAATTCAAACTAGACGAAGCTGTCACCGTTGAGGAAATATTCATCTCTGTATCTTACGAGGAACGCCAGAAAACCCTGCCTGGACTGCTCCAAGTATCACTGATGTAATTGGCGCATTTGAGTTGTAAGGTTTCTTTCTATATCTGGTTTGACCAAATATTTGCTCAACTCAAATGGCAATGTAACATCCAACTTTGATATATCCACTCCCACAGTAAGCCATGCTAGTTCCTCTACTGTTATTCTTGAATCAGCTAGGAAGTCCACAATGCTTGGAGCATTCTTAATGATTCTGCCTGGTTTGCAGTTGGCCTGCTTCTTACTGATACATTCATAGTCAATTAGTGGCTTAGTTGAAGCTGCCCCTATCTATTTAGATTTTGCCATTTTCATGAAAAATTTTAAGGCATCTTTAGGCACAACAGGCTTCGGTGGAGGTTATGGAGGATGGAAATGAGACATGACACTGGCGTCCATAATTTTTTTGGTTTCCTCAGCAATGAGTGAATAGACATCCTTGGGTTCCACAAACTTCTTAGATACCATCGACTTCTTAGATGATGTCGTCTGCTTGGATGTTGCAGAACCTGATCTTGTTTTTCGAGCTGATGGCTAAATTCTTGATGGTGCTGGCTTCTTGAGCGATGGACTTATTTGAGGCGATGGCTGAGGAGGTGGACTTATTTTGGGAGATGGCTGAGGAGAGGGAGATATTCGAGGCGACGACAGCTCGGGGTGTAGTGGAGAGTAGAGCTTCTTGGGAGCTGTCCCTCGTGGTAATATTATGTAGACATTCTCCCACATGATGAATGTGTGCTTGTTCTCTCCTATAGTGTTCGCCCCGTCCTCTGCGGGGTAGTCCACCTCAACATAGCGGTACTGGTCAATTGCCTTGTCTACTTCGACCATGGCATAGCCCTCCAGTATCAGACATCCGTGCAAATGTTCATGGTAGCTGCAGGGATAAGCCATGCTAGAAGCCACCTTGATAGTAATGTTCCTAGCACCAATATGTAGTTCACACGATGTCCATACTGTAGTGAGATCCATAGCATAAGTGATGGAGTTAGCTCCCGAAACTCCTGTGGACACATAGCTACTCCGACGACCATTGGGGCTGGACTGCGCAACATTAGGAGACGTTGCCGACCATTCCTGTTCGCTCACATTGGCACCCGTTCATGCACAAGGGGTGTCATACTGCTTGTGCTATTTTTTCTTCTGTATATTCTCTTTCCTTTTTAGTTATTTTTCAAGAATTTTGTCATCTTAGCTTGTTCTGCCTCTCATTCTATGCCTTGCTCTGCTTGGGATATCTTTTGACTCTTGTAACTGTCGACGTCACCTGGGAATCCATATTTCCATCCCATCACCCCAACACCTCGTGTGCGAACGTCGTGCTCCTTGTTTCCCAAGGCCAAGGTGAGCTCGTTCCTATCCCTATCTAGCTTGAAAGAGCCTTGTGCAGACTGCTCGTGGGCTTTCGCAAGCTTTTTTTCAAGATCATGCGTCACTTCCGGGTCTTTAGAGGTTGTAAAGGATAAGCTTCCATCAGACAAGTAAGAAGCACCCCTCCTAAGAAGGAAGTGTGTTGATCGTTGGCTTCAGCCCTCTATCTCAGGCATGACACCTCTCTCTCGATGTTCATCTAGCTATTGTTGCCACTGCCTTTCTTTCCTCATGTACCAACGACTGCTGACTTTGTGGGGATATAGGTTCTTATTCGAGTTTGCTTTGTTCACCTCACTCAACCTCTGTGCTTCTGCCGATAACTTATACTCCACAAAGGCTTGCCAATGATCTTCATGTTGTGGCCATTTGCGGAAATTTGGCATTGTACCTTTCTGCACATATGTTCTGTTCAGTGTCCCCTTCCAGTCTTTAAATGAAAGGCCCATGATTATTAGTGTCTTATGCTTAACTACTTCAATATCTGTCTCTTTAGGGAAGTCAAACTTCTTTAATATCTTGGACCACAAGATGTCGTTCTTGATCAAATCAGGAACCACGTGCAAATCACCTCATTCGCCAGTCCACAATCTATAGCTGATGGGCACGTGATCCTTAACATCAATCCCACATATTGACTTGTATGGCCCCAAAACTCTCTCTGATGTAGTTGGCTCCCCTGCTGGTGAGACCTCTGTGATCACAAGTCGTCCTGTAGACATCTTTGAGGGACCTCGGAGATGATGCTCCTCCTAGGGTTGCTAATTGTCGTGACACCCAGAGCATCAAGCATCTGTGCATAAGTGGGAAAAATATTAGGAACCTATATGATAATATATAAAATAGATGCATCATCTACTTATGAATTACCTCATCACCTCCACAGGCGTCTGTTTGGTCCAGGTTGAGGTTGTGGCTCAGGCTACCTTCTTCAATGTTAGACGGCAACACTACATCTCCTTCTAGCACCTAGGCTGGTTCAGTGGTTGGTGATGCCATCCCTTCCTGAGAGTTCTGCATACGATGACGATGAGTCGTTGAGTATTCTACATATAAAGAGCAGAAGAAGGAGGGAGATAGAGATAAAGCCGATGAGGGAGGGAGGGAGGTTGTTGGAATAGTGAGATAACCATGAAGGAGTCGATAGATAGAATGTATACACATATATTATTGTAAATGGGTACATTACGACCACATTTAACAAAGAAAAAGTCACATCTTACATAGAAAAATAGGTATAAAGGTATTGACAGTTGACACATTAATCTTACAAGTCACATCATATTACATAGCAAAATAATAATGATTATAACTAGAACTAGGATTATGACATCTTTACATGTGAAATCACACTTCTTATTATTTTTTAAGTTAGCCAATTTTAGCTTGGCTTGGATGACTTAACTGTTGTATGCCGCAACAACTTCATATTTGGACTTGTATCCTTTGTAACATTCTCCTTTGAATACATTAACATGTGCATGGTATTCATCCCAACTGGAGAACACTCCACTTTGTCGACCACGATGAATAACATACCATGTCATAACAGTTTTAAATTTCAGAGAATATGCAAAAATGATATACTACAAACCAATATGTAGTTTCCTAAGGCTGCCAAATGTTTCCTTGATATCGACGATCAATGCATCTTCGGCTCTGGACTTGACTACAATATTATCGACATACGCTTCTACATTGCACCCAATTTGGGGTTGTAAATAATTCTGAATACACCGTTGATAAGTAGCACCATCATTTTTTAAACCGAAAATCATCTTTACATAGTAGAATACACCGTAAGGAGTGGTAAAGGCATTTTTCTCCTCATCCTCTATTCCCCTGCTCATCTAGTGATATCCCGAATAGGCATTTAGAAAACATAGCAATGCATAACCTGCTGTGGAGTTGATGATTTGGTCGATGCGAGGAAGAGGGAAAGGATCCTTGGGACAGACTTTGTTAAGGTCAGTGAAGTCAACGGACATTCTCTATTAGCCATTGGCTTTCTTGACGAGAACGGGATTCACTAGCCATGTAGGATGACGAACCTCTCGAATAAAGCCTGCCTATAGGAGTTTGCTAACCTCCTCCTAGATAGCTTGCTTCCTATCATCCCCAAATCTTTGTTGCTGCTGCACCACAGGCTTGGTGTCGGGCTTAACAGCTAGTCGATATTCGATCACCTCCCTAGGGACTCCGGGCATATCAGACAGTTGCCACACAAACATGTCTTGGCTTTCCCAGAGGAAAGTGATGAGCTCTAGTTCCTATTTAGGGTCGAGGTTAGCCCCAACCTTAATCGTCTTGGTTGGTTCAGACAGGTAAAGGGGCATTGCCTTGACTGCCACCATTAGTCCTTTTGTCGTTGGCGCCGTTGTTGGTCTCACCCTTGGTGACATTGTTGGACTTGGAAGTATCAACAAGACTTACAAGCTTGGATTCCTTGATCTCAATTGTGGCTTGATGCTTTTGACACTTGGAATCCATGCCCTTAGAAGTGGTTCCTGCTCGACTGAGGTATTCGACCATGTTCAGGCTCTGCTTGTTGCATTTAGCTGCTGCATGTTGATCTCCCCTAATAGTTATGACCCTTTTGGGACCCGGATCTTGAGCATCTGGTATACATAGTGCACCACTTTCATAAACTTACCTAGATTGGGTGGCCTAGGATCATGTTCTATGCCGTCTCGAAGTCCATGACACTGAAGGTAAGATCCTTTGTACAGAAGTTGTCGGGCATGCCAAATGTAACCAACAACTCGATTTGGCCCAGAAGCATGGTCGATGAGTTAGGGGTCATGCCATGGAAAGGCCTAACTTCCATCTTAAGCTCTGACCTCTAAACTCCCATCTTATCTAGGGTCTTGGCAAAGATGAGGTCAGCCTCATGGAATTCGGGCTCATCACCGTTAATATTCGTCTTGGCCTGTTTATTATTGTGCTCAGCAACATCGGCCTTGAGCTTTTCATCGATGTTCTTTTTGATGACATGGCATTTGTTGAAGTCATGTTGGCTAGTCCGATGGACGGGACACCACTTCCCTCCACCTCAACTTAGGACCTTTTGTTGTCCCTAGTGTTGCACGACTTTCTCCTATCGATTGTGTTGGGGGAAAATAAACCAGCCTGAGGATAATGGTTGAAGATTACTATCCAGGTCCCTCCGGAGTCTTGATCTCCAGACCCTCAGCTAAAGGCTCGACCTCCGAAGCCATCGGGCTCCTTCGCACCACCTCTTCGTACCTACGAAGCCTTCCCTTGGTTGGCTTAACCAGCCCGGCCTCCTGAAGGCTTAGCCTCCTAAAGCCCGGCCTCACGAAGCCCGCCCCCCCCCCCAAAACCTCAGTTTGCCAAAGCCTTGATCCCCGAAACCTCAGTCTGCCGAAGCACCGGTCATGCTTTGCCTGCAAGGAAGTCACCGGAATTAAACACCTAGGCTGGTGGACACCACTCTGACACCCCAGCATCATGGAGGCTGTCCTAACACCCCTTACAGTACGGCACTGGGCCGCAATTGGAGACCGGCTCGCCGCCTTCAGGGGGCAGGCACCACGATAGTTACTATGGTGGATATTTATCTCCGAGGTAGGGTAGAAAGTAATTATCCGGGATAAGGTCCAGTAATTCGGTCAGATCCTAGATATTTATACATTGTGATAACTTGTACGCCAAGCTACGCACGGCCCTATAAATAGGGGCCATGGTCCCTAGGGCTAGAGGGGCGAGATGATAGAAAGACACAAAGGTGAAAAAACACCAAGTCACGCTGTGATACTCACCCCAGATCGACCCATTTTTTCTACCATCAATACATCTGTGGTGTTCCTTCCTCTTAAACTTCATTTCTAAGCTTGAGTCTCCTCCTTAGAAGAAACTCTCGCCGTACTTGCTGGGGCAGGATGAACTCTTTCTCCAACATACCGCAACTATGGTCGTATCTAGACCCTTACGCTTGTTGTTGAGTTTGTTCTTCTCCCCCCTGTTCGTTGAGGACTTGGGCTTGTCCTTGCCAGATTGATAGTTCTTGTCATGTACCTAGGCTTCTGCTCACTTTGCACATTTGTCGGCCAACTCGAAAAGCTATTTGACCATGTGGATCTTTCGAGTAGCCATCTTTTTGAGTAGATCTGTGTCCTAGACGCCTCACTTCAAGGCGATGATGGCTAACTCGTCGAAAATGTCTGGGATCATATTACGCCTATCGCCGAATTAGCAAATGAAATCTTGGAGTGATTCGTCCTAACCTTGGTCCAGCTGATGGAGATTGTTCTCCATTCTTGGGCGCTCAAATGTGTCTTGGAAGTTGTCTATTAATTGAGCCTTCAACTCGGCCCACGATCAGATCGAGTAAGGAGATAGGTTCAACAACTAGGATCTGGCAGGTCTGTTGAGCGCGGTCAACAGATAATTGGCCATTACCTTGTTATCACCACCCGTTGCTCGAATAACCATGGTATAGATCTCTAATCACTCATTAGGGTTGATCTTCCCATCATACTTCTAGATCGAGCCTGCCTTAAACTTCTTGAGCCATCGTATCGACCGAAGCTCATGTACTAAAGCTTCACAGCCTCTAGGTGGGGGAGGACTATCATGTTTGTTTCTTCGAGCAGGAGAGTCATGTCTACCATCTCATCCTAGAGATCTACGATCATAATAACCGCGGTCGTCCTCGTGGCGTTTCTCATGGCTGTTGTCTATTAGTATACGTAGATCATGCTGATTGTGAGGAATGCGCTTCCTTAGGTCTTCCTGGTTCCTATGCCTATGGGTAGGGCAGTTACAGTTTGGCCCGCAAAATAGTGCTCAGGCTCGATCACCTAAGCTTCTCGTCTAGGATCCCTTGACTTGGGGATGCTTGCGCCCATGGCTCCTCGAGCCGGTGCCTTGTCGGTTGGGGTGCCTAGAGTTGCTAGGATTGTTCACTCGAGCAGCTTGGATCTGGGATGCATCAAGTAAGGTCCTGACCTTATTAACCATAGGGGTTAAGGGATTCATTGGATCGAACTCTAGAAGGGATCTTAAAATCAAATGGGCTCCCTAGATATTAGCATATGGTGTGCTGAAAACATCGCTGCCCAGACTTGGCTGTGGTCGAGACGATGCTTATCCGTGGTTGTTATTCTGAGGGAGCTCGTTCCTCGATGCTTGAGACACTGGCGGTGGAGGTGTGCCCACCGGAAGTCATCATTGAAGACTAGGAGGTACCTGACCTCTTGCGTTTCGTTGATGGAGATTTGTCTCAAGGACACATAAGGTTCCAACTATAGATATCTCTAGTGGTATATCGTCGGTAATGTCAGTACCATGAGCGGCAGCTATTGCTGCTAGATCCTCAATAATTTATGTGCTGTTGTTTACCATGATGTTTGGATCTACTGCCATTGGGTCAGCAGGTGGGATGTCCGCTTCTTTGGACATTAACATGAATCGATCTATTCAATTGATATGGCTAGCGATGGAGTCATCATCGCCATCCTCATCGCTGTTGGTGTCCATGCACTGGACAACATTAGGCTCCTTGGGATCCCACTCGAGATGTCCCACCTCGTGGTATGCATCCAATGGCCTAGACTCGATAATGCCAGTGCGGATCAGTTCACCTTGATGGTCCCAATGGAAGATCATAGTTTCGAATGTGATCTCTGATTTGGCTAGGGGCTATTCGAGGGTAATTGTTGTTGACCTGAAGTGGTCATAGATGCCGACATCAGAGAATCCAGTGCCGATGTGCACTTGAGACATACTCGATCCTAAAAAGCAGAAGGCCCCTACCTGGCGTGCCAACTGTTGAGGATCTGTTCCTAACAATGTGTCCGAAAATAACGGGGTTACCTTTGTGGATCAAAGATTGAACATGAAGCGAGGCACACGCGATGTATATAGGTTCGGGCCTCCTGTTAGAGTAATACCCTACGTTCTTTGTGAATGATTATGTATATGTATTCACTCAAGTACAGGCAATGAGGCTAACCTATTACAAGGAGTAGATCGGATCTAGTCTAACCTAGGGCTAAAGTCACCGAGTTCCTCCTGCTCTAAGGTCTTGATGCCTGCCTCCAGTAGCCGAGAGAAAGAGAGAGTCCCCTCAGGGGATCTGGGTCCCCGCCTTATATAGGGTGATGTACCGCCTCCTATCCACCCATAATCAATAGGGAGTCATTTTCCTTGTCATCCAAGTAGATAGATCTATCATGGATACTAGTCTTCTCGAGTTGGGTAAGCAATTGAAGCCTTCCTAGGATACACCTTCTGGATTCCGGGCGTATCAGGTACCACGGATTCAATTTCATAATGTCCGGAATTGTTAAGTATGAATATGGCATACCCATCCGTATATAGTATACTCCTTATATGTATATACCCTATAGTTAGATAGTCGATAATAATCTTGAACCTTGAGTCTCCTCTCCTCTCTTTTGCTCCTTTGTGCATCTTTGTGAAGAGTGAGAGCATTCTAGTGCATTGAGTTAAGTGTTGAAGCTTTGTGGCACTAGTGATCCTTCAAGCAAGCATCATCAATTTGTTACTCTTGGAGTTTACAAATCCGAGACGGCTTGGAGGAGTTGAAATTGTGAGCCCTTCAAAAAGATTGTGAAGGAGCCCCAGTTGTGATTGTGAGAGATCTTATGCACGCCTCGCCAGAGCAGTGTAGTGCAACTTTAGTGGAAGGAGGTGTTGAGTAGTTCATTGTATTAATCCGGCTAAAAGGTTAAGGTGCTCTCGGTGAGAATTCCATCCTTGATACAGGAGCAATTAAAAGCTTGAACCCAACTCAACGTGGATTAGTGGAGACCGACAAGTCTTCGAGACCATAGTAAAAAATTGGGTGTCTTCATTGTGATTTGTCTACTTGAGCTTATTTATCTTGTGCAATTTACATTCATAAAATTATATTGCTAGTTGTCACCCTAGTATTGCAAACATTGGATATAGACAAAGTGATGAGGACATCACTCCCTCGGATACATACAATGATCCTCCATTGAACTTTCAAGGTCCAATCACAAGAGCTCGCGCACGACAATTAAATTTAGAGGTGAGCTCGTTCCTAAGCAACTCTTTATATAAATTTGAGAATAGATTACTACCTAATGATTATGTGTTGTTTAGGAATCATGGAGAGGACAAGGAAACACATAGAGGAAGGCTTGGAGGCGTGGAGGAGCAGCTAGGACGTCCAACAACAGCAGGAGTTCCAGTCCAACTCGAGTCCGAATCAGCCTCGGCCTCCCGGACCAGCGAGCAATAAAACGGACGCCCAGGACGCATCCGGACTCCGTTTTCGACGATTCACATATGGTTGGAAAGATAATTTCATAAGGAAACCAATGGCGTTGGTTTGAGGTCCAAATTCCTTCTGAGTCAATGGGAAACGTCGAAACAAGTTAGCGTCCAGAATCTGTCCCGGTGCTGCGTCACCGTTTTTGGTCCGTTGGGCCATGTATCGTGTTGGAGTCCATTAGGGACGCGTCTAGGGGTCCTTGGCCGACCCTAATCCTTTATATACAGTAGCCGTCGCCCTAATTAGGGTTGGGTTTTGCTTAGATTATTCTGTCAAGAACAGTTTCGCCGTTTCGTCGGTTTGTGAGACCCCAACTCGTGAGATTAATCATTCATCTGCAATTTGGTTGCATTCTTCCTTGTTCTTGCTTGTGTTCTTCGATTCGCAGGCAAGGATTTTAGCCTTCTTGGCGAGGTCAACCGTGCAACGCCGGTTGATAACCAGAGGAGACGTGGTGCTGCGATTGCGGGGTTTCGGATCGTGTTGTTCGGAAGCCGGATCGACTTGTGTCTCGTTTCCACCAAATCGAGAGTTACCAGAACCTTTCGGAAGATCGGGAACCCTTGTTCATATTACAAAGGGTGTTGGTGCACTTGCTTGAGGCATAGAATTTTGGGGGTTTAGATGGTTTGTAACCGATTGTTTTTAATCCACACCTTTATCGATTACGTTGATAGATAATTTTTTGAATTGACTATTCACCCCCGTTTAGTTGGCCTCCTTGATTCTACAATTGGGCAATATGGCTAAGCTGTAATGATGTGATTTTTGACAAAGAATCCGTCCATTCTTCTAGGCAGCTATTTTTAGGGGGACATACTAAATTCGTTACTGGTCTTTGCTGCAAAAGGAGGAGGGGCACTATTGAATAACGGTGGCATACTGCTTGTTGGAAACAACAGTGTTGGAAATCTTCACCAAGCATGGCTGGCGTTATCCATGTCACAATTGTTGAGGCGTATGAGATCTTTTACATTCCAATGTGGTGATTTAACTTATGGTCATGATAATGTAATAATGGACGGATGTATGCATCTTAGTATACAGAGGCTAGGATAATCTTATTCCTTTATCTAAAAACACATTTTGTCTTGCTTTAGCCATTTTATGCACCCTAATTTTGATTCTTGTACATTCAAGTAAAAGTCTATTGATCTTGAGGGATGGAATATATCACAATTAGATTTAGGGCGTGTTTGTTTGAGTTTCTATCCAGCTTCTCGGCCGTAGAAGTTAGAATCCCAAACAACCACCAGGCTTCTCAATTGGGGTTCTTTAAAGCCAAACATTGCCTCTACACTGCAAAAAGCCACAAGCAGGCCTAGGCCTGCTTCTCGTGCTTTTGCAGGATGAGGGTATCATTGTCCCCATCAAGTTTGGGAATAAATACCGATCAATGCCATCATATATATACCGTAAACCCCTTGCAATTTCCAACCCATCTCTCATTCCCCATCGCCTCCATCAGTGTTCCCAACAGTTGCAGGCCATAGGCGGCTAGGGCTTTGTCACATCCCAATTTCTGTAATAACATAATTAAGCATAATCATGCATTATGAGCATCAGGTTTAGTTGTTAAGCATGGTTGAGTACTTGTTATTTCTAATAGTGGTTTGATCTTTGCTATGTATTTTGAAAATAACTAATGTTAAAGTTTTCGCTAATTTAAGTCTCGCGTAGGCGTGACGGGTGAATCCATTTAAATTGGATTAGAATTCTTGGACATTAGAGTACCTTGTTTGGGGAAAAAAATAGAGAGAGAAATGGTTTTGCAGCTCTTTGGTCTTGTCTCTCTTGCAAGTGGGACCCACCTTGACCGGCCCACCACCTTACTTCTCCTCCTCAGTTGCAGCAGCACTCCTTCCCTTCCACACCCGTACCCTCTCTCCCTCACTCACGTTCTAACAGCCAATGCAGCAGCAGCTCTCCTCTCCCTCGCTCAAACTCTCTCCACTCTACACAAAAATCTCCCTCAAGACCAAGGAATCAAAGTGTGCATGTTATCTCACTGTTTTCCCCATATCCTAAGCTTCCTATCCACCCAAGAAATTCTCACATGCATGGAGATTCGGTGGAGTACAATCAATTTTCGTCACCCCTATGTTTTTGAATTTTTAGTAGCGTGGTCTCCTCTCCTCCAATCTTTTCCCCTTATTTCTTCCCCAAATTGATGGACACAAGCCTTGGCAAAGATCTTGGGTAAGTTCCCTAGGATCTTGTAGCAACAAATGCACATTTTAGGATGGATGAATTCGATTTTTGGAGCTGCAAATTGAAGAATGATTATGCATATTGTTCATGATGAAATGGAGCATTTGTGAGATGTTTGGATGAGATGAGCTAGTGATTCAAGTTGGTGGAGTGGATAAATTAGGTTCGTAATCCATGTTTTAGTGCTTACACATGCATACGTGGGTTAGACTTTAACATGCAAGTCAAATTGGTCGAAGAATCGTCAAAAAACTAGCATTCTGCTACAACTCAGAGGTTTTTGGTTAATCCAAGCAATTTTCAACAAAAGACCCCCACCACGAGGTTCACCCGAAAGTTCCAAGTTCAACCCAGACCCTCCTAATTCTACTGTTCATCATACGTTTTTCTTTTTTCATTTACTTTGCTGGTAGCTTGTAAATTTCATAGTTAATTCATAAGAACTCTAAAAATTATGAGAATAGTTGCGTTAGCTTCATATGAGTATGAGCTACATGTTATAAATGTTGGAACTCCAGAAATACCTTTTTATAATTAATTATTTATTTTAAATATGTTTTGGCTTAATTAAATCATATTTAATTAATGTGATGTCCTAAAATTATGAAATCACTTGGAAAATTCATGTATGATCAGTAATATCTAGAAAAAAATATACTTTGGTATGAAAATGTTGTTTAAATTTTGAATCTCTTTTAATCTTGATAGCTAGCGTAATTACGGTCCTTTCCAAATAGACCTTACATAAATCTTTTATACCAGGATCTTTCTCACTTCAATTCAAATGATTCTTGTTGCATTGTGTTCTTTACTCAGTACCTCATCTTCCGTTATAATTTCATGGCATTCGGTGCATGTATCATAGCATTTCATCATGTTAATTGTGATGCACCATTTTTTCTTTTAGCGATCAATGAACCGGGGAGCAACGGGGATATTCTTGAGATGGAAGCTTATTGTGATATTGTGTGTAAAGAACTTGAGCAAGGCAAGCATCTAAGCATATTGCACCCATTACATTGGATCAGATGTTGTCTTTAATTTGATAAAGTATGCTATATGTATGTCATGTATGATAGTTAGTTGAGGTCAGATTTTTTGGAGTAGATCCTAATTGTTGCATTACCCTTCCTTGGTATTGTTATCCTTCGATCCATGGTAACCTTGGGTATATCACTCAATGGTCTAACTTAAAATGAAAACATTATGCTTAGCAAGACTTAGGTCGTCGGTAGAAGTCGAGCGATGGTTCGACCATCATTTACGAGCTTAGGGCTTATATTTTTATTCTCAAAGATGATGATGATGGGATATGTATGTCAGTGAGGATGAGATGAGATTTGGGCAGGCGATAGGGATGGCTCAAGAAGGGAGTCTCAGATGCTATAGGCCCTCTTGAATTGACTGAGCACCGTCCGTTGTTGCTGTTGGCTCTAGCACTTTTCGTATTTACCACATGTTGATATAACGGTAACATAAGCCGAATACCTTTTGTAGCTATGACCTTTTGGTTTGTGGGCCTATGGTGTCGTGGGTATAATAGGCTTATAGAGGTAATGTCAGAAAGGTATTGTGGGCATAATATGCTTATAGAGGTATCTAGTTTGCTCGAGGAGTAGTTCTAGCTACCTCCACACCTTTAGGCGTAACTAGGGTGCTTCGGGAGTAGCCCTAGTAGACCTCCGCACCTATAGGTGCATGTTCAAATGGTCGGAGCTCAATTGGAAAAGATAGACATGGGTACCCTGTTGTGTGCACTTTAGCAGGTGACACAAGCTGAATGGTCCTTGTGTCGTGTGGGTAAAGATGTACCCCCTACAAGGTATAAGAAAAATTTGAATTGCCGCACTATCAGTCATGAATATTGGGACATAGCTGATGATGTTGATAACGAGTTGATCTTGTACAAGTTACAACTTTGTTATGTTGATGCTCTCAAGATACAAGGTGTCGGTGTATAGAGTAAAGGGATACCTTAGAAAATAGGCCCCACGAAGGATATAATGGCTAGAGGCATATGGTTAGTCACGCGACTAGGGTATGGTTCCCGTGACCAGTACAAGCCATACACGGCCAATCTCCTTGCACCATCGCATAAACCCGCGACCGAACTCACTGGTCGCAAGGTCGGATCAGACACAACCTATCCAATCGTATTTATTGACATCCACTCAAGTGTTTTCCTTTCCCAGGTGCAAAATCTAGCGGACGAAGTCATGGATGGCACAGAGGGGCATTGCCCTGTCTTGTAGCATTAAATGCTATGATGTGGGACTTTTGTAGGTCGATGCGACGTCGCATGACGGATGGGACATTGTTAGCAGGCCGATCAAGCAAGTGGTCGGGGACCGCACAAAGGGGAATTGCCCCTTCCTGTAGCATTAAATGCTGTGGAGTGAGACTTTGCAGACCAGCACAACAGCGCACGGCAATGGGATATACTGAGCCCTCCGAGCAAGTGGACATGTCTAGTCCTCCATAATGATGGCTTGGATTATATATTAGGATGAGCAGGACCTTCTGTTTAGACCCACGTGTAAGTTATCCTTCTCCCTACTATATAAAGGGATGAGGACCCCGTTTGTAGGAAAGGGCAAATCAAGTCTGCTACCCAGCTAGAACTACCTCTGTAAACAATTGAGATCCTCCATAACACAACACATGTGACGTAGGGCTATTATTCTCCAAAAGTCCTGAACCTGTATAACTCTCTATGTTCCTGAGTCCATCATACACGCACACATCCTGAAACGCCATTCACACACCCACTGTCCAGCATACACCAAAATCATTGTTATGGACTAACCCTCAACATTTGGCACGCTAGGTAGGGGGCACATTTTTTGTTATTTCATCAAGTTTGGAAAGATTGATCAGGTTACCCATGGTCGGATCCACGACAACTGCTAAGTCTATTTCTAAGGACCCCGGTCTCCATGAGGTATTCGTCATGGGGTACCACCCGAATGAACCCAGTGTGCTCCAGGCATGGGACATTGAGATAGAGTCCAGGAGCTCTAAGACCCAACGCGAAGTTTGAATGGTGGACCATGCAGTATGGGGTGTTGGAGATCCTCACGTCCCAAGCGCCGATGACGAACCCCCGGCTATACATCTAGAGGGAAACCAGTCCGGAGCTAGACAAACAGGCGCTTTGAGATAGCCCTCGCATCCCTAGTGCCGTCCCTAGGTGCCCCTACACAAGGTGCAGTCTATGGTGGCATCATTGCCTAGGCCATCACGTCGCCCAAGCGTTTGGGGCTCCCCCTCAAGACTTATCGCTGCTCCATGCCTAGTGTCTCCACTACGAGACCATGACAATGGTGAAGAACCTATAGATCCTATGAGTGCTCCTTAGCCACCCACTGGTAGTTATACCGAAGGGCTTGCCTCTGGCACCAAGTCTGCATGATATCTCCCTCCTGACCGAGACCGCCTGATGCCAGATCGCGTCAACATGCACCGCACCTATTGCAAAGGCCGGTGAGGGTCACGGTTGCCAAGAGTCATGACAGGGCCCATAGTGGAATAGGTCCCGTGCTCCCTCAACCACAGGGGGTACTCGTGGACCGCCGCCACATTGGGACAGCCAATCCTGTGACTTGCGTGACTTTCTGCACCAACGGGACCTCCGTGGCATGATCTAGAGTTAGGTGGCCACTAGAGAGCAGGAGGACTGGGCTAGGCGGGAGCAGGAAGGGGCAAGCAGACCTACCTCACGCCTTCCCTCTGTAGGAAGGCATCGGAAAGCTCCACCCTATCACTGGGACAACAAGACCGTCGTCTCTCCCCCTAGGCGCGTGCTGCCACCCAACAATGAGTGGTTCCCCATTACAGGATAGGGTGAAACGCAATATCCACTTGGTTATGGGGGTGCGCTAGCCAGACAAGTTCCGGCCGGTCCTAGCCAAGAAGTATGACGGCACGACCAACCTGGAGGAGTTCCTGCAAATCTACACCACCATGGTGCAGGCTGCGGGAGGCCATGGGAAGGTCATGGCCAACTACTTTCCTACCACCTCGATTGGTTCCACCCAGTCCTAGAAGATGAACCTCCCCCATGGGTCTGTTCACTCTTGTGAGGACCTGTGTGACCAGTTCATTGCCAACTTTCAGGGGACCTACGCCTAACCAGGGGTCAAGGATGACCAATATCAGGTCTGGCAGCGATAAGAAGAGTCACTGTGAGACTTCATATGGTGTTTTATCGAACGCCGGAACACCATTCCAAGGATCACGGGAGAGTCTGTGATCATAGCGTTCAAGCGGGGGGTGAAAGACTAGAAAATGGTCGAGAAGCTGGCCACCCAGGTAATATGAAGCACAACCAAGCTCTTTGAGCTCACAGACAAGTGCGCGTAGGCTGCCGAGGCCCAAGAGTGATAGATCGATGCCAGGTCACGACCTGCTTCTAACCAGCTCTCCTCTTTCAAAGGGGTAGGCTGGAAGGACAAGAAGAGCAAATGCAAGGCTAGACCTCCCGAGGTCTTGGTGATCAAGCAAATTGGCATAACATGCCAGCGCCAAGAAGAAAGACAGGAAAAGGGTCGGGGCTACTACCTAATCTACCGTATAGACGCCCACGACTTGACAGAGTGCAAGGTCATTCAAGGCATCATCGACCAGGAGCTCGGGGAGCACAAGCACAAGCACTGTAAGGATGATGAGTATGGGGCCGCCTCCGAATAGTTGGCACTGGGATACTAGCATGCTGATCACATGGTCCACCACATCTTCGGAGTTGCTGCGACATATTCATCTAACAGGGAATACAAGTCAATGGTCAAGGAGGTGTGGGCGACCGCATTAGACCTGAGCCTACATCTAAAGTGGTCAGAGGTCATGCTCACTTTTAGCCAGGTCAACCAGCCCACATGCGTCAGACGCCCTGGTCGCTACCCCATCGTGATCGAATCCACGGTGCAGAACATCCGGCTAGGCCACAAACTCGTTGACGAGGGGAGCTCGATCAACCTCCACTTCGCCGACGCGCTGACGCCATGAAGATTCCAAGGAGCTTGTTGAGGTCATCTCCACCTTTCTTCAGGATCACCTTGGGCTCCTCAACTAAGTTGATAGGGAAAATTGAGATGCCCGTTACCTTCAGCTCGCTGGACAACTTCAGAACCTAAAGGGTCCTGTTCGATGTGGCCGAATTCAGGACCACGTATAACACGATCCACAGACATTTCTCACTACGCAAACCAAGCAGTCAACATCTCTGGCCCAACAGGGGCCCTCACCATTGTTAGCAATGCCAAAATGGCCCTACATTGCGACAAGAGGAGCCTCGACATGGTCGAGCTGACTCTCAAATCACAGCCCGTGACCGCTAAACCCAACGGGTGATCGGTAAGGGTCCATGTCATCGCCAGCTCAGATGATCGGCTCAAGACAGTGAGCATGGACGACACGAACTCGACTAAGTCGGTCCAGATTGGGGTCGCACTGGACCCCAAATAGGGACTCGCCCTCATCACCTTCCTTTGGGCGAATGTGGATGTCTTTTCATGAAGTCCGTCTGATATGCTTGGAGTCCCTAGGGATGTGATCGACCACAAGTTGTCTATACGACTAGACGCGCGACCAGTAAAGCAAAAAGCGCATCGATTTGTAGCAAACAGGAAGGAAGCACTTTGTTAGGAGATCAACAAGCTTCTGGAAGCAGGCTTCATCCGGGAGGTGTAGTACCTAGAATGGCTGGCTAACCTAGTCATGGTTTGGAAGCACAATGGCAAACGGAGAATGTCCAAGGCATGCCCAAAAGACCTTTTCTCTCTTCCCCAAATTGACCAAAAAGTTGACTCAACGGCCGGCAGTGATATGTTATGTTCGTTAGATGCTCGATCAGGGTACCATTACATTAGTATGTTTAGGGAAGATGAGGAAAAGACGGCTTTTGTTACACCCTTTAGGGTCTTTTGCTATGTAAAAATACCTTGTCTTAAAAAGCGCTAATGCCACTTACCAATGGTGTATTCAACTCATTCTCCAACCACAGCTCGGAAGAAATGTTGAGGCATACGTGGAAGATGTGGTCGTCAAAAGTAGGACCAAGACAGACCTGGTCGCAGACCTTCAAGAGACATTTGACAATCTCTAGAAGTGTCGCATGAAGCTAAACCTAGAGAAGTGTACGTCCGGGGTTCCATCAGGGTAGTTGCTCAGATTCCTCATGTCTCATTGAGGGATAGAGGTGAACCCTGACAAGATCAGGGCCATCGACCAGATGAGATCCCCGACTAGGTTGAAGGAGGTTCAGATACTAACAGGATGCATTATTGCTCTGAGCAAGTTCATGTCAAGGCTAGGGGAGAAGGGACTGTTGCTCTTCAAACTTCTGAAGAAAATGGATCACTTCTAGTGGACGCCAGAGGTAGAGGCGGCATTCCAAGAGCTCAAAAGGTACCTCTCATCCCCTCCCATACTGACCGTGTCTCGACTCGATGAGGATCTTTTGCTCTATGTTGCCTCAACACCACAGGCCGCAAGCGTGGTCCTGGTCGTTGAGTGAGAAGGTCTCCAGCGACCAGTGTATTATGTCAGTGAGGTCCTGCACGATGCGAAGGCTCTGTACCCATAGGCTCAGAAACTGCTATACGCCATCATAATAGCCTCTTGCAAGCTCAGACACTACATTTAGGCTCACAGAATCATGGTGATTTTCTCATTGCCAATTAGGGAAATTTTCCATAATAGAGATGCAATAGAAAGAACAACAAAGTGGGCGGTAGAGCTTGGGGGATTTGATCTCTAGTTCATGCTCCAAACGTATATCAAGTCCTAGGCATTGGTCGATTTTGTAGCCGAGTGGTCATCCTTCAAGCCCCAGCTGGTGGAGCAACCAGAGGAAGACGAACACTGTACCATGCACTTCGACGGATTGTTCACACTAAAGGGAGCCAGGGCTGGAGTGGTTCTAGCCTCACCTAGCAGTGACATCCTCAGGTACGTAGTTCAATCATATTTCCCAGCCACTAATAACACTGCTGAATATGAGGGCCTCTTGTTCGGAATGCGAGCAGCCTCCACTTGGGATTAAATGACTAGTAGCGATAGGGGACTCGCTACTAGTCATGAACCAGGTGCAAAAGGAGTTTCAGTGTTCTGACCCGACTATGGCATAAAACCTCGCCAAAGAGAGAAGACTAGAGCAATGCTTCATCGGCTTTGAAGTCAGCACATCCCTCGCAAGGACAACTTTCTAGACGATGAGCTGGCCTGTCTAGCTTTTTCTCGTGAATCTGTCCTAGTTAGAGTCTTTGAAGAAAAACTCTCACGACCATCTGCCACGGTCTCCAGCCAAGGTGAAGGGGATGCTCCGCTTGGAAACGGAGCACCCGAGGCAACAGCTTTGGAGGCAATGCCTCCTTCGGTGCCGTTGACCTCAAGCAACCATCATATGGTCAACCTCGGGTGGCCATCGTATGGTCACCTGCTCGATTCGGGTACGACCTAGATGGATTAGACCTTGGACTACCTTCAAAATCGAGCAGTCCCTAACGATGATGCGTCAGTAGAAAATATCTCGCGGTAAGCCCACAGATACTCCCTAGTAGAGGGACACCTCTACCGCTGAGGGAACAATGGCCTTTTACTGAAATGCACTACTCAGGAAGAGGGGAGCACATTTCTCTCTGATATCCATAGAGACAAATGTGGTTGTCACGCTTGATACCATACCCTGATCGGAAAAGCATTCCGACAAGGATTCTATTGGCCCACCGCCCTCCGAGATGCCTACAAGCTGGTGAAACGGTACGAGTTGTGTTAGTACCATGGCCAAAATACCAACCTAGCAGCCCAGGCACTACAAACCATACCACTCTCTTGGCCTTTCGCTGCCTGGGGGCTTGATATTGTGGGACCGTTCCCTAAAGCCCTAAGCAGTTTTGAGTTCCTATTTGTGGCAATTGACAAATTCACTAAGTGGATCGAGGTCGAGCCTGTTAGTCCAAACTGCATAATCGTGGACAACGGAACTCAATTCGCGAGTAGTGCTTTCCGAGACTAATGCGAAGAGATCGGGACCAAGGTTTGCTATGCATCTATGACTCACCCCCAAACCAACAGACAGGTCAAAGGGTGAATGGGCTGATACTGCAAGGGATCAAAACTCGGGTCTTTGATCAGCTTAAATGCTAATCAAGATGCTGGGTGGACGAACTCCCTACAGTACTCTGGTCGTTGCGAATGACCCCTAGCCAGTCACAGTCGAAACCCCTTTCTTCCTGGTTTTTGGCACCGAAGCAATGCCCCCCTCTGAAATTGCCCTTCAGTCGTCCCGAGTCAACAATTACTCAGATAATGATCACGTGGCACGACGAGAGGATGACATAAACCTGATCGAAGAGTTCAGTGATCTCGCACTAATTCGAGCCGCCCGTAATCAGTAGAGCCTCAGACGCTACCACGACCGAAAGATATCGAAGCGAACACTGGTCGTAGGCAACCTCATCCTTAGGAAAATCTAGAATAAGACCGATCGAAATAAACTCCCCCAAATGGGAGGGACCCTACAAAGTGGTTGCTATCACTTGACCTTGCACGGTCAAGCTAGCCATGGAGGACAGTCGTGAATTACATAACACCTAGAACATCGCCTTGTTATGCAGGTTCTATGTGTAGGGTCGCTTGAAGACGGGCTTGCCTTTCTATTTTGTAGGACCTTTCGAACAAGTGTGGAATACAGCTTGTAAGTTCTTAAATTTTTTAAAAAATAGATTCTCTGTTTTGCAAGACTTCACAACCAAGCCACGGGCTTCCGACATATTGATTATCTGACCACAGCACGTGACCACGCTCGATGGCCACTACGGAACTTAGTGACCAAGATGCCAAATGACCAGGAGGCCGGAGGCAATAACCACAAGGCCACAAGTCCTAGCTAGGGCCTAGCGCTACTCGCTCCTGATGGAGTTACCGAGCCGTGTCTTGTTCCACGCACCAAGAACCTGACTAGCGTGAAGAATAGAACAAGAACAGGCATCCAACCCTCACACTTTTTCATTCATGGAAAGGTTAGGTTACAAGCTGACTAGCTACATCCGATCAGACTAACTATCCTATTAGATGCCTACCCTATCCTCCCTGACTCAAGCGGCTAGCGCAAAATTGACAGAAAGAGTCCGCCGAACTCTTGCCTCTATTTACCCTTGAATGAGTCAAGAAACCTCTTATACTCCTTCTTGGAGTTACAGCTCACCACTCCTGGGATCAGACAATGACCGGCATAAGGTCCAGGGAAGGTGATCGACACAAAGACCCTACTGGGGTTGCTGATCGGCGCAAGCGCAGCCTGCGGGCCTTCCTTTTGCTTCATCTCCGACTCTTCATCTTCATCGATCTCCTCCTCCAGAAGGTCCCAATTGACCCCCTCCTTGTCATTGGAGATATCGATGACCTCGGCCGAGGGATCTACCCATGCGAGAGATCAAGATGGAGCGGCAGGGGGTGGCCTTCTTTGGAAGGGTGTGAGCTTGATGGTCATCGGCTTTAACCTCACAAGCATACCCGTGACAACCGCTGCCTCTAGAAGCACCACGGTGAGCAGATCCGGAGCCAGAGGCGACTCTACCACCACCGAGCCATCCGAGATTATCGACATCTCTAGCGATGAAGGAGGGGAGTACGCCATAGCCTCAAGGCCTGTAGACACTACAGAGAAGAACGCGGGATGGGATGGAGGAGAATGGACTCTAGACACTAAAGGCTTGAGGGTGAGAAGGCGAGGGGGTGGTTTGAAAGGCCATCAAGCGCTCCTCTTTTAAACCATAGAGACACCACAACCAGCGGGGCCTTCAAACCGCTTGAAACATGATGGGATGAACAGAAGGAACCAAGAGTCCTTCAGGTCTAGCAGCAATCAATCTCTCTCTTGTACCCTCTTTTTTCTCTCTCGGGACATTTAGACCTCCCTACATGACGCGAAGTTCAGAGTTGCACTCTAAGGACTGACGGCGTCAATAACCACTCTCTAGGCTGACTATGTCCGGGCAGGGCCCAAGTGGTGTGACCAAGCCGAGTCATGATCACGAGAAGCTCAGGGGCTACTATCGTTGTATTGAGTAAAGGGGTACCCTAGCAAACAGGCCCTACGAAGGATATAATGGCTAGAGGCGTATATTTTCTAAAACTGGTTGGTCACGCAACCAGGGTATGGCTCCTGCGACCAGTACAAGGCATACACGACCAGCCTCCATACGCCATCGTATAAACCCGCGACTGGCCTCACTGGTCGCAGGGCTGGATCTAACACAACATGTCCAATCACATTTATTTACATCCACTCAAGTGTTTTCCTTCTCCAGGCGCCAACTCTAGTGGACGAAGTCATGGATGACGCAGATGGGCATTGTCCGGTCTTGTAGAATTAAATGCTATGGAGTGGGACTTTTGTAGGTCACAGCACCGCACGACAGACGGGATGTTGTCAGTAGGCCGATCAAGCAAGTGGTTGGGGCCGGCACAATGGGGCATTGCCCCATCCCATAGCACTAAATGTTGTGGAGTGGGACTTTGCAGACTAGCACAACGACGCACGACGATGGGATATACTGATCCCTCTAAGCAAGTGGACACGCCTGGTCCTTCGTAATGATGGCTCGAGTTAGATATTAGGATGAACATGGTCTTCTATTTATATCTACATGTAAGTTCTCCTCCTCCCTAATATATAAAGGGATAAGAACCCCATTTGTAGGAAATGGTAGAATAAGTCTGGCAGGTGACTAGAACTACCTCTATAACCAATTGAGATCCTCCACAACACAACACACAAGATGTAAGGCTATTATCCTCTAGGAGGCCTGAACCTGTATAACTCGCTTTGTCCATGAGTCCATCGTACGCGCACATATCAATTCCTAAAACACCGTTCACGCACCTGCTATCCATCATACCCTGAAATCATTGTCAGGGACTAACCCTCGACATAAGGGTGTTTTGGTTAGGTGTAGATGCTTACACTTGAGTCCAAATCGCTTTGCATCTGAAGTTACATAATCTTTGTGGTCGAGTCCTTGCTAATTACCCATATGCATTATCATTGGAGTTAGGTTATTTAGAAATGTCTATTATGGATTAAGTCTTACGAGTACCTTCATACTCACATACTTTGTTTGCTTTTCAAGTGAGGAAGATTTAGTTTTTGGCTACTTTACGCCCGTCAATGTTGACGACGGGCAAGAGTAGTGTCATTCTACTCGTGTGTTGTTATTTTGGGGTGACACCTTAAGGCAAATGGCGCTACCCATCTTTTATCGTCACATAACTTATTCTGCTACATAGCTACTCTAGCAAATGTTTGAGCTATTTTGATGTAAAGTTTAATCTACTTAAAGACTTGTAACTTGTGATGATATACTTGTTGTAAAGGCATGTGTTTCTATTCTGAAAGTAAACACATACCAGGACTACCGGAATGGTATTCCGGTTAATCATTGTGAGTGTGATTATGAAAAATGATCATCCTAATAATTAGCTCGAATATTATTTGGACGGTTTCTCACAAGTTTTGTCACGCCAGAACGGGTCAGTGCCGCACCCTCGTTCGTCCACGTCGCCGACGGCTCTGAGCCCAGCAGCATGCTGCCAACGCCTTGGAGCAGCACCACGCTTCCAACACCCTGGAGAAGCACCACCCCACCGACGCCTTGGAGCAGCACCACGCTTCCAACACCCTGGAGAAGCACCACCCCACCGACATCACGGAGCAGCACCACACCACCGACATCCTTGAGCAGCACCACGCCGTTGACGCCCAGGAATATCCCCATGCCACCAACTCCCAGGAGCAGCCCCATGCCGGTCACACTCTACAGCAGGCCGGCCAAACTGCAGCCGTCCTCCTCCTCCTCCTGATCTATTTTTGTTTGCATTTTTAGATGATTTTTCAGTAAAGGCACAAGGCAACAGTGGATCTAAATGTGTAATTTTCTGATTTGCAATCTATAGTATATGTCTGGTAGGATTGAGGTGCTTGGTCTGATGAATTGGTAGGTGCATGTTCTGATGAATTGGCGTGTGCATGTTTTAGTGATCATAATATAGTGTATGAAATACATGCCAAAATTGTCAGAAGTAGCAGTGGCATGATGCTCTGGTAATAGACCACTTGCAACATATGGTAAAAAATTGGATTGTTAGAGCTCGTGTACATGGAATGGATGGCAATGGCAGCAAAGGAGCATCTTTTCTTAGGTAGTATATGTTTGTTGTAGTTGTTTAGAAGTTGCAGCCCCGATTGCTTCATTGTTTTGTAGTCTCAACCAACCCGTAATCGTCAAAAAAAATTTAATTGCCCTTTGTTTATCTTGATAAACATTATGATTTACAGTTATCAGCTTTATGGAGTGGTTCATTTAAATAGAAGAATATCACTTCCTGCCATCATTGTTTCTTCCATGTTTAATTCCTCCCATTGACTCATTATTTAATTCCTGCCATGTTTTTATTCCGTGAGATTGTTTCTTCAATGTTCTGTTTGGTACAATTAATTTAATTTGAGAAATTTAGATGGACAAGAAGGAGAAGGGTGTAGGAAAAACATATTGGGATCCCCATGTTACCACAATTTTTTGCAAGCTTGCTGTTCAGGAGATCCAGACTAGTAATAGACCTCTTGGTGGGTTGAATGCAAGAGGTTATCAGATCTTGGGTCAGAAGTTTTTGGCTCAAATAGGGAGGAATTACACTCACAAGCAATTGAAAAACCACTGGGACAACCTGAAGATCTTGTACACTTTTTTGGAAATCACTCTTGAACAATACTGGGCTTGGGTGGAATGCAGAATTGGGGATAGTATCATCAAGTCCAAAATTTTGGGAAGAGACCACTAAGGTTAGATATTGGACAACATTGTGTGTATACATTTCAATTTATTATACTATCACGTGGTACTAATTTTTTTCATTGTCCAGGGACAAAATTAGAGAGAGAAGAAGGCGTTGCATTATGGTCTACTAAATAACCTCAAAGAATTGGAGTTTATGTTTGAGGAGTCATGTATTAGGTCTATCTGCATGCATCCCTGGTAAAGAAGGCACAGAGGGAAACACTGGCAGCCACATAAATGTCGATGATGAGGAAGACAAGGATGCGGAAGGGATGAAGGAAGACATTACACCAATGATGGCTGCTAGGAAGCAGCTGAAGCGGAAGGAAAAATCTAGTACTAAAGGAAGAAGGGGAAGAATCCTATGGTTAGGGTCGTGACACACATGGTGGATGATGTCATCAGCTCTAACTCTATAACCTCAAAAGCATTGACTGGTGACTACACTCGTCAGCCAATTAGAGAGGTGATGAATTTGGCTAAAGAAGCCGGAGCAGTTGAAGGCAGTAATGAGCATTTCATGGCTACAAAACTGTTTGTGAAGGCTGAAAGTCATGAAATGTTCCTCACTTTTGAGACAAATGAAGGGAGACTCAATTGGCTCAATAGGTGCTATGAAGAAAGGAAGAAGTAGTTGATCCTGTTATTAAGAATCCTATTTATATTGATGTCTTCTTTCTAGAACTTCAACTTTTGTGTAATAATATGACATGAGATTATGCTATTTATTTGTGATTTGCATGTGGCTTGGATATTTATGTGTGATGTTGCATGAGAGTTGGCTATTTTTCCTTACAAACTATCTGTTGCGCACTTGTACATATATGTATTATCTAATCCTTCATCTTTTATGTGTAATATTGTGGCATGAGACTTAGTTGTTTATTATTCCTTCAAATTTATATATTATCTAATTCTATGTGTTGCTTTGTAGACGAGTTCAAGTGACTGTGACTGTGCAAGTGATGATGCCTATGCTAAAAACATGGATATTGCATTGAACAGGAAAAAGTTGGTTGTAGATGCAGCAAATGTTTTTGCTATGTACTATGGTGAAACTTTCTTGAAGAAGGCAGCTAGGAGACAACCCGATGTAACTAGTTATGATTTGGTCATCAGAACTTTGAATCGACCTAGAGCTTGTTACAAGATGTCTAGGATGACCAGGGCAATGTTCGATAGTATGATGATACATTGGTGTCAAACTAAGGATTGAAGTCAACTACATGTATGACCTCCATCGAATGTTTGTCCAAGTTTTTATGGACTTGTGGTGGTCCACAATCTTTTAGCCAAGTTGAGAATTGGTTTGAGGGGTCTAACGAGACTATCAGTAGGAAGTTGATACATGTGTTGTATTGTTTGAACAATCTTCTTGTGGATATTATCAAACCAAGAGATCCTCAGTTTGTTGTAGTGCATTCTAGTCTTCAATATCCTCATTTGTCACCTCACTTTAATGATTGTATTGGAGCAATAGATGGTACTAATATTTCCATTGTTGTACCTTCTACTAAGATGGTTGCATATGTTGGATGACATCAATATACTACTCAGAATATGTTGGCTATATGTGACTTTGATATGAGATTCACTTTGCAGTTTTTGGATGGCCAGTGTCGGTGGATGAACACCATGAGTAGGAATCCTGAGGGATCCCCATCGAGATTCGGCCGGGGGGCTGATCCTGAAACTACCTCGTACGTGGGATTAATGCATGTGGGACTTGGGCAGGATGGATTGCCGTCAGCTAGTAGAAATGAATGCACTAAGGATTTAGACAGGTTTAGGCCGCATGGAGGCATAATACCCTACTACTGTGTGTCTAGTATGTTATCAATGCTCTTCGGATGTCTCTCTTTTTCTCGATCTCTCTTCCAAGGTGCTCCCCCCCCCCCTTTTATCTAACGGGGGGAGGCCCTTCAGGGAGTGCCCAGAACGAGGGTACAAGTTCCTGTAAACAATAAATGGAAGGTGACCATCATTGGTCTAAAGTTGATGTTACAGAGGGTTGAAAAAATATCCCTCGGACGGTTCCATTGGTCTTCGCATTCTAGCTTTAGCAAGCGCAAGGGCACCCATCGACCAGCCTCTGAGTACTCTCTCATGCCTGTTTGGGCAGAGTAGGTTTGCCGCAGTCTGATGTGACAGGGTGATAAGCCTCGTGCCCATCAAGGATATCTTCAAACCGTCTTCTTCATGGGCCCCGCGAGGGGACATGTGATGAGACCCGCTGTATTAATTGTGTCCGCGCCTTCCTGCCAGAAGGTGGCAGGGAATGGCGTATTCAGTACGGCAGGCGTGGGGGAGAGTGGTTGGATGTGATCATCCATGCTCCCCAATAAATGCGGCATCGGGCCTCCCACCGACCGACACCTCATCGTGGAGCCCCTGTGGGGTCCACCGGTATTGGGCTTGCCGGGTGCTCGGGGCTCTCTGGGTACTCGGGGACCAACTGTTCTTGACCCTGAGCACTCACTCTCGGACCTTTCTTCCCTCGGGTCCTCGGGGCTCTCTAGGTACTCGGGGACCAACTGTTCTTGACCCCGAGCACCCACTCCCAGACCTTGCTTTTTTCTCGGGCCCTCGAGGAGATGGTCCCCGAGGGACGGCGCCATGTGGCACCACGCTGTCCTGGCCTCAGGACTTGGGAACCCCTAGATCCCATATCACCGATAGCAGCCCCCAGGCCCATTGGCAGGTGATGGTCTAGAGATTGAGGGTGGGGCCCTATTTCTTCGTGGCCGATCATAGCATTGGTGCCACGTGGCTTCCTGTCACCCGGTGCCGAAATCTTTGCGGGCCTTGAAATTTTTAGGCCCAAGCTCTTGGTATAACCCAAGGAGGAGCCGAAAGGGCGCGTGCCCTTTCGACTTTCGAGGAAGGCTATGATGAGGCGGGAGACGCCTAGGCTTCCACACGGACCGAGGAAAATGTGCCTCGCTTACTGCGCCGAGGAATAAGGCGTTTGAACTCCCAGCGATAAAAAAAGGGAAGAGGCAACGGACCGTTGCTTTCCTTAATTGCCATTCTTGCCTTTGCCATTCTTGAGCAATGGGATCCTCTCTTCAGCCTTCAGTGCACCTTGACTCCAGCCACCTCCAGGGTACTTCCCACCTTTGAAAATGCCAAGGGAAGGAGGCGGCCGTCGGGAAGCGTCGAACGTTGGCGCCATTTTGCTGAAATCCCACCTCCTGAACAAGGAGGGCGCGGAGAAGGTGCGGAAGCTTATGGTCCCCGCTAGCCAGCGGGGAGCATCGGTGGTGACGCCGACCACCCATCCGCCCGCCCCGCATTTTTGGCCCAGGTAGATCGTCATCTTTGCCTCCTTCGTGGCTGCCGGTCTAGTGCCGCCATTTTCGGCATTTTTCATGCAGGTGCTAGACACTTACGGCATCCAATTGGCCCACGTGAGCTCGAATTTGGTGGTGATCTTGGCGGTCTTCACCCACCTCTGTGAGATGTTCGTAGGGGTGCCGCCGTCTATGGCGCTGTTCCGGCACTTCTTCATCCTCCGAGGTGCCGGGAAGAAGAAAGGGTCGGATGATGTGGAGATCGTGGGCTGCTGCAACTTTCACCTGCGGGAGGGTGTCGGTGATGCCTACATCCAGCAGGTGCTACGCGGCAAGTAGGACGACTGGCGCCGGGACTGGGTCTACGTCGACGTCAGCCCCCACAACCACCTTTTGCTACCCCGATCACCGGCGAAGCCCAATAAACGGGTCTGGGAGTTCGCTTTCGCGGAGGATGCCCACCTGTGCCCAGTGCTGAACCGCATCGAAGATCTGCGCTAGGCGGGGCTTACCTCGCTAATGGTGGTCGCCAACTTCCTGCGCTGCCGACTGGCCCCCCTGAGGGAATGCGTCCGTCCTGCCTGGATGTACACCGGGTCTCGTAATGTGACAAGGACGTGTATAGGCGACGGTGGGAACCTCGATGAGGGGGCCCTGGCGGCGCTATTCAAGGTGATAACTAGCATCAAAGACCTCACCCGGGTGGTCCTGCCACACAAAGACCTGCACTATGTTCAGACCCGGGCCGGACGGCTCTGCAGCAGACGATGGCAGATTGCTGAGCCAGGGAGACAAGGGGAAGCGTCCCCGGTCGCCCATCGCCCTACCATCCTCGTTCTCTCCGTCGCCATCACCTCCGCCATCCCCGCACCGAGACCCTCGGCCGACGACTGGCGGCAGGACGGCCGGCGGTCGAATTGGCCAGCCCTCGGGAGTAGGTCCCGAGGTGGATGCTGGGACCAGTTCCCAACGGTCCGGGGGCCAGAGCCCACCCCCGAAGAGGAGAAGGTCGGAGCCCAGGCCGAAAGCCCCCGAATTCCAAATCCCGTAGTCCCAATGGTGGTATCGCGGGCCAAAAACCATGTAAGCCCCTTCTTTTCTTCGACCTCGTTTTGCCTGTGTTTTGGCTGGGGGTTGATCTTCTTCCGTTCCAGGCTGCCCAAGGGCTCTTCAGGAAGCCGAGCGTCTCCCGAGCAACCGAGGCCTCCCCTTGGTGCTGAGTTGGGAGCCCAGGCTGGCTCTGCCCCGAGCACTTTGACTGGGGAGGATCCACTGGCTTCAGGGAGGCCGTCGCGACAAAGGTGGCACTGGCGCGGCCACCGTCGGTGTCCCCGAGCGCCTCTGCTGAAAAGGCGCGGAGGGGATCCAGCTTTCGGCCATCCCCTGGCCAGGCCCCGGAACCCCTCCCCGAGGTGCTGGGGAGTGCTCGGGAGGTCATCGGCGGGTCGAGGTGGCCATCGCGGTGGAGAGGGCCGAGCTCAAAGAGGAGCGCGCCGCCCTTGTTGTTGAAAGCGGTCGGCTGGAGGAGGCCTGCAAGCTCCTGGAGACCCGTATGGCCATGGCCCGCACTGCCTACGAGAGGTCCCTATAGGAGCTAGCCACAGAGTGGGAGGCCTTGGAGGAGGTGCGCGAGGAGGCCGTCGCCGCACAGAAGGAGGCCGAACACTTGGGGGAGTTCACGGCGTTGTGCGACCAGGCGTCAAAGGTGCGTGCCGGTGAGCTGGCCACTCGTGAAGAGCAGCTTGCCTTGCGCGAGCAGGAGGTTGCCTCACGGGAGGAGGCGGTCGACAAGAGGGAGGAAGCCTCGCTATCCACCGAGACGGACCTCCGCCGCCAAGCCCAAGATCTTGAACGCGGCCGTGCCGACGTCCTCCGCCGGGAAGAGCAGGTTGCGCTGCGTGAGATGGACGCTGACTAGGCGTCGTCAACGCTCTCCGCCCGGGAGGACAGCCTCGCCAACCAGGAGGCATGTGTAAGTGTAACTGCCCGAGAGCAGGCCATCGAGGCCTAGGCCGAGCAACTAGAGCGAGCCCGCACCGAGGTGGCTGCCCAACTCCAGGAGGCACAGGTCGCGAAGGACGTCCCCACCAGCACCGCCAACAACAAAGGTCTTGAAGCTCGGCTGAAGAAAGCCGAGGAGGATCTTAATGCCATCCGCGAAGAGCGGACGCATGTTAAGGCGATGATGCAAGACGTCCTCTGGCAGACATTGGGCTCCGTGGAGGCGGCTGGGCTCGGGTCTGTGATGGTGGGTTCCCAAGGGCTGGACACGCTAGATCATCTCGCCCTTGGGTTCTCGGAGGTCACCCGGCGCCTCAAGGCTCTCCCCGCCATGGTCCAGGAACTGGTGACCTGGGAGGGGCCTGCACTGGCCCAGGGTGTGGCCGAGCACGTTCTCGTCTGCTATCGCAGCCGAGACCCCGCCTTCCCACTGGAGCCAGCCCGGCAGGGTGTGCTTGAGGCAGAGGAAGCTGCCGCTCAGGAAGCCGTCCGCGATGTTGCCAGCGAAGTGGCAAAATTTTTTGTGTGGGATCTAGACCTAGGCAGTGATAGCAGCAACGACACGTGATCTCCTCCGTAGCCTGTAATAACTTAGGGGTTTTCTCTTCTTTTTGAAAGTTGTAATTCTGGAAGTGATTCCCTGTTGATTGGCTCCCTTTAGTATATTAGAAGCCGTCCTTGGAATCGTACTCTGTTTTGTACTTCTTCTTCCTTGATTTTGTTTGTACTGATGTCCCAGGTGGCACTGGCCAGGCCGAGCACCGGCAGTTTACCCCCGGGAACAAGGTTGCCACGGCAACTCATGCTCGAGCAGCAGGACCACCCGAGACCCTCGGGTTTCGGTAGTGCTCAGGGTACTCGGTTCCCGAGCATCCAACTCCCGAGCCCGCGTGTAGGATCCTGTGCTCGGGGCCTGTAGCCCCCGGGCACTCGCAGGTACGCAGCTCCTGAGTCAAATAGACATAGATAGAGACAAACTCTTTTTCTCGGGAAGTGAGTCCACCTAGCACGGTACCCGCCGCGACTTGTGAATGCTTTTTGCCTCGCAACCTCTCAAACAAATACACCGGAGACGCGCACAGGCGAAAATGCAACCAAGAGTCCCACGGTTCGGTGGTGTCCGGGGTAGGACTGACCAGGCCGAGCACCGACAGCCCGACCCCGGGGACCAGATGGTCCCTACCACTCAAGCTCGAGCTGTAGGACTACCCGAGAACCCTAGAGTCTTGGTAGAGCTCGGGGTACTACCATGCCAGCCGGGCACCACAGCCTACCATAAAGGACTTAGGTCAGCGGTGGCCGCCTGTGCGGTACACCGACTATCGTTTGTCTTCGTTGTTCCAAAAAAGCGAATATGAGGGTGGGGTTTCGCGCACGAGGAGATCGCCTCGCCGAACAGATTAGCACAAGAGGGTTCCGAGAATAACTCAGGAACAATAGTTTATTACGTATGTATGAACGGAAATTCACATGACTTTTTTATGAAGATACCCCAAGTAGTGACTTAGTGAGTCGGTGTCAGCCTCCCGGCCGACCAGGCCAGGAAAGGGTAGGTGCCCCGGTGCTCAGGGCGCCCGGGAATGTGGATTCCCTTGTGTAGAGTGCTTTTAGCCCCCATGTCGTCCTTTTAGCACCCGAGCACTTCCCGGGGGCTAGGTGGCCCCGAACACTCATGCCTGAGTGGTAGGACTACCCAAGGACCCCAGAGGCTCGGCAGCGCCCTGGGTACTGATGCCCTGTTGCTCGGGTCGCTTGGTTCTTGAGCATTTCCCTACAAGCTCAAATGGGCAAGGTTTCTTTGCTTAGTGCGCTTTGTCGGTGCAGTACTCATAATAGCTTGCTCCTGTTTTTTACCCACGACCTCTCGAATGCCCGGACCGGTGAAGTGCATAGACGAAGATATGACCTAGAGGTCTCATGGTACGGGTCGGGACTAACCAGGCCGAGCACCGACAGCCCACCCCCGGGGACTAGGTGGTCCTGACCACTCATGATTAAGTGGTAGAACCACCCGAGAACCCCAGAGGCTCGGTAGTGCTCGGGGTATTGCCACAGCAGCCGGGCACCACAGCCTACCACAAGGACTTAGGTCAGTGATCGCCGCCTCTACCGCATACTGACTGGCATCCTTTTTTGTCAGCGGGAAAACGAGAGAGAGCGTATTTTTTGCGCACGAGTTGAGCATCTCACCAAGCAGATTAATGCAAGGATTCTAGAGGAAAATTCAGAACAAGAGAAATATAGGCGCATATTAATGATTCATACACATGTGATGAATTTAAATAGCAAGTGATAACTTACGTGGTTGGCCTGAGTACAGACACACTTACCTATGGATAAAATTTGCGAAGGTGCTCAATGTTCCATATGTTCGGGAGAGGCTGCCCGTCCTCTGTGGCCAATCGAAACGATCCTTGATGTGGGGTACTGGTCACGACGAAGGGGCCTTCCCATATGGGGGAGAGCTTGTTCTTTCCTTCGCGCGTCTGAGCGCGTCGGAGAACCAGATCCCCAACTTCGAGCGACCGGGCCCGGACACAGCGCTGATAGTAGCGCCTCAGGCTCTGCTGATATCTGGCGGCTCATACGGCAACTCGTCGCCAATGCTCTTCCAAGTAGTCGACGTCGTTGTGTCTTCGCTGTTCTTGTTCACCCTCCGAGTATGCATTCACCCGAGGCGAGCCGAGCGTAAGCTCGGAGGGGAGGACAGCTTCGGTGCCATAGACGAGGAAGAAAGGAGTCTCCCCAGTGGCTCGGCTTGGTGTGGTCTGGTTGGCCCATAACATAGCGGGTAGCTCATCGATCCACCCTTTCCCATGCTTTGCGAGCACATCGTAGGTCTGGGTCTTGAGCACCCTCAGTATCTCGGCATTCGCGCGCTTCACTTGTCCGTTGCTACGGGGATGAGCACCATGAGCAACGGAGGCAAAGCAAAGCATGATCCCGAGGTCCTCGCAGTATTCCCCGAACAGGGCACTTGTGAACTAGGTGACATTGTCGGTGATGATCCTGTTCGGGACGCCGAAGCGACTTCTGATGCTGCGGATGAATTGGACCGCCGTGTTTTTGTTGACCTTGATACTGGGACCGCCTCTGGCCACTTGGTGAACTTATCGATGGCGACGGCTAAGTACTCATAGCCCCCGACTGCTCGGAGGAATGGACCCAAGATATCCAGCCCCCAGACCGCGAAGGGCCAAGACAGGGGGATGATATGAAGAGCCTGAGCTGGCTAGTGAATCGGCTTTGCATGGACCTGGCACACCCTGTAGCGCTGAACCAGCTCGGAAGCATTCAGGACGGCTGTTGGCCAGTAGAAACCTTGGTGAAAGGCCTTCCCGACCAGCGGGCGGAACGATGCATGGCCACCGCACCCGCCCTCATGGATCTCAGTGAGGAGCTCACTGCCTTCTTCCTGGGTGATGCATTTCAGGAGGACACCGTACGTGCCACGCCGGTAGAGATCCCCATCTATTAAGGCATAGCGTTTGGACTGTCATGCAATCCTCTCTGCAGAGGCGTCGTCCTCGGGAAGGATGTTTTCTTTCAAGTACCCTCGGATCTCGTCGATCCACGAGGGTTCCTAAGGACTACCGGCCAGTGCAACGCACTCATCAGGCGGCGGCACCTTGACGGGACCTCCCACTGAAGGTGCGGCCAGGGTCCCCTGGACTGAGCTCGAGGGTTCCCCTTCATCTTGGTCGGTAGACAGGACGGATGGCAGTGTGAGCTTTTCATCAAAGGTTCCGGCCGGGACGAGAGCCCGGGCGGAAGTCTGGCGGGAGAGGTCATCAGCCACGGTGTTGTCGTGGTGGGGTATATGCCGCAGCTCCAAACCGTCAAAGTGCCACTCCAGCCTCCTAACTTCTGTCACGTACGCCGCCATCTGCGGGTCCACGCACTGGTATTCATTTGATACTTGGTTGACTACCCGTTGGGAGTCACCTTTGACAAGCAGCCACCGGATCCCGAGGCCCATCACTGCTTGGAGTCCAGTGATGAGGCCTTCGTATTCCGCCATATTGTTTGTTGCCCAAAAATGCAGCTGCACGACATACTGGAGTACTTCAACTGTCGGGGAGGTGAGCACCACTCCAGCCCCCGCGCCTTTCAGTGTGAGGGAGCCAATAAAGTGCATGACCCAGTACTCGGGTCCATCTTGCCCGAGGTACGCGGAAAATTTTTCGTTGTCGTTCTCGGGGACTGGCGTCCACTCCGCCACGAAGTCGGATAGCGCTTGGCTTTTGATCGCGTGGCGACTGGTGAAGTGCAGATCAAATTCCGTGAGCTTCACCGTCCACTTGACGATACGCTCGGTACCTTCTCGATTCTACAGGATCGGTCCTAGTGGATATGTGGTCACCACCGACACTTTGTGCGCCTGGAAGTAGTGTCGCAGCTTCCGGGAAGCAATAAGCACTGCGTAGAGCATCTTCTGTGCTTGAGGGCATCTCATCTTGGCATCCCGAAGGACATCACTGACGAAGTACACCGATCGTTTTATCCGACGGCCCCCGACTGCGGCCTCGCCCAAGGCCTTGCCACAGCTCCTGAGCTCAAAGCAGAGTTCGAAGCCTGCCGTGGTCTCAAGCTCAACTCCCTGGTCGGGGCCGGTCTCGCATCCTGGAGGCTGCTCGGGGGCGGTCGGGAGCCCGGACCCAGCACCTTGCCCCGAGCACTTATCACGCTCCACCACCAGCACCATGCTCATGACCTGAGGAGTGCCCGATACGTAGAGCAATAGAGGTTCGCCCTCGCCGGGGGCACCAGTACGGGCGGCGAGGTGAGGTACTTCTTTAAGTCTTGGAAGGCCTGCTCGGCCTCCAGTGGCCAGTTGAAACGATCGGTTTTCTTCAGCAATTTAAGAGTGGGAGCCCCCGCTCCTCGAGCTTAGAGATGAAGCGCCCCAAGGCTGCCATGCATCCAGCGAGATGCTGTACTTCTTTGAGCCGAGCTGGGGGACGCATCTGCTTGATGGCATGAATCTTCTCAGGATTGGCCTCGATTTTGTGACTGGAGACCAAGAAGCTGAGGAGTTTGCCCGCGGGTACCCCGAATACGCACTTGTCGGGATTGAGCTTCAGGCGCGTGCTACAGAGACTGTTGAACGTCTTGGCCATGTCTTCCAGCAAGGTGGCCCGTTCTCGGGACTTTACCATGATGTCGTCGATATATGCTTCGACGTTGCGACCAACCTGCGTGTTAAGGGTAATGTGGATGGCCCGTTGGAACGAAGATCTAGCGTTGTGCAAGCCAAAGGGCATATATACATAGCAATAAGTCCCACAGGGGAAATAAAAAAAGATTTTTCTTCATCTTGCTTAGCCATGCGAATTTGGTGATAGCCCGAGTTTGCATCAAGAAAGCTCAAAAGATCACACCCCAGTGGAGTCGACAATCTGTTCTATGCGAGGCAGAGGGAAAGGGTCTTTTGGGCATGCCTTATTAAGGTCGGTGTAGTCAATGCACATCCTCGGCCTGCCGTTGGCCTTTGGGACGACGACGGGGTTTGCCAGCCACTCTGGATGGAGGACTTCTCGGATGAAGCCGGTGTCAAGGAGCTTGACTTGCTCCCGAATGAACTTCTAGCGTTCAGGTGCTTGTCGGCGAACCTAATGCCTCACGAGCCGTGTATCTGGGCGCACGGTAAGGTGGTGCTCGATCACCTCCCTAGGGATCCCGGGCATATCCGACGGCTGCTATGCAAACACGTCAGCGTTATCCCGGAGGAAGGCGACGAGCGCGCTTTCCTTTTTTGGTGTCCAGGTCACCACCGATTCTGGTGACCTTAGACGGCTCTTCGCCCAGCGCGACCTCCTTCGTGGGGACGGAGGCGTCGGCGGTGAGTCGGGATTTGGACGAAGAGGGTCCCAGACCCCCCGGGTGTCCTTTGACCTTGGCGCGGAAGGAGGCTAAGGCTGAGTACAACTGCTCGGTGCAGGAGACGATGCTGCTGGTTTCGGCGGGCACGGAGATGGGGAAAGTCGGGCCCGGCATCTCCACGGTGAGGTAGGCGTAGTGTGTTGCCACCATAAACCTGGCGAGCACCGGGCGCCCGAGGATCGCATTGTAGGGGAGAGGGACCTTCGCAGCATCGAAGACCACGTTCTCCGTCCGGAAGTTGTCTCGGCTCCCAAAGGTGACGGGCAACTCGACCTGCCCGAGGGGTAGGGTGTACCCCAGCATCACCCCATAGAAAGGGAGGGACATCTTCAAACGCATCGAAGTCACATGCAGCTTTTGAACGCCTCTTGGGACAGGAGGTTCAGGCATGCACCCTCGTCGATCAGCACTCGGCTGACCTTCACATTGCAGATGGTGGGGGATACCACTAGAGGCAGTCGCCCGACCCCCGCAGTACTCACGGGGCGGTCCGCCTGGCTAAAGGTGATCGGGGTCTCCGACCACTTGAGGGGCCTTGTGGCCGCCGTGCTCGGGGTTGCTGTGCTCGGGGTTGCTAAGCATACCTCACGCCGCATTGTTTTGACACAGCGGCGAGAGGAGGGTGTGTACGCACCCCCATCGATGAAGGCAACGGTGTGCTCGGGCTCTTGAAACCCGAGCTCTTCGTTTCCAGGGGTGCCTTTGTCATCGTCACCCTTGCGGCGCTCCTCGCGCTCCTTCTGGCACTGCTCCGCAAGAACCTTCACCAACCAGCACTCAGTGAGGTTGTGTCAGTTAGTCTAGTGGATTTTGCACCATTTCCCTGCCTCTGGCCTTGCGGGAGCGGGCCTTTTCTCGACAGCCGCTCGACGTGGCGGCCTGAGTGCGAAACCTTCCGCTGGCTGGACAAGGGCAGCGTCGCGTTTTCTCCTCTTCTTCTTTTCCCACTTATCGGATGGGGAAGGACCTGTTGTGTCAGCTGTGGGTTGCTCAGGGTGCGGACCGTGCCATGCCCGAGCTTTCGGCACCTTGGTGAACTTATCGGCCAGCAAGAAAAGCTCTGCGGTGGTCTCGACCTCGTGCGTGCCTAGCTTCTCAAGCATCCGCTCATCGCGGACACCCTGCCGGAAGGCGACAATGATAGCGTGGGGGTGATCTGGGGGATGGTATTGCGGACCTAGCTGAAGCGCTATATGAACCGCCTCAGCATCTCTCCCTCCTGCTACTTGACGGCATGGAGGTCGCGCTCCAGACCGGGGCGCGCGAAGGTGCCCTTAAAATTTTGCCACAAACAGGTTGCACAGATCATCCCTGGAGCAAATAGAGCCTGGGGGTAAGTTCATGAGCCAAGAGCGGGCGGAGCCCCTGAGGGCCACGTGAAAGTAATTTGCCATCACCTTTTCGTTCCCGCCCGCCGCTTGGACAGTGGTGGTGTAGATCTGGAGGAACTCGACGGGGTCGATGGAACCATCGTACTTCTTCGGTAGTTTGGGCCGAAACTTTGTGGGCCAGTTGACCTGGCGGAGCTCACCGGTGAACGCTTGGCAGCCCGTGCTACACACCTCGGCACCGGCTGTGCCCCTAGGGGGTGAACACCGGCGGTCGCGGGCCGGCATAGAGAAGGCTTGGTCCTCCACCGTCTCAGCCTCGCGACGGGACTCCCGGCAGCGCTCGAGGGTGACACGTGCATCCTCAATGGCCCTCCGCTCATTAATGTGCAAGCGGAGGTCTTGCGCTCTCGTCGTGATCAAGGGGATGGCACTTCGTTTGGAGCCGCCTGGCCGGCTCTACCGCCACCCGAAGATGCTCCAGCCTTAGTTATACTGTAGAGGGAGGTGGTATGTGAACTCTGGGCAGGTACTCGCCGATGAGCCATGCCCACAAAGTCGGCTACCTCATGTAGCCAACGGCCCTCTGACGTTTCTCCCGCTGCCTGGACACGCGGGTGCCTAAGGAGTGCTTGCGCCGCAAGCAAGGCACTCCCAGGGCTGGCATCACCAAAGTTGATTTTGAGCCGTATCAGCGCTCGATGTTGTCCGGATGTCGATCTTCCGGCAGGGACGATCGCTGCTTGTTGCGGGTTCGGTGACCCACCCGCGGTGGTTGCGGCCCTACTGGGCCCAGCACCATTGTCCCTGACGCAAGGAGGTGCCGTATGAGCCGGCTGTCGACGCCGCTGAGGACGGGTAGGAGCTGGGCCCCCTAGGCCACGTTTTCCATCTCCTCGTTCGAGTCCAAATTAAGGCGCTGAAGACGATGTCCACCTGCCATTTTTTCATCAAAAAAAGAGGTGGATTCAAGAATAAAACGAGGCGTAATACCCTACTCCTGTGTGTCTAGTATGTTATCAATGCTCTTCGGATGTCTCTCTTTTTCTTGGTCTCTCTTCCAAGGTGCTCCCCCCATTTATCTACCGGGGGAAGGCCCTTCAGGGAGTGCCCAGAATGAGGGCATAAGTTCCCGTAAATAATAAATGGAAAGTGATCATCATTGGTCTACAGTTGATGTTACAGAGGGTTGAAAAAATATCCCTCGGACGGTTCCATTGTTCTTCGCGTTCCAGCTTTAGCAGGCGCAGGGGTGCCCACCGGTCAGCCTCTGAGTTCTCTCTCATGCCCGTTTGGGAAAAGTAGGTCTACCACGGTCTGATGTGATAGGGTGATAAGCCACGTGCACATCAAGGATATCTTCAAACCGACTTTCTTCATGGGCCCCGTGAAGGGACATGCGATGGGACCTGCCGCATTAATTGTGCACACGCCTTCCTGCCAGGTGGCGGCAGGGACTGGCATATTCAGTACGGCAGGCGTGGGGGAGAGTGTTTGGATGTGATCGTCCATGCTCCCCATTAAATGCGGCATCGGGCCTCCCACCAACCGACACCTCATTGTGGAGCCCCTGCGGGGTCCACCGGCATGGGGCTTGCCGGGTGCTCGGGGCTCTCTGGGTACTCGAGGACCAACTGTTCTTAGCCCCAAGCACCCACTCCCGGACCTTGCTTCCCTCGGGTCCTCGGGGCTCTCTGGGTACTCGGGGACCAACTGTTCTTGGCCCCGAGCACTCACTCCCGGACCTTGTTTCCCTCGGGTCCTCGGGGCTCTCTGGGTACTCGGGGACCAACTGTTCTTGGCCCCGAGCACCCACTCCCGGACCTTGCTTTTTCCTCGGGCCCTCGGGGAGATGGTCCCCAAAGGAAGGCACTATGTGGCACCGCGCTATCCTGGCCTCGGGACTCGGGAACCCCTGGATCCCATATCACCGACAGCCGGGTTCTGTGCATGACACAAGGGTGTTCAATGAAGCATTAAACAACTATGTTGATAAGTTCCTATTTCCTCATGATGGAATCAACATTACCTCTAAATTATATCTATTTACATCATCTAGTTCATATCGCTGACATAGGTGTTATATGTTTTGGAAAGTATTACCTTGTTTATTTGGGCTATCCCAATCGGAAGGGTTTCCTATCTCCATACAAAGGCAAGATGTAGCATTTAGCAGAGTTTTAACAGAGTTCCTAAATACCTAGCCGGCCTTCGGAGATAATATCAGGGAAGAAAAGACACCCCCCTGTAGCCGACCTGATGTGAGGTGATGGGCAATTAATGTCGGTACAAGTGGTGCTTATACTGACACCCCAACATGATGCAAGTCGTCCTGACACCCTCGGCAGAGCGGAGCCAGGCTGTAATTGGCAACCGTTTCACCCCTCAGGGGGCAGGCACCAAAATAGTTACCACGATAGATATTTATCTTCTAGTAGGGTAAAAGGTAGTTATCCAGGATAAGACCTAGTAATTAAGTCAGGTTGTAGGTATTTGTACATCGTGATAACCTGTACACTAAGCTACATACTACCTTATAAATAGAGGGTCGTGGTCACCTGGAAGAGGAGAGAAAAAAGGAGGCCACTCAAAGGAGCCTAATCACAAAGTTTTCCAATGATATCCCCCCTAGCCCAGTCCATATTTTTACTATCAATACATTTATGGTGTTCCTTCCTCTCAAACTTTGTCTCCAAGCTTGAGTCTCCTCCTTAGAAAAAACTATCGTCGTACTTGCTGGGGCAAGACGAACTCTCGCTCCAACAGTGGCGCAGTTCGTGGGGTCACGAACACAGAAGGGCCAAAAAGAGGTAGGGATACACTGGAAAAACCACCAATGCGCTAGCCGCAATATCCACTATTGCAACCGTGCAACCATATGCGTGGCTGTCTCAGCCGTGCACATCACGTATACCTTCAGCCCCGCTGCCGTATGGGATGGCGTTCCTCCGGCCTTGACCGACCCAGAGCCTTGGGTTGGTACGGCAACTCTCGATGGCATGGAGCCCTTCCAGCCTCTACATGGCGAAGACCTCGCTGCACCAGAAGAGGTCGCGGCTGAGGTCGCAGCCAAGCAGGCCTCCTTCCAATAGTTCTGGGTGGTCAAACCTCGGAATGTTCTCACTTGGACTTGGTCCCAAGGTATCTCTTTAGATAGCACCTGGGACACCTCGGGCGAGCCAACACCTTCGGAGAATCTATCCAACAAGCGTCCTCCTCGCCCCCCCCCCCCCCCCCCCGGCAAAGGAAGGTTTCAAAGAGGCGTAATGCTCCGGAGTGTGCAGACCCCGCCAGCGCCTTTAACGCAGCCCTCGTGATGCCAACCGCACGTGGGGAAACCCAAGTCCGCCTCATCCAAGGAGGCACAGTCGGAGCCACCCCAGCTCCAAAAATTGGTTCACCAGATGACCCCAATGGTCTCCCCAAAGTTAAGAAGGCCCTCGAGAAACCATAGGCTCCGGGGCACGCAGCCCTTGGCAGCAACCTCAACGTCAACCACAAGCTCTGGTACCCCTGGAAGCATACGGGTGTATCCTGCATGGACCAGGGTGTGGCCACAACACCAACGACTATCGAACCCTCACGACGTTCCAGGAGGTGTACCTCGAAAGACAAGTAGGATACCTAGCCACGGAGGGAACCAGCGAAGGACAGCACAAGGGTTAGAGGCCTGGGGTAGGCTCCCGGGCAAATCCCTGGCCCTCCGACCCTGCTCCGTTGCCATCAACTCCGCTACTGACGGTGCAATATCCCAGCGATGAGGATTGAATCAGAGAACACCGTCGCCAGGCTCTGAGAGGATTACCTCTGGAGCCGGGCAGTGGCTAAGGGCCGAGGGGGTCGAGGACCACCTTTGCCACCTGGCCTTCAGCTTCTCCTCTGACACACTGTCGCCAGGCTTCGGGCGGATTACCTCCGGAGCCAGGCAGCGGCTAAGGGCCAAGGGGGTCGAGGACCACCTCTCTCACCTGGCCTTCGGCTTCTCCCCAGACACGCCATCGCTAGGCTTCGTACGGGTTGCCCTCAGAGCCGAGCAACGGCTAAGGGCCAAGGGGGTCGAAGACCACCTCTCCCACCTGGCCTTCGGCTTTGCCTCCAGCACACCATCACCAGGCTTTGGGCGGATTACCTTCAGAGTCAGGCAGTGGTAAGGGCCGAGGGGGTCGAGGACCACATCTCCTACCTGGTCTTCAGCTTCGCCTCCAACACGCCATAGCCATGCTCCGAGCGGATTACCTCCACAGCCAGGCAGCGGCTAAGGGCCAATGGGGTTGAGGACCACCTATCCCGCCTGGCCTTTAGCTTCGCCTCCGGCACGCCGTCGCCAGGCTCCGGGTGGATTACCTCCGGAGCCGGGTAGAGGCTAACGGCCGAGGGGGCCAAGGACCACCTCTCCCACTTGGCCTTTGACTTCACCTCCGACACGCTATCGCCAGGCTCCGAGCAGATTATTTTCATAGCTGGGCATCGGCTAAGGGCCGAGGGGGTAGAGGACCACCTCTCCTACCTGGCCTTTAGCTTTGCCTCCGACACGCCGTCACCAGGCTCCGAGCGGATTACCTCTGAAGTCGGGCAGCGGCTAAGGGCCGAGGGGGTCGAGGACCATCTCTCCCGGCCTAGCCATAGCTTCCAGGCCTTCAAGCCTCAAAATAGAGGCTTTATTCTGGCAAAGGTACACCCACTATTACCTATAGATAGTTACCCAGCTGGTCTATCTTTCACACAGTACAATAAAAATATGTTGGAGACCTCCAACCTTACGGCTAGAAGCTTTTACAACAGATAGACATTGGGTGGAATGGCAGATCTAAATTATGTCCTTGTTTAGCAGTAAGCAGTAGAACTTAAGTTACATCTTCCTTTGACATGACTTATGAGTAATCATCGGACCTAGCTATATCTTATACTGCAATTAGCTATTTATTACCAACAATAAACTACAAAACTTAACTAGTAACATAACCATGCAAAACCCACGCCTACAGTTGTGCCGTATGCCTAGGTCACCCAGAGGGCAAATTTTTCCAGGGTGTCCTAAATGCATTATATAGCCTCGGTAGTGTAGAAGCCATGCCCCGGGGTATGTCCCTGGGGCGGTGATGCGGTGCTCTGAGGAATGCTGTCGCAAGGAATCCTCGTTGTACGACATGCCTGAACACCGTGGGCACAGTAGGCCTAAGTCACCGTGAAGGCATCAAGCCTAGGTTTCCTAGAAGGCGTTGCATAGCCTTGATAGTGTGTACAAGCTGGTTATCAAGAGACTTCCTTGGTAATGTAGTTGTGGCACCCCTGACGGATTTCTTTGGGAGGCGTGACATGCCCACGCACCTGTAGGCAGTGCTTACCTAAACCTAAAGTCACCTGAAAAGGTTTCCCGGAGGGTAGGCTTTGCCCTGGTAGGCAGTGGAGCCCACACAGTTGTAGCAGCACATCACGCCTAGGTCACCCAGAGGGCAAATTATGCCAGGGTGTCCCTGAAGGTATTGCACAGCCTCGGTAGTGTGGACACCGCATATCAAGGGATTACCTTGATGTGAGGATGCGGTGCTCTGAGGAATTATGTCGTAAGGAATCCTCATTGCACGACATGCTTATATACCGTGAGCCTAGCATACCTAGGTCACCGCGAGGGCATCAAGCCTAGGTTTCCTAGAAGGCATTGCACAGTTTTGGTCATATAAATGCCACGTACCAGGGCACACCCTTGGCGGACAGTGTTACAGTGCACCCAGGGCGTTTCCTTGGGAGCACGACGAGCCTACACACTGTGGGCGTAGCATGCCTAGGTCACCTGGAAGACAAGGCTACCTAGGTTTCCTGGAAGATATTGCGTAGCCCCGATAGTGCGTGGAGACTTCGATGTTAATACATGCCGAGGGGGATACAAAACCTCCGGTAACAACGGAGAGTCTTACAAAAGGATACAAAACCTCCCAAAAAAATGGAGAGTCTTACAAAAGGGTACAAAACCTCCAGCAAAAATGGAGAGTCTTAAAAGAGGGTACAAAACCTCTAGCAAAAACGGAGAGTCTTACAAGAGGATACAAAACCTCTGGCAAAAGCTGAGTCTTACAGGAGGATACAAAACCTCCGGTAAAAATGAAGAGTCCTACAAAACCTCTAGCAAAAAAGGAGAGCCCTTTACAAAATCTCCAGCAAAGACAGAGAGTCCTACCAAACCTCCGACAAAAGCGAAGTGTCCTACAAAACCTCCAACAAAAAAGGAGAGCCCTTTACAAAACCTCCGGTGAAAACGGAGAGTCCTACCAAACCTTCAACAAAGCAGAAGGTCTTACAAAGCCTTGGCAAAAACGGAGAGACTTCCAAAAACCTCTGAGGTGCAACGTCTTACAAAAAACCTTCGTCAAACAGTCTTGAAAAAGCTCTGGAAAAAATGGAGAGACTTCCAAAAACCTTCGCGAGGCAGAGCGTCTTACAAAAACCTCCACCAAATAGTCTCACAAAACCTCCGCCAGACGGAGAGGTTCCAAAAAACCTAGCAGTCAAAATCCCATGGCATCTTGAAGGCAAGCGCCTCCGTGCCAGAGGGATGTGAAGCCCACTAGTCCCTGATAGGCGTAGCCAATAGACCGAAGAGGTATGGCCCGCATGACCCAGACATGTATGGTAACAGGTAAAGTCACTACCCTACAATCTCATCTAAAGACACAGTTCATACGTCATTTTATGAAGGTCATGCTAACAATTAGTAAAAGCCCACTCTGCGTGGCACGGGAAATAGTATGGTATCCCCAGCTTGTTGTTACAAAGCCAGGCAACGGCTAAGGGCCGAGGGGGTCGGGGACCACCTCTCACGTCTGGCCTTTGGCTTTGCCTCCGACACGCTGTCACCAGGCTCTGGGCGGATCCTTCGAAGCCGGACAGTGGCTACGGGCCGAGGGGGTCGAGGACCACCTCTCCCATCTGGCCTTCGGCTTCACCTCTGACACATCATCGCCAGGTTCCGGGCGGATTACCTCTAAAGCCGGGTAGCGGCTAAGGGCTGAGGGGGTTGCGAACCACCTCTCCTGCCTGGCCTTCGGCTTCGCCTTTGACACGCCATCACCAGGCTCCGGGCGAATTATCTCCGGAGCCGAGTAGCGGCTAAGGGTTGAGGGGGTCGAGGACCACCTCTCCTGTCTGGCCTTCGGCTTCACCTCCAACACCCCATCTCCAGGCCTTGGGTAAATTACCTTCGGAGCTGGGCAGATGCTAAAAGGGTCGAAGACCACCTCCAGACCTTGTCTCCCAAGGTTCGAGATGGGCTTCGGTGGGTCAGAAATCTGGAACAAATTTGGAAGAAGGCCCTACCAGCGCCGAGCCCAAGGAGCACACGGTAACCAGAAACAATGAGGTCTTCACCGCTTAACATGGACCTCCTTAGTTACCCTACATATCCACCACCGCCAGATTCCCGAGGCCACCTCTCCCCTGAAAGGAACAAAATTGGCGATGATCTATTTGAAGGCTCAGCATGTTGGTCGTCCAAAAAACTAGCCATCTCCTATGAAGGGGATGAAGAAAAGCGGCTTGAAGGCACGAAGGCACATAGACACACAGTCCCCTACTCGAAGGACCCCCTCACACTTCAGCCCAAAAGAGATACAGTCGCCCCCAAGGGTCCAAATTATATTATTAAACAAATCGTGCATCTAGAGGACGCGTACAATGAAGCAAACAGTACAAAGGCCGCTACAGAGATCGGCCAAATTTCGAGGGAAAGAACTTTGCTTATTGGAAAGTTCACATGGTGACTTGTCTTGAGGCTATTTCCCCTAAAGTTTGGCTAGCCACCTCAATTTAGTTTGATCAACCTTTTACTGACCAACAAGTTAGGAATGCTAAGGGTAAGATTGCTATATTTGAGGGAATTAGTGAAGAGGTTTTCTCTAGAGTTAGGAGCAAGGAATTCAAATAATGAGATTTGGACCATTCTTTGTGAAATTCATGAGGGTTCTAGAAAAATTCAATGATATCATGTGCTTATGAATGCTCTTAATCAATTTAAGATGCTTCCTAATGAGTTATGCAATGATATATATTCTCGCATGAATATGCTTATGGAAGAAATCAATTCTCTTGAATTCAGTCAATTGTCTTAAGGATATGTTATTCGTAGGATCTTGATGGTGCTTCCTAAGCCACAATACAACATTGTCATCTCTCTTCTTCATGATACAGACATCAATGACATGATCATCACCGATGCCGTTGGGAAGATATGTGCTTATGAGATGTTCTTCTTTGGAGATCATGAGTCTTTATCCAAGAAGAATCTTGCTCTCAAGGCAAATATGGTTTTCAAGAAGAAGAAGAAGAAGCTCCCATCATCAAGTGAAAGCGATGAAGATGATGATGATGGTAATGACTCTAACACCGAGCTTGCTCTTCTCATGAGAAGAACCACAAGGATGATCTCCAGTTTTCAATAGAATTGCTATAACTATGATCCCAAGAAGAACAAATTTCACCCAAAAAAAATTGACAAGTCCGGTGGCAGAGACAAGGAGTAGTGCTATAATTGTGGTAACCTTGGCCATATATCATATGATTGCTCTCATCCCGACAAGGGAAACATGCACAAGTCCAAGAAGATTAATGCAATTGAGAATGAGGACAAGCACAAGAAGAAGGATCAAGATAATAGGAAGAAGAATCTCTTCAACAAGAAGAGTGGAGGCCGCAAGGCCTACATTATTGTTGAATTGGTTTCCGACGAAAGCTCAAGTAACGATTTAAGAGATGATGAAGACAACAACCTCGCGGGCCTCACCATCACCAATGATGATCCACCTCTATCCGCACCACCTATGTGCCTTATGGTAAAAGATAATAACAAGGTGAGTAGTGAGAAAGATGATAGTAGTGATGACGATGGTCTTTCTCCTAATGATCTATCTAATCTCATCAATGACTATGATACTATCATCAAGAAATAAAAAGTTAAAATCAAGTCTCTTAAAAATACTAATACTATGCTTAGTTCTAATCATGATGAGTTACTTGCTAAATACAATGATGTGCTTAAGAAACATGATAAAGTAGTTGTGTCTAGCAAGTCTGCTGAGGCTAGTAACAAGAAGCTAAAACTGGAGCATATTGACATGAAATTCAAATATCAAGAACTTGAGTTAGCGTATGATGCCATTGATCCTAACATGAATGAATTGCTTATTATTGACGTTATTAAGGTCAATGCATCTACTTCTTGTGCTGATCTTCTTGATATACCATGCTGCTCTTCATGTGATAATATATCATCTTCTAAGACTAACCATGCAAGGTAGCAAGAGCTCAAAGAGGAGATTGCAAATCTCAATTCACGTGTGGCCCAGTTGAATAAGGGGGAATACAAGCACAAGGAAATTCTCATGAAGAATGCATTGTACTTCAACAAGAGAGGCCTTGGATTCTTCTCGAACCCGGTGGATAAGATCATCAAGTCACCGGAGATCAAGAATTGCTTCATCAAAGAACTTGGTTCATATTACTAACTTTGTGAAGTCACCTATCACCACACAAGGGAGTGTCCAATTCCTACTAAACCTCTTCCTGCTTTGCCTTCCAAGTACAAGTCTACTTTCAATGATCATTATTTTCTATTGCATAAACTAAAAAGTGGCAAAGTCATGGCTAAACTCATTGGAACTCAAACTAAGTGAAAGGTTCCTAGGCAAATTTGGGTGCCTAAAAATCTTATGAGTCACTTCAAAGGTACCAAACTTGGTTGGGTACCTAAACAAAAATCTTGATCCATGTGTGTAGGTGAACTACAAAGCCTGTGATAAGCATTGGGTGCTTGATAGTGGATGCACAAAACATATGACCGGTAATGTAAAGATGTTCACCTCACTAGAAGATGGTGTGGTCATAACAAAGTCACCTTTGGTGATAACTCTAAGGCAAATGTGGTAGGTTTGAGTAAGATAGCAAGCTCCAATGATCTTTCTATTTCCAATGTTCTTTTAGTAAAGTCGCTTAGCTTTAATTTGATTTTTGTAGCTCAACTATGTGATTTAGGCTTCACATGCTTATTTAGTGATGTTGACGTTATCATAACTAGCAAGAAGCATAATAATCTAATCTTTAACGGCTTTAGACATGGAGATATATATCTCATGCATTTCTCCTCTAATAAATCTAGCTTAACTACATGGCTATTCATGAAAATATCTATGAGTTGGCTTTGGCATCATCGACTTGCACACATTGGAATAAGCCAACTCAAGAAGGCGTTCGAGAACATAATGGTAGTTTGTTTGAAGAATGTTGTATTCGAGAAGGACAAGTTGTGTAGCGCTTGCCAAGAGGGAAAACAAATTGCAAGCTCACATCCTTACAAGTCCATGATGTCTACATCAAGACCCTTGGAGCTACTACACATGAACCTCTTCAGACCAACTACCTACAAAAGACTTGGTGGTCATCTCTATTTCCTTGTCATTGTTAATGATTATACAAGATACAATTGGACTTTCTTTCTAGATGACAAGAGTAAGACCATTGGGATCTTCAAGAAGCTTGCAAAGAGGGCTCAAAATGAATTTGAGGTCACACTTGTGAAGATCCGGAGTGAAAATGGCACAGAGTTCAAGAACACATACATTGAAGAATTTTATGATGATAGAGGTATCAAGAACCAACCTACACCCCTTAATAAAATGGCGTGGTGGAGAGGAAGAACAAGAACTTGATCACTCTTGTAAGAGAAATGTTGGATGAGTATGGTGCGCTGAAAAAGTTTTGGGCAGAAGCAATCAATACGGCATGTCATGCATCCAATCGAGTGTACCTCTACTGACTATTGAAGAAGACGCCATATGAGCTTGTCATTGGGAGGAAACCCAATATCTCATACTTCTGGATGTTCGGGTGTAAGTGTTTTACGTTTAAGAAAACAGAATGCCTAGGAAAGTTTGAAAAATGTTGCGATATTGGTTTTCTTGTTAGTTATGCATCTAACTCCAAAGCATATCGAGTATTCAACAATGCCACCAGTCTTGTTGAAGAAACATATGATGTGGAGTTTGATAAATCTAATGGCTCCTAAGGAGAAGGTGTCTCTTGTGATGATGTAGGTGATGAACCCGTGAGAGATGCAATAAAGAATATAGCAATTGGAGATATCAAGCCTAATGAGTATGATGAAGATGTACCTTCTAATTTAATTCCACACACCTTCATGGCGTCCCAAGTTGATGAAGATGAGGACAGGGATGATCAACCAGTTCCATCACATGATGTCCATATCTCTCAAGAGGAAGCTCAAGCTCAAGCTAAAGATATTGCACCACCAAAAGAACCACAAGTGAAGCATACACATATTTTTAAGGATCACCCTATTGACTTGATCATTGGAAGTCCATCTAGGGGAGTACAAACTCGCGCTCGACAATATGCTTCATTTGCCACTTGTTCGGAACCCACACATGTAGATGAGGCTCTTAAGGATTCGGATTGGGTAATAGGTATGCAAGAAGAACTCAACAACTTCACCCGCAATGAATTATGGATTCTTGAAAGAAGTCCTCAAGACAAGAATGTAATTCGAACCAAATGGGTCTTTTGCAACAAGCAAGATGAACGTGGTATTGTGGTACGCAACAAGGCAAGACTCACCGTGCAAGGATTTGCACAAGTTGATGGTTTGGATTTTGACGAAACATTCGCTCCCGTGGCAAGGCTTGAGGCTATTCGTATCCTTCTTGTATTTGCTTCACATCATAACATTAAGCTTTATCAAATAGATGTGAAGAGTGCATTCTTAAATGGCTTCATCAATGAACTTGTTTACGTTGAACAATCCTCCGGTTTCAAATATCCTAGATATCTTGATCATGTCTATATGTTGCATAAGTCTCTTATGGACTCAAGCAAGCCCCAAGATCTTGGTACGAATGCCTACGTGACTGCTTCATCAACCAAGAATTCAAGATCGGGAGGGTGGACACCACATTGTTCACAAAGATCATCAACAATGAGCTTTCTTGTGTCAAATTTATGTTGATGATATAATATTTGGTTCAACTAACAAAGAGTTTTGCAAGGAATTTGGTGACATGATATCTAGGGAGTTCAAGATGTCGATGGTTGGCAAGCTCAACCACTTCCTTGGTTTTAAAATCAAGCAATTAAAGGAATGGACATTAATCCATTAAGAGAAGTACACGAGGGATATCCTCAAAAAGTTCAAGATAGATGATTGCAAGCCAATCAAGACCTCCATGCCTACTAATGGACATCTCAACTTGGATAAAACGGGTAAACCAGTTGACCAAAAGCTTTATTATTCTATGATTGGGTCGCTTCTTTACCTTACCGCATCTAGGCCCGATATTATGTATAGTGTATGCATGTGCGCTCGCTTTCAAGCTAATCCTAACAAATCATATCTTAGCGTGGTTAAAAAAATCCTTATATACCTAAAGCATACACCTAGCATAGGCTTGTGGTACCCGAAAGGTGCTAGTTTTCTACTCTTGGGTTACTCGGACTCGGATTTTGCTGGATGTCGTGTGGATCGTAAGAGTACTTTACGTGGGTGCCACTTGCTAGGGCGATCCATAGTTTCTTGATCGTCTAAGAAGCAAAACTCCATAGCCTTGTCCACCGCGGAAGCGGAATACATTGCCGCTGGAGCATGTTGTGCTCAAAACCTTTATGTGAAGCAAACCTTGTTAGACTTTAGTGTTTCTCTAGAGAAGGTTCCACTCCTTTGTGACAACGAGAGTGCTGTAAAAATAGCAAACAATCATGTTCAACACCCTCACACAAAGCACATTGATATTCGCCATAACTTCTGCAGAGATCATGTGGCTAATAATGATATCTTTCTTAGTGGTGTAAGATTGGAAGATCAATTGGTGGATATCTTCACAAACCTCTAGATGAAGCAACCTTTTGTAGATTGCGAAGTCAGTTGAACGTGATAGATGCTTCAAACGTCATGTGATGCCTTGTCATATAGATGCATTCATAATAGGTGCTTGTCTAACCTTCTCAAGATAGTGGTGAACATGGGTTTTGCTTGAGATGGTGCTCTCCTAGTTTCTCTCAAGGCATGTTGTTGGGTTCACCATGAAGAAACTTGAGAAGGGAAGTAATATGACAAGATAGATTTATTTTATGCTATGCATTTGTATGCCATATAACTTTCATTCATGTTTAAATTTTATGTACTTGTTATAAATTGCATGTGCATTGGCGGTAGAGAGATCACAAAGGAGGATATCACTCTTTGAGATTGTTGTTCACTCTCGATGTGAATATACACCTCTATGAGTGTGATTATAATGATGTAAGTGCTTAGTGCATATTAATTCATGGTCTATCGAATTTAAAGCCTTAATCTTTAAGTTAATAGGCAATGTGACTCATACATCTCCTTGGAGTTTCCTCTTTTTTCATTTGGTTCTTACTACCTATTGTTAAATTATGTATGCTATAGCTTTTTGGCAAATATTTAAAGATGAGTGTTTGAGAGGGTAAGGATTTTACTCAAACTAGTCGAAACATGTTTTTTTTTAGGTGTTTGTTTGATGTTTGGACTTAGTGCAAGATTTACTTCAGCAAAAAAATTTTCCTTCTCACTGGATGATCTGGTGCCCCTTCTTCTCCTCAACGGATCATCTGGTCTTCCATTCTCTTGGCTCAGCTTCTCTGAAGAAGGTCCGGTGACTTTATACGGTGAGCAACTTAGTTGCTGCGGAAAGTCCAGTGTTTAAAAAATGGTTTGGCAGGCAGAAAAAGTCCATTGTTTGTGAAGTGGTCAGAACTGAACCTTCCAATGATAGTGTTCAGTCAGTGGCATTGAAAATCAAAAGTTCTAAAAATTTTCCAATGATAGTGTCCAGTGTTCAGTGGAGCTTCACTAGAGTATCCTGTGTTCAGAATTGGATATCTTTAGAGAGAAGATCTAGTGTTCAGTGGAACATCACCGGAACATCGAGTGTTTAAAAGTTGTCTCAGGTCCGTTTTGAGATGCTCTCTAGAAATATTGGTCCGGTGCTAAGTTCTCAGCAATACCGGACCTTCCAGTGTTTGCAAGATTCGCAAGACCCACTTGTCATATAAGCTCTCGGTCGCCACTCTCCTCTCTCTATTTTCAATTGAGTGCCGCCACCAGTTCCCGCTGGCTCGTAGTCCCTGCGCCTGCCACCACCGACCAGCACTGCGGCTGAGCTTCCTCCACCGCTCGATGCACAGCTGCCCAGCGACAAGCTGCCCAGAGCGCCACTGCTCTACACCCCAAGCTGCCGTCGCCCTCTGTACCGCTATCCAGTTCACGGCAGCCAATCTCTCTCCCTCACCGTCATCTCCTCCCTTCTGGTCATCGTGGTGAGCACAAAATTTTGGCCAAATCTTCAAATTTCCAAACCCTAACTCTCAAATTTCGTAATTCAATTCAAATTTATGCAAATTCATGTTGTGTTCAATCCAATGCAAAATTAGTTCAACTCTGTGCAATTTGAGAGCATGGTCATCTATATATGAGCTTAATTGCTCAAATTCTTCAAATTTGAGTTGAATTCATTCAATTTTTCTCAAATATCATTCAAATTCAACCCCAATCCGAGAAATTCATGATCAATTGCTGAAATTAGAACCATATCATTCACTTTGATCATGTTTTAGGGCATGTTGAACTAAATTGGGGATAATGTGCACTTTTCTTTCGAGTTTAGGTCAACATCTTGCAAATTTGTCCCAAATTCATATGCATTTTGATCAATTCATTCAAATTAAAGTCATATTCTTTGAATTTGGTCATTGACCTGTCGCAAACATGAATCCATAGCATGTTCGTCAAAATTCTCAAAAATTCTTGCTTCGGATTCAGTATTGGGTCAATATCTTGCCAATTTTATACACAATGTGTTTGCTCATCTTGTTGTCAGCTATTTATCTATCAGATGGGTCATGAGCACACTGATAAGAGCAATGGAAAGGCCATTAAGGATCCAAAGAAGAAGTTGAAGGCTCAAAAGGAGTGGGATAGAGCCTTAGTAGCAGCTGAGGTAGCAGACACTCAGCTAGGTTTCGTGATCCGAGATGACTCCCCTACTCCATGTCGGTCCACCCGCACCCGTCCTGGCAGGAGATTGGGCTCGATGCCTTCTAGCCAGTCAGGCAACTGGAATAGGGCTCGTCAAAAGCTCAAAAGCTATAGCCAGTTGAGGAGGAGGCGGAATAGGCAGAGTGGTAGCAAACAGAGCAACCACAAGTAGAGGCAGAGCTCAGGCTCATTGATGTGACTTCTTACAAGTCATTGAGGATTAAGAAGCTATGTTTTGTGCCTATTGAGGAGTGGTTTTCTGAGGTTAGGGATGAGGGAGTTGATCCCCGATTCTGGATAGTCCTGCAGGAGAGCTTCTTCTACTCTTCTCTCTGGAAGAAGGTCAGCTTGAGCCAGCACAAGATGCTGAACTGGCGCTATATGCAGTCAGCTACAGGGGGAGTGGACCTCAGGTAGCACTTTGACACCTTCCCTGGACTTTCAGCTCTGCTCACTGACATGGACAGATATGTTGAGGACTAAGGTAGAGTGTTCTTGCCACAGTGTGAGTTGCACTAGAGAGGAACTTCATTCAATTCATGTTCTAGGGAGAGACTTTTTAGATTTTATCAGAACAATGTGCTTGAGGCTTTGGGGGTTCAGGCGAGTTCTAGGTATCTGCACAAGGTCATTCATCCGAACCCCAAACCCCCTCACCGTCCTCTGGTTGGTGGCATCTTCCCATTGATGAGGAGATTAGGCTACTCTTCAGACAGCCCTTTGCTCTAGGTTCGCTGCGACTGCTAGACATGCTGACACCTATAGCGAAAGCTATCCACATGGCCCTGAGATGGAGTTTGCTACCAAGGATCAGCTACGAAGAGGCCATCACCAGCCCGCAGCAGTGGTTGATTCTATCAATCCTCACTCACCTCTATTTTGACATGGTGGATCTGGTCTTGTGTGAGATTGAGCATACTATTGCAGAGGGGATGTCCCTGACAAGACAACAGCCATATGCACACTTGATCTCTCATTTGCTTGCTCATGCCATCAGGTATCCAGAGCTCCTCGAGGCCTATGAGAAGTCTCCTACTCGCTTTTAAGGAGTATGCTCCTTCTGCTCTCACAGACAGATGCCATGGTCAGTGAGCCATGGTTCACACTCAGGAGCAGATTCCTATTGACAAGCGAGAGAGAGCAACAGCTGAGGACTAGGCCCTAGCAGAGGCCAAGGCAGAGCTACCTCAGTATATCTTTGATGTGGACAGCGATTCGGACTCGAATGATATTGAGTGCATTCCTCCGATCGCTAGGTCACACGATGCCGAGGCAAGAGGTTCTTCTCTGGCAGCCCCTTAGATATTTGTTCTTACTTCCTTAGTGCTTGAGATAGTTCCTCCAGTACTCCCTGTTGCACAGTCTTCAGAGCTTGCGTTGATTCTTCAGTAGATGCAGCAGCAGCAGCTAGTTCAGCAGCAGCAGATCCAACAGAAGCTAGTAGCATAGGTTGAGATGCAAGCAAAGCTTCAACTTGACATGATTCACCTGCAGGAGCAGTAGATGGTCTTCTTGCAGTCTCTTCAGTAGCAGCAGTAGCAGCACTTTAGTAGGATAGAGAGAACAATGCTCGCATGTTCTCTTTCCTATTCCAGCACACTAGCCTTCAGTTGCCACCTGCACCTCTAGCACCAGCTCCAGCCGCGAGTCCTCTCCTAGGCAATGTTAGAGGACTTTCGACTACTCCGGGATCACACTTTCCACTGTCAGCTCTCTTCACCACCAAAGTACCATCTCAGCCTGCCAGGACGTCTTTGAGGCTAGTGCTTACTTCACTGACCTCACCTCTACCCATTGGACCTCTCTATTTCTAGGACTCACCACAGCCAACCGTTCTAGCTCAGGAACCTCCTGTTGTGCCTACAGCTATCTCACAGCCTGCGCTAGATGAGGTTGATCCTACTTTTCAGGAGGTGCTCAGTCAGGTTGACCATGAGATGGCTGCCTAGGGTGTCAACACCTCCAGCTTTGACCCTCATCAAGACATAGTGCAGAGTCAGACTACACCAAGAGCGTCCTCTCTAGCCAACGACACTAACATTGAGCTTATCTCGTCTCCATCTGACTCCGAGACCGATGCCTCTCAGTTCGTGGTGCAACCTTCTTCGGCAGCGTCAGCTCCCTCGTCTCCTCCACCTCCAGATGTGTAGATGTGTTCTCTTTTTGGTGCTTAGATGCTAAAGGGGGAGATAGTCTAGTGTTATGGGGTGTTTTGTAGAGAGATAGTTAGATTTGAGTTCTAGTGAGTGTGCTAGTTTCAGGGGGAGTCTAGTTTACCTTTTGGAAAGTTAGGTTCAGCTTGTTGGATCTTATGGATTTTGATGTAATGACAGGCCATTCAGTTCTTAATCGATGTGTTTAGCTTGTCATCACATTGTGTTTTATTTCATGCATGCTTAATTCTATTTCTTCTAGCATGATATGTTTTTCTAGTGCCAGGCTTTCTCTTGCTTTATTGTTATATGCTGTCAACTGCCTAGTATGATAGGGTGTACTTCAATTCATATCTATATCTTCTCATATGTGTTGTCATCAATCACCAAAAGGGGGAGATTGTAGCATCTAGGTCCCTAGGTAAGTGGTAAGTGTTTTGGTGATTAATGACAACCATATCGTTGTGACTAACAGTTTGTTTTGAAAGGAATAAAAAATTAGTTGATAATGATAATTAGTTATTCTTGTCCCTAAGGCAATTATATGGATGATCAAAGGACTTGTGCATCAAGATTAAGGATTTTCTAGTTCTAAGTGTCGCAAAGGAGATGAAGGATACATAGAGTAGTATAGGTCATTTTTACTTAGTTTTTTTTACCATACTATAAAGAGAGGCTAAGAGTAGTAGCTTGACATAGTGAGTCTAGACTTGATTTGATGCACACTTGTCAAACTCTAGCACTAGGTAGCTCATAGAAGGCCATGGTTGATATGTCAAGAAGATAAAGCTCAAGAAAGTTTGAATTGGACGAGCTTAGAGAAAATTTATCTCACCAGATGATCCGGTCTATGTGAAGTGATCTCACCAGAGCATATGGTTATCTCAAAGATAGAAAACACTCTATATGCACCGGATGCTCCGATGGAAAAAGTGATGTAATCGCCGGATGATTTTTCTGGGTGACACGTGGTCAAAACTATTAAAAGTGTTACACCGGATAGTCCAGTGTTAGTGTTGTGAGAGCACCGGTCTATTTTCAGCTGAAGGGGCATTGGTAGGAAATATTGAAGGTCAACTCACCAGATTATCTGGTGATGCAATGATGACAGCACTGGACTAATTATATTAGAGGAGATTCCAAGGCAAGAATTTTGAAGCTTAGTTCACTAGATGGTTCGTTGAAGATGATGTGTACACCGGACCAATTCTTGTAGAGAATAATTTCTTGTGGCAGAACAAACTTCACTCACCGGATGGTCCGGTGAAGGCAAGAATGGATCACCGGAATAATATTTCTAGAGAAGTAGTTCTACTCACTGGGATAGTCCAGTGATAGACACATATGCGCATTGGAGCTTTTTCCTACCATAGAAGATTTTGAGGGCAAAAGAAGTTTAACCCAATGGATAGTTCGGTGATGGTAATGAAATCACCACCGGAGAATAATTTCTAGAGAGGGTTACAACGGGCAATTTAACTAGTTTGTAGGCATAGGATGGTTCGGTGTTAGGTCGGTGTTCACCGGATGATGTCACCAGATAATTTCTCAGCAGTAACGGCTAATGACAGCTGGCACAGTGGCCATGGAAGTTTGTACTCACTGGATTGTCGAGTTATGCAGCGGCTATAATTTGGATCTCTAGCCTATAAATACCCCTCCACTTGGTTTCATTTGGCTCTCTCGTGACTGAAAGGAGTACATACACTGTGTGCATCATCAAGAAGCAAGAAAGAGTACTTGAGTTGATTTCCAAGTCCCTAATTGAAGATTAAGGACATCATTCATGCTTGGAGAGTAGTAATGTGCATCTAGCTGCAGTCTAGGCTTGATCTTGGTCAAGTAAAACTATTGACTTGTTACTCTTGGTGATTGTCAACACCTAGCCAGTCTTTGGTGATTGGTGGTGTCCCAGTGAGCTCTTGGAGTTCTTGTGGGAGCTTCGGGAAGAGCTATGTACATGGTTTGATGCCCGCCAATCCGAAGATGGAGAAGTAGCAATCATGAGGGAGCACTTGACTCTTGGTGACTCAAAAGGGAACAATATCCTTGGTGGATTCTCCAACGAGGACTAGGGGGGAGTGCTAACTCCTTGATAGCTCAAGAAAAAAATCCGGTGTTCCCTTATCCATTTCTTTACTATTCCGCAATTTAATTTGAGCATTTACATTCTTGTAAGCTTTCAATTATGCATTTTCTTAGTGTATTGGCTTGCTTGTTTAGTTGCCTTCTCCTAGCATGTTCATGTAGTTGCATTTCTTTTCATCTAGGCTATGGTTGCTATTTGTTCTAGTTTTCGGTAGAAGTTTTCTATTACCCAATTCACCCCCCTTTTGGGCCATTCGATCCTTTAACCAACGCCGTTGAACTTGTGATTAGGGATTCAGTCAAGGCATTGTGAAGGTCTAAACTCTGAAGAAGCGTGACTTCATGAGGTGATATGAGGCCGATTTGGGACATGGGCCCAATATTCAGTCTGCTACTCACATGCCTAGCCACTCACCCACTCTGGACGTCCTACAGTTGCTGCTACCTTCTTCTTCGACTATTCAATGTGTTGCAGCGCGCAGGGGCACAATCGAGGAGACTAGGCAGAGTCAAGGGTGATCCTAACTGTGCACATGGAGGTCAAGAAAAGCATGGAAGGAAGGATGAACACAACGTGTTGATGAGGTCAAGCAAAGGGGATGTCGGTGCAAGTGACAAGGCAGCCTGGAGGGATCGAGTGTGGGAGAGACTTGCCGGCGGTCAAGATCGCAAGATGGAGTACACCTGTCAACATTACAAGATGGAGTGTTTCTTCAAGTTGATTGCTTTCTTGTGCTATGACTTTTGATATGGCCTTAAACGGAACCTAGAGTTCTCATACATCGAATAGGAGCATTTGTTGTAAAAGTCTTGCAATCTATTTTTGTCTTTTTTTTCTTGCGCATGTGGTTTTGAGGTGCGTTGGGTTCAAGAATAGGAGGAGGCCATCAATTTCATAAAAAAATTGTTGGCGCTTATTCACCCCTCTCTAATTGTCATTCTCGGTCCTACAATTGGTGCAAAGCCAATTTTATCACTTGTTGACCTTAACCGATTTGTGATCCGTAGGCGACAATGGAGAGGCATGGGAAGATTGATGGAATTGTTAGCAATCTTATATCCATCGGTGTTTTTCCCTACTCTAATCATAAGAGGGTGATAAGGCTTCTTTATGCTCTTAACTGTAGCATATGGGAAGTGCAGATCTCGAGCATTGAGGAGTTATCCAGTTATGACATATTGACTTGTGATGAACTCTTCAACAAGATCAAATCCATTGAGATAGCCAAGGTGACTAGGATAGGCCTTGAAAATCGTCTATCTCAAAACATGGTGTTGGTTTCAGGACCTAGTAGTGGTAGTCAGGCTGGAGTTGACCTTTCTTGTTCTAACCCTTCACCTGGTGGCTTTGCTTTGTCCTCTTTGGTTTTTATCATAGAGGAGTAGGTGAGAACACTTGATGATGAGGATCTTACCTTGATCGTGAAGAAGTTCACCCGCTTCTACAACAACAAAACAAACCGGAGGAGAGGTGACTCTCAGGCTTGTTATGAGTGTGGTAATACCACTCATTTCAAGGCTGATTGCCCAAAGCTCAAGAAGAAGGAAGATCGCGGCCATGACCATGACAAACACAAGAACAAGAAGCCCTTCTTCAAGAAACGTGACAAACTGGTCAAAAAGGCGGCTAAGGCAGTATCTTGAGCTTTTGTGGTGACACTCAGTGACATCGACACTTCCTCAAGTGGGGAGGAGAGCTCGGAGGAGGAGGAGCTACCCATGAAGAACAAGAAGAAGAACAAAGACTTCACCGACCTCTGCTTCATGGTAGAAGACAACGATAGTGACCCCAAGCTTGATTCTTCTGAGGTACCACCTTCCTATGACTAACTTTCTATTCAGGTCGATACCTTGAATGATGCGCTTGTTAGCCATGATAGATTGTTTAGAAAAGCGGTTTGTGAAGTTAAGGAACTCAAGTCTAGTCTAGAATGTTCATCTTCTGAGCTTCAGTTGCTTAGGTCTAGGGACATGGATGAGGAGTGTGATAGTGGCCTTGTGGTCATGAGTGAACTTACCGAGCTTCAGACTTTGCATGCTCAAGTTGCCTGTTGTCTTGAGACTGTTGAGAAGATGCTCCTTGAGAAAGAGTCTAGACCTACTCTCCTAGGTGCTTGCAAGAATTGCCCTTCGCTCTCAAAGGATGTTGATGTGAAAGCTAAACGCATAAAGGAGCTAGAGTCTAAATTAGAGAGTGCTGAGAGTTGATGTGCAGCCAAACTATTCCACCTGCATCATCTTGACGGACAAGCTCAGCTGGGTTAGAGGGCAAGTTGAGAAGCTCATGGCAGAGAATGAGTATCTCCTTTCTCTTGTTGAGAAATGCTCAGAAGGAAAGTGATGAGCACACGCCTACGATGCCTGATTTTGTCCCAATCCTTCATAGTACAAATATCCAGCAACAAATAATCAAGTCACTTGGATTTTAGAACACAAGATAGCAAGTAAATAGCAGCAGTAAGATAGTAGTAGAATAATTTCTGTCTCATGGCCAGAAGTGATCACACATGACCACAATGATACCTCGACACCCAAGATTGAACAAAGAATATAATATCTTCAATGGGCAAAACCAGCACCAGGAAATTTGATCAATTAATCTTCAACCTGGAAGAAGCAAGATATGGAAGGGATCGGCTTACAGAATTGCAGTCCAAATCCTAGATGGAACTCTCCACCTGTGCACCAATGGATGCCACGATAGAGATGGGATTCTGCAAGAATCAAGCAACACACCTAGGACACACAAGCCTGATCACACACTTAAACAATCCAATGAAGGATCAGCATAGTACTCTTGGGGATCGCCATCTTGTCTATTCTTCAAATGAAACCCTCGATCATAAACACACGATAATCCAAATCTGATTACAAAGGGTGTTGGCCCTAAACATATATAGCACGCAGGCCCAAAACTCGACCTGAACCAAGCTCGGACTCGACCAGCACGATGAAGTCAAACTTGACCTAAACTGAACTTGACTCGAAACAAACTCCAATGTAACACAACTTGACAATTTTTTTGTCCATTGTGACATGCACACAATGAATTTGACTATGGGTTTAGATCCATTGGAATGGTCATGGAATAAACTTCCAATGAGTACTCACTCGAACAAAATGGTTTCTCTTTGCAGGTTTGATGGACTTTTTACTCAATGCATGTCTAGTTGTGATAAACCAAATTCGAATTGACTTTAACTCATCATGTATTTTGCTTCCATGTATAAGTTGCATCCAAATTCATGTAGAAAACGATATGGAAGCATTCTGAGCCTTTGCAAACTCGTGAGACCACATGGATTTATGAAAGTATGCCATATAAGCCACAGAGTCATGATCTTTGCAAACTATCCCGTGATATTTTTCAGTGCCTGTGTAGTCTTTGTTCAAAATAACTTATCTCTTCATAGAATACTCCAAATCATGCATTGTTGGATCCGTTAGAAAGATGACTTCACCAAATTTATGAATATGTATATTTTTCATCACATTATATGTCTGTCCATCACTGTTGGTTCCTCATGGGCCGGTAGTGATGGGGCATCACTGCCAATTCATTAGTCGTGCGGGAAGAATTAGCCATCATGGCTTATGAACCCCAGCAATGATAAGGGTCATCACTTCCAGCTGATGGATTGAGCTGGCAGTGATGCACCCACCCTCATCACTTCTGGCTTAATCTACTGACTGGCAGTTATATCTCTATATCACTATTAGTGGAATATATGAACCGGCAGTGATATCCTCCTCTTCCCCGCCTTTTTCTACCTCGAGCTAACAGAGCCATTTCAGAACTCTCTCCCTCACAAAATCTCCTATGGCAACAACCACTTCATCCATTCTCCCGCATTGATTCCCCCACCACTCAAGCTCAATTTTGGTCAAGAAGGAGGTCTAGATGAGCTTTCTCTAGCTATCCAAACAAAATCCCTTCTTTCCGCTCAATTTGCTCATTTGCTTTTTCTTCATTTTAGGGCAAGGGCAAGTAAACTCTGGATTTTTCCCCAGCAGCAAGCAAGCTTCTAGCAGGAGACTCTTGAGATCAAGTAAGTTGAAATCCCCAAGGTTAATCATTTATTTAGCATTTTACCTCAAAATGTTAAGTTGATCTTGTCCCTATAGAGACCTAGGCAAATATTCAAAGTTGATCCTAATGAACCATAGGAATAAATTTAGAAGTCTATAATATAGAAACTATAGGTATGAGCATATTTATTTTTGATTTTTAATGAATTAGAAAAAATAGCCTTAATATTTAGGTATCTAGCAAGATCCAATTGTAGTTTTTATATTTTATTTAATTACCAACCTCCAATATAGAAACTTTAGGTATGAGTGTATTTATTTTTCATTTTTCCTTAATGAGTCATAGATAAGTGTTGAATAATAAAGTAAATTTCTAAAGATGGCACCAACAAATACTCAACAAAAGTGGATGTGAAAGCATACAAAAGGTGGCTCTTTCAACCCAGGCCAATTGCCAGTAGGAGATGGCGAGGTAATTTATTTGTTGGTGATCGCAAAATCTTCTAGATATTATGAATTTTTATTTACAATAATGATATAATTGTAGATGGATAGAAGATGAATGTACGATACGAGCCGTGTGAGTGCTGAGTACAAGAACGGCGTGGAGGGTTTCTTGGTAGCAGCTGCGGCGCATAAGTCAAATACACAGTCTCAATACATGTGTTGTTCATGCGTCAATTGCGAGAACAAGAAATAGTTCTCCACCACCTAGCAGATACATTCCCACTTGATGCCAAGGGCTTTATGCTTGGCTATACCCGTTGGACCAAGTATTGTGAAGCTGAGATCATACAGGATGGGCAATACATTGGAAGAGAAGAAGAAGACATGTGCACTGATATGCCGGTCGACGAATACATTGATATGCTACTTGCTGGAGATATGTTGGCCGATGATGATCTAGAGGAGATGTTGGTCGATACCAATGTCGATGGTCTAGAGTAGATGTTGCGTGATGGGGAGGGGAACTTCACCAATGAAAGAGAGTTTCAAAAGTTCCAGCGTATGGTAGAGGACTTTTAAACACTATTGCTCTCGGGCTGCGAGAAGGAGCACACAAAAGTGTCCCGTGCTTTTACTGCTGCAATTGAAGGCAAGCAACTAGTGGTTTGATACAAGCTTCACAGAGCTGTTACTGTTCTTGAAGAAATTGCTTTCAAAGGAAAATGTACTGCTAGAAAACACATAACAAGCCAAGCAGGTTGTGTGCCCATTGTGGTTGGAAGTATAGAAAATACATGCATGTCCAAACGATTGCATGTTATATTGTGGAGAGCATGCAGACTTGCAAGTATGTCTCATCCGTGGTGCAACATGGTACGAGCGTGACGGTGATGATATCGATGGTGAAGGAAAGAAGAAAAGGCATCCCGTGAAGGTGATGTGGTATTTTCCTATAGTTCCCCATTTAGAGCATTTATTCTTGAACAAAAGGCATACCGAACTGATGTGATGGCACGCTGATGAGCGCAAGGATGATGGAATACTGAGACACCCCACTGATTCTACACAGTGGAGAAACATTGATAGGATATATAAGAAGTCTTTTGGAGAAGATGTGAGGAATATAAGATTTGGGTTGAGTACATAAGGGATGAACCCATTCGGCAACATGTATCTATAACCTTCCTCCTTGGTTGTATATGAAGCGAAAGTACATTATGATATCAGTACTGATACTAGGAATGAGGCAACCTGGCAACTATATCGATGTCTACCTGAAACCGATAATGGAAGATCTTGTAATATCATGGAATGATGGTGTCACTACTATATAAACCCCTATATATACCGACCCATCACTGCTGGTTCCTAATGGGATGGCAGTGATGGGGAATCACTACTGGTTCATAAGCCGCGCGGGAAAATATAGTCATCGTGGCTTACGAACCGGCAATGATAAGGGCATCACTGCCGGCTGTTAGCTTGAGCCGGTAGTGATGCTCTGCTCCATCTTCATTGCCGGTTTAATCCACTGACCGGCAGTGATAGCAGGGCATCACTGCTGGCTTGTTATATGAGCCAGCACTGATGTCTCGACTATATAAAAGTTACCCTCTCCTTCCCTAAGGCCGAGCACACAACAGAGAAGAGCTCTATTTGCTCGGTGGCGTCCATTTTTGGTGACCAAGTTCTTAGTGGCTTTAAAATTTTGAGAAATTCTCATGCCCTTGGTGTTCCAAGTTATATAACTTCATCTCCAATCCATTTCTAGTTGAATTTTATTTGCTAAAAAATTGCTCTAGATTTTGAAATGATGGAACGCAATTATATCTCATTTATTATACGGAAGCTTCAATTAGTAGCTTGTGGTGGAAAGTGTCTTTATTATTGATTTACATTAGCTATAGGTTTGAGCATATTTATTTTTTATTTTTAATGAATTAGAAAAATTAGCCATAAAATTAAGATATATAGCAAGGTCCAATTATATTTTTTATATTTTAATTAATTTATCAAGCTCCAATATAAAAACTTTTGGTATGAGCATATTTATTTTTGATTTGTAATGAATTAGAAAAATTAGCCATGATATTTAGGTATGTTGCAAGCTCCAATTATATTTTTATATTTTAGTTAATTAGCATGCTCCTATATGAAAACTTTAGGTATGAGCGTATTTATTTTGATTTTTAATGAATTAGAAAATTTCTCCATGATATTTAGGTATGTAGCAAGATCCAATTATTTTTTTATATTTTATTTACTTAGCAAGCTCTAATATATAAAATTTATGTATGAGCGTATTTATTTTTTATTTTTACTTAATTAGTCCTACAAAAGGGTTGAATAATAAAGTAAATTTCTAGGGATGGCACCAATACTCATAAAGCGTACGCGAAAGCATACAAAAGACAGCTCCTCTAACCCGGGCCAATTGCTGGTAGGAGATGACGAGGTAATTTAATTGTTGGTGATCGCAAAATCTTCTAGATGTTATGAATTTGGATTTACAATAATGATATAATTGTAGATGGACAGAAGATGGATGTAGGATGCGAGCCATGTGAGTGTAGAGTACAAGAACGGCGTGGATTGTTTCCTGATACAAACCACGGCGCATAAGTCAAATACACAGTCTCAATACATGTGTTGCCCATGCGTCGATTGCGAGAACAAGAAGCAGTTTTCCACCACCCAGTAGATATATTCCCACTTGATACCAAGGGGCTTTATGTCTGGCTATCTTGTTGGACTGAGCACGGTGAAGCTAAGATCGTACAGGAAGGGCAATATATTGGCAGAGAAGACGAAGACTTGTGCATTGATATGTTGGCTGATGACTACACTGATACGACACCTGCCAAAGATACGCTGCTCGATGATGATCTAGAGGAGATGTTGGCTGACACCGAAGCCGATGATCTGGAGTAGATGTTGCGCGATGGGGAGGGGAACTTCACTAATGAAAGAAAGTTTCAAAAGTTCCAGCGTATGGTAGAGGACTCTAAAACACCGTTGTTCCCGGGCTCCGAGAAGGAGCACACAAAGTTGTGTACTGTGCTTTCACTGCTACAATTGAAGGCAAGCAATGGGTGGTCTGATACAAGCTTCATAGAGTTGTTACTGTTCTTGCATAAATTGCTTCCAAAGGGAAATGTGCTGCCAGAAAACACGTATCCGGCCAAGCCGGTTGTGTGCCCATTGGGGTTGGAAGTGCAGAAAATACATGCATATCCAAATGATTGCATGTTGTATCGTAGAGAGTATGCAAACTTGGAAGTGTGTCTCGTCTGTGGTGCATCACGATACAAGTGTGACCGTGATGATATCGATGGTGAAGGAAAGAATAAAAAGCCTCCCATCAAGGTGATGTGGTATTTTCCTATAGTCCGTCGTTTGGAGCGTTTATTCGTGAACAGAAGGCATGCCGAACTGATGCGGTGGCACACCGAGGAGCGCAAGGATGATGGAATGCTGAGACACCCCGCTGATTCTACGTAGCGGAGAAACATCGATAGGAAATACAAGGAGCCCTTTGTAGAAGATGTGAGGAATATAAGATTTGGGTTGAGTACGGATGGGATGAATCCATTCGGCAACATGAGCAGTAGTCATAGCACTTGGCCTGTGACTCTATGTATCTACAACCTCCTCCTTGGTTTTATATGAAGCGGAAGTACATTATAATACCAGTGCTGATACCAGGGCCGAGGCAACCTGGCAACGATATCGATGTATACCTGAAACCGTTAATGGAAGATCTTGTAATATTATGGAATGATGATGTGCAGGTACGGGATGCATACAAAAGAGAGAACTTCACTCTATACGCAATGCTGTTCATAACAATCCAGAATTGGCCAGCCCTTGGGAACCTATCGGGCCAGACTGTCAAAGGCTACTGTGCATGCGTGCATTGTTTGGATGAAACAGAGAGCTTGTGGCTGAAGAATAGCCGAAAAATAGTGTACCTAGGCCATCGTAAATTTCTTCGCAAGAATCACCCGTACCGCAGCAATAGGAGAGCTTTTGATGGGAAAGTTGAGACTCGATCACCTCCTAAGCATCGCACTGGGAGACAGGTATATGACATAGTAAAGGGACTTAGAGTTATCCTTGGAAAGGGACACGGGAGTACACCGGTTCCGAAATCTAATCTTAGAGCTCCTATGTTAAATAAGAAATCTATTTTTTATGACATAGCTTATTGGCCGGATTTGGTGGTTCGACACGCAATCGATGTCATGCACATTGAGAAGAACGTGTGTGATAGCTTGATTGGTATGTTACTAGACATACCTGGTAAAACAAAGGATACACTCCAAGCACGAAAGGACCTGAAATATTTGATACTCAGATAGGATCTACATCCCAAAGATATGGAAGAAGGCAACAAATATCTTGGTTCCGCTAGCTACAGTATGAGCAAGGTGGAGAAAATTGCAATGTGCAAGTGCTTGCATGGAATCAAAGTTCCATCGAGTTACTCCGCCAACATAAAGAGACATGTAAACATGAAATATTTGAAATTAACTGGCATGAAGTCTCTTGATTGTCATGTGACAATGACACAGATACATCCAATTGTAATTAGAGGTATTCTGCCATCGAAAGTCCGAAACCCAATCATAAAGCTATGTTTGTTCTTCAACGCGATATCACAGAAGGCCATCGATCTGACCAAGCTAGATAAGCTATAGGAGTACGTGGTTGAGACTCTATCCCAGCTTGAGGCGTTGTTCCCTCCATCATTTTTTGATATCATGGTGCATCTCATTATTCACATTGTGAAAGAGATATGGATTCTTGAGCCCGTGTTTCTGCATAAGATGTGCCCTTTCGAGAGGTTCATGGGAGTTTTGAAGAAATATGTTCGTAACTGAAATTGGCCAGAAGGCTGCATGGCCGAGGGCTGGGGAACCGAGGAGGTCATTGATTTCTGCGTCGACTACATGAATCTCAAATCGATTGACGTGCCTGTATCTCGCCATGAGGGGAAGCTACAGGGGAAAGGGACGATATGTGCAAACTCATTCCATACTAACGAGTCAAACTCGCTCTCTTGCCATGCCATTGACTCAAAAACTCGAGTCGGACGATCCTGTTTCATTCACGCAAGCACATTTCGCAGTTCTGCAATAATCAGTTGTAGTGGACCCATATGTCGAAGAATACCAGAAGATGATATGCACTATAAACTCAGGGAAGTCTGATGTTTGGATTGCATGAGAGTACCGAGATCATGTTGGTGCATGGTTACGTAGACATGTGATGTACAAGCGGATAGAGTGTGCTTAGTTGACTAAGTTGGCTCACAGACCGTCAACTACAATCCTCACATTCCTAGGATATGACATAAATGGCTATATATTTTATACGAGAGCTTAGGATAATAAGAGCGCCAAGCAAAATAGCGGTGTCCGTATAGATTCCTATGATTGCAATAGAAATAGGGAGATCTACTATGGATTCGTAGAAGAGATCTCGGAGCTCGACTATGGAGTGTTAAAGGTTCCTCTTTTCCGATGCTAATGGGTCAGACTCCCAGGAGATGTGATCCATAAGTATTGTATGACTACAATGGACCAAAAACTCGTTGGATACAAAGAAGAACCATTCGTACTTGCGAATGATATTATGCAAGTCTTCTATGTAACGGACCCAGACCTGGCTAACAAGAAGGAGCGCCATGTGGTTCTTCAAGGAAAAAGAAGGATTGTCGGAGTGGAAAATGTTGTTGACGAGGAAGACTACAATCAATTCGAAGCGCTACCTCCTTTCGGAGAGGTCTCCTTTCGGAGAGGACGTCGACCTAGGTCCCATGGAAGACACCGACGAACCTCCCTATATACACCATGATCATAATGAAGGGCGAATCATTAAGACAAAGTAGCTAAACTGTATTAATTACTATATATGAATTTGTTTTAGATGCAATTATACCTCACTTTTGTAATGGAACCTTCAGTTTCTAGTTTATGGTGGAAGATGTCTTTATTCTTGAGCATATTAATTTTGATTTTTAATAATGAACTAGCAATTTTTAATGATTTAAAATATTATCAATGAAATTAAGATATATAGGAAGCTCCAATTATCAACATAATTCCCAACAGAAAAATTAACTCGCGCCTTGTGTGTAATTTTCAGCATACCCTATTCAACCATTGCATATAACACGGTTGAAGAAGCCTCCGCGTAGACAAAGATAATGCATGCACCAAATCACAACTAATTGCATTTATAAAACTTCCACCACCAATAATTAATTTGTATACCTTTTCTTGAATTTTGCACTCTGTTTGGAAAATATTGTAGCGTTGCCCCTTCACATTAGCAATGGTACCATCACGCTGTATTTCTTGAGACATCAAAGCCCTTTAGAACATTGTCAATATCATCAAGTTTAGGTTCATTATGAGCATCACCATGTAGCCCTAGTGTAGAAGAAATTTCAGCACTTGCAATCTTCTCTTGCACCTTCTGGAGCAAAGAATTGAAGTTATCTTTAGGATCTTGTTCTTTCACTTTCTTGGCACTATCAGCTGCTTGTATAAGCTGTATAGGAGAAGAAGATGTTTCTTTAGTGACCATCTTCTTCTTCTCTTTTATAGTAAAACTTCCACCAGATGAAACAATAACTTGTTGTTTGGGAGGAGAAAAATTTTCAGCCAAGACAACATGCTTCTTTACATCATGTTTGGTTGTGGTACCTTATTACTTAAGTTCGTTAAAGCAGACATCTCCAATAATAGATGCAGTCATTGATGAACGCATATCTTCCTTGGTGCCTACAAAATTTTGGCCTCCCGTACTTGATGTCTTCTTTTCATAGACAGACTTCTCAATTGGAGGATCATATTGATCACATAAGACCACTGTCATCCATGTCCATGTCCTGCAAGGATCTACACCTCTATCAATGTGTCCTTACTGCAGTTGTACCCACCACTGCAAAACACGTTCAAAAAAAGCTCTCCTCGCAAAGTATATCTTCATGCATGATTCCAATGCATGACCCCACAAGAAATTCTCCATTGCATCTTCCCACTCGTAGTACTCGGATCGAGATGTTTTTGTATAAAGTTTCGGCACAAACTTAATTTTCTTGGCTAAACTAGAGTCATCCATCATCAAAAATCAGTAGCAAAAATTTTAGATGTACCGTGAGCAACCTGGCAAAACTCATACCATATGATGAGCACAAGCCTACGATGCTTGATTTTGTCCCAATCTTTCATGGTACAAATAGCCAGCAACAAATAATCAAGTCACTTGGATTTCTAAACACAAGATAGCAAGTAAATAGTAGTGGTAAGATAGCAGTAGAATGATTTCTGTCTCATGGCCAGAAGTGATCACACATAGCCACAATGATCTCTCGACACCACAGATTGAAAAAAGGATATAATATCTTCAATGGGAAAAACCAGCACCAGGAAATCTGATTGATTAATCTCCAACCTGGAAGTAGCAAGATATGAAAGGGATCGGTTTACAGAATTACAGTCCAAATCCTAGATGGAACTCTCCACCTGTGCATCAATGGATGCCACGATCAGAGAGATGGGATTCTGCAAGAATCAAGAAACACACCTAGGACACAAAAGCCTGATCATGCACTTAAACAATCCAATGAAGGATCAGCAGAGTACTCAAGATTGGGATAGCCATCTTGTCTGTTCTTTAGAGGAAACCCTTGATCAGAAACACAGAATAATCCAAATCTGATTACAAAGGGCAGCGGCCCCAAACATATATGGCACGCAGACCCTAGACTCGACCTGAACCAGGCTCGGACTCAAGTAGCACGATGAAGTAAGACTCAACCTAAACTGAACTTGACTTGAAGCAGACTCGGAACTCAACACAGCTCGACAATTATTTTGACCATTGTGACATGCACATAGCGAATTTGACTATGGGGCTAGATCTATTGGAACGGTCATGGAACAAGCTTTCCAATGAGTACTCACTCGACCAAAACGGAATCTGTTTGCACGTTTTATGGACTTTTTACTAAATGCATATCTAGCTGTGACGAACCGAATTCGTATTGACTTCAACTCTTCATATCTTTTGCTTCCCTGTATAAATTGCATCCAAATTCTTATAGAACCAGATATGGAAGCATCCCAAGCCTTTGCAAACTCTTGATACAAAATGGATTTATCCAAGTATGCCATATAAGCCATAGAGTCATGATCTTGCAAACCGTCGCGTGATATTTTTGAAAGCATGTGCAGTCTTCGTTCAGAATAGCATATCTCATCATAGAATAATCCAAATCATGCACTGTTGGATCCGTTAGAAAGAAGATTTCACCAGATTTATGAATATTTATATTTTTCATCACATTATTATTAGAATAAATGCAGAATGCACCATGAACTTCATGGACAGAAACTGAGTTATGATTCCCCTTTTCTTCTAAACTTGCAGTAAGGTATTCATTTTCCTTGGGCACTAAATAAGCACCTTTGAAAACCAATTTTCTTGGCATTGCATCTAAAAAATTATCCTCTTCCATCTTAAAATGTTTCATAGATTTAGGAATCGAGCCAAAGAACAAGGGTCCAAATCATGATGAATGATTTTTGATTTACTTGCTGGAATAATAAGAGGAGCCATGGGCTAATCAGCAAGTGCAAAATGAACTTGATTTTGGTCAAGACTAAAATGTGTGCAGATATACAGGTTTAGCTTTAGGGTTGGATTTAGAAAGGATGGCTTACAATGCGGCTAGTAAGACTGTCTTCACCTCACCTACTACCCTAAAAGCCGAGAAATCCAAAATCAATATCACACTGCAACCCATCAAGAAACCCACTGCACTACCCACAAAGAGGAAAGCCACACCATAACCAAAGAGAGCATCAAAGTCCAAGATGAGAACCCATGTGAGAAAGCCTAGAGTGACCAGCGGTCAAGTTCCCGAGAGACGCTACCATTGCAACTACTGCTACAGAGAGGGTCACCTTGTTGAGGTGCTTTCACCATTGGAGAGATGAGCGGCGTGAGTGAGAGTGGAGTTCACGAGACATGTACCACTCCTCATTTGGTGTACATGAGCATTTTTCTCGCTGTCGCCCATGAGTTTCTGACGCTCTTTAGTTCCCCTCTAGAGGTGTTGCCCGGTGTGAAACTTAACATCATTCATATGTTTTTGGTTCACGTGTAAGAGGCCTTGAGTTGCAGCGCTTTGGCAGACCACATTTTCCCTATTGTGGCACTCACCTTCAACGCTCTAGAGTTAATTTGCATGCACCTACCTTTACTGTATCAAGGCGGATGACCCAGTACTAGATTCCTAAGAGATTTTTGTCTAACCCTAGTACTGAGCCATCCACCTATTATTCTTCTCATATGTAGGTGGCAAGAGGAGGCCTGGAGAACAAGTGGCTCATCGACTCTGGTTGTTCATGCTATATGACCGATGATGCATCATGGTTCTCTAGCCTCACCCCAATGAGGCGATATGAGTACATCACTTTTAAGGATGATCTAAAAGGAAGGATGAAACCCAAAGGTATGTTAAAGGTGAATGAAAGTTTCACTCTCAAAGATATGGCTTTGGTGGAGTATCTGGGATACAACTTGATTTATGTATCTCAGTTGCTGGATGAGAACTTGGAAGTGCACTTCAAGTACGATACTTCTAGAGTTCTTGATTCCTCGAGTGCTTTGATTTGCTGGATTTCTCGAGTAGGGAGAGTCTTTGAAGCTGATTTTTCTGAGTCTTTTGGTTCTTCTCGATGCTTAATTGTTCAACCTTCTTCTGAGCTTTGGATGTGGCATAGGAGACTAGGGCACATGTGTTTTAATTTTCTTTCTCATTTGGGTGCCCTAGGCTTGATCCAAGTATTACCAAGCTTATGTTTCAAAAGAACCTGATTTATGCTCCTTGTTGGCATGGTAAGATGGTTGTCGCTTCTCACCCATCAGTCAATCTGGTGATGACTGAACAACCGGGATAACTTCTCTATATGGACACTGTTGGTCCTTCCTGGGTTCGATTGATGGTTGGGAAGTGATATGTACTTGTCATTGCTGATGACTACTCTTGCTACTCTTGGGTGTTCTTTCTTGTGAGCAAGGATGAAGTATTCTCACACATTCCAAGCTTAGCTGTGAGATTGTTCAAGGAAGTCCCTGATGCATTGAAAGCTATTCGTAGTGATAATAGCACCGAGTTCAAGAACTATCTCTTTGATACTTTATGCCTTGAACATGGCATTGAACAATAATTTCCTGCCCTACGCGTTCCTCAGTAGAATGGTATGGTTGAGAGGAAGAATTTCACTTTTGTGGAGATGGCTAGGATGATGCTCGATGAACATAGGACTCCTATAAAGTTTTAGGTTGAGGCCATTAGCACCACTTGCTCATCCAACCAGATTTTCTTATGCTCAATCTTGAATTTGACATCTTATGACTTGCGCTTTGCGAGGAAGTCGAAGGTTTCTCACTAGAGAGTTTTTCACTACCGGTGATTCATCCTAAAGTGTGGCAATCTTGACAAGATCGAGTCACACTCTTCCGGTAGGATTTTCTTGGTGTATTCCCTTCATAGTCATTCTTACAAAGTTTATAATCTTAACACTAACACCATCATGGGATCCTATGATGTGACTTTTGATGAATCAATCCCCTGTTGCTAGTTCTACTTTCGAGTGTGCAGGTGACAAAGAGATTGGCAAAAGCATCTTCATAGATGGTGACCTTCCAGCTCTCAGTGATGATGAGGATGTTCCATTACTTCCTTCCATCACACCTGCTCCCGAGTTGGCTTCTACTTCTTCTACACCTACAGAGGGTCATGCAGCCTCTACTTCCACTTCAGCTACTTTTGAGCATGCACCAACAACATTTGAGGGGGAGGTGGTCTCACAACGTGAGACCCCTCAGCACATTCGGTGGATACATCCTCCTCAATAGATGATCGACGACCTTGGTAAGAGGTTAACAAGATCCAAATCTGCTCATCATGCTCATTTTATTTATTCTACATTCATTGCTTTTTATGAAGCCCATGATGTTGGAGACGCTATTTATGATTCAAATTTGGTTCAATGCCATGCATGAAGAACTAGAAAACTTTGTGAGAAACCAAGTTTGGGTCCTTATAGAGGCACCTCCAAATGTTCACACCATAGGCACCAAACGGGTTTTCAAAAACAAACTGGGGGAAGATGGGTGTGTAATGAGAAACAAGGCTAGACTTGTGACTCAAGGTTTCACTTAAATAGAGGGTATAGACTTTGGAGAGACCTTTGCACCAGTAGCTAGACTAGAAGCCATTAGGATCCTCTTAGCATTTGTGACATTCCAAGGTTTCAAGTTGTACCAAATGGATATCGAAAGTGCATTCCTAAATGGGTTCATAGAGGAAGAGGTCTTTGTGAAGCAACCCTATGGTTTTGAGCACCACAAATACCCAAATAGAGTATACAAGCTTCAGAAGTCTTTATATGGGCTTAAGCAGGCACCTAGGGCTTAGTATGATAGGTTCAAGTCTTTCTTGCTAGAGCATGGATATGTGATGGGGTCAGTGGATAAAACTTTATTTACGTTTAGGCATGGCAATTATTTTCTACTTGTTCAGATATACGTGGATGACATCATTTTTTGTGGCTCTTCTCATGCACTTGTGGCCAAGTTTGTAGATACTATGAGTAGAGAATTTGAAATGTCAATGATGGGCGAGCTCAACTTCTTCTTTGGGCTACAAATCAAGCAATGAGAGCAAGGTACATTCGTCCACCAAACGAAGTACACCAAGGATTGGCCGAAGAAGTTTAACATGAGTGATGCAAAGCCCCTAACGACACCGATGGCTATCTCGACCGTGCTTGATCAAGATGAAAATGGCAAGGAGGTAGACCAGCGGGAGTACAGGAGCATGATTGGCTCCCTCCTGTACCTGACGATGACAAGTCCCGACATCCACTTCACCATCTGCTTATGTACCGGCTTCCAAGCTTCACCAAGGATATCTCACCACCAAGCGGTGAAGTGCATACTCAGGTACCTCAAGCACGCCCTTGAGTATGGTCTTTGGTTTTCTGCATCTTCTTCTCTCTCTCTTTGTGGTTTTTTGGATGCGGATTTTGTTAGTTGTAGAATTGACAAGAAGAGTACCACTGGTTCCTATCATTTCTTGGGTACTTTTCTTATGTGTTGGTCTTCTCGTAAAAAGTCTTTTGTTGTGTAGTCAACTGCTAAAGCTGAATATGTTGCTGCCGCTAGCTATTGTTCTCAAATTTTGTGGATGGTTGCTACCATGAGGCATTTTAGGGTAAACTTTGAAAGTGTGCCATTTTTGTGTGACAACACTAATACCATCAACGTAGCCAATAACCCATTCCAACACTCCAGAACCAAATACATAGATGTGAGATTCCATTTCTTGTGAGACCATAATGAGAAGGGAGATATTAACTTGAGATATATAGATACCCAACACTAGCTAGCCGGCATCTTTACCAAACCTCCAGATGCAACAAGATTTTCCTATTTGAGGGAAGAGCTTGGAGTATGCCATCTCGATGGCACTGTGTCAGGGGAGTTGCAGCTGTATATACTCTATCTTACTTTTGTTACATTTGCATTGCATCTCATCGTGTAAGATAATCATAGTAGTTGAGCTTTGACTTGTATGTATTTTAGCATTTTCAGTTGCTGGACATTAATTTGGACTAAGTTGAGTAGTTGTGCAGAGCAATCCTTTAAACTTATGCTCCTCTTAATGCTTTGACATGAATCATTCCAAGCAAGCTAGCTTTTCTAAAGATGAAACTTAGGAATTTTATAAATCATGTAGACTATGAAATACTATATTCTTGATCACCATGTTCGTAATTACTTTGCCTTAGTCAATGCTTGTGTTAAGCCTAGTTTCATAGATATTTTGTTCTAGGCTTCTTGGTTCAAGATAATAGATTGGGGAACATTGCACTATGTTTTTTGTCTTTGTCAAAACCTTAGGGGAACATGTGTTCCTTGTGTCGTAGAGACACTACTTGATTTGATCTAAGTGAAAACTTGAAAACTTGTGTAATTTGAATACTTTTGAGGATCAAGTCTCTTATGCTAAAATATGATCCAATACAGTTGTGTTGGTGGTTCATATCGTTTGCCAAAGAAGCAAGCTCATAGTTGCTAAAGTCATCTTGAGGATAACATGAATCATAAAGAAATGTACATAAATGATCAATTTGTTTTAATCACTTGATCTAACTAAGTCTTGATTTTATATGTGAGCATTTGCAAAGCCTGCTGTTTTTAGGATTAGCTTGTAAAGCTTCATGCTCTTATGTCACTATCTCTTTTTGAGCCTTCATGTGATTGTGTGATGAGTACATCACTCCCTCGGATACATACAATGATCCTCCATTGAACTTTCAAGGTCCAATCACAAGAGCTCGCGCACGACAATTAAATTTAGAGGTGAGCTCGTTCCTAAGCAACTCTTTATATAATTTTGAGAATAGATTACTACCTAATGATTATGTGTTGTTTAGGAATCATGGAGAGGACAAGGAAACACATAGAGGAAGGCTTGGAGGCGTGGAGGAGCAGCTAGGACGTCCAACAACAGCAGGAGTTCCAGTCCAACTCGAGTCCGAATCAGCCTCGGCCTCCAGGACCAGCGAGCAATAAAACGGACGCCTAGGACGCATCCGGACTCCGTTTTCGACGATTCACATATGGTTGGAAAGATAATTTCATAACGAAACCAATGGCGTTGGTTTGAGGTCCAAATTCCTTCTGAGTCAACGGGAAACGTCGAAACAAGTCAGCGTCCAGAATCTGTCCCGGTACTGCGTCACCGTTTTTGGTCCGTTGGGCCATGTATCGTGTTGGAGTCCATTAGGGACGCGTCTAGGGGTCCTTGGCCGACCCTAATCCTTTATATACAGTAGCCGTCACCCTAATTAGGGTTGGGTTTTGCTTAGATTATTCTGTCAAGAACAGTTTCGCCGTTTCGTCGGTTTGTGAGACCCCAACTCGTGAGATTAATCATTCATCTGCAATTTGGTTGCATTCTTCCTTGTTCTTGCTTGTGTTCTTCGATTCGCAGGCAAGGATTTTAGCCTTCTTGGCGAGGTCAACCGTGCAACGCCGGTTGATAACCAGAGGAGACGTGGTGCTGCGATTGCGGGGTTTCGGATCGTGTTGTTCGGAAGCCGGATCGACTTGTGTCTCGTTTCCACCAAATCGAGAGTTACCAGAACCTTTCGGAAGATCGGGAACCCTTGTTCATATTATTGTGACCTTGACATTTTACTCTCAACAGACCTTTGATATTTCTAGCTTATGAAAATGCTTTGTGGTGTATTTGTGAAAGCTCATTAGGTTTGCATATTCATGCTCTTCATGTGTTTTGTCCCAGATATTTGCATTGCCAAAGGGGGAGAAAAATATGCACTAAGCCACCTTATGGCATGATGAAAGGAGAAAATATGAAAAATGTGCATTCATCGAGGGGGAGCTTTTGCATATTTAGCTTGTCTCTACCTATCTTCGAGTTTTTGCAATCCTTCTTATGCCAAATGATATTTGCTGCTCTCTCTTGAGTTTTTGGTCGCTTGGATGAGCTTCCCTTGTTGGATTTCTTCAAACTAAAATCTTTGCACTTGAAGGGTTGTCAATGCACTCATCAAAGGGGAGATTTAGAAACCAAGTTGAAACATGCCTTGGTTTATATGTGATGACTTGACAAGATTGTAGATTGGGTTTGATGATTGTTGGTTAACATAAGCATATATGTACTGCAATTATGATGATGACTAACCAAAGTTGCAGAGGAAATGGAGTTGACATTTTTATCTTTGAATTCAGGTTAATTGTACACACTGAATGATCCAGTGCTGGGAATTTTGTATATGTCGGACGATCTGGTGGCTGGGAAGACAACATGTTGGAGCATTTCAACTCAGAAGAAAAAGTTGAAGTACATGTTGGATAGTTCACCGATGGACACATTAAACGCCGGAGCATTTCTTACAGAGAGGTTGCAAATGGGGTCTATGGACTTATATGCGCCGGATGGTCCGGCGATGGAAGATATGAACGCTGGAGAACACATCGAACCATTTGTTACAAAGTGATTACAAAATGGTTTTCTAGTGGAGATGAACTCAACGGATGGTCCGGTGATGAGAAATTGTATACGCCGGACTATTTCTTACAGAGAGGATTCCAGATAATAAGTCTGGGGAGTTAAACACGCCGAATGGTCCAGTGCTTAGGAGGTGTGGACGCCAAATCATCCGGCGTTCACAATTGTTTCTGGGATATGTCTTAAGCTGATGATTTCGTTTTGGAACTAACTGGAGATGGTTTGGAGATATGCATTTGCTTGTCTTGTGTTGTGCAGGCGATGGATGCAACTTTATGGCCAACAGTGGGATGATCAGGGCCGAGCGGAGTGCCTGGTGTCAAATGATCAAGGAGACTGGGTATAGTCAAGGGTGATCCTATCTATGCGCATGGAGCTCAAGTAAAGCAGAAAACGAAGGATGAAGACAGTGTGTTGACGAAGTCAAGCGAATAGGGTGCCGGTGCAAATGACAAGATGACCTGAAGGGATCAGGAGTGGGAGAGACATGCCGACGGTCAAGATCACAAGACGGAGTACACACGTCGACATCAGGATGCTTGCTTGGGGTCAAAGCAAGTACCAGTGAGTCATGCTTTGAGGAGCGTGCAAGGTGGTTTCGTGGTTTGGCCTCGAAACCGTGGAAGGATGGAATTCACATTGCATCATCTCGAAACTTGCATCGAGGTGAAGCGAAGTCATGAAGAAGCCATAGTCGTTCGATGGACAGAGCGAAAAATGGACAAAAATGCCCTAGTGGTAGGTAGGAGGCTATTGGAAAAGAGGAGTGTTTTAGGAACAAGTAAGATTAAGGGTTAAGCTACCTCCCTAGACCTATAAATAAAGGGGTAGGGCTATGTGGGAGGTTTGAGCCAGCAATTTAAGCCTTGGAAGATAGGTTTTAGAAGAGGGGAAAGGAGAGCTTAGCTGTTGTGAGGAAAATAATTTGTAATCTACCAAAATGAGGGTTGTCCTATGCAAGAAATGAAGGGATTGTTTCTTCTGATGCTTATGTTCATCTCCTTCTAGTCTCTTTATATTGGCTCCGTTGATTTGTTGCGAGTTTTTTCTTTTTGGTTGTTATTTTTGTTTTAGGTTGGAGTCTGAAATCTTCCCACCTTGAAAAAATTGTTCTTGTTGGTAGAGGGTGAATCTTCTCATATGAGTTGGTCTTGAACCATCACAACCCTCTGAATCAATCAACTTAGAGAATCTCTTCTTCTTGTGACCAGTTATCTCATATTCAGGAGTGTTTATTCAAGTTGATTACTTTCTTACTCTATAACTCTTGATATGGCCTTAAACGGAACCTAAAGTTCTCATCCATGGAATATTAGCGTTTGTTGTAAAAGTCAAGCAATCTATTTTTGTCTTTTTTTTTGGTTTCTCTTATGGTTTTGAGGTGCGTTGGTTCAAGAATAGTAGAAGGCCATCAATTTCGCAAGAAATTTATTTAGATGTTATTCACTCCCACCCTAATCGTCATTCTCTATCCTACAAATACCTCAAATTTAAATAAACATATATATATATATGATGCATTTTTTGTACTCCCATGTGTATATATTCTTCCTTTAATAGGGGTTCAGAAATTAGTATATACTTCACTTATAAAAACTATATACATCTCATAAAGTGCACTATATACTTTAGTTATAACAGGATCAACTATAGATCGACCCACAGCTGATCCTGTTATAACTAGAATATATACTACACTTTATGAGATGTATATACTACTTTTTGATATGTATATATTAATTTTTGAGATGTATATACTTATTTAAAAGTGATATAAATATTTTTTCTGAGATATATTTTACTTTTTAAGATGAACATATTTTTTCTTCACCCCCATTAGAATACAGAGTATAGAGAGTGCTTCTTATATAAACAAGGAGTGTTTTTATTTGTGCATTTGGAGCCTTTACTTTTTGGGGTCATTGTTAAGGACCCCGATGGCCCCTTGGCTTAACCAGCTTAGCCCCCCGAAGGCTCAGCCTCTTGAAGGCTCGGTCTCCCAAAAGCTCAGCATCCCAAAGGCTTGGTCTCCCGAAGGCTTAGCCTCCCAAAGGCTCGGCTCCCGAAGCCTCAGCCTCCCGAAGCCCTGGCCTTCCGGAGTCTTGCCTCCCAAAGGCTCAGCCTCCCAAAGGCTCGGTCTCCCAATGCCTCGGCCTCACAAAGCCCCGACCTTCCGGAGTCATGCCTTCCAAAGCCTTAGCCTCCCAAAGGCTTGGTCCCCTGAGGCCTCGGCCCCCTGTTGCTCGGGCCGGCTTCGCTGAGGCTACTGGGTGAGTCATCAGGCTGCAGGAAACATCTGCCAATGGGGAAGCACCAGTCATACTTTGCCTTCAAGGAGGTGATCGGCATTAAATTCCTAGGCTAGTGGACGCCGCTCTAACACCCCGACATGATGGAGGCTGTCCTAACACCCCAGACAGTGCGGCGCCGGGCCGTAGTTGGCGACCCTGATAATTATTACGGTAGATATTTATCTCTCAGATAGGGTAGAAAGCAGTTATCCAGGATAAGGCCCAGTAAATCAGTCAGATCCCAGATATTTGTATATTATGACAACTTGTATGTCAAGCTGCGCACGGCCATATAAATAGGAGCCATGGTCGCCTGGGCTAAAGGACGGGGAAGATAGCGAAAAAGAGACAGAGGTGAAAATACACCAAGTCACGCTGTGATACTCCTCCCAGAGCAATCTATTTTTTCTACCATCATTACATTCGTGGTGTTCCTTCCTCTTAAACTTCATCTCCAAGCTTGAGTGTCCTCCTTAGAAGAAACTCTCATCGTACTTGCTGGGGCAAGACGAATTCTTACTCCAACAGCGCGCCGTCCATGGGGACTCGAATAGAGAAGTGCTAAGAGAGGTACGATGCTACCTAAGAAGAAGACCACCAAGGTCGCGTCGATGGTGGCCGAGCCCCCAGTCATGCCTGCGCGGCAGTTGAGCCAGCTATACGTAGGTGGCGCCGACGATGGCCCCCCAGCCGGGGGGGGGGGAGGGAACCTTACAGCAAATGCTGACCCAACCATAAACATAGCTGCGGGTGACACCGAAGGGTTCTCTACACCGGAGACACAGCGACAGCAAGGCGAGGCCCCCGCTGCGCCCCTAGGGGCTCTGGCCAGCACTACCGCCGAAAACACCATTCCGCCCGAGCGGCAATCATGCTTGGCGGCACTCCTGGCTCAGATGGAGGAACTACGGATAGCCTTGCAGGCCAAATAGCAAGCTGCCCACACCTTTGTCGTCGCTCCCGGGATGACCGGCGCGGTTCTGACCCAAGCTCCACGAACAAACGAACCCCTCGGCACATGGACCGCGCCTGTTCGATCCCCGGAGCCTCAGAGTAGGTGTTGTGAGGACCCCCTGCAAGACCACGACTCTCCCTTATGGGCTGACCTGCGGGCCACGCCCTTCCTAAAGGGTTTTCGGACCCTGAAGTTGCCCAAGTTTAAAGGCAATTTGGACCCCAACGAGTTCGCCCGATCCTGTGCCCTAGCCATAGAGGCCAGCGGGGGTGGACCGACAACCATGGCTAAATGCTTCCCTCTCAAATTATAAGGGGTGGCCATATGTTGGTTCTGGGAGCTCGACCCTAGCACCATTCACACCTGGTCCCAACTCTGAGACCTCTTCTGTAGCAACATCTAGGGCACCTTCATCGAACCAGTAACCTCCGACAGCCTGTTCACTATCAGGCAGAAGCTGGACGAAACCCTCTGGGACTACTTCCGAAGGTTCTCCCAGACTAAAGCCCATATTAGGGGCATATCAGACTCTTCGGTCATCGACATTGCAGCCCAAGGCCTGGCCGAAGGCCCCCTATACGATAGGCTGAACTGATGCCCAATATGCACGATAGAAGTCCTCATAAGCAAATTCGAGGAATATGCACGGGCCGAGGAGGAAAAACTCCACTAGAGGCCCTCATAAGCTAGCAAGGTCTCCCGTGCCAATTCTGAGAGGCCGCCCTCGTAGGCCGGATCATCACACGACCCCGCTCCCCCAGCAAAGAGGAGCTTTGAGGAGGCCCTTGCCACTGGGTCCCAAAGGGGGCGGCAGCGACAACGCCAAAACGTCAGCCAGGGACACTCCGGAGGCCTCCTGGGGCGAAGCCACGCTCCGAACTAGCGTTCCGAGTAAGAATCCTGGTGCACTCTACACGATGCAGGGTGAGGACATAATACCGATAACTGCTGAACCCTCAACACCTTCCGAGAGGAGTACCTCAGGAGGCAGGCACCCTTCACCTCAACTGATGGGGCCCCCAAGGGGCGGTCCGAAGATCACAAGCCATTGGCCAACTGACGGGTCGACCATCTGGCCTTGCAGAATCCTCCACAGCTAGCCCTACCTTCGCCACCCCAGTCATCCCTAGAGTGATACAATGATGAAGGGGCACGGGGCAAATAGATCATCCTCGCCATTACCGACGGAGGGAGCTTTGGTTGCAATTCGAAATGACAGCGGCGAGACTATGCATGCGGGGTACACCACATCGGAGCAACTAGCATCCATCGACAGGCCCCCGACTGGGCCGACGCCCTTGTGACGTTCACCATCGATGACTTCGACAGGGTAAAATTTCCTCACTCCAATGCCCTGGTCATCTCAGCCAACTTCGCCGAAGTTGAGGTCCAAAGAATACTGGTCAACGGAGGCAGCTCGGCGGACCTCCTATTCATGCATGCCTTCAACCAGCTCCAAATTCCACGAAGCTGGCTCTCACAAAGTAGCAGACCCTTCAAGGATTCAATGAGACCCCCCCTCAATGCCCTAGGCCAGATAGAACTCTCGTTCACCTTCAGCGAGGGCTCCGCATCACGATTCGAGGTCATCACCTTTGATATCCTGGACGTACCATACACCTACAATGCCATCCTGGGACGGGGAATTATGAACAGATTTGGAGCTATACCCCATCACAATTACCTTTGCCTGAAGATGCCCAGATTCCAGGGGCTAATAATTGTCCACAGTGACCAAAACCTGGCTAGGCACATCGAGTATGGGCACCCTGCTCTGCTCCCCAGTCGCCATATCCACGCTATAAGACAGGAGGACTCGAAGGACCCTCCATCGGCGCATCCCGGGCACCGCTGCCCTTCGAGGCCACAACTGGAGAGGGACATAATGCTGGTCCCCATACACCAAGACCAACCCGACCGGACCTTCCGAATAGGGGCAGACCTCACCTCTGGGCAAGAAGCCTAACTTCTGGTCGTCTTGCAAGGTAATCTCGACACCTTCGCATGGTCCCCCGCAGAACCTCCCAGGAGTCGACCGCAGCATCATTGAGCACTCACTTTAGGCTGACCAGAAGGCAAGGCCCATATGCCAGGGGCTTCGCAAAATCTCTCCGAAGTGGGCGGAAGTCGCAAAGGAAGAAGTTCAGAAGCTACTGAAAGCTGGTGTTATCCGAGAAGTCATCCACTCCGACTGGCTCTCCAACACTGTCCTAGTCAAGAAACACAGCGGAAAATGGGGTATGTGCATCGATTTCACATCGTTAAACAAAGTATGCCCCCGGGATCCGTACCCCCTTCCTCGCACCGACCAGCTAGTTGATTCCACCGTCGGCTGCGAACTGCTGAGTTTCCTCGACGCCTACTCCGGGTACCACTAGTGTGGATGGCAACGAAGGATGAGAGCAAGACCAGCTTCATTACCCCCCTTGGAGTGTACTGCTACATCCGGATGTCCTTCGGTCTTCGGAATGCTGGGGCCACCTTCTCTCTCCTAGTACACAAGGTGCCGCAGTAGCAGTTGGGCCGCAACGTCGAGGCCTATGTGGACGATATCGTGGTAAAAAGCCAACTAGAAGCCAACCATGTTGCCAACCTGCAAGAAACATTCAACAGCCTCCGGGCCACTGGCGTGCGGCTGAACCGAGAAAAATGCGTATTTGGCGCTAAGGGTGGGAAGATGCTAGGATATCTCGTCTCCCGAAGAGGCATCAAGGCCAATCCGGGCAAGATTCGTGCCATCGTAGAAATGTCGCCTCCCACCAATCCGATAGAAGTACAACGCCTGGCCGGCTACCTCGCGGCCCTCAACCGCTTCCTTGCAAAATCTCCTGAGCATAGCCTCCCTTTTTCTTCAAAACGCTGAGGGGCTTTGAGCCAATTAGCTGGATGCCGGAATGCCAGGCGGCATTCGAGGCCCTAAAGGCACACCTTTCCGACCTCAAAACACTTGTGATGCCCCTCCTCGGTGAAGGACTACTCCTATACCTATCCATCTCTGTGTCCGCCGTCAGCGCCGCCCTGGTATGGGAGGAAAAGAGTAATGGTTGCTCCACTCAAAGGGCTGTATACTACATCTCGGAGGCCTTTTTCCTGGGCCAATACACGCTACACCAAGCTCGAAAAAATAGCCTACGCCCTGTTGATGGCCTCACGCAAGCTCTAGCACTACTTCCTTACCTACGACATCACTGTCACAACCTCGTACCCGCTTGGCGACATGTTTCGCAACAGGGAGGTGACGGGACGCATTGGCAAGTGGACGGTAGAGTTAGCCCCCTTCGTGGTAAGGTTTGTGGCCCGCACCACTATCAAATCCCAAATCTTGGTAGACTTAATCACCGAATGGACCCCGGCACCCACCGAACTCGCCACTATACCCACCCAAGACATCTGGACCATTTACATTGATGGAGCATACTGCTCCATGGGCGTCGGAGCCAGCGCGGTACTCATCTCTCCCACAGGCCAGCAGGTCCAATACGCTGCTCGCCTGGATTTCATGACGACCAACAATATAGCCGAATACGAGGCCATCCTCTTAGGCCTCCGAAAGGCCCGAGTCTTGAGGGCAGCCAGAGTCATCATCCGTACCGACTCTCAGATTAACACTGGTCACATCAACAAGAACTTCCAAGTTCGGCATCCGGACATGACAAGATACCTCGAGGCCATTCGCAAGGCGGAGGAACATTTCCGCAGCATATCAATACAAAGCATACCGTGGGAGGACAATAGTCAGGCAGACGCTGTGGCAAAGGCCGTAGCCATGGGTAAAGACCCACCGATAGGCACCTTCCTCAAGATCCTACACCAGCCAACCACCAGAGCTCTTGACGAGACAGCCGCCGCCATCCTCCCCAACAAAGTCGAGGACTGGAGGGCCCCTCCTATCCTTCCTAAGAGGAACAGAAGAACCGGATGACCCAATTGCACTCTGCCACATCCAGCATCGTGCCAGGGGCTACCGTCTCATAAATGACGCCCTTTACAAGACAGGTATCTACGCTCCCCTACTTCGCGCATTAATAAACAAGGAGCCGACCTCCTTCGGGAAATACACGATGGCCTTTGCGGCAATCATCTGGAACCAATCGCCCTCGTCTTCCCTAGTCGGTAAGGCACTTCGCCAAGAGCTCCATTGGCCTACCATCATGTCCAATACGGAAGACCTCGTCCACACTTACCAAGGATGCCAATGGATGGGACACCAAAGCCATCGACCTCCAACTCCCTTGCAACCAATCACCTCAGTCTGGACCCAGGTCTCGTGGTGTGTCCGGGAGGCGTGACGGTAGGGCACCCTCATCTTCCCGTAGTGGTACAGGGGGGCATAGTAGGCTAGCCAGTTTGTTGGGCATAGATTCGATGTACAGCGGTTAATTGTATAAAAAGACTTTTGTATGTTCTTTTTCCTCTCTTATGATTGATCGCGCCGATGTTTCGCCTGTGCCCCTTGTCCCAGCCCCTTCTTATCCTGCGGTTGTCTGGTGGCCACGGGGTGTGAGACTTCGAGGGGCATCAGAAGGGTCGGGTGACAGACTCAGTTTTGTTGGGGTTTTTATACCCTTGCCATGCCTAGGGCGGCCTGGTCTTAGAAATAATGGGGGGTGTTATGCCTGTCCAGTATGAAGGCACTACCTTCAAGATGCAAGAGTGGTCTTTGCCTATCCTACATTTTAGGTTTGCTAGGTCCAAATGATGACGGATGGAATGCCTGTCCAGCACGGAGACTTTTGTCTTCAATATGCTAGAGCGGTCTTTGCCTATCTGCCACGTAGGTTAGCGAGACCTTAAAGATGGTGGACAGAATGTCTATCCAGCACAGAGGCTTATGCCTTCAAGATGCTGGAGCGGTCTTTGCCTATCTGCCACGTAGGTTGGCGAGACCTTAAAGATGGCGGACAGAATGCCTATCCAACACGAAGGCTTATGCCTTCAAGATGCTAGTTTTTTTGTGTGTTGAGGTTGGGGTTCTTTATACATAATACTTGCAGAGGGTCTCTGCGTTCCAATTGTGTTTGAGGGGGTCCCCTCTACATCAGCCAGTCAACAGGAGCTGGGTCTATTAGACTTGAGGACCAGGTATGGGCCTTCCCATTTGTTGCGTAGCTTTCCCGGGGCTAGGACGCATAGAAGCACAAGTTCGCCAGGTTTGAAATTTCACGGCGCAACCCTGGGATCGTACCAAGCCTTAGTTTTCTTAATGTAGTGATCTAGGTTCTGAAAGGCGTGGACCCACGTGCCTTCATTAAGGTCGAGGGAGGGCTCCCTTTCTCCATCAGTTTGTGGGAATTGTACCCTGAGTGAGCAGGCCTTGACCTCGGTGGGGGTCATGGCTTCTTCTTCGTATAAGAGACGCAAGGGTGTGAACCCGGTGGTCCGCATGACAGTGGTGCGGAGGGACCACAAAACCTTGGGTAATTCGTCGACCCATAGGCCTCGAGCTAAGCCGACGAGCCATCGATTTAGACTGGAGAGGATGTTGCCATTGGCCCTTTCAACGGCTCCATTGGATTGATGGTGTCGAACTGCTGCAAAGCATAATTCGATGCTGAGGTCATCGGTGAACTGTCTAAAAGGCTCGGAGTCGAATTGTGTGCCGTTGTCCACTGTGAGCTGTCGTGGGACGCCGAAGTGGCAGATTATGTTCTTCGAGAAGAACTTTTGGACATTTTTTGATGTGATCACAGTGAGGGGTCCGACCAGGACCCATTTTGAAAAATATTCCAATGTGACCACTGCATACTAGAGGTTTTCTTTGGCGTAGGGAAATGGACCGATGAGGTCCATACCCCCAATGAGCTAGGGGCCAAACAGGGGCGGTTGGTTGCAAAGGAGTAGGAGGTCGGTGGCATCGTGAATGTTTTGAGGTGGGAAAGGTGCGCTTTTAGGGCCTCGAATGCTGCCTGGCAGTCTGGTGTCCAGCTAAACGGCTCAGAGCCCCTTAGCATTTTAGAGGAAGGGAGGTTGTGCTCAGCGGATTTTGCAAGGATGCGACTGAGGGCTGCGAGGCGGCCGGCCAGGCGCTGTACTTCTTTAGGATTGGCGGGAGGTGACATTTCCGCGATAGCATGAATCTTGCCCGGGTTGGCCTTGATGCCTCTTCGGGAGACAACATATCCTAGCATTTTTCCACCTCTAGTGCCAAATACGTATTTTTCTAGGTTTAGCCGTACGCCAGCGGCTCAGAGGCTGTTGAATGTTTCTTGTAGGTCGGCAACGTGGGTGGCTTCTAGATGGCTTTTTACCACGATATCGTCTATGTAGGCCTCGACGTTATGGCCCAACTATTGTTGCAGCACATTGTGTACTAGGAGGGAGAACGTGGTCCGGGCGTTTTGAAGACTAAAGGGCATCCAGACATAGCAGTATAGTCCGAAGGGGGTAATGAAGTTGGTCTTGTTTTCATCCTCCGTTGCCATCCACACCTAGCAGTAGAATCCACCAGCTGGTCGATGCGGGGGAGAGGGTAGGAATCCCGAGGGCATACTTTGCTTAATGACGTGAAATCGATGCACATACGCCATTTTCCGCTATGTTTTTTGACCAGGACGCTGTTGGAGAGCCAATCGGAGTGGATAACCTCTCGGATAACACTGGCTTTCAGCAGCTTCTGGACTTCTTCTTTTGTGGCTTCTGCCCGCTCCAGGGAGAGCTTGCAAAGCCCCTGGCATACGGCATTGCCTTCGGGTCGACCTGTAGCGAGTGCTCGATGATGCTGCGGTCGACTCCTGGGAGGTCCTGTGAGGAGCATGCGAAGATGTCGAGGTTACTCTGTAAGACGGCCAGAAGTTGGGTTTCTTACCTGGAGGTGAGGTCTACCCCTATTTGGATGGTCCGGTCGGGTTGGTCTTGGTGTATGGGGATTAGCTTTATGTCCCCTTCTGGTTGTGGCCTCAGAGGGCAGCGGTGCCCGGGGTGCGCCGACGGATGATCTTTCGAGTCCTCCCATATCATGGTGTGGATATGGTGACTGGGGAGCGGAGCAGGGTGCCCATACTCGATGCGTCTAGCCAGGTCTTGGTCACCGTGGATGGTTATTAGCCCCTGGGGTCCGGGTATTTTCAGGCAGAGGTAATTGTGATGGGGTACAGCTCCGAATCGGTTCAGGGTCCCCCGTCCTAGGATGGCATTGTAGGCATATGGTATGTCCACGACGTTGAAGGTGATAACCTCAGATCGTGATGCAGAGCCCTCGCTGAAGATGACTGGGAGTTCTATTTGTCCTAGGGCGTTAAGGGGGGCTCCAATGAATCCCTAGAGGGGTCAGCTGCTTGGTGAGAGCCAGCTTCACAGAATTTGGAGCTGGTCGAAGGCATGCAGGAATAGGAGGTCCACCGAGCTACCTCCATCGACCAGTATTATTTGGACCTTGACTTCAGCGATATTGGCTGAGAGGACCAGGGCATCAGAGTGGGGAAATTTTACCCCTTTGGAGTCGTCGACGGTGAATTTTATGAGGGCGTTGGCCCAGTCGGGGGCCTGTCGGTGGATGCTAGTTGCTCTGATGTCGTGCACCCCGTGGGCATAGTCTCGTCGCTGTCGTTTTGAAGTGCCTCCGGAGCTCCCTCCGCTGGTAATGGTGAGGACGATCCATTTGCACCGCGCTCCTTCGTCACTGTGTGGTTCTAGGGATGATTGGGGTGGTGAAAGTAGGGCCATCACCGGAGGATTTTGTAGGGCCAGGTGGTCTACCTATCGGTTGGCCGATGGCCTGCGATCTTCGGACCGCCCCTTGGGGGCCCCACCGTTGGAGGCGAGGGCCGCTTGTCGCTCGAGGTACTCCTCTCGGAAGGTGGTGAGGGTTTGGCAGTTATCGGTATTGTGCCCTCATCCCACGCCGTGTAGAGTGCACCAGGATTCTTCCTCAGAACGCGGGTTTGGGGCGTGGCTTCACTCCAGGAGGCCTCCAGAGCGTCCTCGGCAGCGTCCCCTGGGGTGGCTTTGGTTCGGAGCCCCACGGCTTAGGTTGATATTGCTGACGTTTAGGTGTTGCTGTTGCCACCCCCTTTGGGACTCGGCAGTAAGGGCCTCCTCGAAGCTCCTTTTTGTCGGGGGAGCTAGGATGTGTGACGATCCGACCTACGAGTGTGGTCTCTCAGTGCTAGCATGAGAAGCTTCGCCAGCTTGTGAGCGCCTCCGGTGGAGCTTTTCCTCCTCTGCCCGCACATATTCCTCAAATTTGCTCATGAGGATTTATACCGTGCGTATTAGGCACCAGTTTAGTCGATCATACAGGGGGCCTTCAGCCAGGCCATGGGTTGCGGCATCGATGATTGAAGAGTCCGATATGCCCCTAATCTAGGCTTTGGTCTGGGAGAACCATCGAAGTAATCTCGAAGGGTTTCATCAAGCCCCTGCCTGATAGTGAACAAGTTGCCGGAGGTTACTGGTTCAATGAAGGTGCCCTGGAAGTTGCTGCGGAAGAGGTCTCGGAGTTGGGATCAGGTGCGAATGGTGCCGGGGTCCAGCACCCAAAACCAGCGTATGGCCACCCCTACCAGGGCGAGGGGGAAGCATTTAGCCATGGTGGTCGGTCTACCCCCGCTGGCCTCTATGGCTAGGGTGTAGGATCAGGTGAACTTACCGGGGTCTGAATTGGCTTTAAACTTGGGCAACTTCGGGGTCTGAAAACCCTCCGGGAAGGGTATGGCCTGCAGGTCAGCCCGCACGGGAGAGTAGTGGTCCTGCAAGGGGTCCTCACGACGCCGGCCCCATGGGCTCTGGGGATCGAACAGGTCATGTCCTTGCACCGAGGGGCTCGCCTATTCATAGAGCTTGGGTCAAAAACCTGCCGGTCATCCCAGGAGCGGCGACAAAGGTGTGGGCAGCTTCCTGCTCGGCCCGTAGGGCCATCCGTAGCTCCTCCATCTGTGCCAGGAGTGTTGCCAAGCGTGATTGCTACTCGGGCAGAGCACTGTTTCCGGCGGCAGCACTGATCGTAACCCCTAGGGGTGCAGCAAGGGCCTCACCTTGCTGCTGCTGGGTTCCCGGGGTAGAGAACCCTTCGGTGTCGCCCGCAGTTATAGTTATGGTGGGTCGGTGGTGGCCATAAGGTTCCCATTCCCCTCGGGTGGGGGGCTGTTGTCGGTGCCGACCGCGTATAGCCGGGTGGACTACCGTGAAGGTGTGACTGGGGGGTCGGCCACTGCCAAGGCGGACTTGGTGGTCTGTTTCTTATGTGGCATCCTACCTCTCTTAGCACTTCTGTATTCGAGTCCCCACGGACAGCGCGCTGTTGGAGCAAGAGTTCATCTTGCCCCAGCAAATACAGCAAGAGTTCCTTCTAAGGAGGAGACTCAAGCTTGGAGACAAAGTGTAAGGGAAGGAACACCACGAGTATATTGATGATAGGAAAAATGGATAGATCTGTGGGGAGAATCACAAGTTTGCTGTGATGCAGGTTCTGTGCCCGTCCTTTGCCCAGTGGACCATGGCCTCCTATTTATAGGGTCATGCGTAGCTTGGCGTACAAGTTATCATCATGTACAAATATCCGGGATTCAGCCAAATTACTGAGCCTTATCCCGGATGACTAACTTCTATCCTGTCAGGAGTTAAATATCCATCGTGGTAATTATCATGGTGCCTGCCCCTGAAGGGGGCGAGCCGATTGCCAATTGCAGCCCTACGTCGCACCGCCAAGGGTGTCATGATAGGTACCATCGTGCTGGGGTGTCAAAGCGGCGTCCACTAGCCTAGGCATTTAATGTCGGTCACTTCCTCGTAGGAAAAGTACGACTGGTTCTTGCCTTTTGGCAGATTTTTCCCGAGGCCTGATGACTCACCCAGTAACCCCCGGGAGCCAGCCCGGGCAGCGGGAGGCTGAAGCCTTGGGGACCGGGCCTTCAGGAGGTGGAGCTCCGGAAGGCTTGGGCTTCAGAAGGGGGAGGCTTCGGGAGGCCGAAGCATCGGAGACCGAACCTTTGGGAGGCTGAGCTCCAGAAGGTCGGGTCTTCGGAAGGTAGGAACAGGCTCATCATTTAGGAGGCTGAGCTAATTAAGCCAAGGGGCCATCGAGGGTCCTTAATAATGACCCCCAACAGTAATATACATGAAATAGGTTCTACCCGATTCCCGACATTGACTTGCTAAAATATGCATATAGGACTCAAGCAATATCTAACAAATTGACCAACAATTCATCAAAATATAGGAGAAATATGATAGATCCTTGCCTGGTGCTTCCTACTATTCACTAACGAAATCCGATTGTCCACCTTCGGGTTCAAGCACGCAACTCTCTGAAATGTCATTTGCTAATTAAAAGAACAATGCATCGCAATGAGTATGGATGACAAGCGACAAAAGATGTTTCACAGTGCATGACAACAGTAGAGATGCAATGCATTGAGTCATGAGTCTAAAGCTTCGATGATTTCTTACATTTGGATTGTTGTTAATTGTTTAACATTTCGTGGTTTAATTAAGCTTAAACCTAAACATAAATTTAATTATGTATAACATGAGAGTGAATATTTTTAATAAACATGTACTGATACAATAAGATTAACAAAATTGGTTTCACCAATTTTGGACTTACCATAAATTAATTATGAATTATTAAAGCTTGAACGATTTTCATTAACTAAAGAAATTTCAATACATGTTTCATGTCTCCTAGCAATTTTAATATTTAGAGCATGACAATACAAAGCTAACAAAAGTGGTTTCACTATTTTTTGAGCTCTATACAATTATCTATGCATTATTGGAGATCACAACTGATTTGAATATTGAACCATAAAGCATTTCATAATTTCTTGATTTACCCAAATTACTAAGGCTAGCGGACTTTTTACACCAGAACCCTGCCAGCCACATCCATAGAACTATTGGCCTGGGACCCCGTGCCCCCAGTCAAATCATTAACTGTGGCCAGCGTCGCTGGTGCCCGCACACCCGCAACGATGCGACCATAACAACAGTGGGTAGCGGCGACATTCTGTGGATAGAGGCCATTTGTAGCTGCAGCAAATGATAGGGAACCTAGCTGGTGGGTCCACGGCCAGTGAGCCCAACCAGAGTTGGCCGGCGGTGAGCAGAGCGACACGACGATGATAGGTAGGCAGGGAGGACCTTGCCGATAGCGAGCGGTGGCTCAATAGACCTAGATGATGGCACCTAAAGCATCTACACGGGCATACAAACTTGACGGCGTGGCTAGTGGCCGATGGGCCCGGTTGGAACCAGGCCAACGGCGAGCACCATGGTGCGGCAGCTCCTGCTCATGAGGACAGCCACACCAGTGACAACCCGAGCAGGATTTAACGCACGCAAAAGGAAGAGGGTAACTCGGGGAAGCTCACCATGATGTGGGTTTGAGGAGGTGGAGCAGCGACGCGATAGCTCGGCGGTGAGGTGGTAGAAACATGGCCAAAGTTCGGGCAGGAACTCAATTCGGTGGGGGAAACAACATAATCGGCTAGGGAAGCTGCGGAGGAGGGCTCGGTGAAGCTCCTCGAGCTTCTTGCCAGCTGGGAGGGCTCAGGGACGACACGGTTCTAGTGGATTTGGGTGGCGGCGTACTGCTCTATGCTTTTACTCGGCAAAAAGAAGGGAGTGAGGGAGTGAGAGAGAAGGACCAAGGGACAAGAGGGAGAGATAAGGGCAAGAGAGAGAGAGAGAGGGTAAAGGCGGCGGCTGAACTCCCTGGAAGTGGCTTGGTGGTTGACCTATTTGTCAACAACGACGGCCGACAGCAGAGGCAGAGAGGGGGAGGGGATGACAGTGGGCCTAAGAACAGTAGCCGACAGGAATCAAAGATCTTCTTCCCTTCTCTGATCCAAATGTAGGTCCTCCAAGGCTCTAAAAATTTTTGGACACTTTTTGTGTGATACTATAATTATGTGCAACCCATTTTAATTAGTTTGACCAAAAAAGCCTGAGCCAAATTCAAATTAAAATCTCCAAATTTGTAACCTTTTCTAACTTATTTCAAGTTTTAAGGCTTCAGATTAGTTCCCTAAAATTTAGAAATATTCACTAATATTCTTCATATAACATGTACAAATTTCTAAAATTATTTAAAGCCCTAATTTACATAGTGATTTTGTGAGTTCCTTCACAATGCATCACATATTATTAAATTAACAATTCATGTTCAATTTTATTTGCATTTGTTACTTGCTCAAAACTTCAATCATGATGCTAATGATGTTCATGAATGCTTAATTACCTAATTAAGAATTTTGGAATGTTACAATAGATTAGCTCCTCAACTAGGAGAGAACAATGACGTCAACCTTCAAGTGGGTATTATGCAATTTGAAGGAAGTCTTGCTACAGATATGAGTCCTTTCATCACAACTTCAATGGTCTTTAGAGCCCACAAGACTCTACTGTCAGGAACAAAATTTGGGCCAAATATCTTTCTCCTTTGGGTTCCAATCCACATGTAAGTATTCCTCTGGACTGGGCTTCATTTCTTGCCATGACACTTTCCTCCCCCATGTATTTTGAGTGGGCCAAGGGCCTTCTCTCATATAAGGCCTAGGTTTCTTCAGCATTAAAATAATAATAAGTTCAATTCAAATCATGCTTCCTAGCAGTTGCCTCCAGATTGAGAAACTGACTTGCTCTGAACAGATTTGCAGTGACAAGGAGGCAGAAGTTCAAACAACACCTAAAAGGAAAAGAAATGCTCGAAGCTTAGCTCTTCCCCTAGTGGAATCAGAAGTTAGAAAAGGCATCAAAATTAGATCAAAAAGTGAAGGATTTAAGAGGAATTCTTGCTCTAATAAGAATTCCCTAGCATGCACTGCTAAGCCCCCAATATCTTAACTAGAGTGATTTGGAGCCATGGAGAGTCCTTCTGCAAGATGAACCTGTCTAAGTTGTCTGATGAGCATCTAGGAAAGAAGAAAGGAGTTGTTCTCCCAGTGGGTGCCCATAAAGCTTCTTCCTTAGGAACCAGTAAAATTGCATCTTATCATGCTACGGTGTCTTCGGAAGCTGCTAGCAAGAAGTATGATTCTGGAAGATTAAAGAAAAAGGATTCAGATGGAGGTGCTAGTAAGAAAGCCAAGAAGTGAAGCTTTAGTGTTTATCCTCTTAACATTTTGTCATCCTATGGATGGTGTCTTTTGGAAGATCCGTAAAACCTCTCTGTTTATAAGTATGACTTTGACAATTATATGGAAGTGCGATATGATTTGGCACTGATTTTCTAGCCTTTTCCAAGCTCTTTTTGAGATTATTCTTTCCTGCATGTTAATCATGTGGGAAGATTTTTCTATCTTCTTTCACATCCAATGAATCATGATCAAGGAGTCTCAAAAGCAAGAATGGAAAGCCTTTTGTTGGAATATTAGAGGAACTAATTCAGAGGGTAAGTGGATTGCCATCAGAAGTAAAGTTTTTGAGTCCAATTGTAACATCATTTGCCTTCAAGAAACTAAAAGAGAGCATTTTGATTCTACTTATATCCAAAATTTCTCCTTGGACTACTTTGAGTACCACCCATTAAATGGCACCTCTGGTGGGCTACTCGTTATTTGGAAAAGATCTTGATTCTTCGGTACCAAAATTTTCAGCAATGAGCATGCCCTTTCCATTGAGTTCTTATCAGTTCACTTTGGGGCTCGTTGGACCCTAACAAATATCTATGCTCCTTGTACTCATGAAGGAAAAGTTTTCTTTCTTGAGTGGTTCGAAAACATTGATATCCCAGATGATGATGATTGGCTCATCTTTAGAGATTTTGATCTTTCAAGATCCCCTTCTAATAAAAATAGAGCTAGGGGCAATGTAGGAGACATGCTTGGTTTCAATGAAGCTATAAGTCATCTCAGATTAGTTGAGTTACCTCTACCTGGGAGATCATTTACCTGGTCCAATAATTAGAAATCCCCTCTTCTGGTCAGGCTAGACTGGATGTTCACTTCTTGTTTCTAGACTTCCAGCTATCCTAGTCCTATGGTTACCACTCTTTCCATGGAAACTTCTAACCATGTTCCCTGCCTAGTCTCCATTGCCAATGATTTGAAAACTACTAGATGGAGCATGAACATTTCAGGCAAATTATCTAGCACCGATGGTCTGTTCCCACTAACCAATCAGACAAAGCAAAGAACATTGTGGAGAAATTCAAAAATTTTAGTAGAGTGCTTAGACATTGTCAAAAGCAGCTCTCTAGCATATCTGCCACTATCTCAAATACAAAAATGATCATTCCCACAGAAGTTTGGATTTGTCCTCATGAGAGGTGAAATTACATCCCATAGCATCTGAAAGGGAGAGGATGGAGTTCTTTATGTGTTTGATGGTGGCATTTGCAGGAAAGAATTTAGTATACTCATCTCCAAATTTGAGCCACTTGATGGTTCCTCTTTGTTTCCAGTAGATTTTATGCTAAACTAGAAAATGGTCAAGATGATTTTGAAGGATGGCTCTAGAATTCCATTCTTGAACGGAGAGATCCATGAACTCTTTCAAAGTATCTAAGAGAAATAGACAATATAAACTCGGCAATCCATCGTCGAATCTCCGGGAGTGCACCATCGTCAAAAAAAGAAGTTAAAAATTCCTGCATAATTTGACGTGTAAGCAATGTCATGTTATCATAGAATTAAGCTAATCACTAAAATTAGTTACAAATAATCTTGTTTTGAACTTACATCGGGAGATTTGATATGCTTCATGTGGAGCGTGAGGAGCATGTTCCATGCAACATAGAATCCACAGGCGTTGCCTGGTGGTTGTTGGTGGCACTGCTGAAAACAAAATTTATTGTAAGATCAAAAGGAAAAATATAGCAAAAGAGAGTATTTGGTAATCTGTTTGGTAGCACTTATAGCGAACCCAGTCTTGTGTGTTTGTCTGCGGCCGTCTTTTGCATTGTAGTCAGGTTGGGCTCGAAGGTACTTGTCAAAAGCCCTGAATAAAGAGGGACCGATTATGGAGCATTTGAATGTTAGAAAAGTTAAATATATAAACTAAGTCAGGCAAAACTTACGCGTTGAGGATTCCTTTTACAGCGCTATAATCACGATGTCTAAGTTTGACTTTTGGTGCTACTGGTCTTAACGAGTCGAGGCACCACACCAAGTTACGCTTGAGGAAAATACCAGTAAGATACAATAGCCACTGGTGTTATTGGCGCGTAGCAGGTAGTGCATTTTGGAATATTGTTGTATTGCCCTGGCCACATGGTCCACAGCATAGTCGGGGTGAAGTTGGATGACTGATATTGTAATGGCCTCAGGGACAAGAAATGCGTTGGGATCCTTGTTTTTCTTTGTTTCTTTCATCAAGTGTCTACATATAAGAACATAGTTAGATTCAAGACTTAGTGGTATTAATTAATAAATATCCAGTTTCAAGGGACTTACAATGTGAATATCTATAATAACGATACATCCAGGGCATCAAGGTTGAAGAGGTCGTATAAGTCATTGAAATGCACAATGAAGTAGCCGTCCTCATTAGTTAAGAAGTGGCATCGTTTGTATTGTATGGCTATGGATTGAGCATTGTTGTCTCTAGGAGCCTGCATATAGTAATTTTGCAGGTCAACACATGTTTTTCCCGCCCTTGCTAGGTCATCTACCCTCATTAAGGGCTTCCCATATTGGAATTTTGTGTTGACAATAGTCCACACTGCTCCAATGTTCGTGAACTTCTTCACTAGTACAATGGCCTTTGACATCTTTGGCAGGTGCTTCTTAGAGCCTTTCTTCTTGGCTTCCTTTTACTTCCTCTTTGGGCTCTTTGGGAGAGACGAAATTGGATCTGAAAGCGAGGCTGCTAGATGCAGAGGAGAGGGCAGTGAAGCCAGCTTCTCTAGAGGAGGAGAAGGCAATGAAGCTACCTTCTCTGGAAGTGAGGGGCACGACGGCAGTACACTTGAAGCTCGTCCAGACTGGAATGCACGAGAGACCACAATGTCATCCCTCTTCCACTGGATCCTTTGACGAAGAGCTTCACCTAGAGTTGTAAATTCATCAATGGGGGGGGGGGGGCTCATGATCGGTGGCATTGCTATGTACCATGTCCACCGAAACCACGGCATAGCCATCACATATTGGGACCGTATGTATGCTACGGACGTCTGGAAGCACCAGGCCCCTTGCAACCTTGATGAGATACCTGTTAGGCCTAATTACAAGGCTGCAAGGCATGGGCCCTTCTAGCAAGTCAATCGTATCTGGCTCAGTGACAGTGGCAGCTACTTGTTGATTGACCTCCTTGGAGGTGCAGGTACTCTTCCTTGCAACTCCACGACAAGCTTCCTGTGGTATGGAAATCTTTATTCCATGTGATGCAAGCTACCCCATGATGCTTGAATAAACTTTCCAGGTGATTTCCCGTGTAATTGCATCCACTTCCACTGCACCCAACCTCTAGCTCTTCATGTACATCCCGAGGTCTTCAGGAAAGCCGTATTTCCAGCCCTAGGAACTTGATACACTTCGCACTAAACCTAGGTGCTCTAGGTTTCCCAACACCGCTGAGAGAACTTCATGTTCCATGACCCCAATGAAAGAACCTTGGCTAGCTTTAGCTACCTTTTCTTTTACTTTTTATGCAACTAACTGGGTTTCGCTGTTTCTAAATGTGGTTTCCCCGTTTTCAGACAACTCACCCCTTTCACGCAATACGACAACGATCATCCCGGAAATTGCAACCAAGGATTCTTGTGGTCTTCTTTAGCTAACTTATCATCCTCTGCCTGCAATTTTGCCTTTTTCTCCGCGTACCCGTGTCATGTCCCAAATTCCATAATCGCGTGATTAAGCTTAATCATGCATCATTAGTGTCATAATTAATTTTGAGGTAAATTATTTTGGCACACTAGAGCACTTCGTTTGAAATCAATTGGATGAGAGAAAGAAATTCGAGAGAGAAAAGAATTGAATTCGCAGTCAAACAGACTTCTCTCTCTTGTTCATGGGCCCACTAGCTGGCCCGACCATCTCTCCCTCCACTTGGGCAGCAGCCCCACCTGCTCCCTCACTCCCCCACGTGCTCCTCTCTCCTCTCCCAACCGGCCACACCTCAGGGAGCTGCCCCCCTCTCCTCTCTCAAGCACTCTCTCCCTTTCTCCCTCAAATCCGCGCTATAGGAGCCGAATCAAGGTATGCATGTGGTACCATTGCGATCACAAGCTCATAAGCTTCTAATCCCTCCAATGGTATGGATGCACGAATTGGTTGGTCGAAATCCAAGAATTTGGAGTTAGAGTTGAAGTTCATGAGTTCTTGATGAATTAGAAGCAATATCTGAGTTTTGGTCGATTTTGGCGTATACATGTTGTCCTACACGGTAGACGAAGTCAATGTGATGCTCTAGGTCCAAGTCCCCACTCCAAATGTCATCGAAATCGTCGCCAGTGAGCTCCCAAAGTGCTCCCGATGACTCCCAGTGGTCTGACCGCTATCCCAAGGTCGGTCAGACTGCCAGGGGCCAAAACCCTCTGCACGGGGGCGGTCTGACCGCGTTTCCGGCTGCCTGACCGTTGTATACCCAGACAGCATAGTTACTACTTGCTAAAACTTGTAAAATTCATAATAAATTCTCTATATATCTAAAAATTATGAAACAAATTTTTTTGGGTTGATAATAACCTACTCTACCTATTAAAAATATCCCAGCCATGAAATAATGAATTAAATTGATATTAATTAATTAGGTTAAAACTTCATTAATTCACCGTTAATTCATCATAAGTCCAAAATTAATGAATCTAATTTTGCTAGTTTCCTTATGACTTGCTCTATCTAGGAAAAATGTTTTCATCCATTATATGCATATTGTGGCATTGTACTTCATTCATACTTATTGTATTGCACGCGTTGTTCGTTTTAGAGATCGCCGAACCGACGATCCCGGCGAGCGAGGGCGATCCAGAGGCACCCTAGCTTTGTGAGCCAGTGCATTAAGGCAAGCATCTATCATATTGCACCGGGTTAACTTGAAATCTAAAATGTTAAATATGCTTATGTATGTATTCATGTGTCGTCGGGTGCCCTTGGGTAGAACCTAAGCCGTTGCATTTCTTCTACCTTGGTCACCTGTTCGTGTATGTTCCTTGTAGCCTAGAGATGATGTTGTGTCTAGGTGTAAGCTCGACTTATATGCTTAGCAATGCATTAGGTCATCGGTGGAAGACGAACGACGGCATACTCCGTTGTTTGCGAGCTTAGGGTTGCTCCTGTCTTACAGTTATGTTTATGGTTATGAATACTTGATGTCGAGGTGGTTGAGATGTGGTGGTTGGTTGAGTGGTGAGTATGAGGTGAGGTGTGAGCGGTGCTAGGAGGGTGTTTAGCCTGCTTGGATGTGGAGTTCCCCTGGGTAAGACGGTAAAGGAAAACCGGGCACCGTAGACCGCTTGCACCGGTTAAGCACCGATCGTCGATGTGATCGACTTTAGCACTTACCTTACTCACCACATGCCGATCTAATGGTAAGGTGAGCCGAATACCTTCGCAGTTGTGGCTTTGTGGGGCCTGAACAACGACGGTGTAAGCGGGCGGGCTTGTAAGTGGTACTAGTTTGCTCCGAGAGTAGTTCTAGTACCGTCAGGCTGAGCGTTGCATGTTGCACACAGTTGGGGCTGGTTGGGAAAGGTTGTCACGGGTACCCCCTTGTGTGCACTTTAGCGGGTGGCACAAGCCATATGGTCCTCGTGTCATGTGGGTCCAGGAGTATCCCCTTGTAGGGTGTAAAAATAGTTCAAACTCCTGCACTCTTGGTTATGAGCATGTCTACCATTTGTCTGCACCGGTCATAGAGTTCTCGTTGTGGTTTGTGGATGATGGCATGAGGTTGATGGTTGGGCATGTGATTTTGGTCTGGGTATGGTGGTTGGTGGTTCGAGTTGGCACTTGTTCACATTGATATACTTGTTGTTACTTTTACATATGCTCAGTTGTTGGTTATGGCAAGGTAGTTTTGTATAAGTTGGTTAAGTTAGTTGCTCACAGCTATGTCTAGGATGCTTACCGCTTAATTAACTTAACCATGTTTAATTCTTGCTACCAGCTTAATGCATGACCCTTGGAGTCAGGAATATATATACCCATACTGTGTAAGACTTGTGAGTACCTTTGTACTCAGGGTGCTGCCCTTAAGTTGTTGCAGGTTCACAGGTTGGCGAGGAAGAGACGTTGTTTGGCTACTTTGTGCCTGCCAATCAGGGTGGCGGGCAGGAGTAGCACATTATATTCCAAACTCGGTGCTCTTGGTATGGAGCCTAAGGGCATGTGGCTCCATATCCTTTTGTTGTATAGTTTATTTTCTTCTGCTACGTAGATCTTTTGTTGGTTAGGAGTTGAGGGGTTTTGTCTCCTCCTAGCTCACCTTTGTTGTAAATTGTTGAATTCAGTTGCATGCTTAATACTTGTAATATAAATATTTATTACTCATTCTTTTTTAAGCTATGTTGTGATGTACCTGTTGGAAGGCATGTGTTCCGATCCTTGGGCACAAAACACGTGCCGGGACTGCCGGAGAGATATTTTGATTAATCATCGAGGTTGTGATTATGTTAATGATCCACCTGATGATTAGTTTGAATATTATTTGGTCGAGTCCTCACAACGTGGTATCAGAGCTTGGTTTAATTAAGTAGCCTAAAAATAATTTAGAATGTTGTTTAATAAGTGGTCAACTTCACCTAAACAACTCACTAAGTTTTGTTTATGCCTCTTCATGATCAATATGTATGAAAATGCAATATTATGCCCCTAAGTATAACTGCTTGTGAGTTTTGATGTTTGTTGCAGAGAGAAGTGTACGAGAAAGAAACGGTAGCTAGGATCGAGCATACCGTCATTTCATGTTGCATTCATGCATGCATGATCTATATACATGTATTACGGGATTCTAATAATATATCCAACGAATGCATTGTGCTAAGTCAGAATTTGACGTTTCCCTTTTCTTATGTCGTTACAGAATGGTTAGGACTCGTCGTGATGAGAATGATCTGGAGGGGTCGAATGAGAACAACCCTCCTCCACCGCCGACTATGGTGGAAGTGCTCATGATGATTGAGCAAAACCACCAGATAAATCAGGAACTTCTTGAGACTCTCGTGCGTAACATGGCTCCTCATGGAGGGGATGGAGCCGGGCACCGAGATGATTTCTCAGATTTCCTGAGGACTCAACCACTGGTTTCTCGCAGGCTGAGGATCCTCTAGATGCCGATCACTGGCTCCGGATGATCAAGCAGAAGCTTGCTCTCCTCAGATGCGAGCATCACGAGAAGGCGCTCTACACGGCCCACCAACTTCAGGGCCCGGCGGGCACGTGGTGGTCCAACTTCTTGGCCATGCACCCCACCAACAACTGAGTGTCTTGGGGGGAGTTCCGCGAGGCCTTCCGCTCTTTCCACATCTTGAGCGGCCTCATTGAGATCAAGAGGTGGGAGTTCGAGGACCTCAAGCAAGGAGGCCGAACCGTGATGGAGTACATGCAGGTGTTCAATCACCTTACACAGTACACTCCCGAGGAGGTAAGAGCTGATGAGCGGAAGTAACACCGCTTCGTCAATGGCCTCAACTCGAAGATGCAGGACTGGTTGTCCGCACACGAGTTCACCGACTTCAACAAGTTGGTGAGTACATCTCTCTCGATGGAGTTCAAGCTTAAGAACCACCAGGAGGAGAAGAAGCGCAAGAGGGGTTCCTCGCCTTCCATGGGTGGGAGCTCGCACTGCGCCTGCACGGAGAGTCTACCTCCATCATCTCGCGTGCCAGCGTCGGTGCTCCATGTCTGATGTGGCTTGTTCAGTGCCCAACCTTCTCCGTTCCACAAGGACAGCCTCCAGGACCGGCCTGTTCACAGAGCAGCGTGACAGGTGGCCCCGGCGGCCCTTGTTACAACTGCGGCCGTGTCGGCCACTACGCGTGGGATTGCCCGTATTCGAGGCCGGGAGCTGCGGTGATTGCTCCACTGCCACCACTGGCTCAGTCAGTGCCTCAGTCCTCTCAGGCGACCTACGTCCCCAAGCGTGGTCGAGCACGCCACACCACTGCCGAGGACATTGAGGAGAGTGACACCTCCTAGCTCACTTTTATTGTAAATTGTTGAAATCAGTTGCATGCTTAATACTTGTAACATAAATGTTTATTACTCACTCTTTATTAAGCTATGTTGTGGTGTACCTGTTGGAAGGCATATGTTCCGATCCTTGGGCACAAAATACGTGGCGGGACTGCCGAAGCGGTATTTTGATTAATCGTTGAGGTTGTGATTATGTTAAAGATCTGCCTGATGATTACTACGAATACTGTTTGGTTGAGTCCTCACAACCCGGTTACACAAGTCTTGTGGTTTTGTTTGTTCCTAGCCTGAAGTTGCTTCTTCTCCTCACTCTCCTTTTTGAACTGCTCTAAGTTCTTCATCTGCAAAAAAACATCACAATCTTGCTCTTTCAAGTGCTTTTAGCTCTCGAAGGGCGCCACCCCTTTATCAAAGAACTGATTAACAAGCTTGCTCTTGAAGTTTCAGTGAAGTTTCACGATTGCTATCATTGCTGCATTGATCGTGCCAATCATTTGATGCTCGCTCAAGTTTCTAGGGTACTCTAGATATTCCTTAACAACATTATCTAACAAGTCCGTCTTCGCTTCGTCATTGAGGTCGTCAAACTTACTCATCATCGGCACCCTCTCCCGAGCAATGAGCCATGCGACCCTCCGAAATCTATTTAGGGACTTTTCATCTGTAGGCAGTCCATCAGCATCGATTCCCATGATGGTAACCTTGCCTGTCGGCCACTGTGTTTGCGACCCTAGCTTGGAGACTGCGCTTCCTCCATCTAGAGAGAAAACAAGGGAAGTTGACATAAACTAAAATATATTCCTCCATTCAACAAGTATAAAATGCATTAAATCATATCAATACCTCTTCGGCATGATTGTATTCTTCGTTACTTGCCCGACGTCGGCTCAGAGTCTTGCATGGAACAGGGCTCGACCTGTGATACTGGTTTTTGCTGCTACTCAAGGAGGACATCGGGTGTGGCCTTGGGCTCCTATCCGCCCCATCTTGTGTCAGGACGGCTTCTAGGCTAGCATCCTCTGTGCTTTTGGTTTCTAAGGGGTGACAGTCCTCTTCTACCCCACAGTTTCTTAGAGGAAAGAAAAGGAATCAGGGTTAAGAACAAGGAAATATGTGTCTTTCTCTCAACTGTTTAAAAAGTGCCTATACATATATGGTGCAATATTACACCAAAGAAAATACTACTCCAAGGAACGACCTTTATAGTCTATAGATTTTATATTTAGAAAGTGCCAACTTCAATTACGCAAACGTATGTGTACAAGTTCCAAAAATATCGTGGAATATACAAGACTTTTTTGCTAATTTTACATAGACCAGTGTTAGTAATAAAACTGTCCATGTTCAAACAATGAATTTTTTAGATATTCAAATTGGTTCTTGTTTTGGATATGAAAACATATAGTCCATAAAGTATATAGCAAGTTAAGAGAGAAAGCAGACATGCATTCTTGCACCTAATTTTAATTGAAAATCCAATTCACGAAAATGAGCGAACATATTTAACAAAAATATATAGGCCCTCAAAAGGATTCTTAATGGCCATAAATCAAAAGTGTTTTGCCAAGTTATGGCTTTCAGATGCAAGGGTTGATAGATGCACTGGTCCCGAACTTTCGATGAGAGGGTAGATGTCGATTTAGGTGGAATAGACGTTGACGATCTGACGACACCATCCAAGAATGCTGCGCCTTAGCGATCGATACACCAACTCTAGAAGTTGCTCGTGATCTTTCAGAGCACGATCAACCTAACCACGAGGGTATTTGTTCTTGCAAGCAATCGAAGAATGAGCAAGAACAAGATGAAAATGCGAATATAGATGAAGAGCACAATCTGAAAACAGAAGTGGCGGGGTACCAGAAACAAGTAATCGGGCAGTCTAGCTAACACGCGCGTTTACAAGGTGAAGTAGCAAAAGCTAGATCTATTCTATCAAAACCCAAACCCTAGAAGAGGGTGCAGCTGTCTATTTATGAGATAGAAGAGGAGAAGTTTCAACAAAAACACAGGAAGCTGAATTGGACTCTAATACAAGGCCTAAGTTTGATTCGGACTGGAAAACAGACATGACTCTCTTTAACGATTCCTCATAGCTCAGGTTGAATTTCGAGATGAGGCTGGATCCATCTGAAAGTAGACAAAATTATCTTTCCATCAAGTACTCATGGGCCCTGAGAATCCTCCGGAATCAACAGTTATGGCCTTTATCATTTGCTGCTGTCGGGAGGGCCGAATCCGAATTGAATTCGCCTCCACCTATATACTTGGGCTTGTGTGGTTCTTCTCCCTGGTTCCTAAGGACAATAAAATCATCACAATAGTTAAATAGTAATCCATTCTTGTAAACATTTGTGGGCAGCCCTAGAAACAAGTTCACCTAATGATTAAGTTGGCATGCTCTTGCTCGCGTTATTGGTCCTTCTATCACCTGTTCAGCGTGTTGTGTGGTAGGAGGAATGCGTGTATCCATGGAAAGTATGTCCTCATCATCCTCCCCTCCTTGCATTTGAGTCATCCTTGACTCAAGCTCATCCTCTTCTCCCAAATATGGCTTCAAATCATGAGTATTAAGTCGTGACTTAGCCTTTTGACATGTAGTGCAGCGAACAACAAATTGTTCCACATCTCTTCTCATCTTTGGCCAAAAGAAATGACCAGCAAGGGTGCCCTCTGTTTTCTTCACACCAAAATATCCCATCAGCCCACCTCCGTGCGCTTCCTGTAACAACAACAAACGAACGGAGCTAGGTGAAATGCATAGCTTGCTAGCTCTAAACACAAAACCATCACTGATGACAAATTTATTCCACGTTTTTCCCTCTTTACAATTCAGCAACACATCCTTAAAATCAGCATCATGCTCATATCGCTCTTTAATCGTTTCTAATCCAAAAATTTTGAAGTCAAGTTGTGAAAGCATAGCATATCGCCTAGATAAAGTATCAGCAATAACATTCTCCTTTCCCTTTTTGTGTTTTATGATATAAGGAAAAGACTCAATGAACTCAACCCACTTCGCATGTCTACGGTTCAATTTTCCTTAACTGTGAATATGCTTTAAAGATTCATGATCAGAGTGTATGACAAATTCTTTGGGCCATAAATAATGTTGCCATGTCTCTAAAGTTCAAACTAGAGCATACAATTCCTTATCATAAATAGAATAGTTCAAACTAGGCCCACTCAACTTCTCACTAAAATATGCAACAGGTTTTCCTTCTTGTAACAACACGCCACCCAAACCAATTCCACTAGCATCACATTCTAGTTCAGAAGTCTTTGAAAAATCTGGAAGTTGGAGTAGTGGTGCATGTGTTAACTTATCTTTCAACGTGTTGAAGGCGTTCTCCTGTGCATCGCTCCAAGCACACCCTTTTTAGTGAGCTCATTCAATGGTGCAGCGATGGTGCTGAAATCCTTCACAAAGCGGCGATAGAATCCAGCAAGTCCTAAAAAACTTCGCACTTGTGTGACTGTTGTAGGAATCGGCCAATTGTGTATCGCTTCAACCTTGGCTTGATCAACTTCAATTCCCTGTGGAGTAACAATATAGCTAAGAAAAGAGACTTGATCTGTGCAAAAGGTGCACTTCTCTAGGTTACCAAATAAGCATGCAACACGTAAAGCATCAAAAACAGCACGTAAATGGCCAAGATATTCTTCTAATGATCTGCTATATATCAGAATGTCATCAAAATATACCACCATGAATTTACCAATGAAAGTGCGCAAAACCTCGTTCATTAATCTCATGAATGTGCTAGGAGCATTAGTTAAACCAAACGGCATTACTAACCACTCATATAGTCCAAACTTAGTTTTAAACACTATTTTCCAATCATCTCCTAACTTCATGTGAATCTGGTGGTATCCACTACGCAAATCAATCTTTGAAAACACAATAGAACCACTTAATTCATCAAGCATATCATCTAACCTAGGGATAGGATGACGATATCTGATGGTAATGTTATTAATCGCTCTACAATCCACACACATGCACCATGTTCCATCTTTCTTACGCACTAAAAGGACCGGAACAGAACAAGGACTAAGAGACTCACGCACATACCCTTTATGAAGCAGTTCTTGCACTTGGTGTTGTATCTCCTTTGTTTCTTCCAGGTTGGTTTTGTACGGCGCACGATTCGGTAAGGAGGCCCCAGGAATGAGGTCAATTTGATGCTCAATCCCACAGATTGGTGACAGCCCCAGCGGCACTTCCTTTGGAAAGACGTTAGTGTACTCCTGCAAAAGATTAGCAACAGCAAGAGGCAAAGAAGAAGATATATTCTCAAGTGAAAACAAAGCTTCTTTGCAAACTAATGCATAGCAAACAGACGTACTAGCATTCAATTCATTCATATCAGACTTGGTAGCAAGAAAACAAGAACCTTTCGATTTAATCTCATTTTTCTTCTCATGAACAGATTTAGACTTTCCCGTTTTATGTTGCTCAAATTCCTTTGCTACAATCTGACTGTCACTCTTAGCATGCTTTTGATTGTTCTCTTTACTAGCTCTAGCAACTTCATCCTTTAAAATAGCACTAGGAGACATAGGATGTAATACAATTTTCTTTTTGTTATGCACGAAAGAATATTGATTAGTTCTACCATGATGCAAAGAATCTTTATCATACTACCAGGGCCTACCTAACAATATAGAACATGTTTGCATAGGCACAACATCGCAGTCAATAGAATCATGATACGAACCAATAGCAAAGTGTACTCTCACCAACCGTGTTACCTTTACCTTGCCGCTGTTGTTGAACCATTGAATGTAATATGGCTACGGGTGCGGTTTGGTGTTCAATGCAAGCTTTTCAACCATCTCGGAGCTTGCTAAATTGTTATAGCTTCCCCCATCAATGATGATGCGACATGAACGTTCCTTGATCACACACTTAGTGTGAAACAAAGTATGTCGCTGATTATATTCTGCCTTCTCCATTTGTGCACTCAACACACGCTACACAATGAGGCTCTCATAGAGGTCCGCATCTTTAGCACCAATGTGCTCTTCGTCTTGATCATGACCATCTCCACTCCCTGCATGGTCACCTGCAAGCATAGCATATGTATCTTCATCCAAATCACTAGCAGAAGAAAACTCACCATCCTCCCGCACAATCAAGACGCACTTGCTTGGACATTCCCTCTTCACATGTCCAAAACCCTTGCATTGATCACATTGAATATCCCTCATTCGCCCTGTAGATGCAACAGAAGAAGCACTCTTTGCTGGTGTTGGTGCAGCACTCTTTGTAGCCTCGATTGCCCGAGAGGCAAAATTGGTTGTAGAAGAGTGTGGCTTGCTGTTGGTAGGAGAAGGCGCAGAAGCATGGCTGGTTGGAGCAGCACTGATGCGCGGCTGCCATGAACTTGCTCGATCTGCAGAAACATTAGTCCTAGCACTACTGCGATGTCCCTGCACTTCTCTTTCAGCCTTACAGACAAGATGAAATAATCGAGTGACAGAATTGTATTTCTTGTAAGCTAAAATGTCCTGAATATCACGATTCAAACCACCCATAAATCTAGACATAGCAGCCTCGTCTCCCTCCTCTAAACCACAACGCAACATACCTATTTGCAACTCTTGATAGTATTCTTCTACACTTTTACTACCTTGTCCCAATTGTTGCAATTTATGTAACAAATCACGCGCATAATATGAAGGAACAAATCTAGCTCGCATGATTCATTTTAAAGCATCCCAAGTTTGTGGTGTATTATTTGGATTCTTTCGACGATATTCACTCCACCAAACAGAAGCAAAATCAGTAAATTCACTAGTGGCAGCCCTAACCCTTTTACCTTCCAGAAAATCATGACAATCAATTTTTTTTATCAACAGCTAGTTCCCATGTGAGGTAAGCATCATGATCATATTTCCCATCAAAAGGTGGCATAGTGAATTTAATCTTTGCTAGTGATTCATCATTGTCACGTACCTCGCGGCCTGGGAGTATAGGACCCATGCCAATGCGATTGAAATGTAATCGACGTTGATCACGCGCATCCACATCATCAAGCTCGGAGTCAGCGGCATAGCTGTCATTGTTTGCTGCTACCTCGCTGCGCAAATTACCTTTGTTATTATGAAGGTTGCCATTAGTGGCCGCAATGGTGTCAGCCACTGCAGGGGCACGACCCATCTCTTCTAAGCGCTGCAAAATCCCCGCGAGAGAGGTATTGATCTCTCCAACAGAAGTCTCCAAGGTTGCAAGCTTGCTGTTTGTGTCAATTTGAGCTACCTCCAACTGACCAAGTCGTTCATTGGTCACTTGCACATCTCATTCAGACCTTCAGTGTGTAGTCTAACTTGGCGTTCAAAGTGTTGTATGATGCCCATGGTACGAGGAGAATGTGGTGGCGTAGCATTCTTCAGAGATCCTGCCATTGCTAGTGAAAAACCACAAAAATAGCAAAGCAATAAAATCACAACAATATGCCCTATGAACTACTCGAATGTGGGTATGTCAATTCTCTCACTCTCAACATGTTCAACTAAGCTCTTACTTGTTCTTACCAGCTAAACAGGAGGTGATAGTAGCCGAAAGGATAGGAACAACCTCCAGCGAATGGTTGTATCGATGCTGCAGTCGCTAGTTCTTGTGAAGTAGTAGTCGTATTTGTGGAGCTCTAGGTAGGCTGAAAGAGTAGCAAGGAAAAACTAAAACCATGTAAGTCAAAATAAGTTGAATAATCGTTCAACGACGGTACCGTGCTGGTCCTAGGCTAGACCGTACTAGAGACGCGAGCCTAGGCACAAACGAAGTCATCGATCAGAAACAAAACAGAAAACACAAGCACAAGCTTCTGAATTATTTTTTTCCATCTTCATCGTCTTTTCTTTTTTTCATTTTTTTTCTTTTTTTATTTTTTGCAGGAGCTCGAAATCCTCCACTAAGGCAAAAAGAACTCCCAAACAAACAACTTGCAGCACAAAACTTTTTTTTGTGACCAGGGGTATACTTTTGCTCTTTTTTTTTCTTTGTTTTTTCAAGGATCTCACACTTGCAGAGATCTCTCACTTGCGGATTACAACTTAGTTTGTGAGCAGATGATTTAAATAAACACGACGACGGTTCTGGTGGTGGTGGTGAAGAGGATTGTAGCAGTGATAGTTCTGGTGGTGGTGGTTGCGGTGGTGACACAAACGTGACTAGAACTCGAAACTCTAAAGGACTAGACGCTCAGACCAGCAACTCGACACGACGATTCAACCGAAAACTCAACAAGCCTCGACTACGCAGAACTAGTAAAAGGCACAACGTGTTTTGGAACATAGGGAAAAAACTAATCTACTTTTTTGTTTTGTTTTTGTGTACTGTAGGTAAAGCAAAAAGAAAAACTAAAAGTCTCTCATCGATCAACCTGAAATCTGATACCACTAGATGTGTTGGTCCCGAACTTTCGATGAGAGGGGTAGATGTCGATTTAGGTGGAATAGATGTTGACGATCCAACTACACCGTCCAAGAACGTTGCGCGTTAGTGATCGATACACCAACTCCAGAAGTTGTTCGTGATCTTTCGGAGCACGATCAACCTAACCACGAGGGTATTTGTTCCTGCAAGCAATCGAAGAACGAGCAAGAACAAGATGAACAAGTAAATTAATTGCGAATATAGATGAAGAGCACAATCTGAAAACAAAAGTGGCGGGGTTCCGAAAACAAGTAATCGGGCGGTCTAGCCGACACGCGCGTTTACAACGCGAAGTAGCAAAAGCTAGATCTATTCTATCAAAACCCAAACCCTAGAAGAGGGTGCGGCTGCCTATTTATGAGATAGAAGAGGAGAAGTTTCGGCCAAAACACAGGAAGCCGAATTGGATTCTAATACAAGGCCCAAGTTTGATTCGGACTGGAAAACATATGCGACTCTCTTTAACGATTCCAGATAGCTCAGGAGGAATTTTGAGATGAAGCTAGATCCATCTGAAAGTAGACAAAATTATCTTTCCATCAAGTACTCATAGGTCCCAAGAATCCTTCGGAATCAACAGTTATGGCCTTTATCATTTGCTGCTGTCAGGAGGGCCGAATCCGAATTGAACTCGCCTCCACGTATATACTTGGTCTTGTGTGGTTCTTCTCCCTGGTTCCTAAGGACAATAAAATCATCACAATAGTTAAATAGTAATCCATTCTTGTAAACATTTGTGGGCAGCTCTAGGAACAAGTTCACCTGATGATTAAGTTGGCGTGTTCGTGCTCGCGTTATTGGTCCTTCTATGACCTGTTCAACGTGTTGTGTTGTAGGAGGAATGCGTGTACCCGTGGAAAGTATGTCCTCATCAAGGGTGTTCCAAGGTTCAATGTTAGATGTGATGGTTTATGTAATTAGATATGGTTTGCACAAAAAGAAGATAAGAAAGTTCAAACTTTGAGTTAAGAAAGTTCAAACTTGGATTAAGTAGCTTCTTAAATTATAGTTAACGTTATTGTAAAAAGAACCATATTATTAAACACATTAAAATGTTCATGTCCCGCAAGCTTTCCCTCCAAATTAGTGAACTATGGAAGTCACCATTTTCACTCTTCTTTTCTAAAATTTTTAAAAGTAGATTCCACAGATAATTTGTCAAATCATTCACATGCTTTTCCTGCCAAATCAGAATCCAGGCTACCACCAGAACCAAAACAAGCCATTCTGCATTCTTTCTCTTTGACAGTAGTTAAATTACATTACTAATTCACACAAGACTAGAAGAAAGTTGATGCCTGGGACACCATTGTTCGCAAAATTCCCGTCAAAAATAAACAAAAACTAAAAATGTGATCTAGTCTTATATAAACCAGCAAGGAGTTGACCAATCTCAACAACTCAGATGAAAACTACAGAACGTTGCATATCTATCTATCAGGTAAAACTGCATCATTTCACAAATCCAAGCCACCTGGCATAGTCTCTAAACATCCCTACACAGAAACCCTATGATAAATACATCAATATATGCACTACTCCAAACATCTGCACCTAATTTTGCACTTCAACTCGATATCTGCACTAGTCGAGCAGCAGCTAAAGGTAACCACTTATTATACACTTCAAACCAAAGATGGGGGAGGAGATGGAGGGGGAGGAGTGGGGGCATACTTGACTGAGATGGGAGGTAGACAAGGGGCTCGACAGAGATGGGGGCGGTCGCTTGGATCTACTTCACTCGCACCCAACGAGGACAGCGACGGCTGGACACAACAAGTGGTAGTGGCACGGGCGGCCTCCTCCTCCTCATCCTCCTCCTCCTCCACTGGGGAAGTGGCGGAGTGGGCATCGTTGGTGGGGCCGGTGACAGGCTCAGGGGCTCGACAGCATCGGAGCACGAAGGAGAGGGCGTTGACAGCAGTGGTGCGTGGAGAGAGGGTGTCGACGATGGTGGTAGCTCGAGGACGAGGACGCTAGAGGCACGACTCGGGGATTTAGGGCTAGGACTTAGAAAAAATGACACGGGGAGGTAGCCTATATACAGTTAAATGATCATAAGTGATAGGTAAACACTGTCACTCATTACCTATGATATTGACCTGTCACTTATTACTTGTACTCTGTGACCGGTGAAGAAAGTCATAGGTGACGGGTGAATAGTATCACTCGTCACCTATAACTAATAATAAGTCATGGGTGCACAATATCACCTGTCACCTAGAACTAATAATAAGTGATGGGTGAATATTATCATCTGTCACTTATTACTTTTACTCAGTGACCAATGAAGAAAGTCGTATGTGATAGTGAATAGTATCACCCATCACTTATAACTAATAATAAGTGACGAGTGCATAGTATTACCTGTCACCTATAACTAATAAAAAGTGATGAGTGAATAGTATCGCTCATCACCTATAATTTTGACAAAATTCCATATTCAAATTCATAACTTATTACGTTCGATTTAATATTAAAATTTGACATTAATATTACAAATTTGACATTAACATTGTAAATTTAATATATACAAATTCAAATATGAACTTAATATTACACATCTGACATTAATATTACAAATTCAAATAACTTGAAGCCTAAAACTCAAATTCACCATTTTCATGCTTTCTTGACATGGATCCCTTTATTATGGTTGGAGCGCAGGTATGGAGTTTTCTGGCAGGATTGTAGTAGCAAAACGGGGAATTTCATCAAATTGATTGAACTCCTCATCAACGATATTTGTAACTCCGACAGCGAGAACCACATGACGTTTCTTCTTTGTTGTGTGAGTCACATAAAAGACTTGGCGAACATCTTTAGCGAGTACAAAGGGCTTAGACTTGTATCTGACATGTTTGAGATCAATGCTAGTGAATCCATACTTATCATTAGTGACACCCTTTTCCCCATATACCCAATAGCACCGAAACAAAGCTACCTTGAATCCTAAGTAGTTCAGCTCTCAGATCTCTTCTATTTAACTGTAGTATGTGCCCCTCTGCATGTCGTTATCATAAGCATCTATACGTACACCACCATTCTGGTATATGCTCTTCTCATCTTCAGAAACTGTGTAAAATGTGTATCCATTTATATCATACCCTTGATATGTCATAATTGTGTATATAGGGTCGATGCCAGTTTTTCTATCAAAGCACTTGTAGGAATACTTGATTGTCTGATTTGATCTCGGAACCAACTAGTGAACCTTTGCATATGTTTCCTTGCAACCCAAGCTTCGATCTTCCCTGGATTCTCTTCAAGTAGCATCTGCTTGTGCTCATCGACATATGGGCACACTTCACTCATTTGTTGTAGCACGAGAAAATAAGTTTGGTTGTATGCCTTCGGATCAAGAGTTATTGTCATTTTCCCCAAAACCCCTATACCTGCTAGGCTCCCCTCATAGCGAGACTTAGGCATGTCAATTGGGTTATTTAGGTCAATGTAATTAACAGACCACTCCAATTCCTCCTCCATCGTGTAACCCTGTACGATGCATCCCTCAGGAAAGGCTCGATTCCTAACGTAGGACTTGAGAACCCATATATCTCTCATATGGAAACATGTGATGCAAGAATATGGGGCCAAGTTAGTGTATCTCCTTCACAAGGTGAGTAGTGAGATGTAGCATGATATCAAAAGAGGATGGTGGGAAATACACATCAAGAATACATAGAGTCTCAAAGTGTAGCTCCTACAACGCGTCTGGATCGAGCACCTTTTTTTTCAATTGCATTGAAGAAAAAGCACAGGCTCAGGATAGCCTCACGAACCTTAATTGGGAGGGTGTTCCTAATTTCTACCGCAAGCAATGATATCAACATCACATGCCAATCATGGGACTTCATCATGGTGAAATTCATTTTCAGCTCTTTCACCGAAACAAGTCTTGTGATGTTGAATGAGTACCCGGAGAGAATTTTCACACTATGCAAGAACTCACAGAATTCTTTTTTCTCCTTCTTTGAGCGAGTGATAATTGATAGGGGTAGGTGTTTTCCTTTGTTTGTATCATATGCATGGAGCTCTGGCCTTAAGCCCATTTCTTCAAGGTCAGCTTGTAAGTTCTTATGATCCTTTCCTTTTTCTCTTTATTTGGTGCAATATACTGATCAGACTCTTGCAGATATTCTTCTTTACATGCAAGTTGTCGATAAGGTGGAGAATATCTAATTTTTCCCAATACTCTAGCTTAATTAGTATTGATTTCTTGTTCCACATTCCTAATTGTTCATCATCCTTGGAGGATCATTTTTGCTTGCTAAGGACAACATTGATATTCTTAACATGATTGTGTACATCTTCCCCGTTGAAATGCCTTGGAGGTAACACTTTCTCCCTTGTGTCATCGAACTGTTTGTCCATATTTCGGTACGGGTGCTTCTTGAGAAGGAAACGTCAATGTCATATGTATACTATTTTCTTTGAGTTGTTCAACCTCAAACTGCATGTGTCATCTAAGCAATGGGAGAAGCTTAACCTTTTCTTTTGCTCTGACCTGACAAGTTATGAAGTGCTGGCAAATCATTGATGGTGACGAACAACATGGCATACAAGTTAAAGTACTCTTCCTTGTACTAATCACAAACCTCGAAGCCTTCCGACCATAGTTTCTTAATATCATCGGCTAAAGGCCTGAGGTACATATCGATATTATTGTCAGGTTGTTTCAGTCCTGATATCAAGATTGACAACATAATATATTTTTGCTTGTTACAAAGCCAGGGTGTAAGGTTGTAGATAGAAATACAATAGATCATATGCTATGTGAGGTATTCATGTTACTGAATGGATTCATGCCATCTATGCTCATAGCAAACCTAACATTTCCCAATTCTTCAGCGAACAAACCAAATGTGGAATCGATGATTCACCACTAAGCGGAATTTGCCAGGTGTTGTATCATTGCATCGTTCTTACGACCCTCCTTACGCAAACGCACCAATTGTCCTCCTTTCTTTTAGCAAATAGACGCTTCAAATGGAGAATTACAGAAAAATACCACACCACCTTCCTAGAAGTTACTTTACTTGTTTTGCCTCTATCCCCATCACCACCATCATTTCTACACTTACATCAATGGGTTCCACACACGGGGTATTGATTCGGCTTTGCATACTCTCCACGAAACAAAATACAATCATGCTTACATTTATGTATTTTTTCTATTTACAGTCCTAAAGGACAAATTATCTTCTTCGCGTCGTAGACTCCCTTGGGCACCAAGTTCCCCTCCGATAGCATGTCTCTTAGCAGATCCAGCAATACTTCGAAACTCTTGTCAATCCAACCATGGGTTTCTTTCAACCTAAATTTCCCAAATATCCGCGTGTACTTCTTCTTACAGTTGGGATAAAGGGGTATCTTGGAATCCCGCAGAAATTTCTAAAATTTAGCAAACTCACCATTGTTATACTCGTCGTGTCACTCGACATCCCGCACCATCTAGTCCACATACTCCACAAAATCCTCGAGATTATTACCATTGAAACCTAATATGTCCTCGTCACCGGGTGTAAGTCCTTGATCCACACTATCGGCATGGAGGGCTCGATCCATCTCTCCCTCATTAATGCCTTCCTCTCCATGTTTATTCCAACTTGTATAATTTTCTTTAAATGATCAAGTGTGCATAGATATTGTCTGGTTCTGCGAACTTCTTATCATTCATGCAATTGCGACATGGACAATATATTGTCATTTTACCACGATCTTTCATATCCGCCAAGGCAGTACTCATGAAATACTTCACCCCGCTTAGGTACTCTAGACAAGTCTGGGTCTCAAGATATATTTAACTTATGTCCGTCATCTACAATTAATATAAAAACATTCATTCTTCATTAACAATTACCTTAATTTCATGCTTAAGCATACGATTAAAAATTTCGTAAACTACAATAGATTTGTGGCATGTTATGGTAGATCAAGCAAACCTAGTATGAATAATATAAATACAACTCACTTATACTAAGATTTTAGATAAAGATGCAAAATAGCCGATTACAACTTAAAACCCAACAAATCTACCAAATAGGGATTAGAGGAGGAGGAAAAAGAGAGATCCAAACCTTCACAAACCTAGTACCAATTCAAACTTCAAATCAACAAAATATTAGATAGTCTCCAGAGGAACTGGAGAAAATCATTGATCTATTGTGCGAGCACAGTGGTGGCCAGTCTGGGCGCACAACAGAGCTAAGTCATAAGTGACATGTCCTAAGATTATCCGTCACGTATGACTTATCATAAGTGACGAGTCGTAATATGACCCGTCACTTATTACTTATGCAGGGAGACCTGTCATCTATGCCATATTATAAGTAACGGATTGTAATATAATCTATCACTTATGACTGGTGCGGGAAGACCCATCACCTATAGTCAATTCATAAGTGACAGGTGTAATTATAACCCGTCACCTATAACAGGTAGTATTATAATCCATTATCTATGACCTACAATAAGTGACGGGTCTATGTTTGGTCCCAACCCGAGGCTATTTAAGTGATGAATCGTATAATAATCCATCACTAAATCATGTCTCCTTTGTCCGTTTTCACGTAGTGCTCTCCGGCGTTTTGCAACTACAATGAGCTCCTCTGCATCGCCATTGTGTTCACCAAGCCAATTACCACTACCTCAACTACACGTGGGCTCCACCGACGATATATACCAACTCATCTAGGACTATACCGACTATATCACCTCACTGATCACCAAAATAATCTCACCAAACACAGGTACACCTCATACTTTTCTAATAATAGATGCTTGATGTTTGAACTTGTGAATTAAGTTTAACAAGCAACTTGCTCTCAAACAGAAACAGGAGTGCTTCTGGCTGTAGCCGGTGAGCGGGCGGCCGGTCTCAACCAGCCACGTCAGTCGGTGGTCGGTACTTGCCCAGCTCGCACGCCTGTCAACCTTGACACATACGTGGGTATTGCGCCGCCGTAATAGAGACGGCCGTGTAGGGGATCAGGGATACGTACACGCCCGTGATAGCGGCGATACAAACGGCCGTCAATTGTAGATACGTACACGGACGTCCAACACGGAGAAGAACACAAGAAGCCGGTGACGTCATCCGCCAATCCCTTGGCTTCGTGTATGGCCACGTGAGCATGCTCGCGCCGACGTGTGCAGTGCAGGACAGAGATGGATATGGATGCATGGCGCTGTCAATGATCGATGGTGCCGCGCGGGGCATCCCCAGCCCGGAATCTGATTCCGTGGAGCTGAGCCGAGTCAGCAACCACCTTTAATTTGATTTGATTCCCTGTCTCGGTAGATTCGCATCGGGGGCGATGTGAGATGCTGAGCCCTCGATATAGTGAGGCGCTCATCAATACTTGGTGTCATCCTCAGTGGTTTTGGCCCTCGGTTTCTTCGCTATATAAAAAAATAGATAAATAAGATATAAAATGATCACAAATCATAATATGATTTATCATAAGTAATAGATTATTTTAATCAGTCATAAGTGACTGATCGTAGTTATGATCTATCACCTATTATGCTCATAAATGATGAATAATCCTAGTCAATCATTAGTGATCGGTCATAACTTGACATATGAATAATGACTAACTCATTACTGATAAGTTATCCTAACCGATCATTAGTGACGAGTCTTTTAAGTTATGACCTATCACTAATGACTTAATCAATTTATAGAGCTATCATTTTATGTATTATGTGTATCTATACCTCTATGTATTCGTGTACTTAAGTTTATGTAAATATTTATAGTTGTTTTTATAGATATACATGGTCGATATATAGAGCTATCATTTTATATGGTGCAAAAATACATGTACTTCTAGTTTATGTCGTGTGTATATATAGTAGTACAAACATATACTCATATATATATGTGTGTATTCTATGTTATTTTTCTTTATTTATCAGGGGTGTGTATATATATATAATATATAGTCTTGAGAATACATATATATATATATGTATATGATGCTAAAAAATTATTTTTCTTTTTTTTCTCACCTCAACAGCACTAGAATAAGAATTATTGTACAATTTTGCTCAAGTTTGATGTAAGAGGTGGCGGCTATGGACACAAACGCGTGTTCTGAAAATGGTGCAGAAGCTTTCTGGGGGCAAGAACTCAATCTTCCAACCCATTTTTTTGTCTCAAAAAATTCTCCGAACCTGACAAAGCTAAGAGAAACTGATGTAATTTTTTCTGTAAATGTTCGTAGAGTTAAAAAAACGTCAAAATTAGAGTCAATATGCAAAAGTTATATCATTTTTATTAAAAACACTCTGAGTCAACATTTCGGGAAAAACATCATCGGCGATGGGTCACAACTGTAACCCATCATCTATGACTTGCATAAGTGACGCGTCACACTTATGACCTGTCACCTATGACCTTCGACAAGAAATGTTAAAAGAATAATATAACTGGTTTCTATCACAAGCATGTGATAGCTGAGGATGTAAGGGAGTCACGCGCAAGGCACTGGGCGCGGATTCAAGTCCCATAAAATGCAAAGACTGAAATATGTTTGAAAATGATGTGGATTGGTATATACGATGGGCCTTATATTAGGTGGCTCTCGAGTAATTTTTTTTGACTTTTTGTGTCTAAAAAACGCGAAACACGTTCATCAATCATTGCTACCCAAAACTTACATTCGGTTATAGATGACGGGTCACTATTACGACTCATCATCTATGATATTCATTGGTGACGGGTCAAGTTGTGACCTGTTACCTATGATTATATTGGTGATGGATCTGTACCCGTCACCCATGACGACTCATCAGTGATGCATTCAAAGTGACAGGTGTAGGATCCGTCACATATGAGGGTTATCACCCATCACCCATGTCCCTTTTTCACATAGTGTTTCCCTCAGGTATACATCGTATTGACTGCATTCCTATCGGCGCTAGTGACATATACTCGCTAGTAGAAAAATAATTTATATAGATGGTTCCGAAACCCCATGCGGAACACTTTTTTGAATCATCTGTGGAAAAAAATCTGTACAATCATTTGTATAGATGGCTCGTTATTAGAACCGTCTGTACTAAATTTTTTAGAGCTAAAAAATCTAAAACATATATTTTTCCTACCCATATCAGCCCCCTATATTATTATGAAGGTACAGTCGTAAGTCACACGATTTTTCAAGCAAAATACCATGAGTGCGTTTTCTAAGAGTTGAACTCCTAACATCTAACCACGTACGAATCTTTCTTACCATCTCACATATCATTCATTACTGACTATTGATTGAAAATAATCTATATAAGATATACGTCCAAAATGAGTAGGACACTATTAATACATATGGTATAAAGAAATCGTATGTGCTAATAATAAGGAATCGTCTATACTGTTTTTTTTAGATAGTTTTAATTTAAAATCGTGTATATTATTACTGTCAATAGTACATATGGTTCTAAATTAGAACCGCCTGTTAAAAAAAAAACAAAACAGATGGTTCTAATTTGGAACCCTCTGTACTAACGATTGTAGTTTGTAACTATCTGTACTATAGTGTTTCGCTTTGTTGCATCTGCTTATTGTTATTTTCTGAAACAGTTCTCATTTGGAATCATCTATATAACCTTTGTACAGATAGCTCTATAGATACACCTATACAAGAACGTCGTGCTAAATAGATTCTATAATAGTAACTTCACGTTTCTGCTATTTCTTTCCGCGTGTATCATTCCTTGGTAAGTACCTGCTACGCCTTCCGTTATTTCCTTTTTTGTGGGAGCACTAGAATCAATGCTGTTAAAATTTGTAAAATTGGACCACTATAAATAATATTGTTATGTAAAAATGATATTACAGGTCTGTCTCTACAAATGCTTCGATTAAATTATAATTTTACTAGTATTTATTTATGTGAAATTATAAGAAGATTAGAGGGTGTACCATCTTGCGTGCCACCACCTTTTGTTTTTCTTATTTATGTATGTATATGTATTTATAAAGTCATCGGTTGTACTCTCTGATAGATATAGATCATTATAAATCGACACTACTGTAAAAAATTTTATCAGTGTCAGTTCAAAATCATTATCAGTGGTGAATTTTGAACCAATACTGATTACTCAACATTGATAGTCATTAACTATCAGTACTGGGTATGAAACCGCTATTGAAAATCACTATTAGTACCAGTTGGTGGCTCTAACCGACACTGATAGTGGACTATCAGTACCGTTTGAGCTACCAACCGGTACTAATAGTATCGGTCTCAATTCAACATTTTTTGACAAAAAAGCTTCAAAAATAATTTCACAACCAGGGACACCCGATCAGAAGCTGTCCACTCGACATCACCCAACATTCGCAAGTCACACTATATTCATTCGTATATGGTAACCAAGATTCGAACTCAAGACCTCATAACCTATACATGCGTGTGACCCCTCTAACCATCTCAGTTATTATCCATTCGTGAGTATAGGAGCACAATAAATCCTTTTGGTATCTTTGAATGGATATTTGGACGTCTAAATGATCTTAAATGAAAACGTTGGCAACTACAAAAGTGTACATCTCATTGAGAGATATAATTTTCATATAAAGTTTTTGCCCATCCAAATTCATGTGAAAAAGTTATGAATTTTTTAATAAAAACTATCATTGACCACTGCTGCAACTTTATTATCATTATTTGGGCATTTAAATGATCTCAAATTAAAAGTTTTCAACTACAAAATTGTAGATCTCATCGAAAGCTATAATTTTTATATAAAGTTTTTCCCATCTAATTTCGTGTGAAAAAGTTATGAACTTTTTAAGATAAGCTATGACAGTAACAAGCGGTTCGTGACTAGTATCAGTGCTGGTTCATGACTAGAACTGACACTGATACTGATTATCAGTATTGATTTGTGGTTAGAACCGATACTGATATATCAGTATCGCTTCGTGTCTAGAACTAGTACTGATACAGTCACTATCAGTGTTAATTCTTGGCTGGAACCGGTACTGATGTCACTATCAGTGTTGATTCGTAGCTAGAACCGACAATGATGTATCAGTACCGGTTCCAGCCAAGAATTGACACTGATAGTGACTATCAATGTCAATTCTTTACTCCTCGGTCGTGGTTCGCGTGTAGGAGTTTACAAACTGGCAGTGATACGTCTTTAGTACCGATTAATGTTAAACCAGCACCGATAGGACGCTATATATGTGATGTTCTGTAATAGTGCGCTCAAATTATTGGCATTGAAGGGTTTATGCATATTCATCTGTAAATTGTCCTAAGACAATTTGTTTTCAGAATAAAGTATTATGTTTTAATTACACATGAAAAACAGTGATACCTCTATTGCAAGTCATTATAGTTTAACCAAACCCTTTCTCTCCGTTGGTTCTTTCGACGAGTAATACCTTTCAGGACACGCATTCACGTGCACCACTACTGCAGAGCATAAAATCCCAGATGGTACAGAACCTGTTATACCAAATGGTTTTTTGGACTGTCTAGAATTATGTGTGAGTGATAATGGAAAAACAGGTGTATTTAATTAGCTAAATGTTAGCCAGCCACGCTAGCTCTCTGTTAATCTGAAGGTTGCATGCAAGCTTTTTGAATTACTAGCATCACATTTATTGTAATGAACTGGTATTCATTTAACATAAAAAACCAAACATAGAATACACATACTCAAAGTTTATTGGGGCTATTTACGTACAACAATTTGTAGCTGGCAGTTTTCTGTCGCTTTAACTATTGATTACGATGTTACTTGCAACAAGATATTTTGGTATTCATGACGTTTCCATTGACACTGAATAATGGACCCTTTCACTATACGCTAAAATATCTTCTCAATGTACCGTCCCGTACCAGTTTTCCTTCAGTGTCGATCGAAACCTAATACTATACAACACTATATATATGTAAACCTATACGTCTCTTTCATATGATTTCTTTTGTTGAAGCAGGCTAAGGTTACCTCTCAATTACTCGGATCCACGTGTGTACAACTTATCACTTCCCTTCCCACTTCTCCCTTTGAAATAAGAGGATACTGACCGCTTTAACAAGTAGTTTTATTTTTGCTCCTGTATCGGCAGAACACTTAATCAGCTTGAAGCCAATTTCTATTAGTGTGCTACTTATATATCAATAGCCCATTAGCTCCATAAATACTATGAATAAAGACAACTTTCACTGCAAGTTCCTTGATATTTCCTCGGTTGTTTCATACTAATTACATCGGATTGCTATCTTCAATCTCATAATCATTATGATGGGTGAACCTACTTTCTTGACTTTGAAGGATGGACAAGGACATGCTTAATATTTGAACCAAACAGTTATAATTTTTTTTGGACATTTTGATGTCTTATCATGTGATTAATACACATTTGTGTGTCTCAAGCATTATAATTCATTCGTAGAGCTAATTGTGTTTTCATACTGGGATCCTAAACCAAGTAGCACAAAATCAGGAATATTCACCTTGTAGTTAGTGCCATCTCTATCAATTAATTTATGCAAGGTCACTGTCCATATATGAGGCCTGGATCTGGTCAATATTGCCATATTTTTCTTTGATCGAGATAATCAGCTAGGCAGAAAAAGAAGAAGAATTATTTGTATTGTTGATGAGACAAAAACTATAGTGATGTTCAATTAATTGCTGCTTCAAATGTTAACCCATTACCAGTGCTCGGATCCTTTCCCTCTAACATTCGCTCGCAATCCCACTACGCACATATATAGTAGATCAAGCGCAAGAACACGTATGAGGGATGGACACAAATGTAGAGGGATTACTTCTTTATTTTTTTTAATATTTAAGGAGGAACCTGAGGGGCCCATACTTCACGTGCTGTGCGGCCAGGAGGCCCGCTTAGTCTCGATTTCTAACATTAACTACCCTACACAACCAAAGCATCAGTTAAAATAGACGGGTGTCACAAACGATTTTTTAAAACTCACCATTAATAAATATCCTCGAACGGTTATTAAAATAGACATATTTGTAGCAATACCACCATCTAGATAGGCCTAAACTTACTAACGGTTATTACAAATTCATTTGTTACTATCCTACAGACGCAGATGGCATTTAGAAAACACTACTATAGACATGGCCTATATTATCGGCTGGTAACCTATTTTTACTATCAGTTATCCAGGCGGTAGTGGGTAATAGACTATCACTGTCAGGCTATTATGGAGCGGCAGTGATATTAATTTTTTTTTGACATTTTGGGGCAGGAAAAAATATAAAAAAAATATCAATTTGCACTCGAGGAACCCCACGGTCACATGTCACATGATTTTTTTGTATGAAATAAGAACACGTGCGATTCGTGGCACTCGAATCTAGGACCTCTAGCTCGCTCAATCTGTCCTTACTGTCCCACCACAAAGGCACTAATGATGACAACAGGAAATATTTTCCTTTTGATTCTTGTTTTTTAAATGTTGCTATGATTATTAGGCATTTTAATGATCTCAAATTAAAAAGTTTTCAACTATAAAGTTGTATATCTCGTCGAGAGCTACAATTCTCATATAAAAAGTATCACCAAACAGTAACACACATGTTAATTAGTTAATAGAATGATTTTTTGTTTAACTTTTACAGTGCCATGTATGGAGTGATTTGAAATTTTATTCTTGTGCATGTCTTAAAACTAACTTGCTTTTATTTTCAAATACTAACAGCAATACTACAGAGTGGAGTGGAATATTTTTTTTATCACAACAAACAGAAACATCTCAAGAAAACATTTCTTCTGTGGGAGACAATGAAAGGAGCCAAGAAAACCCATCAATGAGAGCCGACCAAGAAAGCAAGCTATCTAGGCAAGGAAATGAGAGGCAAACAGTTATAAAGGAATTATAAGAAGCATTGTTATGATTATTTAGGCACTTAAATGATCTCAAATTAAAAGATTTTCAACTACAAAGATGTAGATCTTGTCAAGAGCTATGATTTTCATATAAAGTTTGTCCTTATTCGACTTCAAATGAGAAGTTATGAAAAAGTAAAATAATTGTTAGTGATTCAAACATATCTAGCAGCACAACAATAGAAAACAAAACTATCACCAAATAGTAAAACATGTTAAATAATTCATAGAATGATTTTTGTGTTAATCTTTTATAGTGCTATGTATGGAGTGATTTGAAATTTTATTCTTGTGCGATGCCTTAAAGCTAACTTGCTTTTGTTTTCAGATACTCATGGCAATACTAATAGTAGAGTGAAATATTTTTTTACAACAACAAACAGAAGCATCTCAAGGAAACATTTCTTTTGTGGGAGACAATGAAGGGAGCCGAAAAAACCCTTCAAGTAGAGCTGATGAAGAAAATAGGGCATCCAGACAAGGAAATGAGGAGCAAACAGTTACAAAAAAATTACAAGAAGCGTTGTCATGATTATTTGGGCATTTAAATGACCTCAAATTAAAAAGTTTTTATCTACAAAGTTGTAGATCCCCTGGCTCTTTTGACTTCCCAAACATATAACCCGCTTGTCTTCCCTATCTCTTTAGCTTTCCACACACACAACCTGCTCGTCTCCCCTCAATATAAAGCGATGAGAAGTGATCATCTTCCTCGCTCTCTTGTTGTGATCCGAGTGTTTATCTTCCACACATAGAACTAAGGTTTTTTCCGCGTCAGAGAAGCGAGATCTTGGTGTTAAATCCCCTTCACTGCACTAAGGTGAGTATCGTAGGGTTCCCATTATGGTTTTGTTTGGATTTCTTAGGGTTTGCTTCGATCTATATAACTGAGAGTAATGTGGTGTTTTTGTCACAAATCTGCATTAGCTCAGTTCACTGCTATCATGCACTAGCAAGATGGGGTTGTCCCTATGCCTACTTCCATGGTGCGGATGCTTGGTGTTGATTTCGGTTGTGTGGACTTTATATTCTTTGTTGCTGTGAAGGGCCCCTCCGTGGACCTAGTTTTAGCTTTGAATGGCGTTCTCCATTCTATTCTTGCAAATGCAAATTTCTCTATTGTTGTTCGTCAGAATGGAGACATTTTCGTGAACTTTAATACTGGTTTGAACGTATATTTCTTGCTTAACCAGAGTTGGTAGTTTGGCAGCAATACAATTAGGTTCTGGCGCATGACTGAGATATTTAGAATGGAGCCTAATCCGGATGACAATAAGATGTTCATTGAAGATGATACTTGGGTTGATATTGCGCTGAAATACAAGAGGCTGCGATGATGTCAATTATTTCATCTTTCTGTAAGACGGCATCTACCAATGATGTCAATCATCTCGTCCTTCTAGAATGTTGCATCATCAATGATGTAGATTAGCATCTTATCCATTTGGAAGACAACGTCAACGATGTTAATCATATCGTCCTTCTGGAAGCAAAATGTGTATATCTAGCTATGATTATATATTCTGAATAATGTGTCAATGTGCATCTGTGTAATGTTATTAAACTTTGTGATATGTAAGTGCATGTGTCAAAGTTTTGAATAATGTGTGATCGATGTTTTGCACCCGAGGAACTCCCGCAGTCGCGCTGTCACAAGTTACGTGATTTTTTGCGTGAAAGATGCGCGCATGTGGTTCCTAGCACTCGAACCTGGGACCTCTCAGCTCACGTGATCCGTCCTTACCATCCTACCACATAAGCACTATTGATGACAACAAGATATGCTTTCCTTTTGATCCTTATTTCCTGAAACTTTGTTATGATTGCTTATGCATTTAAATGATTTCAAATTAAAAGAAAATTCAACTATAAAGTTGTATATTTCATGGAGGGCTGCAATTCTCATAAGTTATTTGCTATCCAACTTCGTATGAAAAAGTTACGAAAAAGTATAATAAATATTAGTGATTCTAACATATCCAACAGCGCAACACCAGGAAATGAAACTACCACCAAATAGTAAAACATGTTAATTAGTTAGTAGAATGATTTTTCTGTTTAACTTTTACAGTGTCATGTATGGAGTGATTTGAAATTTTATTCTTGTGTGATGCCTTAAAGCTAACTAGTTTTTGTTTTCAGATACTAATGGCAATACTACATAGTAGAGTAGAATATATTTTTACCACAACAAACAGAAGCATCTGAAGGAAACATTTCTTCTATGGGGGACAATAAAGGGAGTCAAGAAAACCCATCAATGGGATTTCTTGGAAGAAAGTAGGCCATCTAGTCAAGGAAATAAGGAGCAAACAGTTACAAAGGAATTACAAGAAGCATTGTTATGATTATTTGGGCATTTAAATGACCTCAAATTAAAAGTTTTTCAACTACAAAGATGTTTCTTGTCAAGGGCTAAAATTTTCATATAAATTTTGTTCTTATCCAACTTCATATGAAAAGTTATGAAAAAGTAAAATAACTGTTAGTGAGTCAAACATATCCAGCAACACAACAACAAGAAATAAAACTATCACCAAATAGGTAAAACATGTTAAATAATTCATAGAATGATTTTTGTGTTTATCTTTTACAGTGCCATGTATGGAGTGATTTGAAATTTTATTCTTGTGTGATGCCTTAAAGCTAACTTGTTTTTGTTTTCAGATACTCACGGAAATACTATATAGTAGAGTGGAATATTTTTTTACAACAAAAAACAAAAGCATCTCAAGAAAACATTTCTTTTGTGGGAGACAATGAAGGGAGCTGAGAAAACCCTTCAACTAGAACCGACAAAGAAAGCAGGCCATCCAGTCAAGGAAATGAGGAGTAAATAGTTACAAAGGTATAAGAAGCGTTGTTATGATTATTTGCGCATTTAAATGACCTCAAATTAAAATATTTTTATCTACAAAGTTGTAGATCCCTTGGCTCTATTGACTTGCCAAACATACAACCCGCTCGTCTTCCTAATCTCTTTGGCTTCCCACAAACACAATCTTCTCATCTCCCCTCAATATAAAGGGGTAAGAAGTGATCATCTTTCATCTTCCTCGCTCTCTCATTGTGATTCGAGTGTTCATCTTCCACACACAGAACTAGGGTTTTCTCCACATCAGAGAAGTGAAATCTTGGTGTCAAATTCCCTTCACGGCACTAAGGTGAGTATCGTAGGGTTCCTATCACAGTTTTGTTTGGATTTCTTAGGGTTTGCTTCGATCTATATAACTGAGAGTAATGTGGTGTTTCTGTCGTAGATATGCATTAGCTCAGTTCACTACTATTAGGCACTAGCAAGGTGGGGTTGTTCCTATGCCTACTTCCATGGTGCGGATGCTTGGTGTTGATTTCAATCGTGTGGACTTTATATTCTTCGCTGCTGTGAAGGGCCCCTCTGGACCTAGTTTTTGCTTTGAATGGCGTTCTCCATTCTATTCTTACAAATGCAAATTTCTCTATTGTTGTTCATCAGAATGGAGACATTTTCGTGAACTGTAAGACTGGTTTGAATGCGTATTTCTTGCTTAACCATAGTTTGTAGTTTGGCAGCAATACAATTAGGTTCTGGCGCATGACTGAAATTGTCAGAATGGAGCCTAATCCGGATGATAGTAAGATGTTCATTGAAGATGACACTTAGGTTGATGTTGTGCTAAAACACAAGAGGTTGCGATGATATCAATTATTTCATCTTTCTATAAGACAACATCCACCAATGATGTCAATCATCTCGTCCTTCTGGAATATGGTGTCACCAATGAAGTAGATTAGCATCTCATCCATTTGGAAGACAGCATCAATGATGTCAAGCATGTTGTCCTTTTGGAAGCAAAATGTGTATCGTTAGCTATGTTTATATGTTCTGAAGAATGTGTCAATGTGCATTTGTGTAATGTTCTTAATCTTTATGATATGTAAATGCTTGTGTTGAAGCTTTGAACAATGTGAGATCGATGTTTTGCACCCGAGGAACTCCCGCGGCCACGCTGTCTTAAGTCACAAGTCATGTGGTTCTTTGCGCGAAATATGCGCGCGTGTGGTTCATGACACTTAAACCTGGGACCTCTCAGCTCATGCAATCCGTCCTTACCATCCCACCACATAAGCACTAACAATGACAACAGGATATGTTTTCCTTTTAGTCCTTATTTCTGAAACATTGCTATGATTATTTGGTCATTTAAATGACCTCAAATTAAAAAGTTTTCAACTACAAAGTTGTAGATGTCGCCGCAGGCTACAATTTTCATATAAAGTTTGTCCCAATCCGATTTCGTATGAAATAGTATAATAACTGTTAGTGATTCAAACATATCTAGCAGCACAACAACAGGAAATGAATCTATCACCATAGAGTAAAACATGTTAAATAGTTATTAGAATGATTTTCTTGTTTAACTTTTACAGTGCCATGTATGGAGTGATTTCAAAATTTCTTCTTGTGTGATTCCTTAAAGCTAACTTGCTTTTGTTTTTGGATACTCACGGCAATAATATATAGTAGAGTGGAATATTTTTTACAACAACAAATAGAAGCATCTCAAAGAAACTTTTCTTCTATCGGAGACAATGAACGGAGCCAAGAAAACCCTTCAACTGGAGCCGACGAAGAAAGCAAGCCATCCAGTCAAGGAAATAAGGAGCAAACAGTTACAAAGGAATTACAAGAGGCATTATTATGATTATTTGGACATATAAATAATCTCAAATTAAATAGTTTTCAATTACAAAGTTGTAGATCTAGTCGCAGTTTATAATTCTCATATAAAGTTTGTCTCCATCTGACCTTGTATGAAAAAGTTATAAATTTTTTAAGATAAGCTTTCATCCATTATCACTGTCTGTTCATAACACAAACCAGCAGTGATACTTGAAGAACTATCACTACTGGTTCGTGGCTAGAACTAGCAATGATAGTCAAGTTTCATTACTAACTCATAAGAAGGATCAGCAGTGATAGTAGCATTGCCGGTTCGTGGCTAGAATCGATAGTGATAGTCAATTATCACTACCGATTCTTTTCTAATGAACTTTTATTGTCAGTCCTTGATATGAACTGGTAATGATACTACATCACTGCCGGCTCGTAACGAGCTGGTAGTGATGAGACAACATATATAGGGGTTTTTGTAGTAGTGAAAACTCGTCTGTGTTATTGTCACAGACGGTTTTCTTAGTAAGATCTATTTTTTTATGTATGATGGACACAAAGGGATTTTTTTAAAACTCATCTATACTTAAAAGCACGGGTACTATTTTAAATTTGACTGCACATGTCTCCTGTCTCTTTGACTTTCCAAATACACAGCTCACTCGTCTTCCCTGTCTCTTTGGCTTCCAACACATACAACCTGCCCGTATCCCCTCAATATAAAGCGACGAGAAGTGATCATCTTCCTCATTCTCTCGTTGTGGTTCGAGTGTTCATCTTCCAGACACACAGCTAGTGTTTTTCCCATGTCAGAGGAGCGAGATCTAGGCATCGAATCCCGTTTACTACACTCAGGTGAGTATCGTAGGGTTCCCATCATTGTTTTGTTAGGGTTTCTTAGGGTTTGCTTCGATCTGTGTAACTAAGGTTAATTTGGTGCTTCAGTCATAGATCTGCAATGCCTCAGTTCATTGCTATCAGACGCTAGCAGGATGGGGTTGTCCCTATGCTTGCTTCCATGGTGTGGATCCTTGGTGTTGATTTCGGTCATGTGGACTTTTTGTTCTTTACTATTGTGAAGGCCCCCTCCATGGACCCAGTTTTTGTTGTGAATCGCGTTCTCCATTCTGTTCTTGCATATGCAAATTTCTCTATTGTTGTTCATTATAATGGAGATATTTTGTGAACTGTAACACTGATTTGAACGTGTATTACTTGCTTAACCATGGTTGGCAGTTTGGAAACAATACAATTTGGTTCTCGTGTATGACTGATATAGTCATAATGGAACCTGATCCGGATGACAGTGAGATGCTTATTGAGGATGATGCTTAGGTTGACATTATGCTGAAACGTAGGAGGCTAAGATGATATCAATTATTTTATCTTTCTGAAAGACAGCATCGACCAATGATGTCAATCATCTCGTCCTTCTGGAAGATGGTGTCACCAATGATGTCAATTAGCATCTCATCCATTTGGAAGATGGCGTTAATGATGTCAAGCATATCATCCTTTTGGAAGCAAAATGTGTATAACTAGCTAGATTTGTGTTCTGAACAATGTGTTAATGTACATCTTTTTAATATTCTAAATCTTTGTGATATGTAAACGCCTATCTTGAAGTTCTAAACAACATGCGATTGATGTTTTAAATAATGTATCAATGTGTGGTCTGTACATAATGATTGTGATGTTGTTTAATTTATGAATCATGAAGGCAATTAGGAAGCAAAGTTGCTTATAGAGGGCAAAGAGTCATACAGACGGTTTTTAAAAAACTTCATCTGTGCCACTTTATACATATGGATTTTAAAAGAAGTCTGTCTATGTTACTTTATACAAATGTGTTTTAACAAAAATCATCTGTGATCCTTACTACTTATTGACGGTTTTACAGAAAATTCATCTGTGTGTATCTCTATTATATACGGAGTTATAACCGTATGTAACAAGGTCGATACCACAGATATTTTTGCAGGGACATAAGCTATAACCATATGTGATATGGTTTAAAATACGTCTTTAATAATCTATTATGAGGTAGAGCTACTTCACATAACAAGGTTAAAAAGAAGCTTAGTTATTACTCCCTCTGGTTGCAAATGTAGGTCGTTTTAGCCTCCTTAACTATTCTCTAAATATAAGTCATTCTCGAACTTCTATGTATTTTTTTCTCTCTTGTTCCCGTCTTGCTCTTGTTTAATAAATGCTACTACTCTCACAAATAAATGAGTTATCTTTTCTAATGCAGAATAAATAAAGGGCAATAATGTCATTTGATCTACTTTCTTAATCTTTATGTATAAGTCTAAAATAACTTACATTTGTAATCGAAGGGAGTACAATTAATTAATCTGTCAACTTTTATGATATGACTAAATGTATAGTGCATATACTTCTTCGTGTGTTTTCGTGTTTCAGTGTTATTATGTTTTCGTATTGAAGTGTCTCTCTGTCTCCAAGTTCCGAGATGCTTGCTTGTTTGTGATGCTTATTTCCTTAAGTATAATAAAAAACTAGCTACCTACGACCTTATTAAAGCTATGTGAAAGCATATAAGCACTTCTTATCTTCTTGCTTATGCGCAAGAGAACGCGCATGATACCTTGAATGGTGTCGCACCTGCTTGCAGATCAAGGCATGTTCACGTTATTAGCATGCCAGGGGGCCCCGCAATCAGGAGATGTATCTAAAATGATCAAGTGGCTGAATTAAGAGTTCTCTATGAATAGTACATCGCAGAGCTTTGTAGCTTCTACCTCGGGCATGCACCGATGCTGTCACCCTCAAATGATTTACTTGTTGCATTTGGAAACGAAAGAATCAATATGTAATAATAATAGTATAAAATGCGAGATAAATCTCTACTGAATTAACATAGCTTTTTGTTAATCTCTATCTCTCTCCCTAAGCCATGCTTCACAATTTCGGGATGTAATCACTCATCCTTTCATGAAATGTTCAAGCAGGCTCGGCTTCGCGCCTACTATAGCATTTCTCGCCAAAAAAAAATAAAATAAAAAATAAAAAAATCAGATTTGGTCAAGGAAGAACGGTAGGCAGCGAGTTGGTGTGCATATAGCAGAAGAAGAATGAGAATGAACAAAAATGTGGATTATAGCAGAATTTAAGGGCAAACACTCAAACAAGCACAGTAACACACCCCATCGCCCCCGGGACAAGGCACCAAAAATTGGCTCACTTTTTTTCTTTACGTCCATGCCTCACCTAAATACGATTAGTAATGAACTAAACCATTATCAAGTTTCTTTAACTTTTTTAGTGAAAGTTCATTCACCTTTTCTGAGCTCACAATATTGATCAACATGCAGTAAAGTTTAGTGTTTAAAACAAAAGGGGGAACTGAGTAAATGTCACTGCAAAGGAGCAGTCTAATTTGAAATTTTCTATTTGATGTAATGCTACCATATAGGTCTCGGTCCCACATGTCTACGAATCTCACAAACCGCGAAACAAGATAATACTAACTAGCGATCACCAAACTCAATCTTGTTCGTATTCTTCAACAAGTAGACCCACTCACCCACCATTATGGAACATTAGTGCATGAAGTCTCAAATTCTGGTAGGCCCACCTGTCACTGAATTATTATACACACCTTACCGCTACTCCAACGCCCATACCTCCAAACTTGTTTGCAAGTTGCAGTGGAAAACATTTTTTGTAATTAATTTGAACTTAACGCCAAAGGTTCATGCGGATGTACCCTTTGCATCAAATCAAATCAAATCCATGCGCTGGCCATGTTAAATTTGTCTTTTTTGTCAAAAAAAAAGGCTTGAATCTACCTATATATACCCATTAAACAAATGATGAAGACCAACACCTTGCTGTTATAAGAGCATATTTGGTAGGGCTCTCCTGATCTAAATTTTCTAAGGGAAATGATTCTCTACGGGAAGTGATTATCTAGTAATTTTCTAGGGTAAACTCTATGCAGAAAGTGATTTTGTGGGAGGAGTGAATCAGGGAGAGCTATTTTCCGGTTTTCAGTATTTAGTTCATTTTAGGAAATCGCTCCCAGAAAATCACTCTGGGAGCTGAAAACTGCAAACTACCGTTTAGCAGAACTCCCACTAATTCTATTCTAAAAGCTTGTTTAGAAGCTCTGCCAAATAGACAATAAATACTATTGTACTCATCAGGACCACAAATAACAACTTATATTGAAGTAGGATAATAAGGGTATCAGTGTTAATTGTTGTTGGGAGGAAATAGACCAGTCTTAGGATAATGGTTAATGGTCGCTATCAAAGGTTCCTCCAGAGCCTTCGGCCTTCGGACTCGGCATGAGGCCCTATCTCTGGAGGCTGCGAACCCCTTCAGGCCACCTCTCCGGCTCGTACGTGTCCTTCCGAAGACTCGAAGATACAACAAGTACCCCCAGAGCCTTCAGCCTCCGAACTCAACATGAGGCATTATCCCCGGAGGCTACGAACCCCTTTGGGCCGCCCCTCTGGTGCACATGAGGCCTTCCGAAGCCTAAAGGCGTGACCGGCTCTGGAGATAATATCGGGGAAGAAAGGACACCCCACTCTGCAGCCGACTTGACGCGAGGTGACGGGCGATAAATGCCGACACAAGTGGTGCTTATCTTGACATCCCAATACGATGCAAGTCGTCCTGACACCCCCGGGAGAATGGCGCCGGGCTGAAATTGGCAATCGGCTCACCCATTAGGGTGCAAGCACCAAAATAGTTACTACGGTTGATATTTATCTTCCATGTAGGGTAAAAGGTAGTTATCAAGGATAAGGCCCAGTAATTCAGCCAGGTCCTAGATATTTGTACATCGTGATAACTTGTACACTAAGCAACGTATTGCCTCGAGGCTCTCCCCGCCGCTGTCCAGGAACTGGCAACCTGGGAAGGGCGTGCGTTGGCCCAGGGTGTGGCCAAGCACGTTCTCGCCTGCTATCACAGCCGAGACCCCGCCTTCCCGCTGGAGCCAGCCCAACAGGGCGTGGTTGAGGCAGAGGAAGCCGCCGCCTGGGCAGCCGTCCGCAATGTCGCCACAGAGGTGGCAGAATTTTTTGTGCGGGAGCCGAGCCTGGGCAGTGATAGCGGTGACGATGCGTCACCTCCTCCTTAACCTGTAATAAGTTAGGGGTTTTCTCTTCTTTTTTGAAAGTTGTAATTATGGGAGTGATTCCCTGCAGATTGGCTCCTTTCAGTGTATTAGAAGCCATCCTTGGAATGGAAGTCCGTTTTGTACTTCTTCTTCCTTGATTTTGTTTATACTGATGTCCCGGGAGGCACTGACCAGGCCGAGCACCGGCAGTTTACCACCGAGAACAAGGTTGCCCCGGCCACTCGCGCTCGAGTAGCAGGACCACCCGAGACCCTCGTGTTTTGGTAGTGCTCAGGGTACTCGGCTCCCGAGCATCCAGCCCCCGAGCTTGCGCGTAGGATCCCGTGCTCGGGGCGCGCAGCCCTGGGCACTTGCGAGTACACAGCTGCTGAGTCAAATAGACACAGATAGACACAAACTCTTTTTGCTTGGGAAGTGAATCCACCTAGCACGGTACCCATCGTAACTCATGAACGTTTTCTGCCTCGCGACCTCTCAAACAAATAGACCAGATATGCGCATAAGAGGAAATGCAACCAAGAGTCCCCATGGTCCTGTGGTGTTCGGGCCAAGACTAACCAGGCCGAGCACCGACAGCCTGCCCCTGGGGACTAGGTGGTCCTGACCACTCATGCTCGAGTGGTAGAACCACCCGAGAACCCTAGAGGCTCGATAGTGCTTGGGGTATTGCCACAGCAACCGGGCACCACAGCCTACCACAAGGACGTAGGTCAGCGATCGCCGCCAGTGCGGTACACCGACTATCGTTTGTTTTCGTCGTTCCGGAAAAGCGAATATGAGAGCGGGGTTTTTCACGCGAGGAGATCGCTCACTGAGCAAATTAGCACAAGAGGGTCCCGAGGATAACTCGGGAATAATAGTTTATTACGTATATATGAACAGAAATTCACATTACTTTAGTGACTTACCGAGTCGGTGTCAGCCTTCCGGCCGACCAGGCCAGGAAAGGGTGGATGCCCCGGTGCTCGGGGCGCCCGGGAACATGGATTCCCTTGTGCAGAGCGCTTTAGCCCCTAGGTCGTCCTTTTAGAACCCGAGCACTCCAAACCCGGCAATGGAACCAGGGGCTAGGTGGTCCCGACCACTCATGCCTGAGTGGTAGGATTACCCGAGGACCCCAGAGGCTAGGCAGCGCCCTAGGCACTGATGCCCTTATGCTCGGGTTGCTTGGTTCTCAAGCATTTATCTGTAAGCTTAAAATAGGAAAGGTTTCTTTGCTTGGTGCGCTCTGTCGGTGCGGTATTCATTATAGCTTGCTCTCGTTTCTGACCCGCGACCTCTCGAATGCCCGGACCGGCGAAGTGTACAGACAGAGATACGACCAAGAGGTCCCATGGTTCGGTGGTGTTCGGGCCTGGACTAACCAGGCCGAGCACCGACAGCCTGCCCCCGGGGACTAGGTGGTTCCGACCACTCATGCTCGAGTGGTAGAACCACCCGAGAACCCTAGAGGCTTGGTAGTGCTCGGGGTATTGCCACAGCAGACGGGCACCACAGCCTACCACAACAGACTTAGGTCAGCGATCGCCACCTGTGCCGCATACCGACTGGCATCTGTTTTTGTCAGCGGGAAAATGAGAGAGAGCATCTCACCAAGCAGATTAACACATGGGTTCCAGATGAAAAACTCAGAGCAATATAGGCATATATTAACGATTCGTACTGATGTGATGAATTTCAAATAGCAAGTGATAAGCACAGACATGCTTAACTATGGATAAAATTTATGAAGATGCTCGATGTTCCACGCATTGGGGAGAGGCTACCCGTCCTCTGTGGCCAATCGAAACGAGCCTTGACATGGGGTACTGGTCACGATGAAGAGGCCTTCCCACATGGGGGAGAGCTTATTCTTTCCTTCGCGCGTCTGAGCGCATCGGAGAACCAGATCCCCAACTTCGAGTGACCGGGCCCGGACACGGTGCTGATGGTAGTGCCTCAGGCTCTGCTGATATCTGGCGGTTCAGACGGCAGCTCGTCGCTGACACTCTTCCATGTACTCGACGTCGTCGCGCCTTCGCTGTTCTTGCTCACCCTCCGAGTATGCATTCACCCGAGGCGAGCCGAGCGTAAGCTCCGAGGGGAGGATAGCTTCGAAGCCGTAGACGAGGAAGAAAGGTGTCTCCCCGGTGGCTCAGCTTGGCATGGTCCGGTTGGCTCATAACATAGTGGGTAGCTCATCTATCCACCCTTTCTCATTCTTTGCGAGCACGTCGTAGGTCCGGGTCTTGAGCCCCTTCAGTATCTAAGCATTCACGCGCTCCACTTGTCCGTTGCTACGGGGATGAGCAATAGAGGCGAAGCAAAGCTTGATGCCGAGGTCCTCGCAGTATCCTCCGAACAGGGCACTTGTGAACTGGGTGCCATTGTCGGTGATGATCCTGTTCGGGACGCCGAAGCGACTTGTGATGCCGCGGATGAATTGGACCACCGTGTTCTTGGTGACCTTGATTACTGGGACCGCCTCCAGCCACTTGGTGAACTTGTAGATGGCGACGTACAGGTACTCATAGCCCCCAACTGCTCGGTGGAATGGACCCAAGATGTCCAGCCCCCAGACCGCGAAGGGCCAAGACAGGTGTATGGTATGAAGAGCCTAAGCTGGTTGGTGAATCTTCTTTGCGTGGAACTGGTACACCCTGCAGCGCTGAACCAGCTCGGAAGCGTCCAGGAGGGCTGTTGGCCAGTAGAAACCTTGCCGAAAGGCTTTCTCGACCAGCATGCGGAATGATGCATGGCCACCTCACTCGCCCTTGTGGATCTCAGTGAGGAGCTCACCGCCTTCTTCCCGGGTGATGCATTTTAGGAGGACACCGTCCGTGCCGTGCCGGTAGAGATCCCCGTCTACTAAGGCATAGCGTTTGGATTGTCGTGCAATCCTCTCTGCACAGGCATCATCCTTGGGAAGGATGTTTTCTTTCAAGTACCCTCGGATCTCGTCGATCCACGAGGGTTGTTGAGGACTACCGGCAAGTGTAGCGCACTCGCCGGGCGGCGGCACCTTGACGAGACCTCCCACTGAAGGTGCAGCCTGGGTCCCCTCGACTGAGCTCGAGGGTTCCCCTTCATCCTGGTCGACAGACAGGACGGATGGCCGTGTGAGCCTTTCTTCAAAGGTTTCGACTGGGACGAGCGCTCGGGTGGAAACCAGGACGGAGAGGTCATCGGCCACGGTGTTGTCATGGTGGGGTATCTGCCGCAGCTCCAGGCCGTCGAAGTGCCGCTCCAGCCTCCTGACTTCTGCCACGTACACCGCTATCTGCGGGTCTGAGCACTGGTATTCCTTTGATACATGGTTGACCACCAGTTGGGAGTCACCTTTGACGAGCAGCCGCCAGATCCCGAGACCCACCGCCGCTCGGAGTCCAGTGATGAGGCCTTTGTATTCCACCATATTGTTTGTTGCTCGGAAATGCAGCTGCATGACATACTGGAGTACTTCACCCGTCAGGGAGGTGAGCACCACTCCAGCCCACGCGCCTTTGAGCGTGACGGAGCCGTCAAAGTGCATGACCCAGTACTCAGGTCCGTCTTGCCCGGGGTACACGGACAATTCTTCGCTATCGACCTCGGGGACTGGTGTCCACTCTGCCACGAAGTCGGACAGGATTTGGCTTTTGATCGCGTGGCGGCTGATGAAGTACAGATCGAATTCCACGAGCTCAACTGTCCACTTGACGATACGCCCGGTACCTTCTCGGTTTCGCAGGATCGGTCCTAGTGGGTAGGTGGTCACTACTAAGACTTTGTACGTCTGGAAGTAGTGTCGCAGCTTTTGGGAAGTGATAAGCACTGCATAGAGCATCTTCTATGCTTGAGGGTATCTCGTCTTGGCATCCCAGAGGACTTCACTAACGAAGTACCCCGGTCACTGTACCCGGTGGCCCCTGACCGCGGCCGCATCTGAGGCCTTGCCACAGCCCCCAAGCTCAAGGCAGAGTTCGAAGCCTACCGAGGTTTCGAGCTCAACTCCCTAGTCAGGACCGGTCCCGCGTCCTAGAGGCTGCTCTAGGGCGGTCGGGAGCTCAGACCCAGCACCTTGCCCCAAGCACTCATCACGCTCCACCACCAGCACCATGCTCACGACCTGAGGAATGGCCGATACGTAGAGCAATAGAGGTTCACCCTCGCCGGGGGCCACCAGTACGGGCGATGAGGTGAGATACTTCTTGAAGTATTGGAAGGCCTGCTCGGCCTCCAGTGGCCAGTCAAAACGACCGGTCTTCTTCAGCAATTTGAAGAGTGGGAGCCCCGCTCCCCGAGCTTGGAGATGAAGTGCCCCAAGGCTGCCATGCATCCAGCGAAATGCTGTACTTCCTTGAGCCGAGCTGGGGGACGCATCTGCTCGATGGCCCGGATCTTCTCGGGATTCCGTGACTGGAAACCAAGAAGCCGAGGAGTTTGCCCGCGGGTACCCCGAATATGCACTTCTCGGGGTTGAGCTTTAGGCGGGTGCTGTGGAGACTGTTGAACGTCTCGGCCAAGTCTTCCAACAGGGTGGTCCGTTCTCGGGAGTTGACCACGATGTCGTCGACATAAGCTTCGATGTTGCGACCAACCTATGTGTTAAGGGTAATACGGACGGCCCGCTGGAACGAAGATCCAGTGTTGCACAGGCCGAAAGGCATGGACACATAGCAATAAGTCCCCACCAGGGAAATAAAAGATGTTTTTTCTTCATCCTGCTTGGCCATGTGGATTTGGTGATAGCCCGAATTTGCATCAAGAAAGCTCAAAAGATCGCACCCCGCAATGGAGTCAACAATCTGGTCTATGCGGGGTAGAGGAAAATGATCTTTTGGGCATGCCTTATTAAGGTCGGTGCAGTCGATGCACATCCTTAGCTTGCCGTTGGCCTTCAGGACGACGACGGGGTTTGCCAGCCACTCCGGGTGGAGGACTTCTCGGACAAAGCCGGCATCAAGGAGCTTTTTAACTTGCTCCCGGATGAACTCCTGGCACTCAGGTGCCTGTCGGTGAACCTTCTGCCTCACGGGCCGTGCGTCTGGGCGCACGGCAAGGTGGTGCTCGATCACCTCCCTAGGGATCCCGGGCATATCAGACGGCTGCCATGCAAACACGTTAGCGTTAGCCCGGAGGAAGGCGACGAGCACGCTTTCCTATTTGGCATCCAGGTGACCACCGATTCTGGTGACCTTAGACGGGTCTTCGTCCACCGTGACCTCCTTCGTGGCAACAGAGGCGTCGACAGTGAGTCAGGATTTGGATGAAGAAGGGCCCGGACCCCTGGGGTGTCCTTCGACCTCGGTGCGGTGGAGGCCAAGGCCGAGTACAGCTGCTCGGTGCAGGGGACAGCGCTGCCAGTTTCGACGGGCACGGAGATGGGGCCGACTGGTACCGGCATCTTTACGGTGAGGTAGCCGTAGTGTGTCGCCACCATAAACCTGGTGAGTGTTGGGCGCCTGAGGATTGCATTGTAGGGGAGAGGGACCTCTACAACGTCGACGTTGTTCGTCTGGTTTTTTCCTGGCTCCCGAAGGTGACGGGCAACTCGACCTGCCCAAGGGGGAGAGTGTGCCCCAGCGTCACCCCACAGAAAGGGAGGGACAGCTTCAAGCGCTTCGGAGACACCTGCAGCTTCTTGAACGCCTCTTGGGACAAGAGGTTCAAGCCTGCACCCTCGTCGATCAGCACTCGGCTGACCTTCACATTGTAGATGGTGGGGGATAACACCAGAGGCAGTCGCCCCACCCCTGCAATTCTCACGGGGTGGTCTCCCTGACTAAATGTGATCGGGGTCTCTGACCACTTGAGGAGCCTTGTGGCCGCCGCGCTCGGGGTTACCAAGCACACCTCACGCCGCATTGTTTTGACACAGCGGCAAGAGGAGCGTGTGTACGCACCCCCACCGATGAAGGCAATGGTGTGCTCGGGCTCTTGAAACCCGAGCTCTTCGTTTCCAGGAGCGCCTTTGTCATCGTCACCCTTGCGGCACTCCTCGCGCTCCTTCTAGTGCCACTCCGCGAGACCCTTCACCGACTAGCACTCGATGAGGTCGTGCCAGTCGGTTTGGTGAATTTCACACCACTTCCCTACCTCTGGCTTCACGGGAGCGGGCTTTTTCTCGACGGTCGCTCGGCGTGCCTGCCTACGTGTGGTGCCTTTCGTCTGCAGGACAGGGCGGCGTCGCGCTTTTTCCTCTCTCTTTTTTACCCACTTATCGGAGCGGTAAGGACCTATTTTGTCGACTGCGGGTTGCTCGGGGCGTGGACCGTGCCACACCCGAGCTTCCGCAGCCTTGGCGCACTTGTCGGCCAGCGCGAAAAGCTCCGCGGTGGTCTCGACCTTGTGCGTGCCTAGCTTCTCGAGCATTCACTCATCGTGGATGCCCCGTTGGAACGCGATGATGATAGTGTGGGGGGTGATCCGCGGGATGGTATTGCGGACCTGGGTGAAGCGCTGTATGAAACGCCTCAGCGTCTCTCCCTCCTGCTGCTTGACAGTATGGAGGTCACACTCCAGTCTGGGGCGCGCAAAGGTGCCCTAAAAGTTTGCCACAAATTGGTGGCACAGATCATCCCAGGAGCAAATAGAGCCTGGGGTAAGTTCATGAGCCAAGAGCGGGTAGAGCCCCTCAGGGCCACGTGAAAATAGTTTGCCATCACCTTTTCGTTCCCGCCCGCCGCTTGGACAGCGGTGGTGTAGATCTGGAGGAACTCGACGTGGTCGATGGAACCGTCATACTTCTCCGGTAGTTCGGGCCAGAATTTTGTGGGCCAGTTGACCTGGGGGGTGAACGTCGGCGCGCTGGGGAACCCCGGCGGTCATGGGCTGGCATAGAGGAAGCTTGGTCTTGCATCACCTCAGCCTCACGACGGGACTCTCGGCGGCGCTCGAGGGTGACACGCGCATCCTCGACGACCCTCCGCTCATTAATGTGCAAGCGGAGGTCTTGAGCTCCCGTCGTGATCAGGGAGGCGGTTCTTCATTTGGAGCCCCCCCGGCCGGCTCTGCCGCCACCCGAAGATGCCCCAGCCTTAGTGGTGCCGTGGAGGGAGGTGGTACGGGAACTCTGGGAAAGTACTTGCCGATGAGCCGTGCCCACCAAGTCGGCTACCTCCTGTAGCCAACGACCCTCTGGTGTTTCTCCCGCTGCCTGGACAGGCCGGTGCCTAAGGAGTGCTTCCGCCGCAAGTAAGGCACTCCCAGGGCTGGCGTCACCACAGTTGAGTTTGCGCCGTATCGGCGCTCGGTGTTGTTCGGATACCAATCTTGCGGTAGGGATGATGGCCGCTTGCTGCGGGTTCGGTGGCCCGCCCGCGGCAGTCGCGGCCCTACTGGGCCTAGTGCCATTGTCCCTGACGTGAGGAGGCGCCGTATGACCTGACTGTTGACGCTGCTGAGGACCAACCGGAGCTGGGGCCCCTTGGGCCATGTTTTCCATTTCCTCGTTGGAGTCTGAATCGGGGCGATGAAGACATTGTCTACCAGCCATTTTTCTGCAAAAAACGAGGTGGATTCAGGGATACAACTCCCCTACCTGGCGCGCTAGGTGTCGGTGGATGAACACAGTGAGCAGGGATCCTAAGGGTTCCCCTTCGAGATTCGACCGGGAGGCTATGCCTGGAACTACCTTGTACGTGGGGTTAATGCGTGTAGGACTTAGGCAGGATGGATCGTCGTCAGCTGGTAGAAATAAATGCACCAAGGGTTTAGACAGGTTCAGGCCACATGGAGGCATAATACCCTACTCTTGTGTGTCTAGTATGTTATCAATGCTCTTCGAATGCCTGTCTCCGGATCTCTATCGATCTCCGGATCCTTTTTTCTATCTCTAGCTTCTGTTGTTCTATCAGCTCTCTATTACAAGGTGCTCCCTCCCCCCTTTTATCTACCGGGGGGGAGGCCCTTCAGGAAGTGCCCAGAATGAGGGCACAAGTTCCTGTAAACAATAAATGGAAAGTTACCATCATTGGTCTACAGTTGATGTTACAGAGGTTTGAAAAAATATCCCTCGGACAGTTCCATTGGTCTTCGCATTCCAGCTTCAGCAGGCACAGGGGCGCCCACCGACCAGCCTCTGAGTACTCTCTCATGCTCATTTGGGCAGAGAAGGTCTGCTGCGGTCTGATGTGATAGGGTGATAAGCCTCGTGCCCATCAAAGATATCTTCAAACCGCCTTCCTTCATGGGCCCCGCGAGGGGACATGCGATGGGACCCTCCGCATTAATTGTGCCCACGCCTTCCTGCCAGGCGGCAGCAGGGACTAGCGTATTCAGTACAACAAGCGTGGGGGAAAAGTGGCTGCATGTGACCGTCCACGCTCCCCATTAAATGCGGCATCGGGCCGCCCACCGGCCGACACCTCATCGTGGAGTCCCTGCGGGGTCCACCGGCCTGGGGCTTGACGGGTGCTCGGGACTCTCTGGGTGCTCGGGGACCAACTGTTCTTGGCCCCGAGTGCTCACTCCAGGACCTTGCTTCCCTCGGGTCCTCAAGGCACTCTGGGTACTCGAGGACCAACTGTTCTTGGCCCCATGCGCCCGCTCTCGGACTTGGCTTCCGTCGGGTCCTCGGGGCACTCTGGGTACTCGGGGACCAACTGTTCTTGGCCCCGAGCGCCCGCTCCCGGACCTGGCTTCCCTCGAGTCCTCGGGGCACTCTGGGTACTCGGGGACCAACTGTTCTTGGCCCCGAGCGCCCGCTCCCGGACCTTCCTTCCCTCGGGTTCTCGGGGCACTCTGGGTACTCAGGGACCAACTGTTCTTAGCCCCGAGCGCCCGCTCCTGGACCTTGCTTCCCTCTGGTTCTTGGGGCACTCTGGGTACTCGGGGACCAACTATTCTTGGCCCCGAGTGCCCGCTCCTGGACCTTGCTTCCCTCGAGTCCTCAGGGCACTCTGGGTACTCTGGGACCAGCTGTTCTTGGCCCTGAGCGCCCGCTCCCGGACTTGGTTTTTGATTCCCTTCAAAACAAATTGTTAGTCGCAATGATACGATTGTCATTAATCACCAAAACACTTACCTGATACCAAGGGGCCTAGATGCTGCTACAATCTTCCCATTTTTGGTGATTGTATGACAACACAAAAAAAAGGTATAGAGATATAAATTGAAGAACACCCTATCTTGCTAGGCGATGACAGCATATAGCAAAATAACATGCTAGAAGAAATAGAATTAAGCACGCAAGGAATTAAACACAATGAGATGACAGGAGAAACACATCGATTAGAACCAAATGGCCTCTCATTACATCAAAAACCATAAGATCCAACAAGCTGAACCTAGCTACCAAAAAGCTAAACTAGACTCCACCTGAAACTAGAAAGCTTTCTGGACATTCAAAACTATATATCTCTCTCCAAAACTCCCCCTAACACTAGACTCTCTCCCCCTTTGGCATCTAAGAACCAAAAAGAGAACACAGCTACACATCTAGAGCAGGAGGAGACGAGGGATCCAACGCTGCTAAAGAAGGCTTCACCACGAACTGAGAGGCATCAGACTCGGAGTCGGATGAAGACAAGATAAGCTCAACATCAGCGTCGTCAGCTAGAGGACGCTCCTGCTACAGTCTGACTCAGTACTGTGTCGACACTCTAGGCGGCTAGCTCCTGGTCAACCTGACTGAGTACCTCTCAGAGAACAGGATCGACCTCATCAACCGCAGGCTGCGAGACAGCTGGAGGCACAACAGGAGGCTCCTGAGCTAGAACTGTCGGGTGCGGCGAGTCCTCAAAACAGGGGGTATTGTTCTCTCTGTCCGACTGAAGCGTTGAGAACATGGCGTGCTGCTGCTGCTGTAGAGACTGCAAGAACACCATCTGTTGCTCCTGCTGGCGAATCATGTCGGCCTAGAGCTTCGCCTGCATCTCAGCCTGTGCTGCAAGCTACTGCTGGATCTGCTGCTACTTAACTACCTGCCACTGCTGCTGCATCTACTGAAGAATCAATGCAAGCTCTGAAGGCTGCGCAGCAGGAGTCACTAAAGGAGCTATCTCAGGTGCTGAAGAAGTAAGAACAGATATTTGAGGGGCTGTCTGAGAAGAACCTCCTACCTCGGCATTGTGTGACCCAATGACTAGAGGAATGTACTCAATATCATCTGAATCTGAGTCGTTATCAACATCAAAAATATACTGAGGTAGCTCTACCTCGGCCTTTGCTAGGGCCTTGTCCTCTGCAGCTGCTCTCTCTCGCTCATCAATAGGGATCATCTCCTGAGACCATGGCTCGCTGACCACGACGTCTATCAGTGAGAGCAAAAGGAGCATACTCCTTGAAGCGAGTGGGGGAATCCTCATAGACCTCGAGGAACTCTGGATACTTGATGGCATGAGCAAGCATGTGAGATATGAAGTGCACGTATGGCTGCTATCTATCCAAGGACATCCGCTCTACTATGGCATCCTCAATCTCACACAAGATCAGAGATCCATGATGTCAAAACAGCGATGAGTGAGAATGGACAGAATCAACCACTGCTGCAAGCTGGTGATGGCCTCTCCGTAGCCGATCCTCGGCAGCAAACTATGTCTTAAGGCCAAGTGATGGCCTTCGCTACAGGTGTCAGCATATCTGGCAGTCGCGGCGAACCTGGAGCGAAGTGCTGTCTGAAAAGTGGCCTGATCTCCTCATCGGTCGAAAAGACGCTACCAACCAGAGGACGGCGAGGGGGCTCGACATTTGGATGAACAATCTCATGCAGATACCTGGAACCCACCTGAACCCCTAGAGCCTCGATCATACCATTATGTTATAATCTAAAAGTCTCCCCCTGGAACATGAACTGAATGAAGTTCCTCTCTGGTGCAATCCATACTGTGGTGTAGAACACTCTGACCCAGTCCTCTACGTATCTGTCCACGTCAGTGAGCAGATCTGAAAGTCTAGGGAAGGCGTCAAAGTGTTGCCTCACATCTACTCCCCCTACAGCTGACTGCATATAGCGCCAGTTGAGCATCTTGTGCTGGCTCAAACTGACCTTCTTTCTAAGATACGAGTGGAAGAAACTCTCCTGAAGTATTGACCAGAACCGAGGATCAACTCCATCATCCCTGACCTCAGGAAACCACTCCTCGACTGGCACAATGATAGGTGTAGAGTGCCCGATCTTTCGGCGAGTGATGATAATTTCGATTAGTGGACGTCGACCCTCACGATCCGACTACGACGAGCAAGCCCGAAGCGCCAATGCAATCGCTGAACCAACTTCCGATGGATATTAACCTTGCGGTAAACAAGATCAACCTGATCACGAGGATCAATTCTTGCAAGCAATCGAAGAACGAGCAAGAATTAGAGGCGAGCAATCTGATGTATTGCACGAAGGTGGAGTTCTGAATTCACGTCGAAGGACGGATTGTAGCTAGGCTATCAATTAAACAAAACTCAAGTAAAATAGGGGGCGCAGCCCCTGGTTTTATAGGGTGGAAAAGAGGGGGCGCAGCCCCTAGGGCCGGCTAGGAGAGGGAGAGGCACGCACCCCTAGGGGCGCCCTCCTTTGGGCCGCCTTGGCCAGATTGGCCCAAGTTGGTCCACATCAGTCTTTAGGCCTTCTGTTGGTCAAACTGAGCTTCTGGGCCTTCATTCTTCAGCACCAAAACAATCTTTAATTCTCGTGCACGGGCCCGAGTCATTGGCCTAGCTGGTGGCGCCTGGATTGATGGAGATGGCGTGGGGACTTGGGCTGATGGAGATGGCACCTGGGCTGGAGTGGATGGCGTCTGGGCTGATATATAGGTGTCGATGTCCTCATCATCCTCCCCTTCTTGAAGTGAAGTCGTCCTCGACGGCAATTCATCATCCTCGCCCAAATATGGTTTCAAATCTGCAACATTAAAACTAGTGGAAACACCAAACTCCATGGGCAGATCAAGAACATAAGCATTATCATTAATTTTGGTTAGCACTTTAAAAGGACCAGCAGCACGAGGCATCAATTTCGAACGACGCAAAGTAGGAAATCTATCTTTACGCAAATGCAACCAAACCAAATCACCAGGTTCAAAAGAAACATGTTTTCGACCTTTACTACCAGCAACTTGATACTTTTTATTAGCAACAGCAATGTTTTGTTGTGTTTCTTTATGCAATTGTTTCATGTGATCAATATGAGCAAGAGCATCAACATGTGGTTCATCTTCAACATCAATAACAAACAAATCAATAGGCGCCCTAGGAATATAGCCATAAACAACCTCAAAAGGACACATCTTAGTGGCAGAATGTGTAGCACGATTATAAGCAAATTCAACATGAGGTAAACAATCTTCCCAACGTCTCAAATTTTTATCTAGAACAGCTCTAAGCATAGCAGACAAAGTTCTATTTACTACCTCAGTTTCCCCATCAGTTTGAGGATGACAAGTAGTACTAAACAGCAGCTTAGTTCCCAATTTATTCCAAAGAGAACGCCAAAAGTGACTAAGAAATTTAGCATCACGATCAGAGACAATTGTTTTAGGAATTCCATGCAATCTAACAATCTCTCTAAAGAACAATTCAGCAACATTTGAGGCATCATCAGTTTTATGACAAGGTATAAAGTGAGCCATTTTAGAGAATCTATCAACGACCACAAAAATACTGTCCCTCCCCTTCTTAGTGCGAGGCAATCCCAAAACAAAATCCATCGAAATATCATGCCAAGGTGAAGAGGGAACAGGCAAGGGCATATACAAACCATGATTACCCAAACGAGACTTAGCTTTCTGACATGTAGTGCAACGTGCAACAAGGCGCTCAACATCACGGCGCATCCGTGGCCAAAAGAAGTGGTCGGACAACACCTCGTGTGTTTTGAAAATGCCGAAGTGACCCATCAGACCACCTCCATGCGCCTCCTGCAACAACAAAAGACGAACCGAGCTAGCTGGAATACACAGCTTGTTAGCACGAAACAGGAACCCATCCTGCATATGAAATTTGCCCCAAGGTTTGCCATCTTTACAGTGTAAAACAATGTCATGAAAATCAGCATCATTAACATATTGATCTTTCAAAGTTTGCAAACCAAAGATTTTAAAGTCTAATTGGGACAGCATCGTATAACGACGAGACAAAGCATCAGCAATCACATTTTCCTTCCCGTTTTTATGTTTGATGATGTACGGAAAAGACTCAATGAATTCGACCCACTTAGCATGACGACGGTTCAGATTAGTTTGGGTTCGAATATGTTTCAAAGCTTCATGATCAGAATGAATAATAAACTCGCGAGGCCATAGATAATGCTGCCATGTTTGCAAAGTTCGCACTAAAGCATAAAGTTCTTTATCATAAGTAGAATAATTAAGAGCAGCACCACTTAACTTCTCACTAAAATATGCAATGGGTTTATGATCTTGTAATAAAACAGCACCTAACCCAATTCCACTAGCATCACATTCCAATTCAAACACTTTATCAAAATTAGGCAATTGCAAGAGAGGAGCATGAGTTAACCGTTCCTTTAAAGTGTTGAAGGCTTCATCCTGTGGTGCGCCCCACTCAAATGGCGCACCCTTCTTGGTCAATTCAGGCAACGGTGCAGCGATGGTGCTAAAATCTTTCACAAAACGACGATAGAAACCTGCAAGACCAAGAAAACTACGAACCTGTGTAACCGTCGTCGGTTGAGGCCAACTTTGAATGGCGTCCACCTTGCTGCCATCTACCTCAATTCCCTGTGAAGTGACAACATAGCCAAGAAACGAAACACGTTGCGTGCAAAAAGTGCATTTTTCCATGTTACCAAACAAGTGAGTAGCACGCAAAGCATCAAAAACAGCACGCAAATGATCTAAATGCTCATTCATGGATTTGCTGTATATAAGAATATCATCAAAATAAACAACAACAAATATTCCAATGAAAGGCCTAAGAACTTCATTCATTAAGCGCATAAAAGTGCTAGGAGCATTAGACAAACCAAACGGCATAACCAACCATTCATACAAACCAAATTTTGTTTTAAATGCCGTTTTCCATTCATCTCCTAGTTTCATTCTAATCTGATGGTAACCACTACGCAAATCAACCTTAGAGAAAATTGTGGCACCACTAAGTTCATCAAGCATATCATCAAGGCGTGGTATAGGATATCGATAACGAATTGTAATATTGTTAATTGCACGACAATCGACACACATACGCCATGAACCATCTTTCTTAGGAACAAGCAAAACAGGAACCGAACAAGGACTAAGAGACTCACGAATGTAACCTTTGTCAAGCAACGCTTGGACTTGACGCTGAATTTCTTTCGTCTCTTCAGGATTTGTGCGGTACGGAGCGCGATTAGGAAGCTGTGCGCCTGGAATTAAATCAATTTGATGTTCTATGCCACGAATAGGAGGAAGACCCGGTGGCAATTCAGCGGGAAAGACATCTTTATATTCCTGGAAAAGGTTAGCAACAGCAGGAGGAATATGCAATGTAGGCGCCTCATCTAGTGAAACAAGCATACGAGAGCAAACGAGCGCATAACAAGGCAAATTAGCATCATGTAATTCATCAAAATCAGCACGTGTAGCAAGCAAGATAGGGTTATGCAATTTAATCTCAGGTTGAACAGGTGCAACAGGAGGTGATTTAATCAATTTTGCAGCTTTTGCCGCTCTAGCAATATCATCTTTTAGAACTTGTTCAGGTGTCATAGGATGAATAACAATTTTCTGACCCTTAAACATGAAGGAATAATAATTGGAACGACCATGATGAACACTATCAACATCATATTGCCAAGGACGGCCAAGCAACAAAGAACATGCTTCCATTGGAACAACATCACAATCCACAAAATCAGAATAGGCGCCAAGAGAAAAAGGAACACGTACCGAGCGCGTTACCTTTATTTTGCCGCCATCATTAAGCCACTGAACATGATAAGGATGTGGATGCTTCCTTGTTGGCAATGACAACTGCTCCACCAAGGTCGTACTAGCCAAATTGTTGCAACTGCCACCATCGATGATTATACGGACCGCTCGTTCTTGCACGACGCCTTTGATATGAAAAATGTTGTGGCGCTGATTCTTTTCGTCCTGAACGACCTGTGTACTAAGAACACGCTGCACAACAAGATTTGCATACCTGTCGGCGGCACTAGAGTCGACATGAAGCTCCGTATTATCTGCATGGTCAGTAGCAAGCATAGAATGTTGAACATCCTCAGAATCACTAGCGGAAGAATACTCACCGTCGTCACGAATCAGCATGGTCCGTTTGTTGGGGCAATCTCGAATTACATGACCAAACCCTTTGCAACGATGACACTGAATATCGCGAGCACGTCCAGATGACGGCGCGGGCTTGGCCGGAGGCGCGGTCGGCTTGGCCGACGAGTCGCGCGAAGGTGCGGTCGATGAAGATGTCGACTCGCGCGGGGTGGAAGAGGAAGTAGGGGGCGTCGACCGTGGGGCTGGTGTAGGAGCCTTGCTCGAACCTGCAAAATGATTAGTGCGTGTCGAAGATCGCCGTCCCTGTACTTCGCGTTCAGCTTTACAAGCATATTCAAATAAGGTGGTCATGTCATCATAATCCTTATAATCAAGAATGTCCTGAATTTCACGGTTTAAACCACCTCTAAAACGAGCCATAGCAGCATCATCCTGTTCAACTAAACCACAGCGAATCATACCCTTTTGCAAAGCTTGATAATAATCCTCTACGGAAAGCGAACCTTGTTGAAAACGCTGCATTTGATTAAGCAAATCTCTAGCAAAATATGACGGCACAAAACGATGACGCATAGCAGCTTTTAATGCCGTCCAAGTGGCTGGAATATTATCAGGATATTTTTGTCTATACTCACGCCACCAAATTAAAGCAAATTCAGTAAATTCACTAATAGCAGCCTTAACTTGTAAATTAGCAGGAATATCATGGCAGGCAAATTTTTGTTCAACTTCTAATTCCCAATCAAGATAAGCAGCCGGATCATATTTGCCAGTAAAAGTAGGAATCTTAAATTTTATTTTGGCAAAAGAATCATTAATAGGAACACGTACCCTACGAGCACGACCACGACGATTGTCTTCATCTAGCTCGGTGTCGGCGCCGTAGTCACGTGCATTTTGCAACTCCGTGAGCTGTGTCGACATGGTCCGAAGCTGTGTCGTCATGGCCTCAAGACGAGTCGTGATCGACTCGAGCGTGGTGTGGGCAGCTGTATCAGCGAGGTCGAGCTGATCAAAACGCGCATTCGACGAAGTGATCGTAGAATCAAATCTCTCGTGCATCGTCTTCATGTCGTTTTTGAGCCCATCAACCTGCGCCTGGACATCCTGGAGGGAGAGCTCCTCCGACTGCGAGCCTTTTTCTGTCATCGAAACACCAACAAAAACAACCACAAAAAAAAGATCCTACGACGAGAGGTGAGTAATGGATGAAAAAGCTCAATCAGAAAGCTGTTATCAACTCTTACCCGTTCTTATCAAGCACGCAAGCGTGAACTGCAACCACAGGTAAAACCGGTGGAAGATTGGAGGAGCGATTGCGTGGTGAAACAAAAACCTGCTCGTAGTAGAAAATTTGTGGAGCTAGGAGGCTGCACTCAATCCAAGGGTTAGCACAATTCAAACAATAACTGCAAAGTTGAATAATAGTGCTAAACACGAACAGAGGCTGCCGGCACAAGTGCGAAAGGCTAGTAAAAGGTGTAGGAACCGCCGGTGGAAAACTGATGGCCGATTGCCAGACGCGCCTGAAACCAAGGCGAGTGCGATCTTTCCAACAAACCAACGAGCAAAACGGAGTGGTAATCGGTCAAGATAAACAACCCCTTTTTCTTTTTCTTTTTTTTTTCTTTTTTTTTTCTTCTTCAGGGGAACGTAAAATCTGAATATATGAACAAAGAGACCTCAAAAGAGCAATTGATGACACACACTTTTTTTTTTTGTAGAGGCAGGGGTAAAATGGTAATTATCTCCTGAGACCATGGCTTTTGCTAGGGCCTTGTCCTCTGCAGCTGCTCTCTCTCGCTCATCAATAGGGATCATCTCCTGAGACCATGGCTCGCTGACCACGACGTCTATCAGTGAGAGCAAAAGGAGCATACTCCTTGAAGCGAGTGGGGGAATCCTCATAGACCTCGAGGAACTCTGGATACTTGATGGCATGAGCAAGCATGTGAGATATGAAGTGCACGTATGGCTGCTATCTATCCAAGGACATCCGCTCTACTATGGCATCCTCAATCTCACACAAGATCAGAGATCCATGATGTCAAAACAGCGATGAGTGAGAATGGACAGAATCAACCACGGCTGCAAGCTGGTGATGGCCTCTCCGTAGCCGATCCTCGGCAGCAAACTATGTCTTAAGGCCAAGTGATGGCCTTCGCTACAGGTGTCAGCATATCTGGCAGTCGCAGCGAACCTGGAGCGAAGTGCTGTCTGAAAAGTGGCCTGATCTCCTCATCGGTCGAAAAGACGCTACCAACCAGAGGACGACGAGGGGGCTCGACATTTGGATGAACAATCTCATGCAGATACCTGGAACCCACCTGAACCCCTAGAGCCTCGATCATACCATTATGTTATAATCTAAAAGTCTCCCCCTGGAACATGAACTGAATGAAGTTCCTCTCTGGTGCAATCCATACTGTGGTGTAGAACACTCTGACCCAGTCCTCTACGTATCTGTCCACGTCAGTGAGCAGATCTGAAAGTCTAGGGAAGGCGTCAAAGTGTTGCCTCACATCTACTCCCCCTACAGCTGACTGCATATAGCGCCAGTTGAGCATCTTGTGCTGGCTCAAACTGACCTTCTTTCTAAGATACGAGTGGAAGAAACTCTCCTGAAGTATTGACCAGAACCGAGGATCAACTCCATCATCCCTGACCTCAGGAAACCACTCCTCGACTGGCACAATGATAGGTGTAGAGTGCCCGATCTTTCGGCGAGTGATGATAATTTCGATTAGTGGACGTCGACCCTCACGATCCGACTACGACGAGCAAGCCCGAAGCGCCAATGCAATCGCTGAACCAACTTCCGATGGATATTAACCTTGCGGTAAACAAGATCAACCTGATCACGAGGATCAATTCTTGCAAGCAATCGAAGAACGAGCAAGAATTAGAGGCGAGCAATCTGATGTATTGCACGAAGGTGGAGTTCTGAATTCACGTCGAAGGACGGATTGTAGCTAGGCTATCAATTAAACAAAACTCAAGTAAAATAGGGGGCGCAGCCCCTGGTTTTATAGGGTGGAAAAGAGGGGGCGCAGCCCCTAGGGCCGGCTAGGAGAGGGAGAGGCACGCACCCCTAGGGGCGCCCTCCTTTGGGCCGCCTTGGCCAGATTGGCCCAAGTTGGTCCACATCAGTCTTTAGGCCTTCTGTTGGTCAAACTGAGCTTCTGGGCCTTCATTCTTCAGCACCAAAACAATCTTTAATTCTCGTGCACGGGCCCGAGTCATTGGCCTAGCTGGTGGCGCCTGGATTGATGGAGATGGCGTGGGGACTTGGGCTGATGGAGATGGCACCTGGGCTGGAGTGGATGGCGTCTGGGCTGATATATAGGTGTCGATGTCCTCATCATCCTCCCCTTCTTGAAGTGAAGTCGTCCTCGACGGCAATTCATCATCCTCGCCCAAATATGGTTTCAAATCTGCAACATTAAAACTAGTGGAAACACCAAACTCCATGGGCAGATCAAGAACATAAGCATTATCATTAATTTTGGTTAGCACTTTAAAAGGACCAGCAGCACGAGGCATCAATTTCGAACGACGCAAAGTAGGAAATCTATCTTTACGCAAATGCAACCAAACCAAATCACCAGGTTCAAAAGAAACATGTTTTCGACCTTTACTACCAGCAACTTGATACTTTTTATTAGCAACAGCAATGTTTTGTTGTGTTTCTTTATGCAATTGTTTCATGTGATCAATATGAGCAAGAGCATCAACATGTGGTTCATCTTCAACATCAATAACAAACAAATCAATAGGCGCCCTAGGAATATAGCCATAAACAACCTCAAAAGGACACATCTTAGTGGCAGAATGTGTAGCACGATTATAAGCAAATTCAACATGAGGTAAACAATCTTCCCAACGTCTCAAATTTTTATCTAGAACAGCTCTAAGCATAGCAGACAAAGTTCTATTTACTACCTCAGTTTCCCCATCAGTTTGAGGATGACAAGTAGTACTAAACAGCAGCTTAGTTCCCAATTTATTCCAAAGAGAACGCCAAAAGTGACTAAGAAATTTAGCATCACGATCAGAGACAATTGTTTTAGGAATTCCATGCAATCTAACAATCTCTCTAAAGAACAATTCAGCAACATTTGAGGCATCATCAGTTTTATGACAAGGTATAAAGTGAGCCATTTTAGAGAATCTATCAACGACCACAAAAATACTGTCCCTCCCCTTCTTAGTGCGAGGCAATCCCAAAACAAAATCCATCGAAATATCATGCCAAGGTGAAGAGGGAACAGGCAAGGGCATATACAAACCATGATTACCCAAACGAGACTTAGCTTTCTGACATGTAGTGCAACGTGCAACAAGGCGCTCAACATCACGGCGCATCCGTGGCCAAAAGAAGTGGTCGGACAACACCTCGTGTGTTTTGAAAACGCCGAAGTGACCCATCAGACCACCTCCATGCGCCTCCTGCAACAACAAAAGACGAACCGAGCTAGCTGGAATACACAGCTTGTTAGCACGAAACAGGAACCCATCCTGCATATGAAATTTGCCCCAAGGTTTGCCATCTTTACAGTGTAAAACAATGTCATGAAAATCAGCATCATTAACATATTGATCTTTCAAAGTTTGCAAACCAAAGATTTTAAAGTCTAATTGGGACAGCATCGTATAACGACGAGACAAAGCATCAGCAATCACATTTTCCTTCCCGTTTTTATGTTTGATGATGTACGGAAAAGACTCAATGAATTCGACCCACTTAGCATGACGACGGTTCAGATTAGTTTGGGTTCGAATATGTTTCAAAGCTTCATGATCAGAATGAATAATAAACTCGCGAGGCCATAGATAATGCTGCCATGTTTGCAAAGTTCGCACTAAAGCATAAAGTTCTTTATCATAAGTAGAATAATTAAGAGCAGCACCACTTAACTTCTCACTAAAATATGCAATGGGTTTATGATCTTGTAATAAAACAGCACCTAACCCAATTCCACTAGCATCACATTCCAATTCAAACACTTTATCAAAATTAGGCAATTGCAAGAGAGGAGCATGAGTTAACCGTTCCTTTAAAGTGTTGAAGGCTTCATCCTGTGGTGCGCCCCACTCAAATGGCGCACCCTTCTTGGTCAATTCATGCAACGGTGTAGCGATGGTGCTAAAATCTTTCACAAAACGATGATAGAAACCTGCAAGACCAAGAAAACTGCTACTGCTCTGCTACTGCTCTGCCTACTCCTCCTCCTCAACTGACTCTCGCTCCTGACGAGCCCTCTTTCGACTGCTTTACTGGCTAGAAGGCGTCAAACCCAGCCTCCCGGTAGGACGGGAGCGAGTGGACCGATGCGAGTAGGAGAGTCATCACGGATCACGAAACCACATTGAGTGTCTGCTGCTTCAGCTACTACAATGGCTCTATCCCACTCCTTCTGAACCATTGACTTCTTCTTTAGTTGCTCAACAGCCTTGCCCTTGCCCTTGTTAGTGCACTCATGACCCATCTGACAGATATATAGATGATAACAGAATGAGCGATAGCGTTGGGCATACCAAAAATGAATCCTAAGCAAGAATTTTGAAGAAACTTGACGAACATACTAAGGATTCATGTTTGTGACAGGACAATGATCAATTTCAAGGGATATGACTTAAATTTGAATAAATTGATCAAAGGCAATTAAATTTTGAGCAAATTTGCAAGATTTTTGACTAACATATGAAGGATTGAGCAAATTCAGTGCAATGTAGATCAACATGCCCTAAAACGGGATAAAAGAACGATATGGTTATAATTCAAACAAAAGATCAAGAATTTGATTGGATTTTGCTTGAATTTGAGTGAATTTTGAGCAAAAAGAATGAATTCATCAAGAATTTGACGAATATGAGTAATTAAGTGCATATATGGATGGACATGCCCTCAAAAGTATGGATTTGAACTAATTGAAGCACAATTGCATTTAATTCATCAAAATTCGATCAAATTTTCCTCAAATTCAATCTAGGGTTTGCAAATTTGATGAATTCAATGGAGGAAGGCTCACCGAGATCAAATGGAGGAAGGAGATGACAGAGAGGAAGCTTTCTCTCTGCTGGAGAGCACGACGGCGGCGTGACGAGCTGAGGACAGCGTAGGGCAGTGGCGCTGGGCTTCGAGGCGCGGTGCGGCGCAGGCGGCAGAGCTGGGTTTTGGTGTGCAGGGCGGTGGCGCTGGCCGGCGGTGAGCTTAGGAGTGGCAGCGCGACGGCAAGGTGGAGTCGGACGGCAGCAAGATGGCGGGGCTTGAGGTGAGATTGAGCGGCGGCGCGGAGAAGTAACCGGGCCGACCGAGAGAGAAAGCTTATATGAAAAGTGGGTCCTACGAAAAATTTGAACACCAGATGCTCCAGTGATACTTAGAACTGAGCACCAGACCAATATTTCCAGAGAGCATATCTAACCCTGTCGAGCACTGGAAAGTCCGGTGATGCTAACACTTTGAGCACTGGACCAATATTTCCAGAGAGTATCCAAAAACTGAGCCGAGACCTCTTTCACACACCGGATGCTCTGGTGGGTATAAACTAAACACCGGACACTACCATCGGATCAATCTTCAAAGGATTTTCAAATGTTAACACCGAATACTCCGATGATGTTGCACTGAACACGGGAGAGGGTCACCGGATTGATAAGCAAACCTTCTGATTTAACTTGCCACTGACTGAGCACCGGAAGGTCCGGTCCTAGACCATCGCAAACATCGGACCTTTACTGAGCTAGGAGATCATTTGCACACACCGGACGGTCCGCTGGAGCCGATAATCACTGGAGAGATACACCGGAGCTTTGAAGAAGAGAACTGATCTGACAAACAGAGCACCGGATGATCTGGTGAGGGGACGGAGAGAATCACCAGACTATCTGGTGAGAAGAGAAAGTTTCTGCTGAACTAAAATCTCACAATAAGTCCAAATGTCAAACAACCTGATGAGGACATCACTCATTTAGATACATGAGCTACAAGTGATCCTCCAGTGATTGATCCATTACAAGGACCGATTACACAGGCTCGTGCACATCGTTTAACTCATGAGGTGAATTCGTTACTCGCTGTCCATACTACTAAATATAAGGATGGGATGCTACTCAATTTTTGTGATTTTTTTATGCTTAGGAATATGGTAGAAGCACCTATGGAACAGCCAAGTCGTATGGGGCTCAAGCAAACTTCAAGTTGGAGTCGGAACTCGGATCGGATTCAGCAGACAGCGTCGCACTAAAACTTCTTCATATGGAGTCCAAATAATGTGTTCTTTGATACGTTGGAAAGCTAAGGATGATAGCTTTGTTTTGGTACTAGTTCCAAATCCAGATTCATGGTGGATTATTTTTTGTCGTCAAAACAATATGTTGTGTCACGATTTTGGGCCATATCAGGCCTTGTAAACGTGTTCGGGTTTAAGCCCAAGTTGTGGACGCCCCCTGGTCGCCCAAAACCCTAACACACCCCTCTTCATATATCTAGCAGCTGTTGTCATGGAATTTTTAGGTTTTTCTTAGATTAATCTATCATTGAACAGTTTCGCCGTCGTTCAGTTTGTGAAACCCCAACTCGTGAGCTTAATCATATTTGCAATTTCAGATTGTGTTCTTCCGTGTTCTTGCTTGTGTTCTCGATTCACTTGCAGGAATTAGCCTTCTTGGCGAGGTCAATCATGTCGTGCGTGGTTGATAACCAACGGAGCAGTGGTGTAGCGATTGCAAGGGTTGCGTTCTGTCCTGATCGGAAGCCTTGGATCATCAATGTCGAGTCTCCACCAATCGACTTACCATTACCTAACGGAAGATCGGGCCTAATCCTCTCATCAACTGGTATCAGATTTTTAGGTTGCCCAGTAGGTAAAATCGATTTTCCCTTAGATTAGTTCTATTTTCATCACCGAGAGTCTACAAAAAGCCAAAAATATTTCCTTTGTACACTGTCTTACAAAACCCTTTGGGCCTTGCAATTTCGTTTTTGGTGTCGCGTTGTTGATTTTGTGTCCATCTTGATCGAGTCTTGTTGCTGGTCTAGAGTAGTGTTCTTGGTCTTAGTTCGACACCCGTGCTATTTGTCGCGCCGCTCTCCCACCACCCCCAGTCCCACCAACAAGTCAAGCCACTACATCACTCGATTTGCCCTCGCGAACCGCCTTGTGTTAATTCTTACCACGCTAGCCCTAGATAGGTCGCAAGCTGTCTTGTATCACTCGCCCTACCACCGCAACCCTCCTTTTTCATTTGACGATCCGATTGCTTGCTTGCCCTAATTTTGTGGGCTTACCGATTGAGTAGGGAAGCTTTGCCCTAATTTTCCGCTGTTGTTATCATACATAGCCTAGGGTAGCTTTGCCCTAGGTGTGTTTACATCGCTAAGAAGAGTTACTTAGCTGTGTCCTGTGTTTGGTTGATAGGGAAGCTTTGCCCTAAATCGACAGATGAAAATAAGTGCGCAGAAATCCTAGTTTGAGCAATGTTCACTAAATCGGGCGTAACTTTTGCATACGAACACGGATTTGGACGTTCTATACGCCGTTGGAAAGCTAATTTCGAGCCCAACATGAAAAAAGTAATTAGTCTTTGTCCTATTGCCCTGTTTGACCCCCAAATTCGACTGTTTAGATCCTCTTTTGGGGCCCGAAAGTTTCAGCACCTGTTTTTCACATCCTGCTGTCTACCGCTTTGTGATCTTTTTTGGCTTTGCTTGCTTCCAAATTTTGTGCCTACCTTTTTTAAACCCTTTATAAGTGTGTTCTACAACATCTGGAAAAGAAAGTGTGCAAAAAAATAGAGAAAAAATATTGTGGTAAAAATTAGAAATATTAAAGGCAATCAGATTGTGGTAGCACACTGTGTTCTTTGTGCTTAGTCCTTTCTTTCAGCTTGTTGTGCTAGGTCTAGGGACACGCTAGGGACCAGTAATGATAACTACTTTGGACATTTATTCAGCTTTGCTAATCTGACTACAATTTTGCTACTCCTAGCTACCATATTTAGCCGTGCCAAGTTACACTTTCTCTTGATCTGAACAGGTCCTGTCTTGCAATCATACCCGCGCTCGACAAGTTATCAAGAAGTAGCCGCCGATTGTTCCACCTGTTGCGTTGGTAAGAACACTTGTAAGAGTGTGGTAAGACGCTTGAGTGTGATTCCACTGCCTAATAGTGATAGGGATAATTTTGTTTTGTCCTTTGCTTTCTACTAACCATGGTAGATGATCCGACGGATTTCAAGGACCATGTCTCCAAGGGAGAACTTAACACCCTCATTCAGCAACAGAATCAAGCATCGAACGACATGATGGCAAGACATAATCAAACATTGAATGATATTGTCATAAGGATGAACGACATGAGAGCAAGCATTGCTATTCTAGTCACACGGGTGAACGACTTTGAGCTGCGGGATCCACAGGAAGAAGATGCTTCTGACAATGATGATCCCAATGCTGGACATGAAGATGATGATGCTGGTGTTTTTGTGGGACAAGATTAGAGGGCACAACTTTAGCGCCGGCCGAACAACAATAACAACAACCGTAACCATTGCATGGGAGGTAATGTTCGAGGTAATGATGATCACTACACTAAGGTCAAGTTTAAGATACCCTCTTTTGATGGTTCATATGATGCTGATGCTTATTTAGATTGGAAAATGATAGTTGAGCATAAGTTTAATTCTCACATGGTTCCTGACATACATAGAGTTAGACAAGCCACTAGTGAGTTCACTAATTATGCAATTATTTGGTGGAATGGGTTGGTAAATGCTGGATTAGAACCTACTACTTGGGAGAGATTAAAGCATGCCATGCGTAGTAGATTTATATCCCCTGAGTACAAATGAGATTTAAAAATGAAATTGCAGCGCTTCAATCAAGGTAGTCGATCTATTAATGAATACTATAATGAACTACACATTGTTGTCCTTCGCTGTGGTATACAAGAAAATGATGAGGATACAATGATTCGTTTTTATTCGGGGTTAAGACGTGAAATTCAGGACTTGATTGATTATAGTGATTATAATACCATGGATAGGTTGTTCCATCTTGCTATGTTGGCAGAGAAAGAATTGCAAGGATATGAGCCAAAGTCGCGGAACATTGTGAGTTCGTTTTCCTCCAGATCGCAATCGGGCAAAGCAAAATTAGCCTCGTTCACTCCGGCACGGTCTGCTGCCCCCTCCGATAATAGGGCACGTACAGCAGCACTGTCACCACCAGCACCACATACAACCGAGGTGAGCAAATCTATTTCTGTGCAGCAACCAGCGACGAAGACCACTCCTTCAACAAGCTCCACGAGTAGTTCATCGAGTATTGTATGCCGCCGTTGCAAGGGCATGGGCCATGTCATGAAGGATTGCCCCAGTCAATGTGCTTACGTTGCAACCAATGACGGTGGGTACATCAGCACTAGTGATGTTGAGGATGAATTTGTGCTTCAAGCTAACCTTGCAGGTGATCATGATACCGATAGCGATGGTGATGAGATTTTAGTGCCGCTGCCACTGAGGACTACAAAAATAGAACATTTGTTGTACAACGGGTTTTGAGTGCTCAAATGGAGGAAGCGGAGCAACTTCAATACCATAATTTGTTTCAGATGTTTCTCATTGTTAAGGACTGCCGTGATCAAGTTATAATTGATGGTGGGAGTTGTAATAACTTGGTGAGTTCAGATTTTGTCAAGAAGCTTGGCTTGGCCACTCACGCACGCCCTCATCCATATCATATGCAATGGCTCAACAACAGTGGTAAGGCTAAGGTAACACACATTGCTCGTGTTCATTTTTCCATTGGTTCCTACCATGATTATGCAGATTGTGATGTCGTGCCTATGCAAGCATGTTCCCTTTTGTTAGGCCATCCTTGGGAGTTTGATACTAATGCTACACCATGGTAGAAGTAATAAATACACACTTATGCACAAAGGAAAGAAAATAACCTTACTTCCTTTAACACCGAGTGAGATTGTGCAATGTGATAAAGCGATAGCTGAAAATGCGAAGAGAGAGCAAGATTTACAATCTCAAAATCAGCAAGAAGCTAAACATGTTTTTCCACCAAAGAAAGAGCAACCAACACCTTCTTCTAGTTCCACAGGCATTAAATTAAAAGGTGGTGTTATGCTTGTTACAAAATTAGACCTTGCTGAAATTGTTAACAATGATGTTCCTTGCTACGCTTTGATATGCAAAGAGGCTTTATTTTCACTTGATGATATACCTTCCTCTTTGCCTTCTGCTGTCACTAACCTTTTGCAGGAGTATAAGGATGTGTTTCCAACCGAGATACCCCCAGGGCTGCCACCTTTGAGAGGAATCGAGCACCAAATTGATTTGATCCCGGGAGCGACTTTACCAAACCGTGTAGCATATAGGACCAATTTGGAGGAGACTAAGGAAATTCAGCGGCAAGTCCAACACCTTTTGGACCGTATGTAAGAGAAAGCCTTAGTCCTTGTGTTGTTTCTGTTCTTTTGGTTCTAAAAAAGATGGTAGTTGGCGCATGTGTGTTGATTGTAGAGCCATTAATAACATTACCATAAGATATCGTCATCCTATCCTTAGGCTAGATGACATGCCCGATGAGTGAAGTGGTTCTATTGTGTTCACAAAGATTGACTTGCGCAGTGGTTACCACCAAATAAGAATGAAATTGGGAGATAAATAGAAGAAAGTTTGGCTTATATGAGTGGTTAGTGATGCATTTTGGTTTAACTAATGCACCTATCACGTTTATGAGATTGATGAATGAGGTTCTACGTGCTTTCATTGTAAATTTGTGGTGGTTTATTTCGATGACATCTTGATCTATAGCAAGTCACATACACAACATATTGATCATCTGCGTGCTGTTTTTGATGCTTTGCGAGAGGCACGTTTGTTTGCTAATCTTGAGAAGTGTACCTTTTGCACCGATCGAGTTGGTTTTCTTGGCTATATTGTTACTCCACAGGGAATTGAAGTGGATAAATTGAAAATTGAAGCCATCAAGAGCTGGCCGACCCCAGAGACTATTACACAGGTGAAAAGTTTTTATGGTCTTGCAGGGTTTTATCGGTGTTTTGTGAGAGATTTCAGCACCATTGCTGCGCCCCTTAATGAGTTGACAAAAAAGGGTGTTCCATTCCATGGGGGTCCAGCACAAGAAGAAGCTTTTAACACGCTGAAAGAGAAGCGTACACATGCACCTCTACTCCAACTTCCGGACTTTGGTAAGACTTTTGAGTTAGAATGTGATGCTAGCGGAATTAGAATTGGAGGAGTGTTACTTCAAGAAGGTAAACCCATTGCTTACTTTAGTGAGAAATCAAATGGGCCATCTTTGAATTATTCGACTTATGATAAGGAGTTGTATGCTTTAATTCGAGTTTTAGAAACATGGTAACACTATCTTTGGCCTAAGGAGTTTATTATTCATTCTGATCATGAATCTTTGAAGCACATTAGAAGTCAAGCTAAACTAAATAAACGACATGCTAAATGGGTTGAGTTCATAGAATCTTTTCCATACATAATTAAACACAAGAAAGGTAAAGACAATGTCATTGCGGATGCATTATCTAAACGTTACACCATGTTGTCCCAACTAGATCACAAAATCTTTGGTTTAGAAACAATAAAAGGGTTGTATGCAACTGATTTGGACTTTAAAGATGCTTTTCAAAATTGTAAAGAAGGGAGAACTTGGAATAAGTATATGCTGAATGATGGACTTCTTTATCACGCTAATAACCTATGCGTTCTAGCTAGCTCCGTTCGTCTTTTGTTTTTACAGGAGGCGCATGGAGGAGGTTTGATGGGACATTTTGGATTGAAGAAAACTGAAGATGTGCTGTCCACTCATTTCTTTTGGCCAAAGATGAGACACGATGTTGAGCACTATGTGTCACACGGCACTACTTGCAATAAAGCTAAGTCTTGCTTGAATCGACATGGTCTTTATATGCCTCTTCCTATTCCTACTATATCTTGGGAGGATATTTTTGTGTACTTTGTTTTAGGATTGCCTAGGACAAAGAGGGGGAGGGATAGTATATTTGTAGTGGTGGATCGTTTTTCTAAAATGACATATTTTATACCTTGTCACAAGAGTGATGATGCTACACACATAGCTGATTAATTTTTTAGGGATATTATACGCTTATATGGAGTGCCAAATACCATTGTCTCTGATCGTGATGCGAAGTTTCTGAGTCATTTTTGGAGGACATTATGGAATAAATTGGGGACGAAGCTGCTATTCTCTACTACATGTCATCTCCAAACTGATGGACAAACGGAGATTGTTAATTGCACATTATCTACTATGTTGTGGGCTATTTTAAAGAAGAATTTGAAGAATGTGGGAAGAGTGTTTGCCTCATATTGAGTTCGCTTACAACAGATCCGTCCACTCCACCACCAAGGTAAGTCCGTTTCAGGTAGTGTATGGTTTCAATCCCCGTGCTCCTATTGATTTACTACCTTTACCTCCTTCTAAAACACTGAGTTTGGATGCTACACAACGTGCTAAATTTATTCTAAAGATTCATGAAACAACTAAAGAAAATATTAAAAAAATATATAGAGCTTATGGTAGCCAGGGTATAAAACATTTAAATTTTGAACTTGGTTATCTTGTTTGGTTACACTTGTGTAAAGATCAATTTTCTGAGTTGAGAAAATCTAAATTGATGCCTCGAGCTGATGGTCCTTTTAAAGTTCTTGAGAAGATTAATGATAATACATATAAGCTTGAGTTGCCTGCAGATTTTGGGGTTAGTCCCACATTTAACATTTCGGATTTAAAACCATATGTTGGAGAGGAAGATGAGGTTGCATCGAGGACGACTCCAATTCAAGAGGGGAAGGATGATGACGGCATCACTCATTTAGATACACGCGCTACAAGGATCCTCCGGTGATTGATCCATTACAAGGACCGATTACACGGGTTCATGCAAGTCGTTTAACTCATGAGGTGAATTCGTTACTCGCTGTCCATACTACTAATTGTAAGGATGGGATGCTACTCAATTTTTGTGAATTTTTTATGCTTAGGAATATGGGAGAAGCACCTATGGAACAGCCAAGTCGGATGGGGCACAAGCCAACTTCAAGTCGGAGTCGGAACTCGGTTCGGATTCAACAGACAGTGCCGCCACAACTTCTTCATACGGAGTCCAAATAAGGTGTTCCTTGATGAGTTGGAAAGATAAGGATGATAGTTTTGTTTTGGTACTAGTCTCAGCACCAGATTCATGGTGGATTATTTTGTGTCATCAAAACAATGTGCTGTGTCACAATTTTATGCCATATCGGGCCTTGTAAACGTGTTCGGGTCTAAGCCCAAGTTGTGGACGCCACCCTGGTCACCCAAAACCCTAGCACACCCCTCTTCATATATCTAGCAGCCATCATCATAGACTTTTTGGATTTTGCTTAGATTAATCTATCATTGAAAAGTTTCGCTGTCGTTCGGTTTGTGAAACCCCAACTCGTGAGCTTAATCATATTTGCAATTTCAGATTGCGTTCTTCCATATTCTTGCTGGTGTTCTCAATTCGCTTGCAGGAATTAGCCTTCTTGGCAAGGTCAATCGTGCCGCGCGCGGTTGATAATCAACGGAGCAGTGGTGTAGTGATTGTAAGGGTTGCGTTCTGTCCTGATCGGAAGCCTTGGATCGTCAACGTCGAGTCTCCACCAATCGACTTACCATTACCTAACGGAAGATCGGGCCTAATCCTCTCATCACAACCACTCAACAAAAACACATGTTTGAACTAGCTTGAGTGAAGCCTTGCTCTCTCAAACATTCATTTGTAAATATTTGCCAAAAAGGCTATAATATACAAAATTTTGCAATAGGCAATAAGAACCAAATAAAAAAGGAGGGAGAAAAACTCCAAGGAAATGTATGAGCTATATTTCCTATGAAATTAAAGATTAAGGCTTTAAATTCACTAGGACATAACTCAATAGGCATTAAACACTTACGACTTTTTAATCACACTCATGGAGGTGTATATTCACATAGAGAGCGAACAACAATCTCGAAGAGTGATATCCTCCTTTGTGAATTCTCTACCGCCAATGCATATGCAATGCAAAATAAGTGCATGAAAGTAAACATGAGTGCAAGCTATATGGCATGTGAATGCATAGCATAAGATAAATTTACCTTGTCATATTACTTCCCTTCTCAAGCTTCTTCATAGTGAACCCATCAACATGCCTTGAGAAAAAACTAGGGGGCCACCATCTCAAACAAAACTCATGTTCTCCATTATCTTGAGAAGGTTAGACAAGCACCTATCATGAATGCATCTATATGACAAGGCATCACATGACGTTAGAAGCATCTATCACATTCAACTCACTTCGCAATCTACAAAAGGTTGCTTCATCTAAAGGTTTTGTGAAGATATCCGCCAATTGATCTTCCGACCTTACACCACTAAGAGAGATATCATTATTAGCCACATGGTCTCTAAGGAAGTGATGGCGAATATCAATGTGCTTTGTGCGAGAGTGTTGAACGGGATTGTTTGCAATTTTTACGGCACTCTCGTTGTCACAAAGGAGTTGAACCTTCTCTAGACGAACACCAAAGTCTAATAAGGTTTGCTTCATATAAAGGATTTGAGCACAACATGCTCCGGCGGCAATGTATTCTGCTTCTGCGGTGGACATGGCTACCGAGTTTGGCTTTTTAGATGACCAAGAAACTAGGGATCGCCCTAGCAAGTGGCACCCACCTGAAGTACATTTACGATCTACATGACACCCGACAAAATCCGAATCCGAGTAACCCAAGAGTAGGAAACTAGCGCCTTTCAGGTACCACAAGCCTATGCTAGGTGTATGCTTTAGGTATCTAATGATTCTTTTAACCACGCTAAGATTTGATTCCTTAGGATTAGCTTGAAAGCGAGCGCACATGCATAAACTAAACATAATATTGGGCCTAGATGCCGTAAGGTAAAGAAGCGACCCAATCATACAACGATAAAGCTTTTGGTCAACCGGTTTACCCATTTCATCCAAGTTGAGAGTCTTGATTGGCTTGCAGTCATCCATCTTGAACTTCTTGAGGAGGTCCCTCGTGTACTTTTCTTGATGGATGAACATCCCTTTCTTCAATTGCTTGATTTGAAATCCAAGGAAGTAGTTGAGCTCACCAATCATCGATATCTCAAACTCCCTAGAAATCATGTCACCAAATTCCTTACAAAACTCTTTGTTAGTTGAACCAAATATTATATCATCAACATAAATTTGACACAAGAAAAGCTCATTGTCGATGATCTTTGTGAACAATGTGCTGTCCACCCTCCCGATCTTGAATCCTTGGTTGATGAGGAAGTCACGTAGGCGTTCGTACCAAGATCTTGGGATTTGCTTGAGTCCATAAAGTGCCTTGTGCAACCTATAGATATGATTAGGATATCTAGGATCTTCGAAACCAGGGGGTTGTTCAACATAAACAAGTTCATTGATGAAGCTAATTAAGAATGCACTCTTCACATACATTTGAAAAAGCTTAATGTTATGATGTGAAGAGAATGCAAGAAGGATACAAATGGCCTCAAGCCTTACCACGGGAGCAAATGTTTCGCCAAAATCCAAACCTTCAACTTGTGCAAATCCTTGTGCAACAAGTCTTGCCTTGTTGTGTACCACCATACCATGTTAATCTTGCTTGTTGTGGAAGACCCACTTGGTTCCAATTACATTCTTGTCTTGAAACCTTTCTTCAAGAATCCATACTTCATTGCGGGTGAAGTTGTTGAGTTCTTCTTACATAGCTATCACCCAATCTAGATCTTTAAGAGCCTCATCTAGATGTGTGGGTTCCAAACAAGAGACAAACGAGTAATGTTCACAAAATGAAGCATATTCATGAAAGCGACTTCGTACTCCCCTAGATGGACTTCCAATGATCAAGTCAATGGGGTGATCCTTGGAAATATGTGTATGCTTCACTTGTGGTTCTTGAGGTGTATCTTGCGGTGGTGCAATATCTTGAGCTTGGGCTTGAGCCTCCTCTTGAGAGATATGGACATTATGTGATGGAAGTGGTTGATCATCCTTGTCCTCATCTTAATCAACTTGGGGCGCCATGGAGGTGTGGATTTGAAGTACAGAGTACATCTTCATCATCCACCTTAGGCTTGATATCCTCAATTGCCATATTCTTTATTGCATCTCTCAAGGGTTCATCACCTACAACATCACAAGAAACACCTTCTCCTTGGGAGCCATCAAATTCATCAAACTCCACATCACATGTTTCTACAACAAGACTGATGACATTATTGAATACTCGATATGCTTTGAAGTTAGATGCATAACCAACAAGAAAACCAATATGGCAACATTTTTCAAACTTTCCTAGGCGTTCTCTTTTTTTGAAGATAAAGCACTTTCACCCGAACACCCGAAAGTATGAGATATTAGGTTTCCTCCCAATGAGAAGCTCATATGGCATCTTCTTCAATAGTCGGTCGAGGACACTCAATTGGATGCATGACACGCCGTGTTGATTGCTTCCGCCCAAAACTTCTCCAGCGTACCATACTCATCCAACATTGCTCTTGCAAGAGTGATCAATGTCTTGTTCTTTCTCTCCACCACACAATTTTGTTGAGGGGTGTAGGTTGACAAGAACTCATGCTTGATACCTCTATCATCACAAAAATTTTCAATGTATGTGTTCTTGAACTCCGTGCCGTTGTCACTTCGGATCTTCACAAGTGTTTCCTCAAATTCATTTTGAACCCTCTTTGCGAACTTCTTAAAGATCCCAACGATCTTGCTCTTGTCATTTAAAAAGAAAGTCCAAGTGCATCTTGCATAATCAACAACGATGACAAGGCAATAGAATTACCACCAAGACTTTTGTATGTAGTTGGTCCGAAGAGGTCTATATGTAGTAGCTCCAAGGATCTTGAGGTAGACATCATCGACTTCTATGGATGTGAGCTTGCAACTTGCTTCCCCGCTTGGCAAGTGCTACACAACTTGTCCTTTTCGAAAACAACTTCCTTCAAACCAACTACCATTCCATTCTTGAACACCTTCTTGAGTTGGCTCATTCCAACGTGTGCAAGTCGACGATGCCAAAACCAACCCATAGATGTCTTGGTGAAGAGGCATGTAGTCAAGCTAGTTTCATTAGAGGAGAAAACCACAAGATATATATGTCCATGTCTAAATCCTTTAAAGATTAGATCATCATGCTTCTTGCTAGTTATGATAACATCAACATTACTAAATAAGCATGTGAAGCCTAAATCACATAGTTGAGCTACGGAAAGCAAATTAAAGTTGAGCGACTCTACTAAAAGAACATTAAAAATAGAGAGATCATTAGAGATTGCTATCTTACACAAACCTACCACATTTGCCTTAGAATTATCACCAAAGGTGACTTTGTCATGATTGTTCACATCATCTACTAGTGAGATGAAAATCTTTACATTGCCGATCATATGTTGTGTACATCCATTGTCAAGCACCCAATCCTTTCCACCGGCTTTGTAGTTCACCTATACACATGGGATCAAGCTTTTTATTTACGTACCCAAGCGAGTTTAGTACCTTTCATGTGAGACACAAGAGCTTTAGGCACCCAAAGTTTCCTAGGAAGCTTGCCTTTAGCTTGAGTTCCAATGAATTTTGCCATAATTTTACCACCCTTAAGCTTATACAATAATAAATGATGATAATTGAATGTAGACTTGTATTTAGAAGGCAAAGTAGGAAGTGGTCTGGTAGGAATTGGACACTCCCTCGTGTGGTGACTAGTGACTTGACAATGTTGGTAATATGAACCAACATCCTTGATGAAGCAATTCTTATTCTCCTGTGTCTTGATGACCTTTTCTACCGGGTTGGAGAAGCATCCAAGGCCTCTCTTGTTGTAGTACAACGCATTCTTCATGAGAATTTCCTTGTGCTTGTACTCCCCCTTAGTCAACCGGGCCACAGATGACTTTAGACTTGAAATTTCATTCTCAAGCTCTTGCTCCCTTGCATGATTAGTCTTAGAAGATGACATATTATCACATGAAGAGAAGCATGGTATATCAAGAAGATCATAACAAGAAGTAGATGCATTGACCTTAACAACATCGATAGTAGGCAACTCATTCATGCTAGGATCAATGGCATCATAAGCTAACTCAAGCTCTTGATATTTGCATTTCAAGTCATTATGCTCAAGTTTTAGCTTTATGTTACTAGTCTCAAGAGACTTGCTAGAAACAACTACTTCATCATGTTTCATAATCACATCATTGTATTTAGCAAGCAACTCATCAAGATTAGAACTAAGCATAGCATTAGCATTTTCATGAGATTTGATTTTAGCTTTTTGTTTCTTGATGATAGTAGCATAGTTATTTATTAGCTTAGATAGATCATTAGGAGAAAGACCATCATCATCACTACTATAATCTTCCTCACTACTCAACTTGTTGTTACCTTTTGCCATGAGGCACATAGGTGGTAGCGGTAGAGATGAATCATCATTGGTGATGGCGAGGCCCGCAAAGTTGTTGTCTTCATCATCGCTCGAATCATCACTTGAGCTTTCGCCAGAGACCTATTCATCAACAATGTAGGCCTTGCGGCCTCCACCCTTCTTGTTGAAGAGCTTCTTCTTTCTCTTGTCTTGATCCTTCTTCTTGTGCTTTTCCTCATCCTCAATTGCATCAATCTTCTTGGACTTGTTCTTGTTTCTCTTGTCAGAATGAGGGCAATCATATGATATGTGGCCAAGGTTACCACAATTGTAGCACTTTTTCTTGTCTACACCACCGAACTTGCTCTTTGAGCAAAATTTGTTCTTCTCGGGATCATAGTTGTAGCCCTTCTTTTGGAAATTGGAGATCATCCTTGTGGTTCTTCTCATGAGAAGAGCAAGCTCGGTGCCGGAGTCGTCACCATCATCATCTACATTGATTTCACTTGATGGGAGCTTCATCTTCTTCTTCTTCTTCTCAACCATATTTGCCTTAAGAGCAAGATTCTTCTTGGATGAAGACTCATGATATCCAAACAAGAACATCTCATGAGCACATATCTTCCCAAAGGTGTCGGTGATAGTCATGTCATTGATGTCCCTTTCATGAAGAAGAGAGATGACAATGTTGTATTGCGGCTTGGGAAGCACCATCAAGATCCTACGAATAACGTCTCCTTAAGACAATTGAGTGAGTTCAAGAGAATTGATTTCTTCCACAAGCATATTCATACGAGAGTACATATCATTGCATAACTCATTAGGAAGCATCTTGAATTGATTAAGAGTATTCATAAGGACATGCCATCTTTCCTCACGAATTTTCCTAGAGCCCTCATGAAATTCACAAAGAGCGGTCCAAATCTCATTAGCTAATTCCTTGCTCCTAACTCTAGAGAAAACCTCTTCACTAATTCCCTTAAATATAGCATTATTTGCCTTAGCGTTCCACCTAACTCGTTGGTCGGTAAAAGGTTGATCAAACCCAATAGAGGCGGCTAGCCAAACTTTAGGGGAAATGGCCTCAAGATAGCTCACCATGCGAACTTTCCAATAGACGAAATTCTTTCCCTCAAACTTTAGCACGCTACTTCCACTCCCCAGGGCCATTGCTCTAGGATTTTAAGCCTATCAAGAGCACGAGGCTCTGATACCAATTGAAAGGATCGAATGGCCTAAGAGGGGGGTGAATTGGGCGTTAAAAACTTCTACCAAAATCTAGAATAAATAGCAACCTTAGCCTAGATGAAAACAAATGCAACTACATGAACACGCTAGGGGAAGGCAACAAAACAAGCAAGCAAAGACACTAAGAAAAAGCGAAGAAGAAAACTTCCAAGAACATAAATGCTCAAATTAAATTACGGAATATTAAAGAGATGGACAAGAGAACACCGGATTTTTTCCGAGGTATCGAGGAGTTGGCACTCCCCCTAGTCCTCGTTGGAGCTTCCACCAAGGATATTACTCCCCCTTGAGTCACCAAGACTCAAGTGCTCTCTCATGATTGCCACTTCTCCATCTCCCGATTGGCAGGCATCAAACCAAGTACATATCTCTTCTAGGGCTCCCACAAGAACTCCAAGAGCTCACCGAGACACATTCAATCACCAAAGACCGGCTAGGTGTTGCCAAGCACCAAGAGTAACAAGATAATAGCTTAACTTGACCAGGATCAAGCCTAGACTACAGCTAGATACACACTTGTTACTCTCCAAGCACTAATGATTCCCTTAATCTTCAATTAGGGACTTGGAAATCAACTTAAGTGCTCTCTCTTGCTACTTGATGACACACCCAGTGTATGAACTCCTCTAGGTTGCTTGTGTACCAAATGAAACCAAGTGGAGAGGTATTTATAGGCTAAAGATCAAAATTATAGCCGTTACCTAACCACCCACATTTTTTATTATCACCAGATGTTCCGGTGAGTATATCCTTACTCACACCGGACAATCCGGTTAGTACAATTTTTCATACCAAAGTGCCAGCTGTCACTAGCCGTTACTGCTGAGAATTAGTTCGGCAATAAGATACGGTGTTCAATACACTGACACCAGACCATCTGGTCAGTTAAACCAAAGCCAAACTTTATTTTGCAAGCCTCTCTGTTGAAAATGCTCCGGTGCTCATACATATCCATCACCGGACAATCCGGTGAGTAGTCCACTTCATTCTGCCCGAAGAAACCCTCTCTAGAGAAATTAGTCTGGTGATACCAATATTCAATCACCGGATAATCCGGTGAGTACAAATTTCTTTGGTCACCATAATAGCCTCTTTGCAAAAATTAGTCCGGTGAGTACATCTTCTCATCACCAGATAATCTGGTGAGCTTAAGTTCATTTTTCCCTGAAAACTTCTGTTCTACTGAAATTAGTCCCATGCATTAAACACACTGGCACCAAACCATCCAGTGATTGAATGTTGGTATCCGATGATTGAATGTTGTCCGATGATACCTTGGCCTTGATCATCGGAGCATCTAGTGAACATAGAAGTGCCTTTCTGACTTCTGCAAATAATGCTCCGGTGAGGCCAATAACACAACCATCGAATCATCTGGTGAGGCAAGTTTTTCTAAGCTCACCCAATTCAACCTTTCCTTGAGCTCTAACTTCTCAACATTTCAACCACGGGCTTTTATTAGTTACCTAGTGCTAGAATTTCACAAGTGTGCATCAAACCACGTCTAGACTCAACTAGGTCAAGCTACTACTCTTAGCCCCTCTTTATAGTACGGTCAAAAGATTAAGAAATGAGACCTATACTACCTAAGTGTCCTTCATCTCCTTTGTGACACTTAGAATTAGAAGATCCTTAATCTTGATGCACATGACCTTTGATCGACTAGATTATCGCTTTAGAGACCAAGAGTACCCAATAATCATTGTATATTAAACTTTTGATTCCCTTCAAAACAAATTGTTAGTCACAATGATACGATTATCATTAATAACCAAAACACTTACCAGATACCAAGGGGCCTAGATGCTGCTAGATCAATCGTTACAACTGTGCAACCATATGCATGGTTGTCTCAACCGTGCACATCACGTATACCCTCCAGTCCCGCTGCCATAGGGGATGGCTTCCTTTGGCCTTGATCAACCCAGAACCTTGGGTCGGTACGAAAACTCTAGATGGCACGAAGCCCTTCCAGTCTCTACATGGCAAAGACCTCACTGCACTAGAAGAGGTTGCAGCCAAGCAGGCCACCTTCTAGTTGTTTTGTGCAGTCGAACCCCAGAATGTTCCTGCCTGGACTTGGTCCCAAGGTATCTCCTTCGACAACACCTAGGATGCCCCGGGCGAGCAAACACCTTCGAAGATCTGTACACCCAGCGTCCTCCTTGGGCATCCCCGGCAAAGGAAGGTTACGAAGAGGCGCAATGTTTCGGAGTGCGTAGACCCTACTTGCGCCTCTGATGCTACCCTCGAGATGCCAACCACACGCGCGGAACCCCAAGTCCACCTCATCCAGGGAGGCGCAGTCGGAGCCACTTTGGCTCCGAAAACCGATTTGCCAAACAACCTCGTTGGTCTCCCCAAATGAAAGGAGGCCTTGGGGAAACCACTGGCTCTGGGGCACGCGGCCCCCGACAGCGACCTCAACGTCAACCACAAGCTCTGGTACCCCCGAAGGCATACAGGTGTATCCTGCATGGATCAGGGCGCGACCACAACACCAACGACTGCCGAACCCTCACGACCTTCTGGGAGGAGTACCTCGAAAGACAAGCAGGATACCTGGCCACAGAAGGAACTAGCGAAGGATGGTAGAGGGGTTGAAAGCCTGGGGGGAACTCCCGGGCAGATCCCTGGCCCTCCAACCCCGCTCCGTCGCCACCAACTCCGCTACTGACGATACAATATCACAGCAATGAGGACTGAGTCAAGAACGTTGTCGCCAGGCTCTAGGCAGGTTACCTCCAAAGCCGAGTAGCGGCTAAGGGCCGAGGGGGTCGAGGACCACCTCTCCCGTCTGGCCTTCAGCTTCGCCTTCAACACGTCATCACCAGGCTCTAGGCGGATTACCTCCAGAGCCGAGCAATGGCTAAGGGCTGAGGGGGTCGAGGACCACCTCTCCTATCTTGTCTTCGGCTTCGCCTCCGACACGCCGTCGCCAGGATCCGGGCAGATTACCTCTAGAGCCAGACTCTGGGCGGATTACCTCCGGAGCCGGGCAGCGGGTAATGGCCGAGGGGGTCGAGGACCACCTCTCCCGGCCTAGCTGTAGGCTTCGAGGCTTTCAAGCCTCATAATAGAGGCTTTATTCTGGAAAAGGTACACCCACTATTACCTATAGATAGTGTACCCAGTTAGTCTATCTTTCATATAGTATGATAAAAAAATATGTTGGAGGCATCCAACCTTACTGCTAGAAGTTTTTAGAACAGATAGCCATTAGGTAGAAATGGTAAATCTAAATTATGTCCCTGTGTAGCAATAAGTAGTAGAACTTAAGTTACATCTTCTTTTGACATGAGTTATGAATAGTCATCTGACCTAGCTATATCTTATACTGCAATTAGCTGCTTATTGCCAACAGTATACTGCAAAACTTAACTAGTAGCGTAACCATGCAAAACCCATGCCTGCAGTTGCACCGCATGCCTAGGTCACCCAGTGGACAGATTTTGCTAGGGTGTCCTAGAAGGCATTGCATAGCTTTGGCAGTGTCGAAGCCATGCCCCACGTGATGTCCCCGGGGGCGGTGATGTAGTGCTCTGAGGAATGCTGTCACAAGAAATCCTTGTTGCACGACATTCTACACACCACGGGCACAGCAAGCCTAGGTCATCGCGGAGGCATCAAGCCTAGGTTTCCTCGAAGGCAGTGCATAGCCTCGATAGTGTGTAGATGCCGGTTATCAAGGGACTTCCTTGGTAATGTAGTTGCGGTGCCCCCAACGGATTTCTTCGGGAGGCGTAACATGCCCACGCACCTGTAGGCATTGCTTGCCTAAACCTAAAGTCACCTGAAAAGGTTTCCAGGAGGGTAGGTTATGCCCTGGTAGGCAGTGGAGCCCACACACCTACAGCAGCACAGCATGCCTAGGTCACCCAGAGGGCAGATTATGCTAGGGTGTACTGTAAGGCATTGCATAGCCTCGGTAGTGTGGACGCCGCATATCAAGGGATGACCTTGATGTGAGGATGCAGTGCTTTGAGGAATACTGTTGCAAGGAATCCTCGTTGCACGACATGTTTATATACCGTGAGCGCAACATGCCTAGTTCACCGCGAGGGCATCAAGCCTAGGTTTCCTGGAAGGTATTGCATAGCTTCAGTAGTATAAATGCCACGCACCAGGAAACACCCATGGTGGACAGTGTTGCGGTGCACTCGAGGTGTTTTCTCAGGAGCACGACAAGCCTACACACCGCGAGTGTAGCATGCCTAGGTCACCTGGAAGACAAGATTGCCTAGGTTTCGTGGAAGGTATTACGTAGCCCCAATAGTGTGTAGAGCCTTCGATGTTAATACATGCTGAAGGGGATACAAAACCTGCGGGAAAAACGGAGAGTCTTACACAATGAAACAAAACCTCCGGCAAAAACGGAGAGCCTTACAAAAGGATAAAAAACCTCCAGCAAAAATGGAGAGTCTTACAAAAGGATACAAAACCTCCAGCAAAAGACAGAGAGTCTTACAAATGGACACAAAACCTCCGACAAAAACGGAGAGACTCCCAAAACCTTCGCAAGACGGAGACTCTTACAAAAGCTCTGGTAAAAACGAAGACACTTCCGAAAACCACCGCGAGGCGGAGCGTCTTACGAAAACCTCCGCCAAACAATCTGGCAAAACCTTCACCAAAATGGAGACACTCCCAAAACCTCCACAAGACGGAGAGTCTTGCAAAAGCTCTGGCAAAAACGGAGAGACTTCCGAAAACCTCTGTGAGCAAAGCGTCTTACAAAATCCTCCACCAAATAGTCTTGCAAAACCTCCGCCAAAACGTAGAGACTCGTAAAACCCCCACAAGCAGGAATGTCTTCCAAAAACCTCCGCCAGACGGAGAGATTCCAAAAAACCTATCGAGCAAAATCCCGTGGCATCTTGAACACAAGCGCCTCCGTACCAGAAGGGTGCGAAGACCACTAGCCCTCGACAGGCACAGCCAACCGACCAAAGGGGTATAAATCCCCCTCCCCGCACGAAGAGGTATGGCCTACATAACTCAAACACGTATGGTAACAGGTAAAGTCATTACCCAGCACTCTCATCTAAAAACATGATTCGTACATCGTTTATGAAGATCATGCTAACATTAAGTAAAAGCCCACTCAGCGTAGCACGGTATCCCCAGCTAGTTATTGCAGGAGCCAGGTAGCGGCTAAGGGCCGAGGGGGTCGAGGACCACCTCTCCTGTCTGGCCTTCGGCTTCACCTCCGACACGCCATTGCCAGGCTCTAGGTAGATTACCTCTAGAGCCAAGCAGCAGCTAAGGGCCGAGGGGGTCAAGGACCACCTCTCCTGTCTGGCCATCGGCTTCACCTTCGACACGCCGTCGCCAGGCTCCGGGCAGATTACCTCCAGAGCCGGGTAGCAGCTAAGGGCCAAGGGGGTCGAGGACCACCTCTCCCTCATGGCCTTCGTCTTCGCCTTCGACACGATGTCGCCAGGCTCCAAGAGAACTACCTCTAGAGTCAGGCAGCGGCTAAGGGCCAAGGGGGTCGAGGACAACCTCTCACATGTGGACTTCAGCTTCGCCTCCGACACGCCGTCACTAGGCTCCGTCCAGAGCCAGGAAGCAGCTAAGGGCCGAGGAGGTCGAGGACCACCTCTCCAGCCTGACCTTCGGCTTTGCCTTTGGCACGCTGTCGCTAGGCTCTGGGCGGATTACCTCTGGAGCCGGGCAACGGCTAAGGGCCGAGGGGATCAAGAACCACCTCTCCAGCCTAACCTTCGGCTTCGCCTCCGGAACACCGTCGCCAAGCTCCAGGCAGATTACCTCCAGAGCCAGGCAACGGCTAAGGACTCGAAGGGTCGAGGACCACCTCTGGAGCTTGTCTGCAAAGGTTCCAGATGGACTTCGCTGGATCAAAAATCTGGAACAAATTTGGAAGAAGGCCCTACCAGCATCGAGCCCGAGGAGTACGCGATAACCAGAAACGACGAGGTTGCCACCGCTTCACCCGGCCCTCCTTAGTTACCCTACGTATCTACCACCGCTAGATTCCTGAGGCCACCTCTCCCCCAGAAGGAATGAAACTGGTGATGATCTATGAGAAGGTTCGGTACATCGGTCATCCAAAAAACTAGCCATCGCCTATGAAGGGGATGAAGAAGCGCAGCTCGAAGGCACGAAGTCACATAGACATGTGGTCCCTTGCTCGAAGGATCCCCTTACACTTCGGCCCAAAAAGAGATACAATCGCTCCCAAAGGTCTAAATTATATTATTAAACAAATCATGCATCCAAAGGACACGTACAAAGAAGCAAATAGTACAAAGGCCACTGCAGAGGAGACAAACCCCGAGAGAGCAAACCAGGGGGATAAAGAGTACAAGGTGGCAAAAGACAACTATGACCCACGACAGGGCCATAGTCGAGTGGCAAAACAAGGATGTCCACAAAGCACCCCCGAAGGCCACCTTCGCATCCTACGGATCTCGGTAGAGGCCGCGCATGGAGCGGTGTATGCACCTCATCCGTGGCCTGCTGCCACGGAAGCTGTTGCAGTAGCCAACCCCTAAGCTGTTAGAGGAAGAGGAAGAAACCAAAGGGGCCATCATTGTGTCCTCCTCCTGCTTCTTCCCAGCCCTCGCCACCGAAGTCTGCTCCTCCTCATCACTCTCCCTCCGCAGGAGATCCCAATCGATCTCCACATCATCGTCAGAAATATCGATGATCTCGACAGGCTTGGTCTCCTGAACCAGCGGTTGGGTAGGGGCAACAGGTAGTTGTCCACCCTGCAAGGACGGAAGCCGGACGGCCACCGGTGCCACCACCGATGGTCGAAATAGCCCAACCCTAATAGAAGTAGTCGAGATCATCGATGTTTACGAAGAGGATGGGAGGAAGACAATGGCATATCCAAAGTCAAGTTAAGTGCTCGCTCATGGGTTCGTGATAGATCCAGCCGGATGACCCCCGCTTTATACCCAGGGCGAGTGGCCATCTACACCCGGGAAGAGAAGCAGAACCAACACGGCATCACTCCATGGTGTCCCTCATTAATCTCTGGGGCCCCGTGGCCATATCTCGGTCGTTCCATGACACATGGCAACATCCCATGGCCGGAATTGGTTTTCGGGCATTCTTGTTACAAACCCTGGCTGGAGTTGGTTTTCTTCTACATCCTCTCACCCCTCCAAACGTCGGCGCCTGCCAGGGGTGTGGGCACAAGACCCTAGAACCCACGCATTATCCAGTCAGAAACGCGCTAGTGACACATCCCATCCTACCGTCCTCAAACTGGCAAACGTGGGGATTCCCCGATCCCACACGTAATCCCCCACTCTGACAAACTCAAATGGCGAGAAGACCGATCACCAAAAAAGTCAAAAGAATCTAAATCAGCCTCGGCATGGACCCCAGAGCGCATCACCTCCACCAACGCCCCTCCAGCCTCGAGTCCTGATACCACATGCTCCAACTCCAACAGGCTCCGGAACGTATCTCCTCTGCTGATACGTCTTTGGTCTTCAACTCCGACTTCGACATCGGCTGCACCTCCGACCTCAGCATAACCCCAGGGTGTGCCACCATCACTAATGCACCGTCAGCATTGAGCTTCACCATCAACGCTCACAGTTCCTGTCGAAAAACTCCTCAAGGATAGGGAATGGCCCTCGGGCATTCTTGTTACAAACCTAAGCTGGAGTTTCTTCAAAATCCTCTCAACCCTCTAAATGTCGAGGCCAGAGAATGAGGGGGTACTGTTGGGGGAAAATAAATCAGCCTGAGGATAATGGTTGGCGATCACTATGAAAGGTCCCTCCAATGCCTTTGGTCTCCGGACTCAGCAGGAGGCCCTATCCCTGGAGGTTGCAAACCCCTTCGGGCCACCTCTCCGGCTCGTACGTGGCCTTCCAAAGACTCAAAGCTACAGCAAGTACCCCCAGAGCCTTCAGCCTCCGAATTCAACAGGAGGCCTTATCCCCGGAGGCTGCGGACCCCTTAGGGCCGCCCCTCCGGTGCCCGTGCAGCCTTCCGAAGCCTAAAGGCGCGATCGGCTCCAAAGAAAATATCAGGGAAGAAAGGACACCCCCTCTGCAGCCGACCCGACGTGAGGTGACAGGCGATAAATACTGATGCAAGTGGTGCTTATCCTAACACCCAGTATGATGCAAGTCGTCCTGACACCCTCGGTAGAGCAGTGCCAGGCCGTAATTGGCAACCGACTCATCCCTCAGGGGGCAAGCACCAAAATAGTTACCACAATAGATATTTATCTTCTATATAGGGTAAAAGATAGTTATCCAGGATAAAGCCTAGTAATTCGCCAGACCATAAATATTTATACATCGTGATAACTTATACACTATGCTATGTACTACCTTATAAATAAGGGGTCGTGGTTACCTGGAAGAAGAGGTAAGAAAATGAGGGCATACTCAACACAGCACGGATGAGCATAATCACAAGTTGTCCTATGATACCCCTTCTAGCCCGGTCCATATTTTTACTGCCAATATATTTATAGTGTTTCTTCCTCTCAAACTTCTTCTCCAAGCTTAAGTCTCCTCTTTAGAAAAAATTCTCAACGTACTTGCTAGGACAAGACTATCTCTTGCTCCAACAATTATCCATTTGGATCTAATAATAGTCTAGAAGCTTAGATCAACTAATAAAAATTACTAGCATTTATTGAAAAGAATAAAAGGCCCACTCAATACTTCTACTAGCTAGTCATTTTTTCTAATGCGAGGAAATAATTTTACTGTTGCATCTCATCGCCGAGCAAACCTCCCAGATCAATTTACACTTTCGAATTTTATCTAAAGCCGGGACCAGAGTTCTGGCCCCGTATTTTAAAGATGCTTTTGTACCAGGTTTACACCGGGTTTGCAATTCGAACTTTATAACCTGTGCTGTGCTGCTGATTTAGATCAACATACCTGGAGTAAATTAAACGCCATCATCATCCCCGCCAGTGCATTGTGCAGGGCGCCAAAAAGCAGGAGTCAACTAACGAGTAACACTTCTAGAAAGGGCTGTTGTCCAAAAACTTAGGCTGTTGTCCAAAAACTTAGAGTTGGATTCTAGCTGTGTTCGCGCTTCCCTCTTTCGAGCAACTTGCACCCAAGATTCAGAGACCAAAGCTGGCTCTCCTGCTCCATTTCATCCTTGCAAAGTTGCAGCTTTACAGTGCAGAATGTGCCAGATCTGCCGACTTAATAGGGGTGCAAAATGCTATTGGAGAAGCTGCAGATGAGATGTATTATAGTTAACCAACCCGAGCAGACCATAATAAGATGATGAGTTTCCAGGTGATGGTTGTCAGAACTCAGAACTGCCCTGTGTGAACGAATTAATGATACTGTTTGCACTTTATTATTTTAATGTATTCAGTTGCTAAACCGATCAGAAGGGATGCTCAGATCTTAGGTAGCTGCCAGCTCAGCAGTGTCCCATGCAAGGCACGAGATCATGACTGATTGGAGTATTATAACATTAAGCGACATTGTTAGCTTCGGAATTAAGGGATCGACAGTGACCGGAAGCAGGCAGAAGAAGTCACCGGTTTGGCCAGCAGTGTGGAATGGATCCCTTCTGGCTTCGAGCAACCGTGGGTGGAAGTTATGCTCCTCTACAAAAATTTGGACGTCAATACTCCCAACATTTGTCTTTTCTCTTTTTATGGGAGATGTGTACAAGTCGCTAAATATGTATTTCAGAAAACATCAATAAAATGGATCTCTTGCAGTTGGCTATTAGTGCAAATTTATGTAACAGAAAAATATCGTTCAGAATATCACAGTTAAGTTCCATGAAAACTTAATGTCTCAACTTTCGGTTATTTGGAAAAATACTAACATGTGGGTAGCCTTGTGGGAAAATTCGGTTGTGATTTTGCAAGGAATATTCGTCTCCTAATTCCTCCAAAATTTATGTACGTCTCGAAAAGAATTCATTTGTATTGTATACATATATAATGTTTGGGAAACTAAGTTGAAATATGCTTTGTTTTACTTGTGATGAGTGATTGACATTGATATTTATTTAGTTTGATGATCTTCAGTTTTGCATAAGTTTTGGTGTTATTTGAATTGATTTGGGATTTCATTTGAGCATATTGATTATGGATCATATTAGAATTGGAGTAGGAGATATGTAACTTCTTGTCTTATGGTGTGCAGGTGATAAATATAATTTGACAGTCGACGGCGGGATGATCAAGGCCAATCGGAGTGTTTGATGACAAACGATCAAGGAGGCCAGAAAGAGTCAAAAGTAATCCTAGCTGAACACGTGGAGGTCAAGTAAAGCATGAAAGACGCATAGAAACAGCGTGTTGACAAAGTCAAACGAAGGGGTGTCGATATAAATGACAAGGCGATTCGAGAGATCAAGAGTGAGAGAGACTTATCGGCAGCCAGAACCGCAAGACGGAGTACACATGTCGATATCATAACGCTTTCTTAAGGTGTAAGCAAGTGGGGAGTCATGCTTTGAGAAGCGTGCTAGGGTTTCGCGATTTAGCCTCAAAACCGTAGGAGAACTGGAGGAGGAGTACGTGGCGCCATCACTAAGCTTACGTCGAGACAAACCCATTTCGTGAAGGTGCCGCGGCCATCCGACGAATCGAGAAGAAAATAGATTAAAATACCCTCAATTATAAGTAAGAGTGTATTATAAGAGTGGTATTGTGAAAAAAGCTACAAAACTTAGAGATCAAGAATTTTTTTTTTGCAATCTGCTTAAAATAGGGCTGATTTCTGCTGCAGTAAAGTTTATTTTTTTCATATTATTAGGCTCACCTATTTTTAGTTCCCCTCTATTGATTCTCTTGTAAGTTTACCGGTTTTTCGTTTTGCAGATTTTGATTTTCGTTTTGATTTTTTTGCTGAAATTTTAGCACATTATGAGATTATTTTTCTTGTTGCTAGAGGCATAATATTCGCATACACACGCTTATATGATTAAATCTTGAATTCTCTTGTCTCTAGACAATCAATTTGGAGAATTTTGTTACTTAATGTTCATCTTTTCTTGTTTCTTTGCAAGTTATGATCTTTAAAATGCTAAGACACATGAATTGATCTTAAATGTAATATATTGTTTATATATCATCTATATAGTCGTGTTGTCTCGATTTTATTTTATCAAAACTTCTCTATTTTCGCTTTTATTTGAATTTTGAGGTGCGCTAGGTGATCTAAATATAAAAAAATATTGATTTTATAAAAAATTTATTAAGACGTCTATTCACCACTCTAATGGTGGATATAGTTCCTACAATGTTATTACCGTTCTCGTACAGTTCATGCGCTGGTCCTTTGTATTTTCAGCTCATGTGTATATTTTGGACGAGCTCTAAACATCAAATGTGGACATTTAATAATCTCAAAACAAATGTGGACCTATAATCACACCAACTAAAATTTGTCGGTCACCGTGAGCTACGTCCATAGCAAGTGATCCTGCTTTCCCTCTAAATTTCCTCAATTTTTAAATTACTCGCGACGCAAAAAAAAATATTGCCATTTTATCGACGTGGGCTGCGGTCGGAGTGAGTAAATATTTCTGGTAAGAAGAAAACAGCACTGGACAAAATTTACAGCTGGGGCGGGTGACTGGCTCCACCGCCGCCGCCACGTCACGGGCACATTCACCCCCCCCCCCATGGCACCCCGTTCACACCAATGACCAATCACCGCAGCAGCTCAAGTAGGCCCCACCAGGGCACCCACCCATCCCTCTCACACTAACACGCCTCGTATTTATACCCCCTTCACTCTCTCCCACCGAGCGACCAGCCGAGCAAAGCGAGGAAGCGGAGCCACCGCGTTCAGAGAGGGGGGGGGGGGGGGGGGGAGGGGTGAGCAGCGAGAAGGCAACGGTCGCCGGCGCGATGATGTACAGCTCCGACTCCAACCGTGACGAGCCCATCGCCACCACCACGACGACGGCCACCTCGTCCTGCCCCTCCTCGCCCGCGCAGCCATCGACGCCGCCGGCCCCTTGCCGCAGGCGCCACCGCACCAGCCGGCGCGGGCACCGCCGGACAAAGAACGGCGACGCGCTGGAACAGCCCGCGGAGGTCGAGGCGGAGGACGTGTGGCGCGGGCTGCAGTGGGATGCGGCGTGGCCGCGGCGGGCGGTGCGGCCGGTGGTGGTCACCGGCGAGGATTGCTCCCCGGACTGCGGCGCCGCCGCTGCCGGAGAGGGTGGCGTCGGCAGGGCAAGGAGCCTGACGGACGACGACCTTGAGGAGCTCAAGGGGTGCGTGGATCTGGGGTTCGGCTTCAGCTACCACGAGATCCCCGAGCTCTGCGGCACACTCCCCGCACTCGAGCTCTGCTACTCCATAAGCCAGCGCTTCCTGGACGAGCACCAGCAGCTAAACAAGGTTGAGGAGGCTCCGGCGGCAGCTCCGGCCTCGCCGGTGCAGCCGGTCACCACCAACTGGAAGATCTCCAGCCCTGGTAAGCACCAACTGTTCGACCTGTGCGCAAATGATTTTTCTTGATTTCTCATGTCGCAAAGCCTATATGTTCAAGTCTTCAAGATCCTATCAACCTTAGCAAAAAAAAAAAGCTCTCTTTGTTTACCTCAATCTTGTAGAAATCAGTTCAGAATTTTTCTCCTGATTGTAAACAACGATGACGAGCGATGATTGGTTCAGCCTACTCTGCTCTCAGATGGCTATCAAGTTCACGTGTTCTTGATTCCGCTGTTGCAGGGGACAGCCCAGATGAAGTGAAGGCGAGGCTTAAGTACTGGGCGCAGGCGGTGGCGTGCACCGTTAGGCTGTGCAGCTGATCTATTGCATAATCAGTCTTGCAAACGCACGAAGACGAGAAGGGAACTCATATCGCTGGATCCAGAGTATCTGCTAACATTACAGGGATCGCGGCAGGCACCTTAATGGTCATCAGTCATACAAGTTTTGCCCAGAAATCGCACTGCATCGTCATTGTCATCATGCTGATCACAAGCATATGAGCATATCATATTGTTGACCATTTGATCTCGTTAACGTCGCTCTGAAATTTTGCCAATTTTTTGGAAGCAAGGAGGATGGGAGATGAAGATGTTCAAGGATTGCTAAGCTAATTCAAACGGCCAATTCTGATGTTCTACTCACATATGAATCCTTGATCCACCACAGTATTGGTTCATGTAAAAAAAATTGTATAATGTAGATTCAGTCAGAAATAATAGCATTCCATGCTTAGCTGTATGTTCTTTTCTTTAGTCTTTGTTCTTTGAAATCATGGTATCTGCCGGCTACCTTGCCTTCGTTGGGAGGCTAATGGACCGAATCAAGTCGAGTATGTCAAAGTAACGTGTCTAGCAATCAGGGCTGGTCCTCAGATTTTGGTAGGTTTGAAACATAAAAAAATTAATTAATATATAAATTATAAAGATAATATTTGGTGTGGTAAAAAATTTGTTTTGGACAAACACTTACAAGTATATAAAAAACAATTTTTAGAGATTGTTTTAAACAATTTCTTCTAATATTTCTAGATACGAAATCATTGATGAATCCGATCCCCATTGAACGACGCATGTATAACTATTTAAAAAAAATCAGAGATTAGAGATCAAATAACATATTACTTCGATATTTTCTACTACAAAATAGAGTATCAAGTAGCGAGATAAAACTTGCAGGAAACAAGGTTTTTTTTTTTTGCAAAATAGAGTAAAGAGAAAACATTTTTGGCAATGGAATTAGCAAGGGGTACAATAATCTCCTTGGCAAAGCTAATGGTTCTCATCTCGGACTTGTAAGACTCGACAGCGACGTCACATAACGTCTCTGTGAGCTCGCCATGGGAGGCATCCACCTAGACAACGCCTCTCAAGAGCATGCGCGGCTTGCGTAGGTCGGATGGTCCGCATCAACCCGTGAGGACATGGTCTGCCCACGCGACGCCCAAGGAAGACGAGGGCCACGACCAATGGCGTGCCGAGGAAATAGAGCAACAGCTCCAGCATGGCACCGTGCACGCTCGGGCCCACCAGCGCCAGTGCCACATATATGGACACCGATGATAAACCGATGTTGTCAGGTTGCGGCAACGATGTCCATTGGTTAAGGCATGAGGTAATTGGCGAGGTAGAGCACCAGGGCTGTCTACTCATATAGGGAGGCGACATAGGAGGCGGATCATGACTGTATGAAAGGAAGTGATATCATCGACTTCTCTACATACGAGATGATTGCTAACCTGTTGCAAAGTAACCAAAGTGGCAGAGCGGCTTCTTTTGGGATGGCCAAAGGTAAAAACCCATGCACAATCATGTAACAGCAGCCGCCAGTCGATTAGATTTTGGACTATTATGTTTTATTAGATCATAAATAGTAGACATGTATATTTAAATGGGAGCGGCCGCTAGGTTTTAGGGGCTTGGGGCAGCCGTCCCGCATGCCCCCTCTAGGCCAGCCCTGTTAGCAATTCGTTCCTAATCATCAGACAATTGTTTATTCAAGTGTTCTTTTTCTAGGAAAATTTCAAACGCTGAAACTGCTTCATTCCGGTGTGAAAGCACCAAACTTCTCCATTCGAGATCTGCAGGTTGCAAACTACGTTATGGCTGCCTGCTTGGCCTCTTCTATTCAGGAAACAAATGCCGTCAGCAAAATAGCTGGAGTGAGATAACAGTGCATATGTGCATGTGTGGGATCGATTATACTTATTAAATAGACCATTAGAGGGGTGAATGATTGCAAAAGTCAAATTTAAAATTTAATTCATCTTAATAAAAAATCTAATTTAATCTTGTATTCCATCCTAGACAGAATACTATCATGTTACTAAAAATGACGTAAAGAAAGATCCATATGTCCGATTGCTCTCAAATTTTAATAACAAAAACTAGACAAAGTTATAGAACTAACCTACAAAGAATCAAGTCAATCAGATCTCTAAATCAAGAGTTATGACTCTCACAAGCAGAATATGAGAGATGCTGACGAAAATTGATTAAACCTTAATTTTGTGATTACAGAAGAGTCACGAAAATTCAACTAATTAAACTTTTTAGAACCTTACCTAGATGCTTAGGATGATTTTAGATGGATTAAACCAAGCCAAATTATATCAACTCAAAGACCCACCAAAAACCAAAACCAGAAGGCGTGAACGTTGAACACGGATAAAAACAAAATCGCATCAACTTATGAAATTTGATCTTGATTACATAGATGTGCTTACAAGTTGCATACGCACAATATCTGTTGCCCCAGCAAGTACGGCAAGAGTTTCTTCTAAGGAGAAGACTCAAACTTGGAGGCGAAGTTTGAGAGGAAGGACACCATGAATATATAGATGAAAGAAAAATGTATCACTCTAGGAGGAGTACCACAACGTTCACTGTGATGCGTTTCAGTTTTTGCTGTTCTGTGTTTCCTTCTCTCTACCCAGAGGACCATAGCCTCCTATTTATAGGGCCATGCGTAGCTTGGCGTACAAGTTATCATAATGTATAAATATCCAGGATCCGGCCAAATTACTGAGTCTTATCCCAGATAACCACCTTCTATCCTGTCGGGAGATAAATATCCACCATGGTAATTACCGTGGTGCATGCCCTTGAAGGGGGGTGGGCCGGTTGCCAACTACGGCTCGGCGCCACACTGTCAGGGGTGCCAGGGCAGGTACCATCATGCCGGGGTGTCAGAGCGACGTCCACTATTCTAGGGATTTAATGCCGGTCACCTCCTCGCAGGCAAAGTACGACCGGTTCTTCCCTTTTGGTAGATCTTTCGTGAGACCTGATGACTCTCCTGGTAACCTCCGAGAAGTCAGCCCGGGCAGCAGGAGGTCGAGGCCTCGGAGACCTAGCCTTCGGGAGGCTGAGCTCCGGAAGGCCGGGGCTTAGGAAGGGGGAGGCTTCGGGAGGCTGAGGCCTTGAAGACCGAGCCTTCAGGAGGCTGAGCGTCAGGAGGCTAGGACTTCGGAAGGCGGAGGCTTTGTGAGGCCGCGTCTTTGGGAGGCTGAGCTGATTAAGCCAAGGGGGCATCGAGGGTCCTTGATAACGACCTCCAATAGTAGCATCTCGCGAAGGCGGCCAGCGGAGCGGTCGGGCTCGTGGTTCCTTCGGAGCAGGGCTCCCGGTGGTCCCTGGCTTGTGGTTGATGGCTCGTGGTTCAAGAATTGTTTGGCTTGTTCGGGACGGTTTGACCTGGGTGACTGAGTGACATGTTGGATGATGTTGGTGACAGGGGGCATTGAATGCGCCCTAGGGAGAGGTGTAGTCCTGCCCTGTCAGGCGGGGCGTGGGACGTGTGTCATCTTGTCGTTGGAGGGGGGGGGTGGTCAAGGGAATCAGTTTTGCTCCCCCATGATTTCAGCCTGGCAAGCGAAAGGACGGCACGTGCGCCCACTGCCTAGAGAGATTAAGTTGCTCCCTATTTGTAGTAAGAGGGAATTTGCCCAGAGCAACCCTTACGCTGACTCCTCCTTCTCATTTGCCTTTGTCTTCGGCGCCTTTTGCTTTGTGCGAGTTGTCCTTTGATCCCTACTCTTCTCTCTCCCGTAATCCAGCACCTTTCGCTATCCTCTTGCGGTTCCTATGGCTGACTTGAGTACCCTGAGTGAAGCCAAAACTCGAGCTGTGGGGGATATGGTCGGAGTGGCCACAGCGGGGGACCCTCAGGTGGCACCTGCTTTCCTGCTGCTGATGGGGCCACCGCCAGGAGTGGAGCTCCGGTGTGCCAGCAAAATCCACTCCCGGCAAACCACTGTGCTGGGAGCATCTGTCATTGGCGATGAGGAGCCCGACCGGATGGTTAGGGAGGGGAAGATTCTCTCCCGAGTTGTGTTTGGCCTTCGTTGGGTGAGGAGGTCCTGAAGACCCTGGCCCATGAGGTCGTGGTGTTTGAAGCCTTCTTCAAGGCGGGCCTGGATTTTCCCTCGGTGCCGTTGCTTGAAGAGGTGCTCCACCACTTCTACGTGGAACTTCTGTAGCTCCACGCCAACATCATTGCCCACCTGGCTACCTTTGAGTGGGCCATGCGGGCGGAGGGGTGCGAAGGGAGGGCGGATTTCTTCGCGGCCCTCCACTTCACCAGCTGCAGCCGAAGTTGATCAAGGTTGAGGGGACAAAAAGGCCCCTTAGTTTCGGGAGCATCAATTTCCAGATACGGTTGCAGTATCGCAATGCCTTCCCGGTGAAGACCATTAACGACTAATGGTATACCGGCTGGTTGCAGCGGTGATTTTACGACAATGTCGACCCTCTATCACCCCTTCGCTCCATGAATCGGGATATCACGTATGTTTTGGAGCCAGAGACAGGGATTACGAACGACCAATTCTCCTCATGGCTGGCCCTTCTCCGGAGGGTGGCCGAGAAGATGAGAATTCGTAACCTCGTGGAGGAGTTCACCATGTTGCGTGTCCGGCCCCTTCAAAGGGGCTGGAACTGCGTTTTTGAGCAAGGTGCGGAAGAGTGGCCGAAAGTGTATTTCGGTCCACCCGTCAGTGCTGGTGAGTTACCTTTGTAGTTGGATTCTCGATCTACCGCTGTGAGCCATCTTTTTTCTTTCAGAGAGTTGCCTCCCACTGGAGCGCGCGATGGAGATTGCGGAGGTGATCCTAGGCCCCCTACTCTTGTGGAGCGGGAGCTACGGGTGGCCCTGGCACGAAGTTGGGAGCGGTACAATCGTGTCTGCTTTTACCTTGGCATAGGGGCTCCGGCTTGGCGGGATCCCCCAGAGCCTAGGGCTGCTGGAAACCGAGTGCGTGCAGGCCCCCCCATTCATGCAAGGATGCTCCAGGCCCGGCGGCCTTCAGCATCCGGAGGCTCGGATACTGGTTCGACGGCCGAGTCGTCGGAGGTGCCCCTAATTCACAAGAAGCGCCTAAGGTGGGTTGGGAGTGTGAGCGATCAGTTTGGAGGCGAGGGCCAGGGTGGTGGCGATGACAAGGACCGGGCCTTCCCGGATATTGCGGGTCACGGGCAGAGCCAACGGAGAGGCATGGCCTCCATGGACTTCAATTTCGGTCTTGTTGACTTGGATGCTGAGGATGCTACGGGTCCTCTTGTAAGAGGTTCGAGGGAACCAGGTGTTATTTGCTTTGTTAGTCATATCCTTTTGGTCGTGCGCTGGGATCTTAATTTGTGTTTCTTTTTTGTAGCGACCTTCGAAGTGGATGTGTCCTTGACTCCACCCCTCGAGGCCCCGAAGGCCTAGTGGAGATCGGGGACTCCTCTGGAGGGGTCTCCGAGGGCCATCTTGGGGGACGTGACTTTGTTCCTGTGGGGCCTCGAGTCAGCTGGTCGCCACCTGTGATGGTTGGTGCCCGAGGCATCGTGCCTTCTGCCGAGAGTCCCTTCGGAGTGGTTGACGGGGGCCCTGGACTTGGGATCCTGACCCCAGACGACTTCGTGCTGCGCCCGGAGGCGTCAAGGCCTTTCGTCGCGGTCTCCTCTCTACTCCAGAGTGGAGAGGTCAAGCGATTGTTGGCCCAGTGTCCCCTGGAGGAGCTGGAGGTGCGGTTGGCGGTGGCAGCCCTTCAGGTCGGTAGTATTAGTTATGATCGTCAGGTCCGGTGTTGGGTCCTAAGTAGCTCATCTTGTCTTTTTCTATCTTTTGTGGTGCCTTGTAGCAAGTAATTTTGACGAGGGCGCTGGGAGGTGGCGGACGCCAGGCTTTGGAAGAGGCCCAAAAATGGGCGGAGTCCGTGGAGGGCCGTCTTCATGAGGAGATGGTGCTTCGTGAGCACACGAAGGCTGTGGCATGGAAGGCTACTGAAGACCTCCGGGAGGCGAAGGAGGTTGTCGACCGAGAGTAATGTTGACACCCTTTGGGTGGCGGTGGTAAACATGCGGTGAGAGCTAGAGGAGGTTTGGGCATCGGAGAGGGCACTACGTTCAGAGCGCCAGCAGTTAACGGCGCTAGCGTCAGAGGTGGCCTGGATTACCTCTAATGCCTTGAGAAGCCTAGGGGCTCAGTGTTCGCCACTGCCCTCTGACTCGGAGTCATCGGTCATGCCGCTCTTCTGTCTTCAGTCCGCTGCGAAGGTTATGGTTAGGGCTGTGGAGGTCTATGCGAGGTCCAGCGCTCGTGTGGCTGTTGCGCTTCAGCTAACCCTGCTGCACCAGGCGGGGGTTGGTCCCTTCGAAGCACTGGAGCGGTAGGTGCTGGACTCCGTGGTTGAGGCCTTCCGGCCAGAGGCACCTCCGGTGGAGATTTGCGTAGCCTTGGAGAGCTTCCGTCGCGGCGTATGGGCGAAGCATGGCCGGAGCGTGACATTGTGCTTCATGGCCGGTCAGGGGACTCTCGGTGCCTTGAGGGGACTTCGCCCGAGTTCTTCGTTGGGAGGTCCAGTGCTTCACCCGGAGTCTACGGGCGCTTTGCAGCCCTCTGGGGAGCTTTGTCTGGCGTTGTTGCCTTGCCGAAGCCAAATGTGGATGCCCCGGAGGTGTAGCTCTACCGTGGTTGTCTTTGTTTTCTTTTGTTTCCCGGGGAGGGGGGTTCAGTTCTAGTATGTTGAACACCTCCTTCTGCTTTATGTACATAATATTTCCTTTATTTGATGGATCTGCGTCTATCTTCTTGTGTTTTACCTATGTTGTTTCTGGAATATTTGTGCCTTTGAGTTTTAACTGGAGTCTACTCTGTGTGTATCAGTATGGTAGCCCGACGTCGGAGGAGGCCTCGTCCGTACCTCGGATAGTGCCTCTAGGGAGGGATCGAGTGCGTCTGGTGCATCAGGGGCTACTCTGTTCGTTCGTCGGTGGAGTCGTTTCATTATGCCCCACGATTTCGATGGGCGTGTTGACTCGCAGGTGGCCGCCGAAATTTTGGTTAACGTCGAGCCGACGGATCCCCCGGTGTCCACTCCGGATGTATGTTTTACCGCAAGAGATGACTGGTGTGTGGCTCGAACGGCCTGGGAGGTTGCTGGCTCACTCTTCTTACGACGCTTCATCTTTCCTCGGGGTTCTGACGAAAGGGTACCCTCAGAAATCCTCGAGTCTATCTTGGGTGAGGTGAAGGTGGAGGAGGCACAGGCCGCGGAGGCCTCACCGGCAGGGTAGGAGGAGGAAGAGCTGGACTTCTCGGCCTTCAACTCGTATCCCTTCCCGGTGGATCCTTTGTCTTCCCGGGGCCGAGTCTCTGTTTCGGGCAGTAGCCCTTCTTGCGGAGGGGGCTCGCGTCGGTCTCCCATGCGCAGTTATCATGGACGACTCTCCAGGTCCCACGGTGTGTTTGGGAGGTGTGGAGGTCGGGCACCCTCGTCTTCCCGTAGTGGTACAAGGGGGCGTAGTAGGCTAGCCAGTTTGCTGGGCATAGATTTGATGTACAGCGGTTAACTGTGTAAAAATGACCTTTTGTATGTCATGTGTGTAAAACTTGCGTTGCGTTAGCTCGTTGTTTTTGTTTCTTTTCCTCTCCCTTTTTTATGATTGATCGTGCCAACGTTTCTCCGGTGCCCCTTGTCCCAGCCCCTTCGCATCCTATGGTTGCTCTGCGGCCATGGGGTGCGAGACTTCGAGGGGCATCGGAAGGGTCGGGTGATAGACTTTTCATTTTGTTGGGGTTTTTATCCCCTAGCCATGTTTAGGACGGCCTGGCCTTAGAAATGATGAGGGGTATTATTCTTGTCCGTTATGAAGGCACTACCTTCAAGATGCTGAAGCGGTCTTTGCCTATCCGCCATTTTAGATTTTCTAGGCCCAAATGATGAAGGACGGAATGCCTGTCCAGCACGGAGACTTTTGTCTTCAAGATGCTGGAGCGGTCTTTGCCTATCCACCACGTAGGTTAGCTAAACCTTAAAGATGGCGGACGGAATGCCTGTCCAACACGAAGGCTTATGCCTTCAAGATGCTGGAGCGGTCTTTACCTATCCGCCACGTAGGTTAGTTTGACCTTAAAGATGGCGGACGAAATGCCTGTCCAGCACGGAGGCTTATGCCTTCAAGATGCTATAGCGGTCTTTGCCTATCCACCACGTAGGTTAGCTAGACCTTAAAGATGGTGGATGGAATGCCTATCTAGCACGAAGGCTTATGCCTTCAAGATGCTGGAGCGGTCTTTGCCTATCCGCCACATAGGTTAGCGAGACCTTAATGATGGCAGACAGAATGCCCGTCCAGCATGGAGGCTTATGCCATCAAGATGCTGGGTTTTTTTTGGGTATCTTTGGAGAGGTCTGAGCCTGGGGTTCTTTATACGTAATACTTGCGAAGGGTCTTTGGGTTCCAACTGTGTTAGAGGGGGGTCCCCTCTGTATCGGCCAGTCGGTAGGAGCCAGGTCTGTTAGACTTGAGGACCAGGTATGGGCCTTCCCATTTGTTGCGTAGCTTTCCTAAGGCTAGGGCGCGTCAAAGCACTAGTTCACCAGGTTTGAAGTTTCGTGGCGTAACCCTTGGATCGTACCAGGCCTTAGTTTTCTTAATGTAGTGATCTAGGTTCTGAATGGCGTGGAGCCGCGTGCCTTCAGTAAGGTCGAGAGAGAGCTCCCTTTCTCCGTTAGTTTGCGGGAATTGTACCCTGAGTGAGCAGGCCTTGATCTCGGTGGGGGTCATGGCTTCGTCTCCGTAAAGGAGGTGGATGGGTGTGAACCTGGTGGCCCGCGTGAGAGTGGTGCAGAGGGACCATAAAACCTTGTGTAATTCGTCGACCCATAGGCCTCAAGCTAAGCCAGCGAGGCGGCGATTTAGACCGGAGAGGATGTTGCCATTGGCCCTTTCGACGGCTCCATTGGACTGAGTGTGTCGAACTGCTGCGAAGCATAATTCGATTCCGAGGTCGTCGCAGAACTGTCTTAAAGGCCTGGAGTCGAATTGTGTGCCGTTGTCCACTGTGAGTTGTCGTGGGATGCCGAAGTGGCAGATTATGTTCTTCCAGAAGAATTTCTGGACATTTTTTGATGTGATCGCAGTGAGTGGTTCCGCCTCGACCCCTTTGGAGAAATATTCCAATGCGACCACTACGTACTATAGGTTTCCTTTGGCGCGGGGAAATGGACCGATGAGGTCCATACCACAACTGCCAGACAGGGGTGATTGGCTGCAAAAGGAGTTGGAGGTCAATGGCTTCGGTGTCCCATCCATTGGCATCCTTGGCAAGTGCGGACGAGTTCTTCTGTATCAGACATGATCGTAGGCCAATGGAGCCCCTGGCGAAGTGCCTTACCGGCTAGAGCATGAGGCGCCAGATGATTGCCGCAAAGGCCTTTGTGTATTTCCCTGAGGAGGTCAGCTCCTTCTTGTTTAGTAATGCATCGAAGGAGGTGAGCGTAGACACCTGTCTTGTAAAGGGCGTCATTTATGAGATGGCAGCCCCTGGCATGATGCTGGATGCGGGGGAGTGCAATTGGGTCGTCTGATTCTGCTGTTCCTCTCAGGAAGGATAGGAGGGGGGCCCTCCAGTCCGCAGTTTGGATGGGGAGGGTGGCGGCGACTATCTCGTCAAGAGCTCTGGCGGTCGGCTGGTGCAGGGTCTCGAGGAAAGTGCCTATTAGTGGGTCTTTATCCATGGCTGCAGCCTTAGCTAAGGCGTCTACCTGATTGTTGTTCGCCCGTGGTATGCTTCATATTGATATGCCTCAGAAGTGTGCCTCGGCTTTGCGAATGGCCTCGAGGTATGTTATCATGTCTGGATGCCAGACTTGGAAGTCCTTGTTGACGTGACCGGTGACGATCTGATAGTCAGTTCGGATGATGACTCTAGCTGCTCCTAAGGCTCGGGCCTTTCGGAGGCCTAAAAGGATGGCCTTGTATTCGGCTATGTTGTTGGTCATCTTGAAATCTAGGCGAGCAGCGTACTGAACCTGCTAGCTTGTGGGGGAGATGAGGACCACGCTAGCTCTGGTGCCCGTGGAGCAGTATGCTCCGTCAGTGTAGATAGTCCAGATGTCTTGGGTAGGTGTAGTGGTGCTTTCGGTGGGTGCCGGGGTCCATTCAGCGATGAAGTCCACCAAGATTTGGGATTTGACAGTGGTGCAGGCTACAAACCTTACCACGAAGGGGGCTAACTCTACCGCCCACTTGCCGATGTGTCCCGTCACCTCACGGTTGCAAAACATGTTGCCAAGTGGGTACGAGGTTGGGACAGTGATGTCATAGGCAAGAAAGTAGTGCCGGAGCTTGCGCGAGGCTTTCGGCAGGGCGTATGCTATTTTTTCGAGCTCAGTGTAGTGTGTCTTGGCCCCGGTTAAGGCCTTCGAGATGTAGTATACAGCCCTTTGAGTGGGGCAACCATTAATTCTTTCCTCTCGTACCAGGGCGGCGCTGACGGCGGATACGGAGACGGATAGGTACAGTAGTAGTCCTTCGCCGGGGAGGGGCATCGTGAGTGTTTCAAAGTGGGAAAGGTGTGCCTTTAGGGCCTCGAATGCTGCCTGGCAGTCCGGTGTCCAACTAAATGGCTTGGAGCCTCTCAACATTTTAAAGAAAGGGATGTTGTGCTCAGCGGATTTTGTGAGGAAGCGACTGAGGGCCGCAAGGCGGCCGACCAGGCGTTGTACTTCTTTCGGATTGGCGGGAGGTGACATTTTTGTGATAGTACGAATCTTGCCGGGTTGGCCTCGATGCCTCTTCGGGAGACAAGATATCCTAGCATTTTTCCACCTCTAGCGCCAAATACGCATTTTTCTGGGTTCAGTCGTACGCTAGCGACTCGAAGGCTATTGAATGTTTCCTGTAGGTCAGCAACATGGGTGGCTTCTAGTTGGCTTTTTACCACGATATCGTCAACGTAGGCCTCGACGTTGCGGCCCAACTACTATTGCAGCAACACGTGTACTAGGCGGGAGAAGGTGGCCCCGGTGTTTTGAAGAACAAAGGGCATCTGGACATAGCAGTATACTCTGAAGGGGGTAATAAAGCTGATCTTATTCTCATCCTCTGTTGCCATCCATTCTCAGGGATGAACTCGCTTGCAGGCTTGTCCGCACTGAAGGTGACAGAGATGCCACGGAAGATGAGCACGTTGGGGAAGGTGAGGCCCGACATGAGGCTGTGCCTCTTGAGCCAGAAAGTGGTGTAGAAGGAGCCCGAGAAGGAGATGCCCTCAGCGTCGGTGAAGTCACAGTGGTTGGTGAAGAGCTTCCCGCTGTCGATCCAACGCTTGGCCCAGTCGGCCTTGCGGCGCACGGCAGGGATGGTGTCGATGGCGCTGAATTGGTGGTCCTTCTCGACGGAACGGAAGGTGTGGCGTGGTTAGAGGTGACCTTCTCCTCGCCGATGAAGACCATGCCGTCGGTGGCCAGTGTTGGAACTCTCACAGCTCACTGATTCACTCTCGCACTCAGCTCCCTGAATATCTGACGAGAAATCAGCAAAATCGGAAGAGCTACAGTATTATGAAGAATAGACATATGAACATGAGGAATTTGGTGCTGTGGAATTGAACATTCCTAGCAATTTTTTTTCGTTTATATAGCAAAATGGAATCACGGCTGTTCACACGATGCTGGTGCCGCACGATCAATCCATCTTGTGCCATCCCACACGCCATCTTTCCTGACTTACTGCACCCACTAACTGAACAAACTGAAGAAACGGACTACTGACGCTAACTGATTTTCTACCGACACGCACGTTCGAGTTTGTGCTCAACTCATAAGCTAAACTAGATACAAAACTAATGATTAGATCACTACGCACAAGATTAGACCATCAATTCTCCCCCTAATTCTTGCTGCGCCTGATCTCTTCAACTTCGATCCTTCCACGGAGGTCCTGAAACCGCACTCGTTCCAGCGCCTTGGTCAAAATATCAGCAAGCTGATCTTCAGTTCTGACGAAATTAGTGGCTAGTGCTTACCCCTATCATGAAGCACTTGATTCTTGTCGAGGGCCAAAGCAGATTTGTTGTCCATCTTCAGTAGAACTTTCATTCTTTAGTTCTCCAACAAGACGATTGAAAAAGATACCTTGAAAACCAGCAGTAGTAGACGCGATGTACTCAGCTTCACACGAAGACAATGCTATCACTTTCTGGTTCAGAGATTGCCACCCAATTGGGCTCTTCCCCAAGAAATAGATTACTTAGATGGTGCTCTTGAGATCATCAATATCCCCTGCAAGATCACTGTCACAATACCCATTCAAACTCAGGCTTCCTCCCTCCTGTCTCACAAAGTGACAATTATAGTTCAATGTCCCAGCTACATATCGAAGGATATGTTTGATTGCAATCAAGTGATCTTCTCTAGGGTCTTCCATGAATCTACATGCATATCCAATCACAAATACGATATCTTGTCTTGTGTGGACTAAGTACCTGAGACTCCCCACAATTCTGCGGTATAGTGTGGCGTCCACCTTGGCTCGGTCACTTCCACGGCTCAGCTTCAGTCGAGATTCCATGGGGACTGCGCAAGGATTGCAATCGCCCAACCCAACCTTCTCGAGCAATCTTCTTGCATAGGCACTCTGATTTAGTGTGATCCCATCTTCTCCTTGTTGTACTTCTACACCAAGGTAATAGCTCAGTGATCCGAGATCAGTCATTTTGAGCAGCTTCTTCATTTCTTCTTGCACTTCTTCATCTCTGTGGGATCTGAACCTGTGATCACTAATCATCCACATAGACACCAACTATAAGCATGTTACCTCTCCTTCCACAAGTGTAGAGATGTGCTCTGACACACTCTGTTTGAATCCAAGAGAGGTGAGGATTCTATCAAGCTTGATGTTCCACTCTCTGGGAGCCTGCCAAAGTCCATAGAGAGCCTTGCGAAGGCGTAGAACGCCATGTGGGTGCTTGCTGTCGATGAAGCTGGGGGTTGAATCACATATACTTCTTCTTCTAGCTCGCCATTCAAAAAGGCACATTTAACATCCATGTGATGTATTGACCACTGCTCTTGTGCAGCCATTGCCAATAGGAGTCGTACCGTCTACATCCGAGCAATTGGAGAGAACACCTCGTCGAAATCAACACCATGTTGCTTCACATATCCTTTTGCGATGAGACGAGCTTTATGCTTCACACTGCCACTTTCATCTAGCTTGAGCTTGAATACCCATTTTAGGCCAATTGGTTTGTGTCCTTAAGGCAGATCAACCAACTGCCAAGTTTGATTGCTTCTAATGGATTCCATTTCCTCCTCCATGGTTTTTCTCCACTGTTGATGCTTCTGAGCTTCAAGGAATGAGGAGGGTTCCTCAGTCACGGACAAAAGCAACTCGTCATAGGATGTGAGGTGCCTAGCACATTGTCCAAAAAGCGGAACCGTGACAGCATCTCTTCGTCGTCGTCGGCGCCAACTGTGGCCAAGGCTTCAGTCATTGGAGACACAAACTCCACACCAGTTGGGCGTGCTGCAGTCTGAACTCCATGATTTTGTGTGTTAGTTTCATCTGGAGCAAGGACACCCCCGAGAACAGCCTAAGTGGCGATCCCTGCATCTTGCTCAGGATCCACTTCATATTCGATGATGAACTCACCGGCGGTGAACTCCATCTTCTTCATGGATGCTACTGTCCAGTCTCACCTACAATTCTCATCGAACACCACATCACGTGTGACATGGACTAAATTTGTGGTGGGATCGAAAATCTGATATGCCTTGATGCCAGTAGGATACCATTGGCGTACTCCGATCCTCGAGCTTGCCTTGCTTTGGTTTGGTGTTCATCACATGTGCGACACAGTTGAAGACCTTGAGGAAACGTACTACTGGCTTTCTCCCATGCCACGCTTCATACGGGTCAAGCCATCGAGGCTCCATGATGGGGATCGATTGAAGTGGAACACCGTCGTGGCAACGGATTCCCCCCAAAACTCCACTGGCACTGCCATAGCCTTCAGAAGACATCTCGCCGCTCCGACCACCATTTGGTTTTGCCTCTCCACCATGCCATTATGTTGCAGCATATATGGTGTGGAGTAGTGCCGTGCGACACCAAGGTTTGTGCAGTACTACTCAAACTGATCAGAGCTGAACTCACCTCCTTGATCAGTGTGCAGCACACGGAGCTTCCTCCCCGTCTCATTTTCAGCCACAGCTTGTACGCGCTTGATCGCTGCCGACGCTTTGTCCTTTGGAGTCAACAATTCTAGCCACATATAGCGGTTGAAATTGTCGACTAAGAGTAGGAAGTAGTGTCAACCACCATTGGTTGCTAGTGAGATTGGACCACACAGGTTGCCATGGACAAGGTCCAGTCGATCCTCTACACGGAAACATGCCTTATGAGGGAATGAGTTCCTCCTTTGCTTTCTGGCTAGGCACGCGTCGCATAGCTGGTCAGGGCACTTCAGAATGGGTAACCCATGCATGCCATGGTGTGCTAGTCCGTCGAAGTTGAGGTGGCCATATCTTGCATGTCACTGCCAGGCAGCATCGTTGTGCTTTGCCATCAGGCATACTGGCTGAGTGATCTAAAGCTTCAAGATATACAAGCAATTTGAGCTCCGCTTTACCTTTGCCAATGGACGACACTGGCGATCCCATATTTGCAAGACCCATCTTCAATTTCCACTTTCGTGCTGTGCTCGTTGAGTTGGCCTACATTGAGGATGTTGACGCGTACCTTAGGGATGAAATAGACACTGGTTAGCTCGGGGATGAAATAGCAGGACCATCCTGCTACCTTTGATGTCAATGAGCAAGCCATCGCCAAATTTGACAGTGCCCTCCACGATGCTATCGAGCTCGATGAAGAATGATCTGTGCCCTATCATATGGTTTGTTGCACCAGTGTCCATGTACCATGTTTGGTCATGGTCGGCTTCGTCCATCCCGAGCAGTGTTTTCTCAGACACTAATGTCAATGTGGTGGATCTACAGGTAGTTGGTGTGGCCGTCGATACATGCAGCGGCGCTGGAGCCTCCTCGCACCTTGTTGTAGTCTGTGTGAGCACTGCACAAGCATGCACCATGAGGAGCTCTAGCTCATCATCTTCATTTTGAGCCAGCAGCACCTTGTCCCTGCACTTTGGCTGCCGGCATTCTCTGGCCCAATGGCCGAGTTTACCACAATTCCTACACTTGTCGTCGCGATGTGAGCAATCTTTGCCATCGCGGCCACCATTGTTGCCCCGTGTGATATTTTCGCCATGCTTGCGGTCACCATGCTCGCACCTCCGGTTTCCACGGCCTTTGGAGTTCGCGGATGAATCTCCTCCTGACAGCAGCTCCTTGTATCGAGTGACCTACTCTTCTTTAGTGAGAAGGAGCTTGCGTCCCGTGTTGGCACGTGTGTCATCCCCGCATTCGCTGCAGCGATCCTCCGCCACCTTCAAATGTCTAGCAACTTCCTCCAGTGACAGTGCTTCCACATCGAGTAGTGTCTCAATAGACAAAGTGATCTGGTCCAATTTTGGAGGCACGACCCGGAGCATCTTCTAGACCACTCTCACCTCCTCGATGTCAACACCGAGGACCTTGAAAGAGCTATCGAGGCCTGACAATTGCATCGTGAAATCTTTGATAGATTCACCATCACAGAATGCGAAGTCCTCGAACTCCCACCACAACTACTGTGCCTTGTCTTTTCGGACATGACCAACACCAAGCCGCATCATTTTGATGGAATCCCATGCCTCCATGGCGCTGGGCTTGTTGGCGAGATTCGCAATCATGTCCGGTGGCATGGCTCGCAGGATGGCCTCGAGCGCCATCCTGTCCTCTTGCACTTCGCCGTCACCGCGGTCCACAACATCCTAGAGCCCGCTAGCCTACAACATCACTTTCATCATAGCGGACTAGCCACCATAATTGGTGCGGGTCAGGATCGGGTATGCCACAGAGCTGTCGACCTCCCTCACCACCTTGTGTACCACTAGGTCACGGCCACCATTGCCGCTTCCTCCTTCATGGAACCTGGGATGTGTTGGCGATGATGAGCGTCGGTGCGACGAGGATTTAAAGGAGCTTGCCATCGCAGGGTCTCTACACCACATGCAAAAACTGGCTCTGATGGCAATTGTTGGAACTCTCATAGCTCACCGATTCACTCCAGCACTCAGCTCCCCAAACATCTGATGAGAAATCAGCAAAATCGGAAGAGCTACAGTATTATGAAGAACAGATAGACGAACATGAGGAATTTGGTGTTGTGGAATTGATCATCCCCAGCGGGTTTTTTTCCATTTATATAGCAAAATGGCATCACAAGTATGTGGGTTGTTCACCCGACGCTGGTGCCGCACGATCAGTCCAACATGTGTCATCCCACATGCCATCTACCCTGACTTGCCGCACCCACTAACTGAATGAACTTAAGAAACGGACTACTGATGCTTACTGTTCCAGTTCATGTTCAACTCATAAGCTAAACTAGATACAAAACTAATGATCAAATCACTACACACAAGATTAAACCATCAACCAGGATGCCGAGCACTGAGCCGGTGATGCTAATCGCCTCTATCACGTACTCCACCTGGTATACCCAGCCCTCCTGTAAGAACATCAAGGTGCGGGTCTCGTAGTAGTAAGGCATCACGGCAGTGGCGAGATCGAGGAGTGAGTAGGGAAACCCGGGGAATGCGGAGGCTTGGGGGAAGACTTTTCGGACACCATGAGGATGGTGATGACCCTAGACCTCCTCACGAATGATAGCAGCTTGTCGACAGGTGGAGTACCTTGCTCCACCTCCACGGACCATGCCATTGCCGCTTGTGACTAAAGCAACATCCTCGAGGAAAGATCCATTGTGGCAACGAAGGAAAGAGCCATGTTCCCCTTGGTTGTGCTTGTTGATGGATCGGTGGTCGCATCCTTGAGGAACTACGTGACGGTGATGACATCAGATGCTGAACTCCCTCTTGATGACATGCTTCTGGCGTTCCCTGAGCGTGTCTTGGTCAACACTGAGTGGACTCTCATCGCCCAAGGGAAGTAGGAGAGACGGGGGGCACCAGGACACTGCCGGAAATCTGCATGCATAACACGAAGCCGATGGGTAGGGGGAGCTCCTTAGGCTGGATGGCATCGAGGTTGAAGCCATGGAGCATGAGGTCGATGTAGGTGTGGACGGCTGTGGTGTCATGGGCGGAGATGGGGACGAACGTGGCCGAGGAGGCAGCTGCGATGGTCAACGTGGGCGCAATGGTGGATACCGGTGCGAAGGCGGTTGGTGCATTCGCAGTCGTATCACCGACAGCTTCGATTTGTGGCTCTGGCTTCTTCTCCACCTCCAGCTTCATGGAGATCGGCTCACAGTGTTGTCTTCTGGGCATCGATGTTGTGGCTTGGTGCCGGCATCGACGCCATGGCGCTGCCACTAGTGGCACAAATTGGACATCCAGTACACAACACTTGTCCTAGATGTAAAGCCCATGGGTGATAGCGGAATGAGGTGAGAGCCTCGATATGCTCAGCACTCAAAAGCACTAACACCTTCACTCCTCTGTAGGTATCGTAGATCTCATGCAACACCTCTTTGGTCACCGGATACAGTAGAAGGCTTCTGGTGACGCAAAGAAAGCCCAGGGCGGTGTTCAACTGGTTCGGCATTTCACCGAGTGGGTGGTGGACAACTCCTTGAACACCTCCATTGGTGAAATCCTTGCCATCTCGCATCACGAGCTCCATGAATCAGCAGCTCTGATACCAATTGTGACAATCTTGATCGATCGGACAACCAAATCAACGTACACAGATACTCAAACCAGCACAAGCAACAATGATTCTTATTGCCAAATCCCATCCAGTAACAATAACAAAGTACAAAGCCGGGAGGGAGTGGAAGCTTAGACAAGGGAAGCAGCTATAGATGGTGAAGAAGAAGAACAACAGGAGATGAAGATTAGAGAGAAGCACTTAAGGGAGGATAGAGATGGAGGTAGGACAAGGAGTCTATTCTGTAATGTTCTTCGATGCTTGTTCTCTGGTGGTGAACGTCTCATATACGTTGACTAGCTTCCAGCTAAGTGGGCCACTCTGGCCTGTTGCAGCCCAATGCCATGTGTTGTGGAATGTGAAGGCTGTGCTAGCCTAAAACAAAAAATTCTACTGCATTCACCTAGGAAACCATACAAGTAGGATATCATAAATAGTTACCACTCGACGCGCAGTGTAGCAGAAGAAAAGTTGGAGTAGAACGATCCAATATCGTGCACGTCAATCTTCCCGATCAGCTCCGTGACCAGCCCCACGACAAGCTCTGCGCAAGTGGTCACGCTCCTCAACCATTCTGAGTAGGTGGTCATGCTCCTCGACCAGTCCCGAATGGTCGCATCGCGTTCTTTGACCAGTCCTGATTGGTCGTGTCGTGCACCTCGGCTAGTCCCGAGTGGTCGCCTCGTACACCTCGACCAATTCGGATTGGTCATGTCGTGATCTTCACACCAAGGAGATCGGTGCTACAATAGCAGCAGCATCTCTATGGTATCCACACATACTGGGCAGGATCGTTGTGCGCCGGTGTGCTAGCACCTTGCATGCGCATAGGGTTTTGGGAGATCAGGTGGAAGGTTGCAGCTAGGGTTTTGGAGTGACTTGCTCCTCACATTACCCCCACCCTTCTCCTTATATAGAGCTCGCCAATGAGCTCCCACGTTGGAAGCCTTTAAGACTCTAACTCCTCATGGACCATAATCAAGTGAAACCTATATATGAATCCAATCCGTATGTTTTGTTCTAACCCATTAAGTGTGTGACCCGTTAGATTCAAGTACAAACAGCTACGACTCAAAAACCCTTTTCGAACCAAAATCAATAGCGGTCCCTAACAAGACATGTTGACTTCCGAGTATACACAAATATCATATTGGCTGAACCTTGATATACATATGCACCAATCCTTTGCCTGATGAGACTAGTCAAGCTCAAGGAAAGATACGTGCCACCCTTGTGATAGCTCAACCATTCACTCAATCATACAGTGGATTCATTATGATTAACTCTTTAATCATATATTGGCGTGACCATGCACTTTCTCAATCCAAGTACTTCTAGGGGCTCAGAGATATCTCTCCCATTATCAAGGAGGGGAAAATTCCATCTTAATCGCTTACACCCCACGACCTGTTTTATGAAAAACCCGAAAACTAGCTTTATGACTACCTAGTTACGAAGTAGTGTTTGGCAACCCCAAAATATGCCACTACACATTCTAGGAATCAATGATGATCTCAGGTCTAAGGATTTTACTGGTACATCATTTGATATAACAACTGATGACATATTATAAGTAACAATCCCAGCATAAATGTCTATCCAATATCATGTTCTGTAACATAAATGTCCATATTATTGATTTGGTATCTCTATACGTATGATCCATGAAACATGATTATTTGGTATCTCTATACGTATTATCCGTGAAACGTGATCCTTAATCAATACATGCGTTGGTTTTATAAATCATCACAATGATATGTAATCAGGGATCAAATTAGAATAACATCATGATACAAACAAAGAGTTTCATGAACAAGTCACATACTTGCTAATCAATATAAATGATAGTAATTTTTAGAATAACACATTATTCAAACGTGCATAAATATAGACATGATACAATCATCTCTATGATTTCCTCTAGGGCATATCACCTTCACCACGTTCGTGACAGGAGCTCGCAGTTATGGCTACTACAAGCAACAATTCAAGTCTATGATGAAGGAACATGAATGAGAGACTCTGTGGCATTTGGTTTTGCCAAATAGTGGGCACTAGTGTGCTTTGGTTGCACACTTTCTCGAGCTTAGTTGATTGATCATGGCGGTCTGGAGATGAAACAGCTTGCGTTCCAGAGGAAGAAGAAAGGAGCCGAGCTCCTGGGCCAGCCTACCTTCGCATGGCCTAGGTGGAAGAATGGTGATTTTTTATTTTTACATTTTCTAACATAATTATTTACAAAAATATACCCCAGATGAAAATATTTACAGGAATAGGCACCTACCACCCTCTCAAAAGGTTGCAGCCCTTTCAGAGGGTGGTATGCATGCCACGGTGGCATGGGCAGCCCTTACCGCCCTCTCATGGGGCGGTTAGGCCCACACCACCCTTAAAGCCCCCGGAGAGTGCAGTTAGTTCCCTTACCGCCCTATGAGAGGGTGGTTAAGCATTGCCACCCTCTGAGGAGGGCGGTTAGACCAGTTTATTTTTATAAAAATAAGAAAATCCAAGAATTTATTTAAGATAAAAAATAACAAAAATCCCAGAAAATATTTAAGTGAAGATAGAATAAATACATGTTAGTGAAGTGATAAAACCACATGAATGTAAGATACAATGTGTATATGAGAGGGGTACATGGAATTTAAACATTACTAATGGCATGTAGGCTACATCTAAGATATATACATGCCTTAGGTAATAGATTAAAAATAAGAAAACCACCTTTAATTTAACAAGTATAACAATTAGTAGCATAAACATTACGAACGAAATAGCCCTTGAAGTTGTATGTGCCTTGTCTCCTAGTCCATCCAATCGTAATCATATTCTGGGGATTTTGGTCTACATGGTGCCGGTGTATATAGAAAATAATCAAAGTTAGCATCTCAGTCATCTGCCTCATCATCAGAGAATTCACAACATCGTGGAGTTCTCTGAGGAGTAAGCATGAAGTCATAATCGTCAGAACCAACCCATTCAGTTATGGTGGAAGTAGTAGAAGCATGTTCTCTTGTGGTGGTTGTTGAACAACCACCTCTTTCATGGTGGCTTGAACCACTGCCTCTTTCACAACAGCGTGGAGGTCTCAAATGACCAACTCTGCATCTCCAGTTATGTCCGGGTAGGCAGCCATTGCCGAAGAGTATATGCAACCCTAAAAAGTTCTCAATAGGTTTGTTCAGCAACTCTTCATCATGAGGGAATACTTAGTACACAAAAAGAGCATACGAAAATATAAATGTGTCTTAGAAGTGCAACCTAACAAATATTAGGGACATGTAATAGCGATGAACGTACCTCAATGTGCTCCTTGTACTGTTGAGGGTGCATAAAGATGGTGTGTGCTTGCTTTCTAAAACACTTTGCTATGTCGGTTAGTTCACACACCCTGATATATCTCTAATGGCACTCTAACAAGTGCCTCTTTAGGTCCATAGAGGTCAGAGAGCTTATCGTTCACCGCCATTCCTCCATGGTGAAACAGGGACAGGGAGTCATGGTCTGCCATTTCGATAGAAATTTGTTCGGGTTCTTCTCCTTAAACACATCGTCACCTTTTGCTTGGTCTCCTTCATAGTTTGTAGGGCTATCATTGAGAATTTTGATGTCCATGAGAAATGTCTACTTGAGGAGCCAACCATGGTGTGGTATTAGGTATCAGATGCTAGTGGTGTTTCGGAAAACTATGATTCCATGACCTTCTCATTGCCTTGGTCTCCCATTTTATAAGCAAGGACTGATGATTTACATACCAAGTGTAGGTATGTAATTTGGAAATAGTGCATGCATTAGATGCCTTCCTGCAGTGAGCAGTCACTAGACTCTGAGTAGTTAGCAGCATGTGGTAACATCGCTCTGAAAAGGTGGTAGCGAGTGGCTTCGTCAATCTGAAAAGCTGATAGCGAGGGGTCGCATCTCCCTAAAAATGTGATAGCGAGAGGTGACGTCACTAGCGAGGGGCCGCATGGGATTAAGAAATGCACATAGTAAGTAGTAACATTTGAACATGTAATACAAAGAAAGTAGACATGTATGAATATGTAAGACTAGAAGTGTCGTATATGCTCTTCGTCACATAGCTGATGAAGGCAAATCATCGAAGGGAGATAGGAAAATAGAGCAGATGACTAGTTTACGAATTGAAGATGCATTATGAAACAAACATCTAAGATACAAAGCAAAGATAAAATCCTACTGTTGTCTATCCCGCTGTCATCTAATGTTCCCACCATCATGGTCCCATTGTCGTTGCTGCTAGTTTGCCCTCACATAGACCCTAGAGTAGGTCAGGTTGTCTGGTGGAACAACCTGCCTAGTAGGCCTCATAGCGATCACGGGTGTCGAGGTCTCCTCCTGGGTTTGCTACGCCGGTAGTGTAGCACTGGGCAACTAAGACCACGTGACAACGTCGTAGTCCGGTGTGCCCCCTAAGAAGTCCCTCACGTTGTTGAACGGGGGTCTGACCCAGGCTCATCCTCCTAACTCGGGTATGACGACTGCAATGTTGCCGCTGTCATCCATGCATAATCACTTGAGGGGCCTGTAAACGGATGAAATTATTGGATACGGTAAATGTGAAAATGAATGCATTAGTAAAAATACAATGTTGTACCTGTATGGTACGCAGGGGTTGCTGTAGACAGTCAGGTCTGATTGCCGAAGTAGGGTGAGAACGGTGGAGGTGCGGATGAAAATGTCCCTACTTCATCACCGTAGTAACCTGTGCACGGATGATTATATTAGATATACTATTAAATAAATTGAATGATGTAGTATATTGGCGCCCATTACCTAAGAGGCCTACGAATGGTGAAGGTGTCGGCGTTGGCCATGGTCTAGGTCTCTGTGCCGGGAAGTGTCTAGGTGCACCTAACATATTTTTTAAAGAAATGCATTGGTAAGAAAAGAATATCTCTAATCGATGTGTGTATGAATAAGGTGTACCTATTGTTACTGGCCCTGGAGGGTGTGATCGAGGTGGCGGTGTTGATGCTGGCCCCAGTGGAGCTCGTTGCACATCAGACCTCGTAGACGACTGTGTGTTGACCCCACTAGATCTAGAAGGGGCACCGACGATGTCTGCGGTGGATCGGCATGAGGTAAGCTTCAGGTCCTGCATGGTCTTATCGAAAACCCATTTGACAAATCCCACTACATTCCTTACTTGAAGCGTCCCATGGCTCCAGCTGTGCCCCTATGGATATCGTATGTGATATCAGACTGTTGAAACAAACGTGAAACTGGATTTCCAGTTTATAGCGGTTCATATGAGATTATATGTGAACAAAAATGATAAGTTACTTAAACATACCACTAATGCAGCGTCCTCGTCCCAATGGCCTGGGTAGGCATCCGTAGTCGAAGCGACGTGTGACCGTATAGTATCTGGGATGTAGGTAACCCGTGTACATGTACGTATGATGTACCACCGCAGGTACTCCTCATAGCCTGGGTCGGCAAAAGGATGAGGCTCGTCGATGACATCCTTAAGGGCATGGTCCCACACCAAGATATATGGCGCCAAGTGATCTGTCCAAAGGTTGCCACCCGGTTGGCCCTTATGTCAATACCTGCAGGTCAACCACGTTAGATAGACTATAAATGATATGAATGCTATGGATTATATATTTTATTTTGGTTACCTATGAACGTGGGGCTGAATGGTGCAAACATTAACGAGGGGGGAACACCTGGAAGCTTTTGAAGTGCCTCATCACACGATGGGGTGAATACTCCTTGACGTAGATGTTGAAGATGAGCGACTTCTTCATAAGCCAGTAGTCCTTGTTATGGCCGCACAACAGAGATAGACCGAAAGGCGTACGGTCATGTATCTTCGAGTGGCTATAGGGAGTCCAAATCATGTCCTCTGGATGCAGATGGTCGAACTGTGACCTAAAAATCTTGTACATGTTGTGGGCCTACTTGTGAGCCTAGTGCGATTGTGGAGAAAAATAGTATGAAGCTGGACTAAAAACATGTGATGAGTAAAACAGAACTATGTTTCCTACGTACCCAATGTCGACACCAAATCGAGCCCATGGTGGGCCCGTCCTCCTCGGGTTCCCCATACCATTTCTCAGGATACGGGGACTGGTATGAAGCCGGACTAAAAACATGTGACAAATAAAGAGCTACGTTTCCTACTTTAGGTTACTTATAATCTCTCCGTACATAACATTGGCAATAAAAGCATATGACAAGTTCCAGTGCGAGAACTCTATTTACTCAATGTGATAGTTATGCTCCCTAACTATTAAGAACTCCCAGTGGTCAACCGAGTTTTCTCTAAATGCGTGCACCCACCACGGACAATCAGGCACCAAACATTTGATGTTGTACTCCCTTTTACTTGACTTCACAACCTTGGACTGCTTCCGAAAAGACAACGATCAATATTTCACTACATTAATAACATCCTCCTTATTATGGTACATAGCACCCAGGGACACCTTGATGTGTGTTTGCCCGATCTTTTGAAGGTAATATGTAAGTCGATTGGTGGAGTTTTGACGTTGATGATCCAAAGGCTCTGACTAGAACAGATCGAGAACCCTCGCAACCACTACACCACTACTTCGTGGTTATCAACCGTGCCAAGACGCAGTTGACCTCGCCAAGATGGCTTTTCCTGCAAGAGAATCGAGAACACAAGCAAGAACAGGTAGATGCAATCTAAATATTGCTAATTACCAATGAGAAGTACTCGAGTTGGGATTCCACAAACCGAACAAGCAGCGAAACTGTATAAAACAAAATAATATAAGCAAAACTTGAGCCTAAACTATGATGGCTACAATGTATATATAGGGGGTCATGAGGAGGTCAACCTAGGATTGTGCAGCCATGGAAAGAGATGTGCACAATCTGTACTCCAACCCCGACACGTATACAAGACCTAACAAGGCCCACAACGATGACACAACAACTTATTTTAATTACTCTAATTAATCTATAAGGAATCTAAGGGTGATACCAGATCCATTGAAAAGGTCTCATTAATAGCTTTCCAACGACTCCAAGAACACCTCAATTGGACTCCGTATGTAAGAGTTGTGCCTGTTTTATTGACATGCTATTCTGAAACTCGACCATGACCACTACTTTGATCACGACCAGAGCTTACCTTCCAGTCCGAGTAGACTTGCCTTTTGAGGGATGACATCCAAAAAATGTTGTGGAAGGTTTTGGTACTTCTCCCATATTCCTAAGCAATAAAACATCACAAAGATTCAGTAGCAATCCTTCCAAGAAAGTATGAACAACAAGGAATGAATTCACCTGGTGGTTTAATTGTCACACACGTGCTCTTGTAATTGGATCTTATATGATTTGAGGAATATTAGTAGTATTGATCATATCTGAAAGAGCCATGGGCTCATCATCCTCCCCTTCTTGAATTGGAGTCATCCTCGACTCAAGCTTATCTTCTTCTCCCGAGTATAGCTTCAAATCTGAAATGTTAAACATGGAACTAACTCCAAAATCTATGGATAGGTCTAGTTTTTATACATTATTATTTATTTTCTCAATTATCTTAAATGTTCCATCAGCTATAGACATCAACTTTGATTTTCTAAATTCTGGAAACCTATCATTTCTCAAATGCAACCAAACTAAATCACCCAGTTCAAATTTTATTTCTTTCCTACTTTACTTTTGGCAATCCTATACTTTTCGGTCATGATATCTATATTTTTTGTCTCATGCAGCTTAAAAATAAATTCAGCACACTTCTTGGCATCCAAATTAAGACTTCCAGAAGTAGGCAAAGGTAGTAAATCAAAAGGAGCACGGGGATTAAAACCATACACCACCTGAAACGGACTTACTTTGGTGGTATGGTGTACTGACCTGTTGTAAGAAAACTCAATATGAAGTAAACACTATTCCCACATTCTCGAATTCTTCTTTAGAACAGCCTGCAACATTGTGCAGTTGATGATCTCTGTTTGACCATCACTTTGGGGATGACACATAGTAGAAAACAGTAGATTTGTCCCCAATTTATTCCAAAGTGATCTCCAAAAGAGACTAAAAAACTGCGTCACTATCTGAGACGATAGTATTAGGGACTCCATGTAGTCAAACAATTTCCCTGAAAAATAATCAGCTATATTTGTAACATCATCGCTCTTATAGCAAGGTATAAAATATGTCATTTTAGAAAAATGATCTACAATAACAAATATGCTATCCCTTCCTCTCTTTGTCCTAGGCAATCCTAAAATAAAATCCATGAAAATATCCTCCTAAGGTGTACTAGGAATAGGAAGAGGCATGTAAAGATTATGTGGATTTAAGCGAGATTTAGCTTTATTACAAGTGGTGTGCACTCGACATCACATCTCATCTTTGGCCAAAAAAAATAAGTGGCCAACACATCTTCAGTCTTCTTTGCTCCAAAATATGCCATCAATCCTCCTCCATGTGCCTCCTACAAAAAAGACGAACAGAGCTAGGTGGGATGCATAGTTTGTTAGCACGATAGAGCAATTCGTCATTCAGCAAATATTTATTCCATATTTTCCCTTCTTTACAATGTTCAAGCACTTCTTTAAAGTCTAAAGCAACAACATATATGTCCTTAATGGTCTCTAAACCAAAAATCTTATGACCAAGTTGAGATAACATAGTATAACGCCTAGAAAGCGCATCAGTAATCACATTGTCCTTTCCTTTCTTATGTTTTATGACATGGAAACGACTCAATAAATTCTACCCATTTAGCATGTCATTTATTCATTTTAGCTTGACTCCTAATATGTTTCAACGATTGGGTCATAGACAATGTTGCCAAGTTTTAAGCACTCAAACTAAAGCATATAATTCCTTATCATAGGTAGACTAATTTAGATTTGGCCCACTTAATTTCTCGCTAAAATAAGCAGCAGGTTTATCTTCTTGAATTAGCACACCTCCAATTCCAAACCTACTAGCATCACATTCTAGTTGAAAGGTCTTACCAAAATCAGGGAGTTGGAGCAATGGAGCATGGGTGAGCTTCTCTTTCAACAACTTGAATGCTTGTTCTTGTGTAGGTCCCCATTTGAAAACTACTCCTTTCTTTGTCAACTCGTTTAATGGAGCAACAATGGTGCTAAAATCCCGCACAAATCGCCGATAAAAACCCGCAAGACCATGAAAGCTTCTCACTTGTGTAACAGTCTCAAGAGTTGGCCAGCTCTTTCTAGATTCGATTTTTACTTCATCCACCTCTATTCCCTGTGGAGTGACAACATAGCCAAGAAAAGAGACTTGATCCATGCAAAAGGTGTACTTTTCGAAGTCACTAAACAAACGTGTATCTCTCAAAGCATTAAAAACATCATGTAAATGATCAAAGTGTTGTTCTTGTGACTTCCTATAAATCAAGATATCATCAAAATATACACCACAAATCTTCCAATGGCAGCACGTAAAATTTCGTTCATCAATCGCATGAAAGTACTAGGTAAATTAGTTAACCCAAAAGTCATTACTAACCACTCATACAAACCAAACTTAGTTTTAAAAGCAGTTTTCCATTCATCTCCAAGTTTCATCCTAATTTGGTGGTTCTACTTCGCAAATCAATTTTAGTGAAAATTATAAATCACTCAACTCATCAAGCAAATCATCTAACCTAGGGATAGGGTGATGATATATTATAGTAATATTATTGATATCTCTACAATCAACACACATACGCCAACTACCATCTTTTTTAGGAACCAAAAGAACAGGAACATCGCAAGGACTAAGGCTTTCTAGTACGTACTTGTGATCCAATAGATCTTGGACTTGTCATTGAATTTAGTTAGTCTCTTCCAGGTTGGTCCTATATGCAGCACGTTTTGGCAAAGTTGCTCCTAGAATCAAATCAATTTGATGCTCAATCCCTTGAATAGGTGGTAATCCCGGGGTACCTCGGCTAGAAATACATCCACAAACTTTTGCAAAAGGTTAGCAACAACAGGATGCAAAGAGCTAGATATATTCTCGAGTGGAAGTAAGGCCTCTTTGTATATCAAAGCATAGCATGGCATCTTATTAGCATAAATTTCAGTAAGGTCAGATTTAGTAGCAAGCATAACACACCCTTTCAGTCTAGTTCCATCGGACTTAGAAGTTGTTATTGCTTTCTCCTTGTTGTGTGGAAAAACTTTTTCCGCTACTTGCTGATTTTCAGATTCATTCTCAAAATATTTTCTCTTATTTTTAGCTATCTCTTGTTCACATTTCACAATTTTAGCAGGGGTTAAAGGTAGAAAAGTTATTTTCTTTCCTTTATGCATAAGGGTTTACTTATTACTTCTACCATGATGTGTTGCATAAGTATCAAACTCTCATAGTCATCCTAGCAAAAGGGAGCATGCTTGCATGTGAACTACATCGAAATCAACACAGACATGGTATGAACCAATAGAAAAATGCACCCTAATTGTTTGCATTATCTTCACCTTACCACTATTGTTGAACCATTGAATCTGATATGGGTGAGGATGGTTTCTTGTCGGCAAGGTAAGCTTATTGATCATATCTGAACTTACCAAATTGTTGCAGCTTCCTCCATCAATGACTCGAATACGATAATCCTTGACTATGAGGAACATCTTAAACAAATTGTGGTGTTGCAGCTATTCTGCTTGCTCCATTTGAGTGCTTAACACTCGATGCACAATGAGGGTCCGATAATTCTCTGTGGTAGTGGAATCGAACACTTCCTCATGAGCGATACCCATCTCACGTCCATCCTCGTCACCTACATGGTTAGCTGCAAGAGCATATTCATCCTCTACATCACTAGCACTTATATATCCACCATCTTCTGTTATAATGTACACTCGCTGATTTGGGCAATCCTTCATGACGTGGTCCATTCCGTTGCAACGGTGGCATACAATCCTTGTCAATCGGCCTGTAGAAGCAACCGAAGAAGAGCTCTTAGCTGGACCTTGCACACTTACAGATTTGCTTACCTCGGGAGCATGTGACGGTGTCGAAGGTACTGCTAAATGCGCCCTACTCAAGAAGGGAGCAACAGACCGTGTAGCTGAACGTGGGGCTATTTTGACTTGTCCTGATGTTGCTTTTGAAGTAGTTGTGCCTCCAAAATTGCTCCTTAGCCTCTGTTGTCATCCCTACAATTCTTTTTCTGCCAAACACGCAAGTTGGAACAATCTAGGAACACTATTGTATTCTTTGTAATCAAGTATGTCCTGAATTTCATGACTAAACCCTCCATAAAAACGTGACATTGCAGCCTCTTTATCCTCAATAATATCACAACACAACATACTAATTTGTAGCTCCTGATAATATTCTTTTACAGATCTATCACCTTGGTTTCAGCGCTGCAATTTCTTACGCAAATCCCATTTAAAAGAGGGTGAAACAAATATGTTACACATAGCAACCTTTAAAGCATTCCATGTAGTAGGCGCTAACCCATCGATGCAAACTCTATTCCACCAGATGATTGCAAAATCTTTAAATTCACTAGTGGCTTGCCTAACTCAATGCACTTCAGGAACCAAATGAGCATTTAACTTTTATTCGACCGTCATCTCCCAATCTAAATACTTTTCAACATCATAAGCACCCGCAAAATATGGTATAGTAAACTTAACTTAGCAAATGGATCATCATTAACACGTGTACCTCTCATACCTTGATGGTTGAAGTTCAATCGATTCTGTTGTCATGTATCAAAGGCATCTTGTTCTTGCCTCAAAATTTCATCATCTGCGACGAACTCCTCTTGCTCATGGGCTGCACCATGAGAATCCACACGCCCATGGTTTGGGGGCCGATTAACCACTCGATCAAAACGTGTATTGAGCATGGCAATACTATCATTAAGTCATTGCAATGTAGTGTTTGTCTCTGCAAGCTTCTTATCGATGTTGTCATTAATATGTTGTCGATGACCATTCTACACTATTATGAGTTCTTCCCTCAAAATACACTCCGGTGCATCCGATACTTCTCCTACCATGATTAGTCAAAGATAGAAAACAATGGTAGATAAATTATCCCTATCGATTACTAGGTGGAGGAGGTAGAGTCACACACTCTCAAGCATATTACCACACTCTTGCAAGCGTTCTTAGCAATCACCGCAGTTAGCACAACCGGTGCCTGGCTCGTGATACCTTATCAGGTGCGAGTGAGGTAGTTGTAGCTTGAACATGCAATATTTAATAGCAAGGAATAGCAATAATTGAAATCAGTTAACAAAGCTGAATAAAAGTGCACAGTACTAGTCACAGTGCTGGCCCGAACACGTTACTAGAACTAGCTCAAGCAAGCCAAAAACTATAACAGAACAAGCACAATGGAACAAAATGTGCAATGCAAACCTGATTTTTTTTAAATTCTCTCTCCTTTTTTTGCACTCTTTGCTTCTTTTTTTAGAACTCTTTGCTTCGTGCTTTTTTTATGAATGTGATACATACTCAAAAGTCTTCTACTGCCTTTTCTAAGACCAGTGAGGTACATGGGTCACAAACTCTCTCTCTCTCTCTCTCTCTCTCCCTCTCCCTCTCTCTGAACTTTGGCTACCTCTATTTCAGCTATGGTGGTCGGATCCAAGAATGTGGGCGACTCCAACTAAGTGGTTGTGGTGACTAGATGGTCGGACCCAAAGTGGGTGGTCGGAGTGACTAGGTGGTCGGAGCGACTAGTCGGAACCCGAGTGGGTGGTCGGAGTGACTGGTCGAACCCCGAGTAGGTGGTCGGAGTGACTAGTGGTCGGATCCAAATAGGGACACAAACTCGGCTTTAGCAGACTAGAGCAAGCCGAGTTACTCGATGACTAAATTAGCAAAGGGTCGACAATAGAAACTAGAACACGATGACTCGGCCAGCAACAAAGACACTGATGATAGACTTAAACTCAACAATGCAAAAACTGAAACAGAAAACAAAAATGCAAAATGCTTAAAGAGGTTTGGGTAGCAGAAGAACTAAAACATAAATCTTTTTGTCGGGCAATTTTCTGGACTCTAGGTAATGAAACTCGATGAAATAAAAAGAGATAGCAGAGATTACCTAATAGGCAACCGAGGCTCTAATACCACTCGATGTGTGTTTGCTCGATCTTCTGAAGGTAATATAATAATTCAATTGGTGGAGTTTCAACGTTGATGATACAAAGGCTCCGACTAGAACAGATCGAGAACCCTCACAACTACTACATCACTACTCCATGGTTATCAACCGTGCCAAGACGCGGATGATCTTACCAAGAAGGCTTTTTCTGCAAGTGAATCGAGAACACAAGCAAAATAGGTAGATGCAATCTGAATATTGCTAATTATCAATGAAGTACTCAAGTTGGGGTTCCACAAACTGAACAAGCGGTGAAACTGTATAAACAGAATAATCTAAGCAAAACTCGAGCCTAAGCTATGATGACTACTGTATATATATACAGAGTCGTGAGGAGGTCAACCTAGGGTTGTGCAGCTGCGGAAAGAGGCATGCACAACCTGGACTCTGACCCCGACACGCTTACAAGACCTAACAAGGCCCACAACGGTGACACAACACCTTATTTTAATGAATCTGATTAATATATAAATAATCTAATGGTGAGACCATATCCATTAAAAAGTTCTCATCAATAGCTTTTCAACGAGTCCAAGAACTCCTCAATTCGACTCCGTATGCAAGAGCTATGCCCGTTTTATTGATATGTTGTCCTACAACTCGACCTTGACCACGACCACAACCAGAGCTTAGCTTCGAGTCCAAGTAGACTTGTCTTTTGAGGGATGACGTCCAGAGAAGATTTTGGTGCTTCTCCCATATTCCTAAGCAATAAAACATCACAAAGGTTCAGTAGCAATCCATCCAAGAGAGTATAAACAATAAGGAATGAGTTAACCTGGTGGTTTAATTGTCGCGCATGTGCTCTTGTAATCGGATCTTGTATGATTTGAGGAATATTAGTAGTATTGATCGTATCTAAAGGAGCCATGGGCTCATCACATCTCATTCTCATTATATTCCCACGGTCTCTTATCACCCTCACTGACCACTAGCTTTGAAAATCCTGATTCCTCCATTCTGTAGGAACAGGAGCACTTTCCTCCTAGTCCGATGAATCCACATTGACAATGGCTTCCTCGTGCTCCTGATCCTCCCTATCTATCTCTTCAATTATGCTAGAGATGTGCTCCCCCTCATCAGCTGCACATCTCAGTTGCATCTCCTACACATCCCCAACATCCTGCTCGCCCCCCACAGTTGCTGAGTTTGCTTCATCTACCACTGCCTGACTTTTTTTTGCTACTGCTTCCCCAACGTTTATCTCTGTTGGATCCTTCTGGTACACCTCAGCTAGCAGCATAAGAGGGAGACCATATTCACATGTTATATCTATATAATGCCTCCAAGTAGCCATTGCATTAATCAGGATGAGCTCTCTGAAGTACCTCAGAGTATCTGTCACACCCGGTTTTAACGGCCAAAACCAGATGCGGCTTATGTGTGCCCAGGATGTTCGACACACATAAGGACGCCACAGGTGAAGTAACAAAAGCAATACTTTTATTAAATAAACATTAAACTCTTACAGCACTTGACATATATTGTCTTCTATGAAGATATCTGTAGCAGAACAGAAGCATTGGTGCCCAACAACACCGCAGGCAACCGACCGGGAGACACACACCTAGAACGTTACAACCACGTCTTGATAATCTTCAACATCTTCACTCACTGAGCAGCAGCATACATGTCGCACGGTATAGGGAAAATAGCAAGTGTGAGCACATGACGTGCTCAGCAAGTGTGGGAAAAATAATGATATGCAGACTTATATCAAGAATAGGCTAATACATGGTATTTTTAAATAAATGCGAGTAATGAAAACACATTTGGACTCAAAAACATTAATCAGTTATTAAATGAATGTAAACCAAACAATCCAGCGTCCAGCATACAAGGCTCCCCACCTTGCATACCATAACCGTCTAGTACTCCCTGTACTATAGCCAAAACCACAACCATCTAATACTCCCTGTACCAGAACCATAACCACAACCATCTAGTACTCCCTGTACCAGAACCATAACCACAACCATCTAGTACTCCCTGTACCAGAACCATAACCACAACCCACTAATCTTGTGAGGATCCAAGTCTCTCATAACCGTGAGCACGGCTGTTATAACAGTTTTACACTCTGCAGAGGTTGTCCAGCTTTCCCCACGAGTCAGTGAATTATATGTTGTCGTGTTCACGAAACACTTAAAACACGCCAGTGGTGTGCCGCCAAGAATCACTGTATGACATTTGCCACTAACCAAAGGCTAATCCAGTATCTGTCTGCCCACTAGGTTTCACCGCTAGGCTTTACGCAAGCTAAGCTCCTACCCAGAAGCCCTCTTTTGTGCTGACCCAACACACACTGGATAGACTCTAATCAATATGTCACGCCTTACCCATATCAGCCTCGTGGTTGGTACGTTACTTCTTGGGTTGTCGCTCCACGAACCGGTCCTTACTTAGGTTACTTGAGCAAACACTAAACCAACATCATAACCATGACAACCATCAAAACTACTTTGCTCAAGGCCTAAAGTTCCATGTTGCTAGACCATTAACAAATTAACCATCAATGTTGTATATGTTCATTAGTCAAGATTATGAGACTTCTCAACATCCCAAAAGCATGGCTAAGCAATCTACCTACAAAGGACACCTAACCATAAACCATTTAGGTTCCAAGAGATGATAAGGGAAAATCTAGGGAAAACCCTAACATAGGTGACTTCCCATCATATTTACACTGCATGCAATTTTGGAAATAAAATATTTAAAAACATAGGTTCAATATGATCAAGAACACTTGCCTTTTACCCAATGCTTCTCAGTGTTGTCGAAATATTGGTCTTGAAGTCCCTCAAACTGCTCCGAAACGTTATCGACTAATCGCGAGAACAACCGACAAACAACACAAAGCAAACAATAAGAACAACAAACCAAATATCATCAAAACACTTTAAAAACACTATGGTTGGATAGGGATGATTTCAGAAACATTTAGACACAAGAATCGCCAAAAACAGAGTTAAGATGAAAAGAGAACAGCTTTCGAGAGATGGATTAGACTAAAAAGGAAATGCTGATTTTCCTGAACTATCTTCCTATGGGAAAGGCTTTATTGCACAATCACTGTGTCAGGCTTGAAAACATTATTGTGCAAGATTCAAGAAGTGTAGGGCAGACTAGACTTCACTAGCTAGGCTAAGGAGAATGATGTGCGCTGACTTGGCATGCTATGCAAGTACCATCTTGGATTAAAGAAAGGATACACTGAGATCTAGTATCGACCACCTCAAAAAGGCCGAAGGTTACGCTTCTAGGTTAAGGATACTACTATCACTCTATGTAGCGGTGGTGGTTTAGGTTTCGTCGGAGATGGCGATCGGGCATGTGGCCACAAACATCGATGTTGGCTTCAGTGGTGTTTCAGTGAAATGAGGGAAGCATGGCATAGAATGCGGAAAGACTAACTCAACGGTATGGTTGGTTTTGGAAGGGGTCATTCAAGGTAGTGGCAAAACAATGATGACTACTACTAGGTTTGGTGGTGACTGCGAACAGATTCAGGAACGAAGACGTTCGCATTCCAGGAGATTGGCTATGAAATTTGAGGAACCGTTTGAACAAGGATGTTCATATAACCCGGGAACACAATTCTATGGCATAGGTTTTGGTAGATCATCCATAGAGAGAAAGAACGATCAACGGAGATGAGAGGAATGATAGCTACGACGTGCTGTGGTTGGCAATGGCGTCCTGGTTGTGTCGCTGCACAAACGTGGATGGGCTCCTAGGGTAACGTAGAAGACTCAATGGGACATGATGTGATGCGATTGGTGCATCCATACGGCTTTCGGATTGACGGGGTACGCGAATGCAAAATCCGGTGCACGCGCAGAACGCGTCTAGAAATCGGACAACGGGTATGTCGCTCTTGATTACGGTAGTTTGGCTGCTCTACTGGCCGACCTAGTTGGGGAGGGCATGGGAAACATCATGGGACATGAACTGGTAAAAGGGCTTGGTGATTTGACCTCTGGTCGGTCGGGAACATCGATGCTAATCAGCTACAGCGCGACCGTGGCAGCATAGATCGGGTTTTGGCCAGGGCTAGGGCTTAGCTAGGGACTTAGTATGATGCTAAAATAGTAGTAAGGGAGTAGAAGAAGAGGTCCTCACCTTGCTTTCATGGTCGAGAAAGGAGAATTCGCGGAGAAGACGACATAGCGCATCACGGGCGACGGCGGCTCCGGCGAACGGTGGCGCTCCAGCGACGCACGGACAGGGCAGCAGCGACTTCTAGGGCTTGTGGGTATGGAATAGGGGTAGGAGAGGGCGTGCAACTCATATATATAGGGCTAGGGGCGGTTGGTTGAGGTGGAGTCCAAACCGAACACGAATTGGATTCGAGTTTGAGTCGGTTACGGTTTCCTCTTTCGCAACTCTCTATTCCGAGGATGATATCTCCATCGTCCGGACTCCAAATTGGACGTTTCTTAATTCTAAATTGTAGTACTCAAAACGATCTACAACTTTGGCAGTCATTGTAACTTCTGAAAATGCCATCTTGATTTCGAAAAATGCACCACAAGATAAACTGTTTGAACTCGGAATTCTCTGCGTAGCACTGATTTCGGGGGCCATAACTCCTAGCTCCATTATCCAAAAGAGGACTTCCGTAGGTTCGAATCGAAGCTCTCGACGAGGCCTACAACTTTGGTATTGTCAAGATTTGCATTTGAGGCCGTTTTGAACTCCAAAACTTCATGAGAAGATGAGGCTGTCCAGGACTCCGCGAAAATTTGCATATTTAGTGTATTCTTTGTTAGGTCATCTAGAAGACTTGGCTAAGGGTTTGGACTTCAGAAAGATTGAGCCCAAAGATACTTTAGGTATATCTAGGGTTTAGAAAATATACTTTTGTAAATAAATTTGAATAGGTTTTGAATTTGAATTGAGTTTGGAGTGAATTTAAGATAAACGAAAAAGAGGTTGAACAAGAATAGGAATAGATAAGGAATTTGAATTTGGATTTGGATAGAATTTGAGAAAGAGAAGAGATTGACTTTAAACAAGGATTTGGATAAGATTTGATTTGAACTGGAGAAGGATTAGGTACGATAAAGGATTGAATAGATGATGAATTCAAAGATTTTGATTTCAACCATTAAGATCCTTAACTTATTCACTACTGAGTTTTGTAAAAACCTTTTTAAAATCTTTTTCACTCAAAATACCAAAGAGAAAGAAAAGAAAAAGAACTCTAATGCATTTACCTGGCTCCTAATAAAACTCAGCATGCAATGCACACAAAATAATAACCTATATTGATTGATTGATTAAGAAAATAGGTTTTAAACCTATTCTACTGGTGAAGCTATTCAATAATCTTGGAAAATGTTAGAAATTTGAGAAATCTAAAAATCAGGGTGTTACAGTAGCACAGCTCTCAGCTTAAGCTCATGGTGCTATGGATCCAGTTAAAAATGGCACATAAGCCACTTCCACACACCCACTATTGTCCTCTCATTGGCACTACTAAGTCCCTTGACAACATGCTAAAATCCCAAGAGATTTACACCGCTAGGACCATAACCAATCTAACTTTCACCATAATATATCTGAAAATATACCTTATCGGACATACCTTAAAACATTTGAAAATATGTCCAACATTAATATCGGAATCCTATACTTCTGATTATCGAAACTCTGGTAAAATTAGCAGAACCGATGATCATCTAACAATACGTTTAGTTCACTACAATCAATATTGCTCCTAAGCAAACTAATCACTTTAAACTAATTAAACCCCATCTACTTAATAAAATTTATATTTATCAATAATTATTACCTACATCACTATTTGTAAAGTCTAGATAATCGAAACTATCGTACTCCAAATACAACTATACATCTGATGGCTATCCTACCATTTTTAAATAGAGCTTTACAATATACTGCAAAAGATAGAAAAACCTCATTATAATGTAACTACTGTTATGTCACTAAACCTTAGATCTATTGGTATTTTAATTACTAATAAAAATAAAAGTCTAGAAAAATTAGGATCCAAAACGTCCACAGATCAAAAACATTAGGGCTTCGCTGCGCTACCTCCCTCTCCTCTTCTCCCCCCCCCCCCCCTATCTATCTTTTTTTCTAGATTAAATGGTTATTTTGGCTGAATTTTAGCCATTTTATAGAGGCTAATCGACGGGGTGGGATGAGCGTGGGCTAATCGCCCCTTCAGAGGGTGGTAGTGCCTAACTACCCTCTCATGGAGCGGTAAGGGGTGGTGACCCTGGGGGTGGGGCCTAACTGCCCTCTCAACAGCTGGTAAGGGTGGCGTGGGCCTAACTGCCTCATGAGAGGGCGGTAAACATGCTTGCCGTCCTCTGAAAGGGCTGCAGCTATTTGAGAGGGAGATAGTGCCTACTCCTGCAAATATTTCCATTTGAGATATATTTCTGTAAATATTTATGTTAGAAAATGAAAAAAAATAAAAAAAATCGAAGAATGGCTGGGTTGGCCCTCCAGCTTGTAGCCTAGGTGGGAGGGGGAAAATAGCCTAGCCTTCTAGCCTAGCAGCGGCCTAGGTGGGAGGAGGATGGGCCAGGCTGAATTTGGGCTGGAGGGATGGCCATTCTGATTAGGATTAGAATCTTATTTTTTTTTTTACATTTTGGATAATAGAAGCACCAAAAAAAACTCCGAGAGAAAGAAAGGGAGAAGAACTCCAAAAATTCCAGCAAAATAATATTAAATAATATTTGTAAATTTGAGATGTTACAGTCTCATGGTGCAATTCATCTCTATCACACCGTGTACATCTCCTATGTACGTATCATGATGTGATCATCTTCACGTGTATCGTTCCCTAGCCCAAACGTCCCATGTGACCTCTTGACCACCTTAACCTCAGTTACTCCCTTCACATAGACATGGTCCCTGTCACCAACCACGTTCTTCCTCAAGACACAACATGATATGAACAAAACAAATAACCAATTTCAAGCACAAGTTTCTCTATACTTGACTTATGTCAATCCAGACAATATCATTCTCACGAGTGCATTGTATATATCAAAATCCCAAATATCATTATGCTACCACTAGCATATCACTTTTTTTATAATGTTAAATCACTTTACTTTGCCAATTTTGTCACTAAACTAATTTTTCTTCACACATTACCTCACAATCTCCCCATCAATGAAAACATTGGCAACACCTCATATGAACATTGGCAACATATTCTTAGACATTTTTTAAAATAAAGAAGCAAAGTGAAAACCCAAAAGATCAAGAATTATCCCCTTTCTTTAAAAACAAAATTCTCCCCCAAGAGAAATAAAAAGAAGAAGAAAAAAGAAATGAAATCTCCCCCTTTGACAAAAAGAGAATAAAATCCCAATCCCCCCCCCCCCCCTTGACAATAGATTCATCAAGAATACAAAAGAGAGAATAAAATATTTTTGTTGTTCTTTTAATCATTTTTTTTTATAACGAGCATCATAAATCATCCGCATATATAGTAAATATTCATCCAAGCCATACTATAAAAAACATATTTGCACTAACTTATCAACACATATATAATATAGTTTAAGCACAACTAGGCATCAAGTATACTTAATAATCTATTTGCAAGACATGGTCTCCTAATCTCAACTACTTCAATCTCATAAAACATTGAAACTTTATAACTTTATTGTACTTGAAAAACTGATTGAATGCTTGAAAGCAAATAATATAAAATTCATCTGTAAGGAATTATATGCACCATCAGCTATACTGTTCGACCAAGCCAAGCCTATGTCTTAAGTAAACAATCACAATCTTTAGGATTCGAGGTCTAGTCATACACAACTTCTTCTAAGTTCGTATCAGAGTGCAATGATAAGCAGTCTCAAAAAGATAAAGTGTGACAATGCATATTTCCTTGATCTTGCACTGATCAACTATTACTTAGCACTTAGCACATAACTTTGATAGACATTGGGTACTTTTAGAAAATATAAAAGCTGTGAAGAAAATTCAACCATGATAAGATTTAATTTAAGTTTTTCATTACAATTAGATAGTCTTGACAAAATTTACACCATACATGCATCGATATGAAGATGCAAAAACCTTTTAGCATTAGCATGGCTTCAAATGTCATATATGTATATATGCTCATTATTTTTTTTTTGTTTTCTCCTTTTTCAAATTTTTAAAACACACAAAAGAAAAACACAAAAAGAAATATATTATACAGATTTCAAGAACCCCCCCCCCCCCCCTCAAATCTATCTTCTCAAAAAAACTCCTTTTTCAAAACAGTAATGCTAAAGAGAAAAAAATTCCCTCTAAAGAAAGAAAATTTTAAAAATCTACTCCCCTCAAGAAAATAACCAATGAAATCAAGAGGGATAAAGAAATGTGTTTCAATTATCATGGTATGTTTTTTAATCACGAGCATGAATCATGATAAGTATATCCTAAATATGAAAAGTCATGATGCAAGACATATCATGATCGAATATATGAGGGATATACAATGAGCATATGAACAAGTATTTTGTCTTAGACCTCAAGTCGAAATCTGTGAATATAAAAAGCATAGTGTATAGAATAGCTCACAAAGTCAGTGAAGATGCTATAAATCCAACAAGCCTCTTGAAAGCCTTCAATGGTTTGGAAAACCATCCAAGTCTTGATTACATCAAACAAAGAACTGAGATCCAACGAGCTTTTGTTCTTCATCTCTAGTTTTAAAAAACTACATAGCACTAGAAAATGTCAAGGCCTCGGTATTGGAGGTTAATAATAAAATATTTAGGAACAAAAGGTGATGACTGATTCAACTCAAGCATAAAATGAGATGCTAAAACATCATGAGGAATAAAGCATGCCTTTGTTAATTTAGACGTAGCTTGAAACTTTTTCCCTTTGTTTTTTAGCTAGTCTAAAACAAATCTACTAGATGTTCATCTCTACCACAATGAGTACAAGTGTACATAACACGATATTTATGTTTAGAAGAAGGCACAGCATTTACATTCATTATAGAAGATAAAAATTCAGTAGACTTAAAAATGCCATTCTTAGGTTCAGCAAGTGTTACCACTATCCAGAGTCCTAACAGTAGTAGGTGCTTGTGACTTAGAATGAGCATAGAGATCAAAACCTAAACCTTCTTTACATGCAATAGTCTTAGATAAATCCAAAATCAACTTTAGATTTTTCCATCCTTTAGCAAAATATTCTAAATAACTTTTAAGTAATCAACTTGTTTCGAAAGAGCTAAGTAATAATCACAAACAACATTCATGAGTTTACACAACCACAAAATTAATGAAAGCAGATAGTGTCAGACAATTTCTTAGGACCTATCACTAACAACATACCTACAGATGGTTACTAAGACAGACGTGTTTGTAACATGACCGTCATCTGGGTATGCCAGAACTCATAGACAGTTTTTACAAATATGTTTGTTTACATCATACAAACACAAATGGACTTTACAAAAACCCATCCATGATATTGTCACAGATGGTTTCTTGTAAGATACGTCTATATCTTCATGATAGACACAGACGGATTTTCTAAAAAAATGTCTGTACTTAAAGGCTCAGGTACTATTTTAAATTTTCCCCTCGCTCTTCCGCTTCCCACTACCCCCCATAGATACAAAACACTGGTCTCCCTCACTAAAGCAACGAGAAGTTCATCTCCATCACTCTCCTCATTGCCATGGGAGCCCCTTCCATAATGGTTTTTTAGGGTTTGTTTTCACGAGGGAGGTTTGAGATCTGGGCTCTGAATCCCCTTTCCTGCACTGATGTGATTTGGGTTTGCATTGTGGTTTTGTTAGGGTTTGATTTGATTTGTGTACTAAGGGTAATGTAGTGTTTGTGTGTCCCAGATCTGCAATAGAATGTCTTTGTTCACTGCTATCAAGCACTGGGAGGATTGGGTTATTTCTATGGTTGCTTCCACTGTTTGGATGCTGACGTCGATTTTGGTCATATGGAATATGTGTTCTTTACTGATGTCAAGGGAACCACCATAGACCTAGTTTATAATGTGAACCATGTTCTATTATCTTTTATTCATGATGGAAATTTCTCTATTGATGTTCATCACAAAGAAGAAATTTTTATGAACTACAAGATTGGTTTGAACTGTCAGCTCTTACTTAACAAGGGAAAGAGATTTGGAAGCATTTTAGTTCGGTTCTGGCACATGACTGAGTTAGTCAGGATGGAGCCTGGCCCAGACAACAGTGAGATGATGATTGAAGACAATACTTGGGTTGAGATTGTGGTGAAACGCAGGCGGCTTAGATGATATCAATCATCTCATCCTTCTAGAAGAGCAAACGATATAATTAGGGACGTGTAGGTTTATGTTTTGAACAATGTGTGTTGCTGAGATTATCTATATAGAATAATATATTCTTATGTGTTATATATATGTGTGTGTTCTTATGTGTTAGTATATATCTGTGTAATGTCACATGTATATGCCTATGATGTTCTTATTTGTGTGATGTATGCCATAAGCTATACCATGAAGGTAGCCATGAAGCAAAATGGTTTCTCAAGAGGAAAGGGTCACACAGATGTTTTTTAAAAAAAAAACCAAAAACCCTATATGTGACACTTTATACAAATGGGTTTTTCTAAAAATTGTCTATGATATTTAAAACACACAAACTATTTTTCAAAAAAACTCATCTTTGTATTGCAAAACCGACATGTGTGTACCTATATTATAGACGCATGTCTTATTTAGATCCGTCTATGTACCTTAGTTACAGATAAGATTGTAACCGTTTGTAACAAGCTCAATATCACATACACTTTTGCGGAGATAGAACCCATAATCATCACATACTATTTTTCTAAAAAATCCATCTTTGTGTATTGCAAAACTAACATGTGTGTACCTATATTACAGAGCATGTCTTATTTAGACCTGTTTGTGTAGCTTTGTTACAGACATGGGTGTAACTATCAATAACAAGCTCGATATCACCGATACTTTTACAAAGACGAAACCCATAACCGTCTTTGATAGGGTTTAAAATCCATCTATGATAACTCGTTCTGAGGTCATATTATTTTTTACGACAATTTGAGCATCAAAGAATCTCATGAGTAAGCATATCACTAGGTATTTGAGAAACTCCAGTATTAGCATCATGCAAATTCAAGAATTGTGTAATTTGAAGAAGAAGTTGAATCAATTAAATCATAAGTTGAACAACTGGTATTTTTAACATTTTTGAGCATCTATGACTACCAACTGCACTATCACCTGAACAGGACATCCTGCAACACCATATAATACACCTTTACACTATACATCTCATGATGCAATCCTCCACATCATAGACCGTACATATCTTATATACGTTTCATAGTGTAATTCATCTCCATCACACCATAGCCCATACATCTCTCATATATGTATCATGACATATCACCTCCATGTGCATCGTTTCCTAGATCGAATGTCCCATGTGACCTTCTAACCATCTTCACCTCAGTTCCTCGCCAAACCTAGTCCTCGTTGTTGTCACCAACCAAATTCGCCCTCAGGACACACTTGGACATGAACAAAATAAACAACTAATTCCGAGCACAAATTTCTTCAAACTTGAGTCACGTCAATCTACGCAACTCCACTCGCATAAGTGCATTGTATATATCAAAACCACGAATATTACTATGCTACTGTAGCGAACATGGCCCTCTTAGTGTATGTATATGATTTTGGTGATTAATGACAATAGAGTCAATGGTACTAACATGTTTGTCAAGTATATGCTTTAATATGTCTCATAGATACAGTATATAAAAAAGCCACTGAAGTCGGGACAAGATTGGTTGAATTGGAGAAGTCTCAGGAAAATGTGCACATCGGATGGTCCAACGATAAAGGTGTTGTACATGCCGAAGCGTTTCAGCTCATGGCACTTGTACACATGTCTGACGCTTGAAGTTGGCAGCACGAGAGTATTTCTATGAAAGGGAAGAAAACTAAAGAACACACCAGAAGGTTTGGCGCTATGAAGTTGAATATGCCAGAGTATTTCTTGCAAAAAAAGCTGCAAGTGTTGATGAGTGAAGATTAGCACGTCAGATGGTCCGGCGTTGTGAAATTCAACACGTCAGAGTATTCTATGCAGAGAAGGGTGAAGATTAATACACCGGATGGTCCGGCGCCCTGAATATCAACATGCCGGTGTATTTTGTACAGAGAAGAAGTGGCTTGGTCTAACTCAAGTGTACAAGCTAGATGGTCCAGCAATAGAGAAAGTGAACACGCCAGAACATCTGATGTTCATAGAAGGTTTAAGTGAGGATCCAACGACTAGTTTTTGAATGTACACGCCAGATGGCCTGGTGCTGTTGTTTACACCGAATTATCCGACGTATACAATAAAGTTGAGCCTTTGGGGCAACGGCTAGTTCGTAGGGTTGAGGCTATAAATACCCCTCCACTCAGTCATTTGAAGATGCTGGAGTCCAGAGGAAGCTCATAGACACTTGTAAAGACATTCAAGTCACTATAGTGCTTAAAGTGATCATCCAAGGTAATTAAACACAAGATTAGTGAGAAATTAGTGCTTATAGACCTAGAGAGAGCTAGTGCTAGGTATCGCTGCCTAGAGAGGGGATCAAGGAGTAATCATATATTGTACTAAGTGGTACGCCAGCACCTTAAGCCATTGGTGGCTCAAGGTTGTTGACCCTCCGATTTGGTGTGGAGCGGTGAAAAAAAGCTTGTATAGGGACGCGGAGACCCTTACCTAGGTGGCTCAAACTTTGAAGTGAAGACAGTGGTAAGTGACCGGAAAGAGGCTTGGTGTGAGCCTTACTTTTATGGCTTGGTGGCTCAAGAGCCATGACCGAAAGAGTTTCTGTGATCAGAAGCATATCTTTGGTGGAGCTATAACGTGAACTAAGGATGTCATTTATACCATCGATACCATATGATAAAAATCTCTTATGTCGAGTTTGCTCTCTCTACCCTATTTACGTTTCCGCATTTACATACATGCAATTTACTGTTATAGATAGGTTGCAATGTCTTTTGAGCGATAGAGTAAACACACTAGATAAACATAGAGCACATTTAGATAAAAATTGATATAGGTTTATCTTGTGAAGTTTTAGAGCCATTTAGGTTTTTAAGTGTCCTAATTCATCCCCTCCGTCCTCTTAGGAGGTCGCCAATTCCTACAGCTACCACGAGCATATCACTTCTTCCATAATGCTAAATCACTTTATTTTACCAATTTTATCACTAAACTAATTTTTATCAAACTTGATCTCACATCATGTGCACTAATGACTGCAATTTTAAGCTTTGATCTTAATCGTGTCAGGAAAGGGGATCTGATTACATTTTTGGCTGAAGATTTCTCCTAAGTGTTGAAGATGGCAGGATCTGATTACATTTTAGGAGAAGCAACAAAGATGTTGACCGAGGTTGCCAACCAAACAAATCACCTCAGACCTCTGTAATGTCCTGCAGATCTGTAATAGTTGTGGTTTAAAAGATACGTCAGTTACTATAAATATATATAGTCGTATTTTCATAAAAAAATATATATATATATAGTCGTAACTCGAATATCTTCTCTAGTCGTAATTATATATATTTTGTCATATGATGTAACTTTTTTATTTCTATACATACCTTCAGTTACGATTTTAAAAGTAATATAGTTACAATCCACAAGATACATCAGTTACTATAAATATATATCATCGTAACTCGAATACATTCTCTAATCGTAATTATAAACTTTTTATCATACGATCGTAACTATCTGTGCTATCATAACTAACTATTTACTTAGTCATAACTGACAGCTTTTTAAGTCGTAACTGATGGCGGTGAAATAATAAACTACAGTATGACTAAACACATAATAGACTTATCGTACGTGTGTGTATATATATATACACACATATATATATATATATATATATATATATATATATATATATATATATATACAGGTAAATAAGTGCTAAGAGTATGTGTAAATCTTACCAATACCTTTATACCTATCGGATAGCGATTTGAGCCCACAAACGTAACACAAACAACAAATGAGAAACAAGTCCGACTCTATTAGAGTTTTTACCTATGAATAAACGTTTAAACAGATAAACTGCTATCCTAAATTGGATGAACTTAGACGTTGCACGAACCGCGTAACTTTATTCTGCAAGTAAAATATAGTGATCGACACTAAGTTCAATATCGTGACACATAATTTACTCTCCTTTTTCAGTATGGGAATGGATACGGAGAGGAAATGTTTCCTCATTACTTGAACAGAACACGAGCAAGCTCTGTCTAGCAGCAGCGCAAGGGAACTTGGAAAGTTGATAGATTCAATGCTCTCGGTCTCGGGTGTTGACGTAGCCAAACCAACAAGAACAACAATTAGGACACAAAACAACAGATACCAAACAGGCTGAACGCTGTGTTGGCTGGCCATGTTACTTGGCACACATAAACATGCCATTTCACGTGACAGAAAAGGTGTGATAAATTGCTAGCTAGCTCCAGTTTGTTCACAATGCATATCCGATGAGTTTTTAAAAGAAAATTCATGTGATGATCATAGCTGGACAAAGTACCGTCTGATTTCTTTCTTGATGAGGCAGCATCTCTATTAATGAAGCAGCACAAGACATCTGTCATGCTTGTTTGGACATTGGAGAAACATAGATGCTTAATTTGGAGCTTAATCAGGGGTATGTGCCAAATTATTAATGACAAACTGTTCCACATTAAATAAAATAAGGTTTCACCTGATTAGAAAAATACTCTGTGATCATAGGGTCAAATGCACACCCTCCTATACGCCGTCAGATCGTCAGTGCGTGGATCAATCTCAGCCCTCTGTTCACGATCTGACGGTGCTCTGTTGACGATGATACCTCACAGGGGGCATTTAACCCTATGCTCATAAAAATCGCTCTGTCACTTGATCTTGACACAATTCATCTCACTTCACTGTTTCATTCTTTCCAACTTTCATAACGGTTAAGTTCTAGATGTTCAGAGAGGTTCTATCAGATGTGCCCAGTCCACCAATTTCAGAGCGGTTTAGTTGGAGTCCACAAATTACGTCGATTTGCATGAATAATCAATCTAGACGCCTTGTGTAAGAGCGCCACCATAGTCCTCTGTAACGCATCATCTGCAGCTGAAACAGGACCGTCACCGACCATATAAACATTCAACACTAACCTACCCTTCTTCACTTGTTTTGAGATCGTGACTCGTGAGGCTTGAAATGCCTTGATTTCGCAATGCGGTCTGTGTTTGCGAGGCCAGAGCGAGATGCGCCGACGCTTGTGCTCCACTGATGAGTCAAACTACAACCATTATAGTAGTTCATACTTTTCATCAGTTTGTGTGCACTTTATGATATCTATTTGTTTATGGTATCATCTAGATTGTCTTTTTTTTTAGACTTAGTAAAAGGAACTTGCATGGAAATCGTCCTCACAAGGAGACTGTCTGAAGCCGGTCCGGAGTTGCTGCTCTCTTCTCCGGTTCTCCGCTACAAGACCAATCATCCGGTGACTCCAGAGTGGATGATAACTCTTCTTGATCATCTCCGGCGGAGAGTGGAGAATCAACTCGCATGTTCTGCGACTCCGGCGTCCACAGCCTCACGCCGGCACCGGCACCCGCCCCCTTCCCCACAATGAGAGCCCCGTACCCTATCCCCTCCCCCTCTCTGGCGTTGGTCCGCTCGCCTGCGACGGGTTCTGCCCCGCCGTCCGCGTCCATGCCTTCACATCTCTCCCTGGAGGCTCAGCCGTTTACCCAGGTGAGTGCTCGAGGGGTCGCTGCAAGGATCTGCGCTGGAGGGGTAGTCCCATCTCGGATTTCTCGGAGGGCTCCGGCGAGGTGGGTTTGCCCCCGGTCGCCGCCTCCTTCCGGGATGTCGTTCTGGTCAAGTGCAACGCTCAGATCCACGACAGCTCGGCGCCGGGGGTGGCGGTGGCTGTTACTTCCAGACCCAAGGTTCGTTCGGTCGTTGTGCAGGCCTCGCAGACGGAGCTTGGGTCCACCGGAGTCGGCGCAGCCCCTCGTCCACGTCGCCGACGCGCTCGCCGGAGACGACGAGCCCACCCCAGCCGCAGGCTGGGGTTGGGATGCGCGACGGCCGCGGCTCCGCTTCGCGCGGTGATGCTACTCCACGGCGTGCTGACTGTAGCCCCATCCGTGATGAGGACAGCTGGCAGAAGGTCCAGTCTCGTCGCCGTCGGAGCCCGCGCGCGCCGCCACCGCCACCGCCACGCTCGCCTTTGCCGCGATATCTGGCGGCGATTGCTGGGCGCTGTCTCAACTGCCTCTCTTATGGACACCGCGTCGCCACCTGCCGGCTGCCGACCGGCTGCTTCCGCCGCCACGGCCTTCGTCACCATGTTAAGGACTGTAGGCGCCCCCGGAGCCCGGCGAGCTCGATAGTTTCAGCGGACGCAACGGTGGCACTCGTCGCGTGATTCGTGCTTGGCGTGACTCCCCTCCGCCGAGGTCGCTGGCGCCGAGCGCCACACCTCCACCCGAGGAGATGGCGGCCTCTCCCTCGTTGCACCGCGTCGCCATTCGCATCGCCGACAACGACAACCTGGTTATTGACGGTCGGCCGACCTCCAAACCATGCTTCCTTTCTCGTAGTGTGGGCCTCGAGATGGAGGAGGCCAAGTTGCAGTTCTGCCTGGTCGCCTACTTCGGCAACATTCAACAGGACGTCCCACCGGCTACACTCAGCCGTGCTCTGGTAGAGATTCTCGGTGTGGGCTTGGACGAATTCTCCGTCTGGTTGTTTGCCCCCGAGAATTTTCTGTTCAAGTTCACCTCCGAGGCGGTTCGTGACCGCATCCTGGCTGCCAGCAGTGTCCTGGTCAGGGAGCTCAAGCTGATCTTCAGGCCTTGGGTGCGAACGGCCACGACGGCCTCCAATGCTCTGTTCTTTCGCGTTGAGATTCAGCTGGAGGACATTCCTGCGCACGCCTGGAGCTTGGAGAGGGCGCAACAGTTACTGGCGTCCAGCTGCTGGATCGAGAGGTTGGATTTGGACACGGCGGCTAGGTCTGATCTGTCTCAGTTTCGGCTTACAGGTTGGACTGCCGACCCTCGGCGCATCCCGCAAGCCAGAGACCTGATCATCCCAGAGCCCGTGTTCCCGGTGATGATCGCCGATACTGTCTTTGGGAATCGGCCGCCGCATCTCCGGCAGAGGAAGTCCCTGGTATACCCCATTGTGGTTAAGTAACGGACTTCTCCCCCACCCTCCCCTCCCCCGCCTCTGCTGGGCCTCCTCCCCCACCGCCGGGAGGGGACGACGGCCATGGCGGGGACCTCTGATCGCGGCGCGGCTCAGGATAATGGAGCGCGCGGTGATGAGCTGCGCACACAGTCACCACCCCGCCGCTCCGGTGGGTCTGGCGGCGGCCCCGGCGCGGTGGTCCCCCATGCGGCGGCGGCGCGATCGTTCCAGCATGGCCGAAGGCAAAAGCAGTTAAGGCAATCCCTACTTTATGAAAAAGAGAAGGGTTAAGCTGCAGCCTTGTTGTCGGCTTCGGAGGCGGGTCCACATTGCTCCCTGCCAAATGTGGTAGCAGACTAGCAGACAAGGCTGCTCCTGCAAAAGTGACTGACATCCAAGGATCTCCTGTGGCTCAGCTCACCTCGGTGGCCTTCGCAGCTCCCTTCTCCAGCCCCGAGTTGTCCGCACCGGATCCACCGGCGCCAATTCAGGGGTTCATCTGCGGGTCCGTTGTGACTCCGTCTCCCAGGTTGATGCTGGCGGGATCGCTGCGGCTATCCCCAGTGGCCCAGTCCCACCGCTGCTGCCATTTCGAATCTGCCGCACGCGCCGCCTCGATTGCTTGCCTAGGCTCGAAAGCGAGCCGTTCATCATGCAGAGAACTTCTGCCACGCCGAGTGCCCCAGTCGGCTCCTCAACGATTTGCGGTTCAGTCTCCCCAGCTCGTTCGACCCAGACTCAAGCCGAGGCCCAGTTGACTACGACGTCGCCAGGGGCTGTGCTCAATTCCAATGGGCCTCCGGTCATGGGGATTTCTACCTCCCTGGAGGCCCGGTCTCTGCTTGAGCCTTCTTCGCCACAAGGCTCGCAGGCCCCGGCCTCTCCTGCACCGATGGCAACGGTGGTGGTGACCTCTGCTCCAGTGCAGCGCTCCTCGCCGGTGTTGCAGGAGCCACCAATGCTGCAGGTCTCCACACCGGCCGGTGGGACCACCCCTGCGGCGACCTTCGTCTCCAGATGTACAGCACCGATCAGACATGCGTTGCTGCCCACTCCGGCACGATGGTGGCCATGTCGGTCCCAGTTATCTCGATGCCGCGGCGTAGTGGACGTCTGTCCTCGAAGCACAAGGGACGTCAGGACTCAGGAGGACACCTTAACGCGGGCCAAGCGGTGCCTTGCGCAGCAATTTGGCATCCCTCTCCCCCCTGTAGTGCCGTCTGCTGCCTCCCTACAAGAGTTCAATGACACTTTCAAGAAGCCACTCTCTCGGAAGAAGGTCATCGCCATTACAAAGCTCTTCTCTGAGCGCATCCCCAAGCCCGCGCCAACCAAGGGAAGGCGGATGAAGGCAGCCTCCTAACTACCTCCCGCTCCCGTTTTCTCAGTTGTATCCGTTCCTATGTTAGGAAATAAGTGTATCGCTTTTTGGAATGTGCGGGGCTTGAACCAAGTTGCGCGACGTAATGTTGTTCGTTCTATGTGTCGGAGCACAGAATTTCGTTTCTCTGTCTCGAGGAAACCAAGTTGGGTGAGATCTCGGATCGGGTTGTGCTTAGCATGCTTGGTCCAGACTTCGATTTCTCCTTCGCTTGGTTTTATTGGTAACTGCTCGATTTTTTCGATTTATATAACAGTTTTCTCGATTTATCGAACGGTTTTTTTGATTTTTTTAGTGAAGTTCAACAAAAAAAATCCAAAAATTATCCCAATCTTGTAAAGTGAATAACTAATTCATCTGAGTTTCAAATGAAGTGAAACAAATTTTTTAGTTTCCTTCTAACATGATCTACATGATAAAAGTATTTATACTAAAAAAAATTCAAAATATTTTGTGAGAAAATGTATTTGTTAAACCAAGTTAAATGCATAGTTTACTCTTTGCTAATTCAAAAATTATGAAACTAATTTTGTTAGTCTTCTTACATGATCTTATGTCTTTTAAAAATATATGTAGTTATTGTAACATGCAGGATTGTGTAAATGTGTTGCAACTAGATTAATTTATAACTGACCCATCACATCTTAAAAATTAGTGAAACTACTTTTATTAGTTTATTATACTTGATTTACGTAGGAAAAATAATAGTAGACATGTTAACATATTCACTTTATGCTTGTGAACTTTGTAAAAATAATAGAGAAATTAATAAAACTCTAAATAAAGTGAAATCAATTTTAAACATCCTCTTAAGATAAGTACTACACAAGAAAAATATGTGTTTGCATGTTAAGTTTTTCCTTAATATGAGTTAATAACTGAGTTGCATGCTTCAACTTTTTTCTTTTTTTCAAACTTCCTCCCTATAGATTATGATGCAAATGACATTATTTTTGAATTTTTTTTACATAAGGTCTTATAATTGTGTCTAGTTTTTTTTAAAGATTTTTTAATTTTTAAAATTTTTTGAATTCAAATTCGGTTATCGTTCGGTTTCTAAAACCGAGCCGAACTAAGATGTCCGGTTATCACATATTTTGATTGGTTACCAACAAATTTTAACCCTGCCTGTGGGGGCATCTATACTATATATATATTAACCGGTCAAGATTTAAAGGTCTCTCATGAGGTACCGTAGGTACTGTAGCATATAGTGTAGCATTTAATTCTCTTATGTACGGGTACAGATGTATATATATATATATATGAATTTGTACATTTATGCTTATACGTGTGTTTACTTATATACATATAATTTTTATTTTTGATAAATTCCAGCAAAAATGTCGAATGGAATATTAGTTATATTGATAAATCGACTGAAATAATTTAGAATGCAGAGAAACATATATAAAACTTAAAAAATATGAAATAAATTTTTTTAGGTTTGTATTACTTTTGTCTACATGTCGAATGGAATATTAGTTATATTGACAAATCAACTAAAATAATCTAAAATATAGAGAAAAATATCTAAAATTCAAAAAAAATGTAACAAATTTTGTTATGTTCGTATTACTTTCGTCTACATGTTAAAAGTATGTACATGCATGAAACGACTACTGTTTTTCCTATAATTAAGTGAATATGTTAAAAATTGATAAATTCGCAAATAAATATTTATATGTCCAAAATTGATGAATCCAAAAAAATTTAGTCTTTTTTATTATGCTCTGTGAAAAAAATAAATATAATGTAGATGCGCCAATCAAGCAAGTACTGTGCCTCCCGCACGGATGTGTGGGCTCTCTCGGATATCCGTACCAATGAGTTCTCAATCACAGCGAAGGTGACTCAAGTTGGATTTGCAGAACCCTGGTGGCTCACGGTTGTGTATGGGCCACAAGTCGATGCGGATAAGCTGCGCTTCCTTCAGGAACTACGCGACATCCGTCTCCTTTGCTGCGGACCTTGGGCGGTAGCGGGGGATTTTTTAACCTCATATACCAGACCTAAGACAAGAATAACGGCAACCTTAATCGACGATGGATGCGTCGATTCAGGCGTTGTCTCGACGAATTAGAGCTGCGGGAGCTCAATTTGCATGGCCGCCGCTACACTTGGAGTAACGCCAGAGAAAATCCCACTGTCGTGCGTCTAGATCGATTCTTTTGCTCAGTTGATTGGGAGGGCATATTCACGGATTTCATTTTATCCACAACATCTTCAGCGTACTCTGACCACTTCCCGGTGCTCTTATACACCACGGATTCCTCGCCGCGCGCGTTCAGGTTTTTATTTTGAATCCTTTTGGATGCAATTCGATGACTTCCTGGATGTCGTAGAGCACGCTTGGCAGGCGCTGGAGGGCCACACCTGCTGCGGCGACTACAGCTGCTCTTCAGCAACACAGCGAAAGCATTGCAAAGCTGGAGTGACCAACATATTGGCAACATCAAACTTCAGCTACTTGTTGCCAAAGAAGTCATCTTTCAACTCTACGTGGCACAGTAATCATGACAGTTGTCTTCGCTTGAGCAATGGTTGCATCGTGATATGAAGGTCAAATGCTTGGGGCTCGCCTCCCTTGAGCGCATGAAGACGGTTGACTTGGTTGCATGAAGGCCATGCAAACATGGGTTTTTTCACGGACACGCACGACATCGGTGGCGAAAAAATCACATTCCCCATCTGCAAGTTGGCGATTCAGTTGTTATTGCACATGAGAAGGAGCGTGTCATTTATGACCACTTCTTGTCGGTGCTTGGAACTGAGGTCGCTCGTTCGCAGGAGTTGGATGTCCAATTCCTTTATCTCCCAGTGATTGACCTTTCCGACATGGATGCTTCATTATCTGAGGATGAAATTTGGGCGGTGATCAAGGATTTGCCGCTCGATAAGGCGCCCGAACCGGATGGGTTTACGGGGAGATTCTACAGGAGCAATTGGCCCACTATAAAGAAGGACATCATGGCAAGGATCAGTCGTCTTTTCGCAAGAGATGGCTGAGGTTTGCCCAGCCTAAACAACGCATTGGTCACACTGCTTGTGAAAAAAACTGCCTTGTTGCCGTCCGTGACTTCCGCCCCATTAGCTTAATCTATAGCTTTGGGAAACTCTTCTCCACTGGTCTTGCGAGCAGGTTGACACCAAGACTCGATGAGCTAGTGTCCTCAAATCAAAGTGCATTTGTCAAAGGTCGCAACATTCGTGATAACTTCAAGTTGGTGCAACTCTCAGGGAGAACCCTTTACCGCAAGAAGTTACCTCGCCTTCTTCTCAAGGTGGACATAATAGAGGCTTTTGACACGGTGTCAGGGGCGTTCTTGCTCCGGGTGCTTGAGCACATGGGTTTAAGTGTTCGTTGGCGAAACTGGGTCATACTCTTACTCGCTTCATCCTCATCACGTGTCCTGCTTAATGGGGTTCTAGGGCACAACATTCAGCACCGTCATGGACTACGACAAGGTGATCCTCTTTCACCTATGCTTTTCGTGCTTGTCATGGATGTGCTCAATAAGTTGTTCAACAAAGCATCGACGAAGGGGCTCTTAGAACCAATTGGTGTGTCACAAATTCAACACCATGCATCACTCTACGCTGATGACATGGTAATGTTCCTCTCGCTAGTGTGCTTAGATCTAGTCACTACTGTAGAACCCCCTATCACCGCTGGCTCCAAAAACCCTTCATTGCCGGTTTTAGAGCCGACAGTGGGTAACGGACAGTGGCAGTTAGGGACTAACACTATTGGCGCAGAGGGCCAATAATGGAAGTGTTTTCACTATCGGCTGAAAGCTCCAGCCAGTAGTGATGCCTAGGAATCATTGGTGGCTGGGGGTTTCAACGGGCAATGATTCCCAAGGCATCACTGATGGTTGGAGCCTTCAGCAGGCACTATTTTGCCTTTTTGGCTTCCTTCCCCTATCCTCCCTGTCCTCCCTCTCTCTGTCTTCTCTGTCCTCCCTCTCTCTCCTCGATTTCTTCGTCTCTCTTCTTCTCAATACATGCATATAATGAGACATATATTTAATGTAAATCAATAGTAAAGGCAGATTCATTAATATATAGTAATTCATGTCATACAATGAAGGTGCTGGACATTGACAAACACACATATATACATAATAGTTCTCACAGGTCACCTCCCGAAAAGTTGGTCGAGTTGAGCTAGTCCAGTATCCCTCTACCTCTCCTGCAATGAGAACCGCGTCTTTGCACGAACGAATAATTGTGTGTGTATGTTTGGGGATGCTATGGGGCCAATGGTGGTGAAGCAGAGGACCTGGCCATGCCTCATTGACCGCGACATCGCCTATGCTCCAGGCTCGCTAATGTGTCAAAGACGTCAAAGTCAGACGCCTGAACGCCATTATGTTTTAAGCCTTTAGTCTCCTCCATAGCGCACTGATGGGCCACCCTCTTGTGCTCATCCACAACACACTGACGGGCCAACCTCTTCTCCTCCTCCTCCTGTGCATGCTTACAGGACGCTGCTTCTTGCTTCTCTGTAACGCACAGCTGACGGGCCAACCTCTCCTCCTCCTCCTCCTAGGCACGCTTCTACTTCTTGCTCCTCATTCGTATCATCATTAGAAGGCCATTCTTCCGAAGAGTTGTCCAATAGTGCCAACTCTGAAACCTAGTTGAAGGTCACAATAGGATCCTCCGTACCCGGTGCACTGACAGCGGGAGCACTTCTACCACGGCTTTTTTGAGGTGATAGCTGGGGAGGTGGACTTCTTCTTAGTGCCAGATGATCAAGAAGGCCGGGTGGAGCCAAGGATGATTCTAGCTGCACGCATGAAGATCAAGCAAGGAATGGGATAAAGGTTGATGAAGATGGTGTGCTGACAAAATCAAGCGAAAGGGATGCCAGTGCAAGTGATAAGGTGGCCCGAGGGATCGGGAGCAGGAGAGACTTGCCGGTGGTCAAGATCGCAAGACAGAAGTCATGCATCAACATTGGGATGCTTGCTTGAGGGCAAGTCAAGCAGTGACAAGTCATGCTTTGAGAAGCGTACGATGCGGTTTCGCGATTTGGCCTCAAAACTGTGGAAGGATGGAGTGCATGTGGCATCATAGCGAAGCTAGTATCAAGACGAAGCTAAGTCGTGAAGGTATCACGGCCATTCGATGGACGTAGCAAAATTCGGACCAAAATGCCACTGTGGTAGGTGGGAGACCATTGTTAGCAAGGGGTAATTTGGGGACAATAATGCTTAAGGGTTAAGCAACCCTCTTTTCCTATAAATAGAAGGGGCTGGCCGGTGGTAACTCTTAAGCTAGCCATTTGAGATCCAAGAGATAGGGTTTAGGGGAGATGAGAGGATTGGCTTAGCCTTGTAATAGGTTAGAGGTTTTGGAGAGGAAAAACTTCTTGTAATCCACATAAAAAAGGACTGGCCTCTGAGATTAATGAAGTTTAAGTTTCTCCATTCGCTTGTGCTCACCTCTTTCTAGTCTCTTTCTTTTGGCTCCGCGTTTCCTTGCGAGTTTGTCTTGTGGCTTGTGATTTTTGTTTCTTCTTTTGAGCTGAAATTTGCAGCACCATGCGAGGTTGATCGTCTTGTTGCTAGGGGCATAAAATGTGCGTACAATAGTATAAATTTGGGTATTGCATTCCCTTGCCTCTAAGTCATCAACTTTGAGATCTTTCTTGCCTGATGCCCATCTTTTAGTCTTCGTTGTAAAGTTTTAAGCTTTTTATGACAAGGATCATGGATTGACTTTATATCGAACCTCGTGTTCATACTTTATCTATAGAGTCATAAGGTTACTGGTTTTTCTTGTGTTTCTCTCGTTTTGCTTCCGCTTTCTTTTTCGTTGAGGAGTGTTGGGTGATCAAGTAGGAGAAGGCCATCAAGTTTCACAAAAAAGTTTGTGAGGCACCTATTCACCCCCTCTAGTAGCCGTGTTCTGTCTTAAACTAACAAATTTGGTTTCATATTTTCTGAGCTCTAGATATTTTCCACAAATTATAGATTATTTCAGTCAATTTATCAATACAATTAATATTCCTTCCAGTATTTTCTGACTTTGACTGGTTGTCGGCTGTGAACAATGGCAGAGCTTGGCCGGGGAAGGGTACCAAAATGCTCAACGCATAGTGGCAAACTCATTTGAGGGGTCATTGATAGCATGTACGATGGCAAGCATGGGCGGTGGCGACCATGGCGAGCGATAGAGCTAGGCCGACAGTGGTGGTGCATTGCAGAGGGAGAGAGTGAAAGGGAAGGGAGCGGCGAGGTTCCCTGGACTGCGGTGAAGCTCATCATGCGTTCGGCTTGGGTAGAGGCAGCTCATGGCCCAGAGTTCATCGGTGACGTGGGTGAGCTTGTGGTGGCGGCCATCGGAGCATTGGGCTAACGATGGGCTACGAATGGAGAGGGCTCAAATGCGGTGATGCGTCCGTGAGGGTGATGAAGCTCACTGGGGATAGTACGGTGCTTGGGCTTGGGGGAGGGCCACTATTTTATACTATACACATCACTATCGGCTCGTTCCACCAGCTGGCAGTGATGACCAGCCAGCTATCACTATCGATCGGTGGCTTAAGCTAGCGGTGATGAGGTGCCTGGGCATCACTGCTAGCTCAAGCCATCAGCCGACAATGATTCCCCTTATCACTGTCGGTTTATAAGCCACAATGACTGGTTCTTCCCGCGCAGCCTATGAATTGGCAGTGATGGGCCGACATATAAGCCTGGTTCTATAGTAGTGAGCCATCCGGGAGTGCTTTGGAAACACGTCTGGGCTAATCACAAACTTTGACAAGTGCTCAATCATGCCTATCCATTGTTTAGAGGAACAAGTGCAACTGATCCAGGAGAGTTTCCCGTGTCTCATCTCTGACTTCCTGTGCACCTACTTGGGGCTACCATTGTCAGTGCGCAAGCTATGGAAAGAGCACCTACAACCATTGGTTGACAAAGTCCACCGGCGTATCCTGACATGGAAGTGAAGACTAATGAACAAAGGAAGGCTCCTCATCCTTGCGGACTCGGTTCTTTTAGCCATCCCCATCTATCTTTTGGTTGCACTGGAGCTACCTCATTGGGTCATCAAAGAAACTGACCACTCTTGATTCACGTTCTTGTGGACTGGGACTGATCGTGCCTACAGTGGACAATGTCTAGTAGCACGCCGTAGGATTTTGGTTCCCATGATCTATGGTGAATTAGGTCTGTCAGACCTTCATCTTGCGGGATTAGCGTTGAGGTTACACTGGCTTTAGCTAAAGTGCACAACCAACAAAAGTTGGAAGCACCTGGCTTTCCAACCGAAAGCTACAGTTCAGGCTATGTTCGGCGCCTCCATCTTGGTCCAGGTTGGAGATGGCAACCTCGCTATATTTTGGACTCATCGTTGGATGGATGGCTTATGTTTCAGTGACTTTGCCCCTAACTTGGTGGTGGAAGTGCGGACAAGCGCACTGAAAATATGAACGGTGCAGGAGGGCTTCCTCGATTGGCAATAGGTGGTCTATATTATCGGTGCCCTAACGACTGAAGTGCTTATTGAATACCTTGATTTGTGGGCTCGACTAGAGGGCATTCAGCTACAAGACTGTGTGGAGGATCGCACTACTTGGCGATGGACTGTGATGGCCAGTACTGAACATCCTTAGCCTACTCTGCCTTCTTCCTCGGGATGCAAGTATTTCCCATGGCTGACTAGTTATGGCACTGATACTGTCGGTGTATCAGGAACCGGGGGTCCCTGAGTCCCGAGGCCAGGCCGGCCGTCCACCACGTGTCACCATCCTGCGAGGTCCCTCCTGCGGGATGAGGAAAATCTAAGTTCCGGGAGAAGGTGCTCGGGGCCACAGCCTCTGGTCTCCGAGCACCCCAGTTCCCCGATGACCCGCAGAGTCCAAGTACCGGCAAAAAAGTGCTCGGGGAGGTGCTTGGTCGCCCCCGAGCACCCTAGTTCCCCGATGATCAGAAAAGCTAAGTTCCGGGAGAGAGCGCTCGGGGGGCTGCGTACGGCAGCCCCCGAGCACTCGGTTCCCCGAGGGTCAGTGCAAAAGTGCTCGGGAGAGAGTGCTCGGGGTTGCACGTGGCAGCCCCCGAGCACTCGGTTCCCCGAAGGTTCGTGCGAGAGTGCTCGGGAGAGAGTGCTCGGGGAGGTGAACAGTACCCCCGAGCACTTGGTGCCCCGACGACCCAGAAGGGCCCCTGAGGGGCCCGCCGATGAGGTGTCAACCAGTCAGAGGTCCGATGCCGCATTTAATGGGCGTGCGTGGCCTGACATCCCCAACTGCTCCCGCCGCGGTGTCAGTCCCTGCCATGCTTTGGCAGAGAGGTGTGGGGCCATAAATTGCACGGGTCCCATCCCGTATCATCCGGTGTATCTCGAGATAACGTTGCCAGGATCAAGGCGTTCTGCCTGCCGCCCTGCCGTGGCAGAGGAACAAGACAGGGCGGGCACGCCGGGTGCCTCTGTGGCTGCTCGGTGGGCCCTCTCAACGGCGCCCGTCGTGAGGGCGTCCACAGTGACGAGTGACCGGACGCGCGCCGCGTTTTTTCACCGCCCCTGTCACTTCGCCCAGAGGAAATGATGACGCCTTTCTCAGTCATGGCGTCTTGGAACTTGTGCCCCTTCCTTCCAGTTCGGGTATGTCGTGGCCGGCGAGTGCATAAAAGGATCGGCATACAGAAAGAAGGGGACGGATGATCGAAAGATCGGAGGAGAGAACGATTGGAAAAAAGACAAGCCCAAGCAATCGACCGTGCCACACTCAGACGAAAACATCGCAAGCAAGCCTGAGCAGAGCTAGAACAAGGAGCCTCAAGCTCTTAGTTAGACAATATATCCTTGTAACCAGATATATCCCTGAGGGATCCCCCTCAGGGTAAGTTATTGCATCCATACAGGAGTAGGGTATTACGCCCCCGTGCGGCCCGAACCTGTCTAAACTCCGGTGCATTTACTTCCCATTGCACTAGGTCGATCATCCCCCACCACCGGCCGTTGCATTTGCTTCCACTTCCCTTTATTTCTCCGACGAACTTATTCAGGATCATCCCCCCGGCCGAATCTTTAAAAAGGGGTCTCTCGGGATCCCTGCGACAGGAGTTAATCCACCGACAGCTGGCGCGCCAGGTAGGGGGGAACATCCCTGAATCTGTTCGTTTGTTTTCTTCCACAGGAAAAGATGGCCGGTGGACACCGTCTCCAGCGTTCCGGCTCCACCTCCAGTGACGGAGCGCTGCCCGACGTCCAGGAGGCCCCAGTCGCTGCTGCGTTCCAGCAGCAGCCACTATCTGCGCGCGCGGCTTTCCCCTCCCAAGGGGACCAGGGTGCTGGGCCCAGCGGGGCCACCGCCGCCGCCGCCGGTGCACCATCCGACCCCCAGCAGGTGGTCAAAACTCCAGCCGCCAGGTCCACCTCTGGACAGCGCCGGGTGCCACTTCGGTGTAGACTCGCCTTTAGCGAGGCCGGCCCGGGGAGCGCGCTGCTTGCGGCGCATGCTCTCCTCAGGCATCCGCCTGTCCAGGCAACACCGAACACTTAGGAAGGCCGGTGGATCCAAGACGTCGTCGCCCTGGTCGGCACTGCTCGCCGCCAGGTGCTGGCCGGGAGTTCTCGCGCCACCACCCAGCGTGGCGCTGCCAGAACCGGCTCATCAACGGGCAACGTTCGCACGGGCCGGGGGGCCTCCAGGTGGAGCGCCACCCCCCTGGCCGCGTCCGAAGACCAAGACCTTCGCTTGCGTCTCAACGAGCGGAGGGGCCACGAGGATGCGCGCGTCACCCTCGAGCGCCAGCGGGAAACCCGGCAGGAGGCCGAGGCTGAGGACCAGGCCTCCTCTGTTCCGGCCCACGATCGCCAGGAATCTGTGGCCCGTCGGCATTCGCCGCCAAGAAACACCGCCCGCGCCACGGGGTACGGCACCGGTTGCCGTGCCTTTACCACTGAGCTCCGTCGGGTCAAATGGCCCTCCAAGTTCCGCCCTGAGCTGCCAGAGAAGTACGACGGGTCCATCGACCCCGTCGAGTTCCTCCAGATCTACACTACGGCCGTCCAAGCGGCCGGAGGCAGCGAAAAGGTGATGGCGAATTATTTCCATGTTTCCTTGAGGGGCTCTGCCCGTTCTTGGCTCATGAACTTACCCCCAGGGTCTATTAGCTCCTGGGATGACCTCTGCCACCAGTTTGTGGCTAATTTTCAGGGCACGTTCACGCGCCCCGGTTTGGAGTGCGACCTCCACGCCGTCAAGCAACAGGAGGGGGAGACGCTGCGGCGCTTTATTCAGCGCTTCAGCCAGGTCCGCAACACCATCCCGCGGGTAGCCCCCCATGCTGTCATCGTCGCCTTCCGGCAGGGCGTCCGCGACGAGCGGATGCTCGAAAAGCTAGGTGCGCACGAAATCGAAACCACTGCGAAGCTCTTCGCACTGGCCGATAAGTGCACCAAGGCGGCGGAGGCTTGGGCGTGGCATGCTCCGCGCCCCAACGCTGACCAGCCAAGTTCTTCCCATTCCGATAGGTGGGAAAAGAAGAAGAGAAGAAAGCGAGAAGCCGCTCCTGTCGAACCGGCCCAGGGCCCCGCCCATAGGCTGGCCCAAGAGCCTGACCGCCGGCAAGAACGCCGGGCGACCGCCGACAGACGGCCTGCGCCCGCAAGGGCCCCTGCCAGGGCCCCTCCTCGGGCCCCGGCCCCCGCGAGGGCCCCGGCACCAGCTAGGGCACCGGCTCCCGCAAGAGCCCCGGCACCCGACCGGGCTCCTGCTCCAGCGAGGATCCCCGCTCCCGCGGGGCCCGAGCCAGGCAAATGGTGCCCCATACACCAGACCAGATGGCACGATCTCACGGAGTGTCGTACGGTCAAAGGTCTTGTCGAGCAACGCCAGAGGAAGCGCGACGAGTCCCGGGGGGGGGGGGGGAGGCGATGCTAACACCGCCCCAGACAACGCTGAGCTTGGCTTCCAGGAGCCCGAGCATACCATCGCCTTCATCGATGGAGGCGCCTACACGCCTTCCTCGCGCCGTGGCATCAAGGTCATGCGGCGCGAGGTGTGCTCGGCAACCCCGAGCAAGGAGGCCGCCAGGCCCTTAAGGTGGTCGGACGCCCCGATCACGTTCAGCATGGCCGACCACCCCACGAGTACTGCAGCCGTGGGGCGACTACCCCTAGTGGTGTCCCCCACCGTCTGCAATATTAAGGTCGGTAGAGTGCTAATTGATGGGGGTGCGGGCCTCAACCTCCTCTCCAAGGAGGCTTTTGAAAAGCTGCAGGTGTCCTCCAGGCGCCTAAGGCCGTCGCTCCCATTCTGCGGGGTGACACCCGGGCACTCCCTGCCCCTCGGGCAGGTCGAGCTGCCCGTGACCTTTGGGAGTCGGGACAACTTCCGCACGGAGAACGTCCTCTTCGACGTCGCGGAGCTCCCCCTCCCCTACAACGCCATCCTCGGGCGTCCGGCGCTCGCCAAGTTCATGATGGCCGCGCATTATGCGTATCTCACGATTAAGATGCCGGGCCCAGCGGGCCCCATCTCCGTGATTGCCGACTCCGGCGGCGCCGTCTCCTGCGCTGAGCAGTTGTACATAGCTCTGGTTTCAGCACGGGCCGAAGTCGAAGGCTGCACAGGGGGCTCGGGACCCTCTTCATCCAAACCCCGACTCACCGCCGACGCCTCTGTTCCTACAAAGGAGGTCGTGGTGGGCGAAGGCGCTACCCAGGTCGTCCGGATCGGCGGTAACCTTGGCAGTAAATAGGAAAGCGCGCTCGTCACCTTCCTCCGGGCCAACGCAGATGTGTTTGCATGGCAACCGTCTGACATGCCCGGGATCCACAGGGAGGTGATCGAGCATCACTTGGCGGTGCGCCCGGACGCCCGCCCGGTGAAGCAGAAGGTCCGGCGGCAGGCGCCTGTGCGCCAGGAGTTCATCCGGGAGTAGGTCAGCAAGCTCCTTGACGCCGGATTTATCCGAGAGATCCTCCACCCCGACTAGCTGGCAAATCTAGTCATCGTCCCGAAGGCCAACGGCAAGCTCCGCATGTGTGTGGACTACACCGACCTAAATAAGGCTTGCTCTAAAGATCCTTTTCCCTTACCCCGCATTGATCAAATTGTAGATGCAACCGCGGGATGCGATCTTTTATGTTTTTTAGATGCAAACTCTGGGTATCACCAGATCCGCATGGCCGTAGAGGACGAAGAAAAAACTGCTTTTACCACTCTGGTGGGGACTTACTGTTATATGTCAATGCCTTTTGGTTTGCGCAATGCTGGGTCTTCTTTCTAGCGCGCCATTCGCATTACCCTTGATTCACAGGTTGGCCGCAACGTCGAGGCCTACATCGAAGATCTCGTGGTCAAGTCCCGAGACCGCACCACCCTGCTCGAGGACTTTGCCGAGACTTTCAACAGTCTCCGCACCACCCGCCTCAAGCTCAACCCCGAGAAGTGTGTCTTCGGGGTGCCGGCGGGCAAGCTCCTCGGTTTCTTGGTTTTCGGCCGAGGAATCGAGGCCAATCCAGAGAAGATCCGGGCCATCGAGCAGATGCGCCCCCCGGTTCGACTCAAAAAGGTCCAGCGTCTCGCCGGCTGCATGGCGGCCCTCGGGCGCTTCATCTCCAAGCTCGGGGAGCGAGGGCTTCCCCTCTTCAAGCTTCTGAAGAAGACCGGTCGTTTCGACTGGACGCCGGAGGCCGAGCAGGCCTTCCGTGATCTGAAGAAGTACCTCACCTCACCACCCGTGCTGGTGGCTCCCTCCGAAGGTGAGCCCCTACTGCTCTACATATCGGCCACTCCTCAGGTCGTAAGCATGGTGTTGGTGGTGGAGCGCGACGAGTGCGCGGGACCAGGTGCTGGGTCCCAGCTCTCGGGCGCCCCCGGGCACTCCCCAGTCCTCGCGGCTCCCCCCGAGCAGGGGGTCGAGTCCGAGCACTCTGCTCCTCCCGACCAGGGAGTTGAGCCCGAGCACCCGGCCAGCCCCGACCACGCCGCCGAGCCTGGGGGCTGTAACAGCCCCTCGGGTGAAGCCGCCGTTCGGGCCCGCCGGGTGCAGCGACCGGTGTACTTCGTCAGTGAAGTCCTCCAGGAGGCCAAAACAAGGTATCCCCAGGCTCAGAAGCTGCTCTACGCCGTGCTCATCGCTTCCCGGAAGCTGCACCACTACTTTCAAGCGCACAAGGTCTCGGTGGTTACCACGTATCCATTGGGACCCATTCTTCGGAACCGAGAAGGCACCAGGCGTGTTGTCAAGTGGGCAGTGGAGCTGGCGGAATTCGACCTGCACTTTGTCAATCACCAGGCGATCAAAAGCCAGGCGCTCTCCGACTTCGTGGCAGAGTGGACACCCGTCCCCGAGGTCGTCCCAGAAGAGATTTCTGCGTATCCCGGACACGATGCGCCCGGGTACTAGGTCATGCACTTCGACGGTTCCCTCTCGCTGAAAGGCGCAGGGGCCGGAGTGGTTCTCACCTCCCCAACGGGTGAAGAGCTCCGGTACGTCGTGCAGTTGCAGTTTCGCTCATCAAACAACATGGCGAAATATGAAGGTCTTATCACCGGCCTCTGAGCTGCGGTGGGGCTCGGGATTCGTCGCCTCCTGGTCAAAGGGGACTCCCAACTGGTGGTCAACCAGGTATCCAAGGAGTACCAGTGCACGGATCCTCAAATGGCGGCGTACGTGGCAGCGGTCAGGAAGCTGGAGAGGCGCTTCGATGGCCTGGAGTTGCGGTACATCCCTCGCCGCGACAACACTCTGGCCGATGAGCTCTCCCGCCTGGCCTCCTCCCGTGCGTGCGTCCCTGCCGGAGTCTTTGAAAAAAGACTCGCACGGCCTTCCGTCCTGCCTGCCGAACAGGACGAAGGGGAAACCTCGAACTCAATTCAGGGGACCCCGGCGGTGCCCTCAGTGGGAAGCCCCGTTAGGGTGCCGCCGTCCGGCGAGTGCGCTGCACTCGCTGAATGTTCTCAAGATGCCTCGTGGATGTCTGACATCCGAGGGTACTTGAAGGAAAAGTCCCTCCCCGGGGATGAGGCGTCTGCCGAAAGAGTTGCTCGGCAGTCCAGACGCTATGCTATAGTAGATGGGGATCTCTACCGGTGTAGCGCAGGAGGTGTCCTCCTGAAATGCATCTCCCGGGCAGAAGGCGGCGAGCTTCTCGCTGAGATCCACGAGGGCGAGTGCGGTGGCCATTCATCGTTCCGCACGCTGGTCGGGAAGGCCTTCCGGCAAGGTTACTACTGGCCTACAGCTCTCCAGGATGCTTCCGAGCTCGTTCGGCGCTGCAGGGCGTGCCAGTTCCATGCAAAGCAGATTCACCAGCCAGCTCAGGCTCTTCACACCATCCCCCGTTAATGGCCTTTTGCGGTCTGGGGGTTGGACATTTTGGGTCCATTCCCCCGAGCAATCGGGGGCTATGAGTACCTCTACGTCGCCATCGACAAGTTCACCAAGTGGCCGGAGGCGGTCCCAGTCATCAAGGTGACCAAGAACACAGCGCTCCAGTTTATTCGCGGCATCACCAGTCGCTTCGGTGTCCCGAACCGGATCATCACCGACAACGGCACCCAGTTCACGAGTGCCCTGTTCGGGGACTACTGCGAAGACCTCGGCATCAAGCTCTGCTTCGCCTCCGTCGCTCATTCTCGGAGTAACGGGCAAGTCGAGCGCGCCAACACGGAGATACTGAAGGGCCTCAAAACCCGGACCTATGACGTGCTCGCCAAGCACGGGAAGGGATGGGTGGACGAGCTACCCGCCGTGCTATGGGCTAATCAGACCACGCCAAGCCGCGCCACCGGGGAGACTCCATTCTTCTTAGTGTACGGCGCTGAGGCGGTCCTCCCCTCCGAGCTCACTCTAGGCTCCCCTCGGGTGCATGCATATTCTGAGGGTGAGCAAGAGCAGCAAAGGCGCGACGACGTCGACTACCTGGAAGAGCGCTGGCGGCGTGCCGCCGTCCGGGCGGCTCGGTACCAGCAAAGTTTGCGGTGCTACCACCAGCGCCACGTTCGGGCACGGTCCTTTGAGGTGGGGGATCTAGTTCTCCGATGCGTCCAGTTGCGCGAAGGAAAGAATAAGCTGTCCCCTATGTGGGAAGGTCCCTTCACCGTGGTCGGGGTCCCGCGAGAAGGTTCTTTCAGGTTGGCAGCAGAAGATGGGCAGCCGCTTCCTAACCCGTGGAACATCGAGCACCTGCGCAGGTTCTACCCGTAGACGGCCATGCTCGCAGCTCAGGTCAACCAGGCCGGGGGCTTCCCCCCGCCCAAGTTGACCGGGGGCTACAACTCATTGGGTAAGTCGCCCAACCTTGTAAAATTTGTCAATTTAATGTAAATCTCAATGTGCAGTCGTATGTCAATTTCTTTTTTCTGGATTCCATATGTTTAATCCGTCTGGTGAGATGCTCGATTGTGCGAGAAAAGTTCGCTCTCTCATTTTCCCCGCTGACAAAAGAATCCCAATCGGTATGCACGTGGGCAGTTACCGCTGACTTACGTCCGATGTGGTAGGCTGTGGTGTTCGGTATCGTGACAGGCTCCCGGGCACTACCGAGTTCCTGGGCGCTCTGGGTAATCCTATCGCTCGAGCTGCTCGAGTAGTCCGGAGCCCAGGCCCCAGGGGCGGGCTGTCGGTGCTCGGTCTGGTCTGTCATACCCGGGCGCCACCGGACCATAGGACCTCTGGGTTATGCCTCTGTCTGCTCTTGTCCGCCGGTCTGGGTATTCGAGAGGTCTCGGGTCGAAAACGAGAGCAGTCTATAACAAGTACCGCACCAACAGAGCGCACCAATCAAAGAAATTCCCTATTTTCTCTTAAGTCACAGGTCGACAAGCAAGAGCAGCTCGACCGCGAGGGCCTCGATGCCTAGGTCGCTGATCGGCCCCAAGGGTCCTCGGGTGGTCCTACCGCTTAAGCATGAGTGGTCGAGATCAGCCGACCCCGGGATCCTCGCGTGCCCCTTGACGCTCGGGCGCTCCGGCTGAAGGAACCAAGCCCCCGGGCACCCCGAGCACGGAAGCACACGCCCCTCCTGGATCGGTTGGTCGAAAGGCCGACAGCTGTCCGGTGAGTGGTTAAATTCAGACAAATTTACGCTCAATAGTATTATGTTCCCGAGTCATCCTCGGGGGCCCTCGTATTCTAATCTGCCCGGTGAGATGATCTCCTCGCACACAAAACCCTACCGTGTGTCTACTTTTTCCTGGAACGACAGAACGGTCCGTAGAAAGGAGTACCGCACGTGCGGTAATGTCCGACCGAAGTCCTTCGTGGTGGTCGTGGTGTTCGGTCCGCTTTTAAGGACCCCGAGCACTACCGAGTCCCTGGGTGCCCTGGGTAATCCTATCGCTCGAGCCACTCAAGTAGTCCGGAGCCTAGGCCTCAGGGGCGGGCTGTCGGTGCTCGGTTCAGTCCGTCTTAAGCCCGGGCACCACCGAACCATGGGGACTCTTGGTCACATTTCCGCCCGCGCGTGTCTCCGGTCTACTGACTGAGTGGTCGCGAGGTGAAAAAATATCCACCGGTCATGGCGTGTTCCGTGCTGGATCGACCCATCTCCCGAGCAAGGAAGTTCGTGTCTTTGTCTTTTGACTTAGACGATGTGGACTCGCGAGGGCTCGGGGGCTGAACGCGCCAAGAACGACGATAGGGATGACTTCGTTCTCGGGGACGGAAAGGTTGGGAACGGTTCGACTGAGTACTCCCCGGGACTTCAAGGCAAAACATCGGAAGAAACAATAAGTACTCAAGAGCACTGGAGTTGCAAGCCCAAAGAAAAGCTGCCATTATATTCACAAGGAAAATACAAGCTTTTCTAAGGGATCGCTCCCATATTTACATCCAGCCAAGACAAAAATAAAAGAAAAGGAAACTACTGCAAAAGCCTAATCGACGGCAGAGTCGGCATCGGAGTCGTCTGGGCCAAACCCGGGGGCTGGCGGCGACGGCACTACCCGCCTGAAGTCGGCCGCCACCTCGGCAGCGGTGCTCCGAACTGCTTCCCAGGCGGCCTCTCCCTCGACTTCGACCACTCCTTCCCGCGCCGGCTCCAGCGGGAAGTTCGGGTCTTTGCTTCGGTAGCAGGCCAGAACGTGCTCGGCCACCACGTGGGTCAAGCCGCGTCCTTCCCGGGCGGCGAGTTCCTGGACGGCCCAGGGCAGCGCCTCGAGGCGCTCGTAGACTTGTTGAAGCCCTAGGACTTGTCGTGCGGGGCTATCACTCTTCTCGTCCACGATGAGTCGCCCAAGGCCGGCCCTCTCCACGGCCCGCCGCATCCACCGGAGTATGTCCTCCAACATTTGCTGCAGGTTGACCCGCGAGACAAAGGCAATCTCGAGCTTCTCCTTCGCGGCCCGCAGCTGCGCCTCGAGTCCCTGGCCCCCGGCCGCGCCAGAAGAACCGCCGTCGGTTGCAGAGCCGGCGGCTTGCTTTGTCTGCACCACCAGTTCAGACAAGGCGCGCTCACGGGCGGTCAGCTCCGCCTCATGTTTAGCGTTCTCCTCCTCCCTGGTGGCGACGACCGCTGCCGCCGCGGTAGCCTCCCCCTCTCGACGGGTTAGCTCCCCCTCCCAGCGGGTCAGCATGTCCTCCTGGTGGGCTAGCGAGTCCTCTCGGGCGCCCAGATCCGCCGCCGTGATCTCATTGTCGACCTCCTGGAGGGAGACGTCATCCTCCCACCGGCGGATATCTTCTTCAATCTTCCGGAGGTCTTCTTCCCAACATTGGAGGCCGGCGCGCGTCTGACCGGCCTCGCCCTCTCAGTGGGTCAGCTTAGCCCGGAGATCCTCCGCCGCCTTCTCGTGGACCGCGACCGCCTCCTCCCTCTCCTGCGCCTGCCCTGCCCTGGCAAGGGCCTCGGCAGCCTACTGCCACGACGCCTCAACCAGGCGGGCGGCATCTTCTCACTCCCGCGCGGCTTCGGAACGGGCGGTCTTCAAAATCTCCCGCTCCCGCGCGACCTCCGCGCGGGTATCTTCCAGAAGCTTCTGCTCCCGCGCAGCCGCCGCGCGGGCCTCATCCTGGGTGCTCGCAAGCTGCGCCCTCTCCAAAACCAGTCGGGCGGGCTCCGCCTCGAGCTGCCCCTCCTTCGCGTCCACCGCCGCGCCCAGCTGCCTGACCGCCACCTGGACGCCCTCGATCGCGGCCAGGAAGGGGTCGGCAGGCCGGCCGGGCGCCTGTGGAGTGCTAGTTTCCACGTGATCCGCCTCCGGGGGGTTCGAGGTCCCCAAGGGTCACCACACGATCATCCGTCCCGGGCTCGGCATGCCCGGGGTAGGTTGGACCGGTGCCGGGCGCTCGGGCGATGGCCGCGTTCCCACCTCGGTCGCCGCATCCGCTGGCCCCGGCAAGGCCGCTGCTTCCGCCACCATCCACCCCGGGCTCTGCATGCCCTGGGTAGGTTCCACCGGCGCCGTAGGTTCAGGCGACGGCTCCGTCCTCCCCTCGGCCGCCGCTTCCGCCGTCCTCCCCTCAGCCGCTGCGTCCGCTGGCCCCCCCGCCATCGCTGCGTCCACCTGCCTCGGCTCGGCCGGCGGGCTTGGCTCTGGCGCCGGCACCAGCGCTCCTTCGATCACAGCGGCGCCCGTGGGTGGCCTGCGGGAGATAGACAAAGGTTAAAATCGAAGCCTAGTTCGGGCAAAGAGCGCCCAAGAAAGAGCGAAGAATGAAACTTACTCGGTCGTAGTCCCCCGGTACTGCCATTTGGCCACCAGCAGCCTGAAGTCCGGGTCCGGCAGTGCCGGCCCGGAATCCTCCCGTCTCCTCTTCCGCCGGGGGCTCGGCGGGGCCGCCGCGCGGTTCCCAGGCGTCGGGTCAGGCCCCATCCTCACAAGGCGCGGTTCCAGGACCGGGAATGCCGCCGCTGCCGATGGCGACGGCGGGGAATCCGACACTGGGATGTAGACTCGGGGGCGCTTCCCCCGGTCCCGCGGCGCCACCGCTACTACGCTGTCGGCGGTGCCCTCTTCTCTGGTGCGACGGCTGCTGCCCGCAGCGGCCCCGCCACCAGCCCGCGTCGGGCTGTTCGTGGCCTCCTTGCTGGCCAACTCATCCAACCTAGGGAGCTCGGGGGCCTCGGGGCTCCGGCTCCTCGGCCGGTCCACGAGCCCCTGGGCATCAAACTCCGGCAGCATCGCCATGATCGCCACGCGCTCGGGGTTGGCGCAGAGCGCCATCTCCGGCCACGGGAGCTCCGCCCGGCTCATGTCTTCCACTCCAGTCACCACTCGGGTCATGCCCCTCAGCTCCGCTGGGCCCAGGTCCCAGCTTGCGCCGATTTGGGTCCGGGTGATATCCTCGGGCCCGGTGTAGAACCAGCACGGCCGGGCCCGCTCCCGCAGGGGCGCCAGGCGACGGCGCAAGAAGTCCGCCACCACCATGACTGAGGTCAGCCCGGAGTCGCGCAGGAGTCTGATGCGCTCGAGCACCAGCTCCAACCTCGCGTCCTCCGGCGGCGGCACCTCCCACGTCGACCTCTGGGGCTCCGCCGCCGCTTCCGGTAGAGCGAGACGGTCATGGGGGTCGATGTCGACGAAGAATCAGTCCCGTCGCCACTCCTCCCATTTGCTGCACAGCACCTGGGGGATGTACTGCTCCCCCAAGCCGTCTCGCAGCCGAAGGTTGCAGCACCCCGCGATGTCCGCCGTGGAGTACCCCCTCTTCTTCCTGGTCGGCCGCAGGACGAAGAAATGCCGGAGAAGCGTCGTCGAAGGCACCACCCCCACGAACATCTCGCAGAGGTGCGCGAAGACCGCCAGCACCACGACGGAGTTGGGGCTCAAGTGCACCAGTTGGATGTCGTAGGTATCGAGAACTTGGAGGAAGAAAGTTGAAAACGGCGGCACCAACCCCGCCGCCACAAAAGAAGTGAACAAAACGATTCGCTCGGAAACGGTCGTCGCCGGCGGGAAGTTCGTCGGCGTCACCACCACGGCTCCCTCCTGCCCCTGGGGACCAGCAGCTTCCTGATTTTGGCCGCCGCCTCTTCATTCTTCAGACGAGACTCCGGCAGCACGCTGTCTGGAGTCCTGTCACGACGGCCTCCTCCGGCTCTCGGCATCTCGACGGGAGCGGAGGTTGTCTGGTGGTGGAGAGAACGGAGGAGAAGCGCTCCGATCGCCTGAAAGGTTTCTAAGGGCTCCGGAGCACGAAGGAGACAAGAGCAAGATCGCAAGAAAGCGTAAAGAGGGGGGGCGGATCGATCCCCTCCCCCTTTTATATCTCAGAGTTCAAACGTCGCCTACCAACGGTTCGCTCGGCGGGACGGCTTCCTCGGTCGACGCAACTACCAGGCGAATCTCCCGCTGGTCGTGCGGCGTCAGCGGTTGCCAGGCGTATTTTCCTCGATCTGCGCGGCAGTCGCGCGTGCCGCCCGTACCATTGTCATGCCCTTCTGGAGTTGTGTGGCCACGTGTCCGCTTGTCTCCCCGCTGGGCCGTACCAGAGGCCCGGGTCTAAATGGCCACCTCTTGAAAGCCTGCCATGTGGCGTCCACGCCAGCCTCGGCCTCGTCCGCGACGAAGGGCCCATCCGCAGTCTCCGTGCCATCACCTGCCAATGGGCCCGGGGGCTACTGTCGGTGTATCAGGAACCGGGGGTCCCTGAGTCCCGAGGCCAGGCCGGCCGTCCGCCACGTGTCACCATCCCGTGAGGTCCCCTCTGCGGGATGAGGAAAATCTAAGTTCCAGGAGAAGGTGCTCGGGGCCACAGCCTCTGGTCCTCGAGCACCCCAGTTCCCCGATGACCCGCAGAGTCCAAGTACCGGGAAGAAAGTGCTCGGGGAGGTGCTTGGTCGCCCCCGAGCACCCTAGTACCCCGATGATCAGAAAAGCTAAGTTCCGGGAGAGAGCGCTCGGGGGGCTACGTACGGCAGCCCCCGAGCGCTCGGTTCCCCGAGGGTCAGTGCAAAAGTGCTCGGGAGAGAGTGCTCGGGGTTGCACGTGGCAGCCCCCGAGCACTCGGTTCCCCGAAGGTTCGAGCAAAAGTGCTCGGGAGAGAGTGCTCGGGGTTACACGTGGCAGCGCCCGAGCACTCGGTTCCCGAAGTTTCATGCGAGAGTGCTCGGGAGAGAGTGCTCGGGGAGGTAAACAGTACCCCCGAGCACTCGGTGCCCCGACGACCCAAAAGGGCCCCCGAGGGGCCCGCCGATGAGCTGTCAACCAGTCAGAGGTCCGAGGCCGCATTTAATGGGCGTGCGTGGCCTGACATCCCCAACTGCTCCCATCGCGGTGTCAGTCCCTGCCATGCTTTGGCAGAGAGGCGTGGGGCCATTAATTGCACGGGTCCCATCCCGTATTATCCGGTGTATCTCGGGATAACGTTGCCAGGATCAAGGCGTTCCGCTGCCGCCCTGCCGTGGCAGAGGAACAAGACAGGGCGGGCGCGCCGGGCGCCTCTGTGGCTGCTCGGTGGGCCCTCTCAACGGCGCCCGTCGCCAGGGCGTCCACAGTGACGAGTGACCGGACGCGCGCCGCATTTTTCCACCGCCCATGTCACTTCGCCCAGAGGAAATGATGACGCCTTTCTCAGTCATGGCATCTTGGAACTTGTGCCCCTTCCTTCCAGTTCGGGTATGTCGTGGCCAGCGAATGCATAAAAGGATCGGCATACAGAAAGAAGGGGACGGATGATCGAAAGATCGGAGGAGAGAACGATTGGAAAAAAGACAAGCCCAAGCAATCGACCGTGCCACACTCAGACGAAAACATCGCAAGCAAGCCTGAGCAGAGCTAGAACAAGGAGCCTCAAGCTCTTAGTTAGACCATATATCCTTGTAACCAGATATATCCCTGAGGGATCCCCCTCAGGGTAAGTTATTGCATCCATACAGGAGTAGGGTATTACGCCCCCGTGCGGCCCGAACCTGTCTAAACTCCGGTGCATTTACTTCCCATTGCACTAGGTCGATCATCCCCCACCACCGGCCGTTGCATTTGCTTCCACTTCCCTTTATTTCTCCGACGAACTTATTCAGGATCATCCCCCCAGCCGGATCTTTAAAAAGGGGTCTCTCGGGATCCCTGCGATGGGAGTTAATCCTCCGACAGATACACTCCAATGCACTATAAGTTTTTCATTTGATTATAGTTGTGGCGTATTTGGACGACCGATTGTTGACATTGGTGTGGCTTAGATAGCCATGAATAATGCCCGTTATGTGCCATTGCTCAGGAAATGGCAGATCACCTCTTCTCTGCTTGTGCATACACCAAGCAGGTGTGGCAGCACCTGTTCCATTTTTGCAGCTTGGAGATGTCCCTTTTCGCACCACAACGGTTGATTTCTAGGTGGCTCTGCGTTCTTCAGTTCCAACAACCTCCATAAAAGGTTTAGATAACTACTTAATGCTCATCACTTGGCTCATTTGGAACGGAGAGGAACTCGCGTGTCTTCGACGCCAACTGTTGTTCTGTTGATGAACTTTTTTTGGCATTCGTGATGTGGCATGGCTCTGGCAAGCGGTGGGAGCTTGTAGGCTGAGAGAATTTTGGCCATGATATGACCAAATGACTTGTTTGCCCTGTTGCATTGTTGTTTCCTTTTTTTCTCGCAAATCACAACCTAACTCTGGCCTATCGTGCTATGCCATTGCGCGCTATACTCAAACTCGGCTTATTTTGAGCCTCTTCTTCTATAAAATTGACACGCAAAATTTTTGCATGTTCACAAAAAAAAATTGTTTGAAGCTATCCAATTGTGAGACGTTCTATTCCTCGAGTTTCATACCTCCCACTAATGAAATCATACATCGATCTCATAGTAGATCATCAAAGATTACAATGATTTTGCTTTGGAACTTGTATCTTCTAGCCATGTAGGAGTATACTAATAATGGAGGCAGGATCTTTTGCCCTGTATTTTTGAGGTAACCATTAGGGTCAACATTCCAAGGAAAAACAAACAAGAGAGCCTAAGGGGATGATTGGTTGCCCACACTAATGCATTCGACTCGATGGATGCATTTAATTTCAGAGAGAAACTTGTTTGGTTAACCGCATACACTGTTCTAGCTTGACCCAGTGGATACAAATGTACACCTACAACTTGGCCCAACGGATGCAGGCTTCTACATTCGCTCATGCAGGCAGGCCCATTTATCAGTGTCACAAAAGCACCTTCATGCGAGCAACCAATCAAAATCTTAGCTCTTGCATCCGCTTATGCGACCTTAGATTTACCTTGGATGGCTCATAAGTCATAACCTAACCCAATTAAACTGTTAAAGTATTTGTTTCCTACCCTCTTCATTAGGGTACCACCTCTGCATGCAACCGACTGCGCCTCCCACCTGTGGACCGAATCGCACAAAAAGACCAGCCCCGCACGGCCAGCACCACATCCCCATCTAGTCCACCTTCCTTTCCTGGCGATGTGGAGTGGGGACGAGGTCATCCGTGCCGCCCCCACCTAGATGCCGGCGCCGCCACCTGCTTCAACCGTCAGTAGTTGGAGCTCGTCCATCCCCGATTCGACCTCATCTACTTGCCTAGGCGACCGCGCGCGAGGTGGATCCTTCGAGTCATCGTCGGTAATCTGACAGGACCGCCCCAAAATCAACTCCGATGGCGCCGCCTCGGTAGCTGGAGTTCATCCGCCTGTGCCTGCTCACGGCCGACCGCCGGCGCCCGTACCTGGGTGCACGCTCCTCCCCTCCGCCCACGAGCGACCACCCCCTGCTCCCGCTCGCGCCCCCAAGCTTGCTCATGCCCGATTGCTCCTGCAAGCATGCCCGCGACCGCTCTTGTTACTGTGTCTATGTGCGAATCGAGCTAGAGTTCAGTTACCACGCTGTCCATGCTCGTTGTTCTGAAGCTCTGCCACCGCGCCACCCAAAATTTGTCGGTAGAAGGCGCCCCTATCCCACCAGCACCAACGCGCCTCCTCTGATGCAAGTCTGCCCGCCCTGTGTGCCTCTGCCCTGGATGCAGGTTTTACACGGCAGCGCCTACTCGCGGGAGGGCATAGTAGCGTCTGCTCGTGGCAGGCACGGGGCGTGGCATCTGCATTTGTTGCAGTGCTGCTGCTAGGTAACTTATCTACTAGAAGCGGATGGGACTATTTGTTGTGTCAATTTACCTAGCTAGCTGAAATGAAAGCCGTGTTCAGTACTTCAGTTGCAACTTAGGGCCTGTTTGTTTTAGCTAGAGATTCTGAAAAGCAGTTTATAGAAGTTGGATTGTGAAAAGGTGGATTGTAAAAAGCTGGATTGTGAAAAGCTTTTAGATTGTAGATTCTAAAAAAATTTGATAGACAGTTTAGTAAAATTGACTTTCACAATCTATCAAAAGCTGAGAAAAACCAGCTTTTTAGATTCCCATAATCCAACCAGCAGATTTTAAAAAGCTATAACCAAAAGTTGTCTGTTTATTTCAGTTTCGAATTGTAAAAGCTGAAAGCCACAATCCAAAGCTGAAACAAACAGGCCCCTTAGAAATACTAAGAATAGTTCAACTTTTTGTCACAACCAATTGCAATTACTCAAAGTAGATCTGATCTGTTATTTATCAGAAAGAACTGGGATCTGGCTCCTCTGAAATATGCCGAAGGAGAGTGAACAGTGATCATGTCTTTCCTCTGTACGGTGTGTGAACATTAGCTATAGCGCCCCGCTATAATACTGCAAATCAGTATGCATATGTAGTATTCTGTGCATGGTGATTCCTAAAAACACTATTCACCAAGACACAAAATCTATGGCACTGTTCATCCGTGACTCACTTCGGTATGTCAGAGGAGCCGGATAGAATGAATTGCATGGACTTTTCAAATGACATGGCGAGAAGACATTTCCCACTTACTGCTCTAATACAGTATGTATAGCCCTGCAATTTTGACATCAATTCTCAGGATTGCAGAGACCTTATATACGAGCTTAAATAATATAATCCGCGAATGATGAAGAGCAGTGAACCCCTAAAGAATATAATCCGCAAGATTACTAAGCCCCTAAAAAGGGAACTATTGAACTATGAACTACTGAATCTAGAACAGGAGAACTACGTACATGCACTTTAACAATAACTTGGACACTACTGAAGGAAAATGAAATAAGTTACTGAATGACTACTAAAGGAAAAGAAAATTACTAGAGAAAAGAAAGAAGTTAAAAGAAGGTCTACTGAAGGAAAAAGAAAAATTACTGGAGAAAAGAAACAAGAACTACTGAAGGAAAGAAATGACTGAAGGTCTACTGAAGAAAAATAAAAATTCCTAGAGAAAAGAAAGAAGATAAAAGTGGGACTACTGAAGGAAAAGAACAATTACTGGAGACTACTGAAGGATATAAATTACTCAAGAAAAAGGAAAGAAATTACTGAAGGAAAAGAAAAATTACTAGAGAAAAGAAAGAAGTTAAAAGAGGGACTATTAAAGGAGAGATTACTGAAGGAAAAGAAAAATTAATGGAGAAAAGAAAGAAGAACTACTAAGGACCACTGAAAGAAAAAAATTACTAAACGAAGGAAAATACTGAAAGAAAATGAAAGAAATTACTGAAGGACTACTGAAGGAAAGGAATTACTGATATGTTGATCTACTACTGAACAACTGCTACTAAATATATGTTGATCTACTGATAAAGTTGAAATAGGGACTACCGAAGGAAATAAATTACTGAAGGAAAAGGAAAAATTATTGGACATAAGAAAGAACTACTGAGGACTACTGATCCCGATCCTGAAGGAAGAACTACTGAACTATGCAACGACAAACTACTGAACCCAAAGGGATAGACTACTGAACCTTGAAAAGAGTGAACTACCGAATCGTGAAAGGATCAACTAACTCCTACTGAACCACCATCGTCAATAGTTTGGCGAGATATACTGAACACGTAGAGAATGACTCGGTCTGATACTAAACAATTACTGGACGTCTACTGAACGCGAAGAAGATGATTCGGTCAAGTACTAAATAGATATTTAACACGAAGATGTGTCAAAATGTGACACCCGTTTAAATTTCGCGTGGCCCAGACTAGAGCACCGGTTTCGACCCAGCCCAGTGCAGTGCGGCCTAGCCCACCTTCTCCCACGCTCTCTCACTGACAATCAGGGCCCGTGCGTCAGCGTCTTCTTCTCCGCGTTGCCACCCTATTTTGCCGGCACGCCCCGCCTCACGCGCCCACATCCCTCGCCTATAAAGACGCCCTGCAACGCCCCGCCGCCCCATCTACCCCAACTCGCCGAAACCCGAACACTAGTGCCGTCGCCGCCGAGCTCGTCGAGCCCAATTCGCCGCACCCGAGCCCCTCCCTCAGCGTCTGAGCCGTCACCAGCTTCACCGGAGCCAGTGGAACCCGTTTCACCACTCATCGACATCGAATTCGTTTCTCCGTCGCCGCAGCCGCTTCTCTCCGAGCTCCGACCCCCACCATCATGCTTCTCCGTCGCCGACCACCGCAGAGGACTTGCTGACCGACGAGAACCCCGTGATGAGACTCCCCATGCGCTTCTCTTCGATTTCCGCCACTCGTAGTAGGTTCTAGTGGCCTGTAAAGCGATTTTAGCGTGTCTCTGGTGAAGTTCCGACGAAGCCTGAGTAGGCGCCGCCGTCCTTCAGTCGTCGTCAGCCGCTGACCCTCCCCGATCGCTCTCGGCCCTCCGATCGTTGATGAATCCCAGATTAGAATACCCTGTACCCCTTCACGAACCAATATGAAGCTGCCTCGTTGCCTCTTAATCCCAGTTGGATTAAGTAGTCCACGTCAGTGTCACGTGTCACTCACGTGTCAGCCACGTCAGCCCTCCGAGCCCAGTCAGTCTGCTGACGCATTAAATAGATTTTCCAGTACAAAAATAATTTCTTAATTCCCAGAAAATAGGTAATTTTACATTTAGGCCCCCAAACTTTTCTATTTTCGTAAAAATGCCCCTGGTTAGTTTTGTTTTATGCTTTTAGGCCCCTAAACTTTTGGATAATTGCAAATAGGTCCCTGAATTTTACATGTAGGAGCCTAGAGCCTTTTGGTTTTACAATTTAGTCCATGTAATCTTTTAGAAAAGCCCCTGTATAAAACTACCATAACTTTTTCATACGAGCACTGATTTAGGTGATTTTTGCGCTCTCGAGATCGTAGCAGCGTATACTGTCCTTTAGTAGCCTTTTTAGAATTATCTGCCTCTGTTTTGTGTGTTGTACTTAGCTGTTATGTTTGTTTTTTTCCGGTGTGCGCAATAGCTTTAGGGGACGAGTAGTGTGTCAGCTTACAAAACCAAGCATTCGAAGACTTTGAGCAATCTGCATTTGAAGGCAAGTATTCTTGACCACTTTGACACCATTGTAGGATATTGTAGTAATTATTTTCCCTACATGCATGATTGTCTAATATGGAATCCTATGCTTAGGGTTTTACTAGAATTTGTGTGACAATTCCTTGTAGCCATTGATGGGTCATGGGAAATAAAATGGATAGCTATGCTAGTGCAGTCAGGGTTGGAGTAAATATTAATCTTGACTAATATTTATGTAACAAGAAATTAGGTATAGTAATCTTGTAGTAACTTGGAATAGGGATCCCAACTGGATGGCTAGTATGAGGTGGAGCTGCACAGCAGGGTTGTGTATGTTCCTGTGTGGGATCCTAAGGACCGGTTTGTGAAGCTTGTTACTCGGCATAACAGCACAACCATGAGGCCTATATGGGTACGGCCTAGCCAAGTAATTAGTGCTCTTCATATTCTGTACGCACCAGTGGACGGTTAAGTGGCACAAGAGGGGGCCTCTGCAGTGGATGGAATCCCTGTTAGCGATAAAACCTTAGTGGGTGCATATAGTCTATATTTGGAGGCACTTTGTAACAGCCGTGTAGTGAGACCCCGGCTCTACATCCCGGAAGTGTAAAGCAAAACGGGAATCACGACTTGTGCATAAAGTGTGCAAACTCTGCAGAGTGATAAAACTGATCGATCAACCGTGCTCATGGTTAAGAGCGGGCTTGGACTTCTTCATAATTAGTGGGGATTGTGAGGGGTTGGTTTGGGTAGTCGGGTGGTGGAACTTCCGATGAGTCGGTAGCCCGATATAGGATATCTGGTGAGTGTGGTAGTCGGATGGAATCCAATAAGTTATGTTCCTTTATGTTGGAGTCATAATCTAATAAATAGGTTGCTAAGTCTTTTGAATCCTAGTTTAGTTGGGCATAGTTGCTGTTATCCCGAGTCAAGCTTTTTGTTATCATAAGTCTGCATGTCATGTTTTTCCCTAACTTGCTGAGTACCCTGTTTACTCACGCTTGTCTTCTCTCAACTACCGGATGCTGCTCAGAAGGTGAAGCTTTCGAAGACTTTCCGACCGATGGTGCTAGATTCTAGGAGGAGGAAGACATCGTTCTGAAGATCATGTCATAAGCTGGTGTTCCCTCAGACAACGTCTGTGGATGGATGGGAGTCCTGTTGCCACTTGAAGATCTTTTAGTGTTTGTTTAGACATGCGGGTCATTTTGTAAGGAATATTTTCGTTATTAATGACACAGTTTATGTTATCACTGATGATGTTACTATATGTATAAAAAATCTGATCTTAGTATACATGTGAAATATACCTAGTTTATTTCCTTGAAAACCTGGTGTGACACAAAGTACATCAGTAAAATGGGCTTAATAAGTAACATTGGAGTTGCACATACCTGGAGGCTAACGCATTGGAGTTGCCACATCAGTAACACATTCGAAATATATCAGTAACATCAGTAGCGTGACTTAACGTTTATTAGTAACCAATAAAATGTTAATTGTGTTGTAAAAAACCTAAAACAACAGCTGCTTGTTCATAAGTCAAGATGAAATTGTTACACATATATCATTCTTTTTCAGAAGAGAGAAACAACAGCTCCATGTGGCTCTGTCAAAAAGAAACGACATCATTGCCTGTGGAAGGAATGGACTTTTGAGGTTGCGTGAAGGGGATCGAAGTTGGAAACGCCATTCTAGGAGCTCCAATTTTTGCACCGCGAGGAGCTCGCCGAGGTCGGCCCCTTCGAATTGCACCGCCGTAGAGCTAGGAAGCTTGGATTCCCCACCGCCGCCAGGATCCCCCTCCGTCCCGGCATATGGATCCACATCGCAGTCTATCGATTGGGCTCACTACGTTCACCAACTGCGAACGGATGCGCCGCCGATGGATGTGCTGCCACCGATGCCTAAATCCTCGTCGGGAGCATCGTATGTCGGGATCCCCTCCAGTTCCTCCCAACCCATCTGCGAGTGCCGCCGGTTCGCCTCCCTGCGAGTGCCGCCAGTCCTCCCGCCTGCAAGCGCTACCGAATACAATTGGTATAGATGAGAGATAGAGCATATGGCTGGAGCACTCTAGAACCGTAAGAGACTGGATCTATCTCTCACTGTTCAAAATTGAAACCAACCCAGATTATAGAATATTATAGAATCATGAGAAATACTATGGGCCAAATTTATCTTTCACGGTTCCTATCACTCATCCGTTAGAGACATTATTACACCTTGTCTCCCATGCTGAGCGGCTTTAAAGCCTTGCACCGGTTGGATTTTTCCTCTCCAACTAAATAACCCCAATCCATCCCTGCTATTCTTTGCATGCTCCGTAGCCATCCCAATCTCGCCATGCCTTCTGATGGAACCCATCTAGCCAATTCCTTGGGATGAGCTCGGAGGAGGAGCCCATGGTGGATTGGTGGGATCCAGAGGAGCACATGGATGATGATGACTTGTACTTCTACGAGGACACTCCACCGCTATCAGGCTCAAATAAGGAGGCGATGCCGCTAGGCTCCGACCATGAACAATGAGAGATAGAATTACCTTTCACGGTCCCTCATGGTTCTGACTACGAACCGTGAGAGACAGAATTGTTTTCTATGCTTGGTTTACCCGTGGGTGATAGTCGACGAGAATCTCTAATGATATTAGTGTGGCGACATGTAATCCATCGGAGATGAGGACTTCCGAGCCGTGTGAGATGAGTGTTTCTGTGTAGTGTCAGATTCTATGAATTGATAAGGCATCAATAACCGCTGACAGCATGTCCATACCTGATAGGATCTACCTGTATGTCAAACGAAGAGAGTCAGGGACACATATGTGCTGCTACATGTAGGTACTGGATCGTATATAGTGGACAATAGAGCTTGGCAAGGTAAAGCAGGCTGTAAAAGTTTATATGCGCTCGATCTTTTTTCCTTTTACTTTTACTAACTCTAGGTCGTTTAAACAAGTTGCTTTTACATTCCTGCGGCGTAGGCAGGCACCCAAGCATGCATGTGCCCTTGTAGCGCAAGAAAAAAGTTGCTCAGAGAATGGATTTCTAGCGTATATGAGCTGGGGCACATACTATCTAACAGTGCATGTGCGCTTAGATATACCGACTTGGCACGGACATCCGTATTCTGCAAACGGCGATGAGTCAGCCACTACCTTAGCCAATTTTATTTGGAACCTTCGATCAACTCCATTTACTAGCACTAATATGTCCTGAAGTTCCTTAAGATTTTAGACACGGCAGATTGTATCACCAACATCCTAAATAATAACTATTCAAGACTCGGGGAGGCTTTTGGAGCGAAGCAACTTCCGTAAACTGTAGTCCATGTCCAGGAGGTAGAAGGACGGATATATATTTTGCATTTTAGAAGGTCTTTGACTACAACTGCCGGAGCCAATTTTTCTTTTAAGTTGTTGTACTGTACACTTAAGCTTAATGAAAAATTCTTTTCTGCAGTATTTTCTTGATAGATATTTGAGCATTTGTTGATAATATTTCTTTTTCTATGGAACTTATGAAATCAAAACATTAGACTTTCAATTCCAATTGAGTATTTCCAAATCAATCTATTGACATTACAAATTTGCATCTAGAAACTTTAATATCAATTAAGTCACCTCTTAGTTCTTCTAGATAAACTTTCGAATTAAATTAAGAACTATCAACATAAGTTAAAATATGTCAAATAAGTCGATGTACTTTTAAACAACAATCCAAAGGGCTTACAAAATCAAATCGGGAAACTTTCGATGAAGGGTAACGTAGTTGTCTAATGTTCATAAGCCTAAATTGAGTTATATTTGGAATTGGAGGTGCCAAAAAATTTCAAAGTTCACAATAGCAAATAAAAATAGAGTTGTTCAAACTAGAACCATAATAGAATATCACTATCACTATTTACTAGAGTAGGTTAATCCTTGTTTCACTGCCAGTAGCAAGATATCAATCTCTCTTTTGCATAAGTATCTTCTATCGGTAACTCAAATTCTAAGCATGTAATATTTATTTTCTGGATTAAGTATGCATTGATGCTCTTTCTTAAATGTCTCCATAACATTTTATTTTTTTGTTAACATGAAAACCTTTTTTATTAACTGAACAGGACAGGAGTCCGTTCTTGTGATTTTCACTTTAAAAAAGAGCTTATGTAGAAGCAAAAAGTGAGAATTTACAAGGCTTGAAGGGACAATAAAACTATTAGAGAACATTTCAAGTGGCTTCAAGGGAACACTACCGGATTTCGAGACTTTGCCGTGTGCCTAGGGCACACGGCGAAGGCCTTAAAACACTCGGCAACATGTTTGCCGAGTGTTACACTCGGCATCTCACTGTCGGCATACACAGTGCCGGCAAACTACTGTTTGCCGAGTGTTTTATATCGTGCACTCGGCAAACCTATTTGCCGAGAGCCAAATACGACACTCGGCAAAAAAAAGTGACCTAACGGTGCCAATGCGTTAACGGCCTCTTTGCCGAGTGTCTCAGGGATACACTCGGCAAACACGAGGACACTTTGCCGAGTGTCTCAGGGATACACTCGGCAAACACGAGGACACTTTGCCGAGTGTCCGTGTATACACTCGGCAAAGTGAGCACAGGATAGCACCCAAATAGCACAGTTTGGCGACACGTGCCACGCATTACCGAGTGTATCCCGTGGACACTCGGCAAAGTGGCATCCAAAATGCCAGATAATAAACTTGCGTGGCCTGTTGAGCCACAATATAGACATCGTCTCCTGGTAAGACGGTTGATTGTCGAATTTCGACTAGCCCAAGATTAGGGGTCCGTCTCACTACTTCTGGATCGAACCAATGGCATTTGAATATGACGGGATTCAGAGGTTTGCTCCCATCAAAATTTAGTTCGTATATTTCTTCAATTCTTCCGTAGTACTCAGCCCCATCTAAGCCTGCAGTAAAAACTCCGGTATTTGTTGTTCTACGATTGGGACGACTCTGCTCGTGGCTTGCTGTGTGGAAGCGATATCCATTCACATCGTAAGCCTTAAATGACCTGACCCTATAGGCACAACCATCCGCAACTTGTCTCAAGTCGGCACTCATAGACTCGTCGGTTGTTCCCTACAAGTTTAAGCGGGATAGCTTGGTGTATTAGTCGCATGTAAGAAATGAAATCAAGTTAGAAATGAAATCAAGTTGATGTAATAGCCAAGTTAGAAAGTACTTTCTGTTTGAACCAAGAAATGAAATCGGGCATGTCATTTCCCACACCATCTCTAAGAAGGGCCGAAGCTTCCTCGAGGGTAGGTTCCCTTGATTCATGCCAGAATTGCTCATTGAATTCCCTATAGCAATGAGAAGAAGCGGAGTTGGACACAAACTTGTGACTAGTTGAGAAATAATGTATTGAGCACTTACTGCATGTACGGCTCCACTTCGGATAGGTTGGTCAAGACATACAACATAATAGTGCGCCACTCTTCATGTTGCAAGGTCTTGTTAGTCGCACCACTTGCACTGCCAAGTTGCCCTCTAAAGATGCTAAGCTTTGATTCATCTTCGGGGTTTCCAACATTGTAACGAGGGGGTGGATTATGCACACTGGGAAGATTGTCAGCATAGTATTTTGTTGTGAAGTTTGACACCTCCTCCAGGATGTATGCCTCGGCTATGGATGCTTCAATTTTGCATTTATTTTTACATTTATTTCGAAGAATCTTTTGGAATCTCTCAATTGAGTAGCACCAGCGGCCCTGCACGGGCCCCCCCATTCGTGCTTCATACGGGAGGTGCAAAATCATATGTTGCATCAGATTAAAGAAGCCGGGTGGAAAGATCTTCTCCAACTTGCAGAGCAACACAGGCGCCAGTCTTTCCATGTCTGCTACCACGGTATGAGATAACTCTTTGGCACAAAGCTGGCGGAAGAAATTGCTCAACTCCGCAAGCACTAGCCAAACATCCTCGAGGACATAGCCTCGAATCATCACCGGCAGTAGCCGCTCAAGCCATATGTGATAGCCATGACTCTTGAGCCCGTTGATTCGCAAAGTAGCTAAATTCACTCCCCTCTTCAGATTCGCTGCATACCCATCAGGGAACATCAAGATTTGGAACCACTCAAGTACTTCCCTCCTTTGGGCCCTTGTAAGAACGAAATTGGCCTTTGGCTTCGTCCACGATTTCCCGCCTTTGGGAGGAGCCATGTCTAGCTGTGGTCTATTGCATAATCTCGTTTGATCGACTCTAGCCTTAACGTTATCCTTCGTCTTCTCAGGAATGTCCATGATTGTGCCAAAAATGGCCTCAGCGACATTCTTTTCAGTGTGCATTACATCAATGTTATGTGGAAGAAGGAGATCATCGAAGTAGGGGAGATTCCACAAGCATGGCTTGTGAGTCCAGGCGTGTTGCTCACCATATCCCAGAAATCCATCTCCTTGGGCATTGGACTCGAGACCGTCTAACTGAGCACGAACCGCGGCACCGGTCATCTTAGGTGGTGCTAAGCCTTCGGCAACTACATCTTTCGTAAAGTTCTTCACGTCTTGTCTGAATGGATGGTCAAGAGGAAGGAATTGTCGATGCTTGTCGAAGGAAGAATATTTACCACCCTTTGTCAACCAAATGAACATCAGAGCCGCCCTGCATACTGGGCATGGGAACTTCCCATGCACACACCAGCCACAGAATATCCCATACGCCGGTAGATCATGCAGGGAGTACTGGTACCAACATGCATTTTGAAGTTTGTCTTTGTAGCTCGGTCGTATGTCCAGACCCCATCCTCCCAAGCACGGACCAAATCATCCATCAGCGGCTCCATGTACACACTCATATTCTTCCCCGGGTATTCAGGCCCCGGAATTATCAGCGACAGGAATATGTTCTGTCGTTGAAAGATGACGCCGGGGGGGAGATTGAGGGGAATAACAAACATGGGCCAACAACTGTATGAGGCACAAGTCATACCATATGGATTGAACCCATCAGTTGCGAGCGCAATTCGTACATTACGAGCCTCTAGAGCTTTTTCACGATGAATCAGATCGAACGTCTTCCATGCTTCACCATCTGATGGATGTACCAGCTTGTCAGGATTGTATCGACGCCCATCTTTGTGCCATGTCATCTGTTTAGCAGATTCCACAGTCATATACAGCCGTTGGATTCTCGGTACGAATGGAAGATACCGAAGGATCTTCACGGGGATTGCGAGCTGCCTCTTCTGACCATCACCAGAGTCTACCTCAAGATACCTAGAGGAATTGCACTTCACACAGTACTTTGCGTCCGCGTGTTCTTTCCTAAATAAGATGCATCCCTTTGGACAAGCATGTATCTGCTCATATGGCATCTTAAGTGCACGGAGGACTTTCTTCGACTCGTACATGCTCTTTGGCAGAATGTGACCTTCCGGGAGAAGGCTACCAACAACTGTCAGCATTGCATCGAAGGATTCTCGGCTGCCGCTAAACTGGGACTTGATAGCCATTAGGCGTCCGATGGCATCCAGTTGAGAAACCTTGCAATGCCCGTGAAGGGGTTGCTGCGCCGTAGACAACATATCATAAAAGGCCTTTGCGGTTGACTCCGGCACTTCCTCCATACGTGCTTCATTAAAATGTGCGTCATGGAAGTCATCTAGCATGTCTCCGACCCCGACATCATAGTCATTGGTGCGTTGACGCACCACCTCCTCTCTGGCACGTTCGGACTCACCATGGTAGGTCCACCGGGTATAGTGTGGCATAAACCCATTCTTACAAAGGTGTTGACCCATGACCTCCTTTGTTTGTTGACGCGTGTTTGCACAAATACTGCAGGGGCACCAAGTTCCACGAGGTCCCTTAGGCCTAGCAAATGCTAATTCCAAGAACGCATCGGTCTTCTGGATCCATTCATCGGTCAAAAAACCCTGACTAGAGCGGCCAGTGTACATCCACTCACGATCATCCATCCTCTAACATATTGGGAAACATACACATATAATATTTTTTATTCAGCAAGTAATATAAAAATCAAATATTTGTGTTTGACCATAAGAGGGAATCGGCATGCATCAAACTATCTAATAGGTAAAGATAGGTCCTAATCCCACCCGACGATGTGTAGATTGGGCCGTTTCCATGCTCTACTCCGATCCGAGACAGAATTTCGGCAGCACCTCCCCGCTGTTCTCCAAATACACGTCTCGGCAACAAAGCCAAGAGAATGTGTATCCGGAGAACAACGGGGAGACGCTGCCGAAACTCTGTCTCGGATCGGAGTAGAGCATTGAAACGAACCCAATCTACACATCCTCGGGCTGTCCAAAAAACGTGGACAATTTGAAACAGTTACGGTTATAGATATGCAAAGACTTGCATATTTGTAACAATAACTCTTTCAAACGGGAGACGCATAGGTTACGCGACATGCACAAAACTTGCAGTTTTTTCCCTTTCTTTTCGAGAGAGAAATCAAATCAAAGCGCGCATTCAGTTCAAGAAAATACACACTTTGTGGAGTGTATAGCTTTAGTATTTCTGGAAATAACTCTTATCACTTTAGTTGGCATGGTTCTGATTTTAAATCAAACTAAACCACCAAAAGGAAAATACACTTTATGGTTATTCTAGCTTCAATCAAAGTCAGTACTCTAGTAGTGGTCTTAATACGTATATAATACACTCATCCATCACAAAGTAAAATGAGTTATATTTGTTTTTCAGTGTATGAATGCAAATAATTAAGGTGAATCGCGTAGCTATCTAACTCGAATATGCCTCTACATGCATATTGGAAACTTCTAACAGGATATGTGTACAAGGAAAACCTCGAAAAAAGTTTCTATCAGATATAGTCCTGGAAAATTTACTTATTAGACAATACTTTATACTAATTATACCCTTTTCAAGGATGAAGCTGGTCATGATTTAGCATTCTACAAGTATATCAATTGCATGTTTACAATTAGGTTACTTGAATTAATTAAGTAGGGATAATAAATCCACAGATAGGATTCTCTGTAAGACAAAAGGCTCTATCCTCTAGCCATATAGAAGTGTCCCATCAGCAAGAGTTTCAGTAAAAGGAGTCAACCAAAATAGTAGGCTGATTGGATTTTCCATGTGTGTGGCAATATGTTGCCTTCTATATTCCTTGCAGTACATTTTCCGGCATGACAAATCTAACCTTATCTATAGACTGCCTCAGTTAGAAAGGGAACTGGAGAAGAAATAAGCACACGCTTAAAGTTAACTTTGACCTTGTAGCTAGAAAAGAGCCGTCAATAATTCGGCCATAGACATTATATCGAGTTACTATGTACAAACCAGCTGATCCCTAAAGCCTAAGCTGGTATAGACATTAAAGACGAACAATTCATTTATACTTTAGCAAAACTGCATTATGGTACAAGATAATTGCATTATGGGGCTAACATGGAAACTTGAAAAGAATTGTGTAGAGGGGTAGCAGGAGGTGGCTATCTGTAGGAAGCAACTGCTTGTCTACCCACGGTGGGAAGGTGTACATTGGCTGTAGCAGGAAACATAGGAGTACAATGCTTGCATTCGTGACACATTCATGAGAGAGAGCTAACACCACTGCCAATACAATTGATACAACTAGTTTCATAAGTAAAATGCTAGAACAAACTGTAAATTAAGAGAGAAATTTTCAGCGAGAAACTATGTATTAGGTCAGCCCTGTTAATTTGGAATGCAAGCGGTACCTTATACCCGAGCGTCGGAGGGGGGCGGCGCGGGGTGGCGCTGGCCGGCGCGGGGGAGGCGGCGTCGGGCAGCGCGCGGCAGCCGAGGCGGAGGGCCGAGGTGCCGGCGGAGGGGGGGCGGGGGCACTGCCGGCGGCGGCAGCGGCGGGCCGAGGTGGCGGCGGAGAGGGGGCGGCGGCGAAGGCGGTGCAGGGCCGCGGGCCGAGGCGGCGGCGGCCCGCAGGGGCGTGGCGGTGGCGGGCCGAGGCGGCGGAGGGGCGCGACGGCGGAGGGGCGGCGGCGGGCCGAGGTGGCCCTGGCGGCGGAGGGGCGCGGCGTGGGATGGGCGCGGGGGCGCTGGCAGCGGAGGCGGGTCGGCGGCGCTGGCGGCGGGGGGGGGGGGGGGGGCCGAGGCGGCGGTGCTGGCGGCGGCGGCGGTGGCGGGCCGAGGCGGCGGCGGACGGGGGGCGGGGGCGGGCCGAGGCGGCGGCGGCAAGAGGGTAGTCGCGCGCGGGACAGTTTCGATCTGTCCCCGCGCGCGGGGTGGGGAAACCCTATATTCGCTGCTTTGCCGAGTGTGAAATCTTTGCCGAGTGTCAAATCTAGGACACTCGGCAAACCACTGGTTTGCCGAGTGTGAGAGCAAGGCACTCGGCAAATATGTGGTTTGCCGAGTGTAAAACAAAGACACTCGGCAAACACCTGAATTTTTTTTTGACTACATATTCACTAAATGAATTAGAAATAGCAAATGGACCCAGAAAAATACCAAATTTTAACATCAAATATGCTATGTTGTATGTTGAGTGTAGAAAAAGTTTCAAGGTCAAACGACGATTCAAACGTCACTTCGGGTTCAAACCTAATCCGTTCCCTCTCGAAACCACGATTCTTCCTGGGAGATGCTTCGATTTCTAAGCATCGTACGTGACAACTTTTGTGAAACCTTCTCAATTTTTTATCTCAACCTCTACGTATCATATCATGCCACTATGGCAAGTCTCATGTTTTTTTGACTTCGTTTGCTTTTTTTAGAATTAAAAAACCAATAAGTTACATGTTGCTGGTCGAGTGTTGCCGCCCAGATGTTTCAAATTTCTTTTCATTTCTTTGGTATGGCCTAAAAATAGACTCAACAACATGAATATGATTTTTCTACCCATTTTTGTTCATTATTTCATGTACTTGCAGATCAAATTTGACTTATATCCATTAAAAGCCTAGAAATACACTTAATGAATTAAAAATAGCAAACGGACCCAGAAAAATACCAAATTTTAACATCGAATATGCTATGTTGTATGTTGAGTGTAGAAAAAATTTCAAGGTCAAACGATGATTCAAACGTCACTTCAGGTTCAAACCTAATCCGTTCCCTCTCGAAACCACAATTCTTCCTCGAGATGCTTCAATTTCTAAGCATCGTACGTGATAACTTTTGCGAAACCTTCTCAATTTTTTTATCTCAGCCTCTACGTATCATATCATGCCACTATGGCAAGTCTCATGTTTTTCTGACTTCGTTTGCTTTTTTTAGAATTAAAAAACCAATAAGCTACATGTTGCTGGTCGAGTGTTGCCGCCCAGATGTTTCAAATTTCTTTTCATTTCTTGGGTAAGGCCTAAAAATAGACTCAAAAACATGAATATGATTTTTCTACATATTGTTGTTCATGTACTTGCAGATCAAATTTGACTTATATCCATTAAAAGCCTAGAAATGCACTTAATGAATTAAAAATAGCAAACTGACCCAGAAAAATGCCAAATTTTAACATCGAATATGCTATGTTGTATGTTGAGTGTAAAAAAAGTTTCAAGGTCAAACGACGATTCAAACGTCACTTCGGGTTCAAATCTGATTCGTTCCCTCTCGAAACCACGATTCTTCCTCGGAGATGCTTCGGTTTCTAAGCATCGTACGTGACAACTTTTGCGAAACCTTCTCAATTTTTTATCTCGGCCTCTACGTATTATATCATGACACTATGGCAAGTCTCATATTTTTCTACCTATTTTTGTTCGTTATTTTATGTACTTGCAGATCAAATTTGACTTATATCCATCAAATAATTTCTTATGAAAAAGAGTTGTCCATAAAGTTAGATTTCGATAGAACATAGTAAACATGTTATCCATCCAAGAATCGCCAAATGAAGTCGATTTTTTGTTCCACCACTTCTCACTATGCTACCAGCTACCTCCTCTGATGCACTTAACGATGAATCAAGCAAAACCCATAGATCAGAAGGGCAGCTTAGTGTGTCAAGCTAATCTACTTTTGCTTCTTCCACTTGACAAGCATTGAAAATTCCTTTTTTAAGGCAAGGAAGAAGAATTGTTATTCTCTTTCAGAGCACAACTGATTCCAAGGGCCGCTCCCACGAGTCCACATCTGCTGCATCTCAATCTTGAAGCACGACTGAATTCTAACTCCAAGTTCATAACAATATCATTCTTAAATCATACTGTAGTAGTATCGGAATCGATGTGGCGGCCTTTGGTTGGTTGTTATTACGAGAAAGAAAAGAGAACAAAAGGAAACAAAAGAGGAAATAAATAAAAAAAAAGGTTTGCCGAGTGCCTAATATCAAGCACTCGGCAAACATGTGGTTTGCCGAGTGTCCGTTAGACGACACTCGGCAAAGGGGTGACTCGCCGTTAGCCGCCGAACGGAGGGACACGTGGCGCGTTGTTTGCCGAGTGCCCGAATTCGCCGAGTGTTTGTTCTCAATTTTGCCGAGTGCTATGGTTTACCGAGTGTTTTTTGATGTATTTACCGAGTGCCTATTTGTTTGCCGAGTGCTTTAGGCCGGCACTCGGCGTAGGTGGTTGTTTACCGAGTGCCCGATATATAGCACTCGGCATACATGTAGGCACTCGGCATACACATCGTTTCCGGTAGTGGAAAATGGGTATTTGACATGTTCACTTGTTGCTAAATGAGCTTATGACATAGTAAATGGACTTGTTTTGCAAAAAAGAAATCAAGTATTATATTTTTCCTGTACGTGGTTCTATATATGAGTATAACAGTTAATTTAGAGCATCACTACCAAGATATGGACTTTTCCCGACGGTCAAAAACCATCACGAAAGACCTGATCCTGTCAAGAATAAGCATCTGTGGCCGGCATCCGTCAGGCATTCCAGTTAGGGATGCGTAGTTAGGGATAACTGCTTTTCGCTGACAGGAAATCAACACGGATGCCTTTCTGTGACAGTGTTTCCTGACGATTCCTACTGTCATGGATAGTTTTCAGCGATCCCTAACACTTGTTAGCCGTCATGATTTGTTTTTGGCGATCCCTGATAGCTACTTGCCATCACAGTTGGTTTTCAACAATTGAAAGTGCATCTAGGCCCTTAAATGGGTTTTGGTGATAATGACAAAACAATTAAAGAACTAATGAACTTTATGAAGTATGGATAGGTATAATTTCATCAAGCAAGAATTTGACGAATGGTGTACACCTCCAAAAAGGAAAAAGGAAAGTGGCACATGAATCCTATAGCTTTTAAATTCTTTATCTTTTGAAATTGAGTTTAGGATGTCATACTATAAAGGGGGACATGAAATTTACTTTCTTAAATAGAAACAATGCTCAAAAGTCCAAACAAACCTATGAGAGACATATAGCCCATTCTTAACACCTCAGATAGCCCCAAAAAGTTTTAAAACAAGGAAATGCGGAAGTTTCGCAAAACTGTGCGGAAGTTCCACACTTTGGCTGTCTTGAGTTATCCTGTGGAAGGTCCGCATATTTGCGGAAGTTCCACACTCTCCAGAGAGTAACGGCTAGTTTTTGACTGTGAGGTATTTATACCCCACACCCTTTAAATCCAACAGCAGTCAAGCATTCATTTCAACCAGCTTTAAGACAAAAGGCTCTAGCTCCTTGAAAGCACCTTTCTCACTCCCCTTTGTGATTCCTTGTGAGATCTTTTGCTATCGCTAAGTGAGAATAAAGAGAAGAGCTTGTGAGAGTCAAAAGCCATTATTTGAGCATTTGCTTCTTCGTTAAGCGGGTGGATTTCTTGTTTGCTGCTCTTGGTGGTTCGTCCACCTAAAAGTCTAGGTGTCGCCCGGTGAGCTCCCAAGCTTGTGGTGAGCCCCGGGATGTTTGTGTCACCCCGATGAAGTGAGTAAGAAACACTAACTCGATCTTTGTAGTCGCTTGGGTGAGGAAAGAGTTGAAAGAGATTCGGCTCTTTGTGAGCTCCTTAACGGAGACGTAGGCTCTTCTTTGTGGAGTGCCCGAACTCCGGTAAATAAATCCTCGTGTCACTCTTGTCAATTTCTTATATTTGGTTACATACTCTTGCTTGAATTGATTTTTAGGGTTTCAACCTGATCTATCTCTTTGTAAGGATTGAGTTGCAGGTGCTTGGATATACTGGTTGAAAGACATCTCCTAGTGCTTGGTAATTTGTGAAATTGTATCACCTTGTTGCTGCATAGGCGCAGATTCATTTTCTTTTAGGAAGTACAGAACTACCGCAGATTTACGAAAGTTCTGGAAAATTATGCAGAACTTCCGCATATTAACTGATGCGCTGTTTTAGTTTGTTAAAAATTCCAATTACGCCTATTCACCACCCTCTAGGCGTCATTTCAATTGGTATAAGAGTCTAAACTCTTACAAGGCTTCACCGCTTGTAGGAATTCAAGATGTCAACGTCCGGGACGAAGAGTCCGAAAGAAGGGGGAAGCCCGAAGACTCCAAAGGATGATCCTTCGAAGCCGAGTGAAGGTAGTGGTAATGGTAGAGAAAAGGGAACTAAAATTCCTTTCAATTATGATAGATTAAATGCTTCTAACTCATACATCTCCGTGCCGTCCGGGCGTGCTCCATTCTTTGATGGCACTCATTATGCCGCTTGGAGACACAAGATGAAAATGCATCTAATCTCTCTTCATCCAAGTATTTGAAAGATTGTTTGCACATGTTGCTATCTACCGGATGAAATGCGAATGTTTCGCAAAACTGTGCGGAAGTTCCACACTTTGGCTGTCTTGAGTTATCTTGCGGAAGGTCCGCATATTTGCGGAAGTTCTGCACTCTCTAGAGAGTAACGGCTAGTTTTTGACTGCGAGGTATTTATACCCCACACCCTTTCAATCCAATAGCAGTCAAGCATTCATTTCGACCAGCTTTAAGACAAAAGGCTCTAGCTCCTTGAAAGCACATTTCTCACTCCCCTTTGTGATTCCTTGTGAGATCTTTTGCTATCGCTAAGTGAGATTAAAGAGAAGAGCTTGTGAGAGTCAAAAGCCATTATTTGAGCATTTGCTTCTTCGTTAAGCGGGTGGATTTCTTGTTTGTTGCTCTTGGTGGTTCATCCACCTAAAAGTCTAGGTGTCGCCCGGTGAGCTCCCAAGCTTGTGGTGAGCCCCGGGACGTTTGTGTCACCCCGACGAAGTGAGTAAGAAACACTAACTCGATCTTTGTGGTCACTTGGGTGAGGAAAGAGTTGAAAGAGATTCGGCTCTTTGTGAGGTCCTTAACGGAGACGTAGGCGCTTCTTTGTGGAGTGGCCAAACTCCGGTAAATAAATCCTCGTGTCACTCTTGTCAATTTTTTATATTTGGTTACATACTCTTGCTTGAATTAAGTTTTAGGGTTTCAACCTGATCTATCTCTTTATAAGGATTGAGTTGCAGGTGCTTGGATACTGGTTGAAAGACATCTCCTAGTGCTTGGTAATTTGTGAAATTGTATTACCTTGTTGCTGCATAGCGCAGATTCATTTTCTTTCAGGAAGTACGGAACTACCGTAGATTTACGAAAGTTCTGGAAAATTATCCAGAACTTCCGCATATTAACTGATGCGCTGTTTTAGTTTGTTAAAAATTCCAATTACGCCTATTCACCCCCCTCTAGGTGTCATTTCAATTGGTATTAGAGCCTAACCTCCTACAAGGCTTCACCGCTTGGAGGAATTCATGATGTCAACGTCTGGGACGAAGAGTCCGAAAGAAGGGGGATGCCCGAAGACTCCAAAGGATGATCCTTCGAAGCCGAGTGAAGGTAGTGGTAATGGTAGAGCAAAGGGAACTAAAATTCCTTTCAATTATGATAGATTAAATGCTTCTAACTCATACATCTCCGTGCCGTCCGGGCGTGCTCCATTATTTAATGGCACACATTACGCCGCTTGGAGACACAAGATGAAAATGCATCTAATCTCTCTTCATCCAAGTATTTGAAAGATTGTTTGCATATGTTGCTATCTACCGGATGAAGAAATGGACCTCACTTCCGAACAAGAGCAAAGCATCCATCGCAATGCACAAGCCACAAGTGTATTGCTTAGCGCCTTGAGCCCCGAAGAATTCAACAAAGTGGATGGACTTGAGGAGGCCAAGAAAATTTGGGACACTCTCGAAGTTACTCATGAAGGTACCACAAGTGTGAGAGAATCCAAGATAGAGTTGATTGAAGGCAAGTTGGGAAGGTTTGTCATGGAAGATAATGAGACTCCACAAGCTATGTATCGAATGATGGTGCTTGTCAACAAGATTAGAGGACTTGGTAGTGAAGAGCTTGATGATCACAAGGTGGTGAGGAGATTGCTTAGAGCCTTTGCACCAAGAAACCCCACCTTGGTCGCTCTCATCCGAGAGTAAAGAGACTACAAGAGACTCACACTGAGTGATGTGTTCGGGAGAATTCTTGCTCATGAGCTTATGGAGGAGGAAGCAAATGAAGTGAAAAATCTAGCCAAGCAAAGCTCCACCTCCAAGAATAAGGAAATTGCATTCAAGGTAAGCAAGAACAAGCTAAAAGAAGAATCAAGCTCAAGTGAAGATGAAAGCTCGGAAGATGAAGAAATAACATTCTTTGTTAAGAAGTTCAAGAAGTTCATGAAGAAAGAAGGCTTTAACAAGTACAAGAAAGATATGCCCAAACGAAGAACTTCCAAGAGAGCGTGCTATGAGTGTGGCGAAGTTGGCCACTTCATCGCCGATTATCCTAACAAGCAGAAGGGAAAAGATAAAGAAGAAAAGAAGAGCAAGCCATTCAAGAAAGATAAGTACAAAACCCAGAAGAAGAAGTATTCGGGTCAAGCTCAAATTGGCGAGGAATGGGACTCTAACTCCGACTCCGATGATGAAGGAGTCGCCACCATCGCCATCCACTCTTCTACATCAACAAAGTCACTCTTTGACGATATGAGTGATGAAGACACTCCCAAGTGTCTCACAGCGAAAGGGCGCAAGGTAAAATCACAATCCAAGCTCCTAGATAGTGATAATGATAGTGATAATGGTTGTGAAAGCATGCTTAAAGGTTTAAGTAAAAATACCATGTCTAAATTTAAAGAACTTATGGAAAAAATAGAGGGTCAAGAGGAGATCCTTGAGAAGTAAGAAGATTTGCTCATCCTTGAAAAGGAGAGAAACCTTGAACTCGAGGAACTTCTTGCTAAAGAAAAGGAGAAGGCTGAGAAATTGACCAAAGACATAAATTTGGCCAATAGCTCAATTGCTAGTCTTGAGAATAATAATTCTATGCTTCAAAAGAAATGGTCGAGTTTAGATGAAAGTCATAAAACTCTTGAAGCACAAATTAATATCCTCAAAAATAGCTCATCTGACTCTAATGATGCAACCTTGCTCTCTAGTGTTTCCACAAGCAATGGTTGTTCTCAGTGCTATAACATTGATATAAATGCTTGTGCTACTAACATTGAATCCTTGCAAGATTTACAAAAGGAGAATGAAAGCTAAATGTCTTGGTCAAGTATGGATGCATTAAAACCTATAAATCAAAGGATGCAATATACAAGATCATTGAGGCCAAAGACAACAAGCTAAAGAGAGGCCTCGGGTTTGAAATACATACAAACAAGCCTAATGGGCATGTGATGATTAATGGAGTGGAGTGCCTCAAGTTCATCAAGGGAGGCAAGCAAAGTGAACCCACCGCACATGCAAAGTAACCAAAGGGCTATGCTCCACAATCTACCTTTTATGCATCTTATGTTCTTAAGAGAAACCACCGTGGTAAAGTGGTTGCTCTCTATGTTGGAGCCCGCACAAAAGACCGAGTTGTAAAAAGGAGGGTGTGGGTGCCAAAAATTCTTGTGACTAACATGAAAGGATCCAAACAAATTTGGGTACCTAAAACAAAGACTTAAACTTGTTTTGGAGGCATACTCCTTTGATGGTTCAAGTTGGGTGATCGATAGTGGATGTACAAATCATATGACTGGAGAAAAGAGTATGTTCTCATCATTTGAAGAAGATGGAGGTCCACATGAAAACATCATTTTTGGTGATGATTGAAAAGGAAAGGTAATAGGTCTAGGTAAAATTGCTATCTCAAATGATCATTCTATCTCCAATGTGTTATTAGTTAAATCTCTTAGCTATAATTTGTTATCCATGTCACAATTGTGTGAGATGGGTTACAATTGCCTTTTTACTAATGAGGGTGTGACCATTTCTAGAAGGGAGGACGCCTCAATAGCTTTCACGGGTAAGTTGAAAGGTAAGATTTATCTTGTTGATTTTTCAATGGATGAAGTGAGGCCTTAAACTTGCTTGATTGCTAAGTTTAGCATGGGTTGGCTATAGCATCGCTGACTAGTCCTTGTTGGCATGAGAAATTTGTCTAAGCTTCTAAAAGGGGATCACATTCTAGTTCTAACAAATGGTTCTTTTGAGAAAAATAGAATTTGTAGTGCATGTCAAGCGGGAAAGCAAGTTGGAGCTCCTCACCCCACTAAGAACGTGATGACAACCACGAGACCATTGAAGCTTCTTCACATGGACTTATTCGGGTCAATCACATACATAAGTATCGGTGGTAATAAATATGATTTGGTTATTGTTGATTATTATTCATGTTTCACTTGGGTGTTCTTTTTGCATGATAAAAGTGAAACACAAGGAATATTCAAGAAATTTGTGAGAAGAGTCCAAAATGAGTTTGATGTGAAGATTAAAAGGGTGAGAAGCGACAACAGAAGCGAGTTCAAGAATACGCAATTTGAGAAGTTTCTTGATGAAGAACGAATCAAGCACGAATTCTCAGCACCCTACTCCCCTCAATAAAATGGGATTGTCGAGAGGAAGAATAGGACTCTCATAGAGTTGACAAGAACAATGCTTGATAAGTATAAGGTCTCGGATCAATTTTGGGTGGAAGCAATCAACACCACATGCCATGCTATCAACCGACTATATCTCCACAAGATCTTGAAGAAGACCGCCTATGAGCTCCTAACTGGTACCAAACCCTATGTATCATACTTTAGAGTTTTTGGTAGTAAATGTTTTATTCTAAATAAGAAAGCCAAAAGTTCTAAATTTGCTCCTAAGGTTGATGAAGGGTTTATGCTTGGTTATGGATCAAATGCTTACGCCTATTGTGCTTTCAATAAAACCACCAGTTGTGTTGAAATCGTGCGTGACGTAACATTTGATGAACCTAACGGCTCTCAAGTGGAGCAAGTTGATATAAATGTTGTAGGTGAAGAAGAACATCCTTATGAAGCAATCAAGAAGCTAGCAATTGGTAAAATAAGACCCAAGGAAGCTCAAGATCAAAAGAAAGTCGAAGAAGATAGTGAAAAACCATCAGCTGCTGTGAAGTCCGGAAGTTCCGCAAAAAGGTGCGGAAGTTCCGTAGATAAATGAGGAAGTTCCGCACATTACCAGAAAAATGGGGACAGCCAAGTACATGCACAAGATCAAGGACAAACTCAAGTTAGTGATCAAGTAATTGAAGAAGATGATGCTGAAGGACAAATTCAAGCTCATTCTCAAGTGCCACATCCAAGAGTTCACCATAGCATTCAAAGAGATCACGCGGTTGATAACATTCTTGGTGATATACAAAAGGGGTAACTACTCATTTAAGAATTGCAAATTTTTATGAATATACTCTTTTGTTTCTTCTTTGGAATCTTTGAAGGTACAAGATGCTCTTGGAGATCCAGATTGGGTGTTGGCCATGCAAGAGGAGTTAAACAACTTCAAGAGGAATGAAGTCTAGTCCTTGGTGAAAAGACCAAATCAAAACGTGATCGGTACCAAATGGGTCTTCCGCAACAAACAAGACGAGAATGGGATCGTGACAAGAAAGAAAGCAAGGTTGGTTGCTCAAGACTTCACACAAATCGAAGGTTTGAATTTTGGTGAGACTTATGCTCCCGTAGCTAGGCTTGAATCAATTCGTATATTACTTGCCTATGCTACTCACCATGAATTCAAGCCATATCAAATGGACGTGAAGAGTGCTTTTCTTAATGGACTAATCTCCGAATTGGTATATGCGGAGCAACCACCCGGATTTGGAGATCCCAAGTATCCTTAATATGTTTATAAACTCAATAAGATGCTCTATAGGCTTAAACAAGCACCTAAAGCATGGTATGAATGTCTTAGGGATTTTCTTGTTAAAAAAGGCTTTAAAATAGGGAAAGCCGATTCTACTCTTTTTACTAAAAATGTTGATAATGATTTATTTGTCTGCTAAATATATGTCGATGATATTATATTTGGTTCTACTAATCAACTCTTTTGTGAAGAATTTAGTAGGATCATGACCAAAGGTTTGAGTGTCTATGATGGGTGAATTGAAGTTCTTTCTAGGATTTCAAATCAAACAACTCATGGAAGGAACTTTCATTTGTAAAACAAAATATATCAAGGATATTCTCAAAAAATTTGACATGGAGAATGCCAAGCCGATCAAGACCCCTATGCAAGCAAATGGACATCTCGATCTAAACGAAGAAGGCAAGATCGTAGATCAAAAGGTATATCGCTCCATGATTGGTTGTTTACTTTACCTTTGTGCATCTAGGCCCGATATTATGCTTAGTGTGTGCATGTGTGCAGGATTTCAAGCCGCTACAAAAGAGATCCACTTAGTGGCCGTTAAGAGAATTCTTAGATATTTGGTTCATACACCTTACCTTGGCCTATGGTATCCTAAGGGGTCATCCTTCGACCTCATCGGCTATTCGGATTCCAATTACACCGGTTGCAAAGTGTATAGGAAAAGCACATCTAGGACTTGCCAATTCTTGGGTGGGTCCTTGGTGTCTTAGTCATCAAAGAAATAAAATTCCGCAGCCCTATCCACCGCCGAAGCCGAGTATGTTGCCACGGGTACTTGTTGTGCGCAACTACTTTGGATGATGCAAATTTTGAGAGATTATGGCTACAATATGTCCAAAGTCTCACTTTTGTGTGACAATGAGAGTGCTATCAAAATAGCCAACAATCCCGTGCAACACTAAAAAACCAAACACATAGACATCCGTCATCATTTCTTAAGAGACCACTCAACCAAAGGAGATATCAAAATTCGCCATGTGAGAACCAAAAAATAACTTGCCGATATCCTTACCAAGCCACTAGATGAGCAAAGGTTTTGTGAGTTGAGAAGTGAGCTAAATATCATAGATTCTCGCAACGTGGCTTGAATTATTGCACATACTTGATTGTTTTAGATTTCTAGATTTTAGATAGGGTTTTTCAAAAATTAGGCATAGAGTTGCGTGTTGTATAAAATCTGGATCTTTGATCTTTGATAATGTCATATCACTTGTGGTTATTGTTTTGATTGGTTGACTGATGGCTAATCACAAGTGATATGATCTCTCATGTCCATAAATACACATCTTTTTTTTCTCCTCCTTATCTATCTTTACTTTGCTGCTGGTCAAAGTGTGAAACTTTTGCACATCTGCGGAACCACCACATAATTTTGCGGAAGGTCCGCATTTCGTCGGTCCTTATCCTTTTTAACCCTTCCTTCAGGTTAAAATACCCCTTCACCTAGCAGCTGCTACTTTTACCACCGTCTCTCTCTCTCTCTCTCTCTCTCTCTCTCTCTCTCTCTCTCTCTCTCTCTCTCTCTCTCTCTCTCTCTCTCGTGCCCTCATCTCCAACTCAAGTTTCCCCACTCAAATCCATCTCTGGTATTTTGGAAGGAAAATCTTCGGAGTCTTCGCACCTTCATCAAGCTCATAACCCTAGCGTGGTTTTTCCTTGAAGTTTCTCAAAGATTTGCTTCAAGTTCATCTTCTCTCTCTCTCTCTCAAGGTACAAATCAAGTTTTTGCCCGATCTCCTTATTGAATGCCCTAGAGTGCTATTTGTTTAGCAAATATTTTCCTTAGGTGTCTTTGATCACTTACCTCTAGTGGCATTTGCTTCCCATGGTGAAATCCCTCGAAATATTGAATTAGGGTTTGGGCTGCGAACTGCGGAACATCCGCACATGTGCGGAACTTCCACACATTTGCGGACTGTCCGTAGATTTCTGCAGAAGTTCTGCAGTTTGCAGAACAGATTCTAAGTCATGATTTCTCTCTTTAATCTTCTTCCCTCTTATTCCATAGCTTATGCACCCCCATTATCTTTCAGTTGTGATGGAGCATATTGATCCAAGGGATTCAGCGGAGGAAGCATGCACCAAACACCACCTTGATCCTTTAGTTCAAGGAGGAGGAGATGATGCCAGTGGCTTTGGCACGACCAGGCCTCGTGGTGGTCGTGTCAAGTTTGCTGCAAGGAATGAACCGGTGAGACATGGGGAGAGCTGGTGCTCAAGGCATTTGGATTGAGAAGCCTAGTGGTGGTAGTGGTGGTGGTGATGATACTACCGCCACCGCTGCTGTAGCTGCTGCTCAAAGGGCAAGAGGCTTTAAGACTCAAGCTAAGAGAGATGAAGAGCGGTTGGGCAAGAAGATAGATCCAAGGACGTGCCCTCGCACCCCTCCTCGGATTGAACTTACTTTTGGATGGGATCAAGTGCAATACAATGAGTTTCCGCAGATGCATGCCCCTCAAGTTCTCATGGGCTATGATCCTCGACTACCCAAGAGCTATAAAAATCAAAGTGTAGTTGTCAAGAAAGAAAGAAAGAATGACCCTTTTTTATGGCCAAGAGATGAGTCATTGGATGCAAGGTTTTGGAATCAATTTTACTTTGACTTCTATCTCACGGTTATTTATCAAAGTAAGAACAAGCCAATCGTGCATATGCAATACATTGATTGGAAGTATATGGAAGAAGCTGAAGATCCTATCTTTGATCAAGTAATTGATGCATGCATGGAGAAAGGAATGAAGGAAGTCATGGGATTCAAATATGATTGGAATGAAGAAATTATCACTCAATTTCATGCTTCTTTTTCTTCAAGGCCAACAAGAACGAGATCCATTGGACAATGCTTGGTATCCACTATTGCATTGACTACAAAACTTTCTCTCACCTTCTTGCCCTTGGAACAAAGGATGATGAATATGGTTAAGGAGAACAACATGGGCATTTTGTATGAGGATGGAAACTTGCCCGATGGCACCACTCACGGTTTGAAGCCACTCTATTTTCTTCTCAATAACCTCTTCCGTCAAACCATCTATCCAAAGAAGGGAGATGCAACAAAGATTCATGGGTTATCTCGGAACTTTCTTCTTCGTATGGGTACCGGTGGACACCCCTTTAGTGTTGGTGACTTTATATGGGTTGAGCTAATTGACACCATGAATGATGCAAGGAAGAGCCTCCCATATGCTCCATATATATGTATATCATCGAGAAGATCACCAAGATATCCTTTTCAAAGGATTGTATTCACGAATGCTACAGCCCAAAGAAAATTAAGATCTCTAGCGGTGGTCCAAGTTCGTCCCATGCTGCCCCACCTCGTGCATCCTCTTCACAATCTCATGGTGGTGGTGGATCTCATCGTCATGGCTCTCATGTCAAGTTTGTGCTCCACTCTATCTTCAACATATGCAAGTACATCACCACGGAAGTGAATGAGATGCGAAGGGAAGTGAAGAAAATTAAAGCACATTTAGGTCTTACCACTTCTCCTCCTCGTTCATTGCCCGATTTCGATGATCCTTTTGCCTAATGGGACGCAACAGAAGAAGAAGAAGAGGCCCTCCAGCTCCTCGCTCTCGCTGTACTCGCTCGACCAGTGAGATCATAGAAGAAAGTGAAGAAGAGGGCGGGCGAGTATGAAGAAGAAGGTGATGATGATGAAGAGGGCGAGGACGAAGATGATGACGAGTAGCTGCTCTTCAGTGCTTCCTCTTTTCCCTTTTTGGCGCTTGATGCTGATGGGGGAGTCAATATCTATCTACTCGTGTTTGTATAATCATCTTGTTCTATCCGTGTGGTGATGGACATGAGACTTGTGTTTGTGGTGTGCTAGAACTGCTATTTATTTATTGAAACTAAGTTTCTCATGTTAGTATTTTTTTTTTAAAAGCTGAGATATGTTCTTAGAGTAGAAACTGTCAAAGTGCGGAAGTTCTGCATTTTTGCACAGAAGTTCCGCATTTTTGCGGAGGTTCCGCATACATATGCGGAAGTTCCACACATTGATAGAATTTCAGTCTTTTGCTGTGTATAACATGTCATGCGCATCTCATCTATCCATGATTTTGCACAGATATTGTTGTTGCACCCCACGGATGCTATGATATAGGGAGAGCCTCCACACTATCCTAAAATTGTGCAATTGGCATTTTAGGCCAAAGTTTTGAAGTCTATTCAAATGCACACTTTTATGGGGAGCTCTCTATATCATAAGTATTCAAAACTTTTATCATTTACAATCTCTTGTAAGCCTTAATTGGGTTGTCATCAATCACCAAAAAAGGGGAGATTGAAAGTGCATCTAGACCCCTAAGTGGGTTTTGGTGATAATGACAAAACAATTAAAGAACTAATGAACTTTATGAAGTATGGACAGATATAATTTCATCAAGCAAGAATTTGACGAATGGTGTACACCCCCAAAAAGGAAAAAGGAAAGCGGCACATGAATCCTATAGCTTTTAAATTCTTTATTTTTTGAAATTGAGTTTAGGATGTCGTACTATAAAAGGGGACATGAAATTTACTTGCTTACGTAGAAACAATGCTCAAAAGTCCAAACAAACCTATGAGAGATATATAACCCATGCTTAACACCTCAGATAGCCCCAAAAAGTTTTAAAACAAGGAAATGCGGAAGTTCCGCAAAACTGTGCGGAAGGTTCGCACTTTGGCTGTCTTGAGTTATCCTGCGGAAGGTTCGCATTTATGTGGAAGGTCCGCATATTTCCGGAAGTTCCACACTTTCTAGAGAGTAACAGCTAGTTTTTGCCTGTGAGATATTTATACCCCACACTCTTTCAATCCAACAGCAGTCAAGCATTCATTTCAACCAGCTTTAAGACAAAAGGCTCTAGCTCCTTGAAAGCACCTTTCTCACTCCCCTTTGTGATTCCTTGTGAGATCTTTTGCTATCGCTAAGTGAGATTAAAGAGAAGAGCTTGTGAGAGTCAAAAGCCATTATTTGAGCATTTGCTTCTTCGTTAAGCGGGTGGATTTCTTGTTTGCTGCTCTTGGTGGTTCGTCCACCTAAAAGTCTAGGTGTCGCCCGGTGAGCTCCCAAGCTTGTGGTGAGCCCTGGGATGTTTGTGTCACCCCGACGAAGTGAGTAAGAAACACTAACTCGATCTTTGTGGTCGCTTGGGTGAGGAAAGAGTTGAAAGAGATTCGGCTCTTTGTGAGCTCCTTAACGGAGACGTAGGCGCTTCTTTGTGGAGTGCCCGAACTCTGGTAAATAAATCCTCGTGTCACTCTTGTCAATTTCTTATATTTGGTTACATACTCTTGCTTGAATTGATTTTTAGGGTTTCAACCTGATCTATCTCTTTGTAAGGATTGAGTTGCAGGTGCTTGGATATACTGGTTGAAAGACATCTCCTAGTGCTTGGTAATTTGTGAAATTGTATCACCTTGTTGCTGCATAGGCGCAGATTCGTTTTCTTTCAGGAAGTACAAAACTTCAGCAGATTTCTGCGGAACTTCCGCATATTTACGGAAGTTCCGAAAAATTCTACGGAACTTCCGCATATTAACTGATCCACTATTTTAGTTTGTTAAAAATTCAGATTACGCCTATTCACCCCCTCTCTAGGCGTCATTTCAACATCCCTGATGGTTCCTACACAGTTACTGTAGGTTTTCCTGACTATGTGCGTACCATCAGGGTTCAATTCCGTTGACTGGGCAGCTACCATCATAGTCTGCTTTTCTTGTAGCACACAAACCACGAACTATACATAGCACTCACTGATCAAGCACTTATAGTCACCATTCACATCATGCAACACACAAATTTGGAGAGAGAGATATCAATTCATGTCATAGTTGATGTCTACATAAGTTAAACATCTCAACAAGTGTGCTAAGTCCAAGCAAGTAGTAACAGCCTGCTGATCATAACTACAAAAAATGTTATCATCTGCTCATTAACTATCACATATAGATGGTTAATAAAAGCAAGCTATCATATTCTGTCAGCTATTGTTAAAAAGATAGGCAACACACAATTATTTTTCACTAATTGACTTCATCAGAGTTTGTGTTGTGGTCAGATGGTTCAAAGTCAGCATGAGAAGATCCAATACCGGCCTACATAAGACAAGACAAAAGTATATGGTTAGAATCCATTCAACACTGTGCAAGATCAGAAAAGCAAGAGTCTTGGATTAAATAGCTAGTACAAGAAATGAAAAGAAAGTGAAAGAGCAAGTTATTTTTGCAGTACCAAAATCAGCAAGGAGAATTAGGTACAGTTGTATCCCCTCCCACAACTTAAGTAGTTCATCAATTAGTGGTTGCATTACGACTCTCAAATTCTTTCCTGGATGTTGAGGACCATGGATTACTAAAGAAGAAATATGAACTCCGGCCTCATAGAAACACCAAGGGGAAGATTTAGTGGCACTACAAAAACCGGTCAACATGAATAAGGAGCAGCATACAAACTATATGGTGTGAACCATCAGTTGCTATAACAAGTTGTACATTTTGCTCACTTCCGAAGTCTAGAAAATCTATATCAAACTGCTGCCATGCTTCACCATCACATGGGTGAACCATTTTCCCGAATTTTGAAGGCTTGTACGACCACAATAGTTTTGTCGTTTAGCAATTGGGAGGTATCTTAAGACCTTACATGGAACTTTATTATGGCTATCTTCATAACAGGTGGTACCATAGAAATCACATTTCTCTTTATTCTTGTTATCTTTATAGTAAAGCATGCAATTGTTATAGCACACATCAATCTTTTCATACGGCATACCAAGTCCTTCCAATAGCTTTCTAGAATGTTAAAAGTTTTTTGAGGGCTTGTACGACCATAATCTTTTTAGTCTATTAGCAATTGGGAGGTATCTTAAGACCTTACATGGAACTTTATTATGGCTATCTTCATAACAGGTGGTACCATAGAAATCACATTTCTCTTTATTCTTGTTATCTTTATAGTAAAGCATGCAATTGTTATAGCACACATCAATCTTTTCATACGGCATACCAAGTCCTTCCAATAGCTTTCTAGAATGTTAAAAGTTTTTTGACAGCTTTGACTTGGGTGGCAACAATTCATGGATTATCTGTAACATATCATCATAGTAGGAAACAATATAGATGCATCGGATGCTCTGATGAACAAAGTGATGTAATCACTAGATGATTTTTTGGGTGACATGTGGGAAAATTTGTTAGAAGTGTTACACCGGATAGTCTGGTGGTAGTGTGGTGAGAACACCAGTCTATTTTCAGCAGAAGGGGCATTGCCAGGAAAAATTGAAGTTCAGCTCACCAGATTATCCAGTGATGCAATGATGATAGCACCATACTATTTATTCCAGAGGCAATTCCAAGGCAAGAATTATGAAGCTCAGTTCACCGGATGGTTCGGTGAAGATAATGTTTACACCAGACCAATTCTTGCAAAGAACAGTTTCTTGTGGTAGAAGAAACTTCAATCACTGAATGGTCCGGTGAAAGCAAGAATGAATCACCGGAGCAATATTTCCAAAGAGGGTTGTTTTGGTTGGTTTGAAGGAGTTCCACTCATCGAATAGTCTGGTGATGGACAAGTGTGTACACCAAAGCTTTTCTACCAGAGAAGATTTTGAGGGCAAAAGAAGTTTAACCCACCGAATAGTCTGGTGGTGGCAATAAAATCATCATTAGAGCATATTTTCCAGAGAGGGTTGCAATAGGCAAATTTAGCTAGTTTGTACGCACAAGATGGTCCATTGTTAGGTCGGTGTTCACCGAATGATGTCACCGAACTATTTCTCAGCAATAACAACTAATGCAACTTGCACAATAGCAATGGAAGTTTGTACTCACTAGATTGTCCGGTGTGAATAAGGAGATACTCAACAGATCATCTGGTGTTAACAGAAAAAGTAAGTGGTTAGACAATAGCTATAATTTGGATCTCTAGCCTATAAATACCTCTCCACTTGGTTTCATTTGTCTCTCTCGCGTCCCAGAGGAGTTCATACATTGTGTGTGTCATGAAGAAGCAAGAGAGAGCACTTGAATTGATTTCCAAGTCGCTAATTGAAGATTAAGGACATCATTAATGCATAAAGAGTAGCAAGCATGCATCTGGCTATAGTCTAGGCTTAATCTTGATCAACTGGAATTATTGGCTTGTTACTCTTAGTGGTTGGCAACACCTAGCCGAATTTTGGTGATTTGTGGTGTCTCGGTGAGCTCGTGGAGTTTTTGTGGGAGCCCCGGGAAGAGCTATGTACTTGGTTTGATGCCCGCTAATCCGGAGATGGAGAAGTGGTAATCATGAGGAAGCAATTGAGTCTTGGTGACTCAAGGGAGAGCAATATCCTTAGTAGATGCTCCAATAAGGACTAGGGGGGAGTGCCAACTCCTCGATACCTCGGAAAAATCCGGTGTTCTCTTTTCCATTTCTTTACTATTTCGCAATTTAATTTGAGTATTTACATTCATGCAAGCTTTCAATTTTGCATTTTCTTAATGTCTTTGCTTGCTTGTTTAGTTGCCTTCTCCTAGCTTGTTCATGTAGTCGTACTTTTCATCTAGGCTAAGGTTGTTATTTATTCTAGTTTTCGGTAGAAATTTTTAATTACCTAATTCAAACCCCCTTCTTGGGCCATTCGATCCTTTCACCAATAAAGCTCTCACCATACGCTGTTCAGATTTTATAGCTTTCCTTGAAGCCATTCTTACACAAGTGCAATTCTATCATTCTCCTTTTGAGCCTAACATAATTCCTACAGATGGAGCATGGACATTGATAGTACCTTTTTCAACTAAACTAGGCATAGAGAAGGTACGATCCAAGAAGTGATTAGTGTTTTCAATCCATTCTTTAGATGGTCTACCACGTTTCCAACCAGCATACATCCATTCACAATTTGCCATTGGTTATATCTGTCATTACCATTAGGATGAGATGAGTAGAACTATAATTTTTTTAGTCGATCTAAGCATGTGATTTTTCCTACTACTACATGTTATAATTCGGAAGCATTGAATCATTTATATGTAATAAAGTGTTTATGCTTTGTGTATTTTTTAAAAAATAGCATGAAAGCATTTGTAAAAATAACTCATTAGGGGTGTATGTTTCAGCACACACAAACAACATGAAAGCATCACACTATATCGGATTCAACAACAAAGAACACTACAAAAGTTTTGCACAGTATCATAAATGACCAGAAATAACATAGACAAGTAAATTTCCAATGTAATTTAGTATAGATATGCAAGAAGTCTTACAACAAGAACACAGCACAGGTGGAGGCAAAGCATATCACGTGGATACAAGTTTTGGACTAGATCTACACACAAGTTCAACCTTGGATTTCTTGACCTGCACCATGACATCATAGAGGGTCATATTATATTATGAAAGGACCTATATGCATGAGCATCATATGTCAGGTTTATGCATAGAACTCATAATCATCATTCTTAGTCCATTGAAAGGAATTTTCTTTTAGCACCTCATATCAGAACCAAACAAAAAACAAAAGAAAATAGAAGGAAACTCATACTGCTTCTAGATCTCTTTTTATGTAATTTACTTTGGGTTAATATCAGATTTGGTTGTGGCAATATTCAAGCATCGTGAAGACATTTGTCCCTTTTTAATTAGAGAACTTGAACAAACTGATATGTAACAAGAACACAATTCAAAGTAATGTTTCTTAATGGTTGTACCAATGACTAAAAAGTGCAGTCTTCTTTACTTGTTAAGCAGTACGCATATGTGTCCAATGCTCACTAGTCGACACTTCATACAAAATTTGTAAATCTATGACAAAGTATTCTATGTCAGGTCTCAACCAGTTGAAACACATGCATGACTAAATTTGTACTGAAAAATGTCACCCTTCATGTACAAAAAACACTGAAAGCTGAGCTTTCAAGAGAAGAAATTTTGCACTGAGTTGAATCTACAATAATCGATCTCTTCTCACTATACCATAATCATCTTAACACATAAAAAGAAGATCATATTCTTGCATGCACAATGTGACAAGATTTGTGAGAGTATAATACTTTTTCCTTTGGCACATCAGAGTGTCAACATATCATTTTCCCCTCGGCAAGCTCAATTAAAGTACTAATTAAATCTGTGACTTGCAGATCGGCAAATGATGTTACAAATAAATAATCATTGTGATCCAAAAGAGTCAGTGAGAGAGAGGGAGATGGGGGCTATTACCAGAACAGGACTCGGTGTGCCTCCAGGTCTGGGTAGGAAAATGAAGAGGGAGTTGAGGAAGGAGGCGTAGGCCTGGGAGTAGAGGAGGATGAGACCAATGTGGACCTTGCCGCCAGTGCTATGTGGGCCATGAGTGGAGGCTCCGGCGGACCAGAGGAGGGGGCGGTGTTGCAGGTCACCTAGAGTACGCGCTGGGCAGATGACAACATGATTTGGATGAAGGTGGTGGTGGGAGGAAGAGAGTTTGGTGGATCTGAGATTTTTGGAACCATGGTGGCACTAGGGTTCATCGTGTTCAGTGTGATATTTGGGGCAAGTGAGCAGGATTTGGGGGAAGAGAGCTCAGTGGATTTGGGGGAAGGGATATGGAGAGAAGTCAAGCATGAGAACCAAACCCGCAAATGAAAATTGGTATGGCGTGCTGCATTTTTCCCTCCCACTTGGACCGCGCCAATGGAATTTGGACCATGACGGTCCATTCGCGTCATGGTTGTAGTATTCATGACCGTGGAGGTGGGCCGGTCAAGGATGATATGGACTACCATGATAGTTGAGGTAGGTCGGTCAGGTGTACGATTTTTTGTGGTTGTGGAAGTGAGCCAATCAGGGATATCGATGACTATCACGGAAAATCGAGTTTCTGGTAGTGCATATTGTTGATCTTGGGTGAAGTATGAGAGATCAGTTCAGTAATAGTCCGACATGTGTACAACTGTATATCATAAGCTTAACTTAAATCAGCTTCAATAACTTATAACTCTCCTTTTGATGGAAGTATATTTCAGTGAACTTTTGTCTTGTATCTTGCCTGTGATGCCATGCGCCAAGTATGGCCACTGCCAGGTACAAAACATTATCACAATACAAGATTCATATACATGTCATTGAGCATTCATGAACATCATTTTTAGTTGTGATAATTTGTTGAGCATTGGTTTGTGAGCACAAGTTAAATTGAATTAAAATAAATAGTGAAATTAACATGAAATGATGAAACCATTACTAATTGCTGTTGCATTACAAAGGAACTCACAATTCCACTATGTAACTTAGGGCCGGAGATAATTTTAGAAATTGGTTAATCACTTAAGATGAATATTAGTAAATTTTCCCATATTTTAGAGAATTGATTTGATGGCTTAAAAATTTCTAGAAATTATGAAAGTAAGCCAATTTGGGGATTTTTCATCTGACTTCTACCTAGGAGTTTTAGGTAAAATCAAGTCAAATGGAACTTGTGAATTATAGGAGTTGCCCAAAAATTCTCAAAAAATTTAGATGATCAGAGTCCCTCTGTTCAAACAGAGAAAAAGGGAAATGGATTATTGTCATTGTTCCATATTCCTATGGGACCCACCTGCCATCCGCTAGATCTTTCTTGCCTGTTCTGTCGTGCAGAAGCTCAGTGCCACACTGCTGCCGACACCTGCTGGCTAGATTGAGATCATCTGACTTTAGCCCTTGAAGTCACGGCATGACTTCAACCCCTAATGCGCCATCTGTGAATCTGTGTAAACCTCTTATTGGTGACACCTTGAGATACACGAAGTCTCTTACTTCGAAAGACAATTCTTGGCGTTGATGATACGCATAACTCTTTTGCCTTGATTGTGCAATTTTTTAGATTTTTCCCTAATCTCTTGTACTAGTCTTTCTACTTCTCTCAGAATTCCTGGTCCAAAAACTTTACTTTCCCTGGTCTGGTTCTAGAAAAATGGGGTTCTACACTTTCTTCCATATAAGGCTTCAAAAGGAGACATCTTGAGGTTAGCTTGATAAATGTTATTATACGATAACTCCGCATACGGCAGATTCTTGTCCCAACTGTTATTGTTCTTCAAAGCACACGCTCTTAACATGTCTTCAAGAATATGATTTACTCTTTCTGTTTGTCTATCAGTTTGCGAATGATACGGTGAGCTAAAATTCAACCTTGTATCCAAAGACTCATGTAAGTGTTGCCAGAACCGTGAAGTAAACTGACTACTCATGATCAGATATAATTATCTTGAGTACTTCATGCAGACACAATCTTAGAAATATACAACTCAGCTAGTCTCAAACATTTATAGGTTTCTTTGACTGGAATAAAATGAGCTACTTTCGTCAACCGATCGACTATGACCCATATGGAATCATATCCTGACTGTGTTAGAGATAGACCCACTATGAAATCTATGCTAATTTCTTCCCACTTCCACTCAGGTACTTTCAATGGCTATAGCAGCCTTGCTAGTCTCTGATGCTCGGTTTTGACTCGCTGACAAATATCAAACAAAGCCACGTGTTCTGCCACTGCGTGTTTCATGCCGTACCACCAATACTGATCTTTAAGATCATGGTACATATTGGTACTCCCTGGGTGAGTAGAATATGATGAATCATGGGCTTCTCATAAAATTGTATCCCGAATAGCCTTCACTTTCGGAGCACATATTCTGTGCTTATACCACATTGTGCCTTGCTCATCTTCAGTGAAATTTGAGGCTTTGCCAACTTTGATAAGCTGCTTAATTTCAAGATCTTTTCATCCTCTAGCTGATTCTTCCTTATATCTTGTTCAAGTGTTGAGTCTATTTCCATTACAACTATCTCAGTGCTACACACCATTCCCAAATTCAACTTCTCAAATTCCTTGCATAACTCGGGACTCATCTCTTGGAGAGTTATAGCGTTGACATGAGATTTTCTACTCACGACATCAACCACTACATTTGCCTTTCCTCGGTGATAGTTGATTCCCAAATTATAATCTTTGATGAGCTCTAAACATCTGCGTTGTCTGAGATTAAGATCTGGTTGAGTGAAGATATACTTTAGGCTCTTATGATCTTAATAGATTTTACACCTTTGACCTATCAGATAGTGTCTCCAAATCTCGAGTGCATGAACCACATCGACTAATTCAAACCTTGACAAGATGCATCACATTACACTATGAACGATTTCTGGGTGTCAAACATAATTAGTACTAGAGCTGAGGTTATCTTTTCTTTAACTCATTGAAACTAGCTTCTCGAGCGGCTGTCCACTTGAACTCTGCTCCTTTCTCCAGCAGTTTTGTCATTGGCTTTGCTATTTTGAAGAAACCTTCTATAAACCTATAGTAATATCCCGCTAGACCCAAAAAACTACGGATCTTCGAAACATTCTGCGGTGGTTTCTAGTACAGAACCTCCCTCACTTTGGATGAGTCCATAGACACACCTCTTGCTAATATAATGTGACATAGGAAGAAAACTTCCTTCAACCAGAACTTACACTTTCTCAACTTTGCATACAGCTGGTTCTCTTTGAGCTTCTACAAAACCAACCTTAGGTGTTCCTCGTGCTCTTCCTCATTCTCGGAGAAAACCAGGATGTCGTCAATAAATACCATGACAAACTTGTCCAAATACTCCATAAAGACCTTATTCATCAGATACATAAAGTAGACTGGAGCATTTGTTAACCCAAAAGACATTACTGTGGACTCATACAAACCATACCGAGTAGAAAATGTGGTCTTTGGAATATCTGAGGCGTGAATCTTTAGTTGATGATACCTAGACCGAAGATCAATCTTGGAGAACACACATGCTCCTTTCAACTGGTCAAACAGATCTTCAATGTGAGGTAGAGGATATTTGTTTTTGGTAGTGACTTTATTAAGGGTTCGATAGTCTATACACATCCTTTGTGTTCCATCCTTCTTCGGTACAAAGATAACTGGGGCTACCCAGGATGAAGAACTGAGGTGGATGAACCCTTTGTCTAGTAGTTCTTGGATTTACTCCTCAAGCTCAGCCAGCTGATTGACATTCATTCTATATGGTCTCCTATATATAGGAGCAGTTCCGGGTACTAACTTAATAACGATTGGGTGGCATACCTGGCAAATCTTCTGGGAAGACATCTGAAAATTCACTGACCACTCTGCTATCTTTTACTGCATTAGCCTTGTTAAGACTGGCGTTGATAGCTAACTTCATCGTGGCTTGGAACTCCACCTTGATACCATCTGTGTGTCAACTATACTCTCTTCATAGCATATCCAATGATTCCATTGTACTTGGTTAACTAATCCATTCCCAGTATGATATCAATTCCGTTGGATTCTAGAATGATGAGATTTGTAAGAAAGTCTACCCCTCTTATGCATATACTTACTTTAGGGCATACATGCCTTGATTCCCTTTCTCCTCCAGGAGAACTAACTAGCACATAATTTTTCATTAATGCTCTTGGCAATTTATATGTGATCACAAATTTTGATGATATAAAAGAATGCGTAGCACCAGAATCGAACAAAACTATAGCGGGGTAAGACTTTGCAGAAAACATACCCAACACTATGTCAGGAGCATCCTGAATTTCTTCCACGGCAACATGACTGACTCAACCATGCATAGCATTCTACCAGGGCTGCTGCTGGTTGTTTCCCTAAGCCTGTGCTTGACCTTGCTACTTCTTGGGATACTTGTTAGCGAGATGCCCGAAGTTGCCACAACTAAAACACGGGCCGATGTTGCCTGATCCTTGACCAGTACAATTCTACTGTTGGGGTTGGTTGTTGTTATTTGGTTGTTGTTGCTAAAAATTAGGGTTGTTGCTACTGTTGCACTGGTTGCACTGGCGGCTTGTACGCACCTACAACTTGAGTGGGCATTTTTTTGCGGTGGCCTCTGCTACTGATTCGGTCCTCCATGGCGGAACATAGAACCTGTAAGTGGGGGGCTGAAACGGGGATGAGTGTTGCTGCCTGAAGATTGACCTTGCAGGCTTAACTTGCATTCTTCTCTCAGATTTTGTCTCTTCTTCTCCATGATGAACGCTCTATCCACTAGCTTCTAGAAACTGGAGTACTTGTTGGCCAAGAGGGCATACATATGTTGTACCTAGCTCTAATAGCACTTGTCACACCCAGTTTTTCAAAAGAATAACCAAGTGCATTCCATATGTTTGCCACAATCAGTTTCATCATACATGCGGTGATATATCAGTGATATACAGTTCTATATTGAAGAAAAATAACGTTATTGAAATATATACCGGAGTTTACAATACACAAGCGGAAGAACATAAGAGGTCTCCTATAGATCTTCTAGGCACACCACAGGTAATCGACTGGGGGCAACGCGACCTAGGACGCTTCGTCTCTAATCAATGGTCTCCAGCTTCCTTGATCTTCTTATAGTCTTCTCCAACTAAGCATCATTTATTATTGAAAATAGCAAGTGTGAGTACGTATCATACTCTGCAAGTGTAGGAAAGCATGACATAGGGCTGAAGTCAAGAAAGGGTTAGACACTGATTTACCGCACTACGAAACTTTAATCTATCACTCCAAAAAATTAGGTATCCTATTTACTAAGTGTGAAGACACAAATTAAACAAGAGGAATAACTCATCAGATTCCAATCGACAACAAAACTCACCAGATATTCCATATCCAGCTACCATAACTCACCATGCAATCCCATTACCTGGCTACCTGAGCATCCATACTAGAACCCTGATCACAACTAATCAAGAAAAAGTTCAAGCCACTCTTGACCGTGAGCATGACTGATCGATCAATTTTATACTCTGTAGAGTTTGCACACTTTATCCACTAGTCGTGATTTCATCCCCCGCTTTATCAGGTGACAGTCTCCATGTTGTCGTGCTGATCAAGCACTTGCACACTTCTTATGGTGTGCTACTAGGAGATCAATACAAGTCTGTTACTAAGCTCCTGCTGATCCGTAGGCACCCATTGAGGTTTCACCGCTAACAGATGATGCCATCATTGCAGAAGCCCCTTCTTATGCCACTCAATCGTCCATTGGTGCCCACAGAATCTGAGAGGTGGCTAATTAATTGGCCAGGCCATACACATATAGGCCTCATGGTTGCGCTATTTAGCCAGGTTATAGGCTTCAAGAACCAGTCCTTAGGATCCCAGCAGGTACAGACACATTCCCACCGTGTAGCACAACACATGCGCCTTCTTGCACCATCCTCAAACCAACCATCTTGTTAGGATCCCTATATCATGTTGCTACAAAAGATCACCAGACTCAATTCATGTTGCATAAACATTAGTCATGTTTAACTCATAACCCAACCATGACAGCGATTAGCATATCTACTCTTTGTTTCCCATGACTTGATCAATAGCAACAAGGATAATCAAACAATTGCTAGTAAACTCTATTCATTGGTTTCCAATTTAGACAGGCATGCAAAAAAAGGGATAAACAACTAACATAAAACCCTAAATTAGGTGCAAATTGAGCATGGACACTTGCCTTCCTGATGTTGCTCAGTTATCTCTAATTCTTACTCCTGGAGATCCTCGTACTACTTCAGAACATAGTCATCTACTCGTAGTAACAACCGACAAAAGAGAAAATATAGACAACTAAGAACAATGCATCAAAAAAAGGCATCACATCATAAGAAAATGCTATGGTTGGATATGTCATGGGATTAGATGATCAAGGAGTGCTGCTTGGATTTGAATAAAATTCGCTGAACAAGATTTGAAATGATAACTTCTATTTGAATTGAAATGATTGGAATTCGTACAGGGAAGAATGAAGCGATAGAAATTAGGGTTCGTATACAATGATAAAAAGATTACCAGATCGACTGTTAAAGGAGATCCAAAAGCTAAAATATTGTTCAATATATTGAATCCATAATTTGCTATGCGATGACATGGGGCCCAAACGTCATTGTATGCTAATGTGAATTCAATTGTTAAACAATATCTTAATTTATAGGGGCCAAAAATGCTAATGGATATATAGGACTGGATATTGCGGATATCATGATTGTAGATGAGTTTGCATGGAGAAGAACCTAGTGAAAATTAATGATCGGTCACACAAAATGCTGGTAGAATAGATCAATCATGATGAACAGGGTCAATTTGGATCCTTGTATGGGAAACGACAAAGGACTGGTTGACTGATGACACCTACGATCTACATGATACTATTTATCTTAGTATTTTATATCCATATCGAGACATGATGCGTAGGACCAAACTACAAGTAGGTTGGTTCATAGCATGAGCTATTATCTTCCACACAAGTCCTCTCACCTACACATCGATCTCCATGAGCGATGGTAGAGCTTGATACGGCCTTGTTGCTCCAAATGCCGGAGGTGGCAGTAAGGGCTCCGGCCAGCAGGGGTGGTGCGACGATGGCGGGTCGAAGCAGGCGAGGGTGAGGAGGGGCCTCGATGTTGGGTGGATGCTGCTGCTGCAAGGACGGTGGTCGTGTGTGGGAGAGGGAGGGGAGAGAGAAAGCTAGGAGACGGAGAAGGGGGATGGGGTGGTGAAGCCTGTGGAGCAGCTGAAACTAAAGGAGATCTCCATGGCTAGGGAAAAAAATAATAACACCACGTCAGTTTCCATCGTGAATTTGATGCTTTGCTGCAAATGGAGGCTGGTAGTTTCAAAATATGTGTTCAATTGGCATTCAAAAGCATTGATTTCGCATAGGCTGGTGGGATTGGGATTTGGAAATGGTTCTGGCTCTGATATAGAAGGCGATTAATGGGATGAAATAAGAAGCGGCTAGCCATGAATTGCGGAGAGAAAGAGTACGGAGGTGGATGACAAAACAGACTGATGCAGTGGGAGACGAAACAAACAGCTCTAGTTGGAGGACGATTTCTCCACCGTCCGAACTCCAAATTGGACGTTGTTTGACTTTATCTTGTAGTACTCGAAAAGATCTCCAAAACTGCATCACAAGATAAACTGTTTGAATTCCACCTTATCTGCGCAGGACTAATCTCGGGGCAATAACTCTTAGATACATTAGCCAAATGTGGACTTTCATAGGTGCAAATTGAAGCTCTCGACGAGACCTACAACTTTGGTATTGTTAAGATTTGCATTTGAGGTAGTGTTGAACTCCTAACTACACGAGAAGATGAGGCTAGGCGACGAGGAGTAACTGGCAGCTGGAGTAATGGCCATTAGAGGAAAATAATGAGGGAATTGACGAGGGGATTGAATGTGGACAACAACATGCTCAATTTTGGCAATTAAAAGACGTGTGTACAATAAATTCATCGGTTTTTGGAGCTCCAATGAGCAGTCATGGAGTCGGGAAGGTGAATGGCGTTGTACATGTCCTCTCAATCTGGAGATAGAAGAAGGGACAGGGCAGCTTGGGCCATCTTTAGTATGCGAAGGAATTATGGAGAAATAAAGATAGGGAACTTCAAAGCTTTGAGAATGGTGACAAGATGAAAGAAATTGATATAGGAATTTTGGATAATATTAGGAAAAAATGGAACATGAATTTTGGATAATATTGCGATGCACGAGGTGGTGTGCGTATTGTTCGACATTTGAGTAGTGGTGTGTACTGGCGGGGCATGGGGACAAACGTGTGGAGGCGTGTTCATCACACGTGAGGTACTCATGAGCAAAGGGACTTGGTGGTCTACTGCTGCAGACAAATGTCATCGATGGCATCCAAATTTGAGGTGATTAGATTTGATGTGACTGGCAACTTCGGGCTTTGAAAGACTAGAGTTAAGGACCTACTAGCACAACAGTGTATCTTGAAGGCTTTGCATGTGACGAAGCCAACCACAACATATAATGACAAGTGGGAAGAGATGCAAGCACAAGCGGCGACAAATATCATGTTGTGTCTCTATGATCAGATTATGTACCATATCATGGATGAGTCATCACCTAATAAAATTTGTGATAAATTGGTCGAGCATTCGATGTCCAAAATATTGACTCAGAAGCTGTACTTGAAGTACAATATGTATGGGTTGAAGATGCATGAGAGGTTGGATCTTGCTGAGCACATAAACGCCTTCAATCAAGTTGTAGCTGACCTTGTGAAGGTGGAGGTGAAAGTCGATGATGAAGACAAGATGATTATTCCTTTGTGTTTCTTGCCACTTGGTCACTACATTGATGTATGGCAAAGAGGCAATCAAAGTGCATGATATTCTTGCGGTGTTGTTTGCTTATGAACAAAGGAGGAAGAATAATGCTAGTGAGGGTTCATTATGAGATGCTGAGGTTAGGGGTGATTGAGGTAGGGAAACTGACAAGAAAAGGAAAAATAAGAGGTCATAGTGCTATAAATTCACTGATTGGGGACATGTGAAGAAAGATTGTCCGGAATTGAAGAAGGGTGTAGCAAATATTGAGGTTTCCAAGAAATATGACTCGGAGAGCAACAGTGATCTTCTCGTACTATTGATTGAAAATTCTTGTGGTGAAACATGATTGTTAGATTCTGCAAGTTCCTATCATGCGACATCTAAGGAGTGGTTCTCTTCATACTTTGAAGGTGACTTTGGTATTGCTCACTTCGAAGATTATTTGGGTTACCATGTTATGGGAGTTGGAAATATCAAGCTGAAGATGTATGATAGACTAGAGGTACTACTTGAGGGCATGTGGCATGTGCTGGGGCTTAGGAGGAATCTGATCTCGCATGGAATTCTACATAAAGAATGTTAAATGTATTAGGCAATGCCAGATAAGAAGGCCATGAATGTGATGTATGATGGTAATACTGTAATGATAGCTAAAAAGACAGGAGCTCATTAGTACAAACTGAAAGGTGAAATTTTGGAGGTGAGAGCTGCAAAATGTGTGGAATTCATTCCTACCGGCGAGGCATCCTCGTCAAGCTGTTCAAGGTGAGCAACGGAGATGGATGACTCAAATCTACATACATGGAGGTTCGCACATGGATGACTCACGGTGGTGTGCATATTCGCTAAGGTGGGGTTTGTTGTATTTATGTTGAATATGTGTACAAGGGTCAGTTATAGATTGGCTTGAGACGTAATTAGATGATACTAGTAATAGAGTTGTAGCCGGACTCCTATTTCTAAGCATATAAATATTGAACACCACTGTTGTAATTGCATCGATGGAAAGAAATCATATGAGGAGGAACGTCTGTATTTATACACCGAGGATGTAGGCAAGATAGCCGAATCTCGTTAAAAAATATTGTGCCTTGATGTGTTAATCCTAGAGATGCTTCTGCTAAAATCCTAACAATAGAGGATGCGACAACGGATTTGCCGTCTGTGCTGTAACTGTGCTGTTGGGTTGGTGATATAGGCTGCTGGATTCCCATTTTACAGGAATCAATTGCTAACTGGAAGCCCTATCACAAGAATTTTGTAGGTAAGAACTTTATGGTTAATTGTTCCATGTACACACTTCTAGGTTTTAGTACCTGATTTTTTTTATATGAAATGATTTGTTTAAAACTTGTGCCTAAAGATTACACTGAGTTTTCTTTGCTTCTCAGCTTACTAATATGAAAAAATTATTATTTTTATATAAGGTACATGTTGGCAACCCAGATGGATTGAATCAGATCACCAGAGACAATGCGAAAGGACTTTAGGTCATACAAATAACAAAATTATTACAGTTTGTTCACATCCAAACATTGGTCAGCTTACTCTCAAATATTATACTACTTGATGTTCAAAGGGTCAATCTGCATGAATTTTACAAAGCTCATCTCGAAGGCTTGAGCATCGCCGAAATGTAAATTCTTCATCTAGTTTGTGGTCCGAGACAGACTTTGGACTGCAGATCATCTCACTCACAGGGATTGTCCTTGCAACTCTATCTGCACCTTATGCAAGCACCGCTAAGAGACTTGCCTCCATTTGCTTGCGGAATGCCCCTTTGCCACAAGGATTTGGTGAAAGTTGGCTCGAAAATTGAGGCAGTCAGCCATCCTCCCTGAGTCTTGGCTCCTTTCTTCCTCGGGTGTTACCTGGTTGTCCTCAGTGGTAAAGTGCATCCCCTTAGCAACAAAGGTAATGAGGACGCTCACAATGCTTGTCTCTTGGGCGATTTCAAAGGAGAGAAATAGACACACCTCTGGAGCGTAGATAAATCGACAGTTGGGGTTTCGAGCATCATCCTCGAGAGGGCTGAGCTCTGGGTTTTTGCTAGGGTGTGCCATCTAGGGCGCTTCATGTCACAAGAACAATCTATGTTGTTCTTTCTTGCTCTCCAGGAGTGGGGGTCTACCGGTTCAAGGTGGACCCTCCTTGTTACCTATGTACTTAGTCCGTTAGGCTTTTGCTCTTTTTAATATATAATCAGCAGCTGTCCTGCTGGTTATGTTCAATAAAATATATAATAGCGTATATGATTCCAAATTTCCAATAGATAATGGAAAAGGAGGACACTGGTCTCTTTGCACTGTACACCAAGTAGAGGAGACCAATATTGTTATCCGTATGATTCCAATTTTCGTCACCTCTGTACTTGGCTACATGCCTGCATCCATAATCCTCCCCTTCACTGTCCAGAAAGGCAACACCATGAACATAAATCTTGGTGCAATCAACGTATCCCCAGGCCCCAGCTACACTCTTTGTCATTCCAATGGTGTTTCAGCTGGTCATCATGATGATATATGACAGATTTATCGTCCCATTACTGCACAAAAATACTGGTTTTGTCGGTGGTGTCACGCACCCTCAGCGAACGCATCGGCATTGGCTTTTTTGCGGCATGTTGGCCTGTGGGGTTGCAGCCCTTGTTGCGATAAACAGGAAGCGAGTGGCAAACGGGAGTGGCCTCATGGTCTCACCTACTGGAATTTCAATGTGTGTCTTCTGGCTTGGGTTGCAATTCTTCTTTATTGGAGTTATGGATGTTACTTCTTTTGTCAGGCTTCTCGACTTCTCTACATTGAGGCTTCTACTTACTGGGATGAAGTCCATTGGGAGCTCCTTTTTTACGCACACTAGGAGTGTCAGAATGATTTGTTACTTTGTTTATTGAGTTGGTGAATCGGGTCACGAGGCGTGGTGGAAGGAAACAAGGGTGGCTGGAAGGAGCAAACCTGGACATGAGTAAGCTTGGTTCGTTCTATTATTGGTTGGTCTGTGTTCTTCAGTTGGTGTTATTCATGGTCTACCTGTATTGGGCACGGAGGTATGTCTATAGGAATGACCATAGAGTTGTCGAGGAACAAAAGAAGTCTCCATCTGATTGTTCTGTGGATGCGATCTAGTTATGAAGATATGTTTGAATGAAAGTTGGTTATATATTGCTTACACTTGGGTATGTATAAAAAACTGAATGTCTAGCATGCATGATACTGTAAAGTGCATTGAAACTCTCGTGTCATGCACTCATGCCTAGCGATATTGTAAAGGTGAAAATAAACAAGGCACTCGTACTCTCATTTCATCATATATATGAATCATACAAATTTGCAAAAAAATTCAGGAATGAAACAGTTAATGTTCTCAACTTCCCTACGTTGAAAGCTGGTGCATGCGGCAGTTATAGTACATTTGCCAGGTGAAGCTTATAGAATGAAGATACTTGTTGTAGACCAAACCCGATAAGCATGAGTTGCTACAAAAAGTAAGGAAGAACAGGACATGGACCTGATTAGCCTTCACTACTACAGAAATTGGTAGTTATAGCATCCTCATCATTGCTAGTTTGCCGGTAGTGATAAGGGATATCACTGTTGGTGAGTGCTGGTTCAATGATTATTTCGCTGTTGGAGGTTATGAACAAGCAATGATAGTCGGTTATCTATTAGGGTTTCTTTGGTGGTACTTAGGTAGTCACCAGTAAGCTTAGTGACAAATGATGTGAAAACACTGGCAAAAATTCAAAGAAAAAGCTATTGGGAAAAGATTCACAATATATAGTTCGATTAGATTGTAATAACTGTCAATTTAGAATCATAATAGTATGTTGATATATTCATAGAAAAGGCTATAGAGAAAATATAGGCGTAATGGTCATGAATATACCATACTATGTTTCATACTAAACCATCTAACAAGGAGTTGAGCAACATTTTATCATTTTCTCTCACTCGGGTTGTATATCCTTAAACGCTATTATTGCAAACCGACATCTTCAACAACCGCATGCCTTGTGCTGCATACATGATACATCCATATTCTCCTACTTCATGTGTCATCCATGAATAATATCACGAATTAGTATTGAGTGCCACTAGGCACTAGCTACCTTTTTGCTGTTGTCCGTTAATCAGTTCTCTACTACATAAACCTCTATATATATCGGTCTATAATTGTCGGTTCTTAATGGGCCGGCAGTGATGGAGAATCACTGCCGGTTCATAAGCTGCGCGGGAAAAATACAGTCATCGTGGCTTATGAACCGGCAGTGATAAGGGCATCACTGTCGGCTGTTGGCTTGAGCCGGCAGTGATGCCCTGCTCCATTTTCACTATCTGTTTAATCCATCGACCGGCAGTGATAGCAGAGCATCACTGCCAGCTTGTTATATGAGCCGACAGTGATGTCTCGACTATATAAAAGTTACCCTCTCCTTCCCTAAGCCCGAGTACACAACAGAGAGGAGCTCTGTTTGCTTGGTGGCGGCTATTTTTGTCACCAAGTTCTTAGTGGCTTCAAATGTTTGAGGAATCTCATACTCTAGGTGTTCCAAGGTATGTAACTTCATCTCCAATCCATTTCTACTTGAATTTTATTTGCTAAATTGCTCTAGATTTTGAAAAGATGGAGATGCATCTATGGTCATGATTTTTTATGATAATGTAGATGCAATTATACCTCATTTATTATACAGAAGCTTCAATTAGTAGCTTATGGGGGAAAGTGTCTTTATTATTGATTTAGATTAGCTATAGGTTTGAGCATATTTATTTTTTAATTAATTTAGCAAGCTCATATATAGAAACTTTAGGTATGAGCATATTTATTTTTGATTTATAATGAATTAGAAAAATTAGCCATGATATTTAGGTATGTTGCAAGCTCCAATTATATTTTTATATTTTAATTAATTAGCATGCTCCTATATGAAAACTTTAGGTATGAGCGTATTTATTTTGATTTTTAATGAATTAGAAATTTTCTCCATGATATTTAGGTATGTAGCCAGATCCAATTATATGTTTTATATTTTATTTAATTAGCAAGCTCCAATATATAAACTTTATGTATGAGCATTTTTTATTTTTACTTAATTAGTCCTACAAAAGGGTTTAATAATAAAAAAAAATTTAGGGATGGCACCAACAAATACTCATCGGAAGCGTATGCGAAAGCAAACAAAAGATGGCTCCTCCAACCCGGGCCAATTGCCGGTAGGAGATGACGAGGTAATTTATTTGTTGGAGATCGCAAAATTTTCTAGATGTTATAAATTTGGATTTACAGTAATTATATAATTGTAGATGGATAGAAGATGGATGTACGATGTGAGCCATGTGAGCGCAGAGTACAAGAATGGAGTGGATTGTTCCCTGGTACAAGCCGTGTCGCACAAGTCAAATATACATTCTCAATACATGTGCTGTCCTTGCCTCGATTGTGAGAACAAGAAGCAGTTTTTCACCACCTAGCAGATACATTCCCACTTGATGCTAAGGGGCTTTATGCCTGGCTATACTTGTTGGACCGAGCATGGTGAAGCTGAGATCGTACAGGAAGGGCAATACATTGGCAAAGAAGACAAAAACTTGTGCACCAATATGATAGCTAACGAATACACTGATATGCCCCCTGCTGGAGATACGTTGGTCGATGATGATCTAGAGGAGATGTTGGTCGACACCGATGTCGATGATCTGGAGCAGATGTTGCCCGATGAGGCGGGGAACTTCACCAATGAAAGAGAGTTTCAAAAATTCTAGCGTATGGTAGAGGACTCTAAAACATTGTTGTTCCCAGGATGCGAGAGGGAGCACACAAAGTTGTGTACCGTGCTTTCACTGCTACAATTGAAAACAAGCAACGGGTGGTCTGATACAAGCTTCACAGAGTTGTTACTATTATTGTAGAAATTGCTTTCAAAGGGAAATGTGCTGCCAGAAAACACATAACAATCCAAGTAGGTTGTGTGCCCATTGGGGTTGGAAGTACAAAAAATACATGAATGTTCAAACGATTGCATGTTGTATCACAGAGAGTATGCAGACTTGGAAGCGTGTCTTGTCTGTGGTGCATCACGGTACAAGCATGACCGTGATGATATCGATGGTGAAGGAAATAATAAAAGGCCTCCCATCAAGGTGATGTGGTATTTTCCTATAGTCCCCCGGTTGGAGCGTTTATTCGCGAACAAAAGGCATACCGAACTGTTACGGTGGCACTTTGAGGAGCGCAAGGATGATGGAATGCTAAGACACCCCATTGATTCTACGCAGTGGAGAAACATCGATAGGAAATACAAGGAGCCCTTTGCAGAAGATGTGAGGAATATAAGATTTGGGTTGAGTACGGATGAGATGAATCCATTTGGCAACATGAGCAGTAGTCATAGCATTTGGCCTGTGACTCTATGTATCTACAACCTTCCTCCTTGGTTGTGTATGAAGAGGAAGTACATTATGATACCGGTGCTGATACCAAGGCTGTGGTAACCTAGCAATGATATCGATGTATACCTGAAACCATTAATGGAAGATCTTATAATACTGTGGAACGATGGTGTGCAGGTATGATGCATACAAACGAGAGAACTTCACCCAACGCGCAATGCTATTTGTAACAATCTAGGATTGGCCTGCCCTTGGCAACCTATTGGGCCAGATTGTCAAAGGCTATTGTGCATGCGTGCATTGTTTGGATGAAATAGAGAGCTTGTGGCTGAAGAATAGCCGAAAAATAGTGTACCTAGGTCATCATAAATTTCTTCGCAAGAATCACCCGTATCGCAGCAACATAAGAGCTTTTGATGGGAAAGATGAGACTCGATTACCTCCTAAGCATCGCACTGGGAGACATGTATATGACATGGTAAAGGGACTTAGGGTTATCCTTGGAAAGGGAGGCGGGAGTACACCGGTTCCGAAATCTAATCTTAGAGCTCCTATGTTCAAAAAGAAATCTATTTTTTATGACTTAGCTTATTGGCCGGATTTGGTGGTTCGACACGCAATCGATGTCATGCATATTGAGAAGAATGTGTGTGATAGCTTGATTGGTACGTTACTAGACATACCTGGCAAAATAAAGGATACACTCTAAATACGGAAGGACCTGAAATGTTTGAAACTCAGACAAGATCTACATCTCGAAGATATGGAAGAAGATGACAAATATCTTGGTCCCGCTAGCTACACTATAAGCAAGGCGGAGAAAATTGCAATGTGCAAGTGCTTGCATGGAATCAAAGTTTCATCAGGTTACTCCGCCAACATAAAGAGACTAGTAAACATGAAAGATTTGAAATTAACTAGCATGAAGTCTCATAATTGTCATGTGATGATGACACAAATACTTCCAATTGCAATTAGAGGTATTCTGCCATCGAAGGTCCGAAACCCAATCAGAAAGCTATGTTCGTTCTTCAACGCGATATCACAGAAGGCCATCGATCCGACCAAACTAGATAAATTGCAGGAAGACGTGGTCGAGACTCTATCCCAGCTTGAGGCGTTGTTCCCTCCATCATTTTTTGATATCATGATGCATCTCATTGTTCACATTGTGAAAAGAGATACGGATTCTTCACCCCATGTTTCTGCATCAGATGTACCCTTTCGAGAGGTTAATGGGAGTTCTAAAGAAATATGTTTGTAACCGAAATCAATCGGAAGGCTGTATGGCCGAGGGCTAGGGAACCGAGGAGGTCATTGATTTCTGCGTTGACTACATTAATCTCAAATCGATTGGTGTGCCTGTATCTCGCCATGAGGGGATGCTACAGAGGAAAGGGACAATAAGTGCAAACTCATTCCGCACTAACGACCCTATTTCATTCACGCAAGCACATTTCACAGTTCTGCAACAGTCAGTTTGGATCCATATGTCAAAGAATACCAGAAGATGCTATGCACTATAAACCTAGGGAAGTCCATTGTTTGGATCACGCGAGAGCACCGAGATCATTTTGGCGCCTGGTTACGTAGACAGGTGATGTATAAGCAGATAGAGTGTGCTCAGTTGACTGTGTTGGCTCACCGAACATCAACTACAATCCTCACATTCCAAGGATATGATATAAATGGCTATACATTTTATACGAGAGTTCAGGATAATAAGAGCGCCAAGCAAAATAGCAGTGTCCGTATAGATGCCTACGACTGCAATGGAAATAGAGCGACCTACTATGGATTCATAGAGGAGATCTGGGAGCTCGACTATGGAGTGTTAAAGGTTCCTCTTTTTCGGTGCCAATGGGTCCAACTCCCAGGGGGTGTGAAGATCGACAAGTACGGTATGACTATAGTGGACCAAAAACTCGTTGTATACAGAGAAGAACCATTCGTACTTGTGAACGATGTTATGCAAGTCTTCTATGTAAAGGACCTAGACCTAGCTAACAAGGAGGAGTGCCACGATGTTCTTCAAGGAAAAAGAACCTTGAAATTCATGTTATAGTCAGAGTGTGGACTCTGTAAGTGACTTATGCTTATAATTCACGTTATATGATCTTGTACCTTGAAATTGCATAGCTAACTTCTCTCTTTCGTAGAATGGAGATCCAATGATGCGGAAAAGACTTAGATAAGAAAGTAGGATTCATCGATCTTAGGCTTGTGAACCAGAAACTTATAAGCGAGAATTCAGACTTCACCGAGGACTACTTATCGAAGTGTTTGCTTCACCACCAATACAATAAATTCATACTTTTACCCTATAATTATGAGTACGTGTTTGCGCGCTAGGGCGTCCTCATTTATGGGCAACTCGATTCGAGTAATAATTTGCTATGGTGATATATTCTGCAGTTTTCATTGGATTCTCCTTGTCATCCACCTAGACTTGAACAAGATCATTGTCTTAGACTCACAAAAGAGAGATCAGACGACTTACCAACTACTCATCGACATGCTAAATAGGTTAACTTGATCATTTAATCTTCTCGATTATTGTATCTAAGTTTCATTGGTATTCATATTCATGTACAGGGCGTACACAAGATACCAAAAAAAGAGTATCATCTACTTTCCTTTCAGGAAGCAATATGATGTAAAAACCGACTTTTCGATACGTAGGGAATATTCATGTCTTGCATTTCCTACTGAATAAAAAGGTTCAATTCATTCCACTGACGAATCCTTCCCTCTTGAAGTGTATGAGACAGCCAGCCGGCAACAATCTCTGCACGTTTTATGTTGTTACTAACATGCACGTATTCAGTCTGGACGAAGATGCTGCTAGGTTCAATGATCTTGAGGTATGAAATTAATAACATATCAATACCTTCTTTTCAATTTCTATACGTGTTTAGGGACTAATTCTTTTGATTCTTCAAACACAACACTCGAAACTATGCACAAATGCGTTACAACCTACAGAAATACATGCCCTTCAAGAACAGATCGCCGAGTTCTCTTAGAACATATTATCAACCCAAATGGCGAGTTTCATGAACCGATCGTGCCGTCCACGCATCACAGGTCTTCAGATGACACCATTCCTTCTAGTAGAGAGTATGCGATAAGGAGAAAGGCTACCAAGGGGCTTGACAACGTATTATATTTCACCAAATGACACAATATTAATGTATGTCATTAATTATTATTTATTAATGAATGATATGAATTACTATGTATGGTGCAAAGTTGGTATCGACAGGATGGCCTTCCAGCGATGATGCGAAGGACGAGCAAGAAGTAGTGGTCAGGAAGCATGCCCAGGATGAGGATGAGAGGCTGGCCTGTCAGCTGTGCACTGCGGAGGAGCAAGAAGCTACAGGCCGTAAGTGTGCCCAGGAGGAGGAGGATAAGAGGGTGGCTTGTCAGTGTGCTACGGAGGAGGCCGAAGACTCAAACCGTAGAGGCATTCAGGCGTCAGACTTTGATGTCTTTGACACACCGGCGAGCCTGGAGCTTAGGCAACGCTGTGGTCGATCAGGCGTGACCGGGTCTAACGCTCCACCACTATCGTCCCCCCCCCCCCTCGCGTCCCCGAATGTACACACGCCAACAGTCGATAGTGAGGATACACGGTCCTCATCGTGGGAGAGGAAGTAGAGGTACAGGTAGAGGGATATTAGACTGGCTGAACTCGACCGACTTTTCAAGGGGTGACCTATGAGAACTATTATGTACATATGTGTGTTTGTCGATGCCTATGACTTGAAATATGTGTCCATTACTATGTATTAATGAGGTGCATTTATTATTGATTTACATTAAATATATGTATCATTGTATGCATGTATTGAGAGAGACACGGAGAGATCAAGGAGTGAGAGGGAGTACAGAGAGGCCAAAGAGAGGGAGGAGGGGAGGGAGGAGAGGCAAAACACTGCCGGGTGAATCCTTCAGCTGACAGTGATTTAGTGATAGTTCACGACTATCACTGTCCGTTGCCCACTACCAGCTCCACAATCGACAGTGAAGATGGCTTTGGAGCCGACAGTGAAGAGAGTTTCTGCAGTAGTGGTTTCGCCTAACACGTTAGCGACAGGCATCATTCCAACGCTAAGCCTCCACCCTAGTTATCATTGTGAGCAACCAGTACATGCCTTTGTTACACGATCTGACTCGACAGGGCGGCCCCATTAACAAAAAAAAAAAAATCATCACGGTGACAGCAAGGGAGGGTGGCTTGAAGGATGAAACCATAATAGGAGTGAGCTTGATTCGTTCTATTGGTTAGTTTCTGTTCTTGAGCTGGCGTTATTCTTGGCCTACCTGTAGTGTGCAAGGAGGTAAGTTTACAGGATTGACCAAAGAAGTGTTGTTGAACAAGACGAGTCTCTATCAGCTGGTGATGTGGATGCAATCTAATTATCAATACACATATAGTCAGTAAGCTGAACAACATTAATGTTTGCATGACCAAAAAAATTGATGATTTGACATGCATGCTGCTGTAAAATGATGAGAAACTGTCGTATGACTCCAACATAAATGGTAATTATGTGTTTAAATAAAATGGACTCGGTCCATCATCTGAACTACAGGGAAACTGTTGTTCTAGTTATGTCAAAAGTTATTAAAACATTCCATAGAATAGAAACACACCAGCCCTACCTCCCAAGGTGATGGTGGCCAAAAGCAGCGACAACATCAACATTGTTTTGCGATTAGGTTTTGGGTTCGCAAATCCCCTGAAATTAGGACTGAACATCTCAGGATTATTTTCCTATGTATAAAGAATTAGCCAGTCCTGGTGGTTTGGACAATCTTCTAGAAAACAAAGACAGTTAGTGGCCCTATGGTGGACAATATGCAACTCATAGAATTCAAAATATCTTAAAAGCAGCAAACCGGCGAAAGCTTCACCTGACTCCTTTGGATCGTACGATTTATAGGAATCTTTTAGGATTTCAATGCTTAAGAATTTTTTGTACAAGGGTGCTTTTGAACAAAGTAAATGAGCGTATCAAATTCCTATGAAATGCCTATGGAGGACTTGTTAAAGTGTCAATACCACATGAAAATAAAATAATGATTTAACACTATGCTCAATCATAAATGTTATAAATAATGCACGACAGATCAAATACGAGACATGTTTTTTATGTGAAAACCCTTTTAGGAAAAAATCATAGACGCTAATCGGCGATCTTCACTGTATAAGGAGTTGTGCACAAACGCAAGGAAATTACAACAAGCCATCTCAAGTTCTTGTTCAGCTTACAAGATGTATATATAGGGTAGACAAATGAGACTCGAGTTTAATACAGATAGATTTGGAACATGGGCTAAATACGTGTCGCTAGCAAGGCCCAGTTCGGAATTCGGTTCATATTTCAACAAACTCTACCTTGAGACGAATTCCATCTTTTAGCAAATGAAAAATCATCAATGGACTATTGGTGATATGCCCTAAAGGAGATCATGTATGTGGATTGGATCTGCAAGTGCGATTTAATATGATTAAAGCTTCATTAGGGTTTAGAGTCATGATGAACTTTAATAAGATTAAAAGCCTATTAGCGTACCCTATATACGAGGAGGCAGGAGCTGTGGGCGCAAGAATTGATTTCTCCACCAAAACCTTGGCCGTCACCTTTTCCCGAACTCCCTGCAAAACCCTGGTTAGGCGTACAGTGCTAGCACATCAGCGCATGACGTTCCATCCCTGTACGTTTGGATACCGTGGAGGCACTGCTGCGATTGCTACGATGCTGATCAGCGACAAGGACACTAGAACGGGTTCGATTACTTCCTCATAGTGATTGAGGACGTGGTTAAGGCTTCCTGTTCGTGGTCGATGAGGTGGTCAACATGATCGACTACTTCCTCTACGTGGTTGCGAAGCTGGTCAATGACACAGTGCTCGTGGTCGAAACTGGCCGAGGACGCGGTGCCCGTGGTCGGAGCTGGTCGAGGACGCAGTGCTGGTGGTCAGAGCTTGTTGAGGATGTGATGCACGTGGTCAGAGCTAGTCGAGGACGCACACAAAGTTAGATCGTCTACTCCAACTCTTCTTCTGTTGCGTCGTGCATTTAGTGGTAACGATATATGCTCCTCTACTCGCATGGTTTCCTAGTTGAACATGATAGAGAAATTTTGATTTGTGCTAACGTAGCTAACCCGTTCCCCAATAGTGGTATCAGAGCCTACATGTGTAGTTTTTTTTATCTAAATCGGTCACATATAGATGATATGTGGTAGTAAGAGATAGGATCTATTATTGTTTTTGTGATCGGTTCTTGTGATGGATCGATCAATGCACGATTTGGTAAAATTAGGATCGGAATGAGGTGTGAGTCGATGGAATCACATGACTAGAAAGATTAGCTCGATCTCCCACCTGGCCGCGCGTGCAACTTATCCCTACTGGATGGAATCACCATCAGAGCTAATAGCGCGCGTTGCTGCATGGATGGAAGAACAGTAGATCAAGGTTATATGTGTTGTCGTCGTTTTTGAAAAACCTCACACAATGATCAATATGATTGATCTAGTGAAAATTGTGGTATTGTGAATGACTTAAAATCGGCTTGATATGAACAATTTGATGAGATTTTCATAGTGATTTCATAGAAATCTATGTATTTCCAACATGTTCATGCATACACGTATAGATCATTATAATAACATTTTCATGTCATGACATTATAATTCATTTCTACACTTAACTTGTTTTTTCAGAGAATGTTGTGATTGATATGGCCTTATTATATATGTGATGCATGTGTGTAATTTTCATGGCCTACGTGTCATGGTTAATTGCAGCCAAAGACTATCATGTTATTGTATAATGGCCTGTGTGTCAACTTGTGATGCTTCTTTTTCTCATGTAATTCGTCTAGTGCTATTAGGTGAAATATACTAATCACATTATCGTAAAGACTTGGAGCATGATGACCAGGAGGATAGGACCATGGCGATGGAGATCACCATGTGAAGAGGCCATACTATATCACGGTTAATATGTTTATCTGTGATGCTTTTTGTTCCTATCATACTACTCTTTCATGTTTTATATGCGGTGGATATGATTATCATGATAAAGTAGTTTCCCTCAGAAAAATTAAGAGTATTTGATGCCCTTTCAACACCTGCACCTATATAGATTTTGATCATTGTTTGGTAGGTCTGCCAAAACAGGATGCTATCATTTATCTTAACCAAATAGGGTGGATATTGGACATCTACACATATAGTGTTGGTTTACTTAACAAAGCTATCAAAAATGTTTTGTGCTTTGGGTCATGGAGTTGGGCGCCGGGGCATTTGATGACACCCAACAAACAAGAGTCACATAGAGATGTGATTAGCAATATGTTTCTTACCTATGTCACCTATGTTTCCAGTAGTGATGCCAAAGCTCACTAGAACCTAGTTGAATATGGATCTTGTCCCATTGTATGGCGTTGGAGGGAAACGGTTTCAAAACATACAGTGGGAGTATCTTCTGATAAATTGTTTATTAGAGTATATACACAAACATAGTGTTGAAGCATTGCATATATTTTGTTGTAGATTTTGGAAGTAGTTCCCCCTTACAGCTCTGGATTAAATTGTGATGATTGATTTGAAATTGAATTGGGATTTGTTCTCACTCAATGATGCAAAGTATGTGTTCTAGAGGTTCTTTTCCTAATGAAATAGCTCAAGGATGCTATCTTGTAATTTAGAGAGTTTATGAGAAACACAATGATTACTCACTTTATGTCCATTTACTCACATTGAATGTGACTTCAATATGATTGGAGGGCATATTGCTTTGTGGAGAACTAGGCTTGGTTAAAAGATATTTGATCGTGAAAGCCTCGCTTGCTTACATGTTCAGAAAGTGAGGCATAGCATTTAAGAGCCATAATCATATGATGATAGTTCAGAGGGAAATCGGGAATACTTGGAAGTTCTCGATAAGATGAAAGAAAGTATGACTTCTAGCCCTAGATACCAATGATATAGACTTGGATCTTGTCATTTTCTCTTGCAACTCTTGGGTAGGTGATTCTAGAATCAAACTAGAGTTTTTTGCAACAGGTGAAGCTGATATGTGCATCGGCAAGATAGCAAATAGTTGTCATGTTGGTTGACTGGCACTTTAGCTTCATTTTATCCTCAAAATTTTAATGGAATAAGTGTTATTCTATTCTTAACCCGATTAAGATCATAAAAAGCGCATTGGATGTAGAGGAATGCAGACAAATGTTGTACATTTTTCAAATAACTTGATCTAGTCATGATCCATTGGTGAATGGAATTTTGAGGATATGTGAATCTATAACATTGATTGGCTCCACTTTCATTTGGCATTATTGCTTATGTCATATGAATAAGAGACGCATGGAGAAGCTCCATAGAAGTCTTCAAGATTCATTTGATTTTGAATCATTTGACATGTGCGAATCTTGGCAAGATGACTAAGTTGATTTTCAACCGTTTGGAGAAAGGGCAAATGTGTTATTGGCTCTTGTACATACAGATGTAGGCGGGCTGAGAAGCTCTATAGTTAAAAGGGGTTCTCGGTACAAATCTGAATCATCCAAAAAGTTCAAGGAGTTTCAGAATGAGGTACAAAACCATACGGGCAAAATAATTACATTCCAGCAATTGGATCGTGGAGATGAATACTTGAGCCATGATTTGATGGTCATCTAAAGCAATGTGAAATTATTTCACAATTGATTCCGCACGACAAGCCTCCATGAAATGGGTGTCTAAACAGATGAACCATACTTTGTTGGACATTGTTCGGTGTATGATGAGCCAATTTGATCTTCCATTGTCTTTCTGGGATACACTGTAGAAATTGTTGCTTTCATATTAAATAGGGGTCCATCTAAGTCTATGGAGGAGAGGCCATATGAGATATAGGCCGGAAAGTATCCCGTGTTGTCTTTCCTTAAGATATGAGGTTGTGAAGCCTATGTAAAATGTTTGACGCCCGATAAGCTCACTCCCAAATCAGATAAATACTTCTTTATGTGCTATCCTAGGAAAACCAAAGGATATTATTTTTATAACCAGAGAGAAGGCAAAATGTTTATCTCCTGAAATAGTGTCTTTCTAGAGAAAGAGTTTCTCTCAAGGAAAGTTAGTGAGAGCATAGTGCAGCTCGAAGAGATTCAGAATCATCAGAAAGCGTTTCAACTCCTACCGAATCACAATTGGATATGCAAAATGTTGCAAAACCTACTTTGGAAACAATGGACCCATGTGAATCAGATAGGGTCAGTTGTGAACCTAAGAGGTTTATGTTCTTTACCACGGAGCATCGTGATATATTATTGTTGGATAGTAAAGAGCCCAAGGACTATACGGAAGCAATGATGGGACCATACTATGAGAGATGGCTTGGAGACATGAGATCCAAATTATAATCCATAAGAGAAAACCAAGTTTTGAACTTGTTCGATCCACCCAATGGTATAAAAACTATTGAGTGTAATTAGGTTTCAAGAAAATGGATAGATGCTGATGGAAATATTCATGTCTATATAGCACGATTGGTGGTGATAAGTTTCATGGTAGTTCAAAGTGTTGATTATAATGAAAAATATTGCCCAGCGTAATGCTAAAGTCTACCGGGATCATCCTAGCGATGTTGTATATTATGATGTCAAAATAGCTTTCCTTAATAGAAACCTAAGTTGGGCATATATGTGATATAACTAAATGTTTTGGTGATCCTAAACATGCTTATAAGCTATATGAAAGCTTCAAAAGTCCATCTGTGAATTGAGGTGAGTATCTCAGAGTTTGATTTTTCACTTTGATGAGATGGCCAAAAGAATGAGCAAGAACCTTATGTTTACATCAAGGCTAGTGGGAGCACATTTGTGTTTCTGATCTCATAAATATGTATGATATATTATTGATCGGCTTGACAATCCAATACATTAAATTTCTCAAATCTTCATTGAGAAATGGTTTCAAGATGAAGTTAGGGGAAAGACAATATAAATAGGGCATAAAGATCTATAGAGATAGATGAAAGAAAACAAAAGTGTTGGCACTTACGAGAATTAGTGTGTGGTGACACCTGATGAGTATGATATCCTGAATAAAATACCGGGAAAAAAAGCTAATGAGATTAAGCCGAAGAACGCACATTGACAAGTTATTGAAATATTTCAATATGCAGGATTCCAAGTAAGGTTTCTTGCTAATGCCATGTAGTGTCAATTTTTGCGAGACCCAATGTGTTGTGATACCTGATGAGCAGGGAATCTTGATATCAATCACAAGTCTTGTTCATAGTCATCAGGAAAAATCATCCTCTAGTACTGGATAAGAATGAGGACGTGACCATGGTTTTTGGAGGAGAGGAAAAGGTCATTGTAAATGGTTACATTGATGCTAGATTCCAAACCAACAAAGGAATCATGGTGTTGAATCTAGTTTTATGTAAATGATGGAACAGTGAGCTAGAAATGTTCCATGCAAGAACTGTTGCCTACTCTACAACTATTATGTAACACCCAATTTTAAAAGGACAAAACCGGGCACAACACATGTATGCCAGAATCAAATTTCATAAATGTGCTTACATCATAAGTGTTATCATCACAGTGACATTATTACAATGATATTTAGCTTAATACAAAAGGGACCCGAGGGTCAAAAAGAAAACACAACGGAAACTAAAGGGGTCTTCAGCACCAGCGGGGATCCAACTTCCACAAGCGTCGACCAGGGGCACCACAGCCTAGAACAGCAGCTCCGGGGCGAAGTCGTCGTCGTCGAAGGCTCCAGCTTCATCGGCGGCTTCTGAACGGCAGTAGAATGCAGGGTAGGGGACAACAAGTGTGAGTACAAAGATTGTACTCCGCAAGAGTAGGGAAAAACATGATATGCGGCTTAAGTCAAGGAAAGGCTTGACACTGGCTAACAGCACTAAGCAACTGTGACCTGTCTATGACTCCAACAACAGGCATCCTAATTACTAAGTGTGAAGACACTACTGAACAAGAAGGAATAACTCATCGAATTCCATCCGACTACCAAGACTCACCAGATAACCCCATATCCGGTTACCAAAACCCACCAGGTAACCCCATTACCTGGCTACCCGACCATCCATACCAGAGCCCGGATCCCAGCTAATCCTGAAAAGAAGTCCAAGCTTGCTCTCGTCCGTGAGCACGGCTGATCGACCAGATTGATACTCTGCAGAGTTTGCATTGCTTTCCCCACGAGTGGTGATTCCCGTGTTGCTCCACACTTCCGGGGCATGGAGTCGGGGTCTCTCTACAAGGCCTTTATAGAGCTCCCTCTAACCTGCAGGCACTCACTGAGGTTTCACCGCTAACAGACAATTACATTGCTGCAGAGGCCCCTTCTTGTGCCTCTTATACTGACCTATGGTGCCCGCAAAGCTAGAAGGCGACTAATTAGTTGGCCAGGCCGTACCTATATAGGCCTCGTTGTTGTGCGGATATAACTTGGTTACATGTCCAAGAAACGGTCCTTAGGACCCCACACAGATTCAAACACAAACATGCCATAGGCTCCACCTCAAACCATCCATTCTGTTGGGGATTCCTATACCATGTTGCTACAAAAAGAATTACCATCTCCCATCATTATAGCATAGTTCATTAGTCAATATTAAGGTTCCCCAACCAAGACTGCGCTAGCATAAACAACCCATTTTTATAACATGATGAACAACGGCGACAAGGAGAAATTCATTGAAAACTAGTAAACCCTTATCATGGGACATCATATTTGATAGCATGCATATTGAAGGATAAAAACTACACCTGCAAATCCTAAAATAGGATAAATATAATCAAGGACACTTGCCTTCGACAAGGTGCTGCTCAACGTCCTCGAAAGCTTGGTCTTGGAGGCAACCGAACTGCTCAACTCCTAATCGACAAACCAGAAAAGCACACACAAAAAAAACTTCTAAGAACAGTACACCATACAGTACATAATCTAAGCAAAAACCCTATAAAAAGATTCTACACGTCGCTACGAACATTTGGACGCGAAAATCGCCCAAAACGGAGCTACGAGCAAAAAGTAATAAGCATTTGAAGTTATAGGGGCTATTATGCAAATTTTACTTTATTTTCCAAAGAAAATCCGAATTGTTTTTATACTGGAAATTGTATTTATGATGTCATAAAATGAAACCAGATTTATTTCTCAAATGAAAAAGACATGGAAATGGTCTACGGGGCTTGTGGACCACTGAAAGAGCATCGGTCCACCGGTCCATGGTGGACTGGACCGAAGGGGTAAGATACCGGCCGGTCTAATCCAGGCCGTTGGTCAGAGATCCGACGACCGAGATTCAAAAGGGGCGGTGCCGGCGGCTTTCAACCAGGGGGGGGGGGCGACAACGGCGAGCTTGCTGGCGATGCGCCAAATGGCGCATCCGGCCACGGAACTAAACGACGAGTGGTGCAAAAGAGAAAGGGGGAGAAGGGGAGTCTCACAGTGGGGTCGGTGACGGCAGAGTGGGTCCGGAGGTGGTCGGCGACGGGGAAGAAGAACCGGCGGCCTTGGAACACGGTGCGGCGGCCGACGGCGACGGGAGAAGCTCCAAAAAGTGCCGAGGTGAACTCCTTGAGGTCCGGCGACATCGAAAAAGAAAGAAAAGGGGTCAATTATGGTCCGACCGAGGAGAAATCGATTGGCGGTGAGGTTCTTACCGTCAACAATGGCAGACTCGGCGGAGAGCTCAAATCCGTGTGCAAATCAAGGGGGAAAGGGGTGGTTCGGGTGGGGAACGGAGCAAGGAAGCCGAAGGAGGGCTTAAATAGCCAAGAGGGGGAGTGAGATCGCCGGATTCGAGAAGAAACGGCTGGCGGCATGCAAGGGGATAAAAGCGATGGTTTCATGCAAAGAAGAGCGGACTCAAGGGGGAAATGGTCAGATTGGGGGTAAAGGAAAGAGGGGAACGCGGCCATGCACTTTGATTGCTGAATCAATGCACGGGGAGGCGATGATGAAGCGGCGGTGGGATTTGGGAGCTCGGGGGGTGTCCGGCGGGAGGTAGGGGAAGGGGAGCCGACTGGGCGGTGGCTCGGCTCGCGACTCAGGCGGGACCCATGCGGCAGCGGGAGAGGAAGGAATGGGGCGGCTCGGGAGGGCTCTTGGCTCGGTGCTGGGAGGCCGGCTCGGCCTGCAGGCCGGCATGGGGAAAGGAAGGCCGACGGCCCATGCGGGAGAGAAAGAAGAGGGGGAGGAGGGGGTTTGGGCCAGGGAAGAGAGAAATCGGCCCGAGAGCGATTTTCTTTTTAGGAATTCCTTTTTCCAATTTGATTTCAAACCAATTTTAGAAAGGGGGGGGGGTTTAAAGCGCCGAATTCTAGCGAATTTTAGCAAACTTTTTCCACACAATAAAATCTTAATGCATCTACAACGGCATGAATGCAACAAACATTTAACCTAGGCCAAATTAAATTTAGAAATTAATTTTACTATTGAACAAAATTGCAACCACCTAATTAATTTCTACCAAAATTTTAAATTGTTGCAAAAATTGAAATTTAGGGTGTTACATATTACTTGGATCAGAAAATTAGTTTCTAAGTTATGTGTGGTTTGCAATGTGTTCATTTCGATGGATCTCTATTGTCGATAGTAGACCTTTTGCTCGAGCACTAGGAGCATTGGTACCACCATAATTTCAAGCATGTATTTTGGCATGGATATATCATTTTGAATTGAATAGAGAAGTGATGTAAATACATGGAATAGGTATTGGATACCCATCGGATTGGATCCATTAGTTTGTCTTATCCTACAACATGAAAGAAGGTGCACTATCAAGCAATATGTATTGAATACCTATGTGATTGACTCTAGTGCAAGTAGGAAAGTTTTGGTGATATGCCATAAAAGCGATCATGGGGATGATTGTATCACTTCTATGTTTGTGTTGCCTCGAGTAATTTATTACTCTATTCCTTGAATGATCATTATAGACATTGATCATTAAATATGTGACCTGCTCATGAGACTCATTGTTTGATGTCATTCTAAAATGGTTCCTGGTTTCATATCATCATGTGGAACAATGATGATTCACAAACCAACACATCTATTAATTGATGATCATGTTTCATGGATAATAGATATGGGGATATCAAATCAATAATGTGGGCACATATTAGTGAATATGGTGTTGAACAAACCCACCTCGAGACACTGCTGGGGTAGTTATATGAAGTGCCATCAGTTGTGGTTTCGAATGGTGTACCTGCAAAATCCTTTGACTTGAGATTGTCATTGATTCTAGAATATGTAGTAACACACTTAGGGGCTTCCAAACACTACTTTGTAACTAGGTAGTTATAAAGGTTGCTTTCGAGTATGTTATGAAATGTGTCGTGGGATGTGAGCGATCAAGATGGAATTTGCCCCTTCTAGATATTGGGAGAGATATCTCTTGGCCCCTCGAGGTATGCATGGCCATGCCAATATGATTAAAGAGTTCATCATGATGAATCTACTAATTGATCGAGTGAATGGTCAAGCTATATCACAAGGGTGGCACGAATCTCATCTTGAGCTTGACCGGTATCGTGTGGTAAAGGGATTAGTGCATTAGTATATCAAGGTTCGGCTGATGTGATCTTTGTGTGCATTTGAGAGTCAATATGTCCTGCTAGGTACCACTATTGACTTACAATTCATAAAGGGTTTCCGAGTAGCGGCTGTTTACACATGAATCTAATGGGTTGCACACTTAAAGGGATAGAATTTAGGACTTGCATGAATCTACTCAAGTGCAAGTGAGAGATTGTTAGTGATATGCCCTAGAGGTGATCGTGTATGCAGATTGATTCTGCAAATAGGATTCAATATGATTAAAGGTCCATTAGGATTTAGAGTCATGATAGACTTTAATGCAATTAAAAGCTCATTAGCATCTAAGAGGATGCAGGAGCCATGGGTGCAAGAGTTGATTTCACCACCCAAACCGTGGCCGCCACTTCTTCCCGAACTCCCTGCAAAACCCTAGTTGGGTGCATGGTGCTAGCACACCGGCACACAATGTTTCCTCCCTATACGTGTGGATACCATGGAGGCACTGCTGCGATTTCTACAGTGCTGATCGGCGATAAGAACACAAGGACGGGTTCAACTACTTCCTCATCACGATCGAGGACATGGTTGAGGCTTCCTGTTCCTGGTCGATGAGGTGGTCGACGTGATTGAATACTTCCTCTACATGGTCACGAAGCTGGTTGATGACGTAGTGCTTATGGTCAGAACTGTTCGAGAACACAGTGCCCGTGGTCGAAGTTGGTCAAGGACACGGTGCCCATGGTCAGAGCTAGTCGAGGATGTGGTGTCTACGGTCCAAGCTGATCGAGGACACGGTGCATGCGATCGGGGCTGGTTGAGGACGCGCACAAAGTTGGATTATTCTACTCCAACTCTTCTTTCGCTACGCCGCGCGTCTAGTGGTAATGATCGATGATCCTCTACTTGCATGGTTACCTGGTTTAACATGGTAGAATTGTTTTGATTTGTGTCAGTATAGCATACCCGTTCCTGTTGGGGGAAAATAGACCAACTTGAGGATAATAGTTGGCGGTCACTATCAAAGGTCCCTCTAGTGCCTTCGGCCTCTAGACTCGGTAGGAGGCCCCATCCTCGGAGGCTGCAAGTCCCTTTGGACCACCTCTCTGGCTCATACGTGGCCTTCCGAAGACTCAGAGCTGCAGCAAGTACCCCCGGAGCCTTCGGCCTCTGAACTCAATAGGAGGCCTTATCCCCAGGGGCTGCAGACCCCTTTGGGCTGCCCCTCCGGTGCCCATGCAGCCTTCCGAAGCCAAAAGACGCGATCGGCCTCTGGAGATAATATCAGGGAGGAAAGGAAACTCCCTCTTTGCCGCCAACCTGATGCGAGGTGACGGGTGATAAATGCCGGTGTAAGTGGTGCTTATTCTGACACCCTCAACATGATGCAAATCGTCCTGACACCCCCGACAGAGCGGCGGCGGGTCTTAATTGGCAACCGGCTCACCCCTCAGGAGGCAAGCACCAACATAGTTACCACGATAGATATTTATCTTCTATGTAGGGTAAAAGGTAATTATCCAGGATAAGACACAGTAATTCGGCCAGGTCCTAGATATTTGTACATCATGATAACTTGTACACTAAGCTACGTATTGCCTTATAAATAGGGGGTTGTGGTCACATGGAAGGAGGAAAAAAGAGGACACGCTCAACGTAGCATGGAGGAGCATAATCGCAGAGTTTTTCGGTGATACTCCCCCTTAGCCCAGTCTATATCTTTATAATCAATATATTCGTGGTGTTCCTTCCTCTCAAACTTTGTCTCCAAGTTTGAATCTCCTCCTTAGAAGAAACTCTCGCCGTACTTACTGGGGCAAGACAAACTCTTGCTCCAACAGTTCCCCATCATGAACTCCCTTCAATATTAAATATCACATGTTCCAAATTCCCTCACACTTAAACTGTAACACCAACTAAACTTAAGCAAAACTCAAATTTAATAGCAATAACTGACTTTGTTATCATATCAGTAGGATTATCATGAGTGCTTATCTTGTATATTTTAATATCACCTTGAGCAGTGACATCTCGAATATAATGATACCTCACATCAATGTGCTGTGTCCTTTCATAGCATACATGATCTTTTGTAAGACAAATAACACTTTGACTACCACAAAATATATTAATGCAACAATTATCTCTACAAAAGCTCAGTGTACAAACCTCTCAACCGAATGTTCAGCTTTTGTAGTTGATTAGCAAAAGTAGCCATAAAACATGCTGAAGCTAAACATTCTTCAAATAAATATGCTGAAGTTGAAGAAAATAAATACTTGAACCATTAACACTCTTCAATTAAACACAACTATCATAATCAAAATGCTTAAAACCATCAGAGAGAATAAAGAATTCAAATCTCTTGTACTACTATCTAGGGGATTGTTTCCTACCATAAAGAGATTTCTTCAATTTACAGACAATATGCTCTTTTTTCAGGAATAACAAAACATTCGAGTTGGTCCATACAAATATCTTTATCTAACTCCCCATGTAAGAATGCAGTTTTAACATCTAATTTCTCATATTCATAATCTTGTATAACTATGCTTCAAAATAGGAGAAAAGACATCATTATAATGAATACTTGAAATTTAGTTGTAGCCTTTAGCAATCAATCTTACTTTATTCCTTGCTGATTCATTAGGAGAAATACCCTACATTCTTTAGAAAATCTACTTGCAATGAATAGAATTCTTCCCCTTTGGAAATTTGACTAAATCCTCAGTATCATTCTTTTGAAGTGACATCATCTCATCTTGCATAGCAGTCATCCAATTTTTGCACTCAGTAGAAGTAATAGCCTCACTATAATTAGAAGTTTCTGTATTACCTTTAACTTCTTCTACACAACACAAAGCATAAGCAACAATATTACACTCTTCAATTAACCTCTTGGATGGATTAATTTGCCTCATAAGCCTATCAACTGCAATAGAACATTGTGTATGCTACACAACGGGAGAAGAAGGTGTAACAATAGATGAACCATGATCAATAACTGAATTTTCAACAATAGGTGCATCTTGGACAAGAGCATCTGGTGTATGTTCTGCATCAATAAAATGCTCCACCTACATGCTAGAACTTTACTGACTCTAACCATGAGCATTAGTAGACATAGCAGATTAATTAAGGATAATATTTCTACTAATCACAACCTTTTGTATCTTAGGATTCCATAATTTATAACCTTTAACACCAAATTTATAATCAAGAATAATGCACTTAACAGCTCTAGACTCCAATTTACCATTATCAACATGAGCATAAGCAAAACAACAGAAAACTCTCAATTTTATATAATCAGATGTGGAAGGATACCGTACCTCAATGAGAGTTTTCTTATCAATAGAAATATTGGGTGACCAATTAATAACATTGCAAGTAGTGGAAGCAGCTTCAACCCAAAAATGCCTATGCAAACCTGCATTAGTCAAAATGCAACGGGCCTTTCATGATGATAGTTTGTTCATACCCTCAGCTACACCGTTTTGTTGTGGAGTATGACGAATAGTGTAGTGTCTCATAATGCTTTCAGACTTACATATGAATTAAATTCATCATAATAGAATTCCATCCTATTATCTGTGCGAAGCTTTTTTACCTTTTTTTTTAGTTTGCCTTTCAACCATAACCTTCCACTTTTTTAAATGCTGAAAGTGCTTCAAGAAATAAATAAGGCCAAATCTCCTCGATTAATCACCAATAGTAGTCAACATATAATAAAAACCACCTATTGAAGGCTTGCGAGATGGTCTCCATAAATCAAAATGTATATAATCTAGAATACCTTATGTTGTATGAACTGAAGTGTTGAATTTCACCCTCTTATGCTTGCCAAAGACATAATGTTCACAAAATTTAAGCTTGCCGATGCTATGTCCATCAAAAAGTTCACTCTTGCTCAATTGTACTAGTTCACTCATGCCCAAGACACATATGCCAAAGACTCTTGTAGGTGCACCACCTGTAATTATAGTGCCTTGTAGATGATATAAATTGGCAGATCTTAAATTATCTTTCATTGCAATAAGGGAACATTTTTTTTACCTTTAAAATACCATCTCCACCAGACCATTTATACCCTTTATTATCAAGAGTACTCAAAGAAACAAGATTCATTTTCATACCTAGATCTAATTCAATGCATCTTTATGGTAATAGATCTAATTCAAACAATTAGACATTGTCTATCATCATCTATGCTAACAAAACTAACACCTTAAAAGAATGATAAGTGGTAAAACAATCTCTATGGATGCATATATGAAAAGAGGCAACACGATCAATAATCTATTCATCACCACTACTTGCACATCCAGCAAAAGCAATAAGAGTCGAGCTTTCAGTAGACACCATCTGTTTCATCTTTTCCTTGGCATGCAAGGCCTCATAAACTTATTTCACTACTACAGAAACCCCCTTCGCTGCTGATTCCAAAACCCCCTTCATTGCTGGTTTTGGAACCGGTAGTGGGCAATGGGCAGGGATAGTCGAGGACTATCATTGTCAGCTCAGTGGACCCGCAGTGAAGGGGGTTATCACTGCCAACTGAAGGATTGGCCGGTAGTGATACCCAAGGCATCATTGCTGGCTGAAGACTTCGATCGGCAGTGATTCGCTGGAATCACTTTGGACTGAAGCCTTCGGCCGATAGTGATTCATTGGAATCACTACCAGTTGAAGGTTTCAGCCGAGCCAGTCTAGTATCCCTCTACCTCTCCCACAATGAGGACCGTGTCTCCGTACCGATTACTGATGGTGTGTGTATGTTCGGGGACACCAAGGGGCCAATGGTGGTGGAGCGGACGACCCAGCCACGTCTGATCGACCACAACGTCATCTATGCTGCAGGCTCACCGACGTGTCAAAGATGTTGAAGTTTGACGCCTAAACACCTCTACGGTTTGAGCCTTTGTCCTCCTCCGTAGCACACTGACAGGCCACCCTCTCATCCTCCTCCTCCTGGGCACGCTTACGGGATGCTGCTTCTTGCTCCTCTATAGTGTACAGTTGATGGGCCAGCCTCTCATCCTCCTTGTCCTGGGCACACTTACGGGACGCTTCTTCTTGCTCATCCTTCGCATCATCGTTGGAAGGCCATTCTATTGAAGAGTCATCTGATGATACCAACTTTGCATCATACATATTAATTCATATCATTTATTAATAAATAGAAATTAATGTCATTCATTAATATTGTGTCAATTAGCAAAATATAATATGTAGTCAAGCCCCTTGGTAGCCTTCCTCCTTGTTGCATACTTTATACTAGAAGGTACCGTGTCATATGAAGATCTCTCACGTGTGGACAGCATGATCGGTTCATGAAACTCACCGTTTGGGTTGATAACATGTTCTAAGAAGAACCCAGCCATCTGTTCTTGAAGGGCTTGTATTTCTGCAGATTGTAACGTACTTGTGCGTAGTTTGGAGCGCTGCGTTTGAAGAATCGAAAGAATTAGTACTTGAACATGTGTAGAAATTGAAAAGAAGGTATCAATATGTTATTTCATACCTCAAGATCATTGAACCTACAACATCTCCATCCGGGCTGAATGCGTGCATCAAAGTAATAACATAAAACATGCAGAGATTGTTGCTGGGTGGCTGCCTCACACACTTCAAGAGGAAAGGATTAGTTAGTAGAATGAATTGAACCTTTTTATTCAGTAGGAAATGCAAGACATGAATATGGATTGTGTACTAGAAAGTCGATTTTTACATCGTACTGCTTCCTGAATGGGAAGTGGATAACACTCTTTTTGTGGTATCTTGTGTACACCATGAACATGAATATGAATAATAATTAAACTTAGATGCAATTGTCGAGAAGATTAAATGATTGAGTTAAATTGTTTATCATGTCGATGAGATATTGGTAAGTCGTCTTATCTCTCTTTTGTGAGTCAAAGACAATGATCTTACTCAAGTTTGGGTGGATAACAGCGAGGATCCAATGAAAACTAAAGAATATGTCACCATAGCAAATTAGTATTAGAATCAAGTTGCCCATAAAATGAGGATGCCCTAGCATGCAAACATGTACTCATAGTTGTAGGGTAAGAGTACGAATTTCTTGTATTGGTGGTGAAGAAGACACTTCATGTCACGTCCCGAAAGCCATAATTGTGTGTTTTAATCCTAAAACATGCAATTTCAGGTTCATGTTCCAGTTTGGGTCACTGGAGCACTTCACTTTGAGTCAATGAGGTGGGAGAAGGAAAAACTAAGAGAAATAAAGGAGCTGGAAGCAAGTCTGAACTTTCCTCTAGGTAAATGGGGCCCACTTGGGTGGAAAATATCTCTCTATAAGTGGGCAACAGCTCTCTCTCCCCTCAAACCTGCCCATACGTACTCCTCACCCACTCCACCACATAAGGCTTTTTGAGGAAGCAAGTTGGAGTTGGCTGTCTCTCTCACTCTCTCTCTTAGGCTCCCTTTTTCCCCTTTTGGATCCCTACCTCTGGGAGCAAGATCAAGGTACGTATGTGGTACTCATGTGACCACCAGCTCAAGGACTACTCGTCCATCCAATTCATTTTCAGTTTCCCCGAAGGAATTCGAGCTGGTTCTGAACTTGTTTGGTGTTCTTTGGGAGAAGCAAGGAAGCAGCAGTTTTTCCTCTCTTCTCCAAGCCATTTTCCGTCGTTTCCTCCTTCAACTGGCGGTCACCAACCTCAGCAAAGGACCTTAGGTGAGTCTGCTAGGCTCCCATGGCAAGTATGCTCATTTTTGGTTGGATAGATCTTGGATCTGGAACTAGGGTTGCAAAGTTCTTAAAGTTCTACAGTCTGGGAACAAATGAGGATTTATGTGGATTTGAGTTAGGAATCATGTTGCTAGGCGGTTGAACAAAGTCTAGACCCTGTACACCCTTCTAGGCATTTTTACTTTTGATTTAGAGAGACTCCCAGGTTAGTTTAGCTCAGTTTTTCCCTTCGTAATGGCTGCTGTTCTGGAGCTGCGCGAGGCTGATTTTACTGTAGCGCGAGTACTGTTCACCCGAGCACCCCGGATACTGTTCACCGAGCACCCCCTGATACTGTTCACCGACGACCCCCGGGTACTGTTCACCCGAGCACGGGCGCAGTCACCGCCAGCACTCCCGAGCACCCCGGGTACTGTTCACCCGACGACCCCCGGGTACTGTTCACCCGAGCACGAGCTCAGTCACCGCGAGCACTCCGGAGCACCCCGGGTACTGTTCACCCGACGACTGTTCATCCGAGCACGAGCTCAGTCACCGCGAGCACCCCGGGTACTGTTCACCCGACCACGAGCTCAGTCACCGCGAGCACTCCCGAGCACCCCTGGTACTGTTCACCCGACGACCCCCCGGTACTGTTCACCCGAGCACGAGATCAGTCACCCCGAGCACTCCCGACGACCCCCGGGTACTATTCACCCGACGACCCCGGGTACTGTTCACCCGAGCACCCGAGCACCCCTGTACTGATTCACCCCGAGCACCCGAGCACGGTCGACCCCGACGACCCCCGGGTACTGTTCACCCCGAGCACCCCGAGCACCCCCCTGTACTGTTCACCCCGAGCACCCGAGCACGGTCGATCCCGAGCACCCCCGGGTACTGTTCACCCCGGGTACCCCCGTGAGTACTGTTCATCCCGGGCACCCCGAGCACGGTTTATTAGGCTTTCCTGATAGCTGATAGCTTGTAAAATTCGTAGTTAATTCGTAGGAACTCCAAACTTTTGAGACCACTTGGAAAATTCTGGTTTGGACAGTACGATCTTGGAATAATGTTGTCATGTATTGTGGAGCATATTTTTCTTACATGATCGCATTTCATACATGCTCATTACATTGCACGCGTTGCTCTCTGTAGTGAACGCCGATCCGTCGATCCCGGAGGCCGTGGGCGATCGTGAGGCGTCCCACCTTTCTGATTCAGGGCAGCAAGGCAAGCATCGTTCATGTTGCACCGTGTCTACTTGAAGTTTTAATATGTTATCTACGCTTATGTATACATTGCATGTGTCGGGTACTGAGTTGGGTAGAACCTATGCCGATGCATTATCCCATTTCGGTCACGTGTCATGTGTTGTTCCTAGGAGCCTAGTGGTGTCGTCGCGGTCTAATTTTAGTTTGCTATGCTTAGTGGTACTTAGGCTTTCCGGTAGAAGTCGACGACGGCGTCCACCGTTGTCGCGAGCCTAGGACTTATTATTTGTTCGCACTTATGGTTGTGTTGATGATGAGTTGGTTTGGTGAGTGGTGAGTTGAGACGAGGTGTGGGCGGTGTTAGGGGTGTCATCTGCTCACGAGGAGTCCTCAGGCAGTTCGGGGAGGGAACCCGGACACCGTAGACCGCTTGCACCGGTTAAGCACCGATCATCGGTGTAGTCGGCTTTAGCACATACCTTACTCACCACATGCTGATATAATGGTAGGCGAGCCGATTACCTTCGCAGACGTGGTCATGTGGGCCTCGTCATAGACGGTGTGAGTCCGGTTTGAGTCCGGGCTTTTAGCGGTATTAGTTTGCTCGGGGAGTAGTTCTAATACCGCCGTGCCGAGCTATGGTTGATCCACATGGTTGGGCCTGGTTGGGAAAGGTTGTCACGGGTACCCCCTTGTGCGCATCTTAGCGGGTGGCACAAGCCGTATGGTCCCTGTGTCGTGTGGGTCCAGGAGTATCCCCCTGCAGGGTGTATAATCAGTTCGAGCTGCCGCGCTCTCGGTCATGAGCATCGCTATCGCTTATCTCCACCGAGCGACCATATTTTGGTCGTAGAGTTTCGATGTGGGTTGTGGCATGGTTGGATTGGGGTGGTTTGGTCGGTATGTGGTTGGTGGTTTGGTGGGAATGGTTTGCTTTTATACATTTGTTGTTACATATCTGTTTTGATCAGGTGGTTGGCAGGGTTTGAGTCGGTGGTTGGTTAAGTCAGTTGCTTACACCTAGAGTCTAGGTTGCTTACCGCTTAATGAACTTAAACATGTCTTAATCCTTGCTACAGCTTTAAATGCATGATCCTTGGAGTCGAGAATATATATACTCATACTGTGTAAGACTTGCTAGTACCTTCGTACTAAGGGTGCTGCCCTTAAGTTGCTTTCAGGTTCGCAGGTCGGCGAAGAAGAGGCAGTGTTCGGCTACTTTGTGCCTGCCGATCAGGGTGGCGGGCAGGAGTAGCACCTTCTACTCCGAACTCCGGCGCTTTTGGTATGGAGCCTAAGGGCATACGGCTCCATACTCTTTTGTTGTATAGGTTTTTCTTCCGCTGCATAGTTGTTGTTGTTCCTCTTTTGTTGTAAATTGTGGAAGCAGTTGCATGTTTAACAATGGTAATCCAGTTTAATTATTTGCTCTCTATTAAACTGTGTTGTGATATTTGAGTTGGAAGGCATGTGTTCCGATCCTGGGCACAAAACACGTGCCGGGACTACCGGAATGGTATTCTGGTTAATCGTCGAGGTTGTGATTATGAATAATGATCCTCCTGATGATTAATTAGAATACTATTTGGACGGTTCCTCACAGCTTGGTATCAGAGCCTGGTTTAATATAGTAGCCTAAACATAATTAGTGCGTTGTTTAGTAAGTCGACAACTTCACCTAAACAACCCATAATTTATGTTTATGCCTCTTCATGTTTAATATGTATTAAACTGCTATCGTTTATGCCCCTAAGTTAAAATGCGTATTATGAGGGACGTTTATATGTCTTATACCACGTTGTTTTGCTTTCGACCCTGCATTGATTCATGTTGAGCATTGCATCTTCGGCTTTGCATCGTCGGAAGGTAAGGTACGACGCTCGGTGGCGGTTAATCACCGAGGGCTCAGCCGGATGCGAGGCAGGGGCCCGGCATGTTCCGTACGGTGATCCGTACGGGAAGTGAATACGCTAGCAATAGCGTATGAACATCCACCATGCGATGGGAGACATGGTCGTCTACTCGTGTGGCGTTTACACGAGATGTCCCGTAGGGTCTACGGGAAGTGAATACGTCGTTGTCGACGTATGGATTGTCGCTTGTACGGCATGTGGTACAAGGGCCGTTCGCGCTCTTACTCTTTCTAGCGCGAAGGGTACGTTCTGGATATTATAAACTGCCTGTGATTTTGATGCTTGCAGGTGCGATTCTTATTTTGAGAAAGAAGCGGTAGCTAGGTTCGAGCATGCATCATTTCATGGCATTCATGCATGCATTCATGTTTGTACATGTATTACGGGATTCTAACAATATATCCGGCGAACGCATTGTGCTGAGTCGGAATTTGACGTTTCCCCCTTTTATTTTACATTTCAAGAATGGTTGTCACTCGGCGTAGTGGAGAGGTTCCGGAGGGTTCCGGTCAGAACAACCCTCCTCCACCGCCGACCATGGCGGAAGTGCTCATGCAAATTGAGCAGAACCGCCAAGCGAATCACGCTCTCCTCCAGACGAACCAAGCGCTCCTGGAGGCTCTCGTGCGCAACGCGGCTCCTCATGGAGGAGGTGGGGCCGTGCGCCGAGACGACTTCTCGGACTTTTTGCGGACTCAGCCGCCGGTCTTCTCGCGAGCTGAGGATCCTCTCGATGCTGATCATTGGCTCCGGACGATTGAGCAGAAGCTCGCCCTTCTTCGTTGTGAGGATCACGAGAAGGCGCTCTTCGCCGCCCATCAGCTTCAGGGCCCGGCGGGTGCGTGGTGGTCCGGCTTTCTGGCCATGCACCCCGCCGATCACCGCGTGTCATGGGCGGAGTTTCGCGAGGCCTTCCGCTCGTTTCACATACCGAGTGGCCTCATGGAGGCTAAGAGGCGGGAGTTTGAGGACCTCAAGCAAGGAGGTCGGGCGGTGATGGAGTACGTGCAGATGTTCAACCACCTTGCACAATATGCTACCGAGGAGGTCAGCACGGATGCGCGCAAGCAGCGCCGCTTTGTGAATGGCCTGAACTCAAAGATGCAGGACCGGTTGTCCGCGCATAAGTTCGCCGACTTCAACGAGTTGGTGAGCACGTCGATCACAGTGGAGCTCAAGTATAAGAGCCACCAAGAGGAGAAGAGGCGGAAGAGGGGTTCCTCGTCTTCTGTGGGCGGGAGCTCGCAACGCGCCCGCACTGAGAGTCAGCCTCCACAGTCTCAAGTGCCGTCGGCTGGCTACCCACGACCGATGTGGTTTGTACCACGTCCTGCGTTCTCCGCTCCACAGGGGCAGGCTGCACGACCAGCCGGCTCCCAAGTGAGCGTGACCGGTGGCTCAGGCGGTCCGTGTTTCAACTGCGGTCGCGTCGGCCATTTCTCGAGGGAGTGCCCGTATCCGAGGCCGGGAGCCGCGGTGAGTGCCCCGCGACCACCGCCGGCTCAGTCAGCACCGCAGTCTTCGCAGGCGACTCACGTTCCCAAGCGTGGTCGAGCTCGCCACACTACCGCCGACGAGGTTCAGGAGGGTGACACCGTCCTAATGGGTACGTTGGATATGAGTTTCAACTCTGACATCTTTTCTGCAGTGGTTTTGTTTGATTCAGGAGCCTCTCACTCCTTTATATCTTCGGGTTATGTTTGGGAAAGTGGGTTGAGAGTCAGTGCTACCCACACGCCGTACCTTATAGACGCCCCAGGGGCCAAAGTTTTAATCAACCAGTGTGTGAATAAAGCGGCGGTAATTGTCAACGGAGTTCCCTTCCTTGTCAATCTGTTAGTGATGAACTCGAAGGGAATTGATGTTATTCTGGGAATGAATTGGCTCTCCAAGAACAAGGCTGTGTTGGACTGTGCTCGGCGGACCGTCACCCTCAATGGTCTGTCAGGTACTCGGGTCCACTTAAAACTAGAGGATGTCAAGTCCTGCCTGTTTGCCGTAAAGGCTGTCCCCACCAGGGTTATGGAGACCATTCCTGTGGTGTGGGAATTTCCGGATGAGTTGCCTGGAATGCCGCCTGGTAGGGCAGTGGAGTTCTCTATTGATCTCGTGCCCGGTGCGGCCCCGGTTTCGAAGAAGATGTATAAGATGTCGCCAGTTGAGCTAGTTGAGCTGAAGAAGCAGATCTAGGAGCTGCTGGCGAAGGGTTTCATTCGTCCTAGTTCCTCACCTTGGGGATGCTCGGCTCTATTCGTGAAGAAGAAGGACGACACTCTCCGGATGTGTGTTGATTACCGTCCACTGAATGCAGTCACTGTGAAGAATGTGTATCCGCTTCCTAGGATCGACATCTTGTTTGATCAGTTGACTGGAGCCCGAGTCTTCTCAAAGATTGACTTGAGGCTGGGCTATCACCAGATCAAGGTCCGACCAGAGGATATTCCAAAGACAGCGTTCTCTACTCGATACGGCTTGTATGAGTTCACCGTTATGTCGTTTGGCTTGACTAATGCGCCGGCTTTCTTTATGTACCTCATGAACTCGGTATTCATGGAGGAGTTGGACAAGTTTGTCATTGTTTTCATCGACGACATTCTGATATACTCCAAGACTGTACAAGAGCACATTGGGCACCTCCGTATTGTTCTGGGCAGGCTCCGGGAGCATCAGCTGTATGCCAAGTTCAGCAAGTGTGAGTTCTGGCTCAGGGAGGTGGCTTTTCTGGGACATGTTCTATCAGAGAACGGAGTGGCAGTTGACCCGAGCAAGGTGCAGGATGTGCTCGACTGGGTTCAGCCCCAGAATGTCAGTGAGATCCGGAGTTTTCTTGGACTTGCAGGCTATTACCGTCGGTTCATCGAGAACTTCTCCAAGGTTGCGAAGCCAATGACTCAGTTGTTGAAGCAAGGCAGCGTGTTTGAGTGGTCAGATGCCTGTGAGTCTGCCTTCCAGACATTGAAGGAGCTGCTCACGACCGCTCCAGTGCTTGCTCAGCCTGATGTGACCAGAGGATTTGATGTGTATTGCGACGCGTCCGGCATCGGTCTCGGCTGTGTTTTGATGCAGGAGGACCGAGTCATTGCATATGCATCCCGACAGCTGAAGCGTCACGAGGAGAACTATCCGACACATGATCTTGAACTTGCAGCTGTCGTGCACGCTCTGAAGATGTGGCGCCACTACTTGATGGGCAACTTGTGCCGTATCTACACGGATCACAAGAGCCTGAAGTACATCTTCACGCAGTCAGATTTAAACATGAGGCAGCGCAGGTGGCTTGAGTTGATCAAAGACTACGAACTGGAGGTTCACTACCATCCTGGCAAGGCGAATGTGGTCGCCGACGCTTTGAGTCGAAGGGCTCATTGTCACTGTCTTGTAGCCTCGCCGATGGATTCCACGTTATGCGACGATTTCCGGCGTCTTGGGCTTGATATGGTGCCGGACGGTTTTATTGCCAATCTCGAAATCAAGTCCACGCTCATTGATGAGATTAAGGCTGCACAGAGGGATGATAAGGGTATGGCCCGAATTCGAGAGAAGAGGAAGATCGGGCAGGCCTTGTGCTTTACTGAGGATGATCAAGGCGTTATCTGGTTTGGGGACCGTCTAGTGGTTCCGAGGGTCGAGGCGCTGAGGAAGAAGATCCTTGATGAGGCTCATGATTCGTTGCTATCCATTCACCCTGGCAGTACGAAGATGTATCAGGATTTGAAACCCCGTTTCTGGTGGACTCGCATGAAGCGGGAGATTGCTAGGTATGTGTCTGAGTGCGACGTCTGCCGAAGGGTGAAGGCTGAACACATCAAGCCTGCCGGCACACTCCAGCCTTTGCCCATTCCATCTTGGAAGTGGGAAGAAGTTGGGATGGATTTCATTACCGGCTTACCGAAGACTTCGAGTGGGTATGACTCTATTTGGATCATCGTGGACCGGTTGACAAAGTCCGCGCATTTCCTTCCTGTCAGGACCACTTATTCTGCTAAGCAGTATGCGGAGTTGTACCTCACTAGAATTGTTTGTCTCCATGGAGTGCCGAAGAAGATCGTTTCTGATCGGGGTACACAGTTTACTTCTCATTGCTGGAGAAGTTTCCAGGAGGCTATGGAAACCGAATTGTTCCACAGCACGGCGTATCACCCGCAGACGGATGGTCAGACGGAGAGGGTAAATCAGATTCTCGAAGATATGCTCCGTGCTTGTGTGCTCACTTATGGGAAGAAGTGGGACATATGCCTGCCGTTCGCGGAATTTTCGTATAACAACAGTTTCCAGGCTAGTATTGGGATGGCGCCATTCGAGGCCCTTTATGGTCGGAGGTGCCGTACGCCGCTGAATTGGTCTGAATCCGGTGAGCGGGCTTTTCTGGGTCCGGATTTGGTCAAGGAGGCAGAAGACCATGTCCAGAATATCCGCAGGAGTATTCTCACGGCCCAGTCTAGGCAGAAGAGCTATGCGGATCGACGTCGCCGAGAGCTCACCTTTGAGGTGGGGGATCACGTGTACCTGAAGGTCTCACCTCTCAAAGGCGTTCGTCGATTCCAAGTCCGAGGCAAATTGGCGCCTCGGTATGTTGGTCCATTTCAGATTCTTGCTCGGCGTGGAGAGGTCGCGTACCAGTTGGACTTACCTCCGTCTCTCTCCGCCGTACACAATGTGTTCCATGTGTCACAATTGAAGAAGTGTCTCCGAGTCCCGACGGAAGTCGTTGAAATTGCACCCCAAGAGTTGCAACCGGATTTGACATATTGTGAGCGACCAATTTGTATCTTGGATGAAGCCGAGCGCAAGACACGGCGCCATTCTATCAAATTCCTGAAAGTCCAATGGAGCAACCATACAGAAGCCGAAGCGACATGGGAGCGGGAAGATAAGCTCCGCTCCGAGTATCCTGAGTTCTTTGAGGACTTGTGAGATGTCGCAATATGGTATATTTGGAGTCTCTCACATGAGTGTGCTCATCGTTCTCTCCACGACTCGTACTGAATCTCGGGACGAGATTCTTTTTAGGGGGGGAGGTTTGTCACGTCCCGAAAGCCATAATTGTGTGTTTTAATCCTAAAACATGCAATTTCAGGTTCATGTTCCAGTTTGGGTCACTGGAGCACTTCACTTTGAGTCAATGAGGTGGGAGAAGGAAAAACTAAGAGAAATAAAGGAGCTGGAAGCAAGTCTGAACTTTCCTCTAGGTAAATGGGGCCCACTTGGGTGGAAAATATCTCTCTATAAGTGGGCAACAGCTCTCTCTCCCCTCAAACCTGCCCATACGTACTCCTCACCCACTCCACCACATAAGGCTTTTTGAGGAAGCAAGTTGGAGTTGGCTGTCTCTCTCACTCTCTCTCTTAGGCTCCCTTTTTCCCCTTTTGGATCCCTACCTCTGGGAGCAAGATCAAGGTACGTATGTGGTACTCATGTGACCACCAGCTCAAGGACTACTCGTCCATCCAATTCATTTTCAGTTTCCCCGAAGGAATTCGAGCTGGTTCTGAACTTGTTGGTGTTCTTTGGGAGAAGCAAGGAAGCAGCAGTTTTTCCTCTCTTCTCCAAGCCATTTTCCGTCGTTTCCTCCTTCAACTGGCGGTCACCAACCTCAGCAAAGGACCTTAGGTGAGTCTGCTAGGCTCCCATGGCAAGTATGCTCATTTTTGGTTGGATAGATCTTGGATCTGGAACTAGGGTTGCAAAGTTCTTAAAGTTCTACAGTCTGGGAACAAATGAGGATTTATGTGGATTTGAGTTAGGAATCATGTTGCTAGGCGGTTGAACAAAGTCTAGACCCTGTACACCCTTCTAGGCATTTTTACTTTTGATTTAGAGAGACTCCCAGGTTAGTTTAGCTCAGTTTTTCCCTTCGTAATGGCTGCTGTTCTGGAGCTGCGCGAGGCTGATTTTACTGTAGCGCGAGTACTGATCACCCGAGCACCCCGGATACTGTTCACCGAGCACCCCCTGATACTGTTCACCGACGACCCCCGGGTACTGTTCACCCGAGCACGGGCGCAGTCACCGCGAGCACTCCCGAGCACCCCGGGTACTGTTCACCCGACGACCCCCGGGTACTGTTCACCCGAGCACGAGCTCAGTCACCGCGAGCACTCCCGAGCACCCCGGGTACTGTTCACCCGACGACTGTTCATCCGAGCACGAGCTCAGTCACCGCGAGCACCCCGGGTACTGTTCACCCGACCACGAGCTCAGTCACCGCGAGCACTCCCGAGCACCCCTGGTACTGTTCACCCGACGACCCCCGGTACTGTTCACCCGAGCACGAGATCAGTCACCCCGAGCACTCCCGACGACCCCCGGGTACTATTCACCCGACGACCCCGGGTACTGTTCACCCGAGCACCCGAGCACCCCTGTACTGATTCACCCCGAGCACCCGAGCACGGTCGACCCCGACGACCCCCGGGTACTGTTCACCCCGAGCACCCCGAGCACCCCCCTGTACTGTTCACCCCGAGCACCCGAGCACGGTCGATCCCGAGCACCCCCGGGTACTGTTCACCCCGGGTACCCCCGTGAGTACTGTTCATCCCGGGCACCCCGAGCACGGTTTATTAGGCTTTCCTGATAGCTGATAGCTTGTAAAATTCGTAGTTAATTCGTAGGAACTCCAAACTTTTGAGACCACTTGGAAAATTCTGGTTTGGACAGTACGATCTTGGAATAATGTTGTCATGTATTGTGGAGCATATTTTTCTTACATGATCGCATTTCATACATGCTCATTACATTGCACGCGTTGCTCTCTGTAGTGAACGCCGATCCGTCGATCCCGGAGGCCGTGGGCGATCGTGAGGCGTCCCACCTTTCTGATTCAGGGCAGCAAGGCAAGCATCGTTCATGTTGCACCGTGTCTACTTGAAGTTTTAATATGTTATCTACGCTTATGTATACATTGCATGTGTCGGGTACTGAGTTGGGTAGAACCTATGCCGATGCATTATCCCATTTCGGTCACGTGTCATGTGTTGTTCCTAGGAGCCTAGTGGTGTCGTCGCGGTCTAATTTTAGTTTGCTATGCTTAGTGGTACTTAGGCTTTCCGGTAGAAGTCGACGACGGCGTCCACCGTTGTCGCGAGCCTAGGACTTATTATTTGTTCGCACTTATGGTTGTGTTGATGATGAGTTGGTTTGGTGAGTGGTGAGTTGAGACGAGGTGTGGGCGGTGTTAGGGGTGTCATCTGCTCACGAGGAGTCCTCAGGCAGTTCGGGGAGGGAACCCGGACACCGTAGACCGCTTGCACCGGTTAAGCACCGATCATCGGTGTAGTCGGCTTTAGCACATACCTTACTCACCACATGCTGATATAATGGTAGGCGAGCCGATTACCTTCGCAGACGTGGTCATGTGGGCCTCGTCATAGACGGTGTGAGTCCGGTTTGAGTCCGGGCTTTTAGCGGTATTAGTTTGCTCGGGGAGTAGTTCTAATACCGCCGTGCCGAGCTATGGTTGATCCACATGGTTGGGCCTGGTTGGGAAAGGTTGTCACGGGTACCCCCTTGTGCGCATCTTAGCGGGTGGCACAAGCCGTATGGTCCCTGTGTCGTGTGGGTCCAGGAGTATCCCCCTGCAGGGTGTATAATCAGTTCGAGCTGCCGCGCTCTCGGTCATGAGCATCGCTATCGCTTATCTCCACCGAGCGACCATATTTTGGTCGTAGAGTTTCGATGTGGGTTGTGGCATGGTTGGATTGGGGTGGTTTGGTCGGTATGTGGTTGGTGGTTTGGTGGGAATGGTTTGCTTTTATACATTTGTTGTTACATATCTGTTTTGATCAGGTGGTTGGCAGGGTTTGAGTCGGTGGTTGGTTAAGTCAGTTGCTTACACCTAGAGTCTAGGTTGCTTACCGCTTAATGAACTTAAACATGTCTTAATCCTTGCTACAGCTTTAAATGCATGATCCTTGGAGTCGAGAATATATATACTCATACTGTGTAAGACTTGCTAGTACCTTCGTACTAAGGGTGCTGCCCTTAAGTTGCTTTCAGGTTCGCAGGTCGGCGAAGAAGAGGCAGTGTTCGGCTACTTTGTGCCTGCCGATCAGGGTGGCGGGCAGGAGTAGCACCTTCTACTCCGAACTCCGGCGCTTTTGGTATGGAGCCTAAGGGCATACGGCTCCATACTCTTTTGTTGTATAGGTTTTTCTTCCGCTGCATAGTTGTTGTTGTTCCTCTTTTGTTGTAAATTGTGGAAGCAGTTGCATGTTTAACAATGGTAATCCAGTTTAATTATTTGCTCTCTATTAAACTGTGTTGTGATATTTGAGTTGGAAGGCATGTGTTCCGATCCTGGGCACAAAACACGTGCCGGGACTACCGGAATGGTATTCTGGTTAATCGTCGAGGTTGTGATTATGAATAATGATCCTCCTGATGATTAATTAGAATACTATTTGGACGGTTCCTCACACTTCAATAAGTAGTCCTCGGTGAAGTCTGGATTCTTCGTTACAAGTTTCTAGTTCAAAAGTCAATGAATCCTACTTTCTTATCTAAGTCTTGTTTGTATGCTTGGATCTCCATTGTATGAAAGAGAGAAGCTAGCTATGCAATTTCAAGGTACAAGATCATATAATGTGAATTATATGCATAAGTCACTTATATAGTCCATGCTCTGACTATAGCCACATCGAGGGCATCTTCCTTGTATAGTTCATACAAGTGCAAAAATTCCAACCAGAAGAAGCCGTCCTCGTTTGCGGAAATATTCATCACGATATCTTATGGAGAACGCCTGAAAACCCTTCCTGGACTGCTCCAAGTACCACTGATATAATTGGTGGATTTGAGTTGTAAGATTTCTTTCTATATCTTGTTTGATCAAAAGTTTATCAACTCAAATGGCCATGTAACATCCAACTTTGATATATCAACTCCCACAGTAAGCCATGCTAGTTCCTTTGCTATTATTCTTAAATCAGTTAGGAAGTACGCAATACTTGGAGCATCCTTAATGATTAGGTCTAGTTTGCTCTTGGCCAGCTTCTTGCTGATGTGTTCATAGTTAGTCGGTGGCTTACTTGAAGCTGCCCCCTTCTGTTTAGCTTTGGCCATTTTCATGAAAAATTTCAAGGCATCTTTAGGCACAACAGGCTTTGATGGAGGTGGTTGAGGATGGAAATGAGATGTGACACTAGCATCCATAGTCTTTTTGGTTTCCTCATCAATGAGTGAATATACATCATTAGGTTCTGCCAACTTCTTAGATGCCACCGACTTCTTAAAGGATGTTGTCTATTTGGATATTACAGAACCTGATCTTGTTTTTTGAGCTAATGGCTAGCTTCTTGATGGTATTGGCTTCTTGAGTGATGGACTTCTTCGAGGCGATGGCTAAGGAGGTGGACTTCTTCGAGGCGATGGCGGCCCAAGGTGTAGTGGAGAGTAGAGATTCTCGGGAGCTGTCTCAAGTGGAAATACTATGTAGACCTTGTCCCACATGATGAATGTGTGCTCATTCTCTCCAATAATGTTTGCCCCCTCCTCTGTGGGGTAGTCCACCTCAATATGGCGATACTAGTCAATTGCCTCATCTACTTTGACCATGGTGTAGCCCTCCAGTATCGGACGTCCGTGCAAATGTTCATGGGAGCCACTGGGATAAGACACGCTAGAAACCACCTTGATGGTAATGTTCCTAGCACCAATGTGTAGTTCACACGGTGTCTGTGCTGTGATGAGGTCTATAGCATAAGTGATGGAGTCAGCTCTTGGAACTCTCATGGATGCACAGCTACTCCGACGACCACTGAGGCTGGAGTGCCCAATATTAGGAGACCCTGCCGGCCATTCATGTTCACTCATAATGGCCCCCCGTTCATGCATGAGGGCTTGTTGTACTACTTGTGCTACTTTTTCTTCTATATGTTCCCTCTCCTTTTTTTAATGCTTGTTCAAGTATTTCCATCATCCTAACTTATTATGCCTCTCATTCTGCATCTTACTTTGGTTAGGATCTCTTTTGACACTTGTAACTGTGGACATCACCTGCGAATCTATATTCCTGACCCATCACCCCAATGCCTCGTGTGCGACCACCATGCTCCTTGTTTCCCGGGACCAAGGTGAGCTCGTCCCTATCTCTGTCTCACTTGAAAGAGCCTTGTGCAGACTGCTCGTGGGCTTCCGCAAGCTTTTTTGCTTGTCACTTTCGGGTCTTTGGATGTCGTAAAGGATAAGCTTACATCATATGAGTAAGAAACACCCCTTCGTCTCAGGTGTGACACCTCTCTCTCGCAGTTCATCTAGCTGTTGTTTCCACTGCTTTTCTTTTATCACGTACCCATGACTACCGACTTTGTGGGGGTATAGATTCTTCTTCGAGTTTGCTTTGTTCACATCACTCAACATCTATGCTTCTTCCGACAACTTGTACTCCACAAAGGCTTACCAATGATATTTCAGTTGCGGCCATTTGCAGAAATCTGGTGTTGTACCTTTCTGCACATACGTTCTATTCAGTGTCCCCTTCTAGTTCTTAAATGAAAGGCCCATGATCATTAGCGTCTTATGCTTAACTACTTCCATATCTGTCTCTTTAGGGAAGTCGAACTCCTCTAGTATCTTAGGCCACAAGATGTCATTCTTGATTGAATTAGGAACCACGTACGGATCACCTTGTTTGCCAGTTCGCAATCTGTAGTTGAAGGGCACGTGATCCTTTAAAGCAATCCTATAGACTGACTTTTATTGCTCCAGAACTCTCTCTGGTGCGGTTGGCTCACCTACTGGTGAGACCTCTGTGATCACAAATCGTCTTATAGGCATCTTCTAGGGACCTTGGACACGGTGCCACTCCTAGGATTGCTCATTGTCATGACCCTCGAAAGCATCAAGCATCTGCGTATAAGTGAAAATACTATTGGGAACCTATACGATAATATATAGAATAAATGCATTCATCTACTTATGAATTACCTCATCACCTCCATGGGCGTCTGCTTGGTCTAGGTTGAGGTGGTGTCTCAGGCTACCTTCTTCAATGTTTGACGGCGGCACTACATCTCCTTCTAGCACCTGGGCTGGATTGGCGGTTGGTGATGACATCCCCTTCTAGGAGTTCTGCATATGATGACGATGAGTGGTTGAGTATTCTACATATAAAGAGCAAAGGAAGGAGGGAGATCTATAAAGCCGACGAGGGAGGGAGGGAGGTTGTCGAAAGAGTGCGATAACCATGAAGGAGTTGATAGATAGAATGCATACACATATAATATTGTAAATGAGTACGTTATGACCACATTTAACAAAAAAAGTCACATCTTATATAGCAAAATAGTCATAAAGGTACTGACAATTGAAACATCGATCTTATAAGTCACATCATCTTACAATAGCAAAATAATGATGATTATAACAGGAACTAGGATTATAACATCTTTACACGTGAAACCACACTTCTTATTTTCAAAGTTAGCCAATTTTAACTTGGCTTGGATAACTTGACTGTTGTATACCACAACACCTTCATATTTGGACTTGTATCCTTTGTAATATGCTCATTTGAATCCATTAACTTGTGTGTGGTATTACTCCTAACTGGAGAACACTTCACTTTGCCGATCACGATGAACAACATATCACATCATAACAGTCCTAAATTTCAGAGAATATGCAAAAATGATATACTACAAACCACACTAACACCAAAAAATATTCTTGCAAAAAACTATTAGGCACAATAGTTCTAGCAAATGGCCTTATTAGGACTTCAGTAATGATTACCTGTTTAGAGAGAAAGCATTGTTAAGAGAGCAACTTCTCTCAAGACGAGCTGGACGCCCTTCCTCTCCGAACGGGTAATCTGTACTAAATCCTAGAAGTAATAAAGAAATACGGTCTCGAGCCATACTATCATCGTCACTATTTTATTGTATTTCAAAAGAAATACAATAAAATAGAGAGCATTTACATGAAAACGGTGTATAACAACTCAATATTAATGTAAAATCTGAAAACCTAGCAGCATTTGCATGAGATTATGGAGATAATTATCTCCTTTCATCATTTGCTCATCTAACAACGAACATCAGAAGGTAACAAACATCTATAGAATAGGCTCCAGCAGTAGGATCATAATCGTCCTTATACATGGCTTAATGTTCTCAGCTCGAATTGGCATCAAAGTGCTGTTACAAAGTAACCGTTGCGATAAGAATATTCCCAGGTGTTTAACTTTCTAAACAAACAGGAATACAAACTCCCAATTAATGAGCCAACTTTATCACTATGCTGGATCATACTTGCTACAAATTATTCTGTGCATCTTGTGGGGTTACAATTCTAATTATATTATTAAGTTATTAATCTTTAGTGAAAACTACCATTAGATACATCTAAGATCCGTCTAGCGCCATTAATGATTCATCAACATGAAAATTCATCTTGATACATATAGCTTGTCATATAAGCATGCAACTTTTCCACTTTTGCTTTCTTTACCATCACAAACTTTTGCGGATTATTGTGACTAATACCAAAGGACATGCTAATTATAAGACAATATTTGCTACTTCTATCACTCATTTCTTCATCTACCTTTCACTAAAAGGATCATGATTTGTACATGCTATGCAGACCATCAAATTAAACTTTGCAACTTCATTCACATCTCCCACTGCAGTAAAGGAACAACCTCAAGTTCACTTACCTATCTAGTGTCATCCGCTACTTTTCTAAAGAGTATTGGCAATGAGATCCCTACATGACTATACGAGATATAATCATCATATATGTTCAGTGAGACGACCTTTTATTCAACTAGTTTCTTACATACCCCTTGGTCAACTGTCAACCCTAGAAAACACCTGCAGCCCTTTGCCGCAACGTGCTTCCAATATTCAAAAGATTATAAGATGGTGAGCGATTATGTAATGAGAAGAACACCTTCACATGCTTAGCAGCAATGAACTATGCACTCCATATTTACCCCACCGCAAGTGTACAATCCCAAGGCAAGCACCAATTGGACCTTGATAACAATGCCACAAAAAAAATACAGACTTAGTAGTATTATTACATAACGCAAATACAATCATTTTAAAGGATTCATAAAAAATTAATGCCTGAATTTCAACTAAGGATTATATACCACTTGCCTCCATTACAATAGCTAGGAGACAGGGAGGTTAGGTAAGAAGGTCAGTATGAGGTTCAGAATGGCCGGTACCTGCAAGACGACAAGGGTCTTGGTGGTGGGGTGCGCGGGCTCGGCGTCGAGGAGGACAGGAATGGCATCGGGGAGGAGGACAGCAACGACGCCGGGGAGGAGGATAGTAACAATGCCGGGGAGGAGGTTGACGACGTCAAGGAGGACAGGGATAGCTGGCATGGGCTCATCGATGCAAGCTCGTGCTACCCGGCGGCAGGGGCTCCTCGATGTCGGGAGGCATTTCGGTGGAGGGCACAGGGAAGGACAAAAATTTTCTAAGTGTCAAAGTGCGTAGGGGGTCATGCCATTTTATAGGGAAGGACTTTCACTGTTGGCTCAATATGACCATCGGCAGTGAAATGGTACCTTCACTGCTGGCTTAAGAGGACTATGGCAGTGAAACTACTTTCACTGCTGGCCCAATAAGTCCACCGGTAGTGAAAGTAGTTTCACTGCAGGCCCAATATGTCCACTACCAGTGAAACCTCTTTCACTGCTAGTGGCGCGGGGCGAAAAAAATTTGATTTAGCTTCATGCACGCATAGAGACTCGAACCCACGACCTGCACCAAGTAACACCGAACAAACCATTGTGCAACTCAAGTGATTTTGATTGAGTTTGTACTATCTGTCACACCCGGTTTTAACGGACAAAACCAAGTGCGGCTTATGTGTGCTCAGAAAGTTTATTACATATAAGGACATCATAGGTGAAGTAACAAAAGTAATACTTTAACTTACAACCGTTAAACTTTTACATTGAAGACTTCTCCTAAACAACTCTATTAGGTACATGACTGCAGACTAAACGATGGCAGCAGGACGAAAGCATCGGCAACCAAGCACTCCACAGGCACTGACCGGAAGACACACTCCTAGAAGACTTGGTCACCGTCTTGGAAATCTTGAAAGTCCTCCAATGAGCAGCATATGTATTGTGGGAAATAGCAAGGGTGAGCACATGGAGTACTCAGCAAGTGTGGAAAAATAATGATATGTAGGCTTTCAACAAAATTAGGCTAACACATGGTATATTTGCATAAATGCGAGTAAAGAAAAAGATATTTGGACTCAAAAGCATTAAGCAGTTATTAAGTGAATGTAACTGAAACCATCGAACAACCATCCATCCAAAGGCAAAGGTAACCATTCATAAACCATCACCATCCAGTATCTCCTGTACCAACAAGACCATGACCATAACCATAACCATATCCATAACCACAATCCACTAATCATGTGAGGATCCAAGTCTCCCATAACCATGGGCACGACTGTTATAACAGTTTTTACACTCTGCAGAGGTTGTCCAGCTTTCCCCATGAGTCAGTGAATTCTATGTTGCTATGTTTGCAAGACACTTAACACACGCCAGTGGTGTGCCACCAAGAAATCACTAAATGATATTTTTCACTAACCAGAGCCTAATCCAGTATGCATCTGCCCACTAGGTTTCACCGCCAGGGGTTTACGCGTGTCTAACTCCTACCCAGAAGCCCCCTCTTGTGCTGACACAACACACACTGGATAGACTCTAACTAGTATGTCATTCCTTACCCATATCAGCCTCGTGGTTGGTAAATTACTTCTTGGGTTGTCGCTCCACGAACTGGTCCTTACTTAGGTTATTTGAGCAAACACTAAACCAACAACAGAACCATGACAACCACCAAAACCACTTTTCTCAAGGCCTCAGGTTCCATGTTTCTGGACCATTAACACATTAACGACCATTGTTGCATAAGTTCATTAATCAAGTATATGACACTTCTCAACATCCCAAAAGCATGGCTAAGCAATTCTACCTAAGATTCTCATATCAACTACCACTAGGCTTCAAGGAATGTAAAGGAAGAACTAGGTAAACCCTAACATAGGTGACTACCCATCAAGGTGACAGATATTGCATGCAATTTTGTAAAACAAAACATTTAAAACATAGGTTCAAGGTGATCAAGGAAACTTGTCTTCTCCTTGCTGCTCCTCATTGTATCCTCGCTCTTGATCTTGACGTTCTTCAAGTTGATCCGGGACGTTGTCGACTAATCGCACAATTACCGGTAAAGCACACAAACAAACACACTAATAACAAAGCACAAAAAAAATAACAACAAGACAAAACCTAGCTAGAAAGATAGAGCTAAGAGAAACAAATTTAATGGCGCAAGAATCGCTTAAAACGGAGCTATGACAAAAAAGATACACTAAAAACAAGATTAGGGTTTATTTTATAAAAAAAGGACTAATTTTTTATTAACAGAAAGTTTTATGGACATTTTGTAAAAATAGAAGGACCTATTTGTAATTTTGGAAAAGTCTAGGAGCCTAAGTGTAAAAAGATAGGGCTCTTTTTGTAATTACAAAAAATTTCAGGGCTAAACTGCAAAATTACCAATTCCTAGGAATATTTGGAATTATTTTTGTATAGAAAAACCCTATTTAGTGTGTATGACTAGGCTGACATTAGCGAGATCTGCTGGCGATGACATGGCTAGCTAACAGGGCATAGAGGCTGACTGGGATTAAATTGGGCACATGGCATGCTCTGGTTGGCTATCGAACTGGTATGTTTTAGATCTAATCTAGGCCGTGTACTTTACATCTAACGGTTCAGGATGGTTTGGTCGGTCGGGGAAGAGAGTATGGCACCGAGGCGAGTCACGGCGACGCTCAACTGGAGAGGTCACCGGAAACACGTTGCCGACCTCAGATACCGACGACGAGTGGCGGAATAGATAGAGATGCTCACACGAAGTCAGTTTTGGGGCTTACCGAGGGCGAAGTGGCACCGGAAGGGGGGTGTCGATGGTGGAGGTGGCGGAGGGCTCGAGATCTTGTCGGAGGGGCAACTTCGGTGGTCAAATAGCGACGGAGAGGGCAACACAATCTTTAGTGGAGGCAAGTGGTCCTTCAGGTGGTCTCGGATGGCGGCGAGAGGCTCTGGAGCAGTGGGACGTCGAGCTCAACCGAGGTGACGGCGATGAGTTCAATCTTAGCGAGTTAGCTTGGATCTCGACGAATTAGCTTGGGGAAAAGAACCGGGAGGTCTCGGGCTAGATATATAGACGGCCAAAATGAGTCGGGGAGGGCTAGGACTCCCTAGCGGTGGCGGAGATTGAATCGAACTCGTCGGCGTGGCGTTGTCCAACTCGGAAATGAAGAACCCGATAGGTGGGGCCCACCTATCGGTGGCTCAAGTGAAGGCGGGGACCGAGAAGGCGTCTTCAGCGGGTGGCACGGCGCGTGGGCTGAAGCAGCACAGACTGGGCTGGCTCAGCACGCAGGACGCAGTCGAGGCGGAGCGTGCTTGAATATTTGGGCCGAAAGGGAGGAGAGACAGCCCGAGAAGAGTTTTATTCTTTTTTATATTTAATTTCCTTTTCGAAATTCATTTGAATTTCGAATTCAAAGCAAAAACAACTCAAACAAAGCCTAGTAAACTCCAAATAAAACCCTACATGCCTAACTCCAGCATGAATGCATCCAACCAATAATAATCCTAATTCAAATTTGAATTTGAATTTAGAAAATAGGCCTTTTCCTATTCTATTTATTAATCTAGCTTCTGATCTTGGAAAATTTTAGAAAATTGAGAAAAGTGAAAATCAGGGTGTGACACTATCTTTATTTATTAACATTCTATTAACCTAAAATCCTAATAAATATTTATTTAAAATTTGAACTTGCTATTTACCAAAATTAAGTTTTGTATATACCTAAATTTCCTTGTTTAGTTTTCTAATTCAATAAAAAATTAAAATAAATATGTTCATACCTAAGTTTCTATATTGGGGCTTGCTAATTAATTAAAAATATAATTGGAGCTTCCTATATATCTTAATTTCATTGATAAATATTTTACATCATTAAAAATTTAAAATAAATATGCTCATAACATAGGGAGGTTCATCGATATCTTCCATGGGACCTAGGTCGACGTCCTCTCCGAAAAGAGGTAGCGCATCGAATTGATTGTAGTCTTCAATTATATACACAGTAGCCATCATAGTTTAGGCTCGGATTTTGCTTAGATTATTCTGTTTTATACAGTTTCGCTGCTTGTTCGATTTGTTGAACCCCAACTCGAGTACTTCATTGGTAATTAGCAATATTCAGATTGCATCTACCTATTCTTACTTGTGTTTTCGATTCGCTTGCAAGAAAAGCCCTCGTGGTGAGGTCAACCGCGTCTTGGCACGGTTGATAACTATGGAGTAGTGGTGTAGTGGTTGTGAGGGTTCCCGATTTGTTTTGTTCGAAGCATTTGGATCATCAACATCGAAGCTCCACCATTCGACTTATCATATTACCTTTTGGAAGGTCAGGCAAATGTGTAGCAGTAGTACACTGAAATTGGTTTGAATATAAAGGTATTGAATATAATCAAGAGCCCAAGCCATCTAACTTGTAAAGGTGAAATATATGCACATCTAAGGTTATAGTTATATATGCACTATAATTAATTCTTAACTGTAGTCTAGTACAGTTGGTACTAGGGGACCATGATGTAATGCAATACACTATATCTCTAGACGATACTTAAAATTTATACAGTGCAGGTTACCTTAAAGAAACTATTCAGTGATAGCACATATATGTACTGAAAGAATATGTACTAACAATCAATTGGATTCTTCACTGAGGGTAGTTTTTGAAGGACTAGGAGTTGTTTAGTTAAGGCCAATGCTAATCGGTAAAGTGTGTTCATATAGCTTTGCAAAGATACTTTATGTCCATCAATTTGTGTTTCATTACAAATGTGTGAGTTAACACCCCTGTTTAAAGTTGAAAACACAGCCAACATAATTGACACAGTTGCATAGGTGCATACAATGCATTGCTTCACCTCTTCTATCATTGAATCACACTTAGGTTTGTATTCTTCCTATTCCTGTCCGCTCCTTTCACATCTCTTGACCTTTTTGAAAACAATGTTTGCACCTTTGTTATTCTCACTCACACCTATCATCATCGTCACATTATAAAATTAAGCTATAGAGATAGTGAGTAGGTTAATATGCATGGCTAGATGTTTTCGACGTATAAGATGTTTTAGAATCATTCCCTCAAATATCAACAACATCTAGTAAAGCCATTTGCTAATGAGTTTTGTAGTAAAGCCATTTGCTAATGAATCTTACTTCACATACTCGTGGGATCCCTTCTCCCACCTAGCAAGCAACTTGTGAATAGCTTTGTCACTTTCAAAGAAACACACAAATATAGAGACCTCAACTCCAAAGGATATAGATAAAGTCGGATGATATATACCTATATTTTACAGGGCTAGCTAGATTTATATATCAGCTTGATTCTTGTTCTTAACCTTGATTCCTTTTCTTTCCTCTAAGAAGCCATAGAGCAGAAGAGGACTGTCACCCCTGAGAAACCAAAAGCACAGAGGATGCTAGCACTAGAGGCTGTACTGACATTAGATGGGGTGGATAGGAGCCCAAGCCTGCACCCGATGTCCTCCTTCGGCAGCAACGAAAGCCATATCACAGCACGAGTCCTGACCCGTCACCAAAGTGGGAGAGCTGACATCGGACAAGTAATGAAGAATACAATTCCACCAAAGAGGTATTGATATGAGTCAATATATTTTATACTTGTTGAATGGAGGAATATTTTTTTTATATCAACTCCCCTTGTTTTCTCTCTATATGGCCGAACCATAGTCTCCAAGCTAGATAGCTTGTAGTGGTACACAAGCCCAAAAGGCAAGGTCACAAACACAATGGCCGACGGACAAAGTTACTGTCATGGGAATCGTTGCTGATGAGCAGCCTATGGATGAAAAGGCCCAGAATAGATTTCAGAGGATCATAGGGCACATTGCTTGGGAGAGGGTTCCAATAACTACTAATTTCGAAGACCTCAGTGGGTCGCAGGCCAAGAGAGATTTGTTCGATAATGTCGTTAAGGAATATCTGGAGTACCTTGGAAACATAAGCGAGCGTCAAATAATTACCGCAATCAATGCAGCAATGAAAGCAATCGCGAAACTTCCCCAAAGCTTTAAGAGCAAGCTTGTGAATCGGTACTTGGTTAAAGCGGTGGTGCCCTTCAAGAGCTACAAGCACTTGAAAGAGAAAGATTGGGATGCTTTTGTGTAGATGGAGAGCTTAGAGTAGATCAAAAAGGAGAGTGAGGAGAAGAAGCAGCTTCGGGTTAGGAACATGCTGATGCATGTTTGCTCAATCTTCCGAAAGGTAATATGATAAGTCAATTGGTGGAACTTCGACGTTGATGATCCAAAGGCTACGAACATAACATATCGCGAACCCTCACAACCACTACACCACTACTCTGTTGTTATGAACCGTGCCAAGATGTGGTTGACCTCGCCAAGAAGGCTTTTCCTACAAGTGAATTGAGAATACAAGTGAATATTGCTAATTACCAATGAAGTACTCGAGTTGGGTTTCAACAAACCGATAAACGACAAAACAGTCTGAAACAGAATAATCTAAGCTAAACCCGAGCCTAAACTACAACAACTACTGTGTATATATAGGGGGACATGAGGAGGTCTACCTAGGGTTTTGCAGCTGTGGAAAGAGGCGTACACAACCTGGACTCCGACTCCGACACGATTACAAGACCCAACTAGGTCCAAAACGATAACACAACACCTTATTTCTTTTAATCTACCTACACCATAATTAATATTTGGTCAAACTCATATCCATTAGAAAGGGCTCGTTGTAAGCTTTTCAAAATGTCCAAGATTGTCTAAAACGGACTTCGTATGAGAGATTTATGCCCGTTTTACTGACGTGCTGTCCTAGGACTCGACTACGACCATGACCTCACTACAGCCATGACTAGAGCTCAGTCTCCAATCCGAGTAGAATTGGCCTTCAAGGGGTGATGTCCGGGTAAGGTTGTGCTGCTTCTCCCACATTCCTAAGCAATAAAACATCATAAGAATTTAGTAGTAATCAATCCATGGAAGCATGAATGGCAAGGGACGAGTTCATCTGGTTGTCTAATTATCGTGCACGTGCTTTTATAATTGGACCTTGTATGATTTTAGGATTATTGGTGGTATTTGATCGTATCTGAAGAAGCCATGGGCTCATCATCCTCCCCCTCTTGAATTGGAGTCGTCCTAGATTCAAGCTCATCTTCTTCTCCTAAATATGGCTTCAAATCTAAAATGTTAAACGTGGGACTAGCCCCAAAATCTGCATGTATGTCCAATTTGTATGCATTGTCATTGATTTTGTCAATTATCTTAAATGTGGATTTAAGCAAGACTTAACTTTGTTGCAAGTGGTACAACGTAAAATGTAGCACTCGACGTCACGTCTCATCTTTGGCCAAAAGAAGTGGGCGGCCAGTATATCTTCAGTCTTCTTTGCTCCAAAAGGTGCCATCAATCCTCCTCCATGCGCCTCCTGTAACAACAAAAGATGAACGGAGCTAGCTGGATCGCTAGCTTGTTAGCACGATAGAGCAATCCTTCATCTAGTATATATTTATTTCATGTCTTCCCTTCTTTACAATGTTCAAGCACTTCTTTAAAGTCTAAATCAGTAGCATATAAGTCCTTAATGGTCTCTAAACCAAAAATCTTATGATCAAGTTGAGATAACATGGTATAACGTCTAGAAGGTGCATCAGCAATCACATTGTCCTTTACTTTCTTATGTTTTATGATATATGAAAAAGACTCAATAAATTCTTTGTCAACTCATTTAATGGAGCAGCAATGGTGCTGAAATCCCGCATAAATTGCCGATAGAAACCTGCAAGACCATGAAATCTTCTCACTTGAGTAACAGTCTCAGGGGTTGGCCAGCTCTTTATAGTTTCAATTTTTGCTTCATCCACCTCTATTCCCTGTGGAGTAACAACAAAGCCAAGAAAAGAAACTCGATCCGTGCAAAAGATGCACTTTTTGAGGTTACCAAACAAACGTGTATCTCTCAAAACGTTAAAAACAGCATGTAAGTAATCAAAGTGTAGTTCATATGACTTACTGTAAATCAAGATGTCATTGAAGTAAACCACCACAAATCTTCCAATGAAAGCACGTAAAACTTCGTTCATCAAGCACATGAAAGTTCTAGGTGTATTAGTTAACCCAAAATTATATAACCACTCAACTCATCAAGCATATCATCTAACCTAGGGATAGGGTGACGACTATCGTCTTTCTTAGGAACGAAAGAACAGGAACAACACAAGGGCTAAGACTTTCTCGGACATACCCGCGGTCCAAAAGGTCTTAGACTTGTCGCTGAATTTCCTTAGTCTCTTCGGGGTTGGTCCTATATGCAGTACGATTTGGCAAAGTTGCTCTCGGAATCAAATCAATTTGATGTTCAATCCCTGGAATAGGTGGTAATCCCGGGGTACTTCAGCTGGAAATATATCTACAAACTCATGCAAAAGGTTAGCAACAGCAGGAGACAAAGAGTTAGATATATTCTCGAGTGAAACTAAAGCATCTTTGCATATCAAAGCATAGCATGGCAACTCATTATCACAAAATTCAGCAAGATCAAATTTAGTAGCTACATAGCACACCCTTTTAGTCTAATTCTATCAGACTTAGAAGTTGTTGTTGCTTTCTCCTTTTTGGGTGGAAAAACTTTTTCCGTTACTTGCTGATTTTTAGATTCATTCTCAAACTCTTTTCTCTTATTTTCAGCTATCTCTTGTTTACATTTCACAATTTCAGCAGGGTTAACGGTAGAAAAGTTATTTTCTTTCCTTTATACATAAGGGTGTACTTATTACTTCTACCATGATGTGTTGCATCTGTATCAAACTCCCATGGTCATCCTAACAACAGAGAGCATGCTTGTATGGGAACTACATCGAAATCAGCACAATCATGGTATGAACTAATAGAAAAATGCACCCTAACTGTTTGCATTACCTTCAACTTACCACTGTTGTTGAACCATTGAATATGATACGGGTGAGAATGGTTTCTTGTCAGCAAGGAAAGCTTCTTGATCATATCTGAACTTACCAAGTTGTCGCAACTTTCTCACTCAAACACGATAATCCTTGAGTATGAGGAACATCTGAAACAAATTACGGTGTTGTAGCTGTTCTACTTGCTCCATTTGAGTACTTAACACTCACTGTAAGATGAGTGTCCTATAATTCTCTGTAGCAGCTGCACTCAATTCTTCCTCATTGTCGATATCCATCTCATGTTCATCCTTATCGCCTGCATGGTTGGCTGCAAGTGCATATTTATCCTCAACATCACTAGCATTTACATATCTACTGTCTTCTGTGACAATGTACGCTCGCTAACTTGGAAAATCCTTCATGACGTGGCCCATTCCCTTGCACCGATGGCATACAATCCCGTTCGATCAGCCTGTAGAAGCAACCGAAGAAGAGCTCTTGGCTAGCCCCTGCACACTTACAGATTTGCTTACCTCAGGAGCATGTGATGGTGTCGAAGGTATTGCTAAACGTGCTCTACTCGAGAAGGGGGCAGTAGACCGTGTAGTTGAATGTGAGGCTATTTTGACTTGTTCCGGTGTTGATTTTAAAGTGGTTGTGCTTCCAAAATTGCTCCTTGGCCTCTGTTGTCGTCTCTGCAATTATTTTTCTACAAGACATGCAAGTTGGAACAATCTAGGAATATTATTGTATTCTTTGTAATCAACTATATCCTGAATTTCATGTCTTAACCCTCCATAAAAGTGTGCCATTGCAACCTCTTTATCCTCAATAATATCACAACGCAACATACTAATTTGTAGCTCCTGGTAATATACTTCTACAGATCAATCACCTTAGTTTAAGCACTGCAATTTCTTACGCAAATCACATTTAAAAAAGGGTGGAATAAATTTGTTATGCATAGCAACTTTTAAAGCATTCCAAATAGTAGGAGCTAATCCGTCGATGCATACCCTATTCCACCAGATGATTGCAAAATTTTTAAATTTACTAGTGGCTTGCCTAACTCTATGCACTTCAGGAACTAAATGAGCATTAAACTTCTGTTCTACCATCATCTTTCAATCTACATACCTTTCAGCATCATAAGCACCCTCAAAAGATGGTATAATAAACTTAACCTTAGCAAATTGATCATCATTAATATGTGGATTATGTTGTTAAAAATTATTAATTCTCATACCTTGATGGTTGAAGCTCAATCGGTTCCTTTGTCATTCATCAAAGGCGTCACGTTGTTGTCTCAAAATTTCATCATCCACGACGGACTCCTCTTGATGATCCACTCGACCATTGTTCGGTGGTGGATTAACCAATCGATCAAAGCGTGTATTGAGGATTGCAATGCTTTCATTAAGTCATTGCAATGCGGTATTGGTTCCTGCAAGCTTTTTATCGATGTAGTCATTAATAGTTTATCGATGATCATCCAACAACATTGTGAGTTCTTTCCTCAAAACACACTCTTTCGCATCCGATGCTTCTCCTGTCATGGTTAGTCGAAGATAGAAAACAACGAAAGATAAATTATCCCTATCGACTACTAGGTGGTGGAGGTGGAGTCACACACTCTCAAGCGTCTTACCATGCTCTTGCAAGTGTTCTAACCAATCACTGCAGTTGGCACAACCGGTGGCTGGTTCATGATACCTTATCGAGTGCGAGTGAGGTAGTTGCAAAGGGAGAAACCGTTCTAATCGAGAGAAAATGTAGCTTGGATAGGTAATATTTAGTAGCAAGGAATAACAATAATTGAAATCAGATTAGAAAAGCTAAATAAAAGTCCACAATTTTGTCACAGTTGTTGGCTCAAACACGTTCCTAGAACTAGCTCAAGCAAGCCGAAAACTATAAAAGACACAAGCACAATGGAACAAAATTCTTAATGCAAACTGATTCTCTTTTTTTATTGAATTCTCTCTCTTCTTTTTTTTGGCACTCTTTGCTTCTTCTTTTTTGGCACTCTTTGCTTCTCTTTTTTGGCACTCTTTGCTTCTTGCTTGTTTTATTTTTATTTTTTACGAATGTGACACAAACTCAGAAACTCTTCTACTACCTTTTCTAAGACTAGTGAAGTATGTGGGTTACAAACTTTTTCTGGAGAGCAGGGGTATAAAGGTAATAAAAAGATTCTCCCTTTGAACTTTGGCTACCTCTGTTTGGGCTGTCGAGTGATACTCAAAGTTTTCGGACAATGCTCGATATGATGAGTACGTAGGATGTCTGAGAGCAGCCAAAAACAAATAGACTCTGACTAGGTTGCAGAGGCGAAACCGAGTGGGCAGTTGAATCCGACTAGGTGGTCGAACCTGAAAGGATGGTCGGATTCGATAAGGTGGGCTATTTCGATTAGGTGATCAGAGTGACTAGTCGGGACCCTGAGTGGGTGGTCAGAATGGCCGGTTGGACCCCGAGTGGGTGGTCGGAAAAACTGGTCGGGACCTCGAGTGGGTGGTCGGAGCAACTAGTGATCGAAGCCGAGTAGATGATTGACTCATCTAGTGGTCGAAATCAAGTAAATGGTTTAAGCGACTAGTGGTTGAACACGACTTGATGGTCAACTCGACTAGTGGTCGAACTCGAGTAGATAGTTAAAGCGACTAGTGGTCGAACATGACTTGATGGTCGACTCGACTAGTGGTCGAACTCGACTAGATACACAATAGCGGCTATAGCAAACAAGGCTAGACCAAGATACACGACGACTAAACAGCAAGACTCGACACCAGAAACTAGAACACGATGACTCGACTAGCAACAAAGACACCGACAATGGACTCAAACTCAACGATGCGAATACTGAAAACAAAATTGTGGTTTGGACAGCGAAAAAACTAAGATCTAAATATTTTTGCGGGGTAATTTTCTGGACTCTAAGTAATGAAAAATGACGAAACAAAGGGGATAAATGAGATTACCTAACGGGCAATCAAGGCTCTGATACCACTTGATACACGTTTGTCCGATCTTTCAAAAGGTAGTATGATAAGTCGATTGGTGGAGCTTCGATGTTGATGATCCAAAGGCTCCGAACAGAATAGATCGCGAACCCTCGCAACCACTACACCACTATTTCATGGTTATCAACCGTGCCAAGACGCGATTGACCATGCTAAATCGAGAACATAAGCAAGAACAAGTAGATACAATCTGAATATTGCTAATTACAAATGAAGTACTTTAGTTGGGGTTCAACAAACTGATAAACGGTGAAACTATCTAAAACAGAATAATCTAACTTAAATCCGAGCCTAAACTACGATGAATACTATATAAGGGATGTGAGGAGGTCGACCTAGGATTGTGTAACCATGGAAAGAGGCATACACAACTTGGACTCCGACTCCAACATGATTACAAGACCCAACTAGGTCCGAAATAATGGCATTGTACTTTATTCCTTCAACTATGACTACACCATAAGAAATATTTGGTTGAGCTCATATTATTGGAAAGGACTCGTCTTAATCTTTCCAGAATATACAAGATTGCCTAAAACGGACTTCGTATGAGAGAGTTATACCAATTTTATTGACGTGCTGTCCTAAGACTCGACTACAACCACGACCTCGACTACGACCATGACTAGAGCTCAGCCTCGAGTCCGAGTAGACTTAGCCTTCGAGGGGTGACGTCTGGGTAAGGTTGTGCTGCTTCTCCCACATTTCTAAACTATAAAACATCATAAGAATTTAATAGTAATCCATCCAAGGAAGCATGAACAGCAAGGGACGAGTTCACTTGGTGGTATAATTATTGTGCACGTGCTCTTGTAATTGGATCTGGTATGATTTGAGGATTATTGGCTGTATTGATCGTATCCGAAGGAGGCATGAGCTCAACACAAGCATAATCACAGGACCGGTGCAATTGGGTATGCTGGGAAAAGGGCCAAATGGCAAGCAGAGGATGAAAAATTAGCCAGAGAAGGCTACAAGAATCCTTGGTTCCAAATCCTAAGGCGATCGTGGTCATATTTGTGTGCAAGGGGTGAGCTGTCCAAAAGCGGGAAATCACATTCTGAAATAGCGAGATTATTTGTAACTAATTTCAGTAATTAGTTTAATTCCATGGTAACATGATATTGGTTACGTGCCAAATTATGCAGGGATTCGATGCTTTTTTTTCCATGGCGGTGCACTCCTATAGATTCGACGACAGATCACCAATTTCATAGTGTCTGAAGTGATCAGCCTACACGGCGAGTTCTACTATAGAATCCCTAGGTTGTGAGGCAGATCTTATGTAATATGGGTTGATCAGAATTTTGTAATATTTGTGATCCTATAATGAATTGGTCGGAACTTTATAACCTTTGTGATTCTGTAATAAAGTGTGTTTGTCGATATAGATTTGGATGTGTTACTGCCGTTTACAGGAACAAGACGACTGCCAAATCCTGGCTACGTTTTAGGATGCCGTTAGGAAGTAGGACAATCCAGCAAGGTAACCTACACATTAGTGACGAGTAAAGAAGTTACCGGTCACTTATGTATTCTCTCATGTGCTGGTGAGAAAGATATAAGTGACGGGTGAATGGGTTATGCGTTGCTGATGAATTTAGATAAGTGATGAGTAAATTTTTTACTCATCACTTATATGTTCTCCCTGAGTTATATATAATGCCATAAGTGACACATCAAAAAGTTACTCGTTACTTATGTGTGAACATAAGTTACGCATAACTAATTTATTCGTCACTTATGTCTTTCTATATAGCTTAAAGGAGACGCTAATAGGTGATGGGTCACGGTTATGACCCATTACCTATGATCTCATTGGTGATGAATACTTATCCGTCACTTATGACTAGTCATCAATGACGTCTTTTGGGTGACAGGTGTAGCCATGACGGTTATCACCCTTCACCTACAGTTTTTTTTTTTACATAGTGTCATTCATGGTAAGCTATGCATATTTGCACGCTGCTGGTTTCTTTTGAATTTTCTCCTTCACTCATTATCTGGTACTTATCTACTAACTTCTCAGCTCCTAAGTTAAACATGCAAAGATAATCCTTTTCTAAATGTTGGGTCCAGGGATCCTAAAATTAGGATTGTAAAATTCAATGAACTATAGTCAGGAAGATAAGCCTTTTTAGTGTGTTGGGTCCATTGGTCGTGGAAGATAAGTTTTACCTGTAGTAAGTTTAGACCAATTCTTCCAGTTAGCTTCATATATCTCAATGCTTCCTGAAGCCAGCTAGCTACTCCTACCTACTCCCGCTTTTGTTTCTTAGAATGTTTCTTTGCCACAAACAAGCCAAATGATGTGACTTATTTCTTCTCACTCGATGTTGACATCCATGCTTGATCTGAGCCGTCAATTTCTCGATCGGACGGTCATCTCTGCCCCGCTTCTTTGTCCAAATCTTCAATGCAGCGCTGGTGCTCCTCAGCAACGCGGCCAACATTGCAACCATCTTGAATCTGGTGAGTTACCTCCGTGAGAAGATGCACATAGACGTCGCCAAGGCCTCCACGATGGCGAGCAACTTCGCCGCGCTGCAGGTGTTCTCCATCCCTGCGGCATTCCTCAGATTCCTACATCAAGCGATTCTACCCTGTCCTCATCTTTGCCCCTATCGAGATCCTGGTCCGTACGTATCAGTTATTACCCCATCTTCACTAAAAAAAGGTTGTTTCTTCATGATATCAGAAAAGAAGTAATTATTTTAATTTGCAAGAAGCACCTTTTTTTCTAAAAGATAAGAATCTTCTTGCTTAAACTCATCTGCTACACTGGTTTGTTTGTCATATCATCTTAAAGACACACATCCATCGTGCAGACATTATTGTTATCATTTTCACCTTTCTTATCCGAGCGACATATAATCCTACTCCCACTGAACCAACGGAATCAAACTTATTCATACTTATGTTCATTCATATCTCCCAACTAAGAGGAATGGCAGAGTGAAAAAAGATATCAGAAGCGCGCGCTTTCACCCTATATCATTGATCAACCCTTGAAAGACCATACTGATAGTTTACATATCAAGTTGTTATTTTTAAGTAGTCTGAAATTTTATTATGTTCGAGTCAAACTCTGAGACTATTTAATTTGTATAGAGATTAATGTGCCATACAACTTTGTTTTGATCCAATGGAGAAAGAATGGGACTCATGCTTTAGGAAATATCACTCACCTTATCTGATAGACAAAGACAAATTACTGTTTGGTGTAAAGAAAACAGTGGTAACAACACTACTGTTCAGGGCTACATCCTTCTAGCAGTCCAAGCGCACATCCCATCCCTGCACGTGCCACTATAGAAAGCAAATTCTGTAAGACCTATGGGAGAAAGATCTCCACGAGACTTTCATCAGTGCCATACATTTTAGATAAAAACTCGTGCATGCATGCAGACGTGGTGGAACAAACGTGTCATATAGAGACAGTAGTCTACGTGTAAGATTCTTGATCTCACATAATTTGCTTGCGCCACCGTGCACTCCTGCCCAGCAGCCGACGAGCACCTGCGAGGCAGTACACAGCTCCAACCTAAGCCTGCTCCTCCTTGGCCTCTACCTGATCCCCTTGGAGACGGCGCGGCACCAAGTGCCGGCAAACGGCGCGGCACGCGTGTGCCTGCCGGCACTTGGTGGCGAGTAGTTTGACATCTCGAACCCCGTCGTGGGGCGGCAGGAGGCAAGCTTCTTCAACTGGTACACCTTCGCCGTGTCTTCGGGCGGGTTTGTTGGGCTCGTGTTCGTCGTATGGGTCAAGAACAGTAAAGGGTGAGATATCGGGTTCATTGTGTGCGCCCTGTGTATTCTCTTTGGGATGCTCATATGGATTGCCGGGTTCCCGTTCTATAGAAATCAGCTGCCCAGTGGAAGCCCCATCACCAGAATATTGCATGTATGTGTTGCATTTTTCGTTCTGTGAAGTTCCATCAAAATGATTTTGTAGCTGTAAGCTTAGAAATACGCGGTTCGTTTTGCAAAACTTGTGTGTGACAATAATAGCTCATAGCCTGATACGAAGGGTATTCGTAAGTAGAGGTTTGTTTTGAATCGTCAAATTCCGAATCACAAGAAAATTTTGGCTGAAACAAAATAGAAATGCGGTAGGTATTCAATTGCTTCCATGGATTATATAAGATGCAGTGGTCTCCATTTAGTTATTGCGTTGGACAATGTAGTCCTTTTTGTTGCTTTTAAATTAGCCAACCAGCCCTTGCACCTGTGTAGAAAGATTTGAAAATATTGTCAATCCTGTTGGTGCTGGTTTTGACAAAGGTTGTTGGTTGTTGTGACAATCTTCTTTGAATGAGGACACTTAGAATACTTCTGTCCCTCTTGGCCACATTCAAAGCATCGACTATACTTATAATGTCGTGTAGAATGATTTCCTTGACAAATGTTACACTTTGGGTATGTGAACCACTAATTTTATTTCTTATTGTAATATTGTCCAATGATCTTTGACTTTTTGATTTTGTTCCCTAGCTTGAACCTTGAAAATCTCGAGAGTGCTTGTTTCATTTTGTCTCAATTGTAGCTCCCTCATCTTGATATGACTGTTCTGAGATGTATGCTTTATTCACCACTTCTCGAAAGGTGTTGAGCTCAAAGACTTTTACTCGACCATGGATGACACAATTTAGTCCATCTTCAAATCTTTGCACCTTTTTAATTTCATTTTGGACAAACTCAGGATCGTATCTCATCAACTTTGAAAACTCAATTTCATATTAATTCACAGATTTGCCACCTTGTTTGAGATCAAGGAATTCTCACTCCTTTTGTCTTTGACACTAGGTGGAAAATATTTTAGATAGAAAGCTCGCTTGAATATTCCCCAAGTGCCAATGGTACCTTCAGTATATGACTTTCTACGTGCATTCCACCAATCAAAAGCCATTCTCTAAGCATAAAGGTAGCATATGCAATCTTTTCGATATGCAAACATTTCACTACATGGAAACATTTCTCCATACCAGTTATCCAATTTTTGGCCACGAGCGGATTAAATGTCCCAATGAAAGTAGGGGGTTTAAGACAGTGAAAATCTACATTGTGATTATGATGGTCTCCCTCAGATGTTCTGTCTGTTCTAGGGACTTGCTGACTAAGTTGTCGAATCAATGAACATTATTGTTGTTGTATGTCATGTTGCTTTCCTAACTTTGCTATCAATATTTAGGATACTTGTGTCATCTCAAGCTAGCTTTCAAGAAAACTCGGGACACCATGTTCTGTTGTTGTTGTTTGACCCAACGTGTCAGCTCCTTTATCCTTGTTGTTCTCATCATAATGGTTTTAAGCCATTTCTTAATTAAGAAAACCATCTTACATAAAAGTACACTAGGATATAAATGCATCTTAATTCGAAAGTTAAGATACAAATAGTTTGCAAGAATGCATCATGCATCTAACTAAGCATTTCCCAACAACGCAACCTAAGGCTCTGGTATCACGTTAACTGTCATGCCCCAAACACGGACCCACGTGATAACCAAAAATAAAATTTACATAGATAATATTAGTGGTTGGTAGAGTAACTAACGTAAGCTTTGTTTATAACAAACTATGATAATTTATATATACAACTCATTTTAAAGTAAAGAAACTATTAAACACCTAAGGCAAGCATGAGTATAAAATACTTAGCAAGAAATAAAGCACATGGAAAGTTATTTGAAGTAAAATTGATGAATGAATATGCTTGTCTCATATTGACATTAATTTTTCCATCATTTCTTTATTTAGCTCTATAGAGATTGTCAAATCACTAATATCACAATGCGACCCACCATGATGAGATCAGAGCTTTTCTATGGACAATATCAAATGATAGTTTCGATGCACGTGCCACAACATACCTGTGAATAAGAGATATGTTATACCTTCCAATAAATATCCGGCTTCATAACTAGATCTTACACTAGGCATTCCCAATGAATTTGGAAATGTATCGACTGCCCATGTAACTACCACTCTAATGGGAAAATTACTAAACTAGTGGTTGACAATATTTATGGCTAACTTAACTAGATCATGTATATTTCTACTCTAGAAATACTAAGTATCACAACCATAACTTCATATTGTAATACTGATAAATAATAATGCGTAACAAAGCATTAAAAGCACTGATGTATAACAGATAGTCTCTCAAATAAAATATATAAAACACAGCAAAACACAATAATAATGAGAGTGTTAATGTAGCTTGCTAATAAAGTCACAATAGTAGGGGTGTCAACGCAGCTTGCCTGGGTTATGCCAAAATCTCAAAGAAAATAGTTGGCCCCTTAGCTCTAGCTTGACACTATCAACACTTCAACAGAGATCAATCTAATAGCCTGTCGAAAGCTAGAATACCGGATGTAGCAGAACTAGAAATCCGAGAATACCACTAACTATTGTCCTCTCAATGTATTCACTAGAGCTTGTGTGTAAGACTGTCTCTCAATGATGAGAAGAGGAGGTATGATAAATGGAGTACTTACAAATTTCTTCCACCACAGGTTGAGGGCTGCTGGGTTGCTACCAGTCGCTAAACTGGTGGCGCCAGCTCAGGATGGTTCTCCCTGATTCCCACTTGACTCCACATTGCTCAGTGCATGGGTCGATTTCTGGAGGTTGGAGACGAACAAGTTTCACCTACCAATTGGTGAGATTGACCCAATGCTAAAATACTTCTCGATGCTTCTTGGTTTTCCTATATTAGGGGCAGCAGTCAAACCAATCGTGGTTGAGGCAGGGTGGAGGATGGAGTTGTTGGAGCGATTTGAGGGGGTCTTGCCGCAGGACCTAGAGCACCTAGAGGGACAGCAGGTGGCCTTTGCTGGGAAGCATGGTCCTAGTAAGGCTTGGGTCGAGCATTTCCACACCTCGTGCTTGACCTAGGACACAGAGGATTGGAGAGTCTTTAGGCAACTAGAGGCTTACTTAGTATGGCTTTTCAGGTGGGTGATGTTCACCAGTATCGGGTGGGCTAGGATCCACCGAGAGCGGACCAGCTTGAGCTAGTCAGCGTTCCATGTCACCTTGCACACTGCTGTCACGATGTTATACATTGTTCTTCCTGGCGCCCAAGACATGATGAAGTGGTTGAGACATCTAGTAGGAGGTCTCCACCATCATGTATTGCACTAAGCCCCTCGCCCATGCAACAGGGGACATCATCCCAGGTGGCACAACCTAGGCTCACTTTCATATCAATACCAGGGTGGATGGGATCCTTACCATGTACATTATATCATTTAAGAAATATTTGTTTCCTTGTATTCACATTTCGAGCTATTAAAAATAGCTTTTCTAATGACACGTTTAGAGTAGCTGTCAGACACCTTCTTACCTACTATTTCTCCATCGTCAGGGATCTATGGCCATAGTCAGCATGTCTCGTTCACGAAGTCTCCCATCACTCAGTGCTTCTCTCAGATGCCTAAAGCCCCGCAACCTATGCACACAGCCTACTCAGGAGGATACAACCACCCCATCAGCAGCTCAACCTAGACAACCACCAGACCACTTCATGTATTTGATGGACCATATCTGTTGCCGGGTTAGAGGAGGGCCCAACAAGAGGGCTAGAGGAGGTGCCACTTGACATCCATGTACTTAGGCATACATATCTATCGTTACAATTTAGGACTCTGTTAAGAACTTGTAATCCATACTAATGTTATGTTATTTGCGTGCTAGTCTCTTTCTATTTCTGTGCACACACTACGAGTTCCACAAAACAATCATAACCTTTTGAAAATTATTTTCTCCGTTAGATAAAAAAAGAAATTCAAAACTGAAATTAAAAGAACGTGTCAGCATATGGATCACCAACAGACCCCTGTCATCATATGGGTCACCTACAGAGCATCCTGTCAGCAAAGCAGGGCATCCTATCGGCACGACAGGTGCCGATAAGTCCTATTGGTAGAATCTCCTACTGACATGATTGTCTGTTGGCAAGACAAATGCCGACAAGAGGCATATCAGCATTTTGCTTGCCAACAAGTCCCTTGTCAGCATTTCATCAACCGACATTGTACTATTTTAGTAATTCTTTTAAAATGGATATTATTTTTTCAATTGTTCATTAAATTAATATTTTTTTTAAAAATGTTCTATTTATAGTGCTTATTTTCTTGAGGCCCAAGTTATCTTGTTCTTACATCTATCATTTTCCGTAGGTAAGAAGAAGAGTTTTCTTAGCTATCAAGAAAGCTTTTACTTGGCTTCAAGAAAGCTTTTACTTGGACACCAAGGAAGGTTTACTTAGGTATTAAGAAATCTTTCCTTGGTCGCTAAGAATGTTTCTGGGAGTGCAAGTCAAGTTGTAATTTGCATTGGCTTGCTCAAAACAACGGGCAGTCCTAAGGATAAAGTTAGCATGTGGGTCCTACTCGTAAGTCTCCACTTTTTAATATATTTTTATGTTAGATTAGTAAAAGATTATCTTAGACTAATTACAGTACTTAAAAAATAGAGTTATTTGATAATGCAAGCTGCTATTATTCTTAATCATTAAACTTATCTATGGATCAATTCAGTTCTTAAATTAATTAGTTAGCCAAGCCTCTAATTATCTTATAATTAATGAATTGGTTTCTCACACACTATACCTTGTGATGCAAATTCAAACTTCCTATAGACTGAGCATGGGCAAATCTTTGAATGCATTAATACCTACTGACAACCATCTCTTAAGTATCATTTGCTTCAGAGAACCATACTTTTCAGTTATGTGCACTAGAATTGTTTAAGAATACATTTCTTGTGAGTTCTCTTCATTATCTGCTTTGGAATGTAGATGAGGCCCAACCTCATTCGCAGATGGTTTGGATGCTGGTCTCAAGTCAAAACTTGCTCACCAAGAAGCTAACATAAATGATATTGCTTGTCCAATGGGTACAGTCCCCATTCTTCAAAACTATGGAAGAGCTTGAATTGCTATTTCTTTCAATGAGAATGAATACAAGAGCACTCTTCATGTATGTCATTAAATCTATGTTCAAACGGGTTACAGATAAAATTCAATATAAATAATAGTATATGAGCCAAATGTTGGTATAGGTAACCCGCCAAGATATAGTGGAGCAGTTGTGCAAATACAAAATGGTCTAAATAATATTATATGAGCCAAATGTCGGGTATAAGTACAATATACACAAGATGGCGTACGTTCTTACTTGCTTATACATATTTGCCACAATGTCACTTACACTTTTACATTTTGCATTAAGCTTTACTCTGAAATTTAAGACAACTTATTCTTCATTTAAAGGTGGACCCACAACTTTACGGTGACAAGCATGCCCATTTTGAGATTGCTTGGGTAAATTAATCATTTATACTCGATAATTTCCAACTAATACAAAGTCATCTATTCTTTCAAAACACTAATATATTGTTTCTTGCATTAAAATGTTAGTTCCTAATCACATCTTAGAGACGTAATTACTAGCCCTAAACCTAAACACCCTAAATGCGGAAGCATGAACATCATACCAGAGCATGTGGACACCATGTTAAAAAGGTGATGCCTCGGGGTAGATTGATGGTGTACAGGTAGGTGAAGATCATTGCCATGGATAATGAAGATATGGATGCAGTGCTGTAGACAAGGTAGTTGCCATGCTTTTGCGTGTTGATGATTGCTGGTAGGTAGTTGTGGATGAAGCGGTGGTGGCGGCGGTGGCGATCTACCTCGTAGCAGCGTGCGTGAGGATCGGTAGGGTTAGGGATGTGGGGGAGGTTAGGTCTAATGTGAAAATTGGATCTCATGGCTGCCGACCCCCTCCCTCATGTATTTATATGGCGCTATCTAAGATGGGACCGCAACCAAGACGTTGGTTGCACCCCCGATCAAGACGTGTACATGGACGGAGCTCCCCCCTTATCCCTCGGTGGCTTCCATTAGGATATGTTCCAGAGCCGAGATCAATATCCAACATTCCCCCCCTCCCCAATGATTGTAAGGCTAACATCATGAGTCCACTCTCAATGAAGCAGCACACTAAGGCAAACCGTTATAGTGGTAATGAAATGCCACTGGAACCCAATAACATATAGCACACTACCCCATGTCGAAATTGATATTTGTTATGCTTAATAGGAGTTTGTTTACTTTATGATCCTCTTATCTAGAATCATAGGCTTTCTAATAAACCCACATCGGCAACATAATCATGAAAAATTATGGGTGATAAGCCTGTAGTGAGTGGCACGCAAGTATTGTCTTAATATTCATATGCTTGACACTGATAGTTTGATCATTGATTTTACTTTCACAACATAATACTAAATGTCGATGTGTTTGATAATACCACTCGACTTAGAAAACCTTCTTAAGTTGTTTTAAAATGTTGTCCACCACTATTAATCTGGGTATACAGTTCTTTAGCTATACAGCCTACCCAGTAGCCACATAACATGCTGAAAACTCAGTTTTCATCGATGATGATGCCGTAAGTATTTGTTTGGAGCTTTTTCAAGAGATAGCTCCTTTAGCGAGGGTGAGGATATGACATATCTGATCAGTTTCATAATGGTTCTTCGGACATTGCATATTAAAATACCCCAAACTTATTGGCCTTAAACAATAGTAGCATGCGAGGCAGAGCAGTTATGCATATTGTATTTCTTTAGTGCTTTGTCCATATATGCTTTTGGACCTGTATCGGTGAACATCAATACAAAGAGTGTAAAAGCTTCACTGAGATCCTTCTTAAGACTAAGATGGTTAATTTTTGTCCTTTTAAACTTTACTTAAATGCAGTTGTCAATCCCTTCTCTTTGAGTGTTGCTTTGAACCTTTCGATAATTTCCCTTAGAGTCACACTATGTTTTGTAGATCCATTTACAACTTACTATTTTGGCTCTGTTGGGAGTTTCTACTAAGTTTCATTCATCATTATCGCTCATAAACTTGAATTGATCCTTCATGACATTAAGCCACCCAGGCCAACATTCTTTACATGAGTTGAGATCTTCTGAGACCGCTGAGGCTCATCGTTAGGGGCTTCATTAGGAATTTCAGAAACCTCAACAACTCCCCCTTAATTTATGCAATAGTCAGAATCACATAACTCTAAAGGGTGGCGAATCACTTCCTTAATGAGACACTCTATTCTCCCCTTGAAACATGGCCTAGAAGACAATGCCACAGTTTCAAATAAGTCTCATTATTCACATCACAAACATTTAGGTTTATAAAGAATTCATTCACAGGAAGGAAGACAAATAATTTTTGAATTTAATGATACAACTATTGCCTTCAGAATTACATTAATAACCATAATCGTCAAATGAACAAACTAAAGTAAGATTCCTCCTAATGGAAGGAACATAAAACATTATTAATGGAGATTCTTCTAAAATTTATAATCCTCTTGGAATTTTCTCTTGCTGGAGCTGCTAACATGATGCACACAATCTTTATTTTCAGCCATTAGCCTCTCCTCCTCTTGGACACACATCAGAATCAAGTCACTCATGGTCCACTCCTCCTTCTGAGTGTTGTAATGAATCTCAAATGGAGTAAACTCAGGAGGTAGAGACATCATAATGAAATGGAGAAGAAAATCCTTAGACATCTCCATGTCCATACACTTGAGCTTGCCAGCCATGTCAGTCATCATCATAATGTGGTTTCTTATGCTATCAACCCATCATACTTAGTGCTTAAAAGTCCCTGAATGAGCGTACAGGTATAAACCTTAGAGGTGTCTTTGAATTGCTCCTCCATGGATGCTAGGTATGTCTTAGCAGTATCAATGCTCCCCTTATCCCAACTGGTATTTAGTTCTTCATAACCATTAGAAACAAATGGTTCTACTGCTTCCACTTCACAGCAATAACATTATAAGTTTTCTTAAGTTCATCATAATTCTCCACGCCAATGGTGGGAGCAGTGGGAGCATCAAAACTGAGTGCATAATCAAGCTCCAGAATTCCAAGGACAACCATTACTTTTGCTTTCCAAGCGGGAAAATTTCTTCTTGTGAGCTACTCGATGCTGTCAATTGTAGTAGCAATGGTGGAACTGTTAAGAGTGGATGGAAAAACTGGGCCTGATTAGAACATTATCATGAAAAAATATTTACACTAAGATAAACCTACGTTGGTCTGATTAAAATCATGCAAAAGTTCAATTCCAGTCTGTATCACTGTTGGGCAGAAAATGGAAAAGAATCTTTAATAAATACATAAGTGACACATAATTACAATCAACATTGGTTATAAAGTAATTATGGACCTTTGTAAAGTTTAGCTCATGATCGCTTACAATGTTGGTCACTATGCAACCACGGCCAAAAAGACATCAATATTCTCTAAATAAATTTTCCCGTTGGTTCCAATTTATGCAGAGGAAAAAATCGTAAATTTTGGTGCATAAAATATCATTATTTGGGCCTCACTAGTGAATTAAAATAAAAATATTAAGTTCACTGGAAAAAGAAGAATGATAGTTCCCTTTATGTTTTTCAGGAGTTAGTTTCTTGAAGGTGTGGCGACACCCAAGATACGAAGCTTGGAGGCGAAGCCCAAGATATGAAGCTCGGAGGCGAAGCCTGAAGGCTGAATGGGCACAATGAAGCCCATAGGGCGAAGATACACGATGAAGCACGAAGGACCAAGGGTGTAGTGAAGCCCTAAGGCCAAAGGAAGGTGGCAAAAAGTCCTTCGGTTGGTGAGCGAAGGCTCACCTAATAAGGAACTCGCAAGTTAGCCTAAACTTGACGAGAAAATGGCTAATGAGAGATCATCAGTAGCTTAGATGTAGGGTCCAGTGCGGGTCCCTTAGGACACGTGTTAGGATTCAGTTGCTTAGGGCTATATAGGTAGACAATGATGATAATACCCCTAAGATATTCTAGGATATTCCCTAGTGTTAGCTGGAATATTCCTATGGATAAGGGGTAAAGATGTAATGATAACGAGAGTGATTGAGGTATGCCTATAAATACCCTCACTAACCTAATGTAAATGGAGAAGATGAATAGTTATTACACCAATAATTAAGACATTGTTCATTGTGTTGCGATCACGATCATAACACTTGGCGCCATTCATGGGGATCGAACCCACGACCACATGGTTGTCTCATGCCACTAAAAACCAAGAAAGAAAAGGCACAAGCGTCTACGGACAATGAGGGGGATCAAAAGTCTCTTCACAACAAGAAGGACCGGTGGTGGCGACCAAAGGGGCCAGGCTTTGACGAACCTGGGTCCTGGGTCAAAATACCCGCAACCGGCATGGGTGCCCTGGGTGAAAGGGAGGGGGTCCGAGGCGATCATGCCAGATGATCATTGAGGTTGGATCGCTACGCTCGAGGCCTCAAAGCATCATCGAGCTCTCCCACATGCCCCAACAGACCATGAAGTGAGAATCAGAGGAACCCCATCGATTGAGGCTAGTAGTTCAGGGCTCCCTATTAGCTACAAGTCCGCAGATGTGATATTGGCCTCCGGGGTTCAAGATGTCGTGATTGCACTTTTACAACGGTGAAACTGACCCGAAGGAATTTGTGATGAGCTTCGAAGCCAGGATAGAGTCCGCATGGGAGAGACAAAACCACCATGGCCAAGGCTTTTGTCCTAGCCATCAAGGGAATCACACTCTCATGGTACACCTCTCTTCCATTGAGAATGATATTCTCTTGGGAGCAGCTTCGGGAGACACTTTTCTCACATCTCTAGGGCAACTATGCAGCTCTGGTCACCATGGGAGATCAGTTTGTAGTCAAGCAGAAGGAGGGCAAAAGCCTTAAGGAGTTCACTCGTGCTTCGTGTGGGTGAAATGTCAAGAGAAGAGTCTTAGTTATGATACCGTGATAGATGCTGCAAGACAAGGTCTTCGTCTAGGTGCCCTGGCCTCGTGCCTGGTGCGGAAACTGATCAGAGACGTGGATGCATTGTTCACCAAGATAGAGGAGTACTCGAGGGCTAAGGAGGATGAGCTTCAAATACATGTAGATAGGCCGACCTGTAGCAAAAATGGCACTATTAGGCCATGATTGTAATTTTGGTGATTAATGACAATATAGTCAATAGGATTAACATGTTTGTCAAGAATATGTTAGTAGGTCTCATGGATGCAGTACACAAAGAAAGCACCACAGCCAGGACAAAGTTGGACTAAATTGGACAAGTCCTAGGAAGATTTTCCTCAGCAGATGTCCAGTCCTCTAGGAGTTGAACTCATCAGAGCATATTTGGCAAAGGGAGAGAGAGGCCTGAAGACCTCATCGAAAGGTCTGGTGATCAGCAAGTGTGTTCACCAGAGCAATTCTTCCAGAGAAGGGTGTCGTGCTAAAGAATGAAGGCTAAGCCTCACCAAATAGTCTGGTGATCAAAGCATGGTAACACCAGAGTGTTTCTGTCTAGAAGGCTGAATGGAACAACCCACCGAAAAATGATGATCAGAGGAAGATACACACTAGAGTATTTCCACCAGAGAAGGTTGCAGCCGTGGAAGATCGAATATCAACACGCCGGAAGGTCCGATGATGAAGCTAGGTTACATCGGACAATACACCAGATAATGAACAGTGCAAAGAGGCAGAACAAAGTTCAAGGCATCGGATAGTCGGGTGAAAAAGTGATGTGCACCGGATGCTCTCATCGGAGCAATTTACACATAGATGATGCAGTTGGCTCGGATGGCTCAGAGTAACTCACCGGATAGTCCGGTGATGGAGATGAACTATACACCGGAATGTCTAGTGTTCACAGAGGCTTGAGTGGGGTTCCAATGGCTAGTTTATGAGAGTGTACTCACTGGATGATCTGGTGTTAGTACTATTGTTCTCACAGAATCATCCAGTGTTAACAACCTTTTTAGTCATTGGGTTAGCGGCTAATGCGTGGGTTTCTGGCTATAAATATCCCTCCACTCAGTCATTCGTAGGAGTGTCATGGTGCTGGAGTCTAGAGGAAGCTCATACACACTTGAGAAGACATTCAAGCCACCAAAATGCTTAGTGTGATTATCCAAGGCAATTAAGCATAAGATTAGTGAGTGATTAGTGCTTATAGGCCTAGAGAGAGTGTTACTTGGTGATTACTGCCTAGAGAGTGGATCAAGGAGTGATCCAACCTTGAACCAAGTGGTACACCAGCACTTCGGTGTCTTGGTAACTCATCGGCAAGCTTGTTAACCCTCCAACTTTGTGTGGAGCAACGACGAGAAGCATGTACGGGGACACAGAGATTCTTGCCTTGGTAGCTCAAGCTCCAAAGTGATCATAACAGCATGGAGCCGGAAGAGAGGCTAGTGGTGAGACCTTGCCTTAGTGGCTTGGTAGCTCATTCGGGTGGAGGCCTTATCTTTCTGACTTGGTGGCTCAAGAGCCATGACCGGGTGCCGACCAGGAGCATATCCTTTGTGGAGCTGCAACGTGGACTAGGGTTGGCATTCATGCCATCGATACCATGGGATAAAAATCCCTTGTGCTGAGTTTGCTCTCTCTACCTCATTTACGTTTTCGTATTTACATTCTTACAATTTACCTTCTTACATAGGATGCAAATGCTTTGATCGGTAGAGTAGACACACTAGATAAATCTAGAGCACATATTGATATAAATTGATATAGGTTTATCTTGTGTAGTTTTTGGACCAAATAGATTCTAAGTGTCTTAATTCACCCCCTCTTAGGATATCACCGATCCCTTCAATTGGTATCAGAGCTAGGGCTCACATCTAGCTCATCAATTTGTGTTAGAGCTTCACACTTTTCACAAGATTTCACCATTTTAAGTGGTATTTGAGCCTTAGTCTTATTGTGATCAGTTAGGCTTCACTGCCTAGTGAATTATGACGTTCGGAGTTGGGATGAATTCCCATAGTGCTCCACTTTTTCAATGGCACAAACTTCCCCCGGTGAAAAATTCTAATGTCTTGTTATTTGCAGGTTCGAGGATTAGATGTTTGGAGAGTCACCAAGGAAAGAATGAAACCTCACATCACCAATAAGGAGAGACAATTAGATGCATTGGCAAATAGTATCTTTTTATCATCTATATGTGTTGATGCATTTAATTGTGTTTATTCTGTCACTAATGCACATGATATTTGGAATAGTCTCATTGAAATACATGAAGGCACAAAAGATGTGTGCAATGAGAAATATTACGTGTTTGTTACTAAGCTCAATAGCATCAAGTAACTACCCCATGAAAGTGCTAATGAAATGTACTCACGTTTGAATATTCTTGTCAATGAGATCAATAGATTATGTTTGACGCCAATTGAAGATGATCAAGTAGTGAGAAGAATACTTCAAGCTCTTCTTCCAAAGTACATGTTGATAGTCTCCATCATCTACAACAACAATGACATCAAGAAGATGACTGCAAGTGAAGTGCTCAGTAAGGTCACTCCCTATGAGATGACAATGAACATAGAGATGGAAGCTTCTTTCTCATCCAACACGAAGAACCTTGCTCTCACAAGAAAAAAAATCTCAATCCCAACATATGAAGCCAAGGATGAGGAGATAAGAGCAAGAGTCAAGCTCAAGCGAAGATGATGGTGATCAGGATGAAGAGAGTGATGAAGAGGATGATCAAAGTACATCAAGTGATGAAGAAATTGATCTAAAGATGGCCAAGCTCTTCTCAAAGTTAGAGAAGAACATGAAGAGGATCCAAAGTTGACCATCCTATCTCCATTGAAGACTTGGTCACTACAATTGATCATATCAAGAAGGAGAATGAGAAGAAGAAGACCAAGAATAAGAGGGAGACAAGGGGAAGAGCCAAGGCATTCGCAAGCATACAAAGATGGGTGAGCAACGATGAAGAGTCAAGCTCAAGTAATGAAAGCTTCACCATCCTCCCCACCAACAAAAGCTCTTCCTCAAGGTCGTCATCACACAAGTTGTCATCGTGCAAATCATCTCAAAAGTACATTATGGCCAAATGTATGGATAAAGATGTAAGTGATGATGAATCCGATGAGGATTCTCCTTCCTATGATGAACTCCTTCATTTGATCAATGTGCAACAAAGGGCACTTAAGAAACAATCTAAAGAGCTTAAGAAATTCAATGCACTTGATGACATTCATGCTACCTTTGTTTCTAATTATGAACAATTATTGAGTAAATTCAATTTGCTAAACAAAGAGCACGATGAGCTTAAAACTAAATTTAAGTGCATTGAATCTCACATAAGGTCCCTTTGAAGCAATGTACCTCTCTATCTAATTTCAATCCTAAGGTAGATTCTTCTACGTCTTGTGATGATTTAATTGCTTTATCTAGCTTACCCTTTTGCAATGAGATTTGTGTTGAGATTGTTGTTGTAGAATCATCTAACAACCTCGTTGGACAAGAGAATGATGAGCTTAAGCAAAAGTGGAGAAGCTTAAGAAGGACTTGCGAGTTTAAAGGGCAAAGGCATGTCCAATCTCCTCAAGATAACCATGTTTTCATGGTAAAAAAGCTTGCGGAGGGGTCCACTATAACATGTTTCAAATGCCATCAAGAAGACAACAAGTACTTCCAATATAAACAAGTTGTTGGAGGTCATTGTTAATGACCCCCGACGGCCCCTTGGCTCAGCTAGCCCATGCCCTAGGCCCATGCCTTCTGAAGGCCGCTTTCTGACATCTAGGCTTCAGAATAACCACCTCCCAGAGCCATGACTCCCGAAGCCTCCATCTCCCGGAGCCATGCCTCCCGAAGCCTCTATCTCTTAAAGCCATGCCTCCCACCGAAGCCCCCATCTCTAGGGCTCAGGCAGGCTTCCCAAAGGCTACGGGGTAAGCCATCGGGCCTCAAAAAGATCTACTAGAAGAGAAATGCTGATCATCCTTTGCTTGCAAGGAAGTGACCAGCATTAAGTACCTAGGCTAGTGGGCGCCATCCTGACACCCTAGTACAATGGAGGTTATCCTAACACCCCTGACAGCATGGCGCCGGGCCGCAATTAGCAACCGGCTCACCCCTCTGGGTACAGGCACCACAATAGTTACCATGGTAGATATTTATCTTCTATGTAGGGTAAAAAGTAGTTATCCAGGATAAGGCCATGTAACTCGGCTAGATCCTGGATATTTTGCACATAGCAGTAACTTGTACGCTAAGCTACACACAACCCTATAAATAAGGGGCCATGGTCACCTAAGAAAGAGAGCATTCTCAACACAGCACGGAGGAGCACAATCAAAAGTCTTCCTGTGATACTCCCACTAGCCCGGTCCATATTTTTACTATCAATACATTTCTGGTGTTCCTTCCTCTCAAACTTCATCTCCAAGCTTGAGTCTCCTCCTTAGAAGAAACTCTCGCCGTACTTGCTAGGGCATGACGATATCTTGCTCCAACAGCGCGCTGTCCGTGGGGACTCGGAAATGGAAGTGCTAAGAGAGGTCGGATGCCACCCAAGAAGAAGACCACCAAGGCCGCAGTGATGGCAACCGACCCCCTGGTCACGCCTGTGCGGTAGTCCAGAAGACCAGGCGCAGACCGCGCCTTCGATGGCCCCCAACAGAGGGAACGAGGCCCTTACGACCACCGCCAACCTAGCCATGACCATAGCTGCGGCCGACACCGAAGGGCTCACTATCCCGGAGACCCAGTAGCAAAAGCAGTAGCAGGGCGGGGTCCCCGCTGTACCCCTAGGGGCCGCGGCCGACGCCACTACCGAAAACACCATTCCACCCAAGCGTCAATGACGCATAGCAGCACTCCTCACCAGTATGAAGGAACTACAAATGGTTTTGCGAGTTGAGCAGCAGGCTACTCGCATGACAACTGCTGCCCCCGTGATGACCAGCGTTGTTCCGATCCAAGCTCTACGGGCCGATGAATTCTTCGATGCCAGGCCCCGTAGGTTCGGCCTCCGGGGCCCTGGAGCTGATGTCGTGAGGATCCCCTACAAGACTACGACTCTCCCCTATAGGCCGACCTACAGAGGGCGCCCTTCTTGAAGGGCTTTCAGACCCCAAGGCTACCTAAGTTCAAGGGGGATTCATACCCTGATGAGTTCGTCCAGTCCTATGCCCTTGCCATAGAAGCTAGCGGGGGCAGATCAGCCACCATGGCTAAATGCTTTCCTCTCACCTTGGAAGGGGTGGCCATACGCTAGTTCTGGGCACTAGACCCTGGCGCTATTCATGCCTAGTCCTAACTTTGAGACCTATTTCGCAGTAACTTTCAGGGCACCTTCGTCGAGCCAGTAACCTCCAGAAGCGTATTCACTATCAGACAGGAGCTGGATGTAACCCTCCAGGATTACTTCCGAAGGTTCTCCCAGACCAAGGCCCAGATTAGAGGCATATCAGACTCTTCGGTCATCAATGCCACGACCCAGGGCCTGGCTTAAGGCCCCCTATACAATTGGCTGAACTGATGTCCCATACGCACGGTGGAAGTCCTCATGAGCAAATTCGAGGAATATGCACGCGCAGCGAAGGAAAAACTCTGTTGTAGGCGCTCGTGAGCTACCAAGACTTCCCGTGTGAACCCCGAGAAGTCACACACGCAGGTGGGATCGTCGCACGCCCCCTCTCCTCCAGCGAATAGGGCTTCGAGGAAGCTCAATCCTCTGGGTCCCATAGGGGCCAACAGCGACAACATTGAAACATCAACAACATCAGCCCCAGCCGTGGGGCTCCAAACCAAAACCACCCAACGGGACGTGGCTGAAGATGCCTCAGAGGCATCCCAAAGCGAGGCTGCGCTCCGAACCGGTGTTCTGAGGAGAAATCCTGGTGCACTCTACACAGCACAGGATGAGGACACAACACTGACAACTGTCAAACCCTCAGTACCAGAGAGGTCCAATGATTGCATGCTACCGGCCAGCCGGCAAGTTGATCATCTGGTAGCCATCCATAGCGACAAAGACTTGGCTAGACGCATTGAGTACAGGCACCCTACTCCACTCCCCGGTCGCCACATCCATGCAGTAACCCAGGAGGGCTCTAAGGACCCTCCGTTGGCATATCTCGGGCACCATGGCCCTCCAAGGCCACAACCAGAGGGAGACATAAAGCATGTCCCCATACATCCAGACCAACCTGACCGGGCCTTCCAAATAGGGGCAGACCTCACCTTTGAGCAGGAAGCCCAGCTTCTGGCCATCCTACAGAGTAACCTCGACACATTTGCATGGTCACTGTAGGACCTCCCGGGAGTCGACTGCTGCATTATCGTAACTGTTTTCACAAAGCGCTTTTAAACAACGCCTTCTAACCAACTTTTGCAAACATTTTTTACCCATAGAAACCTATTGCAAGCATGAATGCATCAAACACGAATATAACCTATCGCAATTTAAATTTAGAAATTAATTTCTTTCTATTTGAAAAAAAATTACAACTCCTATTTCATTCTAGAAAAATTTTAAAATATTGCAAAAATTGAAAATTTAGGGTTTTACAAACCTACCCCCTTATGTTGAATCTTGCCCTCGAGATTCAGAAGGATCAGAGAAGAAATGGGAGAATTCTGCCTTTAGATAATCCTCTTTTTCCCAGGTGGCTTCCTCTTCTGAGTGATGCTTCCACTGTATTTTGCACATATAGACTCGACTATTCCGGGTAACATGTTCTAACATCTCAAGAATCTTGACCGGATACTCTAAGTAAGAGAGATCTTCTCGCACATCCAATTCAACTGCGACACATGGAAGACATCATGCACTCCCGAGAGTTGAGGTGGTAACTCAAGCTGGTAAGCTACTTCGCCTCGTCTTTCCAGTATTTTGTACGGACCAATAAATCAATGTAAAAGCTAGCCCTTGACTCTGAATCTGCGTAGACCTCTTATCGGTGACACTTTGAGATACAGAAAGTCTCCTACTTTGTCAGACCCTGATTTTCAAACTTCACGAATTTCTAAAATTTTCCATGATTAGATTATAGGTTGAATAATTAGAATAGGAAAAAGCCTATTTTCTACATTCAAATTCAAATTTGAATAAGGTTATTATTTGATTGAATGCATGCATGCTGAATAATAGGCATTTAGGTTTTATTTTGAGTTGTTGATTTTCTTTGGATTTTATTTGAGCTCATTTGGATTTTATTTAAAATTCTTCTAAGTTATATTTTATTTCCAAAATATCAAACTATTTAATTGGCTTTTAAATGTTTTGAAAAACTTGTTGAATTTTTTCTAGAATTTATAGGTTTTAATTGATATTTTATTTGACACCATTTGCATTTCTTTGTTTTATGAAATTCTCCAAAATCCTAAGTCTAACTTAGCCCAACCCATCTCTTTTCTTCTCTCATTTTTCCTCTATGGCCCGGTCTTTTTTTCCCTTGGACCACGCGAGCCCAAACACCCTAGCCTATTCCCTCTCGCCAGCCCAAGTCTCCACCCTCCCTTCTACCTGGGCCCAGCCATCCCGGCCCATCCCCCCTGTGCCCCGCCTGCCTCCTCTCTGGGCCACACGGTCACGCGCACTAGGATCAGCTACCGCTGCGCCCGCCCACACTTGATGGCACCCCGCGCCCTTGCCACCTTTGACGTGTGTCACCGATACATGGGCCCCGATCTGTCGTCGTCCTCCAGGACTCCTGGCTGAGTCCAAGCCAGAGTCGTCGCACTACTGCCCTTCTTGCCCTGCGTGCCATGGATTTCCCAAGCCGCCTGCCTATATAAGTCAAGCCATCACCTCCTCCAATGACTGTGGAATAACAGATAGCCATGCACACTTAGATCTTCAAAGCCTTAGCCTTTACTATGGTGCAGATGTAGCAACAGTTGTTAGTGTATGCCCCTCCATCTCCCCAGCATCCATCAAGATTTGGAGAATTCAAGAGAACTCAGCCCCTAACCTTCAGTCATGCAATGGAGCCTATGGATGCAGATGATTGGCTAAGGATATAGAAAGAAAACTACAAGTTGCATAGTGCACCAATAGAGAGATGGTTGTTTATACTTCGCACCAACTCACTGGTCAAACTATGGACTGGTGGGAGACATATTGTGCTGCACATGAAAATCTATTAGCTATCACCTGGATAGAATTCAAAGCCAATTTCCATACTCATCACGTGTCATCAGGGGACATTCACCTGAAAAAGAAGGAATTCATGAGCCTAAAGCAAGGATCTACGACAGTAAGGGAGTAACTGACCAAGTTCACTCAGTTATTTAAGTATGCACCAGGCAAAAGTGGACACAGATGAGAAGAAGTAGGAACATTTTCTAGAAGGTCTGAATGATGCCATTGAGTATGCCCTACTTCCTCAAGAGTTCGCTAATTTTCAAGCTATAGTGAACAAAGCTCTAGTGGTTGAACACAAGCGTCATCAACTGGATGAGAAGAAGAGGAAGATGTCATTCCAAGGATAAGGAAACAATGCACGTCCCCGTGTGTCAACTCAAGATCCTCAACAAGGGCCTATGTTCCATCCCAATAATCAGTACAAGCCTCAACCTCAAGAATTTGTTAAGCGCTCTAATTATCGAACACCTTGTTCTACTCCGCATGTCATTCCTCAAGCCAAGAACAACCCAGTTACTCCCTCCTCAGGCAAGATATGTTACTATTGTGAGAAAAAAAGACACTTTGTGAGATATTATCCTAAGAGGTATCCAAACCAGTTCAAAACCAACACTCCAAAACCTACTCAGTCTCAATCCCAAGCACGTAATGGAAGCTAGACACCCGCCCAGAACGACCATGGATAGCAAGACTTCATCCGTGAGAAGGACAACCATGTCACCGTAGAAGCTTAGTAGGAACCAAGAAGTTGAAAGTGATATATCACATGTCAAATGCAACCTTGTAATATTGTGGATCTGATGTCATATCTCCGTATCATCAAACCATATTGCTTAAGTACAATCTATGTTAAGACTTGAATGGAAGTTTTGTTGCCCCTCATTCTACTTGAGAATTGTTAATCTTTCTTCGCTCCTTCTCTAGTTTGTCTACTCCTCAAGAATTAGAAATACAGAAGTCCGCTCTTTTAAGGGAGGTAGACTTTCTAGCCAATCTGTTGGTTCTGGAATCCAAAGACACAGAAGTTGTTCCTGGAAATGGATAGTTAGCAAGTAATGGCGTAATAAGGTGTGACGATGGAATGACAATACTCAGAAGCTACACTCCGATCCCAGAAGTGATTGTTAAGAATAAGTACACTTTTTTCGGAATTAAGATAGGCCTCCATAAATCTTTAAGGATAAGAAGGTCCATAAAGGTCAATTGACAGGTGAGAAGGTCGTTAAAAATGAAGGAAAGATCAGGAGTGCTAAAGTTATGGATTCTCGGGAGATGGTTCAGATAACACAAAGATGTATCATGATAACAAGGATCGCTATTGTAGGTATAAATGAAAAGTGATGCATCAAAGTAAGTGGCCCTATGTGATGCATGTCATAAGTTAAAGTAGTATATCAGAGACAACTACAATTGTTGAAGATACTAGAAATGGAATATTTAGGAAAAATTTAAATACCGACGGTAATCAATAAAGTTTTGTCGTGATAGTTGGGAAAGCCATCAAAAGCAAAGTGGTCAAGGTATGTTAATGCAATGAGGTCACCACTAAGAAGAAAAAGCGATTTGGAAAGCGAGAAAAAAAATTAAAGATCAAGTTCCCTTATCTCTTCACTGATCTGTATGAATCTCGAGGGCAAGATTCCTTTAAGGGGTAGATTTGTCACACCATGATTTTCAGATTTTGCAAATTTCTAAAATTTTCCAAGATTATATTATAGGTTGAATAATTAGAATAGAAAATAGCCTAATTTCTACATTCAAATTCAAATTTGAATAAGGTTATTATTTTATTGAATTCATTCATGCTGAATAATAGGCATTTAGGTTTCATTTTGAGTTATTGATTTTCTCTAGATTTTATTGAATTTTATTTGAGCTCATTTGGATTTTATTTGAATTCTTCTGAGTTGTATTTTATTTCTAAAATATCAAAATATTTTTTATTGGCTTTTAAACGTTTTCACAAACTTGTTGAAATTTTTCTAGAATTTATAGGTTTTAATGATATTTTATTTGGCGCCATTTGCAATTCTTTGTTTTATGAAATTCTCCAAATCCTAAGTCTAACTCAGCCTAGCCCATCTCTTTTCTTCTCTCATTTTTCCTCTGTTGTCCGATCTTTTTTCCCTCAGACTGCACGAGCCTAAACACCCTAGGCCATTCCCTCTTGCCAGCCTGAGTCTCCACCCTAACTTCCACCTAGGCCTGGCTATCCCAGCCCATCCCACCTACGCCTCGCCTGCCTCCTCTCTAGGCCGCACGGTCACACACACCAGGCACAACTGCCACTGCACCCACCCACACCTGATGGCGCCCCGCACCCTTGCCACCTTCGTCACGCGTCGCCAATGCATGGGCCCTGATCCATTGTCATCCTCCAGGACTCCCAACCGAGTCCAAGCTGGAGCCATCGCTCTACCACTCTTGGAGTGCACGCCACGGATTTCTCGAGCCGCTCGCCTATATCAGTCAAGCCATCCCCCCTCTTTTTCCTCAAGATAATCTTGCTGAAACATGAGCAAGTCACCGAAATCCCTAGCTGCTGCCACCACCATTGGAGCACCTTGGTCGATCTCACTGACTCACTGCTTTTGTGCTGGGTTGCCACCGCCTAGCCATGCAAAAGACTGGCCATCGCCCCCCGGAGTCCATTATGCCCTCGCCCCTACTTACAGTTCACCGGAGAGTCACCGCCGATGAGATCCGAGAGCCTCAACCACCTCCTCTAGCCACCTGCTCATCTTGCCGCCTCTCTGAGTCATCTTGTACCCTAGTTGAATTCACTGACCTTGTCTTGTGCCCCTCCGCCGCTCGCTGTTGAATTTTGGCACTCACGACGTGGTTTCCTGGCTATCCTCTGACTAGACTGTCATCGATCCTGAGCTTCCGCGGCCGTGCTACCATCCCCTCCAGACTCATCACACCCAAGCCATCCGATCTGTCATCCAAGGTCGAGATTAGATCAATCTCTTACCCCTTTGACCACCGACCAATCAGACGCCGCGATGTGTCCACATGAATCTAGTCATCCATGCTTGCCACCTCTACCTGTCACATTAGCAAAGGCAATCCACTTGTCAGCCACATTAGATCAACCAAGCATAGTCATTCTATCCAGTTAGCAATTCGAGCTTCTCTAGTACAAAAATAATTCCAAATATTCCAGTAAAATTGTTTTGCAAAAAAGTCCATGCAACTTCAATCCCTCATATCTTCTTCGTTTTAGCTGCGATTTGAGTGATTCTTGCCCTCAAATTTTCCTAAATTCATGATCTATCCAATCATGCCAGTTTAGGTATCAATTCTCCATCTCTACAGTAGATATCCCTTATTAACATCTAGATCCTTAGAGCATGAAGATATTATTTTGATTGGTAAATTTATGGTTGTTACAATAGCATATAGGTCATGGCCAGATCTACATGTCATTGTACCATAAACATAGGTTTATGATATTCAAATAATATATTAATTTGTAGGTCATACATGTTACTACTTCAGTCAATCTTTTTATCATTTCATGTGAAGCCTTAATTGCTTGTTCTTTCCTCATATGAAGTCCAGTCAATTCCGTTCGCTTTGCCCAGCTCAATCAAAGATCCCAGTCCATCATTCTATTCATTTTATATTTGCAATTTGGAGTTTATCTGGTCTTTATTCGATATTGGTTTGGTTTGTCGATAGAATCTGCGATTAGTCGATAATGCTTTAGATCTGTTCGAGAGATTTCAAGACCAAGATTTCGACAATATAGAGTATCATTTGGGTAAAAAACAAGTGTCCTTGATCATCTTGAACCTTGTTTTAAAATGTTTTGTTTTACAAATTGCATGCAATGTCTATTAATCTGACGGGTAGTCACCTATGTTAGGGTTTGCCCTAGTTTTTCCCTTGTCATCCCTTGGAAGCTAGGTGGTTTATGGTTAGGTGTCTTTTGTAGGTAGAAATTCTTAGCCATGCTTTTAGGATGTTAGGAAGTGTCATATACTTGACTAATGAACATAAACAATGACGATGGTTAACTTGTTAATGGTTTTGCAATATGGAACCTTAGTCGGTTTAGTGTTTGCAAGTGACCTAAATAAGGACCGTTTCATGGAGCAACAACCTAAGAAGTAACATACCAACCACGAGCCTTTATTAATTCATGGATTCCAGTGTGTGTGTACCAAATGGTAGGAGTGGATGTGTGGGGAAGGCTTTTAAGCCAGAACAATTTGGATAGTGGAAGTGGACATGTGGGGAATGTATGTAAGATCCTGAGACCATTTGGCGCAAGAGGGGGCTTCTGGGTAGGAGTTAGACTCGCGTAAACCCTGGCGATGAAACCTGGAGTGATGGTGACACATACTAGGGGGATCCATTGTAAAGGCTTCATAGTGATCTCCTGGAAACACACATCGGAAGTGTGTAAAGTGCTTGACTAGCACTGTAACATGGAGACTTTAGTTACTTGCTTGTAGGTGACAAAATCACGACTCGTGGGGAAAGCTGGACAACCTCTGCAGAGTGTAAAATTTAATATATCCGCAGTGCTCATGGTCATGAGTGACTTGAATCCTCAAATGATTAGTTGGTTTTGGGATATGATTTTGGATATGGTGGTGGAATAGTTATGGTTATGGTTTGGTGAAACTGGCGGTAGTAGATGGTTATGATTTATAGGATAGTCAACCTTGGGTGCTGGATAAAGGTTGGTTTAATTGGGGTTATATTCACTTAATAGCTGCTCAATGTTTTAGTCTAATTTTTTTCTTTACTAGCATTTATGCAAATAAACTTTTGTGTTAGTCTGTCATTGTTATAAGCCTGCATATCATTATTCTCCTGCACACTTGTTGAGCGCATCATGTGCTCATACTTTCTATTTTCCCTATGCCATGCGATATGTGTGGTACTGCTCAGTAAGTGAATATGTTGAAGATTATCAAGATGAGGCTGTGACGTTCTAAGCGCGTGTCTCCCGGTCGGTTGCCTGTGGTGCTGTTGAGCACCAGTGCTTCTGTTCTGCTGCAGATATCTACATAGAAGACAATATATGTCAATTGCTATAAGAGTTTAACGTTTATTCTATAAAAGTATTGCTTTTGTTACTTCACCTATAATGTCCTTATGTGTGTTAAACATCCTGGGCACACATAAGCCATATCTGGTTTTGTTTGTTAAAAACCGGATGTGACATACTTTGAAGGTCAATTCTCAGTGTCAATTATCTGCATAGCTCTTTTGCCTTGATTGTGCAGTTTTTAAATTATCCCTAATCTCTTGCACTTGTCTTTCTGCTTCCCTTAGAACTTCTAGGCCGAATGCATGACTTTCCCCAGTCTGGTTACAAAATAGTAGGGTTCCACACTTCCTTCCATACAAAGCTTCAAAAGGAGATATGGTCGCTGGTGCTAAAAATTAGGACGTGACTAGTACAATTCTGCTGCTAGGGTTGGTTGTTATTTGGTCGCTGCTGCTAAAAGTTAGGACGTGACTGCTGTTGTTGCTACTGTTACACTAGTAGCACTAACAGCTTTTATGCACCTACAACCTGATTGGGCATCTTCTGCGGTGGCCTCTGCTACTGATTTGTCCCTCCATGGTGGAACATAGGACCTGTAGCTGGGGGGTTGAAATTGGGACAGGTGTTGCTGCCTGAAGACTGACCTTGCAGGCTATGCTTGCAGTCTTCTCCGAGATTCTATTTCTTCTTCTCCATGATGAAAGCTCTATCCATCGGCTTCTGCAAACTGGGGTACTCATTGGCCGAGAGGGCATACTGTAGTCCTATGTTGAGACCCTTCAGGAAATAGTCTTGCTTCTTTTCGTCGGTATCCACATCATTGGAGGCATAGTGAGAGAGTTGGGTGAACTTGGTGAGGTACTCTCTCACTGTCATGGGTCCTTGCTTCATACTGAAGAACTCCTTTCTCTTCATCTTCACTTCTCCTGCAGGGACATGATGTGCCCAAAAACTATTCCAGAACTCTACCCATGTGATCTCTTGGGGATCCTCGTGACCGGTAGTGTATGCTGTCCACCATTCCTGTGCTGGCTCAATAAGCTGATGGGAAGCGAAAAGAACTCAATAAGCTACAACTTGCTCACAATAGTCTTTAACCAGTCATTGGCCTCCATAGATTCAACTGCCTGGGAGAAGATGGGTGGCTTAGTACTCAGGAAAGTCCTGAGCCTGGACTGTAGCTTTTGCAGCGGTGCTTGCTAGACTTGAAGTTGCTGGTTTATAGCCTGCACCAGACCTTGGAGTATTGTCATCGCTTGGTTGGCAACCATCAGAGGGGGCGGGGGTGAAAGATCGTGCTGGTTCGCGTTGGTGTTGTTGTCGATGTTGGTGGTGTTGTTGTTGCCATGCCTGGTATTCACCATCTGTTGGTAGCCAAGATACGAGAGGGGGAACATAAGAGAAAAGCAAGGGCAGAAAAACAAGACAAGAACAGATAAGAACAGATGAAGTACGAAAGAAAGAAAGGACTCCCAACTATTATTATATTATTAATTGATGCAATGTAGAGGAAGAACCCCCACATTACACCAAAACTCAATCAAAGATCCAACTTGATGAGGACATCCCTTCCATTAATGCAATCATGCCTATTGCACAGCAGGGACCAATGACTCGAGCTCGAGCACACCGAATCAATTATTAGGTAAAGTTGTTCCTTGCTGTCCAAACAAGTTCCTCTCCGAATGTTAAAGCCTTGTGATGATTTTCTTATGCTTAGAAACTTGGGAGACGTACCAGCTGGACATAAGAGTAACCAAGGTAACCATCAGGTGGATGCTGGTGTAAACAAGAAGATGATCAGACCAAACGTCCAAACTGCACATTCGGACCTCCAGGCAGCACCATTTTGATTTGTCCATAAGTCTTTGGGGCTCATGACTACTTGTTGGAAAGATCTCGTCATCTACATTCATATGGATCCAACACTAGCATCAGACTCCATGAGAGCTGCTCAGAATCAACGAAAGAACATTCGGACCTCCAGCCATGGGCCTTGGTCCTTGTATCCCGTAGAGCCCACTATGGGTCCATTCTAAGTTAGGGTTTCTTCCCCCCATGCTCCTGGCCGCCTCCTATGTATAAATAGCACCAGCAACCACCAGGAACAAGGTTGGGTTTTGTTTAGATGCAAGATAGCTTCAGCTTCTTCCTTGTAAACGCGTGGGTCAGCTAGACCACCTGTTTTATTAGATTCAGAACCCCAACTTCGTGTGTATCGGTTTCATCCTTGGCAAGTTCTGTGCACTGTTTGCTTGTCAACTTGTTCTTGCTTGTTCTTCGATTTGCTAGCAGGTTCAAGGTTGTTCTTTGCACAGCAAGAATAGCAACAAATTAGAGCTGGTGTAACTATCGCTAAGGCGCAGCGCCCCTGTTGGTCATTGTAGTCAGGCAGCACAACGTTGAATCCACCCCAAATCAAGTTATCCCCTCTCACCGAAAGGTCAAGACCAGCCCCTGCCTTTTCACAACTAATGACAAGGTTCACACGACAGACACAAACATCAACAACAGACTCAACAGACAACACAAAACAACTGAAACACTCAGGACTAAATGATTTATTTTGCTAAGGACATCCTCCTGGGTCGATACTACTCCTCATATGTTGGACCTGCTGCAGCCTACAGATGAAGCATCTTGCGGGAACGAGAACAGGGTGGTGCAGCCACGGGTCTCTCAGGAGCCTCCTCAGGGAAATGGTCTGGATCCTCCAGTAGAATCTAAAGCTCATAGATGCTCTGCCCCTGTTCCACGTGACGCTGATGCATATCCTCAAGCTCATTGAGGGCTCTGTCGAGCTCTGTGTATAGGGCAACATTAGACTGCCATCTGGTTCATTGTTTCCAGGCACGAAGATGTCCTCAGACTACCGATTGGAAGCTACAGGAACTTGCTAAACTGAGTGAGACAAAGAACATCTCTGTTCTCCCGGTAGAGAATAGCCAGAGCCTAGCAAGTGGCATCCTCGATCCCAGCCTCGAAGGTAGCTCTGGGGGCAATGGCGGAGTGAACACTGCAAACTCGACAAAGACCGTCCGTCCTCAACAGCCTTATCGAACATGGTAACCTCCACTGTCCAGGAGTAACCATGGCCTCCAAGGGGAATTCTACCACCCTTATAGTCTGGGGTGTTGTGGAAGCCCAGACCCTATAATAGGTGTCAAAGCATGCGAGAGAAGTAGCTAGCATGCTGTCTGTCGGAGTGGAACTCAATAGGGGGTTGGTGCGCCCAGACAACACCAGCGGGAACCTCCTGAGCAGGGACCAGGACATGCTTGCGCGGGGTGATCTCATGCGGGCCGTCTAAAAATATGAAGAAGATAGAAAATTAGTAACAATTTTTTAAAGAGTAATAGATAGAGTAAAGAAAAACTAGAAGGAAAACAATTTTACAAAAGTAGTTTGTACAAACATAAGTCCTTAGCACGTCCTTTCAATCTAGGTTGCGTCCAACGATCAACACAGCTCTGATACCACCTGGTTTTAAAGGAACAAAACCAGGTACAACATATGTATGCTAGGATCAAGTTCCATACATGCGTTACATTATCAGTGTATCATTGCAGTGCCATTATTACAATAACATTATATCTTATTACAAAAGGACCCAAGGGTTTAGAAGAAAAACAGAGCGGAAAGAAAACTCCAGCGCCAAAGGATCTTCCATCTTCCACATGAGTCAACCGGGGGCACAGCAGCCTAGAAAAGGAGCTCCGGGTCAAAGTCATCTCCATCGAAGGATGAAGCTTCATTGACGGCTTTAGAAGGGTGCAAGCAAGGAGCAACATGTGTGAGAACATAATATACTCTCTAAGTGTAGGAAAGCATGATATGGAGCTTAAGTCAAGAAAAAGTTAGACACTCACTACTACATAAACCCCTATATCTACCAGTCCATCATTGCCGGTTCCTAATGGGCCAGCAGTGATGGAGAATCACTACCGGTTCATAAGCCGCACGGAAAAATACAGTCCTCATAGCTTGCGAACCAGCAGTGATAAGGGCATCACTGTCGGCTGTTGGCTTGAGTCGGCAGTGATGCCTTGCTCCATCTTCACTGCCAGTTTAATCCACCGACTAGCAGTGATAGCAGGGCATCATGCCGGCTTGTTATATGATTCGGCAATGATGTCTCAACTATATAAAAGTCGCCCTCTCCTTCCCCAAGCCCAAGCACACAACAGAGAGGAGCTTTATTTGCTCAGTGGAGGCCATTTTTGGTCACCAAGTTCTTAGTGGCTTCAAAATTTTGTGGAATCCTCATGCCCTAGGTGTTCCAAGGTATGTAACTTCATCTCCAATCCATTTCTAGTTGAATTTTATTTGCTAAATTGCTCTAAAATTTGAAATGATGGAGATGCACCTATGGCCATGATGTTTAAGTCAATGTAGATGCAATTATATCTCATTTATTATACAGAAGCTTCAATTAGTAGCTTATGGTGGAAAGTGTCTTTATTATTGATACATTAGCTATAGGTTTGAACATATTTATTCTTTATTTTTAATGAATTAGAAAAATTAGCCATAAAATTAAGATATATAACAAGCTTAAATTATATTTTTTTATATTTTAATTAATTTAGCAAGCTCCAATATAGAAAAATTAGCCATAAATTATATTTATATATTGTATTAAAAATTTGCTTCCAAAGGAAAATATGCTGCCAAAAAATAGGTATCAGGCCAAGCAGGTTGTGTGCCCATTGGGGTTGGAAGTGCAGAAAATACATGTATGTCCAAACAATTGCATGTTGTATCGCAGAGAGCATGCAGACTTGGAAGCGTGTGTCGTCTGTGGTGCATCATGGTACAAGCGTGACTGTGATGATATCGATGGTTAAGGAAAGAATAAAAGGGCTCCCGTCAAGGTGATGTGATATTTTCCTATACTCCCTCGTTTGGAGCGTTTATTTGCAAAAAAAAGGCATGCCAAACTGATGCGGTGGCACACCGAGGAGCGCAAGGATGATGGAATGCTGAGACACCCTGCTGATTCTATGCAGTGGAGAAACATCGATAGGAAATACAAGGAGCCCTTTGCAGAAGATGTGAGGAATATAAGATTTGGGTTGAGTACAGATGAGTTGTATGCATTTGGCAACATGAGCAGTAGTCATAGCACTTGGCTTGTAACTCTATGTATCTACAACCTTCCTCCTTGGTTGTGTATTAAGCGGAAGTACATTATGATGCTGGTGCTGATACCAGGGTCGAGGCAACTTGGCAACGATATCGATGTGTACCTAAAACTATTAATGAAAGATCTTGTAATACTGTGGAATGATGGTATGCAAGTATGGGATGCATAAAAATGAGAGAACTTCACCCTACGTGCAATGGTGTTCATAAGCTACTGTGCATGCATGCATTGTTTGGATGAAATAGAGAGCTTGTGGCTCAAGAATAGCCGAAAAATGGTGTACCTAGGTTATCGTAAATTTCTTCGTAAGAATCACCCGTATCGTAGCAACAGGAGAGCTTTTGATGGGAAAGTTGAGACTCAATCACCTCCTAAGCATCGCACTGGGAGACAGGTATATGACATGGTAAAGGGACTTAAGGTTATCCTTGGAAAGGGACGCGGGAGTACACCGGTTCTGAAATCTAATCTTAAAGCTCCTATGTTCAAAAACAAATCTATTTTTTATGACTTAGCTTATTGGTCAGATTTGGTGGTTCGACACGCAATCGATGTCATGCACATTGAGAAGAACATGTGTGATAACTTGATTGGTACGTTACTTGACATACCTGGCAAAACAAAGGATATACTCAAAGCACGGAAGGACCTGAAATGTTTGAAACTCAGACAGGATCTACATCCCGAAGATATGGAAGAAGGTGACAAATATCTTAGTCCCGCTAGCTACTGTATGAGCAAGGCGGAGAAAATTGCAATGTGCAAGTGCTTGTATGAAATCAAAGTTCCATCGGGTTACTCCGCCAATATAAAGAGACTAGTAAACATGAAAGATTTGAAATTAACTGGTATGAAGTCTCAAGATTGTCATGTGATGATAACACAGATGCTTCCAATTACAATTAGAGGTATTCTACCGTCTAAGGTCCGAAACCCAATCATAAAGTTGTGTTTGTTCTTCAACGTGATATCACAGAAGGCCATCAATCCAACCAAGCTAGATAAGCTGCAAGAAGACGCGGTCGAGACTCCATCCCAGCTTGAGGTGTTGTTCCCTCCATCATTTTTTGATATCATGGTGCATCTCATTGTTCACATTATGAAAGACATACAGATTCTTGGCCCTGTGTTTTTGCATCAGATGTACCCTTTCAAGAGGTTCATGGGAGTTCTAAAGAAATATGTTCGTAACCGAAATCGGCTGGAAGGCTGCATGGCCAAGGGCTGGGGGAACCGAGGAGGTCATTGATTTCTGCGTCGACTACATGAATCTCAAATCGATTGGTGTGCCTGTATCTCGCCATGAGAGGAGGCTACAGGGGAAAGGGATGATAGGTGCAAACTCATTCTGCACTAATGACCCCGTTTCATTCATGCAAGCACATTTCACAGTTCTGCAACAATCAGTTGTAGTGGACCCATAGGTTGAAGAACACCAGAAGATGATATGCACCATAAACCCAGAGAAGTCCGATGCTTGGTTCAAGCGAGAGCACCAGGATCATTTTGGCGCCTGGTTACATAGACAGGTGATGTATTAGCAGATAAAGTGTGGTTAGTTGACTGTGTTGGCTCATGGACCATCAACTACAATCCTCAGATTCCAAGGATATGATATAACGACTATAGATTTTATACGAGAGCTCAATAATAAGAGCGCCAAGCAAAATAGTGGTGTCCGTATAGATGCCTACGACTACATTGGTAATAGGGAGACCTACTACGGATTCGTAGAGGAGATTTGAGAGCTTGACTATGGAGTGTTAAAGGTTCCTCTTTTCTGGTGCCAATGGGTTAGAGTCCCAGGGGGTGTGAAGATCGACAAGTACAGTGGACCAAAAACTCGTTGGATACAGAGAAGAACCATTCGTACTTGCGAATGATGTTATGCAAGTCTTCTACGTAAAGGACCTAGACTTGGCTAACAAGGTGGAGGGCCACGTTGTTCTTCAAGGAAAAAGAAGGATTGTCAGAGTGGAGAATGTTGTTGATGAGGAAGACTACAATTAATTTGACGTGCTATCTCCTTTCGGAGAGGATGTCAACCTAGGTCCCATGGAAGACAGTGACAAACCTCCCTATGTACGCCATGATCATAATGAAGGGCGAATCGTTAAGACAAAGTAGCTAAATTGTATTAATTACTATGTATGAATTTGTTTTAGATGTAATTATACCTCACTTTTGTTATGGAACCTTCAGTTTCTAGTTCATGGTGGAAGATGTATTTATTATTGAGCATATTGATTTTTGATTTTTAATAATGAATTAGCAATAGCACAAGCTAGCACTATTGCTATGTATTAATATTTTTTATTTTTCAAGAATTACCTATAGTTATGAGCATATTTATTTTTAATTTTTAATGAATGACCTATAGTTGTGAGCATATTTATTTTAAATTTTTAATGAATTACCTATAGTTATGAACATATTTATTTTATTTATTTATTGTATTAGAAAATTGAACCAGGAAATTTAGGTATATACAAAACATAATTTTGGTATATAGCAAGTTCAAATTTAAATAAATATGTATTAGGATTGTAGGTCAACAGAATGTTAATAAGTATAGATAGTACCAATTAAATCGAAATCACTTAAGTAGCGTAGCGTTTATTCGGTCTTACTTGTGCAGGTCGTGGGTTCGAGTCTCTTCGCGTGCGCGTGAAACTTAAACAAATTTTTTGCACCCCAAGCCACCAACAGGGAAAGGGTTTCACTGCCGGTGGATATATTTGGCCGGCAGTGAAACTACTTTCACTGCCAGTGGACTTATTGGGCTGGCAGTGAAAGTACCCTTTCTTTGCCGGTCATCATATTGAGCCAGCAATGAAGGTACCCTTTCACTGCCGGTGCTCAAATTGAGCCGGCAGTGAAAGCCCTCCCCTATATTGCTCGACGCCCACCCTCTGACACTTAGAAAAAATTATCTTGGTGATCATGATTCTCCATATCTTGACACAGCTTGTAGATGCGAGAAGAAAGGAATACATTCTTTTATCTATGGACTATACAAACTAGCTATTATATTGTCTACTATTGTGGTCTTGAGGGTGGCATAATGATAGGAAAATATATATAGTGGTGATGATGATATGGCTCGAGGATGCTTCAATATGGCCTATTTAGAGAGGAAGTATTCTTCTCAAGTTAGCATTTATGTGCGAGTCTTGAGAGAAGCTGCTCTCTGAACTAGTAGGACTGGCACATAAATGCTGACTTGAGAATAATGCTTTCTCTCCGACCAGGTAATTAGTACTAAAGTCTTAATAAGGCCATTTACTAGAGCCACTGTGCTATAATGTAACATGAACACTATCTTTTCTTCGCAGTAACACTCTTTTGTGTTAGTGTGGTTTGTAGTATATCATTTTTGGATATTCTCTGAAATTTAAGACTGCTATGATATAGTATGTTGTTCATCGTGGTCGGCAAAGTGGAGTGTTCTCCAGTTGGGAGGAATGCCACGCACAAGTTAATGGATTCAAAGGAGCATGTTACAAAGGATACAAGTTCAAACATGAAGCTGTTGCGGCATACAACAGTCAAGTCATCCAAGCCAAGCTAAATTTGACTAACTTTAAAAATAAGAAATGTGATTTCACGTGTAAAGATGTCATAATCCTAGTTCAGGTTGTAATCATCATTATTTTGCTATGTAAGATGATGCGACTTGTAAGATCAATGTGTCAACTGTCAGTACCTTTATGCCTATTTTGCTTTGTAAGATGCGACTTTTTTTGTTAAATGTGGTCGTAACGTACTCATTTACAATATTATACGTGTATGCATTCTATCTATCGATTTCTTCATGGTTATCTCACTCTTTCGACAACCTCCCTCTCTCCCTCATCGGCTTTATCTCTATCTTCCTCCTTCCTTTGCTCTTTATATGTAGAATACTCAACCGCTCATCGTCATCGTATGCAGAACTCCCAGGAAGTGATGGGATCACCAACCGCCGATCTAGGCCAGGTGTTAGAAGGAGATGTAGTGCCACCGTCAAACATTGAAGAAGGTAGCCTGAGCCACTACCTCAACCTAAACCAAACAGACGCCTATGGAGGCGATGAGATAATTCATAAGTAGATGAATGCATCTGTTCTATATATTATCGTATAGGTTCCCAATAGTTTTTTTTTTTTGCTTATGCTTGATGCTTGATGCTCTGGAGGGTCACGACAATGAGCAATCCCTCGAAGATGCCTACGGGACGATTTTTGATCATGGAGGTCTCACCAGCAGGGGAGCCAACTATACCAGAGAGAGTTTTGGGGCCATACAAGTCAGTCTGTGGGATTGCTGTTAAGGATCACGTGCCCATCAGCTACAGATTGTGGACTGGTGAATGAGGTGATCCGCACATGGTTCCTAATTCGATTAAGAATGACATCTTGTGGCCCAAGATATTAGAGAAGTTCAACTTCCCTAAAAAGATAGATATGGAAGTAGTACACGTAAGACGCTAATGATCATGGGCCTTTCATTTAAGAACTGGAAGGGGACACTGAAAAGAACGTATGAGCAGAAAGGTACAACGCCAGATTTTCATAAATGGCCACAACTAGAAGATCATTGGCAAGCCTTTGCAGAGTAAAAGTTGTTAGAAGCACAGAGGTTGAGTGAGGTGAACAAAGAAAACTCGAAGAAGAACCTGTACCCCCATAAAGTCGGCAGTCGTGGGTACGTGATGAAAGAAAGGCAGTGGCAACAACACCTGGATGAACTGCGAGAGAGAGGTGTCACGCCTAAGACGGAGGGCTAGAGCGAACGATCGACACACTTCATTCTTGGGAGGGGTGCTTCTTACTCGTCTGATGGAAGCTTATCCTTTACGACCTCCAAAGACTTGGAAGCGACGCAAGATCTTGCAAAAAAAGCTTGCAAAAGCCCACGAGTAGTCTTCGCAAGGCTTTTTCAAGCAAGACAGGGATAGGGACGAGCTCATCTTGGCCTTGGGAAACAAGGAGCATGGTGGTCGCCCAAGAGGCGTTGGGGTGATGGGTTGGTAATATGGATTCCCAGGCGACGTCGATAGTTATAGGAGTTGAAAGAGATCCCAAGCAGAATAAGAGGTAGAACAAGTTAGGATGATGGAAATGCTTGAACAAGCGCTAAAAAAGGATAGGGAACAAACAGAATAAAAAATAGCACAAGTAGTGTCCTACGCCCTCATGCGTCAACGAGGTACCATTGTGAGCTAACAGGAATGCCCGAAAAGTGTCTCCTAATGGTCCACGCTCCAGCCCCGGTGGTCGTCGGAGTAGTTGTGCATCTACGGGAGTTTTGGGAGCTGACTCCATCACTTATCTTGTGGATCTCATCACAGCTTGGATACCGTGTGAACTATACATTGGTACTAGGAACATTACCATCAAGGTGGCTTCCAGCGTGGCTTATCCCCGTGGCTCCCATGAACAATTGTACGGACGTCTGATACCAGAGGGCTACACTGTCGTCGAAGTAGACGAGGCAGTTGACCAGTACCACTATGTTGAGGTGGACTACCCCGTAGAGGAGGGGCGAACACTATAGCATAGAACGAGCACACATTTATCGCGTGGGAGAAGGCCTACATAGTGTTTCTACCAGGGATAGCTCCTTAGAACCTCTACTTTCTAGTACACCTCGGGTTGTTGTCGCCTCTTAGATCTCCCTCTCCTCACCCATCTCCTAGAAGAAGTCCACCTCCCCAGCCATCGCCTTAAAAAACTCCACCGCTCAAGAAGCCAGAATCATCAAGAACCCAGCCATCAGCTCAGAAAACACGATAAGGTTCCGCAGCATCCAAGCAGATGACATCATCTACGAAGTCGGTGGCATCTAAAAAGTTGGCGGAACCCAAGGATGTCTATTCACTCACTACTGAGGAAACCAAAAAGATTATGGATGGCAGTGCCACGTCTCATTTCCATCCTCCACCACCTCCATCGAAGCTTGTTGTGCCTGAAGATCCCGTGAAATTTTTCATGAAAATGGCCAAAGTTAAGCAGACAGGGGCGGCTTCAAGAAAGCCACCGACTGACTATGAACGCATCATCAAGAAGCAGGCCAAGAGCAAGTCAGGCCCAATCATTAAGGATACTTCAAGCATTTGCGAACTTCCTAGCTGAATCAAGAATAACATCAGAGGAATATTACCATCAAGGTGGCTTCCAGTGTGGCTTATCCCCGTGGTTCCCATGAATAATTGTACGGACGTCTGATACCAGAGGTCTACGTTGTTGTCGAAGTAGACGAGGCAGTTGACCAGTACCACTATGTTGAGGTGGACTACCCCGCAAAGGAGGGGGCGAACACTATAGGAGAGAACGAGCACACATTTATCGTGTGGGAGAAGGACTACACAGTGTTTTCACCAGGGACAGCTCCCGAGAACCTCTACTTTCTAGTACACCTCAGGCCGTTGTCACCTCTTAGATCTCCCTCTCCTCACCCATCTCCTAGAAGAAGTCCACCTCCTCAGCCATCGCCTCAAAGAAGTCCAATGATCAAGAAGCTAGAACCATCAAGAACTCAGCCATCAGCTCAAAAAACACGATCAGGTTCCGTAGCATCCAAGCAGATGACATCATCTATGAACTCGATGGCATCTAAGAAGTTGGCGAAACCTAAGGATGTCTATTCACTCACTACTGAGGAAACCAAAAAGATTGCGGATGGCAGTGTCACGTCTCATTTCCATCCTCCACCACCTCCACCGAAGCCTGTTGTGCTTGAAGATGCCGTGAAATTTTTCACGAAAATGGCCGAAGTTAAACAGATAGGGGTGGCTTTAAGAAAGCCACCGATTGACTATGAATGCATCAGCAAGAAGCAGACCAAGAGCAAGTCAGGCCCAATCATTAAGGATGCTTCAAGCATTGCGAACTTCCTGGTTGAATCAAGAATAACAGCAAAGAAATTAGCACGGCTTACTATGGGAGTGGATATCCAAAAGTTGGATGTTACATGGCCGTTTGAGTTGACCAAACCTTTGGTCAAACCAGATATAGAAAGAAACCTTACAACTCAAATGCGCATTCCAGACAGGGTTCTTAGGCGTTCCCCGTAAAATATACAGATGATTATTTCCTCAACGGGGATGGCTCCTTCTAGGTGAATTTCAAGGACTTGTATGAACTGTATAAGGCAGATGCCCTTGATGTGGCTATAGTTAGAGTGTGGACTCTGTAAGTGACTTATGCATATAATTCACGTTATATGATCTTGTACCTTGAAATTGCATAGCTAACTTCTCTCTTTCGTAGAAAGGAGATCTAAGCATGCAGACAAGGCTTAGATAAGGAAGTAGGATTCATCGATCCTGGGCTTGTGAACCAGAAACTTATAAGGGAGAATCCAGACATCACCGAGGATTACTTATTGAAGTGTCTGCTTCACCACCAATACAAGAAATTCATACTTTTGCCCTACAGTTATGAGTACATGTTTGCATGCCAGGGCGTCCTTATTTTAATGGCAACTCGATTCTAGTACTAATTTGCTATGGTGACATATTCTGCAGTTTCATTGGATCCTCCATGTCATCCACCTAGACTTGAGCAAGATCATTGTCTTGGACTCACAAAAGAGAGATCGGACGACTTACCAACACTCATCGACATGCTAAATAGGTTACCTCGATCATTTAATCTTCTCGACGATTGCATCTAAGTTTAATTGGTATTCATATTCACGTACAGGGCATACACAAGATACCAAAAAAAGAGTATCATCCGCTTTCCATTCAGGAAGTAATATGATGTAAAAACTGACTTTCCGGTACGTAGAAAATATTCATGTCTTGCATTTCCTACTGAATAAAAAGGTTCAATTCATTCCACTTACGAACCCTTTCCTCTTGAAGTGTATGAGGCAGGCAGCCCGCAATAATCTCTGCCTGTTTTATGTTGTTACTAACATGCACGTATTCAGGCCGGATGAAGACGCTGTTAGGTCCAATTATCTTGAGGTATGAAATAACATATCGATACAATCTTTTCAATTTCTACACGTGTTCAAGGACTAATTCTTTTGATTCTTCAAACGCGACGCTCGAAACTACGCACAAATGCGTTACAACCTGCGGAAATACATGCCCTTCAAGAACAGATCATCGGTTTCTTCTTAGAACATATTATCAACCCAAACGGCGAGTTTCATGAACCGATCGTGTCGTCCACGCGTCATAGGTCTTCAGATGACACCATTCCTTCTAGTAGAGAGTATGCGACAAGGAGGAAGGCTACCAAGGGGCTTGACAACGTATTATATTTTTCCAAATGACACGATATTAATGTATGTCATTAATTACTATTTATTAATGAATGATATGAATTACTATGTGTGGTGCGAAGTTGGTATTGACGAGATGGCCTTCAAATGATGATGCGAAGGAGGAGCAAGAAGCAGCGGCCAGGAAACGTGCCTAGGACGAGGATGAGAGGCTGGCTCATCAGCTGTGCACTGCGGAGGAGCAAGAAGCTGTGTCCCGTAAGCGTGCACAAGAGGAGGAGGACGAGAGGGTGGCCGTCAGTGTGCTGCGGAGGAGGCCAAAGGCTCATACTGTAGAGGTGTTCAGGAGTCAGACTTCGATGCCTTTGACACGTCGATGAGCCTAGAGCTTAGGTGACACTGCGGTCGATCAGGCATTGTCCGGTCCTCCACTCCACCACCATCGCCTCCCCGGCATCCCCGAACATACACACGCCAACAGTTGACAATGCGGTGGAGATGCGGTCCTCATCGCGGGAGAGGTAGAGGTAGAGGTAGAGGGATACTAGACTGACTGAACTCAACTGACTTTTCAGGGGGTGACCTGTATGTACTATTATGTATATATGTGTGTTTGTCGGTGCCTATGACTTGAAATATGTGTTCATTACTATGTATTAAAGAAGGTGCTTTTATTATTGATTTACATTAAATATATGTATCATTGTATGCATGTATTGATAGAGAGACGGAGAGATCGAGGAGTGAGAGGGAGTACAGAGAGGACAGAGAGAGGGAGGAGGGGAGGGAGAAGAGGCCAAACACTGCCGGCTGAATGATTTCAGGTTTGTCACTACCGGCTGAAGGATTCAGCTGGCTGTGCTGCCTTGGGTATCACTGCTGGTTGAATCCTTGAGCTGGCAGTGATAAGGCCCTTCACTGTCGGTCCACCGAGCTGACAGTGATAGTCCATGACTATCACTGCCCGTTGCCCACTACCGGCTCCAAAACCGGCAGTGAAGGTGGTTTTGGAGCCGGCAGTGAAGGAGGTTTCTGCAGTAGTGACTAGTTAACTGCACTAAGCAACTCTGACTTATAACTCCTACAACAGGCATGCTATTTACTAAGTGAGGACACAATTATAACAAGAAGGATAACTCATCAGATTCCATCCGACTACCAAGACTCACCAGGTAATTCCATTACCTGGCTACCCGACCAACCATACCAAAACCCTGATCCCAGCTAATCAAGAATAACCCCAAGCCTCCTCTTGACCATGAGCACGACTAATCGATTAGATTGATACCTGTAGAGTTGCACAGCTTTCCCACGAGTCATGATTCCCATGTTGCTTCACACTTCCGGGATGTGGAGTTGGGGTCTCACCACAAGGCCTTTACAAAGCTTCCACTAACTTGTAGGCACCCACTAAGGTCTCACTGCTAACAGTGATTTTATCACTACAGAAGCCCCTCTTGTGCCACTCAACCGTCCACTGGTACCCACAGAGTTAGAGGATGGCTAATTAGTTGGCCAGACTATACCCATATAAGCCTCATGGTTGTGTGGTTTAACTTAGTTACAGGCTTCAAGAACTGGTCCTCTGGATCCCACATAGGAACAACCACAAATTAACTGTGCATTTCTCACACACGTGCATTCTCACACCATCATCACACAACCATCATGTTTGGATCCATATACCACGTTGCTACAAAATTACCATTCCTGATTCATGTTGCATAAACATTAGTCAAGTTTAACATTTTCCCCAACTATGACAACAACTAGCATATCTACCCTTCATTTCCCATGACTCATCAATGGCGACAAGGATAATCGCACAGAATCTAGTAATCCCTAACATGGGATTCCAATTTAGACAAGCATACAATCAAGGATAAATTACTAACATATAAACCTTAAAAATAGGAGAAATATATTCAAGGACACTTGCCTTCAGCTGAGGATTGCTCGAAGAGTTCAAAAGCTTGATCTTGCAGGTTCACGAACTGCTCACCTCCTAATGGACACACCAAAAAATCATACAAGGAAAAACCACTAAGAACAGGACAATAAACAGTACTAAAACTAGGTAAAAACCCTATAAAAAGATTCAACATGTCTCTACGAGAATTTGAGCACGAAAATCGCCCAAATTAGAGCTACGAGCAAAATGTTATAAGAATTTGAAGTTCTAAGGGCTTTTCTATAAATTTTACTTAATTTCAAAGAATAAACTAATTAATTTTTATACTAAAAATCTTGATTATTGTGCATGCTGGCGACAAAAAGAAAGAAAAGAATTACTTTTATATTAAAAAAGAGGAAAAAAGAGTAATGGACCAGGTCCACCGTTGTGAACCAATGGGGGGTCTCAGTTCACCGGTCCACCATGGACCGAGGCAACGGCGGGCTTGAACACGGCAGCGAGGCCACCAGAGAGCAGCGCGAACGGCGCTCCGATGGTCAGGCTTCACTAGTGAGCGGTTGAAAATAGAGAGGAGTACACAGGGATTCTCACCGAGGGGTCCTTGAAGGCGGAGAGAGGCGGTTGACAGCCGGTGATGGTGAGAGGCGACCAGTAGAGCTCGAGCACAGAGCGAGCAGTCTCCGGTAGCAAAGATAGGTCTACGACTAGAGCAAAGGAACCGACGAGCACATGTGCACATGGTGAAGGGATCGGCTTGGTCAATGAGAGCAGTGAATGGATGCGGTGGAGCCACTCACCGGAGATACGGAGACCAGATCAGCTGGGGCTCAGAGAAACAGCTAGCTGCTCCATTGGCCATAATGGCGTCAGTCTCTACTTTGATTGAGCAATAGAGAGGAGTAAAGAAGTGGGAAATAGCCAGGGACACTTGATTGATAGTTAAGGCATTAACTCTAACCATTTTGGGGAAAGGAGAGTGCACTTGATTGAGAGTTAAGGCATTATTTCTGACCATTTTTTGGAAAGGAGAGGGCACAGGGAGGCGCAGCAATCAGAGCGGTGACAGAGAAGGGGATCAAGCCGGTGGAAGGTAGAAGGAAGGGAGCCGACTCAGGCAGGCCGGTTGGTGGCTCGGCATAGTGCCACACAGTAGGGAGGGAGGCGGTAGCGCACAGAAGAGGCAGGGGGTGCACGGAAGAGGGAGTTGGAAGGCAACCGGGAAAGGAAAAAAGGATGGAGGGAAATGGGTCTTGGGTCGGGTTGAGAAGGGTTTTGGCCTTGAAAGGTTTAGGGAAAAAGAAAAATCTTTTCATTTTAACTTTTAAACTATTTTCACATAGCGCTTTTAAACAACACCTGATGAGGACATACTTTCCACGGATACACGCATTCCTCCTACCACACAACACGCTGAATAGGTGATAGAAGGACCAATAACGCGAGCACGAGCACGCCAACTTAATCATCAGGTGAACTTGTTCCTAGGGCTGCCCACAAATGTTTACAAGAATAGATTATTATTTAACTATTGTGATGATTTTATTGTCCTTAAGAAAAAGGGTGAAGAACCACACAAGCCCAAGTGTATAAGTGGAGGCGAGTTCAATTTGGATTCGGCCCTCCTGACAGCAGCAAATGATAAAGGCCACAACTGTTGATTCCAAAGGATTCTCGTGGTCCATGAGTACTGGATGGAAAGATAATTTCTTCTACTTTCAGATAGATCCGGCCTCATCTCGAAATTCCTCCTGAGCTATCCGGAATCATTAAAGAGAGTCACGTCTGTTTTCCAGTCCGAATCAAACTTGGGCCTTGTATTAGAGTCCAATTCAGCTTCCTGTGTTTTGGTCGAAACTTCTCCTCTTCTATCTCATAAATAGACAGCCACACCCTCTTCTAGGGTTTGGGTTTTGATATAATAGATCTAGCTTTTGCTACTTCGCCTTGTAAACACGTGTGTCAGCTAGACCGCCTAATTAATTGTTTTCAGAACCCCGTCACTTCTGTTTTCAGATTGTGCTCTTCATCTATATTCACAATTAAGTTGCTTGTTCATCTTGTTCTTGCTCGTTCTTCGATTGCTTGCAGGAACAAATACCCTCATGGTTAGGTTGATTGTGCTCCGAAAGATCACGAACAACTTCCGGAGTTGATGTATCGATCGCTAAGGCGCAGCGTTCTTGGACGGTGTAGTCGGATCGTCAACGTCTATTCCACCTAAATCGACATCTACCCCTCTCATTGAAAGTTCGGGACCAGCACATCTATCAAGTGGTATTAGATTTCAGGTTGATCAGTGAGAAACTTCTAGTTTTTCTTTTTGCTTTACATACAGTCCACAAAAACCAAAAAAAATTGTAGATTAGTTTTTTTCCCCGTGTTCCAAAACATGTTGTGCCTTTTACTAGTTTTGCGTAGTTGAGGCTTGTTGAGTTTTCGGTTGCATCGTCGGGTCGAGTTGCTGGTCTTGACGTCTAGTCTTTTAGAGTTTCGAGTTCTAGTCACGTTTGTGTCACCACCGCAACCACCACCACCAGAACCATCGCTGCTGCAATCTTCTCCACCACCACCACCAGAATCGTCATCGTGTTTATTTACATCATCTGCTCACAAACTTAGTTGTAATCCGCAAGTGTGAGATCTCTGAAAGTGTGAGATCCTTGAAAAACAAAGAAAAAAAGTAGAAGTATACCCTGGGTCACAAAAAAAAAGTTTTGTGCTATGAGTTGTTTGTTTGGGAGTTCTTTTTGCCTTAGTGGAGGATTTCAAGCTCCTGAAAAAAAAAAGAAACAAGAAAGACTGAAAGAAAAGAAAAGACGACGAAGAAGGAAAAAAACAATTCAGAAGCTTGTGCTTGTGTTTTCTGTTTCGCTTCTGATCGGTGACTTCGTTTGTACCTAGGCTTGCGTCTCTAGTACGGTCTAACCTAGGACCAGCACGGTACCATCATTGAACGATTATTCAACTTGTTTTGACTTAAGTGGTTCTAGTTTTTCCTTGCTACACTTTCAGCCTATCTAGAGCTCCACAAATACGACTACTACTTCACAAGAACTAGCGACTGCAGCATCGATACAACCATTCGCTGGAGGTTGTTCCTATCTTTTCGGCCGCTATCACCTCCTGTTTAGCTGGTAAGAACAAGTAAGAGCTTGGTTGAACAGGTTGAGAGTGAGAGAATTGACATACCCACATTCGAGTAGTTCATAGGGCATATTCTTGTGATTTTATTGCTTTGCTGTTTTTGTGGTTTTTCACTAGCAATGGCAGGATCTCCAAAGAATGCTACGCCACCACATTCTCCTCGTACCAGGGGCATCATACAACACTTTGAACGCCAAGTTAGACTGCACACTGAAGATCTGAATGAGGATGTGCAAGTGACCAATGAACGACTTGGTCGGTTGGAGGCCGCTCAAATTGACACAAACAGCAAGCTTGCAACCTTGGAGACTTCTGTTGGAGAGATCAACACCTCTTTCGCGGGGATTTTGCAGCGCCTAAAAGAGATGGGTTGTGCCCCTCCAGTGGCTGACACCATTGCGGCCACTAATGGCAACCTTCACAATAACAACGGTGATTTGCGCAGTGAGGTAGCAGCAAACAACGACAACTATGCCGCTGACTCCGAGCTTGATGATGTGGATGCACGTGATCGACGTCGATTACGTTTCAATCACATTGGCATGGGTCCTATACTCCCACTCCGCGAGGTACGTGACAATGATGAATCACTAGGAAAGATTAAATTCACTATGCCACCTTTTGATGGGAAATATAATCATGATGCTTACCTCACATGGGAACTACTTGTTGAACAAAAATTTGATTGTCATGATTTTCTAGAAGGTAAAAGGGTTAGGGCTGCCACTAGTGAATTTACTGATTTTGCTTCTGTTTGGTGGAGTGAATATCATCAAAAGAATCCAAATAATACACCACAAACTTGGGATGCTTTCAAACGAATCATGCGAGCTAGATTTGTTCCTTCATATTATGCGCATGATCTGTTACATAAATTGCAACAATTGAGACAACGTAGTAAAAGTGTAGAAGAATACTGTCAAGAGTTGCAAATAGGTATGTTGTGTTGTGGTTTAGAGTAGGGAGACGAGGTTGCTATGTCTAGATTTATGGGTGGTTTGAATCGTGAAATTCAGGACATTTTAGCTTACAAGGAATACAATTCTATCACTCGATTATTTCATCTTGCTTGTAAGGCTGAAAGAGAAGTGCAGGGACGTTGCAGCAGTGCTAGGACTAATGTTTCTGCAGGTCGAGCTAGTTCATGGCAGCCACGCATAAGTGTTGTTCAAACCAGCCGTGCTTCTGCGCCTTCTCCTACCAACAGCAAGCCACGCTCTTCTACAACCAATTCTGCCTCTCGGGCAATCGAGGCTACAAAGAGTGCTGTAGCAACACCAGCAAAGAGCGCTTCTTCTGTTGCATCTACAGGGCGAATGAGGGATATTCAATGTGATCAATGCAAGGGTTTTGGACATGTGAAGAGGGAATGTCCAAGCAAGCGTGTCTTGATTGTGCAGGATGATGGTGAGTTTTCTTCTACTAGTGAGTTGGATGAAGATACATATGCTATGCTTGCAGGTGAAATGCAGGGAGTGGAGATGGTCATGATCAAGATGAAGAGCACATTGGTGCTGAAGATGTGGACCGCTATGAGAGCCTCATTGTGTAGCGTGTGTTGAGTGCACAAATGGAGAAGGCGAAACAGAATCAGCGACATACTTGTTTCACACTAAGTGTGTGATCAAGGAACATTCATGTTGCATCATAATTGATGGGGGAAGCTGCAACAATTTAGCAAGCTCCAAGATGGTTGAAAAGCTTGCATTGAACACCAAACCGCACCCGTAGCCATATTACATTCAATGGTTCAACAACAACGGCAAGGTAAAGGTAACACGGTTGGTGAGAGTATACTTTGCTATTGGTTCGTATCATGATTCTATTGACTGCGATTTTGTTCCTATGCAAGCATGTTCTATGTTGTTAGGTAGGCCCTGGCAGTATGATAAAGATTCTTTGCATCATGGTAGAACTAATCAATATTCTTTCATGCATAAAGAAAAGAAAATTGTATTACATCCTATGTCTCCTAGTGCTATTTTAAAGGATGAAGTTGCTAGAGCTAGTAAAGAGAACAATCAAAAGCATGCTAAGAGTGACAGTCAGATTGTAGCAAAGGAATTTGAGCAACATAAAACGGGAAAGCCTAAATCTGTTCATGAGAAGAAAAATGAGATTAAATTGAAAAGTGCGTTTTCTTGCTACCAAGTCTGATATGAATGAATTGGATGCTAGTACTTCTGTTTGCTATGCATTAGTTTGTAAAGAAGCTTTGTTTTCACTTGAGGATATATCTTCTTCTTTGCCTCTTGCTGTTGCTAATCTTTTGCAAGAGTACACTGATGTCTTTCCAAAGGAAGTGCCGCCGGGGTGCCACCAATCCGTGGGATTGAGCATCAAATTGACCTCATTCCCAGGGCCTCCTTACCGAATCGTGCGCCATACAGAACCAACCCGGAAGAAACAAAGGAGATACAACGCCAAGTGCAAGAACTGCTTGATAAAGGGTATGTGCGTGAGTCTCTTAGTCCTTGTACTGTTCCGGTCCTTTTAGTGCCTAAGAAAGATGGAACATGGCGCATGTGTGTGGATTGTAGAGTGATTAATAACATTACCATCAGATATCGTCATCCTATCCCTAGGTTAGATGATATGCTTGATGAATTAAGTGGTTCTGTTATGTTTTCAAATATTGATTTGCGTAGTAGATACCACCATATTCGCATGAAGTTAGGAGATGAATGGAAAACAACGTTTAAAACTAAGTTTGGACTATATGAGTGGTTAGTAATGCCGTTTGGTTTAACTAATGCTCCTGGCACATTCATGAGATTAATGAACGAGGTTTTGCGCACTTTCATTGGTAAATTTGTAGTGGTATATTTTGATGACATTTTGATATATAGCAGATCATTAGAAGAACATCTTGGCCATTTACGTGCTGTTTTTTATGCTTTACGTGTTGCACGCTTATTTGGTAACTTTGAGAAGTGCACCTTTTGCACGGATCGAGTTTATTTTTTTGGTTATGTTGTTACTCCATAGGGAATTGAAGTTGATCAAGTCAAGGTTGAAGCGATACACAATTGGCTGATTCCTACAATGGTCGCACAAGTGCGAAGGTTTTTAGGACTTGCTGGATTCTATCGCCGCTTTGTGAAGGATTTCAGCACCATCGGTGCACCATTGAATGAGCTCACTTAAAAGGGTGTACCGTTTCCTTGGAGCGATGCACAGGAGAACGCCTTCAACACATTGAAAGATAAGTTAACACATGCACCACTACTCCAACTTCCAGATTTTCAAAGACTTTCGAACTAGAATGTGATGCTAGTGGAATTGGTTTGGGGGGCGTGTTGTTACAAGAAGGAAAACCTGTTGCATATTTTAGTGAGAAGTTGAGTGGGCCTAGTTTGAACTATTCTAGTTATGATAAGGAATTGTATGCTCTAGTTCGAACTTTAGAGATATGGCAACATTATTTATAGCCCAAAGAATTTGTCATACACTCTGATCACGAATCTTTAACGCATATTCACTGTCAAGGAAAATTGAACCGTAGACATGCGAAGTGGGTTGAGTTCATTGAGTCTTTTCCTTATGTCATAAAACACAAAAAGGGAAAGGAGAATGTTATTGCTGATGCTTTATCTAGGCGATATGCTATGCTTTCACAACTTGACTTCAAAATTTTTGGATTAGAAACGATTAAAGAGCGATATGAGCATGATGCTGATTTTAAGGATGTGTTGCTGAATTGTAAAGAGGGAAAAATGTGGAATAAATTTGTCATCAGTGATGGTTTTGTGTTTAGCGCTAACAAGCTATGCATTCCAGCTGGCTCCGTTTGTTTGTTGTTGTTACAGGAAGCGCACAGAGGTGGGCTGATGGGACATTTTGGTGTGAAGAAAACGGAGGACATCCTTGCTGGTCATTTCTTTTGTCCAAAGATGAGAAGAGATGTGGAATGATTCGTTACTCGCTGCACTACATGTCAAAAGGCTAAGTCACGACTTAATCCTCATGGTTTGTATATGCTCCTACTTGTTCCTAATGTTCCTTGGGAAGATATTTCTATGAATTTTGTTTTAGGATTGCCTAGAACCAAGAAGGGGAGGGATAATATTTTTGTTGTTGTGGATAGGTTTTCTAAGATGGCACACTTTATACCATGTCATAAGAGTGATGATGCTACCCATATTGCTGATTTATTTTTTCATAAAATTGTTCGCTTGCATGGTGTGCTAAACACAATTGTTTCTGATCGTGACACTAAGTTTCTTAGCCACTTTTGGAGAACATTATGGGGAAAATTGGGGACTAAACTTTTATTCTCGACTACTTGTCATCCCCAAACTGATAGGCAAACTGAACTTGTTAATAGAACTTTGTCTACCATGCTTAGGGCTGTTTTGACACATAATATAAAGATGTGGGAAGAATGTTTGCCTCATATTGAATTTGCTTATAATCGTTCAATGCATTCTACTACAAAGCTTTGCCCTTTTCAAATTGTCTATGGCTTTATTCCTCGTGCTCCTATTGATTTGTTATCTCTTTCATTTTCAAAAAATATGAATTTTGATGCGGAACAACGTGTTGAATTTATGTTAAAAATTCACGAAACCATTAAACAAAACATAGAGCACATGAATGGTAAGTATAAACTTACTGGCAGTAAAGGGAGGAAGCTTTTAACTTTTGAACCTGGAGATTTGGTTTGGTTGCATTTGAGAAAAGATCGATTTCCTGCATTGAGGAAATTAAAGTTGATGCCTAGTGCTGATGGTCCTTTCAAAGTGTTACAAAAGATTAATGATAATGCATATAAGCTGGAGTTGCCTGCAGATTTTGGGGTTAGTCCCACCTTTAACATTGCAGATTTGAAGCCATACTTGGGAGAAGAGGATGAGCTTGAGTCGAGGATGACTCAAATGCAAGAAGGGGAGGATGATGAGGACATACTTTCCACGGATACACGCATTCCTCCTACCACACAACACGCTGAACAGGTGATAGAAGGACCAATAACGCGAGCATGAGCATGCCAACTTAATCATCATGAGTACTTGATGGAAAGATAATTTCATCTACATTCAGATGGATCCGGCCTCATCTCAAAATTCCTCCTGAGCTATCCGGACTTGTTAAAGAGAGTCGCGTCTGTTTTCCAGTCCGAATCAAACTTGGGCCTTGTATTAGAGTCCAATTCGACTTCCTGTGTTTGGCCGAAACTTCTCCTCTTCTATCTCATAAACCCTCTTCTAGGGTTTGGGTTTTGATATGATAGATCTAGATTTTGCTACTTCGCCTTTTAAACGCGCGTGTCGGCTAGACCGCCCGATTACTTGTTTTCAGAATCCCGCCACTTCTGTTTTCAGATTGTGCTCTTCATCTATATTCGCAATTAAGTTGCTTGTTCATCTTATTCTTGCTTGTTCTTCGATTTCTTGCAGGAACAAATACCCTTGTGGTTAGATTGATCGTGCTTCGAAAGATCACGAACAACTTCTGGAGTTGGTGCATCAATCGCTAAGGCGAAGCGTTCTTGGACGGTGTAGTCGGATCGTCAACGTCTATTCCACCTAAATCGACATCTACCCCTCTCATTGAAAGTTCGGGACTAGCGCATCTATCAACACCTTCTAGCAAACTTTTGCAAACATTTTTCACTCATAAAAATCTATTGCAACTACTACATCATGAATGCATCAAACACGAATATAACCTATGGCAATTTAAATTTAGAAATTAATTACTTTCTATTTGCACAAAAATTACAACTCCTATTTAATTCTAGAAAATTTTTAAACTATTGTAAAAATTGAAATTTTAGTGTGTTACGCTGCCTTAGGCTGCAGCCACACTCTTGCAGTGTTAGCGATGTTGTTACTAATACGGCAACAAGCGGTAACAATGTAGAGAAGCAGGCACAATCCATCTGAAGGAGTAAGCGAGCTCGTTAGCCCAACGTGAATTTGGCTGGGCTAGAATGGTCGTGTAAGAGTGGTGTGGGCTTGGCCTGTGAATAAACACGGGAATCATGTGGCATGCTTGTGCAGTGTGCTTAAGACATAGGTGCAGAGAGATAGGAAGGACATGCTATAACAAATCAAATTTCTTCCTCCTCATGGTAGAGAGGCTTCAGATGGCCGAAGACGAGTACCACCCGCCTTCCTCCAATGTACCTTCTTCTCCTCCACTCTGCCCCTCTGATTCATGTCGAGATGCTAACATCTGGTATTAGAGACATTGATCCAATGGCGCTATGGAGGATAATGAACACCTTACCTAGTTTAGCGCAAGCTCGAGGCCATGGATTCCACCATGAAGCTCCTCCTTGACAAAATGAAGAACATGAAGAAATCGATTGAGAAGCAATTGGCCGACTTGGATCTAAAGCAAGACGATCGTCTCAAGCAATTCGAGGAATATTGGGTGCCATGGGGGTCTGGAAGCCACAAATGGAAGCAGTGGTGATGGCCTAATGAAGGAGATGGGCATATTCTGCAAGCAATTCGATCATGTGCTTCTAGAGCACTCTTCACCATAGAGTGGTCTGCTTGAGACATCAAAGACTCCGGTGGTACCTTCGATAGCCACTCCTCTGGTCGTCAACCACGGCGGGCGCCACATAGCAACAAATCATCAGGAAGCTAGGTCTAGATGAATTCATCCCTTTCTCATCTCCTGGTCATGGGTATGGCCAATTTCAACTCTACAAAGCATTTCTTTGAAGAACTTTCAATGCATCATCGTATGAGTAGTATCGTCGTATGAGTAGTCGCTCTCCCGGAATTTCTCGGTATAGTAGCAAGGTGCTGGAACTGAATTTTCTGGTGTTTGATGGCACAAACCCAAAACTATGGAAATCCCGTAGTGAGGACTATTTTGTGTTATACAATGTAGACCTGGACATCTAGATCAAAGTTGCCTCAATGCATTTTAACAGAGCAGCCACTCGCTGGCTTCTGTCAGTGGAGCACAGAGTGCATCAAATGAATTGGGAGGGATTCTGCCACTTGATATATGAACGATTTGGGTGGGATCAACACGACATACTCATTAGGCAACTTTTCCATATTAGGAAAATGGGTCTGGTGTCAGAATACATGGAACAATTCTTCACTACCTATGATTTGGTTTACAAGAACCATCAGTATATTGTTTCAGCTCGGTGGAAACCTAACTCTTTTCCTCAGAATCTCTTGAATGAAATTAGGAATGAAGTAAGTAGATTAGTTAGATATTTAGTAGAATTTCTACCTCCTATTCTATAGGGATCATGTAGAAAGCGGAGAGCCTTGGTTCCATTCAGACAGAAAAGCTGACATAGATGTTAAATGGTGAGAATATCCATAAAGGAGCCGAATGAAATCAAAATTTCATGTTCGGTTTTGAATTAGAGATGTTAAAAATAATCAGCCAACGTCAACTATAACCCCTAGCATTCCAAGTTAACGATGTGGGTTCGATTCCTGCTACCCGCTTCATTTTGTATAAAAAGACTAAATAGTCATAGACCCTTGTTACTACACCATGCATTTTATTGATGGATTAAAATATGACATTAAAGCAATTGTGTTAGTTCAACACCCCCAGGATTTGGATACTACTTGTGTTCTGCCTATGCAGGAGGAGAAGATCAACTCCGTTCGGCATAAGGGATAGAAAATGGCTGGCTACAATTAGAACTGACTAAGCTTTCGAGGTCCATACCCATTACCTCCTCCTTCGGCTCCACTCCTGAGCAAGTCTTCTGGTCCTGCAAAAGACAGAAGAGGTCTGGATGCAGCACAAAATGTATCGGTCGGAGAGAAGATGTCCTCACTTTGTGCTTATTGTAAAGCCAAAGGATTGTGCCACAAATGTGGGGAAAAGTGGAGTAGAGAGCACATATGTTCATCATCGATACAACTGCATGTCATGCAAGAGATGTGGGATCTTTTTTCAGAAGAGGAAGATACTACTTCAGATCATCAGCAAGTGGATTCAGCAGAAGCTCAATTGTTCATGGCTTTATCTGAAGCAGCAAGTACAGGTCAGGAAGCCCCTTATACACTGAAATTGCATGGCTCTCTGAAACACTACTCCTTATTGATTATCATAGATTCTGGTAGTTCTCACTCTTTCATTAGCACACATGTGGCATCCTAGTTGCAAAGAATATCTCCCATCCTTAAACCACTGAAGGTTCAGGTTGCTAATGGTGAGATTATACAGTGTACTTCTGATTAAGTGCATACTAACTGGGCTGTTCAAGGTTATTCCTTCAAGTCTACACTGAAAATTATGCCATTGCATAGCTACGATTTAATCTTAAGAATGGATTGCACATTCTCCCATGAAGGTGCACTAGAGTCAAAAATGGATGTCTATCCCTTATACTGGATCCACAATCATACTACAAGGAATCTTACCTGATTTGCCCGAATGCACATTTATTGAATTTCTGCATATAACTACTGACCTTGCCATACAGGATGCCTCAACAATTCCTTAGCCTGTACTTCAGTTGTTGCAGGATTTTACTTCTGTTTTTGAAGCACCTGCTGATCTTCCTCCTTCTAGAGCTCGTGACCATCACATCCCTCTGATCTAGGGTGCAAGACCCATCAATATAGACCCTACAGGTACGCACCTGCTCTGAAGGATGAAATAGAAAAACAACTTTCAGAGATGTTGATGACTGGTCTTATTCAACCAAGCACAAATGCCTTTTTTTCTCCCGTTTTACTTGTCAAAAAGAAAGATGGATCATGGCATTTTTGTGTAGATTATAGACATCTCAATGCAATGAGAGTCAAGAGTAAATTTCCGTTACCTATCGTAGATGAGTTAATGGATGAATTAACTTTGGCTAGTTAATTTTCTAAACTGGATCTTAGGGTTGTGTACCATCAAATTAGACTAGCACCTGGAGAGGAGTACAAGACAGCCTTTCAGACACATTCAGGCCATTTTGAGTTTAGGGTGCCCCTAATACTTTTCAAGGTTCCATGAACAAAACCTTACAGTCATTGTTGAGAAAATATGTGTTAGTATTCTTTGATGATATACTAATCTACAACAAAACTTTAGAGGAGCATGTTCATCATTTGAGGCAAGTATTGCAACTTCTTCAGTCTGATCAGTGGCAAGTAAAATACTCTAAGTGCCCTTTCGCTCATAGGGGAATTGCTTATCTAGGTCATGTGATATCTAAGAAGGGGGTAACAATGGAGGCTTCCAAGATTAAGGCTATCAAGGATTGGGTAACAACTAATATCTAAGAAGGGTGTCGCTTGCCTCAATATACGCTAGATGATGTTTTCTCTCCTCTGGGGATTTGAGTCCCCGCCTTATATGGGGCTGAGATGCTCTGTTGGTTCCATCCGTAATCGATAGGGAGTCCTTCAACTTGTCAGCCAAGGCAAAGTAGATGAATCCGACCTAGATACTAGTCGTACTCAAGTCAGGTAACCATTTGCAGCCGTCCTATTATATGCCTTCTAGATTTTTAGGTGTATCAAGACCCGTAGATTCGGTTCCGCAATATCCGGAGTAGCTGAATACGTTTATAGTGTACATTGTTTGAATACGGTGTACTCCTTATGCGTATATACCTTATAATTATATATTCAACAGCAGCCCCCTAACTCTACTCAGTATGGTGGGCTTCCATAAGTGCCACTCGAGTACTACCAAGTCTGGGCTTGGTCGAGTAAGGAGGATCAATCTTGCGATCGAAAGAATCGAGCAGGACAGGTCCTGCTTGCAGTCGAAAGAATCAAGCATGACATGTCCTATTTCATGTATCAAGTGGGAATCCAATTGGGTCAAACATCCTACTGTTGTCTGCACTCAAGACTCAAAAAGACTTAAGACTCGACTTATTGACATCTGACTCTGGGTAGAGTTAAAAGAGAATTCCGAAATTTGAACCATTGTGTATAGGAGAATTTAATGTGCGTAGATGGGTCTGGAAAGATTCACACAACACCATCATCCTATCTTTCTCGTCGATCGAGGCACCATAGAGACTGGAGGGGTTACCAAAGAGATGTTTAGCTTTGACTATTTATCCGTATAATCCTGAACTATAGCATTCTTTCCTTGCCCTTGACGTCAGCCTTCTCACACAAGCCTCCATCTTTCTCTGCACAAGCCCGCTCCGCCACAAAGAAAATCCATGGATCCCAGTTCCCTTGCGAATACCACTACTCCTACATCACTGGAGAAGAAGTCTGACGCAAAGAACATTGGCACCACACTTGAGCAGCTAGACAAGATGAGGCTCCTGACTGAAGTCTGGATGATTTCATCGATGCAAGAATCAAGGCTAAAGGAGCATGAAGCTGAAGGAATAGTTCCTCCTCACACGCTAGCAAATTCCCTTCTTGTTAGTTTGACCACAAGATTGTGATTTTGGAATCATTTTTCCGCTACGGATTCAATGTTCACCCTTCTAAGTTCCTCCTTTCCATACTCGATTGCTACCAAATTGAGCTCCATCATCTGAAAACAAAATTGATCACTATGTTGAGTGTTTTTGTCCACCTGTGCGAAGCTTTCCTTGGTATCAAGCTGAGTCTGAATTTGTTCTAGTATTTTTATTCTGAAGAGGAACAATGAGAACGAGTGTGTTAGAGGTTGCGGCTTCCAGTTGTGGGTTGGAATGAAGAATTCCTATATCCCAGTTGTGCCGATCTCCTCCTGGTAGAATGATTTGAAAAAACATTGGTTTTATGTTTCCAACTCCAACCCAATCCATTTCCCCTTAGTGAATAAGGGCCTCCTCTCATAATCAAGTTCATCCTGGTCGAAGAAGCACCATGAGTCCAACCATACTACCTACTATGTTGATAAGATTGGCAAGCTAAGGCATAGTGGTTTAACCAGGTGGCATGTGGCCAAAGATTTTATCAGTAGAAGGTTGAGCCCCTTGAAAGCGCGAGATCTCTTTGCCTGGGAGTACACTAGAGATAAAGATAACTCCAAGGATGCGGCTGGATGTAAGATTTAATTAGTATTTTACAACTTTTTTAGTGGCATTTGAGCCCTTTTAAGTGACTTTTTCCTTCCTTTGCCTTGTATTTGCATCACACAACTGCTCGATTGAGCAAGCAAGCTCTTCTCAGAAGAAGTGCAAGAATGATCTATTTAGCCATACTCCCTCACAAATCCTTGACCTTAGGTAGGAGTTTCACTAACTAAGGAAGTAGTGCTTATTATTTCTTACTCATCCTAATTTGACTTTTTGATTCCAGGTCTTATTCTTTAATTAAGAGAACATCCTCACGATTGAGGTCCTTGATCTTGATGACACTTCCTCTTCTGTCGTGGCAACAAGGAGAAAACACTAGTTGATCGAGGGGCTGAAGGGTCTCTTCAATCCAAGAGATCATCTCCCCATATGATCTGGTGCCCCTCAAGCGCACGTGGAGAAGAAGCCAACTGCTACTGATATTGAGTTGTTAGGTGCTTGTTTAGTTACTACTCTAGCTACCGAGCACTTGCATACTCAAGCTTGGTCTGTATGGGTGGCCTTTCTACAATTGACAGCCAGAGCCACTCCTTGATCGCCTCCTCGAGTAACCGACACGTTTGATGACTCGGTAAGAAAGGTAACCCTTATCGAGTTGCCCCCTCACATTGTTCATTCTTCTGAGCATTGGATCGGTGAGTCCAAAATGATGATGAATCATTATGGCTTGTGGCTTGCAGGCAATGATGGATTTGGCTTCATCTTATCCCCAGATGGCCCCTTCAACACAACTGATACCAGCTACCAGTATGATGAAGAAGAAAGTTACCATCAGAAGGCAGAAATCGAACATCAATTCACGCATTCTGGTTGCCCAAAGGTATGACTTGAATACTTATCTTGGCTTGCCGCCTTTCCTTACCTTCCTCACCCTGCTAATTGCATACCATCCTCCCCGGAGAAACCAAAAGAGCAGGCGGTGAGCGATCCAACTAACCAATCGATGTCAAACTCCTTAGCGATGTTTTCTCCGCCTCCTCAAGTTTAGGAACCCACAGACGCACCTGAAGCAAACCTACAAGCCAACGAAGCCATGATGCCAATATTGATTCCAACTGATGATCTTGGACGGAGATAGATGATCTCTTTAAGGCTGCGGGTGTCACGATTGCCACTGCCAAGGATCGATATATAGAAATTAACCATAGCGATTGTCCAAAGGAAATGAGTGTCAACCAAGAAAGAATTGAACGTAAGTCTACCCTCTGATCACAAGTATGTGATTCGACCACCAGGCAACTGACTGATTTCTATTTGATTTTATAGTCCTTGAATCCTTTTTGAGCAAAAAGGTAGATCTCCTTAGTGACACGATGAAAACCATCGATGATAACTCCAAATATCAGGAAAAACTCATAAGCGATCTGAAAACTACAAGAACCGAATGAAAGGACCTAACTACCAAACAGAACAACATGGCTGCAAAACGGAACACCATTGCCACTGAACGAGATACCATGGCGGTTACAACACTTCAAGAGCTGAAAGATCAAACCCTCGAACACATGAACCAAGAAACCTCCATAACTTCCAAGGATATGCTTGGTCTCCTCAAGAGCTACAACCCTGACTTCAATGCATCAGTAGTGATGGAGAGGTTCAGATGTTCAACAGAGGAGGTAGCAAATATTATGCACATTGTTGAGACTCTAATCCCTACATTTGTTGAGTCCCTAGTGCTCAGCTTGCCTGATGACGGAAGCAAGGGTAGTCCTTCGATTAATCTGGACTCAAAACATTTGAATCTAGATCAGTGGTTTTGGGATGTCTATAAACATTACTGTTATTTTTCTTGTCCAATATGCTCTGCCACTATTCCCTTATCGATGAAATAATGTTAGCATAAGTAGACTCAAAACTAATTAGTACATGCTATGACCATCCACGAAACTTGCTGACTGAAAATCTGTTAATGCATGAAAAACTCAACTAGACATATGATTAGATAAGTCGGCTGTCAATTAATCACTCGAAGCATCCTTAATAATAAGGAAAGGACTAGTACAAAACTAGAAAAAGAAGCAACAAGATGATTTTTGCAAACTTTTACCGACTTGCGTATTTAACCAGAATACAACCATTAACTCAATGGAGAGCACATATGAGATCGAATAGAACTTCAAAACCTTGTGGGTCGTTAGGCATTAGATGTTTGAAAATCTCCTATGCCATTATGCCTTATGAGGTATAGTTGTCCATCATCGAGCCAACACATGCCACTGTTGGTCTTATTCAATGTGGTCGATGTGAAGCCAAATAATTTTTGCAAAAAGTATGTACGTACGAAACATACAAAATATGGTATTACTATGTAGCCCCTCACTCTCTGGTAGAGAAGAAAATTTCTCGATTGGAGAGTTAGAAAGAACATACCTGTACCATCGATAATGCATGGTGTAACCCCTGGAATTTCTACTCGATGACTGAACCAAATGAATGAAGTTGTAGCAATCTAGAGCTCATAAGCTACTCATCCATCCAATTCATTTTTTTTTCTCGAAAGATTCGAGCCGGATTTGATGTTTTTTGGTGTTCTTGGTTGAAGCACAAGGAACACCAGAGTTCTTCGATTTCCCTCCATTTCTTCCACTCCTCAACGGTAACCCAGCTCCACAAGCATCTTGAGTAAATCTCTTAGGCTTCCCATGGCAAGAATTCATGGTTGGGTTGATCGATTTCACGTTTTAGCAAAGTTCATGAGTTCTTGAGGTTTTGGACCAAAATGAGGATTTAGATGAGTTTTGAGCTAGGAATTAAGTTACTAGGTTCATGAATGGATTCTAGACTCCATAATCCATCACAAACAAGCTCCTATGTAGTTTGGAAATGATCACATTTCGATTTGGCAAGTTTTTCTCCAAATCAGGAGAGTTCTGGGAAGTGCAGAGTATCCGCATAAAAGTGCAGATAGTCCGCACATGTGCAGAGTTTCCGCATAGTGCGGAGGGTCCGCACTTTCTGAAAAAATGGCATTTTGAATTGTATTCAAGATTTTCCTAGGTTTAAGCTGCAAAGTTAGTGTAGAACCTTTGGTATGGTATATGCGCAGGTGTATGTAGCATAGATTCAAGTTTGGAGTTGAATCGATCGACAAATCGTCAAAAGACACATTTTCAGCCAAGTCCGGAGTAAAGTCCGGAGGGTCCGCACTTGTCTGGAGTATCCGGAGAATAGTCCGGATAGTCCGGAGTTTTCCTAGGTTGCGCAAATGTCCAGATGTTTCGTAGAAGTTTGCAGATAGTCCGCATATGTCCTGAGGTTCCGCACTTTCAGTAGTTTTTCAAATGGGTTTGAGTCCCAATTTTGTTCTAATTCGTATTTTTGCACTTTTATCATGTTTTACACATCATATGGCATGCATTGTTTCATTTCATCCATACTCATGGTATTGCATGCGTTATTCCTTTTAGAGAATGCCGATCCGATGATTCCGACGAGCGAGGGCGATCCGGAGGCACCCCACCTTTTTGATCAAGGGCAGCAAGGCAAACAACTAACATATTTCACCCATGTCAAATTTGGAATTCTCAATTGATGAATATGCATATGTATGTATGCATGTGTCGGGTACCCTTGGGTACATGGGCGGACCCACCATGATGCATGGGTATTCAATTGAATACCCAACTTTTAAAAAAAAAATGAGTATATAGCAACTGTACTACGTATATATATATCTTTGCTGCTTCAATCCATCAGACCACCTAGCAAATCGTGAGCCCAAGCTACTATCTATGCTCCACTCGGCTTATTAACTGAAAGTGAAAACTGCAAAAAAAAACCCCCAAAAGTTATTGGATTTTGACTTCCCCCCAAAAGTTGTTTTGTTGCAAAAAAAAAACCCCAAAAATTTGACTTTGTTGCAAAAAAAACCCCCTAAAAATTCAAAAAAATAAAAAAAATCACAAAAAAAATTCTAAAAAAAAACTAGAGACAATTCTAAGACCTTCTGTGAATTTGTTTTTTCAAAAATAATATCCTTTGCATCATATTTCATGGAGAGGAAGTTTGAAAAAAAAAGAAAAATATGCAGCTCATTTATTAACTCATGTTATTTTAACTTTGTCATGTCTACCATTATTTTTCCTACACAAATAATTGTTTCAGTAAACTAATAAAAGTGGTTTCACTAATTTTGGAGGTGTTATGGATTAGTTATGAATTAATCTATCTGCAACATATTTACTCAATCATGCACGTTACAATAACTATTTCAAGATTTCATGTATTTTTACAAGAGAGGATCATGTAAGAAGGCTAAAAAATTTACGCTACTATACACTTCTCGTATTTTGGATTGAACATTTTTTTTAATACTGAATACCCAATTGTCAAATCCTGGGTCCGCCAGTGCTTGGGTAGAACCTATGCCGATTGCATCTTTCTACCTTGGTCAATTGTTCAAGTAATTTCCTTGTAGCCTAGAGATGGTGTTATGTCTAGGTACAAGTATGATATACATGCTTAGCAATGCTTAGATCTTTCGGTAGAAGTCGAACGATGGTGTTTTTCGTTGTTCGTGAGAATAGGATCTACTACTATTTACAATTACATGTTGTTGGTGATGGATGGTATGGTTGGTGAGTGATGAGTATGAGATGAGATCTAGGGTGTCGTCTGCCTCGGTGGAAAGTTAGGGGGTAGGTCGGGAGAGGAAACCTGATGAGAACAGCGGCCCGATCTTCCGATAGGTTCAATTGATTTCGTCGTGAGGACGCTAACGCTTGGAGGCTTTCAACCCGCACGATTGTCGTTATCAACCACGCTCGCACGCGATCGACCTTATCACGAGGGTTATTGTTCCTGCAAGCAATCGAAGCAACTCACAAGAACAAGGAAGATGCAATCTGAATTGCTAATAAAGATGAAGCACACGAGTTGGGGTTCCACAAACCGATGAACGGCGAAAAACTGACTAATTGTCTAGTTGTAATCTAAGCAAAACCCAAACCCTAGAAGAGGGGGCGGCTATCTATTTATAAGCTAGGAGGAGAAAGGATTCGGCCACAACTGATGGAGCTCGAATACAACTCAATTACAAGGCCCAAGGTCCAAACTGATTCGAACTGGAAGAGCAACGCGACTTGTTTTGCCGATTCCGGACAACACAGAAGGTATTTGGAGATGAGGTCGGATTCGTATGAAAGTAGACTCCGCGAGCTTTCCAACCAGTACTCATGGGCCTCGACCACCTTTCGGAATCAAGAGTTATGGTTGTTTGAATTTGGTGCTGTCTGTAATTCCGATTCCGAATTGATCTTGGGGACAGAACTGGATTTATGCGCGGTAGCCCTCCGGTTACACTTTTGCTTATATGGATCTTCTTTCAGGTTCCTAAGGATAATAAAAGCATCGCAATAAGTTAGTAGCATCCAATCCTTAGAAACATTTATATGGAAAGCGAGGAACGAGTTCACCTGATAATTAAGTTCTCGTGCACGAGCTCTTGTCAAAGGACCTTGAATTACAGCAGCGCGAGGAGGAATATTTGTGGTGCGTGTAACCGAAGGAGTGATGTCCTCATCATCCTCTCCCTCTTGAATTGGAGTCGTCCTCGACTCAATCTCATCTTCTTCTCCCACATACGGCTTTAAGTCTGAAACGTTAAATGTGGGACTAACCCCGAAATCTGCAGACAACTTAAGCTTATATGCATTATCATTAATCTTCTCGAGTATTTTAAAAGGACCATCAGCTCGAGGCATCAATTTAGATTTCCTCAACTCGGGAAAACGATCTTTACGCAAGTGTAACCAAACAAGATCACCCGGTTCAAAAGTTAAATGTTTCCTACCCTGGCTACCATAAGCACGATATTTTTCATTCATCTTCTCAATATTTTCTTTAGTTAATTCATGCATTTTAAGAATCAGTTCAGCACGTGTCTTAGCATCAAAATTCAACTTTTCAGAAGTAGGCAAAGGTAGCAAATCAATAGGAGCACGTGGATTAAAACCATATACAACCTGAAACAGACTTACCTTGGTGGTGGAGTGAACAGACCTATTGTAAGCAAACTCTATATGAGGTAAACACTCTTCCCACAACTTCAAGTTTTTCTTCAAAACAGCCCGCAACATGGTAGATAACGTGCGGTTAACGACCTCCGTTTGTCCATCGGTTTGGGGATGACATGTAGTAGAAAACAGTAGCTTCGTTCCCAATTTATTCCAAAGTGACCTCAAAAAGTGACTCAAAAATTTCGCATCGCGATCTGAGACAATGGTATTGGGCACTCCATGTAGGCGAATAATTTTCCTGAAAAATAAATCAGCTATGTTTGTAGCATCATCGCTCTTGTGACAAGGTATAAAATGTGCCATTTTTGAAAAACGATCCACAACCACAAAAATACTATCCCTCCCCCTCTTTGTTCTAGGCAACCCTAAAACAAAGTCTATAGAAATATCCTCCCAAGGTACACTAGGAACAGGAAGAGGCATATAAAGACCATGTGGATTTAAGCGAGACTTAGCTTTATTGCAAGTAGTGCAGCGTGACACGTAGCGCTCGATGTCACGTCTCATCTTTGGCCAAAAGAAGTGGGCGGCCAGCACATCTTCGGTCTTCTTTGCTCCAAAATGCGCCATCAAACCTCCTCCATGTGCCTCCTGCAACAACAAAAGACGAACAGAGCTAGCTGGAACGCATAGCTTGTTAGCACGATAGAGCAAACCATCATTCAACACATATTTATTCCATTCTCTTCCTTCTTTACAATGTTCTATCACTTCTTTAAAGTCCAAATCAGTAGCATACAAATCTTTTATTGTCTCCAAACCGAAAATTCTATGATCCAATTGGGACAACATGGTATATCGTCTAGATAAGGCATCAGCAATGACATTTTCTTTACCATTCTTGTGTTTAATCACATAAGGAAATGACTCAACAAATTCTACCCATTTAGCATGACGTCTATTCAATTTTGCTTGACTTCTAATATGTTTAAATGATTCATGATCCGAATGTATAACAAATTCCTTGGGCCATAAATAATGTTGCCATGTTTCAAGAACACGAACTAAAGCATATAATTCCTTATCATAAGTAGAGTAATTAAGACTAGGCCCATTTAATTTCTCACTAAAATATGCAACAAGCTTACCTTCTTGAATCAATACACCACCTATCCCAATTCCGCTAGCATCACATTCAATTTCAAAAGTCTTACCAAAATCAGGGAGTTGGAGTAGTGGTGCTTGAGTGAGCTTCTCTTTCAAAAGGTTGAATGCCTTCACTTGTGTAGGACCCCATTGGAAAGGCACTCCTTTCTTTGTCAATTCATTCAATGGTGCGGCAATGGTACTGAAATCCCATACAAAACGATGATAGAATCCAGCAAGGCCATGGAAGCTCCACACCTGTGACACAGTAGTAGGCGTCGGCCAGCTTTGGATGGCTTCAATCTTTGCCTCATCCACCTCAATTCCCTGTGGTGTCACAACATAACCAAGAAACGCAACTCGATCGGTGCAAAAGGTGCACTTCTCAAGGTTACCAAACAAACGTGCATCTCTTAAAGCATTAAAAACAGCACGTGTGTGATCAAAATGTAAATCATGTGACTTGCTATAAATCAAGATATCATCAAAATAAACCACCACAAATTTTCCAATAAAAGCACGTAAAACTTCGTTCATTAATCGCATGAAGGTACTAGGTGCATTAGTTAACCCAAAAGGCATCACTAACCACTCATACAACCCAAACTTAGTCTTAAATGCGGTCTTCCATTCATCTCCAAGTTTCATTCTAATTTGGTGGTATCCACTCCGCAAGTCAATTTTAGTGAAAATTATAGCACCACTCAACTCATCAAGCATGTCGTCTAGCCTACGAATAGGATGACGATACCTAATTGTGATATTATTAATGGCTCTACAATCAACACACATTCGCCAACTACCATCTTTCTTAGGAACCAAAATAACAGGAACAGCACATGGACTAAAACTTTCTCGTACGTACCCTCGGTCCAATAAATCTTGGACTTGTCATTGAATCTCCTTAGTCTCTTCTGGGTTGGTCCTATATGCAGCTCGGTTTGGCAAAGTAGCTCCCGGAATCAAGTCAATTTGATGCTCAATTCCTCTCAAAGGTGGCAGTCCCGGGGATATTTCACTTGGAAACACATCAGCATACTCCTGCAAAAGGTTAGCAATAGCAGGAGGCAAAGAGAGAGGCATATACTCAAGTGTAAACAAGGCCTCTTTGCAAATCAAAGCATAGCAAAATGAATTATGTGCTAATAAATCAGAAATTTCAGATTTAGTAGCTAACATGGCAGCACCCTTCAACTTAATGGTGTCTTTCCTAGCATGTGTATTTTTGTTCTCATGTTGAAGTGGAAAAACATTTTTAGCTACAACCTGATTTTCAGATTTGTTATCATTGCATTTTCTTTCATTTTCAGCACGTTCTACTTCATCTTTCAAAATTTCAGCAGGTGTCATAGGCAACAACTTAATCTTCTTACCCTTATGTGAGAATGAGTAGGTATTATCTCTACCATGGTGCAAAACATCATTATCATATATCCAAGGCCTACCTAGCAACAAAGAGCATGCTTGCATAGGCACTACATCAAAGCCTGCACTGTCTTTATAATTACCAGCCGAAAATTGTACTCTCACAACTTTGTTTACCTTCAACTTACCACACGAATTGAACCATTGGATGTAGTAGGGGCGTGGGTGTGGCTGTGTGGTCAAGCCAAGCTTCTCGACCATCTCGGAACTGGCAAGGTTGTTGCAGCTACCTCCATCAATGATGACTCTGCAAGCTCTCTCCTTCACAAGAAATCTGGATTGAAACAAGTTGTGCCGCTGATTTTGCTCTCCTTTCCCCATTTGTGCACTTAGAACTCGTTGTACAACAAGGCTCACGTATCTCCCTGTATCAACAGCAGCTACTTGTTCTTCTCCATCATCAGCATCATTTTCTGTCTCGTCTCCTTCACCTGCAATGTTAGCAGCCAGTACATATTCATCCTCAATATCACTAGCACTTACATAACCACCATCTTCTGTTGCAATGTACGCGCGCTGACTTGGGCAGTCCTTCATGACATGGCCCATTCCCTTGCATCGGTGGCAAACAATCCCAGTCGTACGACCCGTGGAAGCAACCGAAGAAGAACTCTTAGCGGGGGCCTGCACACTAGTAAATTTACTTACCTCAGTTGCATGTGACGGTGTAGTAGGTCCTGCTGAACGCGCCTTACTCGAGGAGGGGGCAGCAGACCGTGTAGCAGATGGTGGAATGGTTTTAACTTGCCCCGGCGTTGATCTTGGTGTAGACGTTCTTCCAAAATTGTTCTTTGGCCTCTGTTGTCGTCCCTGCAATTCTTTTTCTGCCAAACATGCAAGTTGGAACAATCTAGGAATATTATCATATTCTTTGTAATCTACTATGTCCTGAATTTCACATCTCAACCCTCCATAAAAGTGTGCCAAAGCAGCCTCTTCATCCTCAACAATATCACAACGTAACATACCAATTTGTAGCTCCTGATAATATTCTTCTATTGACCTATTGCCTTGGTTTAAGCGCTGTAATTTCTTACGCAAATCACGTCTAAAAGATGGTGGAACAAATCTATTGCGCATAGCCACCTTTAAAGCATCCCATGTAGTAGGCGATAACCCATCATTGCATACCCTATTCCACCAAATGATAGCAAAGTCTTTAAACTCACTAGTGGCTTGCCTAACTCTATGCACTTCAGGAACTAGGTGAGCATTAAATTTTTGTTCCACCGTCATCTCCCAGTCTAGATATATTTCAGCATCATAAGTACCCAAAAAAGATGGTATGGTAAACTTAACTTTAGCAAATGGATCATCATTACCACGTGTATTATGTTGCTGAAAATTGTTACCTCTCATACCTTGACAGTTGAAGTTTAATCGGTTCCTTTGTCGTGCATCAAAGGCATCACGCTCTTGCCTCAAAATTTCATCATCAGCGACGGACTCTTCATGTTGGGCTGCACCTTGAAGATGGCCATTGTCGCCATGAATACCATGTTGCATTGGGGGCTGCTCTGGAATGCGCGTCTCCATCCTGTTCAACCTATCAGTGAAATTAACAATAATACGGTTAGCAGAACCTAATGCTTCATCCATATGATGAAGTCGGGTCTCATGGCTCTGAAGTAATTGTTGCATCTCGTCCGTCTTCTCAGTTTGATTATTCGCACTCTCAACCAGTTCATCGATCTTACGTCCATAACTCCTCATGAATTCCCGCATCTCCTCCTCGAACATTTTACCTGCCATGGTTAGTAGCAAACAAGAGACAAATATATATATATATATATATATATATATATATATATATATATATCCCTCTCGACTACTGGGTTGTGGAGGTGAAGGTGGAATCACACACTCTCAAGCGTCTTACCAAGCTCTTATGAATTTCTTACCAAATTGCAGCAGGTGGTATGACCGGAGAAGGTGGGATGTATGACCGCGACGGAGGCGAATGCGAGGATCCAAATCTGAGGGCCAAAAGTATGTGGAGCTTGGATAGGCACAATATATGGTAGTAAGGATTAGCAATAGTTCAATTCAGAAATTGCAAGACTGAAAAGTAGTCCCAAGCTAGTCTATGCCGCCGGCCTAAACTCGTCTCTAACCTAGTTCAAGCAAGTAGAAATCCAACTCAGCTCAAAGAACTCAAAGGATGCAAGCACTTCTGTTTCTATTTTTTTAATCTTCTTTTCTTTTGGTGCGGCTTTTTTTTCACTTTTTCTGCACCTCTTTGCCTTTTGCTCTTTTCCTTTTCTTTGTTTTTTATATGACAGAAAGTGCCGCAAAAAACTGCTAGCAGCAACCTAATCGGATTCTGCTATTTTCTTCCGAACTGTGTAGGATATTTTCTTCCGAAGTAGTAAAGAAAGAAAAATCCTACTCGGTATGCACAACAAGGATCTTTATTCTCAATGCACTCTATCTCTAGTTGGAAGCAGGCAAAACCGACTAGCTTTCTTCTAAAACAAAACGGATCTGTTACAAGCCAACAAAACGAATTGAAGTACTATTCTTTTCAACACTAAACACAGCAGCTAAAGCAAACCGAGAGGGATTTATATGGTAGAATTTGCTACTCGGTTTCCAAGGTACAGTTGCTTACAAAAGGAATTGGCACGGAGGATCTGCTAGCTGATTAATCGTGGCCCAAGTTTTTCTAGCGCACTGCAGGGGGAAACGGCACGATCTATTAGGTACGCTAGCAGATGGAAACGCAAGGATGACAGACACCTTGCACCAACAACAACTCGACAAGAACACAGGCCCTAAAACAAGACTAAGACCAGCGACACAAAGACAAGGCGAGGGACTAAAATTCAGAAAAGCAAACCAAACTGAAAATTGCATGGCACAAAGGGGTTGTAGGACAGCGGAAAATGATGAACAAATATTTTTGTGGGGCTAATTTTCTGGACTCTAGGATAATGGCAAAATTAAACTAACAAAAAGGAATACTAGTTACCTACCGGGCAACTGAGGCTCTGGTACCACGTGATGAGAACAGCGGCCCGATCTTCCGATAGGTTCAATTGATTTCGTCATGAGGACGTTGACGCTTGGAGGCTTTCAACCCGCAGATTGTCACCTCGCAATCCGTTACACCCGCACGACTATCATTATCAACCACGCTTGCACGCGATCGACCTTACCACGAGGGTTATTGTTCCTGCAAGCAATCGAAGCAACTCACAAGAACAAGGAAGATGCAATCTGAATTGCTAATAAAGATGAAGCACACGAGTTGGGGTTCCACAAACCGATGAACGGCAAAAAACTGACTAATTGTCTAGTTGTAATCTAAGCAAAACCCAAACCCTAGAAGAGGGGGCGGCTATCTATTTATAAGCTAGGAGGAGAAAGGATTCGGCCACAACTGATGGAGCTCGAATACAACTCAATTACAAGGCCCAAGGTCCAAACTGATTCGGACTAGAAGAGCAACGCGACTTGTTTTGCCGATTCCGGACAACACAGAAGGTATTTGGAGATGAGGTCGGATTCATATGAAAGTAGACTCCGCGAGCTTTCCAACCAGTACTCATGGGCCTCGACCACCTTTCGGAATCAAGACTTATGGTCGTTTGAATTTGGTGCTGTCTGTAATTCCGATTCCGAATTGATCTTGGGGACAGAACTGGATTTATGCGCGGTAGCCCTCCGGTTACACTTTTGCTTATATGGATCTTCTCTCAAGTTCCTAAGGATAATAAAATCATCGCAATAAGTTAGTAGCATCCAATCCTTAGAAACATTTATATGGAAAGCGAGGAACGAGTTCACCTGATAATTAAGTTCTCGTGCACGAGCTCTTGTCAAAGGACCTTGAATTACAGCAGCACGAGGAGGAATATTTGTGGTGCATGTAACCGAAGGAGTGATGTCCTCATCAAAACCCGAGCACCATAGACCGCTGGCATCATTTAAGGTCGATCGTCGGGATTGTTGGCTTTAGCACTTACCTTACTCACCACATGCCGATCTAATGGTAAGGCGAGCTGAATACCTTCACAGTTGTGGCTTTGTGGGCATGAATATCGATGGTGTGAGCAGGCAGGCTTGTAAGTGCATGCCCCACACGGTTGGGGCTGGTTGAGAAAGGTTGTCACAAGTACCCTTTGTGTGCACTTTGGCCGGTGGCACAAGCCGAATGGTTCTCGTGTCGTGTAGGTCCAAGAGTATCCCCTGCAGGGTGTATAAACAGTTCGAACTGCCGCGCTCTCGGTCATGAGCATGCTATTGTTTCATGGTCGTAGAGTTCTTGTTGTGGTTTGTGGATGATGGCATGAGGTTGATGCTTGGGCATGTTATTATGGTCTGGGTATGGTGGTTGGTGGTTCGAGTTGGCACTTGTTCACATTGATATACTTGTTGTTACATTTACATATGCTCAGTTGTCGGTTATGGCAGGGTAGTTTCATATAAGTTGGTTAAGTTAGTTACTCACACCTATGTCTAGGATGGGTTCGCAGGTCGACGAGGAAGAGGTGGTGTTTGGCTACTTTGTTCCTGCCGATCAGGGTGGCAGGCAGGAGTATCACACTCTACTCTGAACTCAGTGTTTTGGTATGGAGCCTAAGGGCATGTGGCTCTATATCCTTTTGTTGTATAGCTTTTAGTCTTCCGCTGCTTAGTTCTTTTGTTGGTTAGGAGTTGAGCAGGTTTTAGTCTCCTCCTAGCTCTCTTTTGCTGTAAATTGTGATAACTTGTTGCATGCTTAAGAACTTGTAATATAATGTTAATTACTTGCTCTTTATTAAGCTATGTTGTGATGTACTATGTTGGAGGCATGTGTTCCGATCCTTGGGCACAAAACACGTACCGGGACTATCGGAATGGTATTTTGGTTAATCGTCGAGGTTGGATTATGAATAATGATCCTCCTGATGATTAATTTGAATATTGTTTGGACGGTTCCTCACAATGCACCACAAGATAAACTATTTGACTCGGACTTATCTGCGCGGCACTGATTTCGGAGGCCATAACTCCTAGCTCCATTATCCAAAAGGGGACTTCCATGTGTTCAAATTAAAGCTCTCGACGAGACCTACAACTTTGGTATTGTCAAGATTTGCATTTGAGGTCATTTTGAACTCCAAAACTTCATAAGAAGATGAGATTATCCAGGACTCCGCGAAAATTTGCAGATTTTGTGGATCCTTTGTATTGAGCCTTCTAGATGACTTGGCTAAGGGTTTTGACTTGAGAAAGATGAAGCCCAAAGACACTTTAGGTATATCTAGGGTTTAGAAAAGAAACTTTTGCAGAGAAATCTGAATAGGTTTTGAATTTGAATTGAGTTTAGAGTAAATTTAAGAGAAACGAAAAATGAGGTTGAACAAGAATAGTAAGGAGTATGAATTTGGATTTAGGTAGAATTTTGAACAAGAGGAGAGATTAGCTTTAAACAAGGATTTGGATAAGATTTGAATTAATTGGGGAAGGATCAAGTATGATCAAGGATTGAGTAGATGATGAATTCTAGAATTTTGAATTCCAACCATTAATATCCTTAACTAATTCACTACAGAGTTTTGTAAAAACCTTTTCAAAAAATTTTCACTCAAAACACCAAAGAGAAAGAAAAAGAAAAAGAACTCTAATGCATTTACCTAGCTCCTAACAAAACTCAGCATGCAATGCACACAAAATAATAATCTATATTGATTGATTGGTTAAGAAAATAGGTTTTAAACCTATTCTACTGGCGAAGCTATTCAATAATCTTGCAAAATTTCAGAAATTTGAGAAATCTGAAAATCAGGGTGTTACATCAACGTATATCTTTTTCTTAAAAAAACCCATTTGCATTCAACTGCTTTGACACCATCAAGCTGATCAACCAAGTTCCAAACTTGATTATCGTGCACTCACAACCCTTCGCACTCTTAACCCTTCGGGCCTAATACCAGGCGACTCAATGGCTCCAAAAAGCAAAATCAATAGGTCGAAGACCTACTGGATTGGGAAATCGAAGATCGACGAGGAAGTCTTGGCTAGTCTCAAAAAAGAGGGTCGGATAAGTGACGTATCAAAGGTCAAGCTTCTGAAGGTTCAGGAAACCATGATGCTAGAAGACGACGAAGCGATGGTCTTCGTGGACTACTTCAGAGCTGGACTTCACCTACCCAGCGATTATCTGGTGGCAAAGGTCCTCATGATTTTTGAATTTCTTCACCTGGGCGACGAGTTCTGAAGAAGTGAAAGGCTCTGCTAGGGCCTTCGCTGCCACCCACAAGCTCCACCGCCTGCCAAAGCTAGTGTTTGTTGACAACATGCAGTCCGAAGCTCACTACGGTTGTGCGGATTTCATGTACCGGGGGGGTTTGGCCACACCTGCTATGGCTCACAAGAACAAATGGGTGAAGGACTGGATGCAATGGTTGTTCTACCATAAGGTAGATAGTAGGGACTATCTTGTGTCAAAGTGCCAGGACTTTAGGGTTAACCGCACCCCAGACGTAGTGATAAGGGGCACCCAAAAGGCAGCCTTTGATGCTTTCATAAGGTGTGTGAAGCACCTGAGCACTCGCAATCTCTTAGAGGAATTTATTGCCGAATTAGGCACTTAGTGAAGGGTGGAGTATTCCATTCTTCACGATGAAGGGGGCCAGAAAGACTATGCCATCCCCATTTTAATTTTATAGGAAAACCTAGTAGGCACTTTGGTCCAACTTCCATTGGCCTTCATTTGTTCTCTGAAACAGTTGTGATGCTTGCAGAGGTGGAGGCCGAAGCACGGCTCATTCTAGGAAAATTTACCGTGGTTGCGGGACAAGCCTACACCAAGCTAGGCCTCAGTCGCTGGCTCAATAGGATCTTCGAGCTCTGAGACCTCAGTTATGGAGATAGACCGAAGGAGTCGAAGAGACAGACGATGCTAGAGGCAAGGGAAAATGGAAGGTTGGTAACCCTTCGGCCTGTGGGACCAAGAGGCATAAAACTGGAGTACAAAAAAGATTGCTTGCCATGATGAGGACCTTGCCGACGACGCATGGGTGATGAGGATCTCAGGGATCCCAACACCATTTTGGTGACACCCCTCTGACAGACACCTCCAGAAGACATACCAGAGGTGGCCATCACTTCCCCAAAACACATCACACACACCGTGCCGATTACCCTCGCTCCTCTCCTCACTGAGAGTGATCAAGATGACAATACGATGCAAGAAATGCGGGTCACCACTGAAGTAGCTATAGATGAGACTATGCTTCGATGCGAAAGAAGGGGCAAAGAGGCTGTCCCTGACAACACTGAATCTGAGGCAGCTAGCTCATCTAGTTTAGACTCTGACTCCTCACAACATTGGTAGACCGTAGAAAGCGAAGACTGGGGCAATGCTTCACCATCCCTACCTATGCCTTGGTGGTGGCAAAAAACTAATGTCGCTGGGCACCTCAGGTGATGCCAGTGCCATCTATGCCGAAGCACTACAGGTGACTTCATTTGAACCAAGCGCCAGAGAGGTGAAGGATGCGAAGAACGTATTTGGTAGCTTCGTCCTCCCCAAGCTCAAAATTTCACTAGCATGGAAACATGCCACTAATCTTGATGCCTTCGACATGGCAACCACAAAGGTATTCCCAATTATTTTTGTTGGGAACTAGGGTTACCGAACATAGGGACGGGCCTTCAGCTTCTCAGAGGGAACCAAAGGCTTTTTAATGTGACACACGCTTATGGGAATCTATGCTATATCATTAATGTCATCTGTCTTTTCAGTTACAGTACCGACCTATTTATAGCCCGTACTCAACCACTCCCAGTTATAACTTACAACTTTACCCCTCTAACTGCCATATTCCTAGCATATTCGAGGGTATTTTAGTACAATCCTAAGTGCATTAGCATATTTACAACTGTACCCTTCACCATCCTCGGATTCCAGGGAACGCCACCCCTTCGCTCGAGCTCCCGAAGGTCTATCGCAAATGGGACCTTCGGCGTACCTTCAGTTGGCTTCGCCGTGGTGTCGCAAATTGGCGCTCTCTTCGGGAGATTTCCTCGGGCGACATGGGGAGGCCTTCGGTCGGCCTTTGAAGGCTGAGTCACTTGCCCAAAGGGTCCATTTGTTATCAAGCATTTCCTGAAATAACACAATTGTATTCTTTGTCAGTAAATAGTGTTCACTAGAGGTATTTGACTCACCATCCGAAGAGTGCATGTGAGACCATTCCGCAACAATTATCAAGCTCCCCATCACATTACCTTTCTTACAGTGTTTTATGCTTGTTACAGAGTGTGCTTCTTTCACGTGCTCTTCGTCAACACGCTGAACAATCCAAAGCTTGCACCAAACAGGTGAAGGATTTGAGACTACTTTTGCTCCAAAGAGCTAAAAAGGCCGAGGCCAAGCAGAAAGAATTTCTTCAATGGGCAAAGGATGTCGAACAGAGGTCGAAAGAGTTAGAAAAGGAGATGGAAACCCTTTGCTCAAGTACGCGAGGACTAGAGCTAGAGGTACTCACCCTTCAACAATGCACAGAGGCATATGAAGCGAACATATTAGAGCTTCGGGCTCTCTATTATGCCAAGAAAGTAGAGAACCAACACTTAATGAAGCGTTGCATGAGGCAAAGCAATTTTCTTGCGATGCCATCCGAGAGAAAGTAGATGTTCTAGAACCAAAGGCGGTTGAAGCTAGCCAAGCTATTTGCCAGACACTTGAAGAGCTAGGCGCTTCGGTCATTCCCCCAACCCTCGACCAAGTTGATCTGGGCGGCCTCCTTAGGTGGATCACTTAATCATCTCAAAACCTTCAGCCAGTAGCTCAGCTGTATGGTGATTTCTGCACTATGATTTCAGGCCGAAGCCTTATCCCATCCTTGGAGCTGATGGGCTGTGACCATCACAAGGCACTTCAGAGTCGGGGCAGTCTCGAAGGCATCAAAGGCCTCTACCTGGTCCTTCACTAGTAACTTCTAGTGCAAACATGGGCACACCCTCACCCTTCAGGAGGCGGAGTACAACCGCCGCTAACTAAGTACCTCTTCGCTATACATTAGCATCTTTTCATTATTTTTTCATTTAAATCTAACTTGTTTTTGTTTAGGTTATTGCCAAGGCCATGAATGCTTCAACCATCGCAAGATGGAGCGCAAAATGTCGGTCTGGAGCAAGTGTGAGAGAGAGGTTTTTTAGTTGCACTTGAAACATTTGATGTTATTCGTAACGTTTGTAATATACCTTAATTTCTTCTTTAAATATTTTATAGTCTTCACTTCCTGTGCAGGTCCTCCCCTTAGACTTTGCATAGGTAGCTGAAGATGTTGCTCCCTTATCTATAATGTGGGATAATTTTTATATGTAATGGGCTTGCTGGGAATCGTTCTGTCATTGCCATCCAAAGACACAATTTGACCAGTATTGGCAAGCGAAGGCCAGAATCTACAACACAAGGAATGCTAATTCAAAGGAGTTTTGAGAGTTGTTTTGCCCTTCGGACTTAGAGATCCGAAGGGCCAAGAGGGTAATTCGTAGGACAGAGCATGGAGAATTTGCCCCCCCCCCCCGATAGGGCTTCTTGAGCCGAAGCCTGAGCTGATTGATGAAGCGTATGACACCACTTTGCTCTGACAATTTTGTTATTCGACGACCTCAGCCATCACAAGTTGTTACATAAGGTGAGGTATTGCTTTTCAACTTGGTCGTAGACAAATTTATAAAGATATTATAGATCCAGACATCGATGAATTCGCAGATTAATCTTTGCTATTCTTTGTTGCATTCTTCCATTGAGTCTCTGGTCTCCAACATTTGAGCTGTAGGGACCTTTGGCAACATCATGCATGAAGTGTCAATTCAATAAATGTCGTCCCTACCCTGACTTTTAAGCCGTATGGACATTCGGCAGCAACGTGCATGAAGCGTCAATCGAAAAAATGCCATCTCCCCCATACTTTTAAGCCATAGAGACCTTTGGCAGCAACATACTTCAAGGGTCCATTGAAAAAACATTGTTCCTCCCGTGAGTTTTAAATTGTAAGGACCTTCGGCAGCAACGTAGTCAAGCACTGCTTTGACTGTTTGTGTCTTTGCTCATATGTTTTTATTTGAGGACAAAAATCATATCGGCCAAAGTGTGTATTCAAAGATCATTTACATTTTTCATGTTCGTTAATCATTTCTATCGACACAAAGCGTTTCTAATTCAAAACCAAAGGCATGGTGCTTTTTATTCGAGGCTTAGCATTACCTCGGCGTGTATGCATGAAGAATTTGCACTTCAATGCATTGACATAGCGAGTGCATGGAAAGAAAGGCTTCGATACACATATACAAATAGTAATCGATTCAATGTTCTGAGCTCTTTCAGAGGGGGTGTCTTGCCTAGCAATGGCGAACAACACCTCCATTTTTTATTCCAAAGGTCTGTTTTAACTTCAGTGCAGGGCTTTCACTCTTAGCTCCCATCTTATTTATGATCGAAAGATTTATTTGAGTCTTCGTAGTGAGGGCGAGCAATTTTGGCCCCCCGTCTTTTCTTTTAAGTTGAGAGGTGTGTTGCCTCTATTTTAAGGTCAAGCAACACTTCACTTCATTTTTTTCTTTGAGTCTAGAGGTGTGCTGCCTTTGTTTTATGGTTAAGCAACACTTCAGCTTCTTTCTTTTTCGAATGTCCGTTTTTACTTCGGTGCAGGGCTGGAACTCTTAGCTCCCACCTTTTTTATTGCTTGAAGGGTTGACTTACCTTCGGAGCGAGGGTAGAGACTCTTAGCCCTCACCTTTTGTGTTCGCTAAATGTATGCGTGCATGGTACAATTGAAGAGTTAATGCTTTAACATAAGAATAAATGCTGCAATGAAGGTTAAAACCTTCGGTGAATGCCATTGCTTAAGAGTAAATACGAAGTGAATCAAATACTTTGGCTTTTTCATTCAGGTGTGTACCCGTGTTTTAAGTCAAAGGGTGAGGTGTCAAACACAGTTTGACATTCCTGACCTTGACTTTTTTGTGGCTAGCTCCAGCCTACCTTATCTTGTTGATTGGTTCGCATCCTTCTACCAAAGGCTTGCATCACTTCAATGATGAATTATGCATTAATTCTATTGAAGCATATGCTTTCTTGGGGTAATTCCTTATAATCATAAATGTTTACAAAGGTGACTACCTCATTAAAACCTCACACCCTAACAAGGGGTTCCCCCTGTGAGGAAAAGAGTACAACACGTGTACACAAATTGAAATGCTGAAATTAAAAGTAAATCTATTACAAGGGTTTCGCCTATTACTACGAAGGTCCCTCCTGACATCTTTGATTACACATAATACTTGCAAAGGCTGATAGCATTCCAAGTAAGCGTAATCTCTACTCCTTCGAGTGTAGTCAAGTGGTAAGACCTAGGCCTCTTCGATCTCTTGACCAGGAAAGGCCCATCTCAGTTGCTCTGCATCTTTCCCATATTAGAAGCATTGGGTAGCCTTTAGAGATATGTTCTTGTTCCTCTAGTTTTTTGGTTTCCTCTTGTTACTTCACCAAATTTTCAATGGCCTACTTTTTGATTTCTTCTAGTGCATATTTGGCTACAAGCTCTTCACCTTGAGCTGCATCAGCTATTACCCAGAATGACTTATTTTTACGCTCCTCTGGAATCATAGCCTCTTCGCCAAAGAGCAAGAGAAACGATGTGAAACCCGTTGGCCTGGTTCCTGCTGTTCCGATCGACCACAAGACCTTTGGCAAATCTTCGACCCACTTTCCCTTCAGCAGACCTTGCAGGCGTCTCACTACACTAGTCAAGATGATGCCATTCACTCTTTCCACAGCTCCTTTTGACTGAGGATGGTATACCAAAGCGAAGTGGACTTTAATTCCCATGTCTTCTAAAGCCTTCGCTATCAAACTGTGTCCCATTATCAACTATTACTTCACGAGGAACACCGAAGTGATAGATGATGTTTTGCTACAAGAATTTTTGTACAATTTTTGACATTATCTTTAACAGTGGAGTTTCCTCCACCCATTTGGAGAAGTATTCAATAGCCACTATTGCGTAGCAAAAGTTTTCTAGAGCAGCCGACAATTGTCCAATGATGTCAATCCCCCAGCGAGATAAGGGCCAAATTGTCCAATGATGTGCGAAGGGTTCTATCTGGTTCACTTCTTTTTGCTTTGAAGTATACCTGAAGAACTCGTATTTCTTTGGTTGCTTCTGCCTGTCTTTCGGTTTTCCAACATTTTTATCCTTGCTTGAGGGATAAGGTTTTGATAGTTTTGACGCTGCCATTTCGCTTTTCCTTTGATGATGGCTCACTTCAGACCTTGCATATTCCTCTATTTTGTTAAAGAGTTCCTGGACACTCTTGGGCCTCTTTCATGTTAGTTTTCCTGACAGCATCCCTCCCCTGATGCCTTGGATAGCGGCATCGATGATTGTGTCTTCACTCAATCCCTGCACCTGACAACATACATGTACAAAGCGATGCATGTAGTCTTTCCGTGGCTCTGCTGGCTAATGCTTGACTGCAAAGAGGTCTATGGCTATGATTTTTTTCCGCACGATTGCCCTAGAAATTGTAGAACTAGGAATTGCACAGCTGGTCCAACGAGTAAATCAACCCCAGAGGTAGGATAGAGTACTAGGATTTTGCTATCCCTTTCACTGCCAACACGAAAGACAGTGCCAGTGTTGTGTCATCTCCACCAGCTGATTCGACTACCGTCTCGAAGCTCATGATGAACTCCCTCGGATCTGATTCTCCGTCAAACATTACCACCCTTGGCATTTTGAATCCTGAAGACCAAGGCTGGTTCTACATGCCAGAGAAGAGCGGTGAGTCTGGATCACCTGCACGAGACCTGCGCCAAAGGTCTTACACGCACCGGGCCACAAACGTTGACGAAGGGGTGATGGTGTGTGGCGCCTCCTCGCCCTCATGCAGTAGCATGTTAATTTGGCCTTGCAACTATTCCAATATTCTTCTGACCTCATCTGCTCGTCGATGGTATTCATATACCTTCTGACTCGGTGTTAAGTTTTATAGCATTTGCTTCTTTTGTGCTATTTGTTGCTCTAGGTGTTCAGCTTCTAGCTATGCAACTCTTTCTGCTTCAGTTTATCCTTCATCATCGTCTTCATAGTCTTGAAAATGATCGGAGTCATCATGCCCTTCACCCTGAAAGGCCTTTTCCTTCGCAGCTATTGAAGCTTCCAAACAAGCATGAAGGCCAGCCTCTACCCTTAGCGTTGAAGCATTTGCATTTTCCTGGTGAGTTGGGTCTTTGTGAACTCCACCCTCCCCATTGGTTAGCATGGCCACATCATGTTCTTCTTCTATACTTCTTCGACTGCCTCGACCACGGTGATGTTTAGCTCTGCAATGGTCGAAAGGGTAGAGGTCCCAATCGCATCCCCCGTCGAAAGTTGTTGCGTTTACTGTGTTGATTCTTTGATGCCCTTCAGCTTCTTCTTGGCATGGCTTCGGAATGTGTCGATGCCCACAGACAACACCAACTATTGGAAACTTGTGTGATCGAACAAGATGGTGGGCATTCGGAACCCAGAGAGATCCAAACGCTAAGATGAAGAACACACAAGGTGGGGAAATGTGCACTGCTCTTAATGCCGCCAGTCTTTTCGGTTATAGTGCCAGCCTATTTATAGGCCGTACTCACCCACTCTCCATTACTGTTTATGATATTGCCCCTTTAATTGGCACATTCTTGGTATATTCATGAGTAATTCGGCCACATGTTGTCTTTGGTTGTCAGCAACAGTCACTCTTCGCTCGAGCTCCCGAAGGCCCACACTTGGTGATGCCTTCAGCCTCTCTTCATCTGTCCCCCTGGTAGCGCCAAGCGGTGGTCTTCAACTGGCCTCTGAAGGCCCAAGGAAGGATTTGCATGTGATGACACCTCCAGCGCCCATTAAGCTGATGCCCTCATGACACCGAGCAAAGGCCCTCGGTTGGCACACGCAACCCTGGCGTAGGCTTCGCCGATTCCATCCAGTGGAGATGTTCTTGCTGTTCCGATCTGAACACTACCTTCGGGGTGTCGAACAATTCCTGCAACATGACAGACCCACGACAACTGTAAGCTTTGCCAGTAAACAATGGCTGTAGAGGCCTTCGACCCAAGATCCAAACGGGGCCTATGAGACCATTCCCCAACAATCCATATTACACATAGGTCCAAATATTACAATGATGCAATCACTGCCTTGTCCTCTTCACCTTTCCCTTGCCACGATCAAGTGCCCCCATACCCAGGGTGTACCGCTGCACCTACCGATGAGGACACTGGGACATCTGTGTAGACGGTGGTGCATCTGCGAGCTAGGAGGCTCCAATCTCATCATGGTCATGGGTGTCATCGTCCTCCTCTTTTTCATGGCCACAAGTAGAGAACGATGAAGTTTCACCAAACAGCAATGTCTCCTCTCTCATGTTCAAAAATACAATACTATTATTATTGGACCTCTGAATAGTTCCTCCATGGTTCAACCTCACATATCTTGCCATCTACAAAAATCCAAAATCGAACATAATGCATCAATCCAAATAATTTAAATTACGACTCGATTTCTTGAAACTAAGGATGTCTATGTATTCAATCCTAAGCAAGCATGACTCGCAGTATGAAGAAACTTCAATGCCTTGAACAACAGCTTACCCTCCAGTTATACCAGTAGAGACAATCCTTGTGTTGAGGCCAACCTCTAGAAAATAGTTATTTGTTTTATGCTTGTAACCTGCAAGAGTAATTTAATCCACAGGCCAAATTAATCATCCAGAAGTAAGTTCATTACAACTAATTTTACACTAATTCAAACTTTGTCTTTCTATTAGTATTTGGGGGGTAACAACTATATCGATTGAAAACATGCATCATGCAATATATGACACCAAGTACAGCTAGCAAGTATCAGCTCTTTAACAAGTAACCTCTTAATTTTGTTTATAAGCTTCTGCATAAAGAGAAAGCCCGAGGATGAAGGAATATAGGTGCATGTTTATCCTCTCAGTTTAAATAATATAGTTGCAGTGGACCAATAACAATTACTCAATCCTGCTTTAAGGTTGACTAACTGGCAATGACTAAGTGGCAGTGACTGATGTAATAAAATGGAAAGCCGAGCTCACATGTAGATGACTAGCTGCAGTAAGTATTTTATTTTTCAATGCTAATTGTTGACAATGGAGGTACTCAGATTCCTTGAAAAGATTTCAGCATGCTCTAGAGGCATGTGGTGTCAACATAGCATTATCAATTTAACATGTTTAATTGTAAATTAATTTGATTGCACGTAGCGAGAAAGTAAGTTTATGACAGTTCAGGTTGTGTGAAATAGACATCAACCCATATCTAGGTGACATTTCACAACAGTGAAATCTAGGTTGCCTCTCTAGAACTTCTGATGCCATAATAACCGCACTAGGGCCGCCATCTCTAGTTCCCCACTACTAGTGGTGGCACTTCAATCCACCTTTATTATCTCAAGACCAATCTACCTAATAAACCCCAATTCACTCATGAACACTTCAAGGTTGTTTACAACTACAACACGTGCCATCAGACCATAGACCACCCAACAGCCAAATGCCACTGTCATGCAGGCAATAAGAAATTCACAACTAAAGGTTGCATTTGATCAATCACCTCATATAGCGATTTGGGAACAAACCTCTCGTATGACTCATTCAGTGTCAGCACACCGCAAACTCTGAGCTCCTTCAACCACAGAACATCGTTGAGGAATGGAACAGCTCCCAGCAGAACATGCTGATCCAACAAATAATTGCAAGCAATTAGTACAGAACAACCTCAAATTCTAAACAACTTGAACCATCCCCAAAATTAGCAAAACTAGCCAAAATTACATAACCATGCGTTCCCAGAACCAAAGTATCGAACTTAAAACAAAAACTATACCCAGCAGAAAATTTTCCATGCTATCACCAGAAGCTACATTATGGAACAAACCAGGCAACACAAAATAAACTCAAAATCCTACATCAATCACAGCTCATGAAATACTTTCAGCTTTTCACAGAATTTATTTGCATATCTTTTGTTCTACACAACTTCCACACATATGAGGCCACAAATTAAAGACATAAGCATGTATGTCATCATCCATCGTCTGCAGATTGAGAATAAACTTCATGAATTTATCATCACAAGAAACACCTACATCTAATAAAGACTGTAATGGGGAGAGGATTGTGCATAATCAGTCCAATGTGAACATGACACTATGCAGCTAGATCTAACAACAACTGCAATGACACAATTATAAGCAAAATAGAACATAACTCACTAGAGTGGATGACTTAGATTTTTCTGATGATCTAGTTGCTAGAGTGGACGAGCCAAAGATAACTAGATCTAGAAGGGTACAGGGAGCAGATCAAGACCTCACCTAGCCTCCATGGAGGAGGGGATGCTGTCGGTGGAGTAGGCACTCAGGTGACACGGGCGCCAGGGTGACACGAGCGCTCGGGTAGCACGAGTGCTGGGGCGACATGCGCGCTAGGGCGGTGAGGTTGCACGGGGGCATGTGCCAACGGTGAGGTTGCACGGGTGGTAGAGAATCACGCGAATGGGCGCTGGGGGCATCGTCGGCAGACGAGCGGCAGTGGCACAAGCTCTGTGTGTTTGCTGCACAAGCAAAGGAGAGGGAAAAGAAGCTATAGCTGGCCCGCTTTTAAGTCCCAAAGAACGATGTCATGCCCTATGGCACCGTAGTTCAATACCACAACACAAGAGGGCATTGCGTCGTGCATTGGTAAGACTCTCTGTTTTTGCCAGAGTGTTGGTAAAGCTCTCCATTTTTACCGAAGGTTTGGTACGACTCTCCGTCTTTATCAGAGGTTTGGTAAGGCTTTTCGTTTTTGTCGGAGGTTTGGTAAGACTCTTCGTCTTTACCGGAGGTTTGGTAAGGCTCTCCATTTTTACCGAAAGTTTGGTAAAGTTCTCCATTTTTGCTGGAGGTTTGGTAAGACTCTCCGTCTTTACTGGAGATTTGGTAAGGCTCTTCGTTTTTACCAGAGGTTTTTGTAAGATCTCCGTTTTTGTCGGAGGTTTTTGTCAGACTCCTCGTTTTTGCCGAAGGTTTTTGTAAGACTCCATTTTTTCCAGAGGTTTTTGCTAGACTCCTTAGCATGTATTAATGCTGAAGGTCTTACACACTATCGAAGCTACGCAATACCTTCCAGGAAACCTAGGCAATCTTGCCTTCTAGGTGACCTAGTCATGCTATGCCCAAGGAAACGCCTGGGGTGCACCGCAACACTGTTCACCAAGGATGTGCCCTGGCGCGTGGCATTTATATGACTGAAGCTATGCAATGCCTTCCAGGACACCCTGGGCATAATCTGCCTTGCAGTTGACGTAGGCATAAGCGACGCTCGTGGTATATAAGCCTGTTGTGCAGAGAGGATTCCTTGGAACAGCATTCCTCATAGCACCGCATTCTCACATCAGGGTAGTCCCCTGATATGCGGCGTCGACACACTATCAAGGCTACACAATACCTTCCAGGAAACCTAGGTAGTCTTGCCTTCCAGGTGACCTAAGCATGTTACGCCAGCGGTGTGTGGGCACCACTTCCTACCAGGGCAAAGCCTACCCTCCGGAAAACCTTTTCAGGTGACCTCGGGTTTAGGCAAGCAATGTTTACTAGTGCATGGGCTTGTCATGCCTCCAGAGAAATCCCCCGGAGGTGCCGCAACTACATTATTAAGGAAGTCCCTTGGTAACCAGCATCTACACACTATTGAGGCTACACAATACCTTCCAGGAAACCTAGGCAGTCTTGCCTTCCAGGTGACCTAAGCATGCTACGCCTGCGGTGTGTAGGCATGTCGTGCAATGAGGATTCCTTGTGATAGCATTCCTTGGGCCACCGCAACTCCGCCACCGAGGACATCCCCCGGGGCGTGGCTTTGACACCCGAGGCTATGCAAATACCTTTCAGGGTACCCTGGGCATAATCTGCCTTGCAAGTGACCTAGGCATAAGTGGCCCTCCACCGAGACTACGCAATGCCTTCCAGGAAATCTAGGCAGTCTTTCCTTCTAGTTGACCTAGGCATGATACGTCCACGGTACGTGGGCTTGTCACGCCACCCGAAGATGTCCTACAAGTGGCGCCACAACATGGTCTATCAAGGAAATCCCTTGATACGTGGAAACTACACTTCCGAGGCCGCACAATGCCTTCCAGGAAATCTGGGCAGACCCACCCCCCAGGCGACCTAGGCACGATGCGTATGCGGGAGTGTAGGGATTTTGCATGGTTTTACTAGCTATGTTTTGCAGTTTACTATTGGCAATAAGAAGCTAGTTGTAGCATAAAACATAGCTAGGTTATATAACTGTTCATGCTAACTGAGAATGTAACTTAAGTTCTACTGCTTCTACCTAGTGGCTATCTATTGAATAAAGACTTCTAGCAGTAAGGTTGGAGGCCTCCAACAGACTCTAACCTGGCCGTATGAAAGACGGATTACTAGGTAAGCTACTTGGTGGTTAATAGTGGGCGTACCTTTGTTGGAATAAGGCATCTATTGAGAGGTTTGGTGGGCCCGAAGCCTGTGGCTAGGCTGGGAGAGACGGTGCTTGCCCCCTTAGCCTTTAGCCGTTGCCCAGCCCTATAGGTAATCCATCCGGGGCCTGGCGACGGAATGTTGGAGGCGTAGTTGAAGGTTAGTCGGGAGAGGTGGTCCATGACCCCCTCGGCCCTATGCCGTTGCCCAGCTCCGGAGGTACTCCGTCCGGAGCCTGGCGATGGCATGTCTGTCACTTAGTTTTTGTTGCTGGTTGTGGTACCGTCGGTAGGGTTGGTAGTGTCGGTGCAAGGTTGAGGGGCTGGGGATATGCCCAAGAGTTGGCCCCAAGGCTTCTGGACCCTGCATCGTCCTTCGCCCGCTCTTTCTGTGGTTATGTATTCTGCTTGCTTTCCGACGTATTCCTCGCGGAAGGTCATGAGGGTGTGGCAGTCGTTGGTGTTGTGGCCGCACCCTGGTCCGTGAAGGTCGCACCCGTGTGCCTCCGGGGGCACAGGAGCTTGGAGTTGTCATTGGGGTCATTGCCGAAGGCGACGTGTCTCGAAGCCTGTGGTTTCCCCTGGGCCTGCTTCTCCCTTGGGAGACCATCGAGGCTGCCCGGTGCATCGGCCTTTGGGGCCGAAGTGGTTCTGACCATGCCTCCCTGGACGAGGTGGGCTAGGGGGTTCCCTGTGCGTGGTTGGCATTGTGAGGGAGGGGTCAGAGGCGCTGGCAGGGTCTGCGCACCCTAGAGCCCTCCATCTCCTTGGAACCCTCTTTCGCCTGAGGGGCCCAAGGAGGGCGCTGGGTGGATAGACTTTCCGAAGATGTTGGCTCACTCGGGGCATCCCAGGTGTGGTTAAAGGGGATACCTGGGGACCAAGTCTAGGTGGGAGCACTCCTGGGTTGGACCACCCAGAACCATTGGAAGGCAGCCTGCTTGACCGTGGCTTCGGCCGCATCCTCTCCTGAGGCGTTGAGGTGTTCGTCGTGCAGAGGCTGGGAGGCCTCCGCGCCGTCTAGAGTTCATATACTGACCCAGGGTTCTGAGTTGGCCAAGGTTGGAGGAACGCCGTCCCACACGACAGCGGGGCTGGAGCATGCATACGGTGCGTATGGCTGAGGCAGCCATGCATATGGTTGCATGCTTGCAACAGTGGGTATGGCGGTTTTAGCTAACCCTTTGGTGGTTTTCCTGGTGGATTCTTACCTCTCTTAGCACTTCTGTGTTCGTGTCCCCACGGACGGCGCCATTGTTGGAGCAAGAGTTCGTCTTGCCCCAGCAAGTATGTCGCCATTGTTGGAGCAAGAGTTCATCTTGCCCCTGCAAGTACGGCGAGAGTTTCTTCTAAGGAGGAGACTCAAGCTTGGAGATGAAGTTTGCAAGGAAGGAACACCACGATTATATTGATGGTAGAAAAATGTATCACTCTGGAAGGAGTATCACAGCATGACTTGGTGTGCTTTCACCTTTGCATCTTTTTTGTTGTTTTGCTCTTTCTCTCCCGCTGTGTCCCCTTTTCCCAGAGGACCATGGCCTCCTATTTATAGGGTTGTGCATAGCTTGGCGTACAAGTTATCATAATGTACAAATATCCAGGATCTGACCAAATTACTGAGCCTTGTCCCGGTTAACTACCCTCTACCCTATCAGGGAGATAAATATCCACGGTGATAATTACCGTGGTGCCTACCCCCTGAGGGGGGCGAGCTAGTCACTGATTGCGGCCTGGTGCCGCACTATCAGGGGTGTTAGGATAGCCTCCATCACGTCTGGGTGTCAGAGTGGTGTCCATTAGCCTGGGCCTTTAATGCCGGTCACTTCCTTGCAGGCAAAGCACGACTGGTGCTCCCCTTCCAGCAAATCTTTCCTAAGGCCTGCTGACTCACCCTGCTGCCTTCGGGAAGGCAGCCTAATCAGCCTGAGGCGGGGGCCTTGGAAGGCATAGAACCGGGAGGTGAAGGCTTTGGGAAGCGGGACCCCTGAGGGCCGGGGCTTCGGGAGGCTGAAGCTTTGGAGGACCGAGGCTTCGGGAGGTTGTGTTTTGAGAGGTTTCGGGAGGTCGATCCAACGGAGCCAAGGGAAGGCTTCGTAGGTACGAAGGGGTACCGTGAAGGGATCTGATAACATCGGAGATCGAGCTTTTAACAGAGGGTCTGGAGATCAAGGCTTCGGAGGGACCTGGAGGGTGATCTTCAACCATTATCCTTAGGCTGGTCTATTTTCCCCCCAACAATACCTGTACCATCAAAAGCAGATGATGTAGCCCCCAACTCTCTGCTCGGCAACTGGATTAAGTGGAGAGTAAAGCCGTAGCGTAGAAAGTATATGATATAGCCTCCGACTCTCTACTTGATGTGATAATCAAGATAGAGAGTAGAGCTGTAGCATCAAAAAATACCCGATGTGGCTCTTGACACTTTGCTCAATAATTGAGTTCGAGTAGAAAGTAGAGCATCAGCACTGACATTAAACTATGTAAATCCTAGCACTACGGTTAGCATGATAATTAAATAGAGACTGAAGCACAAGCATCAAAATGATGCGATGTAGCCCCCAACTCTCTACTCAATGATTGGATCGAGTGGAGAGTGATCAACTCATTATTCTCGACCACATGCTCAAAGGCATAAACCTACAAGAATTTGGTTGTGGTTATGTTATGGTCATCGAGTGAATTCAAACAGTCGGGCAGGTGAATATTAAAAACCCATTCCGCTTCATGCTCATTTTCACCGCAACCTCTGACTTGATATGTCATAATGACGCGGCATCCATCTACACAGAGATTGGATGTGCCATAATGCTTTGGTGATGTCTTGGCTTCCGCCTGACGCGTCAGCTTTGAATCACCGTGCACCCTAGGCGACCTCGGAATTTCAACTGTCATTATCGAATCTTGACAACTCCAAACCTTTTCGTTCAACCCGTTCTCGTGATTATAAATAGGGAACCCAAAGCCATTCATTTTCATCCCAATCTCCTTCCCTTCTCCCAGCGCACTATTTAGTAGAACTTGTAAAGCCTAAAACCATGGCTGGTGGTCATGGAGTGGATGGTGCTGGAGTCAATGACACGGGCTACACAAGAGGTAGATGTCGCTGGTGGTGATCTTGACGAGATCATTGATCAGGTCACCATTGAGGTCTTTGATGATGGAACCCCTGAGCCTCCGGTGGTAAAGAAACCGCGGTCGTCCTCTTTGTCGACAACCACCAGATCACCTTTTCATCCCGTGAAGGGTCACTCGACATCTCTATTGGCGATTAGCAGCTCCAGCAGGGTCTTCGCCTCAGCCACTCTCCCCTGGTCCTTATGCTGGCTGATGGCCAGTTCCCAGGGTGATCAGTTGCCAACCTAAGGAGGAGCAAAAAAGGTTCTTCAACTCATTCAAGGGCAAGTAGGGGTCCACATACGTTTGAACTCTTAGAGGTGGTGGATCTTCACTATTTGCAAGAGCTAGGCAAATCCTTTCTATCAACTTTACGCTAGCTACGCAAGTTAGAAAGAAAAATATGTAATATGGTAGTTAGCTTGATCAAAATTTAATCGACTTACCTTTAATTTACCTTATCTGTGAATGAAACTGTCGGAGTTGATCAATGTTTCACGAGTTTCCAAGCTCTTCACCATTTGGAGTACATAATCGTACTGAACCAGGCCGAGTGACTTCGACTACTACATAGGGCCCTTCCCACTTAGGTGATAACTTATGGTGCATAACCTGTTTTTGCACCATTCGTAAAACAAGGTCCTCACCAGTGAGTTTCCTAGGCTCAATTTTCTGACTATGATATCTATGAAACACTTGTTGATATTTAGCCTCTCGTATAGATGCATGATTATGATACTCCTTGAGTAGATTGATATCGTCCGCTCATAATTGCTCTTGCGCCTCTTTTGAGTAACTTTCCACTCGCAACGATCCAAACTGTAGTTCAGTCAAAAGCATTGCTTCCGCTCTTTAAACTATAAAGAAAGGAGTTTCACCGGTGGCCCTATTAGTCAAGGTGCGAACGACCCATAGTACCAAGGGAAGTTCCTTCATCCAACATTTCGAGTAAGTCTTCAACCTGTCAAAAACCATTGTTTTGATACCATACAAGACTATACCATTGGCGTGCTCGACCTGACTGTTACTTTGAGGGTGAGCTACTGAAGCGAAACAAGTTTTTATGCCAAATTCTTCACAGAATGTGAAAAAGGCTCTGCTTCTAAACTGGCTACCATTGTCTATAATTATCCTATGTGGTATATCATACTAAGTAATTATACTCCTCATAAACTTCTTAGCAGTAGCTTCGGTTATTTTTCTAATGGGTTCGGCCTCGATCCACTTAGTGGACGTGTCGATAGCCACGAATAGGAATTTGAAATCACCTTGAGCCCTTGGGAATGGTCCAAGGATATCCAAGCCCCAAATGGAGAAAGGCAAAGAAAGAGGAATTGTGAGTAGAGCTTGAGCTAGTTGGGGGTTTGCCTTCCAAACATAGGTAGCTTTCGCACTTTTTAACAAGATCAGAAGCATCCTGAAGGGCAATCGGCCAATAGAATACTTGGCAGAAAACCTTTCCAACCAAGGTGCGGTAAGACGCATGATTGCCACACATGTCTCCATGATATCAAGATATATATTATTGTCCTCTTCCAGAGTGATGCACTTCATCAAGATTATTACTCCCCTTCCGGAAGGGCTTGCTGCCTACCAAAGCGTATAGCTTGGACTTACGAGAAATTTTTTCTGCAGATGCATCATCATCAGGGATCTCTCGATCTTCGAGATAGGCTCAAAATGGTGTCATCCAAGTCAGTTCATGTTTGAGTAGTGCAAATTTCATGTCTGCGGATTCTACCTCATTGGCCGAGTTGGGCAGCATCTGTACTCGAGGTTATCATGATAGATGATTTGAGAAGTTTCTCAATAAAGACTCCTATATTCATGGGAGAATGAGATGAAGCGAGCCTGACGAGTTTATTGGCGGTGGAGTTGTCGCCTCTCCAAATGCGTGAATTCCAACCCTTCAAACTTTTGCTCGAGCTTTTGTACTTCATTCAGATAAGCCGCCATGTTGTCATCTAAGCGCTGGTACTCCTTTTGCACTTAGTTTACAAATAGCTATGAGTTCTTTCATGAGTAGTTACCTAATTCCAAGTGATATAGCTATGTGGAGCCCGTTTACTAGTCCTTCATACTCTACAACAATATTTGAAGCTTTAAAGTATAATTAAATGACATAACTGAGTTCGTCACCCGTTGGAGATTTGAGCATGATGCCATCCCCGAGCCTTGAAGCATGAGTGATCCATCAAACAAAAGCGTCCAATGATCCTCGATGAAATTTGCCTTTGTTTCCTCAATATTTTTCTACTCGGCGATGAATTCTACTAGTACTCTTGACTTAATGCTTGTGCGTGGTGTGAATACGTTGGCAACAACGTATGAAGCGTCATTTGTGCGGTGAGTTGCACAAGCACCGTTCATGCGAACATCTTGTCTTTATCGCGCGAAGGGTGGTGAATGGTGTGTCAACATATGCCTGCCTTTGATGATTGTGACCTTGATGAATCCCCAGGAGCATTGAGCATGCATTCTGGTTATGGGGAGTGATGCATTCTAGAAAGAAGCGTGTAGATAAAGATTGAGCATGCATTCAGTTCTTTATTGCCCATATAGCATGCATTTTCCGCAGTGTATAGCATTGTGGAACCAAACCAAGGAATGTCTGACATAGCAAAATAGCGTTAGTTGGAGTGTGACCGTTCCCCTATGTCAGAGTTTGACCTTTCACCTCTGCTCATCCTTTTGTGACTATCTCCTTTGATCTTGTCGTCACCAGCCTTGGGTTGACGGCAAAATTAGAATGTGTAACGATCCAAGGAACGACATCTTGGAAGTCTCAACTGAGCAAAAACCACCCACACCACTCCTTTCTCTGTTGGAACCTAGTATTCCTAGATATATGCATGCAGCGTCGAGACTGGTTCAAGAAAACAAAACAGTCTCATCTATGTGCTGAGCCTAGGAATCAATCCCAACACATAGTGACTTCATTGATGATAATCATTACAATATCCATACTTAATCGAATTAACTGTCTTACAAAAGTGACCTTCAAGCAGAGTAGGGCATAGATAAGATGGAAGCACAAGATTCTAAGAAGAAATCTATGTTGTAGAGATTGATTTGCTTAAACAAAACTCTTATTATATTTATTACTTACTATTATCAAACCCTACTTCTAAGATGTGGATGCAGACAGGGTGCCTAAGGGCGATCCTACAACTCACATCTGACACTCACAAGCAATACGATCCATAAGAATGAAAAACTCCAGAATGACCTAAACGACAGTACTAATCGATCTCTATTATTCCAATAGGGGACTCCCTATCTGGTGGACATAGTGGGGTTGCAGGTTCTCCATTCGAAACACTGTCTTGGTACTCTGATCCTGAGCTGGAGAGAGGTTCGCAGTGAGCTCTCCTACTTGGGGGTGACACTGGCGTAGGAGTGAATTCTCGCAAGCAGTGTCGAAGTGTCATGTTTTCTTCTTCAGCTTCTTCCAGGCGATGGCGAACCTCCTTCAGTTCTCGCATGGTGCTTTCATAGAGACGACCTAGCGTGACGGTGAGTTGAACTTGAATCTGGAGTGTGGTATTCTCTTCATTGCAATAGCATCGAACTCCAGTATCCGAACTTGAGTCATCGGGAACGGGGACGTAGCGGTATAGCGACTCCTTAGTTGTTGCTCCATAGTCCAGGAACATGCAGTAGAGGGCTTGACGGGCAGTGTCTCGTATGCCTTCTTCAAAGCTGGACCTCCTTGTATCCGTGGTGTAGGTGCGTGCAACTCTAAATTCTCCCTCGTGTGTGCGACGTCCATAGACGAAGACGGTGACAGACCATTCTGTGCAGTTGGCTTGACTTGTTCCTTCGTACATCGGCTTCCTTTGGTGTGCCATGTCGGTAAGTAAGGCCCATAGCATCCTTAGTAAGATCCCTTGGCGCAATCCGTTGGAATGACGAACTTCGCTGAGATCTGACTCCATCTGTTGGTTTGAGCACAAGATGGGGGTAAGTAAACCTTACTAGACGAGAGTAGGGTAAGGGGTTTTTAAGCATAGCTATTATTCTTCCTAAAATTCCTCTTTTTAGGGTTGACCAACTATCTAAGGCTACGTTTTAAGTCGAGATGGCTCTGATACCACCTCTGTCAAGACCGTTTCAAAAAAATAAACCAATCTTATCTATGTGCTGAGCCCAGCAATCAATCCCAACACATAGGGACTTCATTGATGATAATCATTACAATATCCATACTTAATCGAATTAACTGTCTTACAAAAGTGACCTTCAAGTGTCAAAGAACCAAATAAACTGCAGTGGAACTAAATGAACTACGAAGACTCTAATCCTTTACGACTCTTCCACAGGCATCATCGACGTAGAAAGCATATTAGAACGATCCACCTTCAGCGTACTCCTCAATACCTCCTCCAACTAAGTGTTTGGTGATAGCAAGAGTGAGCACTTGTCGTACTCAACAAGTTGTGAAGGAAATAGTATGTATATGAAGGCTTTAACAAGAATATGGCTAAAGGGCTATTTTGCAGAAAATAGCATTTAAGTAAAAACATTTGAAAAGCAATAGTAATTAAGTGAATAACAAACCACCTCAAGATTTCATCCATCTTGACTCAACCAGCTAACCAACACCTCAACCAAAGTTCCATCCACTAAGGTTGAACCCTCAATCATATTTTTCACCACTATGATTGACCACCCTCAACTATGATTCCCACCATCATAGTTGGCCCGACTAACCAAAACATCCAATTATAATCATAGTAGGTTTTCAGTGCCGCTCATGACTGGGAGCACGGCTGAATATTCAGTTTTAACTCTGCAGAGGTTGTACCTTACCCACAAGATGTATCATCTCATTTTGCCAACTACCCGTTGGCCGACGAACAACTCTTACACACTACCAAGGTGTGCGCTAGGAATCCACTATAAAGCATGTACAACGCCCCCTCTGAGCACATATTTACCCGCTAAGGTTTCACTACCGCACGTTTCCTCCTCAACAACAGAAGCCCCCTCTTGCGCCTTTCGGATCCCAAGATATTGTCCATTCACCGCTCTTCTGCCTGGTCTACACTATGCTGAGAGTAAGCAAATTACTTGGCTAGGCCCGACCCATTCCAGGCTTATGGTTGTACTGTAAACATAGAAAGATCACCCCACGAACCGGTCCTTAGATTTGAGCAAGACTACTACTTTCCCATCACACACCAGCCTCAACATACCACTTGCTCAAATCCCTATGCCATGTTGCTACAAAAATTATTCCATCATAGTTTTATCATTGTTGCATAGGACCATTATCAATTTCGTAGAGCATTAATCATGATTACCATCCCACAGCAAGGCTAAGCATCATCTACCCTTCCATAACCCAAAACCATACTATGGCAACAAGGATGATAACGAAAAACTAGGGTAAAACCTAACTCTTGGGATTCCCAATAAATTACTAGCATGCATGTTTATAAAACAAAATATTTAAGAACTAGGATAAGTATGTTCAAGAATACAACTTGCCTTCACTGAACTCAGTTGGGTCTTCAAAATCTTGATCCTGCGGACCTTCTAGCTCCTCCGAAATGTTGGCGTCTACTCGCAACATACGCAGAGAAACAACAACATATAAACATCAAGATCCAAAAAGAACCAAATATCACTCAACAAACATCATCATATACAAGATCACACTAATCCTGACAATCTGGTGAAAGAACGGGTCAAAATGAAGCTACAGTTTACAAGTTATGATTTTCTAAAGATTAAAACTAGAATAAAAAGATTATCTACATATGAAATTATGTTGCTATGAATTTTCTAGGATTTTCCAAAGCCATCTATGATTTTTTGGGATTTTTCTGGCATATTCTAGCATTTATTTGAATTATAAAACTATTAAAAACTATTAAAAAAGAATTAAATAAACCTATAAAACATTATAAAACATTTTTAGAAATTAATTACCCAATTATTATTATTTGTAGAATTATTTTCCTACTTAAAACTATTTGTTGCACAATATTTAACTATTATGATCTTAGCAAACAATTTAAAAAGAAAAACAAATGTTGACTCGGTTGCTAGCGCCGACGTGGCTTGATACATCAGCGAAAACGCTGATGTGGCTGGGTGAGCTGGCACAGTGACGTGGCATTGGCTGACTGGGATTATGAGCTAACACGTGGCGCTCTCGCATTGGATCTCGAAGGGGTATGAGGGGGTTCTAATCTCAGCACTTGATCTCGGATCAGACAGCTCACACGTGAAGGCTCTCATCTCCGGCAGACCAGAGGCAGCGGTGGCGATTCCCGTGGCAGCGCAGCGCCTGAAACCCGCTGGAACAGCGCTCCGGTGGTCCAACTACTCCGACGAGCAGCGGAAAACAATCGGGGAGGCACGGGGATAATACCTAGGGCTCAGTGAGCTTCTTCTCACCTCTGGTGAACCTTGGCGCGTGCTGGGTGGTCTTCGGTCTGATGCTGGTGTTACCCACCACGAGCATTCGAGCGCTGCCACATTGTGTGCACGTCACTGACTGCTCTCTGTTTAGGCTCTAGCCAACAACCATGAAGATGAGTTCCCCGTGTCGTTACCACTCTGTTAACATCCTTGCTTCACTAGATTTCTATCGAGTCCTGGCCAGATTCGATGCGCCCGGTCGTTCTTCATCAACTCCAGCGCTGAGTTCCGAGATTCCACCACCAACCCTCTACTTCGAGCCGCCTCCATCCAAGCTGAACTGCTGGTGAGCTTCCTGTATCCCTCATCCATCTATGGCCTGCGCCTTTCTGTGCTGAGCCTGTCGCTAGCGCGGCCTGCCTCGAGGCCCGTTCACCGCCACCCATGGCTGCACACCATCGGCCATGCTTTGGGCGGGCCCAGCGGCCGATGAGCACACAGTTGGATCCACATGCTCGTGTAGATGGTGTCGAAGCGTTTAGCCGCGTTGGTTTCACTGTCATTTCGCCGCCGGCGTGCTTGACTAAGCTGCCACCGTTGATTGTCGCCATTTGCCATCGATGGACGCCTTCCGATAGTTGTTGTCGACCACATGTGTCTCAGTTGGGTCCGTCGTGTCACGTTGGCGCTTTGAGTGCCTTCTGCAGTCCACGCCGTTGCGTCATTCGCCTCTGGCGATCCAAGGCAGAGTCGCCGACCTTGTCGAGCGTCGTGTCTCTAGCCTCTTGACCGGAGTCAATTGTCCCATGCCCACGGTCATGGCAGTGGCTAGATAGGCCCCTGGTACAAAATATTTTTTGGCCTTTTTAATTCGGAAGTCCCGGGAAAAAGGGAAATGGTTTTATTGTTGAATTGATAAATTGGGTGAAACACTTAAAAATGCATAGGAATATGTGTATAGCTCCAAAAATCATGAAACCAATTTAGTTAGGTTTGTATGATCATTATCTACATTTTAAAAATACTAGGAGCTATGAAATATGTATTCAAATTTCATGGGTTAATAAAATAGGTTTGAATTTCATTAATCCATAATTAAATATTGGTAACTCCAAAATTGATGAAATCAATTTTGTTAATCTTATTTTATTATTCCCTGTTCGTTAAAAATACTCACACTCATGTTAAACATAGTTAACTTTCTAATTTGATTTGAGCTTGGCTTAAGCTTAAGTTAATCCATAAGTTATTAATGTTAAACAGTAAACCAAATTAAAGAAACATTTGATGTTATAGTCTCATCCCTTGATGCATTGCATCTCCGCAGTTGTCATACACTATGAAGCATCTTTCTCTGCACAACATTCATGCTCATCATTACATGCGATTCTTTTAGTGAACGAAGAACCAAAACGTGACGCGGGAGTGATCGAGGGTGACATCGAGGCTCACCACTTCTGAGAATTCTGTGTAGGTAGTGTTAGACAAACCTCAGAGCAGCAAGGTAAGCATCTAAGCATATGGCACCCTTTGTTTAATTGAATGAAGTCTAAAATTGATAAATTATGCTTATGTATGTCAAATGTTTAGCGAGCCAGGTGTCGGGAAAAAATGTGTAGAACCTTTGTTGATTGCATGATCTCTACCTTGAATTTTTGTTCATCCATATCTTTGTAACCTTGAGCACATGATCGATGTCTAATTACAAGTTTATGTGATATGCTTAGCAACGCTTAGGTCCTCAGTAGAAGTCGAGCGATGGTACCACCGTTGTTCGCTAGAGTAGGGCTCACTTATGGTTTATGAATACATATGATGTTGAGATGGTTGGATGAGTGGTGAGTATGAGACGAGATGTGGGTGGTGTTAGGGGTGTTTTCTGCTTAGGAGGAGTCCTCGGGGCAGTTCGGGAGAGGAACCCAAACACCGTAGACTGCCTGCATCGTTTAAGGCCGTCCGTCGGTGCAGTTGTCTCTAGCACTTACCTTACTCATCATATGCTGATCTAATGGTAAGGCGAGCCAAATACCTCTGTAGCTGTGGTACTTTGGGCCTGAACATTGACGGTGTGAGTGGGTAGGCTTGTAGAGGTATCTAGTTTGCTCCGGAAGTAGTTCTAGATACCTCCGTACTAAGCGATGCATGATCCAAATGGTTGGGGCTTATTGGGAAAGGTTGACGCGAGTACCCCCTTGTGTGGGCCTCTGTGGACACGTGAGTCGTATGGTTCTCAAGTCATGTGGGTCTAAGAGTATCCCCTAGAGGGTGTAAAAACATTTTGAAATGACGTGCTCTCGTTCCTAAGCATGCTTCTATTCATTTGCATCGGTCGTAGAGTTTCCGAGTTTGGTTTGGTGGCTATGGTATGTTGGTATGAGGATGAGATGGTTCTTTACATTTATTTTTATGATGGTTCCATTTACATTTTTGTTCATATGGAGGTTTGCAGTGTAGTTTTGTTCATGGTTAAGTATAGGTGCTCACACATATATGTTTAGGTTGCTTATGTGTGTTAATTTACTTAACCTTGTGGCCTTTCTCCTTGCTAATGGCTCAATGTATAATCCTTGGAGTTGGGCTATTTATATGTGCCCTATATAGATTAAGTCTTGCGAGTACCTTCATACTCACGCTGCTCTTTCAGATTCTGGTGGTGAGGAAGAGGTGGTGTTTATCTACTTCACACCTGCCGATGTTGGTAGCGGGCATGAGTAGTGCATCCTACTCTAAATGGCGTGCTTTGGGGTGGAGCCCATGGGCACACAGCTTCACCTAGCTTTTGTTGTTATTAGCTTTACTTTCCGCTACGTAGTATCTTTATAAACTATTGTAAATGATGCTTCCCTAAAGGCTTGTAAGATAACTTTAATTACTCGCTCTTTCTTAAACTTTGTTGTGATGACTTATGTTGGAAAGGCATGTGTTCCGATCTTAGGCACAAAACACATTCCAGGACTACCAGATGGTATTCTAGTTAATCATGGAGATTATGATTATGAATAATGATCCTCCTGATGATTAATTAGAATACTATTTGGACAGTTCCTCAAAAAAATACATTAACCCGGATAGGCATCTTTCTTCATCTTTTATCCCTATGCTAATTTGGTGATACCTTGGATAGGCATCTAGAAAACACAGCAATTCACAACCTGCTATAGACTCGACTATCTGGTCGATTTGAGGAATAGGAAAAGGATCTTTGGGACAAGTTTTGTTGAGGTCAGTGAAGTCGACACGCAGTCTCCACTTGCCGTAGGCTTTCTTCACAAGGACTAGATTTGCGAGCCATGTAGGATGATGGACCTCTCTGAGGAAACCCACCTTTAAGAGTTTTCCAACATCCTCTTGGATAGCTTGCTTCCTTTCCTCTGTGAATCTTATTCCCCTCATTCTTTGAGGACTCGAGCTTGTCCTTTCCAGACTGTGGGTTTTTGTTATGTGCCTGAGCTTCAGCATGGTTTGCACACTTGTCAGCCAGCTCAAAGAGTTATTTTATCGTATTGATCTTCTGGGTAGCTAGCTTCCTGACCAGATCTTTGTCCTTGACACCTCATTTGAAAGCGATGATGACTGAGCTATCGGAGATGTCCAGGATCGTATTGCGCCTGTCGCTGAACTTACGAATGAAGTCCCGAAGAGTTTTGTCCTTACCTTGGTTCAACTGATGGAGATCGTCTTCCATTCTTGGGCACTCAAACTTTCCCTAGAAGTTTGCGATGAAATGAGCCTGTAGGTCGGCTCACAATCAGATTGAGTTGGGCGGTAGGTTCAATAACCAGGACCATGCAGGTCCATCGAGGGCATTCAGTAGGTAATTGGCCATTAGCCTATTGCCGCCACCAGTCGCTCGAATAATAGTGGTGTAGATCTGTAACCACTCATTGGGGTTGAGCTTACTATTGTACTTCTGGATCAGACCCATCTTGAACTTCTCAGGCCATCGTATCGACTAAAGCTAGGTGTGAATGCTTCGTAGCCTCCGTTGAATTCTTTAGGAGGAGATGGTGGGGGACTGTCATGTTTGTTGCTTCAAACCGGGGAGTCACGTCCACCGTCGTGTCCTGGAGATCTATGGTCATTATGATGATGATAATCATCATTGCGTTCCTCATGGTGGTTGTCTATCACTCTTCGTAGATCGTGCTTGTTGTGAGGGATGCAGTTTCTCAGGTCTTCCTGGTTCCTACGCCTATGGATGAGGCAGTTGTAGTTTGGCCCATAGGACTACACTCGAGCTCGATCACCCAAACTTCCTATTTGGGATCCCTCGGCTCATGGCTCCTCGAACCAGCACCTTACTGGCTAGGGTGCCTAGAGATGCTAGGGTTATTCGCTCGAGCCTCCTGAATCTAAGCCGCATCGAGTAGAGTCATGAGTTGATTGGCCATCGGGGTTAGAGGATTCGGATCCAATTCGAGGTAGGACCTTAGAATCACATGAGCACCCTGGACATTGACTTTCGGAGTGCTGAAAACACTACTGCCCAGACTTAGCTATGGTTCAACCAATGTCGCTCCATGATCACTATGTTGAGGGACTTCGTTCCTCAATCTTGGAATCGTTGTGGGTGGAGGCCTCACCTGGATAGCAGGTGTTCCTAGGCCAAGTCGACATCGGATATTAGGGTTCACCAGACCCTCCATCGCTCATAAATGATGGGCAGTATCAAGGGCCTGCATAGCCGTAGCTACGGACGTCTCTAGGGGAAATCCTCCAACGATACCGTTGCCTTAGGCAGTGGCTGCCGCTGCTGGATCCTCGGGATTCCTTCACCATTATTCATCATGATGTCTGGATCCTCCATGTTTTACTCGATGGGTACGTCGTCGGCTTTGGCTGTAAACAAGAATCGATCTGTTCAGCTGGTCTAGCCGTTAATGGAGCCATTGTCACCACTTTCCTGACTCTCACCATCTCTGTCGGTGTCCATGAACTGAAGAACATTAGTCTCCTTGGGATCCCATTTGAGGTATCCCACCTTGCGGTATGCATCCAATGGGCTAGACTCAATGATACCGTTGTGGATCAGTTCACTTTGATTGTCCCAGCTGTATGCCATTGTTCCAAAGGTGAGATCTGAGCCGACAGGAGGTGATGTAAAGATGACTGCTGCTGACTCGAAGTGGTTCTAGAAGCCGGTGTCGAAGAATCCAACATGAACGCATACTTGAGACATGATCGATCATGAAAAACAAATGAAGTCCTACTACCTGGCGTGCCAATTGCCAAAGATTAGTTCCTGACAATATGTCTGTAATTGAACTGGGGTATCTTCGAGATCAGGGATCGAGCAGGAAACAAAACACGTGATGTATACAGGTTCAAGCCCTCGAAGCGGAGTAATACCCTACATCCTCTGTGGATGATGTTGTATATGAATTGTCTCGAGCACAAGCAAGGTGGTTAAACCTATTGCAATAGAGTAGATTGGATCAAAACTAATCTAGAGTTGAAATCGTCAAGTATCTCCAAAGCTAGGGTATTTGTGCTTGCGTCGACTTGTGTAGGCGTTGATCTATCATCCCTCTCCTGGGAGTTAGGGTCCCCACCTTATAAAGGGGTCATGGTGCCGCCTTAGTCCTAGCCATAGTCAATATGGAGTCCTTCATCTTGCCGATCAAGGCTAGGCAGTCAAATCCAGCTTAGATACTAGTCGTACTCAAGTCGATTAACCTGATAGAGACCTTCCTAGTACATGTTTTCGTGATCTCTGGGAATATTAGATCTCGCAGATTCGGATCTGTAATATCCGGAATTGTCCATCAGATGTATGATGTACCCTATTCGTATATGGTGTATTCCTTATACGTATATACCTATAGTTAGATTTTCGATAGCTCTTATTTGCAGCATCTCCCCTTGGCATGTTCGCACAGCTTGCCTGGTGGATTCAACAACCGATTTCCTCCGCAATTCAAGCTGGAACTTGAGGAAGATCCAGTCATTTGATGGCCCGCGTGATTAATGCAATAGTTTTTAAGTTATATCAGTCCAGTGCCGTAATTCGAGCTGGTCAGGGCGCTCATGGATTTGTTCTCTCAGAAGAGTTCCTCCAGGTCCGGCTAACATGGAGATGATAATTGTACCTAAGCGAGTTTGTTCTTAATACATCGTTTCCTTTGCCATTCCATGAGTGTGTACAGGTTTTTTAACTTGATAACAGCACATGTGCCGGACGATACACTAATTCGGATAAAAGCATGGGGGAGTAGATATGGCTGGCAACAACCGTTTATGTATGTATGTATGTATGTATGTATGTATACATGTGATGCGCCTCCATGATCTGAAATGAAATAATTGGTTCCTCATGAAACAGCAGACTTAATTTTTTATATAAAATGTAAAGTCAATTCAGGCCTCTACATCATTTCGATGCACACAACCCGGTTATTATTACAACATTGAGCATCAAGCTGTGAAATGGCAGGCTTGTGTTCATTGCTTCTGTTACAAGTTTGTAGTCATGCGATCTGGCAGTTGTGATGCGGCAGCTTCATCCTTTCTGCGCTTCGATCCATACGTAGAACTGATGAATGGAGTCATGGAGTGGGCATGATCTGTTCCTCAGTTTAGTTTTTTCCCCCCGGTTGAGGGCTGGTCTGTTGTTCTTCTTGTGATGGCCAGAGTTGGGTACCTGTCCACTTGCGGGACGCTGATGTGTTTTGAATCCGTGATTAGGATTTAGGGGTATAATAAAAGTTGACTAGCTTTCGATGTGATTCTCCGCTGTTTTGGCGACGGTGCGTGAAGCCGAGTATAAAAACGACCGGCGCATGATTCTTTAACCATTGCAGTGCTGCTCTGCTAGCTAGCAAGTACGCGCGTCTTCGCAAAGAAACGTGGCGCCGTGCAGTTTATACTGGGCGTAAAAACATCTGGCACAGTACCATAACTACGGGCGCCGTGATATTTGATGCCGTATTATTACACGTCAGCGAAGGCTTTCAGCTCATATTCTACGTGACAGACGGCCCCAAATCAGGTGTGCCGAGCAATAGTCCAACGATGCTAAATATCGTGGTGCCGTAGAAAGGGACCATATCTATACATTTTTAATGTTATTTGTAAAAAATATTTTCTAAAAAAGCTGAAATGTCAAAATTCCACGTGGCACGATGTGATTCCACGTTGTGTATCCTCTATGGTTGCTTACCTTGCGATTCGGCAGCTATCATGGTTAATGGAATATTTCTTCTACTGTCAAAAAAAAAAGAAAGAGGACACAAAATAAAAAGCCCATTGACATTATAAAAAACTATTTTTTTAAGACACATAGGTTTTATTTCTACAGGCGGTTCATAGGACAAACCGCCTGAGTAAGTGGCTGCGGCCCCGTGCGGTTATGGATCGTCTGTGAAAACTAATTTTCATAGACGGTTCCTTATGTGAACCGCCTGTGGAAATAGCTCTATTTTCACAGGCGGTTCACATAAGGAACCGCCTATGGAAATAACTCTATAAATAGTGTATCCAATCGGGTAGCTCCATTCAGACAGACAGAGAGCTCTACTATTCGAACAGTAGAGCTCAAGGTGACGGCGGATTTGGAAAGTAAGGAGGTAAGGTTTTGTTTTTGAATTCCTTGGATGAGCCATCTAAGGTAAGGGTATCTCATCCCTAGCTAGCATTCTTTTGAAGTTTAGATTTAGATTTAAGGCTTAATTAGGGTTTAGATGTGCTCAAGAGATGCTCATGGTTCTTGCCATTTAGATCATCGGATTAGCTAAAATTTATTGTCAATATTGATTCAATTGTATAGATTCACATGATTCTAGCATTATATTTCAAAAATATAGCTAGAATTTGAAGTTTTTTAGTCTTATGAGGTTTCATCATGAATGGGGATTTTTTCTCTCTAGCGCTAGATCTCTAGGGAGAGGGAGAGGGAGAGGGAGAGAGAATAATGAATTTACATTATTTTGAGCCATAAATTTGCGCCAATGTAGATTCAATTGCGTGGACATATTATAATCATAATAAGCCCCTTTTTTCCTTTTTTAAAAAAATCTTTTTTATTCTGATTTTCAAATTAATTAATCAATGTATCTAATTTTGTGGTTGAAGTTAAAGATGGACAGAGAATGGATGTACGATGCGCCAAGATATGAAGAAATATACATCAAATGACTCTCTACTTTTATTGAAGCCGCCAAGAAGGACGCTTTGACTAAGAAGACAAAGAAAATATATTGTCCATGTTCTGACTGCAAGAACCAGAAATTGTGAGATAAATCAAACATAATCAAATCACACTTGATCTTACGAGGTTTTGTTGAGGATTACACATGTTGGTCCAATCACGGCGAACAACGTACAAGCGAACCAAACGAGGACTATTGCTACTGATCAAGTGGATGGTGATGATGAGTGAGTAGTCGAAGGCGACACTAATATTATGATGGATGATGATACTGATTTTGATCTGGAGGAAATGTTGCGCCACGCAGAACCGCATTTTTTAAGGGACACGCGAGGTTTAGATAATTTCAATGCGTTACAGAAGGCATCAAAGAAACTTTTATATAAGGAATAGAAGGGCTGTGATAAGGAGTTTACGGTGTTGCATTCGGTGCTTGAACTTTTAAGGTTGAAGGCGAGCAATGGATGGTCCGACAAGAGTTTCTCAGATCTATTGAGTCTCTTGGCAAACATGCTTCCGAAGCCTAACTTCTTGCCCACCACCACTTATCAAGCGAAGAAGTTTATCTGCCCGTTGTCATTAGATGTGCAAAAAATACACGCGTGTCCGAACCACTGTATCCTTTACCGCAAACTGTACGAAGCCTTGGATAGATGTCCAATGTGCAATGCGAGTCGGTACAAGAGGAATGATGATTGTAAGGACGAAGATGCTTCCGCCAACACGAAGAAGAAGAAGAGTAATGCTGGTCGTGACGAAGAAGACACTTCTTCCAACGCGGAGAAGAAGAGAAGAAGTTCTACGATGGTGATGTGGTACCTACCAGTGATCTCCCGCTTGCAACGTTTGTACTCGAACCCTAGAGACTCTGAACTGATGCGTTGGTATTTCAAAAATACAAGAAGGATGGAACTAAGCTTCGACACCCCGCTGATGCTAGCCAATGGAGAAAGTTTGATGCCATGTATCCATAATTCGCTAAAGAACCAAGGAATATAAGGTTCGCGTTGAATACCAATGGAATGAATCCTTTTGGTGACATGAGCGCCTCACATAGCACTTGGCCAGTGTCCTGGCCATCTACAACCTTCCTCCATGGCTATGCATGAAGTGGAAGTACCTTATGCTATCCATTCTTATCTAAGGACCGAAACAATCTGATAACGATATAGATGTGTTTCTAGAACCATTGATGGAAGATATGGCGAAACTGTGGAACGAGGGGGTCCGGGTGTGGGATGAGTTCCGACGATAGTACTTCACGCTAAAAGCCATGATTTTCGTTACCATCAATGATTATCCCGCCCTTTTCCCTATCGAGACAGGTTATAGGGAAGCAAGGATGTGTAGTGTGTTTGGATGAAACAGCGTCTGTGTACCTTCCGTATGCACAGAAGGTAGTGTACACGTGACGCCGACGGTTCTTACTCAGAACTCACAGATACCACAAGATGAAGAAATATTTTGACAACATGGTTGAGGAAGGTACTGGCCCAAAACCTCGCAACAGGGCACTAGTGTTTTCAAATGGTCAATAGCATCAAGGTTGTTTTTTAGAAGCCGCCGAAGGGTAAAAAGAGGAAGAAAAGTGAGACGCCGACCAGCATGCTGTGGAAGAAGATGCCGATTTTCTTTAAGTATTTGCCCTACTAGAAGGACTTGGACGTCCTTCACAGCATAGATGTCATTCACGTTGAGAAGAATGTGTGTGATAGCATCTTTAGCCTCTTACTGGACATACCGGGCAAGACAAAGGATGGAATCAACTCACGTAAGGACTTGGTGCATTTTGAAATCTGGCCAGAGCTACACTCTAAAGACAGACCAAATGGGAAACATTATCTTCCCCCGGCTAGCTACTCCCTGACACTTGAGAAGAAAAAAGCACTATGCAAGTGCTTATGTGGGGTGAGAGTCCCGACTGGTTACTCATCCAACATTAAGAACCTAGTCTCGATGAAAGATTTGAAGCTAATCGGTATGAAGTCTCACGATTGTCATGTGATGATGACGCAGATGCTCCCTATTGCAATCAAGGGTATCAAGCCAAGATACATAAAGGTGGTCATCACATGGTTGTGTCACTTCTTCAACGCAATTGCTCAGAAGGTGACCGATGCTGAAAAACTAGATGCTCTACATAGTTACTTGGTAGAGACTTTGTGCCAACTTGAGATGTGCTTCCCTCCATCCTTTTTCGATATCATGGTACACCTCTTTGTTCACATCATGAATGAGATAATTGCACTGGGCCCTGTATTCTTATATCAGATGTATGCGTTTGAGCGGTACATAGGCATTCTCAAGGGCAATGTAAGGAATCGTGCTCACCCAGAGGGTTCTATGATCGAGAGCTATAGTACTGAGGAAGTCATTGAGTGTTGCATCAATTACATAAAAGATTCTAAACCGATTAGTGTATCTGTATCTCAACATGAGGGGAGGTTGTCTGGGAGAGGGACTAAAAGAAAGAAAAGATTCATCGATCATGATTACAAAGCAGTAGAAGAAGCATATTTCACCATCTTGCAGTAGCTCCAGATAGTGGCACCGTATGTCGACCAACACCTGAATGAACTTCACACAAAAAATCAAGGCCGCTCATATGATTGGATCTTGAAAGAGCACAAGTGTCGGTTCACTACATGGTTCAAGAACCAAAACCTTCTGGATGGTGAATCTGTAGATAACAAAAATGTGAAAATGTTAGCTTGTGGCCCATCAAGTTTAATTACGTCATGGCGAGCATATGATATTAATGGGTACACGTTTTATACCAAAGCAAAGGACAGGAAGAGCACGATCCAAAACAGCGGCATTCGGATAGAAGCCTATGACACAACAAGGGTAAAGGTCACTTACTATGGGTTCATAGATGAAATCTGGGAACTCAACTATGGAGTGAATCTGCAGATCCCCGTCTTTTGGTGCAAATGGGTCAAACACCCAAATGGTGTGGCGGTAGACAACTACGGCTTCACAACTGTCGACCTCAGCATTGTAGGCCACAAAAATGACCCTTGGGTACTCACTGATCACGTCGCTTAGGTTTTCTATATATTCGACCCTACGAATAAAAAGAAGCACGTAGTTGTTGCTGGAAAACAAAGAATTGTTAGAATTGAGAATGTGGAGGATGAGAAAGAATACAATCAATTCGATGATGTGCCGTCTTTTCAGAGATCCAGAAAAAATCAAACTTGTAGAAGTAACCCTAGATAGATCTGTAATGCCCTACATGCGCTTTGATGGTGTAGGGAAAGAAGTTCAAGGCAAATAGTTAATAGAACATTGTATCCAAATATTCAAGTTGTATGCTTTAACTATCATAGTAAGTTGCTGAATACTATACTGTTTCTGAAAATGTCATTGTGACCAAACAAGTTGATGTTTTGCGTTATTTTACTCGAAATGTATCCACAGTCAATGACCGCCTCAAACATTGTTAGAAAGCTAATAGAATATTGTATCCAAATATTCAAATTATATGCTTTAATTTAAGAAGCTTAATCTGTAATAGAAGAATATTTCGCAAAAAACAATCATTGCCTGTTCTAGGGAAAAAGATACGTTTCCACAGGCGGTTCCTAAGGTCAACCGCCCATAGAAATCATTTCCACAGGCGGTTACTAAGGTTAACCGCCTATGGAATGACTACTATATATAAAATCGCGCAAGGCCTTGAAAACCCTAGCCTTTTACTTAGTTTACCCGCGCCGTCAGGCTGCCCAAATTAACCGCGCCTCTCTAGCTCCGTCTGCCGTGCCTCTCTAGCTCTGTCCATCGCACCCTCTTCCTCCGTCCACCGTGCCCTCTTCCTTCATCCGCCACACACTCTCCCCCGACGAGGAGGGCCACCCCTCTCTATCCGCCACCCCCCGATGAGGAGTCGCGCCCTCTCTGTCCGCCCTCTCCGTCCGCCCTCTCCGTCCGCTGCACCGAGGAGGAGCCACCGCTGCCCGAGCCACTGAGGAGGAGCTGCCGCCTCTCAAGCCACCGAGGAGGAGCCACTGCCGCCCAAGGTACCCCTGATCCTGCGCGTGACCCCTAACCCTAACTTTCCGGTGAGTAGCCATCCCCCTTTCTACCCGGCCGAGCCGTCGAAGCCGATGCTCCAGCTGAGCCGTGGTCCTTTGTTGTGCTCTATGATGCCTGTCCGAGCCATCATAGCTAGAGCTCCGGTTGAGCCATGGTCCTTTCTTGTGCTCTGTGATGCCCGACTGAGTTATCATAGTCGATGCTCCGGTAGAGCCGTGGTCCTTTCTTGTACTCTGTGATGCCCGGCCATCATGCCGCCGTGCTCTGTGATGCCCCACCATTGTGCCACGGTGCTATGTGAATATATGTTCTCAGCTCTGTGATGACAATGGGCTAAGTTCGTTTAGTATTTCATTTGTGCTCTTGAGCTAGGCCGTAGTCGCCAGTTTGTGATCCTGTTTCATTTTTGCTCTCTATGCTCTATTGGGTGGGCACCCTTGTGCTTGGTCTAGTCAGTGTTGGTGTCCTTGCGGTGCCTTCAGCTCCCTGTTTCCTTTGGCCTTGCTGGTAGGCACCTCTATTGGTGCTCTTGTGCTGGTCGTTTGGGGCGCCCTACTGTATTGTGTCGATTGGGCTCCCTCTGTAGAGTGTTGGAGGCCGGTTGGTACTGTGTAGTTGATTTTATCAAAGTTTTATACTTGATCATTAACTTGGGTAGCTGGAAGAGTGAGCTGAATAAGGACTTTATGAAGAAGAACTTGGTACCCTTTAATAAATACGAAAAGATTACACCAAACCAATGGACATAATTTGTTAGGCAGAAGACCACACCTGAGGCCATCAAACTGGGTGAATTGTTCAAGCACCTTGCGAAGAAGAACAAGCACCACCATCACCTGGGATCGTCTAGGTATGCCCCCAAAATTTCTGAGTGGAGGAGGCAAGAAGAAGAGGCTGCCCGGATTGGGAAACCCAACCCTTTGGAAAATTATGACGAGCGAAGCAAGAATTGGGTCTACGCTCGGTCACAATGAACCTAGTCTGGGGACTTAGCCTTCCAAAGCCCCGAGACCATGGAGATGACCCAGACCATTCAAGGGATTGCTAAAGAAGGGTCTCTAGAGCTCAACAAGGAGAATGACGTGCTTACCAAGGCCCTGGGGAACAAGGAACACCTGAGTCGCACTTGAGGCATCGGATCAAAAGTGGGCTGGAAGCATGGTTCCGAGACGCCGTGGACCAGTACAAGACCTGTAATAGATATAAGAAGATCCTAGCGGAAGAGATACAAGAATAGGTTAAGTTCCAATTCATGAAGATGTGGAATGAAAAGGAGAAGGAAAAGACGGCATTAATGATGATAGAGCAACAAACAAGCCCAGGCTTTCGAAGCAGCGTTGGGTCCACGTAGGTCGATAACCAGAGATATCCTGTGGATGATATCACAGACTCTACCCCGTGCATGCTACATGTTTCGGTTGGCATGAGGGACTTCACTGTCAAGGCTACCACGGGCCAGGCCATTCCAGGACATGTGTTTCACAATCAAGATATTCTGTCTGGTTACACTAGGGTACAAGTGGACTCGGTACAACCACTTTTCATGAAGTACAAGCTTGACATCAGCACACCTGAGGGTATCGAGATTCTTGATGAGGCTGTTGGCAACTTCATTTTGTGGCCCAGACGGGATATCATCTTCAGCTGTCAGAAGTCACAATCGCTAGCGTCACGATCGCCCCAGCATCCAGCATCTCTGCCTCAGGCACCTCCGCCCCAGAGCCAAGCCTCTCCGCTTCAGGCACCTCCACCCCAGAGCCAAGCCTCTCCTCCTCAGGCACCTTCGCCCCTGCGCCCAGTATCTACGCCTCAGGCATCTTCGCATTGTGCTTCACCGTCTGGGACTCCGTCACCTCCGCCTCCAATGTCTGCGACTCCGGCATCTTCACCTCCAGTGTCTACGCCTCCGCCACATTCACCTGAGCATCGAAGAGTCCCTATCATGGTTACCCTGTACGAAAAGACTGTACCAACTCCGGTGAAGAGGTGGCTTCTGTCCTCATCAAAATCAAAGGCATCATCCGCTTAAGAATGTCCAACGAAGGGCGATCTCGTGAAATAAAGTGGCAAAATATTAAGTACCTCTCAGTTGGATTTCTTGCCTACACCGGATGTTCCTGAGAAATATGAGCATGGCAAGCCATTTCTGCCATTATTTCAACTCCAAGAAGGTTCATGGGAGATGAGGAGATTCCACAAATGGTACATGAGGGCATATCGTGCGGGGTTCTCCATAATCACTGCTTTTGTCCCCGTTAATGTTTATCTAAGCAGAGATTCCTATCTCATGGTGGATTTTAAGGACATGCTCGACATTAATCTCATAAGCGCGTGGTGCCTGTAAGTGCCTACAATCTACCCTTACGTTCATATATCTACCAATATATGCTATAGAAGCTAATGACTAGTGACTTGTTCTGTAGAATGCAATTTAACGATGCGGAGAAGTTGAAGGCACCCGTCAGATTCATTAATCCGCAACGAATTTCCTAGTCCAACATGATCGTGAACTTGAGGACTGATAACTCCAAGATTAAGGGGAAGAGTAACAAGGAGAACTCAAGGGTCATAACAGAAATGACCAAAACACGCAGGCTTGAAATGTCAACCTATATACGAAGAGCTATGCTAGAAATGCAGGATAAGGACTACATCTTGGCTCCCTACAACTTTAAGTAAGTGTGATACGTTATGAACCTAACATAAGTATTCAACTTAATTGATCGATCAAGAATCTAACATAAGTATTCATATAGCGCCCACTATATTTGTATAATGCAGATGCCGAAGTCGAGCAAAATTGTGGTCCTTGACTCAGCCGATTTTCAACAAAAATCCTACCAAGATTTCATTGATGTTATATAGAGGTAAAGGAAATCTCCATACATAAAATTCTTATAAATCATTTATGAATTGATAATTACTTATTGGCATTTGAATATGGCCTACAAGTGGTACATAACGAAAGGTGGGATACACGATACGGCCAAGCTAGATGCGATGACGGTCCGTATACACTTTCCGGTAATAACACACTTCTAATGCTTGTATCTCACTATTTACGACGAAGAGTCTTATTGAACTAATGAATACGTTGCATTTTTATTTGAAGTGCCACAAGCAAAGTTTCGATAGCATTCTTTGTGGATACTATATTTGCCAATTTCTTAGGGCAAACGGGAGGTACACAACGAACCCTGAGGACGTAAGTCATCATTGTGCCTGCATATTCTTATTTGGTTATATTTTTATAGTTAGTAGTGTTTTAACTATTTTAGTTGTGTTTTTATTCCAGGCACGGATGATCCAACGTACCAAGCTCTCTCTTATAGACAAAGATATCCAAAACGTCCAACGTGACATGTGCCGGTTTATTATGCACAAAGTCATCCAGAGGAGTGGCAAATTCTTTCATCTCAAAGGCGAATTAGCTAGCCATCCGAGACTTTGTGAGTGAGAGAAGAAAGACTCTTAGCAATATAGGCTTGTGATGTAAAAATATTTGTGAATGTTATTGTACTTGTGTTAAATATTGAAATCTGTGATGTAGAATTCTGTATTGAAACTGTGTGAAATCTGGAGGGAATAAAATATATGCTCATTAGTTTTTTTTAAAGAAATACATACCACAGGTGGGTCCTTATGTCACCCGCCTGTAGAAATCTTTATATCTATAGGCGGAAGCTAAAGTGAGCCACCTGTGAAAAAGGTTTTCACAGGCGGTTTTGTAAGAGGACCACCTGTGAAAAAACACATTTCTACAGGCAGTTTCTTAAGATAACTTTTTCATAGGCGGTCTATTTTACGCCTGTAAAAATTGTTCATTTCCACAAGCCTTCGATCCCAGACGGGTTGGCTAAACACCTATGAAAATGGGTTACGACCTGCCTCTAAAAATTGCTTTCGTAGTAGTGTGAACAGGCTCAGCTTCAGACTTGATGCTCTTGATCATTGGGATGTGTCACCGTGTCATCCTTCTTAATTTAGTGTCGCTTGTAAAGCTTCCACTGTGAACTTTGAGGCTTCTGTCCTGCACAGATCTACTCCAGTTTCTGCATGAAACTATCAAAGGGATGGACATCTTTGGAGCAACCAAGTTTCACCTTGCCCTTGCTTTTGCTTGGAGTATACGGAAGAGATTCAAGTTGGAAATCTAGCTTCGGAATTCTTTGCAAAATATCCGTTTTTGCAATAGGGTCCCTAGATTAAGTTAGTTAGGCCTTTTCCCATGTCATTTGAATTTGGTCACCATTTTATCTAAAGCCGAGGGTCCTTTTTTAAAAGTGATTAAGCCTTTGGAATTTCGAAGGACTTGAAATATTTTTGGAAATGAGAAAATAAATTTCCGAAGTTTCTCCTAAAATGCCATATTTATTAAATTGTGCCCATGTTTACATAGTCCAACAGTTATAGGGTATTCAGAGGAACTTTTAATATTGAAATGAATTTGAAAACATGCATTTGGCTGTAGCGAACATAGCATTTTTAGGATATGTATGTGATTTTGGTGACTAATGATAACATAGTCAATGGGACTAGCAAATTTATCAAGTATATGCTTTAACATAGTCTGGTGATGAGATGTTTGTACACGTTGCAGCATTTTCCCCTACAGTTTTGTACACGATAGATGGTCTGACGCTCAGAGGCTTGTACACGCCGGAGCATTTTCGAAAGATGGTTCAAAGGTTGTATACGTCAGATGGTCTGACGATGAAGATTGGCTACACTGGAGCATTTTCCAAAACATATTGCAACGACAAGTTTTGGTGTGGTTGTAGACGCCGGATGGTCCGACGATCAAAAGATCTACACGTCAGACAATGCTCAGTGAGAAGTGGCTCAGTTGGCTCAAATCTACATGCTAGATAGTATGGTGATCGAGTTTAAGATAACGCCAGAACATCGAGTGTTCACAATGAGTTTGAGTGCAGGTCCAATGGCTAGTTTTTACTGCTGTACACACGTCGAATGGTCCAGTGTTTGCACTACTATTGACGCTGGATCATCCAATGTTCACAGTCTTTTTTTACCGTTGTAGCAACGACTAGTTCGCGGGTTTGAGACTATACATACCCTGTACTCGGTCATTTAAGTATGCTGGAGTCCAGGAAAAGCTCATCAACACTTGAGAAGATATCCAAACCACCAAAGTGCTAAAAGTGATCATCCAAAGAAATTAAGCATAAGATTAAGTAGTGATTAGTGCTAATAGGCCTAGAAAGAGTTGTTGCTAAGTGTTGCTACCTAGAGAGAGGATCAATGAGTGATCCTAGATTGTACTAAGTAGGACACCAGCACCTTGGAGTCTTTGATACTCACTAGAACCCCATGAGCCTTGGTGGCTCATGCTTGTTGACCCTTAGACTTGGTGTATAGCGGTGGCAAGAAGCTTGTACGGGGACGCGGAGACCCTTGCCTTGGTGGCTCAAGCTCCGAAGTGAAGACGATGGCAAGTGACCGGAAAAGAAGCTTGTGATGATTCCTTGCCTTGGTGGCTTGGTGACTCAACCTACTTGAGGCCTAGGTGGCTCAAGGGCCGTGACCGGGTGCCGTCCGAAAGCTATAGCCTAGGTGGCTACTCCAACATGGACTTGGGGTGGTGTTTATGTCATCGATATCACGACATAAAAATCTCTTATGTCAAGTTTAGTCTCTCTATCATCTTTATATTTCCGCATTTACAAACTTGCAATCCATCTTTGCATGTTTACCTTCCTAACCTATTTTGTTAGGATTGTCTATATGTTATAAACCTTTTTGAATGGTAGAGTAGACACACTAGATGAACCTAGAGAATATTTAGATAGAAATTGATATATGTTTATCTTGTGAAGTTTTTAGGGCCAATTAGTTTTAAGTGTTCTAATTCACCCCGCTCTTAGGAGGCCATCGATCCCTACAGTTGATATCAGAGCAGGTTCTCTCAAATCTTTAGTTGATATCAGAGCCTCGTGCTCTTTATAAGCTTAACATCCTAGAGAGTTGTGACGTCCAGAGTAGGGATGTATATCGGTAGTGCTCCACGTTTTGATAGTACTCATTTTTCACGTTGAAAAATTCTAATAACTTGTCATTTGTAAGCCAAAGGTTTAGATGTTTGGAGAATCATCGAGGATGGGATGAAGCAACGTCTTACAAACAAGAAGAGGCAATTCGATGCATTAGCAAAGAGTATCCTTTTATTATCTTTAAGCATTGATGCATTCAATCAAGTAAATTCTCTTGCTAATGCTCATGATATTTGGACTAACATCATTGAAATACATAAAGGCGCAGAGGATGTGCGCAATTAGAAATGTCATGTGCTAGTCTCAAGCTCAATAGCATTAAACAACTTGTCCATGAAAGTACTAATGAAATATACTCACATTTGAATATTCTTGTCAATAAGATCAATAGGCTTGGTTTGACGCCAATTGGAGATGATCAAGTAGTGAGAAGACACTTCAAGCTCTACTTTCAAAGTACAAGTTTATAGTCTCTATCATGTACGACAACAACGACATTAGCAAGATAACTTCAAGCTAAGTTCTCGGAAAGATCACCACCCATGAGATGACCATGAACATAGAGGTTGAAGTTTCCTCCTCATCCAGTACCAAGAACCTTACCCTCACAAGCAAGCAAGCTCCTTCCCACATATAAAAGAGAATATGAGAAGGAAAGAGCAAGAATCAAGCTCAAACGAAGATGATGGTAATAAAAATGAAGAGAATGATGAAGAAGATGAGAAAAGCACCTCAAGTGATGAAGAAATGGATCCCAAGATCACCAAGCTCATCTCAAAATTAGAGAAGAATCTCAAGAGGATCAACACCAAGATTAATCATCTAATCTTTATGAAAGACTGGGTCAACACAATTGATAATATCGAGAAGGAGAAGAAGACCAAGAACAAGAGGAGACAAAAGGAAGAGGCAAAGCATTTGCAAGTATCGGAAGGTGGGTGAGTGCAGATAAAGATTTAAGCTCATGTAATAAGAGCTTCACCATCCACTCCTCCAAGAGAAGATATTCTTCAAGGTTGTCACCACACAGGTGCCTTATGGACAAAGGTATGAAAAGCAATGTAAGGGATGATGGATCCGGTGAGAATTCACCGTCTCAAGAAGAACTTCTTAATTTGATAAATGAGCAACAACGGGCCTTAAAGAAACAAGCTAAAGAACTTAAAAAATTCAATGCACTTAATGACATTCATGCTACCTTTGTTTCTAATTATAAACATTTAGTGAGGAAATTTGAATTGCTAAATAAGGAGTATGAAGAGCTTAAGGAAAACACTTGAGGGTCTTGAATCTCAACCTAAAGTCCCTTTGAAGCAATCTACCTCTTTCTTTAATTTAAATCTTAAGGTAGATGTTTCCACTTCTTGCAATGATTTGAATGATCTATCTAGCTCATCTATTGCAATGAGTCATGTGTTGAAAATGTCGTTGTAGAATCATGTAATGATCTCATTGCACAAGAGAATGATGAGCTCAAGTAAGAAGTAAAGAAACTTAAGGACTTATCAAGATTAAAGAGCAAGAATCATATCCAACCTCCTTAAGATAACTGTGACAACATGGTGAACAAGTTTATGGAGGAGTCCACCATGACATGCTTCAAGTGTCATCAAGAAGGCCAAAAATTCTTTCAATTCAAGCAAGTCAAGAAGAAAAACAAGAAGAAGATAATGAACCTCTCAAACAAAACCTCCAACATCTACACCAAGCACAACTACAAGACCAAGACCAAGAACAGTCACTATAAGCTCAAGAAGAAGGATAATGGTAAAGTGATTGCACACATGATTAAGAGAAAGGACCGGAGATGGAACCAACCCATTTGGGTGTCCAAAAAAGTCATCACCAACATGAAGGAGCCCTAATCAATTTGGGTTCCACAGAAGACTTGAAGTCCACGGGTCGGCTCAGGGGATTTGAGGACTTGGCGCACAAGATGAAGTGAAGATTCAAGCAAAAAAAAGCCAATTATAAAAGATTGAGCGTATTGATGAAGACCTTAATCATCATATACCTAAATCCTTAACTAAAGATAAAAAAGGTAATAGTAGTTAGATTTCTGTTCATACCTTTTGTTTTGCATCGAGTACATTTGCCTTATCTAGGATTGCATATACATATTTCATTTCCTTTCAATGGCTAGTGTAGGTTTTTCATATGGTAGGTTGCTTGTGTTCCACTCTAACTCATGAGCAACCTATATGGTGTATTAGTAAGTTCAAGTGGTATACTTTATGTACCATGAGTTTGATCTATAGGATAAATTACTTATTATTATCAATGACAAGTGCATATCCCTCACAAATATTCGACACTTGTATGCACACATTTAGGGGGAGCATATCCTATGGATAATGATTTTGAGACTAACATGTATTGCAAGTCGTATCTTTTGTAGTCTCATAGAGTAATCTACAAGTCCCTAAATGTATACAATGCTTATTCATCAATTGATATTATTGTTAAAAACATTTGATCTTTTAAGCTAGATCCATACATAATATAGCTTAAACTTCCTATATATACATATTGTCTATTGTACATATGTTTCATTATCCTCATATATATGCACACAGATAGGGGGGGTTTAGATCACATTATGCGAGCTTCATGACTTATGATCCATATTGTTTCATTTCAAATGGTATCCACATTACCCTTTAAATTGCATTCCTACAATTGGTATAATTTATTATTGGATCATCATGATTTATAAAGCTCTCTCCTAAGTGCTACAATGTTTTCCCTTGAGTTTAACATATGTTTGTAGCCTCTTTAAGATTGTTGACAAAGGAGGATAATTTTGACGATCAAAGCAAGATGCATGATTGTTAAGAAAGATGCAAGATTGTTTCTTGGATGGGATAATTTTGAAATAGTGGCGATGAAGAAAGAGGGAGAATTATCTCCATGGTAGTCACAACAAAAGGGGAAAAAAAGTGAAAGTAAGAACAAGGTATCATAAAGATGAGATCTTTTCCTTACAATTGGTTCATTTTCAATTGGTATCTTTGGTGCACTTTCAATTGGTATCATTAGTTTCCTTATAATTAGTATCATTAGTTATTCTTATCATGCATCTAAGCAAAGTGGTAACTCCTTGTGCATTTTACAAGTGTTATCATTCATTATTTGTGCATTTTACAATTGGTATCATTTATTTTTCCACTTACTTTGGTTGTGTTGTTGTCGGTGAATCAAGAACCGGGGGTCCCCGAATCCCGAGGCCAGGCTAGCAATCCGCCACATGGCGCCATCCCGCGGAGTCTCCTCCGCAGGGTAAAAAAGATTAAGTCCCGGGAGAGGGCGCTCGGGGCCACAGTCAGTGGTCCCCGAGTACCCAAGTTCCCCGATGATCTGCGAAGTCTAAGTGCCGGGAAGAAAGTGCTCGGTGAGGTCTACGGTGACCCCCGAGCACCCGAGTCCCCCGACTACCAGGAAAGCAAAGTACCGGGAGAAGTGCGCTCGGGGCCGCATGCGGTGGCCCCCTAGGCACCCAAGTATCCCGAGGACCCACTGAAGGAAGTTCCAGGAGAGAGTGCTCGGGGCTGCGTGTAGCAGCCCCCGAGCACTCGGTCCCCCGAGGATCCGTACAAGTGTGCCCGGAAGAGAGTGCTCGGGGAGGTGAACAGTAACCCCCGAGCACTCGGTTCCCCGAGGACCAAGAAAGGGCATTCTCAGGAGAGAGTGCTCGGGGAGGTGAACAGTGACCCCCGAGCACTCAGTTCCCCGACGACCCAGGAAGCCCCCTGACAGTGGCCCCCACAGGGGCCCACTGATGAGGTGTCAGCCAGTCAAAGGCCCGAGGCCGCATTTAAGAGTGCGCGTGGCCTGTCACCTCCAACTGCTCCCGCCACGCTCGGTGTCAGTTCCTGCCACATTCTGGCAGAAGGGCGTGGGGACATTAAATGCACGGGTCCCATCCCGTGCCATCCGGCACGTCTCGAGATAACGTCGTGAAGGCCGAGGCGTTCCGTCTGCCGCGCTGCTGTGGCAGGAGAACAAGAGAGGGCGGGCACACCGGGCCGCTCTGCGGCTGCCCGGTGGGCCCTCCCCACGGCACCCATTGCCAGTGCATTTATGGTGACGGATGACCGGGCGCGGGATGCGTTTTCCACCTCCGGTCACTTTGCGTAGAGGCTATGATGACGCCCTTTCCATTTATGGTGCCTTGGAACTCCTGCCCTCCCCTTCGGGGCACGCTACTACCGGCGGGTATTTAAAGCAGCCGGCAGCACGGACAAAGACAGGTTCAAGATCGGAACAAGCTTTGAAATCCCTGAACAAGCTCTGAGGAGCAGAACAAGCCGGACGAGTTAGACAATCTCTCGGAAGTAGGAAAATCCCAGAGGAAGTAAGTAGAGAAGAGAAGAGAAGAGAAGCCCAAGAGCACCCAAAGCCAACAGATACTCACAGACCGAAGAACAAGGAGCCCCAGGCTCTAGGATAGACAAACATTATTGTAACCAGCAACATCCTTGAGGGACATTCTCAGGTCATTTACAGTATCCATACAGGAGTAGGGTGTTACGCCTCCGTGCGGCCCGAACCTGTCTAAACCCCAGTGCATTTACTTCGTTCCGCACTAGATCATTCCATCCCGCCGGCCATCGCATTTATACCCATTTATTTCTCCGGCGAACATATTCAGGATCGTCCCCCCTGCCGAATCTCTAAAAAGGGGTCCCTCAGTATCCCTGCGACAGGAATTAACCCTCCGACAGTTGTCATCAATCATTAAAAAAGGGGAGATTGTAGCTAACATAACCCTTTTAGAGCATGTATGTGATTTTGGTGATTAATGATAATATAGTCAATTGGACTAACATGTTTATCAAGTATATACTTTAGTAGGTCTCATGAATTCAATACATGAAGAAGGCACTAAAGTGGAATAAAGATTGGATTGAATTGGACAAGTTCTAAGAAAATTGTTCAGGTCGGATGGTTCAGCGATGAGACATTTGTACACACCAGAGTATTTTTCTCTACAGTTTTGTACACACGGGATGGTACGATGCTCAAAGGCTTGTACATGCCGGAGCATTCTTAGAAGATGGTTCAAAGGTTGTACATGTCGGATGGTCTGATGATGAAGATTGGCTACACCGGAGTATTTTCCAGAAAATGTTGCAACAACAAGTTTTGGCGTGGCTGTATACAACAGATGTCCGCCGATAGAAGACCTACACGCCAAACAATGCTCAGTGAGAAGTGGCTCAGTTGGCTCAAGTCTACATGTTGAATAGTGATGTGTGTTTGCCTGATCTTTCAAAGGTAATATGATAAGTCAATTAGTGGAATTTCAACGTTGATGATCCAAAGGCTCCGATTAGAACAAATCAAGAACCCTCACAACCACTACACCACTACTCCATGGTTATCAACCGTGCCAAGACACGGTTGACCTCGCCAAGAAGGTTTTTTCTGCAAGCGAATCGAGAACACAAGCAATAACAGGTAGATGCAATCTGAATATTTCTAATTACTAATGAAGCACTCGAGTTTGGGGTTCAACAAACCCATAAACAATGAAATTGTATTAAACAGAATAATCTAAACTAAACCCAAGCCTAAACTACAATGGCTACTATGTATATATAAGAGGGGTGTTAGGAGGTTGACCTAGGGTTGTGCAACCGTGGAGAGAGGCGTGCACAAACTGGACTCCGACTCCGACATGATTACAAAATCTAGCAGGGTTCAAAACGGTGGTGCAACACCTTATTCCTTTGACTTTGACTAAACTATAACTAATATTTGGTCGAGCTCATATCCGTTGGAAAGGGCTCGTCATAATCTTTCCAGAATATCCAAGATTGCCTAAAACGGACTTTGTATGAGAGAGTTATGCCAGTTTTACTAACGTGTTGTCCTGGAACTCGACTTCAACCACGACCACGACTAGAGCCCAGCCTTGAGTCCGAGTAGACTTGGCCTTCGAGTGATGATGTACAGGAGGGGTTGTGATACTTCTCCCATATTCCTAAAAATAACACAAAACTTAGTAGTACTCTATTCTTTTATGAAGAAAATATAAAGAATAAGGGGCAAATTCACTTTGTGTGTATCCGAAGGAGCCGTGCCCTTATCAGATAGTCTGGTGATAGGGTTTAAGATAGCTCTGGAACATCTGGTTTTCGCAATGAGTTTGAGTGTGGATCCAACAGCTAGTTAATGGCTAGTTTTTGCTGCTATACACGTCGGATGATCCGGTGTTTGTACTGCTATTGGTGCTGAATCATCTAGTGTTCACAATCTCTTTTTACCATTGGAGCAACTGCTAGTTCATAGGTTTGAAGCTATAAAGACCCCCCACTCGTCCATTTTAGTGTGCTAGAGTCTAGGGAAGCTCATAGATACTTGTGAAAACATCCAAGCCACCAAAGTGCTAAAAATAATCATCCAAGGTAATTAAGCACAAGATTAGAAAATGATTAGTGCTAATAGACCTAGAGAGAGTTATTGCTAGGTGTTGCTGCATAGAGAAAGGATCAAGGAGTGATCCTACATACCAAGTTGTACACCAATACCTTCGAGTCTTGGTGACTCACCAGCACCCCGTGAGCCTTGGTGGCTCATGCTTGCTGACCCTCCGACTTAGTGTGGAGCGGCAGCAAGAAGCTTGTATGTGGACACAGAGACCCTTGTCTTGGTGGCTCAAGCTCCAAAATGAAGACGACAGCAAGTGACCAGAAGAGAGGCTTAGGGTGAGACCTTACCCTGGTGGCTTGGTGACTCAACCTACTTAAGGCCTATGTGGCTCAAGGGATGTGACCGGGTGTTATCCGGGAGCTATAGCCTAGGTGGCTACTCCAACATGGACTAGGAGTGGCGTTTATGCCATTGGTACCATGGGATAAAAATCCCTTGTGCCGAGTTTGATCTCTCTACCATCTTTACGTTCTGCATTTACATAGTTGCAATCTACGTTTGAATGTTTACCTTCCTATAGTAGTTTGCTAGGATTAACTACAGATTGCAAATCTTTTTGAAATGTAGAGTAGACACACTAGAAGAACCTAGAGCATATTTAAAGAGAAATTGGTATAGGTTTATCTTGTAAAGTTTTTAGAACCGGTTAATTTTAGGTGTCCTAATTCATCACCCCTCCCCCTCTTAGAACATCACCGATCCCTACATTGACTCACATACAAAAATGCTCAAACATTTCTCTAAAAGAAAAATAATTTGTTATGCTCTCACAATGCAGATGATGACATGATTAGGGTGTAAGATCCATATCGGTTTTGGTTACCAATTAGAGAGCTACAATCACTACCACAGAAGTAGTGAAAACAGACGGAGTGTCATAGACGATTTTTTAGGACCCATCACTGATAAAATAACATCAGACGATTGCTAAAATAAACGTGTCTGTCACAATACCATTGACTGGATGTGCTTAAACTCATAGACAATTTTACAAATCCGTATGTTACTATCATATAGACACAGATGGCGATTAGAAAAATTCATTTGTGATATTATCACATATGGTTTCTTATAAGATCCATCTATATCTGTATGATGGACACAGACATATTTTTTTGAAACCCGTCTGTACCTAAAGACTCGGCACTGCTTTAAATTTGACCGCTCATCTTCCATGGCTCTTTTGTCTTTCTACGCACAATCTGGCTTATCTTCCCTAGCTCTTTAACTTTCCACACACATAACCGCTCATGTCCCCTCGCTCACTCAATATAAAGCGAGGAGGAGTGTTCATCTTTCTCACTCTCCTCGTTGCCATCCGAGAGCCCATTCCATGATGGTTAGCTATGGTTTTTTCCATGTCGGAGGAGCGAGATATGGGCGTTGAATCCTCTTCCCTGCACTGAGGTGTGTATTGCAGGGTTTTCCTCATGGTTTTGTTAGGTTTTGCTTCGATCTGTGTAACTAAGGGTAATGTGGTGTTTCCATTGCAGATTTGCAATGTCTCTCTTCACTACTATCAGATGCTAACAAGATAGGGTTTTTCCTATGTCTACTTTCACGGTGCGGATGCTTGGCATCAATCTCAGTCATGTGGCCTTCATGTTATTCGTAACTATGAAGGGCCCCTCTGTGGACCTTATTTTTGTTGTGAATCGTGTTCTACATTCTATTCTTGCATATAAAAATTTCTCTATTTATGTTCATCACAATGGAGATATTTTTGTGAACTATAAGACTGGTTTGAACGCGCATTTCTTACTTAACCATATTTGATGGTTTGACACCAATGCAGTTTGGTTCTAGCAGATAACTGAGTTAGTAAGGATGGAGCTTGATCCGGATGACAACAAGATGATCATTGAAGATGATGCTTTAGTTGACATTGTGCTGAAGCGCATGTGACACGGATGATGTCAATCATTTCGTCCTTCTAGAAGACGGCGTTGACCAATGATGTCAATCATGTTGTCCTTCTAGAAGATGATATGTCCAATGATATCAATCATCTTATCCTTCTATAAGATGACGTCAATGATGTCAAGCATCTCGTCCTTCTATAAGAAAAATGTGTTTAACTAGCTAGGTTTATGTGTCTGAATAATGTGTGATGTTCTTAACATTTGTGATATGTAAATGCATGTGTTTAAGGTTTGAACAATGTGTGATCGATGTTCTGAACAATGTGTCAATATGTGATATGTAAATAATGCATGTGTTGTTGCTTAATTTGTGAATCATGAAATGTGTATGTCATATCATGAGCACATTCAGTAAGAAAAATGGCTTCTCAAGGGAGAAATGATCGCACAGATGGTTTTCCAAAAAAATTTATCTATGACAATTTATACAGACGAAGTTTAAAAAAATCTATCTATGACCCTTACTACTCACATATAGTTTTACAGAAAATTCGTCTGTGTGTATCTCTATTACAGATAGAGTTGTAATTATGCGTAACAAGATCGATATTACAGGCACTTTTACATAGACATAACCTATAATCGTCTATGATATATAGATTTTAAAATCCATCTGTAATAACTCGTTCTAAGGTAGTGAATGAGCTCACGCCTACCGATAACATGGAAAACCAATTTTTATGTATATGCTGGCATCCAACGCGTGAACGTGACAATCGACACTATTTTATTAGCTAAAACCAAAAGTATTACATAACATTTTTTCCAAAATGATCGAGGTATGACTAACAATACACTAGCAAAATAAGAACTTAATTAATTTTTGAATCCTAGAAATTCAAATGCTATAAAAACATTTGAAAATTTTGGTTTAAATTTAACTACTTTTACCCATACATGTCATATTTTCCCACTTCAAAGACATCCATCATTTTATTGAAAGAATTATAATTTAGCTACACTTGACCAGTAAACATGGTTACATTTGATAGGTAAATATGCTTATTGATAAATCACTTATAAAAAACCTCAATTTTTTAAGGCAACTATGAGTTATAAATTACGCAACAGTTGCTGTGTCATCTGGTGAATTTCTGTTACTATGTATCCAAGGAATTGCACTGCTCCCACCTGTAAACTGTAGTTCATTTCCTGCCATCTGCAATTCATGCTTCAAAACTGATCTCCCACTCGTCCTTGTCAACCATTAGGAAATGAGGCCCTCGGTCGATCACCTTCCTGCCGTCCTCCCTCGCCCGGCTAAAGTGCTCGCACGGGCTGACGTCGAACCTGACGCTGGCCTTCTCCCCTGCCTTGAGGTGCTGGCTCCTGAACCCGATCAGCTGGTTCGCCGGCCGGCCGTCGGTCTTGTTAGGCCACCGTAGGAACATGAGCACCGAGTGCTTGCCGTCCATGGGGCCGTGGTTCTTCACCTCGACCTCGGCCGGGAACTTGAGCTGCTCACACCCGTCGGCGCCAATCTCGTCCACGTGGTAGTAGCTTGTGGTGTCTTCCGATGTCGCTGTAAGGCCAGCGAGTAGGTTTGCGCTGGGCGCCGGGTTCTTGCTGCCGGTGACTAGCCGGCGCGAGAACTTGGAGTAGCTGAGGCCGTAGCCGAACTTGTAGATGGTCCTGCCCTGGTAGAAGCGATAGCTCCGGCCGGGGTAGCCGGTGGCCGGGTCGGCGCGCATCCGCATGTCCGTCATGGGCACCTTGGTGAACTCCTCAGGGTACCACGTCACCGGCAGCCTACCGCTGGGGTTGTGGTCGCCGAAGAGGACTCTGGCAATGGCGAGACCCCCGGCCTGGCCAGGGTACCCGGCCCAGAGGATGGCACCAATCTTGGGGTTCGTCTGCGCGAACGTGATGTCTACCGGGCCGCCGGTGAGGAGCACAAGGATCACGGGCCCCTTCGCCGCGCTTGCGACGGCGGTGATGAGGCTCTGCTGGTTGCCCGGGAGCAGCAGGCTCGTCCTGTCGAGCCCTTCCTTCTCCTGCTCCTGGCTCAGCCCCATGAACAGGAACACGTAGTCCGCCGAGCTCGACAGCGCGACCGCCTGGCCCGTCCCGGCAAAGTTGCAGGCCGCCGTGTCACACCCGGCGAGAAACCTCACGTTGTTCACGTAACTCTGGAGCCCCTTCAGCGGCGTCGTTGACTCGCACGGTGGGCCGAAGTAGTTGCCGATCAGCGCGAGCGGGTCGTTGGCGTTGTGGCCGATGGCGGCGGCGGAGCCGACCGCGGAGCGGTCGAGCGGGAGAATGCCCGCGTCGTTCTTGAGCAGGACGATGCCGTCCTGCGCCGCCTCAAGGGCGAGGTTCTTGTGATCAGCCGTGCACACGTCGGCGGCGCCAAGACCGCCGTAAGGGGCGCTACCCCGGGGGTCGCCGTCGAAGTGGCCGAGCCGCATCCGGATGGAGAAGAGGTTGATGAGGGCCTTGTCGACGTCCTGCTCAGTCATTTTCCCCTGCTGGAGCGCGGCCATACCGTGCTCCTGTGTGTAGGTGCCGCAGTTCAGGTCCAGACCTGAAATTTTCACGGCCAGGTGCCCAGGTTAATGGACTAGTGGAGTGCCTCCTAACATAAAAAAAAAATTGGGTCAATTTGGTGCTTAGAAATCTTGTTTCAGATTTGAGTACAATAAATTGTGCTGCTTTTCCCTAAGTTTCGTCTGATTAAGTATATATAGCTCAGAAATATACTACAGTCTAGAACAAATGGTGCATGTTACGTTTCAGAAGTGTATTTGTCTCCAAGAAAGTACCAGCAGAGAAATAAATTTAGGCTGATAATCGCCGGTTATTGGTTCTATCATCCACCTCTGGTAAGCTCAATCCTATTGGCAACCGGCATATAGTTTGGACAAATTTTGATTTAAATTGGAGTTTTCGTAAATATATAGTAATTTTTTCCGAGAACTGCTGATAATCAGCAAAGCCGGCGGGGACCAGTAGTTTTTGTACTGGTAGTACTTATGATGAAGGGAACGATAGTCCTCTGACGTAGTACCGTACTAACTGAAAATTCACTCACATCATGAAACAGGGGAACTGCTCGACTTCCATTCTAGCATCTTTTGCTGAAAAGACTAGGATAATTTGGGGTCTATTTGTTTCAGCTAGAGATTCTGAAAAGCAGTTTATAGAAGTTGGATTATGAAAAACTGGATTGTAAAAAGCTGGATTATGAAAAGCTTTTAGGTTGTAGATTCTAAAAAACTTTGATGGACAGTTTAGTAAAATGGACTTTCATAATCTACCAAAAGCTGAGAAAAACCAGTTTCTCAGATTCTCACAATCCAACTAGCAGATTTTAAAAAGCTATAACCAAAAGTTGTCTGTTTGTTTCAGCTTCGGATTGTAAAAGCTGAAAGTCACAATCCGAAGCTGAAACAAACAGGGCCTTACCAGCCTTGAGGGCCACAGCGACGGTGTCCTCCGGCGTGGGCGCGTACCGCTGCGCGTCGCGCATGATGGCCACTGCGTCGCAGTCTGACGAGACGTACCCGTCCAAGCCCCAGTCCCCCCTGAAGGTCTTCGTGAGGAGGTCAGAGCTGGCGCAGGCCGGGACACCGTTGATCCCCGTGTAGGCGCACATGACGCAGCTGGCCTTCCCGTCCACCACGCAGCTCTGGAATGGGGGGTTGAACGTGTCCGCCAGGTCTTGCACCGTCACCTTGGCGTCAAAGTTGTAGCGCGCCACGCCATTCCAGTCCTCGAGATCGTACGCGGTGGCGTGCTTGCAGCACGCGGAGGCCTGCAGCGGCGCCCCCGCGCCAACTGCTGAGCTGCCCTGGAGGCCCCTGACGAAGGCGACGGCGTACTTGCTGGCCGTGGCGGGGTCTTCGCCGGGGGTCTCCTGTCCACGGCCCCAGCGCGGGTCCCTGAAGATATTCACGTTGGGGGACCAGATGGTGAGCCCGTCCGCCTGGCCCAGGTTGTACAACGCCCGGGCCTCCCGGCCAATCGCCTGCACGCATCGCATCAGTCAGAGATGACTATTTTCACTTCATTTTCAGGAATAATGAAAGAAAAAAATTCACGTGGTAGACAATCCGGGGAGAACTAACAAGGGCTACCAAGTGGGTGCAGCTTTTGCAATCAAAACGAAAGTGTTCAACATTTTTTTTTCTGTCATCTTGCTACAACAATTTGGCGAACTGTAAGGACTGCTCTGAATATAGACACACTAAGAACATTTATCATAAGATGGGGAATTAGTTTGGACATGTGGGTCTTCAAAATAAGAAAAAGATGTGGGTTAGGGTAATCGCTCTATGTTAGGTTATTTAGCTATGTCGAAATGATATTATTTTTGATAAAAATATCATCATACCTTTCATGCAGGTGGAAGACAGAGAGAATATAAGCCTGGCATGCCAAAGATCGAAGCTCGGTCACTATGGACTTCTTCACCAACAATAATAGTGGTCATCATGTGGTTTATTATTTGTTTCAATTTGATTTTCAACAATATGCTAATATAATATAATAATGAATCAAGCTATGTATATCATATGATACAAAGGTTGTAACAAGTTTCGATTTTCTAAAGAAACAAGTGGGTGCATCAGAGTAGGACATGCTTCGGGGGCACGTTTGGTGTGGCCAACTGATCGATCATTGACCAGTAAATGACGAGTAAGTGAGCTAGTGACCACATCCTTTTTGCAAAGTACCTAACCGATAATGTGAGTTGTATTGTCCCCGCTTAGTTATGCGATGGATCGACCGGTGGTCACGGAGGCCGCACGCTATTACAACTGACAAAGACAGGCACGTGCGGCCGGCCTGATTGAACACCGCCATATGAGTTGCATTTGTTAACAGCACTTTTGACAAGCATGCTGCTTAATTCTTAAGACACTGAAACTGGCAAGTCGGACATTACTATTTTCACTTTCCCCCTCTTCTATTCACTTGTTTACATTGTTTTTACGCTCGCGTCGTTCCGTGTTCTTGATGTGTTATTGTTAGCCGACTGGGAATAAATCGTTTTAAATTACGAAACACTTAGACGACGCGGGAGCCTCTAATCAGTCGTGTTGGTGCAATATATATATAGAGAGAGCAGCATCATGCTCTGAGGCGCCTCTCCCTCGAGGCACCGGCACGGGCGCACAGGCTGGCCGCGCCGGCCGACCGTGCATACCCACGGGCGGCGATCGAATACCCACGCAACTATCGTTGATACTACCACTGCCTACTACCAGACTATCACATTCTGCCCTCTTGTCCTCTACCTTCAGTGTTAACTGACTGAACTCTTTCTACTGCCCTGTGCTGATGGACAGAACAACCACCGCCTTCCGGGGTTCCGCTCTAGAGTGCATATTCCACTTGCACCAGCGACCATCTGCAACGTTGATTGGTGCATTGAAATCTCCACGGACCGCTAGTGCTAAAGCTGGTCAAGTGGGTCAGGCTAAATAGGTCGGCACGAGGTACAATTATTTTGGCTCAGTCTAGATATGACACGGCACGATAATAAATAGGTTAAGTCGTCACGGCATGGTGACTTAGGCTGTAGCCACGGCATGTCGTATGAGTAGAACACGACCTATTTAAGTGTCTCTCCAGTTTAATTCCTACTGACGACCTAACCTTAAATCAGCTATCCCTAGACTAATTGCTCGACACTAGGATGGTATGGCACAACCGTACTTGGCTAAGACGTCTAAATGGATTGTGATTGACTGGATCTAAGCCGTGTCGAACTGGACCGTTTATTTGGACAGCTCTGACTCGTGCATCACATCTCAACGCATCAATCGACTGTCCGGATAGTGACTGCGGCCACGTGTATATGTGACTAATATTTATCCGATTCCGCTCGTATATAAATATATAAGATCACACTCGATTCAATTCCAACAAAATATCGGGTTTAGAATAGTGCCAATGGTACTCCCTCAAATAGTCAAAAAGGTGTGTGTTCACCTAAGAGAAAAAAAAAATTACAACATGTACAGATTATAACTTGCTATTTTCTCAAATTTACTACATCCCACATTAAATTTTACAATGAGAGTAGTTATGGTAAGGACTATAAATTACCACGGTTAACAAGTCACTTTGTGAAAAATAAATAAATAGAACATGAAATTAGTGACGGGTCGCTAGGACCCATCACTAAACAACTTTTAGTGACGGATCTTTATATAACATGTCACTTGTGTAACCTTAAGTTGTGACCAGACTATAACCCATCACTAATACATACCACATTAGTAATAGGTCTTTCTGGACTAGTCATAAGTGACGAGTGTTATGACTTGTCACTGATGACAAGTCATAAGTGACATGTACTGTAATGATCCATCACTGATGAGTTAGCTCTGTTATTAGAGTTAGGCAGCTACTACGTGATCAACAGTTACAAAGTATGACCTTGGCACCAACTTCTGGCGATTTTCTTCGATTCCGCTAGAGATTCTCTAATATCTTGTTGATTTGAAGTTTGAATTGGTACTAGATCTTTGAAGATTTGCATATCCCCTTTCCTCTTCCTCTAACCTCTATTTGATAGATTTTTATATTTTAAGTTGTAATAAACTATTTTATATCTTTATTCAAAATCTTAGTATAAGTGATTTGTATTGATATTAGATCTGATACTAAGTTTGCTCGATCAACTGCAATATGCTACAGATCTAGTGTAATTGTATGGAATTTTTACTCACATGTTTAATCATATAATTAAGATAATTGCTAATGAAGAATGAATTTTTTTTACATTATAGATAATGAACATAAATTAGATGTACCTTAAGACCTTGGTTTCTTCTAGCATACGAGAGATGCACGTCAGTGACTAATCACTATTATGATTCATCACTAATGTGATCATTAATGATGGATTATGAGCCGTCACTAATAATCTCTTATTAGTGGTACATTTAGGGTGGTAGGTGTGTTACTCGTCACTAATGATAATTAGTGCCTGTCGCTAATGTGTTTTTTTACATAGTAAGTATGTAGAGCCCTACGACAAACTGGGATTCCAGGGCAATATGTTAACGTTGTGAAGCGCACAATTGGCCAGTCTGTACTTTCAGTTTGCAAGCATATATAGTTCTCAGTCTTCATAAGTATAAATAGGACTTTCAAAAGTAGTGCTCTGAACCGAAATACTCTTTTTGTCATAAATACTTATTACTTTGATCAAGATTCAATCAAATATTTAAAATTTTGATCGTTAATAACTTTTAAAATATTTAGTTTGGAAACATAAGAATCATATGTGTAGATTTATCTTGAAAAATACTTTCACAATATCATATTTTTATTAGATGTTATAATTTTATTCTACTAAAAAATAATTTTTAAATTACACATCAAAGATCGTAAAATATAAAAAATAATAAATATTTATGAGTGAAGGAGTATCTTAGTAGTCCAAAGATGGACCCAGAACAACATTCTATATATGGACATAAATATGCGAAAAATGTTTGCACCGAAGTCCGGTATAATATGCATAATTTCGTTGCAGTCCATGGTGTTAGGTGCGTACTACGTACTACCATCTTTCTGTGCAGTTCACGTACATAACTGCGCACTTTTCGCTTCCTTCTTTCTTTGTTCATATCAATACGTGTTGACATACTGCCATGCTCTCCCACATTGCGGATACGTACGTATGTACGCAGAGACGTATATGTTGGTAGGTGCGTACGTACGTACCTGGCCGATGCGGAACCAGAGGCCGTCATCAAACGCGGAGGCCGTGAGCAGCACCTGCGGAAAGCTGGTGACGCCGCCGACGGTGCCGTTGAACCGCATGCCGTGGCCCCAGTAGGCGAGCCCGTGCAGCCCCTCCGACCACCACTTGTACCCCGGCACGCCCAGCCGCGGCACGCCCGGCGCCTCGTCGCCCAGCTGCGACACCTTCTCCGCCACCGTCAGCCGGGACACCAGGTCCGCCGCGCGCCGGGACACGGGGAGCGACGCGTCGCAGAATGGGTAGCCCCGCGACGGCGACGATGGGCCACACGAGAACGGCGGGTCGCTCGCCATTGTCACCCGTGACAACAATGCTGGCATCAGCAGCAGCACCAGCAGCATCTCCATGCCAGCGTTGTGGCAGGACAAGGTGCCCATGGCGATCGAGGGAAGCTAGCTAGGAGGGAGAGAAGACGTGAGAGGACCAATGAGGTTACAAGTATCTGTGTCCTTATATAAGCGTCTCGGCCAATGGGAGGCAGACACGTTTCATTAGTGTTTCGCATGGATTTGGATGAAAGATATACAATCTGCGAGTATATCTGAATACGTACGTGCGTGTATATATATATATGGGGTTTCTGTTTTAATTAATTTCTAGTTATAAGCGTCCTCGACCAATGGGAGGCAGCCACATTTCATAAGCTTTCCATATGGATATGAATGCAAGATATATATATACAACCTGAGCTAGCTGCACTGAGATATATTTGGGGTTTTTTGTTTCAATTAATTTCTAGTGAGGATATATATCGGTTGTCATACTGCTAATCAGTACTAGGATAACATATTTTATCAAGGGGTTATATAATTGCTTTTTTCGTTAAGTTGATGGCTTCACCTACTATTTGTGGCGTGGTTAAGTGCCTTCTACTTTTAATGTGTGCTAAATCGTTCCCCATTTTAAGTGTTCAAGAATTAGTACGAGTTGGAATTAGCTACCTACTGTACATATTCTGCATAATTGGCGTGCATTTAAGGAGAACACATATCTTCCAACTCATCTGCACTACCACATAATAGGCCATCAGTGCCGGGTAGCAATTCTTGAACCGGCACTGATTACTCGTTGTTGATAGTCACCAATTATCAGTGTCGGTTTCGGATCCGAAACTAAAAGTGCTATCAGGGTCGATTCTTAACTGGAACCAGCACTGATAACGGTTCCAAAAATTGACGTTCCGAAGCCAAAAAATAGATTTTTTTCAACCACCAGCAACCGAGGCCCGAACTACCCTACACACACGTCGTCATCATGTTTGTTCGCGCATGTGCGTTCCATTGGATTTGAAGCTATGACCTCTCATCTATCTCTCATTGCTGATTGCACTACGAGGTATTTTCTTTTTGACCCCTCCTGCCAAAAGTTTGTCATGATTATTTTGGCTTTTAAATTACTTCAAATCAAAAAGTTGTCAACTACAAAGTTATAGATCTTATTGAAATCTATAATTTTCATATAAAGTTTATCTCCATCTGACACCGTACCAAAAAGTTATGAATATAAAAAAATCAGTTGTCATCAACTATCAGTGGCAGTTCGTGACATGAACCGGCACTGATATTCCATTCATTATCAGTGTCGGTTGTAGCACAAACTGACACTAAAAAGTCACTATCAGTGCCGGTTTACGGCTAGAACTGGTACTGATGTATCAGTGCCGGTTTCCACTATGAACTGGTACTGATAGTGACTTTTCAGATTCTTAGCGCCTCAGCCATTGTTCACGCTCGGAAGTTTAACAATCGGTACTAATATATCTTCTATAGCGGTTTTTACATAATAAATACTGATATGACGTTACTTATGATATGTTCTATAAGTAGTGGTAGTATATCATATCGTGCTACATAATTTTTTCTACACGAGATGATAAATATTAGTCTTAGTTAAACAAAGCTTTTCTTTTTCTTGCTGAGTTATACCACTTAGTTATAAGAAGTTTCGAATACTCATATTATTTAGCAGTAGTTTAACTATTCTTTGTATTTCAAAAAATAAATGTATCGTAGAAACTACAAATGTTACAATTGATAATTTACCAGAAAAGTTTGATTTGAGTCACAGGAGAACTTGCCGTTCGTAAATCAAGTGCAAAATCATCAATTGAGTTATCAACTGCTAATGCTAATTACTGTCAGTTGAGAATCCTCTCGCTATAGTTTTGAGAGACCACATACCTCCTTTTCAAGAGCATCAAGATTGGATGTTCCAATACAGATATTTCCAATCTTATTCTTGAATGTCTTCGAGAAAATCAACAAACAAGTCAAAATCACGTGTGATGCTCATACATAACACTGGAACACTACATAGAACGAGTTATTACAGACTAATTTTAAATTCTATCATAGACAGTTATAGGTTACATCTATATAAATATATCTATGATATCAACCTTATTATAGATAGTTTCAGAACCGTCTGCAATATACTTACACACAGACGAATTTTCTAGATAACCATCTATACATAGTAAGAGTCATTGTTGATATTTGTTTAAAACTCGTATGTGTTAATTATCATTGACAAATTTTTTATAAAAAACCGGTGTGTCTCCTTTTTTTCCATACGTAGAAAGGGTCATATAGATACACACTTTATGATTCACAAATTAAACACAATGACACATTGTTCAGAATATCGATCACACATTATTCACAACATCGATCATACATTGTTCAGACTACAAAACCCAAGTATTTAAATATCACAAAGGTTAAGAACATCACATATATGCACATCACACATTGTTCAGAACACATAGAGCTAGCTAGCTATACATCATTGGTCAATCGATGCCATATTCCAAAAGAATAAAATGATGGATATCATGGCGACACTGTCCTTCCAAAAAGAAGAAAATGATGGACAAACTTGGGTCGATTGATGCCATGTTCCAAAAAGAAGAGATGATAGACATCATCTCAGTTTCCTGCATTTCAGTACGATATCAACCCAAGCATCATCTTCAATGAGCATCTCATAGTCATTCAAATCCGGCTATACCTTGACTGTCTCATGCATGAGCCAAAACCAGAATGCAATGCTACCAAACGTCAGCCATGGTTCAGCAAGAAATGGGCATTCAAGCATGTCTTGCAGTTGATGAAAATGTCTCCATTCCGGTAGAACAGAATGGAGAACGCGGTTGACGGAATAAATAGGGTCCACTATACCATGACATAGAATCTAGCACAATACAACTGCCTAGAAAAGTTTTGGGGTGGCAATTCATTTGCCAGGGAAAAGTATTCCCAACACTTACCAACTGGCTGGTAAAGTGTTGACGTGAATGGGTTTCCCCGGCAGATATCACAATTCTCAACAGTTCACTGCCCTAGCTGCTCAGAGCATCCCTGGTGGATATTTGAACAATAGGCAATTTTTTTGACCCAATATCCGTAGAGCATCCACAGTAGTTAGATGTTTTTTTGATAGTTAAAGGGTTTTGATAATACATTAGCCATTAATGTGCAGCACATAATATCATTTTCGCAAATTGAGATTACATATTCTACAAGTTAAAACAACCACCAAATTATAGACTCGATAGACACTCATCACTACACATACAACATTTCAAGTTAATCGTACATTAAATCATTATAGATTAAGATTCTCCAAGGAATTCTATTCCACAAATACATAATTATCAAGTATATGTTGCACCTAGGACAGCCAATACATATGCATTTGTACTACGGCACATACATAAGCACACGTGCAGTTTGTAGGGTTCATACAAAAGAAAGCATTGTTTAGCACAAGCTTATAAAGTGCATCGAACTATTTGCAACCATCTTGTACGACAATGATCCATCCTCCGTAGATAAAAGACTTCATTCGACAAATGATACCTTCAATAGCCCTTTCGGTTATGACCTGAAAATAATGGTTGGGAAGTCGGTTGCCTTAAAACTTACATTTTACCCATGCATGAAGAATCTAGTGAAATGAATAAAATGTAAATAAATGAACATCAGCTAGCAGTTGATAAATAATCTAATGTTAAGTGAACAATAATTTGATGTTAATTCAATCATCACAAGCAGCTACCATCTTTGAACAGAAACAAAAAATTAGGACAACATGTAAGTAAACTCAATCATTTAACCACAGATGTTTGTTTACCAAAAGAGATAAATTATAGTACTACAATATGGTATCGATATGATTTTCTCGAACTTGGAATTTCTGTAAATTAAAATACAGATCCTTACCACGAACATGGCTACCTTCTTGTTGTGCTGGTGACTTCAGATGTTCTTTTGACTGCAGATTATAACATATGCAATTACATAATTGAGACAAGAAAATTAAAGTGAATTACAAACAAAGTTAGATGGATGATTATGTACTGTCATGGCCATGCAATAGATGTCCCAATAGCATCAGAAATAAGATTCATATCCCCATATGGACGAAGGAGTGGAGCACATCTTTTCAGCACATTGTTAACCACAACTTCATAACAAACAGGACCCAATAGAGTACCACCTACTATAGCCATCCAGTTTGTTGATAGAATAGTATCATTTGCCACTGGAATATCATGAGGTCTAATAAAGGAGTACAATATAACTTTTTTTCCACCCTAAAACATGTGAGCGTTGAATATTTCCATATAAGTCTAGTAAAACAAAAAAAAAGATGTGAAACAGAGTGGAAAAAGAAACTTGTAAGACAGATGTGACATCTTACTACTTCTTGTGCTTGCTGTGAAGGAGCTGCATATCTATGAAGCATCTACATGTGCATAAATCATATTATATATGAACTATATTGTGGCAAAGAGATAATATGCATTATCTAAAAAGTAAACAAGCATTGCCCTCCTAAAAAGGAATTATTAACGGACATGAACTTATTGCATTATACCTCATTTATTGGAGCATTTGACTCATATTGTGGATTGATGCGCGCATGTCATCCATCTTGAGAATTAGCAAGCAATAATTTAGTCAATTTTTTCACTTGCTAACTAAGGGCATCAAGTTTTCTATCGCTTTTAGATTACCTTCTTTCAAAGTGCTCTACGAGAGCTTCTTTCTCCAATTCAGCTTGTCGATGACCTTCAATGGCCATTCGGTTGTCTATATTTCTGCTTTCCATGCATCTCCAAATCCCCACAAGTTGGTCCCTTCCCTATTGATCGAACAAACCCATTTCTTTCAGGTCCACGTACACGCGACATGAGGTCACCTTCATTTATGGTTTTCTTTGTCCACTCTGGATGTTCTTCAACTGCATCGTGAAGTGCTTTCAACAAATTCAAAAACATATTAACTATTTCTTCAACTACTTTGACGTGCTATTTTAGAAAATACTTACAATTGTAGCTTGTGCTTCTTCTGATGTAAGACTATTCTTATGAGTGTCTGTTTCAATATACATGTCATCTCGTCGTGGCTTAAAACCATTTTCTATGTGCTGCATTATAACAGTTGGTTCAATTTAGCAACAATCAGATAATAGCTTGCATTCCATTTTTATTCTGCAGTATCTAGTAGTTTTCTGAAGGAAGTAAACTTGGCAAGCCATTATCTTGTCCATCATTTAAAGTAGCATTTGCATGAGAATAAAATAGAAGTGAATAAGGTGTAAAGTATTCATTTTAAAAGCTGAGGCATAGGCATGGAGCTTGCTAATATATATACCTCCATTATCTTCTTGTGTTGGCCCATCATTAGCCATGTAGCCATCATTTCTCTGCTCATCGTGCATAAATACATCATTGCTATTAGCATCACGCTCTCCATCTTCACCTTGTGTTCTTGTGTTAGTCCCTTTTACTCTTCTCATCGACCTAGACCGCATATTTGGATTCCCATCTTCATGTTTGTTGGCTCACTACTTGTGAAATCCAATCTCTATAAGAAGATAGAATAGCTTTTTAAGCAATAGCATGCAACTATATATGATTTCATGCAATTGGCATGTTAGAATGCCTAACTTTCTTTTTGTTGTCTGCTGATGAGTAGAGTCAGATCCAAGATTTCCCTCGACTATGTTAGCCAACTCCTTTTTCTTTTCAATGAGAGATTGTAGAACTTTATTATATTTCTTCTAATTCTTTCTATCCTACCTCTTTCGTATTCATTGCAGTCAGTAGAATTCTCATTTCGTCCTCCACTTGCCATGTCTTTTCCTAATGAAAAATACAATGCATCAGTAAACTTATTCTATAGTGTGAAGTAATAGCAGTTGTAATCAAATTTGTAAATATGAGAAGCGGGTAAAATAGCTTACTTTTTCTTTTCATTTGCATGAACAATTATTCCATCTATGTCTACTAAATGGAGGCATATCTCTAGGATCAACAGTAATTTGTATATGGGCACCTAAACCCAGGCATGGGTCTACACAATCATTTTCACAGTCTATTCCCTGTGCTGCAAGTGTTTGCATAAACTTTTTGGGTGATGTATTATATTAATGCATCCACGTCCACTGCACCCAACCTCTTCATCTTCTTGTACATTTCGATGTCTTCGGGAAAGCCATATTTCCAGCCCTAGGAACTAGATATACCTCGCACTCGACCTGGATGTTCTGGGTGTCCCAGCGCCACTAAGAGAATATCGTGTTCCCTAACCCCAGTGAAAGAACCTTGGCTAACTTCAGCTGACTTTTCTTTTACTTTTTTTGCAATTGACTGGGTTTTGCTATTTCTAAATGTGATTTCTCTGCTTTCGGATAGCTCACCCCTTGTATGCAAATATGACCGTGATCATCCTGGGAATTACAACTAAGAATTCTCATGGTCTTCTTTGGCTAACTTTTCATCCTCTACTTCCATTTCACCCTTTTACCCATGTGCCTAGTTGTGCCAGTCCTATGGTTGTGCTTGTTCCTAACCCAAAGGTGCTTCTTCTCCTCACTCTCCTTTTTGAACTACTTTGAGTTCTTCATCTGCACAAAAAGCTTCCTAATCTTCCACTTTCAAGTGCATGTAGCTCTCGAAGGTCTCCATCCCTTTAGCCAAGTATCAATTAACAAGCTTGCTCTTAAAGCTTCGGTGAAGTTTCGTGATCACTTTCATTGCTGTCTTGACCATGATATTCCTTTGACACTCACACATGTTTTTATGGTACTCCAGGTACTCCTTGATGACATTATCAAACAAATCCCTCTTTGCTTCATCACTAAGGTCATCGAACTTAGTCATTATTAGCACCCTTTCCCTAGCAACAAGCCATACGACCCTTCATAATCTATTCAAGGCCTTCTCATACGTAGGCAGCCCATCCGCATCGATTCCTGTGATAGTAATCTTGTCCATCGGCCATTGTGTCCTTAGCTTTCCGACTTGTGCAGCACTACCTGTTGTCTGACTTGGAGACTGCACTTCTTCATAGCTATGTGACACGTCAGATGATATTGTTGAAGATGCGTTAGGAGCGGAAGGTTGTGGCACAGATGATCGATGTGAAAATCTTTGCACCCTCTAGAGAGAAAAGAAGGGGAGTTCATATAAACAAAAAAAATTCCTCTATTTAAGAAGTATAAAATACATTGACTCATCTCAATACCTCTTCGGCGGGATTGTATTCAGCGCTACTTGCCCGACGTTGGCTCTTCCGCTAGCATGAAATAAGGCTCGGGCTGTGCCATGAGCACTCGCTTTCGCTGCTGTTGGAGGAGGATGACAGGTGCGGGCTTGGGCTCCCATCCTATGTTAGAGCGCCCTCTATTGTGAGCATCCTCTATCCTTGTGGTTTCTTAGGGGTTGTTATCCTTTTGTCCTATGACACTTAATCGACCACTAGATTATTGTTTGCCTAGAAAAAACTGAGAATTGATTAACAATCTAGCTAAATGGATTTAATTTATACTGACTGATATTGAGTAGCTAATTAAAACACTAACATCTCTGTCCTAATTGAGAGAAATCAATTTTTAGGACATGATGTAAATAGAATCATATTTCTTCCCAAATTAACCAATCTAATCAAAGTTTGGGCTTCAAGATTGATCCATATTAACCTAAATTGAATCATATTCTGACTAAATTCTAACCTAAATTAGTACACCTTGTTAAAAAAGATAGATTAAGAAAGTAACAAGCGAGATGTATCTATGGAAATATTTTGTTTACGCACCAAGCATGTATTAAAGAATATATTAATCCCTCCGTTCTTCCATATATGCTAATAAAACTATACTTTACAAAGAATATATGCTAATAAAACTATTACTTTCTAATCACAATTTCTATTGCATTTTCTGTAGGTGCGGATTGTATTGAAGGATACAACCAGTTTTAACAACATGTTTGATTCAGTGTATTATTCTGATGGGAACACTGCAAAGGACCTAGCACTTGAACTCATTGAAAACGTATGCATATTAATTTCACCTTTTCCTTAGGCCAAATAAATATTTTTTTATGTTAGTATTTCTTAATTTTACTCATGAACACCTTCTGGTACCTTTCAATGAAAGGGTTTGCAAAGTATATGGAGTGGGGCACAAACATGCTTGGACCTGAAACTAAAACAAAGTTGAAGAATGCCAATCTCAAGGCTAAGAAGAAGCAACTAAGGATTGTGTTATCTCAGTCATGTTGTGTGTAAATTGATGCTACATGCGTGTATTGGACTGGGGGCGACTCCTTCATGGAGGAAGAGTGGTGTGGTATTGGGTGTTACTGGCTCGTTGTGGATGGACTCAGGTTGGTGGGGAACTGGGTGGTTGTTGCAGCATTGGTCAAGTTCTTACTGGAGACCGCACAAAGGCAGGGTAGAAGGACGGCTGAGTTCTTACCGGAGGTCGTCGGAGAGGAGTGTGGCTGTTGAGGAAGAGCATGGTCACCGGGGAAGAGTGTCGGCGATGCCGGAGTGCTTGACGACGATAGGTGGTAGGGACCAGAGGGAGGCAATGCTCGGAGTGTGGCGGCACACAGAGGAGAGGGCAGGGGGTCGACGGCGGCCTGGTGCTCGGAGGTGGCTCAGGGTCGATGGAGGGTAGAGGGCGGAGGGGCTCTGAGGGTGGTGAAGAGGCTTGGTGGAGCAGGGCGGTGGTGAACCCTAGCGCGAGTGGGTGTTGCGGGCGAGTGGGAAATGACTTAGGCAAAATGAGGGCTCTGAGGGTGGTGAAGAGGCTTGGTGGAGCGGGGCGGTGGTGAACCCTAGCGCGAGTGGGTGTTGCGGGCGAGTGGGAAATGACTTAGGCAAAATGACACGAAGGAGGGAAGAGACTCAGCCAATATATACATATATGGTCATAGATGACGGGTGACACCCGTCACCTATGATCATCACCTATCACTCATAATAAGTCATAGGTGACGGATTATACTATTAACTCATCATCTATAACTCATAATAAGTAACAGGTGAAGATAATAAAAGGTAAAGAGTGTCACCCATCACCTTTTATTTATGATCCGCTGAGGAGGAAAATGAGAGCGTCAGGCCATCCGATGAATAAAAAAAATATTTTGCTAAACTAAAATTCAAATAACTTAAAACCTAAAATACAAATTTGACATTAATATTACAAATTCAAATAACTTAAAACCTAAAATATAAATTTGTCATTAATATTACAAATTCAAATAACTTGAAACCTAAAATTCAAATTTGGCATTATTATTACAAATTTGACATTAATATATACAAATTCAAATTTGACACTTAAATTCAAATTCACCATTTTCAAATTTGAAACCTAAAATTCAAACTCGAAACCTAAATTCAATTTTGACATTAATATATATAAATTCAAATTTGTCATTTTTCGTGCTTTCTTTATATGGATCCCTTTGTTATGGTCAGAGCGCAGGTATGGAGTTTCCTTGGTCGGCGAAAGGCATGGCACGATTGCAGTAGCAAAAGGAGGGATTTTATTGAATTGATTGAACTCCTCCTCATCAACAACACTTTCAACTCTGACGATGCTTCTTTTCCCAGTGAGAACCACATACCGTTTCTTCTTTGTTGTGTTAGCCACATAAAAGACTTAGCGAACATCTTTAGCGAGTACGAAGGGTTCAGACTTATATCTGACATATTTGAGATCAACGCTAGTAAATCCATACTTGTCATTACTGACGCCATTTGCCCCATATACCCAACAGCCCCAAAACAGGGCTACCTTAAATCCCAAGTAGTTCAGCTCCTAAATCTCCTCTATTTGATTGTACTATGTGCTCCTCTACAAGTCATTATCATAAGCATCTATATGGACACCACTGTTTTGATATATGCTCTTCTCATCTTGTGCAAGCGTGTAAAATGTATATCCGTTTATATCGTACCCTTGATATGTCATAATTGTATATATAGGTTCCGATGCTAGTTTTTTCATTAGAGCACTTGTAGGAGTACTCGATTGCCTAATTCGATCTCAGAACCAAATCATGAACCTTTGCATATGCTGCCTCACAACCAAGCTTTAGTCTTCCCTGGATTCTCTTCAAATAGCATCTGCTTGTGCTCATCAACATATGGGCACACTTCGCTCATTTGTTGCAGCACGAGGAAATAAGCTTGGTCGTATGCCTTTAGATCAGGAGTTATTGTCATCTTCCCCAGAACCCCTACACCTGCGAGCCTCCCATCATGGCGATACTTAGGCACACCATTTAGGTTATTTGGGTCAATGTAATTAATAGACCACTCCAATGCCTCCTCCTCCATGTAACCATGCACGATGTATCCCTCAAGAAATGCTCGATTACTTACGTACACTTGAGAACGTCCATATATCTCTCATATGGAAACATGTGATGTAAGAACACGGGGCCAAGGTAGTGTATCTCCTTCACAATGTGAGCAGTGAGATGTACCATGGTATCAAAAAAGGATGGTGGGAAATACACCTCAAGAATACATAAAGTCTCAAAGTATCTTTTTTCTAGTTCCTCCAACGAGTCTGGATCGAGCACTGTAGCAAAAATGGCCCTATTAGGTCATGATTATGATTTTGGTGATTAATGACAATATAATCATTGGGACTCACATGTTTGTCAATAATATATATTAGTAGATCTCATGGATGCAATACATGAAGAAGCCATCGAAGCCAGGGAAATGTTTGATTGAATTGAAGAAGTTCCACAGAAAATGACTACACCGGATGGTCCGGTGATGCCACAAGTGTACACACCGGAGCATTTTCTAGAAGGGTGGAAAACAAAGATGAAATCAGTTTGGTCTCACCGGAAGGTCCGATGCTCAGCAGTTTGCACACACCAGAGTGTTTTCACTTAGAGGACTAAAGAAATGACTTTACCGGATAGTCTGGTGATTTGTGTGCTCTACACACCGGAGTATTTGTTCCAGAGAAGACTACAATTGTCGAAGGTTGAAGATCAATACACCAGAAGGTCCGGTGACTAGATGACAGTACACACCGGAGTGTTTTCCAGAGAGTTGCAAAGAGATGGAAATCAACACACCGGAAGGTTCGGTGATCAGAAGATGTACACAGCGGATAGTTGAACAATGAAGAAGTTGGCTCGGTCAGGCTCAAGTATACATACCAGATAGTTTGGTGATGGAGATGAAGTATACACTAGACAATCTAGTGTTTAGAAGTGGTTCTGAGTAGGTTCTAATGGCTAGTTTCTAAGGTTGTACACACTGGATGGTCTAGTACTTGTATTACTATTGTCACCGGATTATCCGGTGTTCACAGTAAAGTTGAGCCATTGGAGCAACTACTAGTTGATGAGTTCGAGGCTATAAATACCCACCCACTTGGCCATTTAAAGGTGCTAGAGTCTAGAGAATCTCATATACACTTGGGAAGACAACCAAGCCACCAAAGTGCTTAAAGTGTTCATCCAAGGCAATTAAGCACACTGTTAGAGAGTGATTAGTGCTTATAGGACTAGAGAGAAGTGTTGCTAGATGCTGCAACCTAGAGAGTGGATCAAGAAGTGATCCAACTGTGTATCGAGAGGTACGCCAGCACCTTGGAGTCTTTGTGACTCGTCGGTAACTTATTGACCCTCCGACTTGTAGTGGAGCGGTGGCAAGAAGATTGTACTGGGATGTGGATGCCCTTATCTTTGTGATTAAAGCTTTAAAATGAAGACGACGTACAAGTGACTGGAAGAGAGGTTAGTGGTGAGACCTCACCTTGGTGGCTTGGTGGCTCATCGTGCCTGAGGCCTTATCTTTGTGACTTGGTAGATCAAGAGATGTGACTGAAAGAGACTTAGCGATCAGGAGTATATCCTTTGTGGAGCTCCAACATGGGCTATGGGTGGCTTGTGTGTTACTGATACCATGCGATGAAAAATCCCTTGTTCTGAGTTTGTCTCTCTAACTTATTTACGTTTCTGCATTTATATATTTGCAATTTACCTTACTAGAGTAGGTTGCAATCCTCTTCAGCGGTAGAGTAGACACACTAGATAAACCTATAGCACATTTAGATAGAAATTGAGATAGATTTATCTTATGAAGTTTTTAAAGCCATTAATCTTTAAATATCCTAATTCAGCCCACTCTTATGACATCATCGTTCCTCACAATTGGTATCAGAGTCTCATACTCTTGATAGGCTTAACATCCTAGAGTCGTGACGTCTGGGGTTAGGATGGATACCCATAGCGCTCCACATTTAACGGTACTAATTCCCCCCGATGAAAAATTATAATGACTTGTTATTTGCAAGTTAAAGGTTTAGATGTTTGGAGAGTCACTGAGGAAGGGATGAGGCAATGCCTCACCAACAAGGGGAAGCAATTAGATGCATTGGCCAAGAGTATCATTCTATCATCTTTATGTGTTGATGTATTTAATCGTGTTTATTCTCTCACCAATACATATGATATTTGGAATAATCTCATTGAAATACATGAATGCACAAAGGATGTCCACAATGAGAATATCATGTGCTTGTTACTAAGCTTAATAGCACCAATCAATTTACCCATGAAAATGCTAATGATATGTACTCACATTTGAATATTCTTATCAATGAGATCGATGGGCTAGGTTTGATACAAATTGAAGATGCTCAAGTGGTGAGAATAATATTTCAAACTCTTCTTCTGAAGTACAAGCTAATTGTCTACATCATCTACAACAACCATGACATGAGCAAGATGACTTCAAGCTAAGTTCTTGGCAAGATCACTGCCCATGATATGATCATGAACATGGGAGTTGAAGCTTCTGCCTCATCCGACAACAAGAACCTTGCTCTCACAAGCAAGCAAGCTCAATGCCAATACATGAAGGCAAGGATGAGGAGACAAGAGCAAGAGTCGAGCTCAAGTGAAGATAATGGTGATCAAGATGAAAAGAGCTTTGAAGAAAATGATCAAAACACATCAAGCGATAAAGAAATTGATCACAAGATGGTCAAGGTCATGTTACATGTAGAGAAGAAAATCAAGAGGATCAATGCCAAGATTGATCATCCAATATCCTTAAAAGACTTGCTAAAACAATTGATCATATCAAGAAAGAGAATAAGACCAAGAGCAAGAGGGAAACAAGAGGAAGAAGCAAAGCATTTCCAAGCATAAGAAGATGGGGGAGCAATGATGAAGAATCAAGTTCAAGTGATGAAAGTCTCACCATCCTCCTCTCCAAGAAAAGGTCTTCTCAATATCATCATCATGCAAGTCATCATCACGCAAGTCATCTCACAAGTACCTTATGGCCAAATGTATGGATAACAATATAAGTTATGATGAATCTGATGACGATTCCTCCTCTCATGAAGAACTTATTCATTTGATAAATGAGAAACAAAGGGCACTTAAGAAATAATCAAAAGAGCTTAAGAAATTTAATACACTTAATGATATCCATGCTACTATTGTTTCTAATTATGAATAATTATTGAGCAAATTCAATTTTCTAAACAAGGAGCATGAAGAGCTTAACGCTACATTTAAGTGCATTGAATATCAAACTAAGGTCCCTTTAAATTAATCTACCTCTCTCTTTAATTTCAACTGTAAGGTAGATGCTTCCACTTCTTGTGATGATTTTATTGATTTATCTAGCTCAATCCTTTGCAATGAAACATGCATTGAGAATGTTGTTGTACAACCATCTAATAAATTCATTGTATAAGAGAATAATAAGCTCAAGCAAGAAGTGAAGAAGCTTAAGAAGGACTTGGCAAGATTAAAAGCCAAGAAGCATATCCAACCTCCTGAAGATAACCATGCTACCATGATGAAAAAGCTTGCGGAGGGATCCATCGTGATATGCTTCAATTGCCATCAAGAAGGCCACAAGTCCTTCCAATACAAGCAAGTAAATAAGGAGATCAATGAGAAGAAGAAGATCATGAACCTCTCTAATATGTCCTTAACATCTACACCGAGCCCAACTATAAGATCAAGATTAAGAGCAACTACTACAAGCTCAAGAAGAAGAACAATGGCAAAATAGTTGCACAAATGGTTGGGAAAAGGACTAGGGATGGAACCAACCCATTTGGGTGCCCAAGGAAGTCATCACCAGCATGAAGGGGCCCTAATTACTTTGGGTTCCAAAGAAGACTTGAAGTCCACAAGTCGGCTCGGGGATTTGGAGACTTGGCTCACAAAATGAGGTGAAGGTTCAAGCAAAGAAGCCAAGTGTATAATATTGGGTGCATTGATGGAAATTATGATCATTATATACCCATATTGTCATCCAAAGCTAAATAAGGCAAAGGTACTAGATGTTAAATTCTATAAAATAATGAATTCACTTACCTTGTCAAGGATTTCATATGCTTATTCTAATTTATTGCAATGCCTAGTGTAAGTTTTTCTTATGGTAGGTTTGTTATGTTCCTCTTTTTCTTATGAGCAACCTACATGGTTAATTAGTTGTAGGTTTCTTACATGACACTAGTTTTACAATTGGTATCTTTTATGTGTCATGAACCAATCTATAGGGTACCCTCCCTATTATTATCAGTAACAAGTGCATACCTCTCACATGTATTCAATACTTGTATGCACACATTTAGGGGAGTATATCTTATGGGTTGTAATTTTGAAACTAACATGTGTTTCAAGTAATATCTTTTGTAGTCTAATTGAGTGATCAACAAGTCCCCAGAGGTATATAATGCTTAAGGCTTCAATTGGTATCATTTTCATTCTATTTGTTCATTTAAGCTACCTCCATGCATGATATAGTTTAAACTTCCTTCTTCTACTTATTATCTAGTTGTGCATATATTGCTACATTACTACAAGTGGTATTCATAAGTGGGTCTCATTACATGTATGCACACATATAGGGGAGTTTAGATTATATCATATAAGTTTCATAAACTATGATCCTTGTTTATCTTTTTGAATTGATAACAATGTCTCTTATTCATACAATTGGTATATCTATTAAATTGGTATAATTTCATATGGATCATGATTTATGAAGCTCTCTCCCATATGCTCTAAGCTTCAACATGTGTTTGTAGCCCTTTTTGAGATTATTGACCAATGGAGGAAGTTTGATGACCAAAGCAAGAGGCATGCTGTCGGAGGATGAACTCCTCAAGCGGGGATCCTGAGGGACCCCCTTTGAGATTCGGCCGGGGGGATGATTCTTAATTTACCTCGTATGTGAATTTAATGAGAGTATATGAGATGTAGGCGGGACGGATGATCGGATGCTAGCGGGAGTAAATGCTCAAGGGATTTTAGACAGGTTCGGGCCGCACGGACCGTAATACCCTACTCCTGTGTGTATGCTATAAATGCTCTGGGAATACCTTTCTCTGGATCACTTGTGTTACAAGGTTTTTTGTCTAACTCTAGAGCTCTGGTCTCCAAGCTCCGATCTCTCTGAACTTGTTTTCTTTGGCTGGTTGCTTGTACCTTGTGACTCGTGTATCGTCACTTGTTCTTCTCCGGGGTGTACTCCCCCTTTTATCCCGTCGGGGAGGCTTGGCATGCCCAGAAAGGAGGGCACGAGTCCCCATGAGCCATAAATGGAAAGCAACCATCATGGGGCTGCAGTTTGATGTTACAGGGGGCTGAAAATGCATCCCCGACCGGTCATGTCGCCCATCATGCCACCTTTTAGCGGGTGCAGCAGGGGGGCCCACCGGGTAGCCACCGAGCAAACCCGCGTGCCCGCCCGGTCAAAGCAGGCCTAACGCAGCAGGGCGGCAGACGATATGCCTCGAGCCCCGCGACGATATCTCCGAGCTGTGCAGGATGATGTGCGATGGGACCCGTCGTATTAAATGTCCCCACATCTCCCTGCCAGGCGATGGCAGGGATTGACAACAGGCGTGGGGGGAGTGGTTGGAAGTGACAGGCCACGCTCTCTCTTAAATGCAGCATCGGGCCTCTCACCAATCGACACCTCACCACTAAGCCCTTGTGGGGCCCACCGGCAAGGGCCTTCTCAGGTCATCGGGGAACTCGGGTACTCGGGGACCACTGTTCATGGCCCTGAGCGCCCTCTCCCGAAACTTCCTTCTCGGGTCCTCGGGGAACTCGGGTACTCGGGGACCACTATTCATGGCCCCGAGCGCCCTCTCCCGAAACTGCCTTCTCAGGTCCTTGGGGAACTCGGGTACTCGGGGACCACTGTTCATGGCCCCGAGCATCCCTCTCGGAACTGGGTCTTCTCGGACCTTGGAGAGGTAGTCCCCGAGGGATGGCGCCACGTGGCATTCTGTTGTCGTGACCTCAGGACTCGGGGACCCCTGGTTCCCATGTTACCAACACATGCCTAGTGAAGAACAAGAACAATGACAAAATTAACAAAGGTGGACTCATCTACATTTGTTATCAAAACTCTTGCATGGGCCAATCAAGTGAGATAGTGGCAATAGAGAAAGGGGGAGCCAAAAAAGCGAGACTAAGTAGTAAGAACATGCATCCAAACAATGGGGTAAGACTTTGTACTCTCTAAAATTTATAACATTCATTATTTACCACTTTCTTTGGTTGTGTTATAATCAGTCACCAAAAAAAGGGAGATTGTAGTGAAAATAGCCCTATTAGGCTATAATTGTGATTTTGGTGATTAATTACAACATAGTCACTAGGACTAAATTTTTTGTTAAGAATATATGTTAGTAGGTCTCATTGATGCAATACATGAAGAAGTCACCGAAGCCTAGACAAAGTTTGATTGAATTGGAGAAGTCCCATGGAAAATGACTACACTGGATGGTTCGGTGATGCCATAAGTGTACACACCGGAGTATTTTCCAGAAGGGTGGAAAACTAAGATAAAATTAGTTTGTTCTCATCAGAAGGTCCGGTGCTCAGGGGTTTGCACACACAGGAGTGTTTTCACTCAAAGGAGGAAAACATGACTTCATTAGATAGTTCGGCAATCTGTGTGCTCTACACACCGGAGCATTTGTTCCAAAGAAGACTGCAACTATCGAATGCTGAAGATCGATATACCGAAAGGTCCGGTGACTAGATAACAGTACACACCAGAGTGTTTTCTAGAGAGTTGCCTTGGAAATCAACACATCGGAAGGTCCGGTAATACAAAGATGTATACACCGAACAGTTGAACAGTGAAGAAGTTGGCTTGATCAGGCTCAAGTATGCACACCGGATAGTTCGGTGATGGAAATAAAGTACATGCTGGATAATCCAATGTTTAGAAGTGGTTCTGAGTAGGTTCTAATGGCTAATTTTTGAGGTTGTACACACCTTATGGTCCGGTGCTTGTACTACTGTTGTCACCAGATAATCCGGTGTCTATAGTAAAATTGAGCCGTTAGAAGGTGCTGGAGTTCAGAGAATCTCATATACACTTGATAAGACATCCAAGCCACCAAAGTGTTTAAAGTGTTCATCCAAGGTAATTAAGCACACTATTAGAGAGTGATTAGTTCTTTTAGGCCTAGAGAGAAGTGTTGCTAGGTGCTGCAACCTAGAGAGTGGATAAGGAGTAATCCAACCATGTACCAAGAGGAACACTGGCATCTTGGAGACTTTGTGACTCGTCGTTAACTTGTTGACACTCTGACTTGGTGTGGAGCGGCGACAAGGAGATTGTGCGAGGATGCGGAGGCCCTTGTCTTTGTGACTAAAGCTCTAAAGTGAAGACGATGCACAAGTGATGGGAAAAGAGGTTAGTGGTGAGACATCGCCTTGGTGGCTTGGTGGCTCATTGTGTTTGAGGCCTTATCTTGGTGACTTTGTAGCTCAACAGCCATGACCAGAAGAGACTTGACGATCGAGAGCATATCCTTTATGGAGCTCCAATATGGATTAGGGGTGGCTTGTGTGTCACAGATACCATGGGATAAGAATCCTTTGTGTCAAGTTTTTCTCTCTAACTTATTTATGTTTCCGCATTTACATACTTATAATTTACCTTGCTAGAGTAGGTTGCAATTCTTTTGAGTGGTAGAGTAGACACACTACATAAACCTAGGGCACATTTAGATAGAAATTGAGATAGATTTATCTTGTGAAGTTTTTGGAGCCATTAGTCTTTAAGTGTCCTAATTCAAACCCCCTCTTAGGGAATCACCGTTCCTCACAAGCACCTTTTGTTCAATTGTATTGAAGAAAAAGCACATGCTCAGGATAGCCTCGCAAATCTTAATTGGGATGATGTTCTTAATAGATACCACAAGCAGTGATGTCACCATCACATGGCAATTTTGGGACTTCATCATGGAGAAATTCATTTTTAGCTCTTTCACTGAAACAAGTCTTGTGATGTTGGACGAGTAACCGGGGGGAACTTTCACACTATACAAGAACTTGTAGAATTATTTTTTCTCCTTCTTGGAGAGAGTGATAGCTACTAGTGGTATGTGTTTTCCTTTCCCTATATCATGTGCATGGAGCTCTGGCCTTAAGCTCATTTCTTCAAGGTTAGCTCATACGTTCTCATGATCCTTTCCTTTTCCCTTCATTTGGAGCACTGTACCGATCAGACTCTCGTAGATATTCTTCTTTACATGCATGTTGTCGATAGAGTGACAAATCTAATTTTTCCCAATACTCTAGCTCAAATATAGTATTGATTTCTTGTTCCACATTCCTTTTTGTTCTTCATCCTTGGAGGATCCTTTTTGCTTGCCAAGAACAACATTGATATTCTTAACCTGAATGTGGATATCTTCCCCGCTAAAATACCTTGGAGGTAACGCTTTCTCCCTTGTGCCATCGAACTACTTGTCTATATTTCTGTACGGGTGCTTCTTGGGAAGAAATGTCGATGTCGTATGTACACTAGTTTCTTTGAGTTGTTCAACCTCAAATTGCATGTGTCATCTAAGCAATAGGGGTAAGTTTCACCTTTTCTTTTACTCTGACCTGATAAGTTACAAAGTGCTGGTAAACCATTGATGGTGATGAACAACATGGTGTGCAATGTAAAGTACTCTTGCTTGTAATGATCTCAAACCTTAACGCCTTCCGACCAGAGTTTCTTAAGATCATCAACTAAAGGTATGAGGTACATATCAATATCATTGTTAGGTTGTTTCGGTCCTGATATCAAATTTGACAATATAATATATTTCTGCTTGTAACAAAGGTAGGGTGGAAGGTTATAGATCAATAATACAATAGGTCAGGTGCTATGTGAGGTACTCATGTTACCGAATGGATTCATAACATCTATGTTCATAGAAAACCTAATATTTCTCAATTCTTCAGCGAACCAACCAAATATGGAATCAATGTTCGCCACTGAGCAAAATCCGCCGGGTGCCATATCATTGTGTCGTTCTTACGACCCTCCTTATACCAGTGCACCAATTGAGCCTAATTTCTGTTAGCAAACAAACACCTCAGATGGGGAATTATAGAAAAATATCACAGTATCTTCCTAGGAGGCCCTTTACTTTTATTCCCTCCATCCCCGTCACCATCATCATTTCTACTCTTAAATCGATGGGTTCCACAAGCAGGGCATTGATCCAGCTCTGCATACTCTTAACAAAATAAGATACAATCCTACTTACATGCATGTATTTTTTCTATTTCTAGTCCTAAAAGATAAATTATCTTATTTGCATCGTAGACGTCCTCGGGCAACAAGTTCCTCTCCGGTAGCATGTCCCTTAGTAGATCCAGCAATGCTTCAAAAGTATTATCAGTCCCACCATGGGTTTCCTTCAGTTGTAGAAGCTTTAGGTCCCCAAATAGCCACGTGTACTTTTCCTTGCACAAGAAAATGATGAGCTCAAGCAAGAAGTGAAAAATCTCAAGAAGGACTTGGCAAGATTAAAGGACAAGAGCCATGTCCAACCTCTTCAAGATAACTGTGCAACCATGGTAAAGAAGCTTGCAGAAGGGTCCACCGTGACATGTTTCAAATGTCATCAAGAAGGCTACAAGTCCTTAAAATACAAGTAAGTTAAGAAGGAGATCAATAAGAAGAAAAAAATAATGAACCTCTCCAACAATACTTCCACCTTCTACACTAAACCCAACTACAAGATCAAAATCAAGAGCAACAACTACAAGCTTAAGAAGAAGAACAATAGAAAAATGGTTGCACATATGGTTGGAGAAAGAATTAGGGGTGGAACCAACCTATTTGGGTGCCCAAGAAAGTTATCACCAACACGAAGGGGCTCAATCGGTTTGAGTTTCAAAGAAGACTCGAAGCTCGAGGCAGCTATGGGATTTGGAGACTTGTCTCACAAAATGAAATGAAGGTTCAAGAAAAGAAGATTATGCTCTTTGATGAAGATCATGATTATCATATATCCAAATCTCCATCCAATGGTAACTAGACCTTTGTTCATGTTTTTTGAAGCATTGCCTTATCTAGGATTGCATGTGCATATTTCAATTTATTGTATTACCTAGTGTGGGTTTTTATATGGTAGGTTGCTTGTGTTTGTCTCTAACTTATGAGAAACCTATATGGTTTATTAGTTGTAGATTATTTTCATAACATTAGTTTCACAATCGGTATCTTTTATGTGCTATAAACCAATCTATAGGGTACCCTTCCCATCGTTATTAATAACAAGTGCATATGTCTGGCAAGTATTCAAAACTTGTACGCACATATTTAGGGGCAATATATACTATGGATTGTGATTTTAAGACTATCATGTGTTACTAGATATATCTTTTGTAGTCTCATGGAGAATTTAACACGTCTCCAAAGGTATGCAATATTTAAATATTTCAATTGGTATCATTGTCAATTCATTTCTATATTTAAGATGTCTTCATGCATGATATGACTTAAACTTACTACCTCTACTTATTATCTAGATATCTCTACATTTCTACAAGTGATATTCACAAGTAGGTATCATTATATGTATTCACATATAAAGGGGGAGTTTAGATTATATCATATGAGTTTCATAAATTATGATCCTTGTTTCTCTTTTTCAATTGAAATCAATACCTCCTATCCTTATTGTTGGTATCATTTCATTGGATCATGATTTATAAAGCTCTCTCCCATGTGCTCTAACACTCTTCGTCGAGTTCAATATATGTTTGTATCCCTTTTTGAGATTGTTGACAAAGAGGACAAAGTTTGATGACTAAAGCAAAAAGCAAGATATCAAATATCTAGGAATGCTGAAGTTGACAAAGGGGGAGAAGAAGAAGATACAAGAAGCAACATGAGGCACCTAGGTTGACAAAGGGGGAGAAGTTCTTGCATGGGTCGATCAAGAGAGATAGTGACAATGGAAAAAGGGGGAACCACAATAAAAAGGGGCTAAATATAAGAACATGCATCTAAGCAATGTGGTAAGGTTTTGTGCTCTTTACGATTAGTATCATTTATTATTTGCCACATGCTTTTGTTGTCATTCACTTTGCTTTAATGACAATATAGTCATTGGAACTAACATGTTTATTAAGAGTATATGTTAGTAGGTCTTATGGATGCAATACATCAAGAAGCCACCGCAGTCGGGACAAAGATTGACTGAATTAGAGAAGTCTCAAGAGAATTAACTTCACCGAATGGTCCAGTGTTCAAGGGTTGAACTCACCGTAGTATTTTGTCCAGAGACAAAGTGAAGGCTGATGACTTCACCAGATAGTCCGATGCTCTGTGTGTTGAACTCATCGGAGTATTTCTGACAAATGGGGAGAAGGCTAAGGACCTCACCGAATAGTCTAGTGATCTGCACTGGGTAACATCGGAGCATTTTTTTAGCATTTCTTGCAGAGATGACTGCAAGTGTTGAAAAATGACGATCAACTCATCGGATAGTCTAGTGATCACAGAGATAGTTGCACCGAAGCATTTCTAGGGAAAAGAAGAGAATGCTTAACTCATAGAATGGTTCGATGTGAATGGAATGAACACTGGATGAATGCACCAGAGCATTTTACATAGAGAGGCTGCAAAGGCTCGGATGGCTCAAAATAACTCAGCAAAAGGTCCGGTGGTGGATTTGAAGGCACCAAAATGTACGTTGTTCACAGTGGCATTGAGTGGAGTTTCAATGGCTAGTTTCTAAGTTTGTATTCACTGGATAATCCGATGTTAGTACTATTGTTCTCATCAGATCATCCGGTGTTAATAGCTTTTCTAAACCGTTGGGAAAACAGCTAGTTGGTGTGTTTGGGGCTATAAATATCTCTCTACTCAGTCATTTGAAGGTGTAACATGCTACTGGAGTCTAGAGGAAGCTCATACACACTTGAGAAGACATCCAAGTCACCAAAGTACTTAAAGTGATCATCCAAGGTGATTAAGCATAAGATTAGAGAGTGTTTAGTCCTTATACACCTAAAGTGAGTTGTAGCTAAGTGTTGCAGCTTTAAGAAGGGATCAAGGAGTGATCCTAGTTTGTACCGAGTGGTATGTCGGCACCATGGAGCCTTGGTGACTCATCGGCATCTTAGGCCTTGGTGGCTCAAGCTTATTGACCCTCCAACTTGGTGTGGAGCAGCTGCAAGACACGTGTACGGGGATGCGAAGATCTTTTCTTTGGTGGCTCAAGCTTCGAAGTGATCACGGCGGTAAGTGATCGAAAGAGAGGCTAGTGCTGAGACCTTGCCTTAGTGGTTTGGTGGCTTATCGTACTTGAGACCTTATCTTGGTGACTTGGTAGCTCAAGGGTCGTGACCGGAAGAGACTTGGCGACTGGGAGCATATCTTATGTAGAGCTCCAACATTGACTAAGGGTGGCATTCATGACATTGATATCACGGGATAAAAATCCCTTGTGATGAGTTGTTTTTCTACCTTATTTATATTTTCGCATTTACATACTTGCAATTTACCTTGCTATAGTAGGTTGCAATCCTTTTTGATGGTATAGTAGACACACTAGATAAAACTAGAGCACATTTAGATAGAAATTGAGATAGATTTATCTTGTAAAGTTTTTGGAACCAATTAGTTTCTAAATATCCTAATTCACTCCCTCCTCTTAGGACGTCACTATTACTCAAAAATACATTATTGTTCTACCATGATCTTTCATATCCGCCAGAGCAGCACTCATGAAATACTTCACCCTGCTCAAGTACTCTGGACAAGTCTGGGTCTCAACATACATCCAACTTTTATCCACCATCTACAATGTAAAAATATTCATTATTCATTAACAATTATCTTAATTACATGATTAAACACGTGATTAAAAATTTCATACAATTACACTAGATCTGTGACATCTCGTGGTAGATCGGGTAAATATAGTATCAAATCTAACATAAATACAACTAACTTGTACTAAGATTTTGGATAAAGATGTAAAATGATTGATTACAACTCTAAGTATAAAAAATCTACCAAATAGGGGTTAGACGATGAGGAAAGGGGGAGATGCAAATCTTCAAAGACCTAGCAACAATTCAAACTTCAAATCAACATGATATTAGAGAGTCTCTAGCAGAACTGAAGAAAATCGTCAGAACTGTTGGGCACGCAGTATTGAGTCTCTGTAACTATTGGACGCGCAGTAGTTGACCAGCTCTAATAACAGAGCTAATTCATGAGTGACGGGTCATAAGAGTACTCGTCACTTATGATTTTTCATAAGTGACAGGTTGTAATATCATCCGTCACTTATGACTAGCCTAGGGAGACCCGTCACCAATGCCAGGTCGTAAGTAACAGGTCGTAATATGATCCGTCACTTATGACTGATTCAGGGAGACCCGTCACTAATGTGAGATCATAGGTAATAGGTTGTAACATGACCGGTCACTTATAACTGGTGAAGGGAAACTCGTCACCGATAAGTTATTATCGGTGACAGGTTATGGTTATGTTTGGATCCAACGTTATAAATGAAGAATCGAAAAAAAAAACTTGTCACTGTATTATGTTTTATTTATCTCTTTTTTTCATAGGGAGCTGGACAAGAGATTGATTAGACGGGTGGATACAACCATCGATGTACATTCGACCTACAGCTGCTGAGCTGCATAATCCTTGTAGCTACCTTAGCTGGTGCTGGCGATGGGTCGATGATTCGATTGCAGGTACATCGCACGTGAACAGGGTTCGTACATTCTCTTTCCAAAAAGAAAAAAAGAGAAGACCAGAGAGCTTGTACCATTGTACGTACATATATACATATACATATTTTTTGGTACGTGTAGAGTGACTGTTATGTCTGGTGCAACTAGGGTATCTCTAGTGGTTATCTCTGAGCTGCTATATCTTATGTTTCCTAATATATTTCTCAAAAAATTCTATTATCAATTTCTCATATCTCACAATACTTAAAGTTACCTTTTATTTTCTCTTCTTTCAAAGTTAGCTTTTTAAAATTCTTTTTCACGTGACTAGCAAAATTTTCCTTCACGTTAGTTTTATCTCTACCCTTACTTCTCTTCTCTACATACTACAATAATAAAAACTAGCTATTATCTACAACTACTAGAGTTACCTAACGAAGGTCTTGAGAAGCACTGCTGCTTTGCTATGCGGCGAAGTTTCTTTCGATGCGACGGTGCTCCAGCCGGCCGGCTGCCCGGCCAAGCCGTTGCCACCTCATTTTCGTGCGTTGCGAGGACCACGGTAACACGTGAACAGAGGGTGTGTACACACGTCGACGATGGTGTTATCCATGGCTACAGCTTCGTGCCTCCTGCTCGCAGCAGCTGGTAGCCTCAGGAGCGAATCTTCTGAATCCACCGTTGATTCAGAGAGGGACAAAAGAGACATGAAGCCGCGTTTAATATGCCAGTGTGTGCGAGAGCTAGCGAGAGATCGAAGGGGAGCGCGCGCAAATGGCGCACGTCGGTTTCGCAGCCGTCCCGTCAGGATTTGATGGCCCGGACTAGTTGACACTCTACGTCCATAGCGATGAAAAAGCTATAGTTGACACTCTACGTCGATCTATCGATCCCAGTGTGCACGGATCAAGCCTATCCATGCGTCTTGTAGGTTGAACTAGTGTCTTGTATCATCTCTCTAACAATATTTTTAAATTAATAACTGAGACACTATAAAGTAAATCACATTACTACATCGCTAAATCTCACCTGAGCGTTTATAGGGCTCCAACGCACATTAATTAGGGTGCTTCAGATTTGTGCCAAGATTTGTGCTTTAGTGATGGTGGGCATAGGAGGTAAGAAAAATTCAATTGTTTTAAAGCTTCCTAACACCTGAATTTTTGTTTATACCTTGGTTACAATTAGTTTATATTAGAATTACAGTTACACATGAGTTACCATCAATTTTTTAGTGTAATTTTTTAGTAATGAAGGTGTAATAAAAAATCAGGTGTCACAGCCCCTAATAACGTCTGATTTTTTGTTAGTACAACGTTATATCTAATCTAAGCTAACGATCTCAAAATTAGATGCATCAAAACTCAGATGTTGGGAGCCACTAAAGCACCTAGATGTTGTATAGCGCTCCCTTTGTAATATGCATCGGACATGCGAAGGTACCATTTACATAAAAGAGAGGTCCGCCTTGTAGGTTGAATAACTGAATGTTGGTACATGGATTTGTTATTTGGAAGAAAACACATGGAGATAAATGTTCTACAATTGATGAATTTGCCAATTGTTGTGTCTATATTTTCTCTTTTTAATTGACGAAATGATGCAGACTTATTTTTGAACGAGAAAGCAGCATCTCTGACATTCAATTCAATTAAGTAGAAGCAGGGAAATGATCCAGACTTATGTTGCCATTATTTTATTTTCCTCTAAGAGTCTCTACGGAAAAAAGGAGTTTGGAGGAAAAACAGAAACATTGAATTAAAGGATGAAAAATGAGCACATGGTGTTTGGATTATAAGATTGCTTTAAAATAACTTTTACATTATACTCGCTCCGTTCTTTTTTATTTGACATCATAGAATATGTGCCGCCAAACTTCCTCAAATTTTACAATCAATATTCACGAGGATTTATGATTAAATATTAAATACATATACTACAAATATGGTATACACATAAGATAGGGTGCCATTGTACCATACCTAAAACCAATACGGTATGTTTAACAACCAACATGGTAAATAAGGCATGCGCCAATATTTTAGTAAGTTATCATGTTCTATATGGAAACTATCCCTAGTAAGGAAAGGGCCTTCTAGATATTCAGAAGATACGCAATTCGGGTATATCCACAAGCCACACATCTGGATCCCTCCGACTAGGTTTTTAGGATTTAGAGCACGCAAAAAAAAACTCACCGCGTAGCTTAGGTTTAGATCTAGACATACTCCATTCTAATTATCTTCTCCTGAGTTAATCAAGGTTACATAGGATGTATGACTATTATTATAAGGGAGACATGAACCTATATAAATCTTCACTTCCACATCTATGATACGCTGAGTTGGTGATCAAGTATTCCTACTTTATATAAGTATTTACACAATCAATTTTCAAATATCGACAAATATGTTTAAAACTATCAAGATTCGCTAACTGAAGATTATGTTACTAGATTTTCTTTAGAAATACTTTCATAAATTTAAAATTTAATTTCAATATATTGACATAAAATAATAAAAAGTACGTAGTGGTCAAAGTCGCTTCTTCCGTGAAAAGTCAAAGCGTCAAATGAAGAAGAACGGATGGAGTAACAAATTTTGCTCAACAATTTGTAGTTCTATCTTCTTTCGGAATCCTGGTGCATTGTCTCTCTCTTAGCTAATGAACGCCTTAATAGAATCCTGTGTTTTTCTTGTGAAGTATGTAAACTGCTCTTGTGAGCAATGCCCGTAGGGTGACATTTGCATGACATTGAATTTTTGTGTGTTTTTTTCACTACTACAGAACCCCACATAATAGTCGCCACCTTCAGTACCGGTTCAAAGGAACCGGGGTTCAAAGGAACCGGTGCTGAAAGAGGTATCAGTGCCAGTTCTAAAACTCCCGCCCGCAATCGAGGGCCTGGAGTTAAGAACCGGCACTGATAGTTACTATCAGTGCCGGTTGGTGGTTAGAACCGGCACTGATACATCAGTGCCGGTTCTAATAATAAACTGGCACTGATAGTGGTATTTCAGTGCCAATTTCTCTTTAAACCGGCACTGAAAGCCTGCTACAATATATATAGCCCATCTTCTTCCCCGTCTCGACCCAGAACAGAGCCGCCGCCGCCGCAGCCCAGTGTTACAGCGCCTCCTTGCCATTTTTTTTGGCGATTCAAGATTTTTTTTTTGCGTGGGAGCCTTCAAAATTTGGAGGAGTCAACTGTTTTAAGGTTAGTGAGATCTATATTTCATTTTTGGATAGATTACTTGGTAAATTGCTCTAGGGTTGATGATGGATGGTGCTTGTTCCATGGTTATGGATTTAGAGATGTAGTTGAGATCTAATTTAGGTAAATTTTGCAACTTTGTCGTTGTTATATGTATAGAGATGATCTAAATTTGATTCTTAGTTGGATTTTAGTTGTTAGATTTCTCTAGGTTTGAATTTAGGTAGTTGTTAGTTGGTGTTGAAATTTGAAATGAGCAAGAGCTCAAATATCCATATAAATTAGAGAAAGGTCGCAATTTTATCATTGTAGATGATTTAACGAGTTGCAACTTGTTGAACCATTATTGGCATTCAAAAATTGCAAAAATACCGCTAGAACTGTCATTCGAGTGGCATCCAAAGAATAAAAAATTAGGGAGGTATTTGTAAAATGTCTCTAAAACTAGCTCTAATTTTCTGGTATGTGGATTGCGTATATTTTTAAAATCATGAATTTTAATAATAATCTGATGAATTTCATCTGTTAATTAATCAACATACTGAATTTAACATGTACAGTTCATAAAATACTATGTTGTAGGGATGGCACGTCCACCCACGGGTCGCAATCAGACTTGGCAGCCTTTGGAAGGCGGGTCCCCTGACCCGGCCCAAGTACCAGAAGGAGATGGGCCCTCAAATAGGGACCAAACAGGATGCGAGGTAATTCGATGAATATGTTCTAGATTTTGAAATGTTTAATGATTATAAGTCCAATATGCTTAATTATAATGATTTACAGATAGACCGCTCATGGATGTACAAGGAACGAGGGCCAGAGTTCATTGTTGGCATCGAGGCTTTTTTGAGGGCTACCGCGGCGTACAAGAAGCCAAAAGGGAAGCGTGACGAGTACTATATATGTTGTCCGTGTGTCGACTGCAAGAATGAGAAGCAGTTTTCAAACATAGAGCAGATCCGTGCACACTTGATTCGCAGGGGTTTTAAGGCTGGCTACACCCGTTGGACTGAGCACGGTGAACTTGCAGATGTTGGGCGTAAAGGGCAACCAACAGTCGAAGGTGATGGAGTCAACGATCCGACGGCTAACGAAGTCTTCGATATGTCGGCATTTGAAGATACTTTTGTCGAGAACGATGATCGGGACAGTTTTGTTGGCAACAATGAAGAAGGCATAGAACAAATGTTGCGCGATGGGGAGGGGGACTTCACCATTGAAAGACAACATCAAAAGTACCATCGCATGATAGAGGACTCTAAAACACCAGTTTACCTAAACTGTAAAGATGAGCATAGCAAGTTGCATGTGGTGCTGACACTGATGCAAATGAAGGCTAGCAATGGTTGGGTCAATAAGGGTTTCAATGAATTGTTAGAATTCTTGAGGGAATTGCTTCCAAAGGGGAATGCGTTGCCCGAAAACACGTACCATGCCAAGCAGGTTGTCTGCCCGTTGGGATTGGAAGTAGAGAAAATACATGCATGTGAAAATGACTGCATGTTGTTCCGCGGTGAGGATGCAAACTTGGAAGCGTGTCGCGTTTGCAATGCACCGCGGTACAAGAGCAGCGTTGATGATATCGAGAGCGATGTCGTAGGGGTGAAGAGAAAGAAGAAAAGACCCCCCCATTAAGGTGGCTTTGTATTTCCCTATAGTCCCCCGTTTGAAGCGATTGTTTGCTAACAGAGCGAATGCCGAGCTAATGCGATGGCACGCCGAACAGCGTAAGAAAGATGGAATGCATAGACACCCTGCTGATGGCATGCAATGGAGGAGATTCGATTCGAAATACAAGGAATTCAGAGATGAAGTGAGGAATATAAGGTTCGGGTTGAGCACGGATGGGATGAATCCTTTCGGCAACACGAGAAGTACTCATAGCACTTGGCCTGTGACTCTCTGTATCTACAACCTTCCACCTTAGATATACATGATGAGCTTGCAAACATGGAGCCGGACCAGACATGGGGCAGTAGCCCGAGGTTGTACTTGAACATGGAACAGTTTGAGTTGGAGACAGCCGCTGAGGCTGCGCAGGGCACGGCCGAAGGTGATGCACCGGAGGGTCAGATCGACCCTGATGCTGATGCTCCAGGTAGTGACGAGATGACTGGAGAAGAGAGGAGTGGACGAGGTCCCAGCAGGATGCCTGAGGGACGTTTCATCATCGCGGAGGTCAATGCAGTCGGGGAGCTCACGAGACCAAAAGTTATTCTGGGCCCATACAAGACAGCAATCAGGTGTCTGGTGAGGGACCATGTCGCAGTCACATACAGAACTTGGAGAGGCAGACGGGATGACGTGTGGGTGGTTCCCGAAAATATCAAGGATCTTATGTGGGGTAAGTTGTTGGCAAAGTTTGAGTTCCCTGAAGGATGCAGCATGGCGAAAGCGAAGAGTCATGCCCTATCAACAATGTCCATCGCGTTCAAGAATTTTAAGGGTAAGCTGTGGAGAAATTATGGCTTGGTGGGCCGGACACCAAAATGGGACCATTATCCGACGGTTCAACCATTCTGGAACGATTTCATAGAGCACAAGCGTTCAGAGGAAGCACAAAGACTAAGCGAGATCAACAAAGCCAACTCTAAGAAGAATGTGTACCCCCACAGAACTGGCTCGCGTGGGTACGTGAGGAAATACGATGAGTGGGATGAGATGGAAGAACAGGTAACCCGCAGTGGTGCCACACCTCAGACGGCTCCCTGGATTGAACGGGCGAAGCACTATCTGTACGCGAGAGGGGTGACCTTGGCGGCAGATGGCAGTTTAAACTTCAAAAGTGACAGAAAACAGGAAGTGATGCAGAGAATTGCAGACGCCCACACTCAGTCTTCCCAAGGCTCTTTCAGGCCGGATAGGGAGAACGACCAGTTAACCTTGGCACTAGGAACCAAGGAGCACCCAGGTCGCACCAGAGGCAAGGGTGTGGTGCCCTGGAAAGAGGGATTCCCAGAATCCGCCGAAAGTTATAGGAGTCGGAAGAGAAGGAGAGAAGAGCTGGAAGACCTGCTGGCTGTAGTGCGACAAGAACTTGTGCAAGAGCGTCAGATGACAGACGTCAAAATCAGAGAAATCAAAGAATCATTTCAGCAAGGAATCAGACAGCAGCAAGGCGAAGAAAATGTTGTGAGCCCTGGTGGTCGTCGGAGCAGCTACGCGTCCGCGGGGTTTGGAGAAGAAGAATTAGCCTGTTACCCCGTGGATGACATCACAGAAAGCAAGGTGTGCAAGCTTGTCATGCCCACTATGAACATTACCATCATGGTGGCTATGGGGCAGGTCGACCAATGCGTCGAAGGGGCTCTCTTGAACGATCTTCCGATACCACGGGGATACGCTAAGGTCCACGTGGACTCCGTGTGAAAGCTGTACCGTAAGCTTGACATGGATTACCCCGGAGAGACGGATTCCAAGAGGCTCGGATCAAATGTGGGTGGTTTCGTTTTGTGGCACAAGCGCTACATATTGTTTGAAGATGAGACAGACGAGTCGTCTGATGCGGAGTCGGACCCAGCACACAGAAGAGATCCAACTCCTCCACGGTTGGCGCCAGTGCCACCGTCACCAGGAAGAGATCCAACTCCTCCACTGTCGCCGCCACTGCCACCGTCACCGAGAAGAGAGCCGACTCCTTCCCCACGCAAGTCGCCAACAAGAGAGTCAACTCCTCCCCTTCCAAAGTCCGCAACAGTGCCACCAAGGGAGCCAACACCTCCCCCTCTGAAGTCACCACCAGTGCCTCCAAGTGAGCCGACTCCTCCTCCTTCGAAGTCAGCAACACTGCCACCAAAATTGCCAACTCCTCCGAAGTTGACAACACGCTCTCAGTCTAAGAAGGTGGCAGCACCTGAGAAGTTGCCTTATGAAAGAACTGCAGAGGAAAACAAAGCGATAGTGAACGCCGAAGTCAAGAAATTTTTTAAAAAGCGAGAGCCTGAGAGGAAAAAACCACTCACTAAGGAAACAAAAAAAATTCTCTTGACGCTGAGCAAACCTGCTGTGGCTAAGCGTCAATCAGACTACGAGCGTATCAAAGGAAAGAAATCCTTGAGGCAGGCTTCTATTGATCAGGTACGGAAAGAACAACAACTAGAAAGATTCCTTAAGGATGCCAATATGACAAAAGAGCAATTTTTTAACAAGTCCGTGGCACCCAAAGCAGTCGAGAGATGGCAATTTAAGCTGGGCGAACTATTGGTCGCGCCGGATGAGTGGGCCAAACTGACATATCAACTTCGGAAATTTCATACGTGGTACATGAATGAGTCGAAGGAGGGTAGGGAAAGTTTCGAGGCCAGATTCAAGGAACAAGATCTCCTCCACGGGGACGACAGTATTTTTATATTCTTCGAGGAAATATATCGACTGTACCAGTATGATGCACTCGACGTGTCTATCTTGAGTTGTTGGACTCTGTAAGTGTCGTATACGTATAATTCACAATATACATTTCTGTACCATTGTATTGAATCTCTTAACTTATTCCTTGTGTAGAATGGAGGTACAAAGATGCAGAAAGGAGTGCATCATGCATGTGGGATTTATCGACCCATATCTTGTTAACCCAACATGATGAAATCTACCGACCTAAAGAAAACCGAGGACTACGTATTGAAGTGTCTTCTGGAGCTACAATCGAAGAAATACATACTTTTACCCTACCACTGGGGGTACGTGTTTCTACTCTTTTTAGCAATACATCGTTAGAAATTAGGACCAACTAACCTATAGTCACCTATGTACAATTTTCACTGGATCCTTCTTGTCATCCAGCCAGATATTAGCAAGATCTTTATTTTTGACTCACAAGATAATTCGAAAGAAACCTACCAACCCGTCATTGACTTGCTACAAAGGTAAAAACCGACCATTTTGTTACTGCTCTTGTAATATTTGATTTGATTGAATCTAAGTCTACTTACGATAATAATCACACACATATAGAATGTACCCGTGATACACCAAGAAGAGCGTTAGATACAGGCCATACACGAAAGAATGGACAGTCCGACATAGATTTCCTTATAGGAAGCAGGGTCCAGGCAATAATTTATGTGGTTTTCATGTAATGGAATTTATGCACAGCTTCAACACAGAGGATTCGATCCTACCGAAAGATCCTGAGGTAGGCGGTATACACATTGATGACTAATTTTCAGGTTCGATACGCCAAAATCATATGTATTGATTTATTCAATTCTTCACATTGCAGATCCTCGAGCTGTCCAAAGAACGTCTCATGCCTCATGAAATCAACGCGCTTCAAGAACAACTTGTCGGGTTTATCAATGACGAAATCATCAATCCAACCGGCGAGTTCCATGAAATTGGATCGTCTTTCTCGTTACCTTCAACCCATAAAAAAGGACAGAGTTCAGATCCATCGGTTTACAAGAAATCTTAAACTCCATCAGATTATTGTAATGAAACTTGATAAGTATGCGGTATATATATATTGTGATGAGACTTGATTTTTTATAAATAAAATTTATATGTGGTTGTGTATATATGCTGTGATGAAACTTGATATGTATGCGTGTCTATTTCCGGCAACGTCGAAAATTTGAAAATGGTACTGTACTGGCGGCAACCGTCACGTTTTAAAAAAAAACGGGAAACACTTATCAGTGCCGGTTGGAAACAAACAACCGGCACTGATAGCACTCATATCAGTGCCGATTGATTATACTAACCGGCACTGATATGTGCACTATCAGTAGAACCGGCACTGATAGTGATTTTCAGTGCCGGTTTCATACCCAACACTGATAGTCACTGACTATCAGTGCCGATTAATTAGTACCGGTTCATAAACCGACACTGATCACGTTTTTAAACCGGCACTGATCACCTATTTTGTGGTAGTGTTTGTTTGTTTGCCATGTCCCTGACAAGTTCTCTTCGACCGGTAATGTTGCAGAGGAGCCTTTTCCGAACGCAGAATACATACTTTCCAGCATAACCCTTTTTTTCTCCTCTGGACATGCGACAAGATCCCGTGAGGAAATGATTCAGAGCACTCAAAGACAGGCAAGCATAAAAGCTCGTATGCACGATCGCCGGAGGATTAAGAATGCAGCAAAAAGCTCGCATGCACGATCGCCGGAAGGAGTAAGAATGCAGCAAGTGCAGATAGGAGAGACCAGAATAACCGACAACGATGGAGACAGGGTGCGTTCCGACAAAACGGCGTCGCATCTCACCTGTACCGGTCGATCGGAATCCATCCATCCATCGCTTACCTGTCATCCACGAATACCTTCAGCTGCCATGTAATCTCGACACTTCGATTACACCGGTGATGCCTATCTTAAAAAAAATGAAGAGTTCATATCCTGATCGATTTCTTGGTGCATATCCTCTCAATTTATTGACAAAATTATCTTTATATAAAAAAATAAACAAACAAAAGAGGAAAGAGATGACTTTTTATATTAAAAAGAAATATACACTTAAATTCACATCGGAAAACTTGGGTGGTTTAAATGTATATTAATACCCTCAACCAACTAACTAGACTCTATTCCTAATTATCTTCATATATCTAGCTAAATCATCATCTCAAAAAAGGAAATGAAAAACGTTTCTTCATATCCGGATCGATTTCGATCTTCTCCCATGTATATCCTCTCTCGCTCACTTTATTGCCCAATTATTGAGATTAGCCGATTAATTAAATCGAGTGGCTGGGCACCGCGATTAATCATTGCGTTGGCTTGAGTATGGGTTAGTTAGCTCGCTAACAGCCGATATGGATCCATTGATGGACTGGAGGGAGCGAGGTGCTACTGCTACGTAGTACTGCGCGTGCTACCAAAAGATCATCCGACGCTTTGCTTCCTTCTGGAAAACGCATTCGGTGCTTTATGCAACTAACCAATCAACTTTTATGCTAACCACGAATCCGCGCGGCGCTAGCTTTGTGTAACTAACCACTGAGCTTTTAGCTGTCCTTGCAAATGAGTAGCAGTCAATCAGATAGGTTGATTGCTGCCTGACTGCCTGTTGATTGACGAAAAAGCAGCTACCTCTGGTGATGAGCGTGTGCTACTACCACATACAGACTTTTCCTGTGAGTTTAAAACAGCCACTAAAATGAGCAAAACCGCCACAAAATTTATTCCCGTCGGACAACCGTCAGGCAAAACCACTCATAAAACAGACACCACAAAAATGCATATTTCGTGGGGTTGGCCGCCAGGAAAGCTTTTCATGACCGGAATTCATGAGGGCCACTATCACGAGATGTTATATGCTGTCAGATTTTCAAATTAGGATTTGTTACGGTCAACCTACACGAAAATTCTACAAGAATATGATTCATAGCGGTACAAAACCGCCAAGGTAATGTTTTATTTCTTGTGGGTTCAAACCGTCAGGGAATATTAGGATTCCCTGTCCCAATATAAACTCTCAAGAAAAATAAATCAACCGCTAGGAAAATTTGACTTTCCCTGTCTAACTGCACCGCCGGTAAAATGCTCCTCACCTAAAGGAAAATATGTTTTCAGGGAATACATGAACCGCCAGGAAAATACTGCTCATCCACAGGAAACGTGTTTTCAGGTTATACAAACACACTCATTCCAGCAACTGTACATGTCCAGCACACTCATTCCAGCAACATCCATGAAATATATTAATCACACAATATATATATAATATGTCTAGCACATGTACACCATGTACACATCCATGAAATATATTAATCACACAATATTATTCCAGCACCAAAGCCATGGATGGCTATACATCCACAAAAGCACAGTAGCTATAGTTTAAATCTACCAAAATATCAAAAAGTTCGTCAACTCAGTTAACCTGAAGCTAGTCACTAGTTACCAAAAGTAGTCCTAGTGCATCTATTCCGCTTGAAAAAAAAAAGGCCAAAAGCATCTGTCTTGCATCTCCTAGTTACCACTATTGTCTCCACTATCCATCTCATCACAACCATACATGCTATCATAGCCCCCATCACCATAGATCACCGTCATCACCATTGTATCCACCATCCATCTCATCGCAACCATATATTCCATCATAGTAATCATCGTCACCATAGTTAGAGCCTAGGTCATTGCCATTGATGTGCAAGTCGTCTGGGTCAATAGCTGCATGTGATGAACCTGTCCCCTGCAAAAGGAACACAATGTCAAATTTATGATAAAGATGCATCAGGCAAAGCTTCATGTGAAACTCCACTTGATACACAAGTACCTAAGGCACACCACACTAGATAGTCTTTCTATAACCAAAAGAAACACACAGACACACAAGTACCTACGGCATTCATCTTTTTGCAGTCACATGAACTAGAACAAAATGGAAGCATCTATGATTTCGTACGCAACCATTTAGTTCAGAATTTTGAAATGAACCATATGGAAATCTGCAGACAAAGTACTGAAAATGCTTCTAGATGGAGGTTAGCATAGAAGTCTAAAGGCGATGCTATTGTCAATGGACGCGTAATCCCCTGCAACTTAGTATAAAGAACAATGTCTACTCTATGCACCCAGGACATATCAGATGCTACCTTAATCAGTTAATTGCATGTCTCCAACAACAAAACAAAATCACCAGCCAGATAGATTTTATGTGTAAACTCAAAGCTTAGATCTTCTTGAGAATTTCAGACAGTGTGCATGAGATACTAGAAATGTAAAAGGCAAGAAAACATAAACATCTGAGCAAATGAGTTACTTTTGAGCACTCCAAACACTTAATGGCTCATATCAGTGCCCTGTTCTGTTACATCGTGCTTTTATTTCTTGCATGACTCAGCACAACAGGTATCCCATTTTAAAGTTTTGGCACTAATCACAGAAAAATCAAACCCAAGAACCAAGAATTGACCAGATACACTAAAGCACAAATCATGAAATAATGAACACTGAATCATAAATGGATAGGTTAAAACCCTGTCACCAGTAATGTCCACGGCTCGAAACTGCAGAACATTCCCCATTCCAGGTTCACAACAAATACACTACTTGCAGCTACAAAAGTAATGTCACCCACCTGAATCTGAACTAAAAGCTGAAGCATTTCAGGCCAAACAAAACACTGGGATCTCTAACCTATCATAAAAATAATCAACATTGAATTAGAAATGAGTAGGCTAAAACCCAACTACACCTAATTGTAGGTTTGCAACAGCTCTGAGCTGCAGAACATCTCCCATTATAGCTTAGCAACAAATACACTAATACGAGCAAACAAAGTGAAGTCAACAGCCTGAATCCAAGCTAAAAGCTCAAACATTTGGCAGTAAATCCACACCAAAACATAGCCCTAGAATCTCTAAGGTATCATCAAATATTCAACATCGAATTGAAAAGTCCACAATATTGGCTGACCTGATGATGACAGGCATCAATATTGTCTAGACGGTTTAGTAGATCAATAGGTGGTTCTTTTCCAAAGTCCGCATAGAACCTCTGCAATTGAAAAGTAGGTAAATAACCAAAGTTGTACAACACTAAAAAGATTGTTGCAAGCAAAGAAACAGATATTACCAGGATCAACTCACGGTTCACACTATTTTCCTCCATGAGGAGCACATTTGTCTGCTTCAGTTGCTCATTCGTCTCCTTCAATTGCTCATTTTCTTCGACTAGACTTCCATGAGCTATTTTGATTGGGTGGACATTATTGGATTTCACAGCTGCTAGAATGTCAGCCTTTTCTACAGCACCATTGGCTATTGGTACATGGCCATGAGGCATGCCATGTCCTATGAAGTATAACACTTTCCCATCTAATTCTTGTGAATTCGCATCTATTTTTGCCCCTGCTTTGTACTCATCCTAAAACAAAATATCGAAATTACAAAGAATAAAACAAACTCATCTAAAAAGAATACTAAGCATGAAGAATCTAACAATCGCTTTTGTGCTAGCTGGCTGCAAATTGGAGCACCTTTTCCACTGTTGTCCACAATTTTCATCCCAGATTTCATTACAGCATATGTGTTTAAAGTGCCAGCATTCTCACGGCCAAATTTATGTTCCTATAAGACAATCAAACAATAAATAAATTATAATGGACAAGACAGCCATATATTTTTAGAGGAGAGAACAAACTAATCATATAAAATGTTAGAGCCCTAGCAAGTTGGTTAATAACAGAGCGTACATAGAGTATGCTAGAGACCGCAAAATTTGAATCCAAAATAAATACAGATAAGTAAATTACCATGTGTAGAATAGTGAGAAAAATCTCTCCCTCCCTCCCAGAACAAGCAATTTGATACGCATTGGCAAATCTTGTGGAAGAAGCTACATGTAACTGCTCATCTACTCCATCTTGATCACTAGCCTTGCCAGCAACACACTTGGCCGCTGCTAGTGCTCCCATCCCTTGAATCATGTCCAAGAGACCCACTAGATGAGAAGTAAAGGTGCTTATCAATTAGCAGTTGTCTATTTCAATCAAATTAGGGGTCAAAGGAGAGATGGTTTTGTTTACTGAACCTGACATAGACTCGAACACACAATATCCCAAATGCTGATTTAGCTAAGATGAAATAAAATTACAGTACATGAATGTTAGATCTGAGAAAGATTTCGTCGAACAGCTGCAGGGCATGCTAGGCAAGATAACTCTGTTCAGTATGCGAATTTTACTATGACACCCACATACCCAAACCCCACAAAAGCCACAACCTCTAGTGAGGCATATCGTCGAACAACTAGTGATTATGCACAAACATCAATGATCCATGAAACAAGAGACTTCTGGAATTTAAAAGCAATGGTTTTTGAAGCATGAAAATAACTAAAACAATGGAAGCATATACAGTTATATCCAAGAAATGGTGCTCAAAGCATGTAAATGACCAAAGCAGTGGAATATGATTTACAAGCAACCAGATGATCTACTTGGATTTTAGTCATGGCAACTTTTTAGCTACAAAAGTACATGAACAATATCTTCAGCAAAAGCTACATATATATTCACCGACAAGGACAGCAAAAGGATTTCATACCAGCATTGTTGTGTCTCCCCCCATAGCCTTGAACCTCCTCTGTTCTGAGCAACATCTTCAGATTTCAATCTTGATGCTTGGTCTTTCATTCTCTTTTCCTTGTACTCATCAGTGGTCCAATAGTGGGAGAATTTGGCCCAAACTTCCTTACTGCACCAATCAAGCTTACATATTAAGTATTGTTCTTTTGTAAGTCCTATGGTCCGTGCTCGCTTGTCATCGCAGTCCTCTTTCTTTTTTGGAAAAGTACAATTTGAGAGCATCCAGATGGCTTGATACATCATATCAGATACTCTTTTAACTATATAGCTCTCTAATTACGGTAAGCTTTTCTCATATATTGTCACCTAACCGAGAACAAACTCTGGACATGTGAAAAACAACTAAGTCAGATATGTCCACTCAAATTTTAGAACCCAAAAGATACAAGCTAGTTAGTTTTCTTACCCAAAATTCATGCTTAACTAGTCTGGCATGTGATATTCCACGTTCATTCTTTTTCTAAAAATAATCACTCCATGAAAATGTGTGTATCAACAACTCTACCTTCCTCATCATGGGTCTAGATAACACCCAGGTATAGCCATTTGAGGATTACTCCAAGCTGTGAGCCATACTTGTAGCCTTTAGGGATGTAATTGGCATAGGTGAACTGACTGTTAGCATAAAAACTTGAAATGTTAGTTTCCAATTTTAGTAGAAAAAAGAGTTGATAGAAGCATAAGGAAAGAGCTCCAAATTGATAGCACAACACATGAACACACAAGGTTATTTTAGCAACACATAAACACGCAATGCCATCCTAGCTACGCTCCACCAGGACAAGGCCTAGGATATGTGATATTGTGACAAAACAAATATCTTAGCTTCACCACTAACATCTGAAATCGTCCATGATAGACTAAATTATTATCATGCATGTTTTGTTGCACAATATTCAAGTTATAGTTTACCCTTTTCAAGTGAAATATGAGAAAAAGTCCTATACTCAAAATGAAGATGACCCCTTCGTAGGAAGCAAAAGGTCATGTCTTTCGTCAAGAAATAGTGAAAACCTTGATTCTAGTGTAACCTAGCTATAAAGTCTCACTAGCTATATAGTTTTTACATTCAGAATTACATGTCCTAACCAAAAATCATGTATTTCATCTTAAAAAAAACAAGGAAAAAACAACATAATAAGATGAGTGGACATACTATCAGTGTGACAGAAAAGTTTGGCAACATATTACATATGTTTTCCTTAATATCATAACCTGTGGTCTTTTGTGGTGTTAATAACATAACCTATGGTGTTTTCATACATGCAAGAAACTACAGACATTTGCCCTCCCCCCCCCCCCCAATTACATTGTACCTCAAACTGAAGGCACACATTGAAAACTTACAGCGAACTCAAAGGCGAGTTCTATTTCTCATAAGTTGAGATAATTCGCTTTTTTGTACACAATAAAAGAAATGAAGAGCAATTCCAAATGAAAAGGTGCTGTGTTATGGGAAACATGCCTTAAAGGACTAAATTCAGCATTTCTTTGAACCTTACCTGTGTGTTTGTGTGGTTTAGAAAACTTTAAGCAGGAACCTTTCTGAGCATCTTTTATTTGTTCATCTCAATCAACAAATTGATGAAACAATCTAAGTTGAAATAATGCAAAGATAGAAGATTAAAAAGCTCGAAGAGTGTTATTTTTTTCAATATGGATATCTTCTCAAATACACCCCTCAAACTTAACATTCCTCAGAAATTTTTGTTGTGAAACCATATTCTGAGCTTTGCAATATAAGAACAATTAATTAAAGAGATGAAATATGCTAGATTCTAAAACTAATAGGTATGTAGGCTAGTGACCTATAACTTGATTCTACCACTCAATATCCCGCTAGTGCATGTCATCTACTTGAATGACACAAATGGTAGACTGTAATTAGGCCAAATGAAAATGAGGATTTCTAATAATGTTTGGATATGTAACATTTCAAGTTTGCAATGTGTCTTTTCAGATAGGCAAAAGGCTGAATTTAGTTCATTGCATTTCTTCAGTGTAATAAAAAAAGTAAAATGATAATTTCACATTTCTTCAGCTAATGTTTATACTTACCTAGAACCCTTAGGAATTAGCTGAACCTTCCCATCACGTGGAGGTAATCTCAGTTGTGTCCTACACCTCTTCCCTCTCCCTCTTTTTGGAGGATCCTCGTTGACCCATGTAGTACCAATAGCACCATCATTTGAGTCATCACCACCAGCACAACGGCTCAATTGGGAGTTAACACCATTAGTACCAACTCTATGGGAGTCAATATTGTTAGTATCGCTCCTTTGGGAGCTCCCACCAGAGGCTGCACGCAGGTTACCTGCAAGTTTTTTGTGTCGAAGGCCCTACATCTCCTGTATTACCAAAAACATTATAAGTTCATTGCAAAGAAAAGATTCAACATATTTAGTTCCAGAGAAATGACAAGAAAAGATTCAAGACATGTAAATTAAGTTTGGAGGAAATTTAGAGCATTACATACATACAACACAATTTTATTTCCATATAAGACAATATAAGTCAAAAATCATTTGGGTCATAAGGTGGGTGTTCAGGCTGATCATCTTGATCCTCTTCATCACCTTCATCGGTATCTTGATCATTCATATCTTCTTCATCTGCTGCTCAATATTCAGTTTGGATACAAATTTAAAATCCTCTGGATTCATTATCTCATCTGACACAGTTGAAATTATATTGTCTATATCAATCCCTAAGTCAATGACAAAAGTTCCTGGCAGCCAGTCCTCTTGATAGAATGATATTTCTTGTGCTGGCCCATTAGGAGGATTTGAATCATCAATGGCATCAATTGAAGGAATATAGCTGCGCAGAGAAACATGATCTGCAATCCATCATTCCGTTAGATCTCTTTTGTCCGTACAGGCGTAAGGCAAATAATAAACCTGTTTAATTTAGACTTACCATGACAAATGGTTCAAACACTGAAAGCCTAGAAGTATGCTTAATCTCCACCAACCCTAACTTCTCAGTATGTAACACCCTGGTTTTTAATGTTCTAATTTTGCTAGAATTTTATTAGGGTTTAAATCAATAGATTAGGTTAAAACCTATTTTCTAAAAATATATTGAATTTTGCCCTAGGTTATATTTTTGTGTTGCATTCATGATGAGTATAGGTGCATTAGGGTTTTATGGTGTAAAAAAGAATTTTTCAAAACCTCGAGGCACGCCGTTTGATTTTTGATTTTTTTAAAAAGGATTCATAAAAGAAAATTCAATTTTTTCTTCTTTGGGCCGAAACCTTTCCCTCTCCCTCTTCTTCTCTTCTTTTCCCGACGGCCCATATCCCTTTGTCTCTTCGGGCGGAGTCCGTTTCATCTCCCCGCCGTCCGCCTAGGCTGCACATCTCGACCTATCTTCGCTCCATCCTTGCCAGCCGAAGACGCCCCGGGCCGAAGCCGCTTCCCCCCTTGCGAAACGCCCATGTATGCTGTCTCCTTCCTCGCGCTGCGCTAGCCGAGTCCGAGTTAAACCCGACGCCACGCGCCGCCTCTCCTAAGCCCATATCCCAACCAAACCCCACCCAAATCTGAACGCCCGACACGTTCCCCCGCCTATACAAGCGCATGCCCCCCTCCCCATTTCATCTGTCTTTGCCCACCGAGCCTCTACCACCACCATTGCTGTCGCTCGGCCAAGCCCGCCGTCGGCCGAAACCCGCTGCCATTTGCCGCATCTAAGCACATCCCTGGACCGTGTGCCTGCTGGGAGTCATTTCCGCTGTTGTTTGTCGCCTCTCCGCCGCTGGAACACCGCCGTCGACCAACACCCGTGCGCCACCGCCGCCCCTCTCGCTATCGACTACCTTCTCGGATTCCGCCACGCTAGGTAAGCCATCAAACGGAAATCCCTCACTCTCCCGAGTCTTTTGCGCCGCTCGCCGTTGTCATCCGTGCACGGCGACGAGGTCTCTGCCTCTCTCTGGCGAGTCCACCGCCGCGGTTTCCCTCCCGCCACCACATTCTCCTTGATGCCAACTGTTTACTCCAGTCCCACCTCTTAGCCGTCGCATCCGATCTCTACAATTTAGGTTCGAATCGAAATAACTCTTCGCAGAGCCAATCACGTGTTACCACGTGTTTCACTTAAACCAGTCAACCGCCACCTCATTGTCCACGTAAGCAAATCCACCCACGCGTCAAAGCCATGTCAGTCAGCACTTACCCAGTCAGTTTTCCTTTTATTTTTAATTTGGAAAAAAAATCCAATTTTGCAATTAAGCCCATGTACTCTTCTGAAATTATTTATAAGCCCTTGTCTTTTTACAGTTTAAACCCTGAACTTTTTCAAAATTACTTTTAGGAGCCTCTATTTTTACAAAAGGCCCCTAACCTTTCTATTTTATTCAAAATAGGTCCTTTTCTTTTTCAGATTAACCCTAAAACTTGTTTTTAGCATATCTTTCTCTTCTAGCTCGGATTTGTGCAATTTTCATGCTCCCGCGTTTGTAGCAGCGTGTACTATTCTTAGGTAGTTTTATTATGTGTTTTTTCGGTGTGTTTCGTGAGCAGACGAGGAGCAGTTCCAGAATCTCCAGGACTAAGTATTTGAAGAGTCTGAGCAGCAAGTTGGAAGAGGCAAGTGTCCTTGAACATTTTGATCCCAGCTTTCAAATGTGTTCTTTATTTCAAACATGCATACTATTAATTCTGAATCCTATTTACTTATAGTATCTTGTTCCATATATTTTCTTATCACCTAGTTGTTACAATGGATATGATGGGTAGTTATGCTTAGCTTTGCATAAGGGGATGGAAGAGTAATGGTTAAACATGACTAATGAACTATGCAACTATGAGTTGGGAATACTAGAGATGTTATAGCAACATGGAACCTTAGGCCTTGATCAAAGTAGTGTTGTTGATGATGATGGTTATGAAGTTGGCTTAGTGTTTTCTCAAGCAACCTAAGTAAGGATCAGTTTGTGGAGCGACAACCCAAGAAATATTGTACCAACCATGAGACCTGGTATGGGACAGGTCTGGTCTATTAATTAGTGGATTCTAGTTTTGTACGTACCAAACAAAAGAGTGGAGGTGTGGGGACGGCAAAGACTAGAACCATTTGGTTACTGGTATGAGATAGGTAGTGGAAGGGAAGGGTAAAAACTTTCTGGAGACTACAAGGCACAAAAGGAGGCTTCTGGGTGATGTGAATACCACTTTGACGGTGGTGAAACCTAGCGGGCATGCACATACTGGATGAAGCTTTGTAACAGCTTTGTAGTGACTTTCCGGGTGACACACCACTTGCGTGTGTTAAGTGTTTCGCAGACACGGCAACAAGGAAATTCACGACTCGTGGGGAAAGCTGGACAACCTTTGCAGAGTATAAAATCTGATATATCGACCGTATTCACGGATATGAGAGACTTGGATCCTCACATGATTAGTTGGATGGGTTTGGTTTGGTTCGGTTGGTTTGGGAACCTAATATGGGATTCAGGTGGTTGGGAAACATGTGGAGATGTTTTTATGCAAATTTTAACTATTGCAGCTTGTTCCTTTATTTAAGCTTGCATTTCATTTATTTTCCACACTTGCGAAGTACGATAAGTACTCATACTTGTTGTTTCCATCCAAATGTCCACCAAGCGCTGCTCAGACAGTGAAGGAGATCCAGACTTCTACGTCGATGAGGATGAAGATTGCTAGGCTGGTGGTTCCCCCGGTCAATTACCTGTGGAAGTTGGAGCTTCACCGTGTTTAGTTTATGTGCTTTTGTTTAAGACTTTGAGGTCTTTCTATTTCTGTTTAAGATAAATGTTGTAATAATAACATTATGTGTGATACACTGATGAAGTTGCTGTATGTATGAAATTTGATCCTGGTATACATGTGGTTTACATCTGGTTTTGTCCTTTTATAAAATTGGGTGTGACCCAGTACGCCTAGTTCCAGTTGGTGTTGGATCAAACCAATAGCAATCAAGCAAAATCATCTCTAGTTGCAAGCCTCCTTCCCATTTTATTCTTATGATGTCCTTAATAACACCATAATACTCCAGCTCATTGTTGTTATCATCAAGGCAAGATACACAAATAACACTATTAACCATTGTTAACATTGATTTAGTTCTCTCATATGCCTCTGAATGAAATCTATACCCATTCACGTCATAGCATCCATAGGTGGTTACTATTCTGCTAAACCATAAGATATTTCACGCAAGGCATTATCAACACTACATAACTTCATGCACTGCAAATTCAAAATAGTATGACATGTTAGTTCTTGGAGTATTCAGATGGCTACTTTACTTTAATGTGAAAATTTTCAGCAACATACTTGTTCTTTGAACCAATCAAAAAAATTAGGCCCGTATTTCCCACAGCTATTCTTCCACCCATGCAACCATAAGTCCCAGACCTGCTCAGGTTTTGCTTTAATACGGCTTTTCCATTGTTCCTTCTCAAATTTTGTAAGGGAACAAAGTAAGTTAGCATACTGCCAACAAATTATATGGAAAATAAATTAGAATTCGTAGATTCAATGTGTGCATACTTGAAGAATGTGTCCATCTCCAGCATGTTTGTCAAAATATATAGAAAAGCAACCTCATACCCTTCCGTTGAGAGCTCACGAACACCTCGAGGGCTAATGCACCGACCAGGGCATTGAATTTCAAGGTTGCATGAACTTTGGAAGGTAGAAGAACCATCATCATATCAAGGAATCTTATTTCTAATTGATCGAGCTTGGGGCTTAAAAAAAAGAGAAGGGTAATTTATGGCCTCCTCAACTAATTCAGCCTCAACCATGCAACCCTCAACACGAGCTTTATTTTGTACTTTCTTTCTAAGATTTTGGATTCCCCTACATGAAGCAAACAACGAATGAATAGAAGAATAGAATACAATAAAACATAGTATACTGTTTCTTTTTTTACCTCTCATATGGATAGTTCCAACAGGATTGGACAGGGCCACCAAGTCGAGCCTCACGAGGAAGATGAATAATTAGATGTTGCATAGGGTGAAGAACCCAGGAGGAAATATCTTCTCCATTTTGCAGAGAAGAACAACAATCTGGTGTTCTAGTGAGCATATGGTATCCTTGCTCAACTCTTTTGCACACAACTGCCGATAGAAGAAGCTAAGCTCAGCCAAACAGACCCATATATTTTCCCGTAAAAAGCCACAAAATGCAACGGGAAGTTAGCGTTCCATGAAGATGTGGTAATCATGGCTCTTTAGGCCAAAGATATTCTTTTGTAACAAGTTAACCCCCTCCTAATATTTGCTGCATAGCCATCAGAAAACTTGAGTTCTTGAAACCATTTAAGAATTTTTGGCTTGTCATTCTTATCAATGACAAATGGGGCCTGTGACTTGTCCCACTTGCCATTTTCCTTCAGCTTCAAATGCAGTGTAGGACAATTGCGTATCTTGGCTAGATCTTGCCTCACCTTCACATTGTCTTTAGTCTTATCGGGTATGTCAAAGCATGTGTTCCATATAGCTTTAGCCACATTTCTCTCATTGTGCATCACGTCAATGTTGTGTGGCAACAACAATTTATGAAAGTATGGAAGCTGCTAAAAACAACTGACATGGGTCCAATTGTGCACTTTACCAAAGTTTCTTGTGTCACCTATGAGTGTATTCATTTGTGCAAATATTTCCTCCCTTGTTACATGCCTTGGAGCCTCATGAAGCACCACTGTGTTCTTACAGAACGCATTAGCTTGAAATCTGAATTCATGGCCTCTAGGTAAGAAGCGCCTATAGCAATCAAACCAGCAAGCCTTGTGACCATAACAAAGTGTGAATGCTATACTATCACACAAGCATACTAGGCACGCATTGTAAAGTTTTACTTGAGTGAAGCATCCCGTGTTTCTACCCCCTCCCACAACCTCATTAATTCATCAACTAAAGGTTGCATTAGAATATTTAGTTTCTTTCCAGGATCTTCAGGACCTGGGACCACAAGGGTAAGGAATATGTACTAAGGAATATGTACTCTGACTTCATAATCGTGCTTGGTGGAAAATTCAATGGAGTAACAAACACTGGCCAGTAAGAGTATGGAGCTGCACTCAAACTGAAGGGCGTGAAACCATCTGTTGCAAAAGCAAGCCGCACATTTCTACAATCACTAGCAAAGTCTGGAAAGTCTTCATCAAATTGTTGCCACACTTCTCCATCACATGGGTGCACTATCTTACCAAATGTGGACCGCTTGTGAGACCGCATTAGCTTTGTCGTCTCCGCATGTGCATATAACCTTTGTAGCCTATCTGTGATGAGAAGGTATTGCAACATTTTACGTGGGACTCGATTATGGCCTTCCTCATAACGAGAGGTATCACAAACATCACACTTGTCTTTATTTTCATTATCTTTATAGTAAAGCATACAATTGTTATAATAGACATCAATCTTGATAAATGGCATACCAAGGCCCTCTAAGAGTTTCTTTGACTGGTAGAAGTCCTTAGGCAACTTAGATTCCGGAGGCAAAAGTTCATGGATTAAATTCAAGTTCGCTTCAAAGTGTGCAATTGACATGTTGTATTGTGATTTCAAAGCGAGCAAGCGTGCTACAACAGATAAAGATGAGTGTGTTGTGTTCTCATTGACCGATTGATCAGCACTAGCAACCATCCTATAAAAGGCTCGAGCAGACTCTGTTGGCTCCTCAACTAACATATCATCCATGCAGTCAGTTTCTCCAAATCTCTCATCATGTCCATTTTCAAAATGACTATCAACAAGTCTCTCGCCATGCGTTGTCCATGTTGCATAGTCATCCTTAAACCCAAATTTACACAACTGCATCTCTATCGTAAACCTTTTATGCATAACAAAGTTCCGACACATAGAACATGGACACTTAATGATTCCACCTACAACCAGATTAGACATAGAGAACGTACGATCTAAGAATCCGTTGGTGTTTTCAATCCAATCATTAAACGGAGCCTGCCCACGAGACCAACCAGCATACATCCACTCACGGTCTGCTGTTACTTTATTCTGTTTTAAAAAAAGGATGAGCAATATCATTCACTCATGTTGTCTGATTGCTCAAATAATAGCATGGCACATGAAAAAAATCATATGAACAAGCAACAACTTGTGAAAAAATTGCTATCTAACACGAGTACTGAACAAGTATATATTCTGTACATATGAACAACTGTATGAAAAAATTCATATGAAAAAGCATCAACTTGTTGAAAACATTGCTACTCTAACACAAGTACTGAACAAGTATGCGTTCTATATATATGAACAAGCGTGTGAAAAAAATTCATATGAACAAGCATATGCTCTGTATTGTACATCTATGACATGCTCGAGAATGAATTATTTAGAATACAAGATACATGCACACAAGCAACAATTTTTTGCACACATACAAGATACGTCCACACACAATATTCC